>NC_142856.1:2759773-4139660 GCF_061612785.1 Hesperophylax consimilis | reverse complement strand
ATAGAGAAATGTTTATTTTTGCTTGCCGCCATCATGTGTATGAGTTGGTATTAAAAGCTGTGTTTGAAGTAAAAATCAGTCAAGTGTCTACAAGCCCTGACATCCCACTCTTCAAAAAGTTTCGAGATAACTGGAAAAATGTTGATCCCGATAAAATTCAGTGCTACGGAGAAAATCTCACATTGCACCTAACCGCTTCCGAAATCGATGATTTGCTTGACCGTAACGCACTGACAACAAAAATACTTGGAGATGACTATCGAGAGTTGTTAGAGCTCTGTGTGATATTTTTAGGCGGAGATATTTGTCACGCCATAGCTACAATGTATTATAGCAGTTAAAGCACCTTACCAGGACTTTTGAAATCCATGAAGGCTTACGAAAAAATTGATGAAAAAATATCAATGGCAGCTTTACAGAAGTTCAGTAAGCATTTATGGTATTTGACCGATGAAGTATCTATTTTATCGCTGTTTGACGACGCTGTGGATCAAACAACTAAAATAAAAATACTCGAAAATATCAAAAAAATAATTTATCAACCAATGACAAACGTTAAATCCCATAGAAGGAAGATATTGATGGTAAATTGTATGGTTACTTTAATAAGCAGTTACGTTTATGTTTTGTATTGAGGTTTTAGCTCATATCATAATTGATCAATTTTGTTTCAGAAAAAATATTTACGACTTCATTTCATTCAAAAGCAAGTCTTTGTTTGATCGTCTGAAAATAGATGCCAGTTTTCTCAACGAATGCCCTACGATGTGGTCAAATAATACTTCGTATCAAGAAGCCAGAAAGAAGTTGTTATCGCTGAGGGTAGTGAATTATACAGCTGAAAGAGCTGTTAAGTTAATGCAAGATTTTCATGGCGTAATCACGGTCGAAGAGGAACAAAAACAATTTTTGTTACGATACGTTCAGGAACACCGGAAGATTTATTCTGACTGTAAAAAACAAACTTTGAAGAGAAAATTTAATCAATTAACCATTTTTTTTAAATAAAATACTACATAATTGAACATTTGTGCATTTTTAAATTTAATTTTTCCGACGAAAATGAAAGTTAAAAATCCTTCCATATTAACTCTGTACAAATTTTTGTACCATATGTTTGGCATCAAGTCGGCACGAGTTGCCGTTGTTTAATCAACATAATATTTATTACATGAGTTATTGGGATCAAATGGAATAAAATAAGACGGTATGCATATTTAAATTCATGAAAAAAAATTCTTCCTTATGTCCTGGGACACCCTAATGCACGGGTACTTGTTAAGTAAATTTTATCTGCATTTTATTTTTATTCTTATCTTGTTTTTATCTTGTTTTTTTATCATTTACTCACTGATGGATTATCTTGTTTTTATCCAATTTCTAGGATCCAATTTGGATAGTCAAAGTTTGTAACGAATAAAAATAAAATAAAAATGATTTGCTTTGAGCCACAAAACCATTTTGAATAATTTTTGTTATTTGTTTTTGGGGTGTTATGCCGTGTTGCGCTAACTCCTTCATTAGCCAACGTTTCGGACAGCATTGCAGTGTCCATCATCAGGGCAGATGTGTTATTTGGTAACGTTGGCTAAAGAAAGAGTTAGCGCAACACGGCATAACACCCCAAAAACAAATAACAAAAATACTTTTGGCCGTGGAAATCTTAAATCATATTTTGAATAATGTTTGTGTCAGATTGGATAATAGCTACTATAACGCTTCGAAATGTCAGTTTAAGTGTAAACATATATGACAAGACATCATTTTCATTAAATAAATTACATACAATATCGTATTTTTACAGATTAAGAGATTAGAATACTTTGATGAATGATTTGAATAATTGTAGTAATTTATAAGTAATTAATCATACTATAAATATTACGTGTTGAAGTTTATAATAAAAGTAAATAGCAACATTATATGTTTGATATAAGTGATATAGTTGTAAGAAGTTAAATTAGATAAGTAATATACTTTATACAGAAAATTGGTGATAATATAGGTTATTTTTAAGAATAATTCATTTGGAAAGAGTTTTTTATTTAATAGGTTTGTCTTTAAAACATTTCTTCACAGTATTCAATGTTTGGAAGCTTCTTCCTTATTAAACTTGTTCTCGTAAACTGTCAAAATATATAGTACCCCATCTTGTTTGAAAACAGTTCAGTGAATATGAGAACAAATAGAGAGAAGAAATATGAGATTTTTAAATGAAAATGCGGCGTCCGTATTTTACAAATTTGTTTTATTAAAGTTTCAATACACTGCACGTTATGCACTATAATACTGGATTATAATATTATGACCCTGTGTGATATATTTATAATAAAATATTCAACCACCGTTTCCAATTTTATCTGATGATGTGACGTTTCGTTCAGTATGTAGGTACTATGAATGTGTTAAATCCAATACCAGATAAGATGCAGATCTGACAACCATGACAAGGTACGTAACCGGTTCGAAGGGCGTCAAACCGGTGCGATTTTCCAGTACCTTCTCACCCCCTCTCCCGCCTCCCCACACCTTAACGGGGATGAAAGCTTTCTAAAGACTCCGGGGAAATTTACTGTAACTTGAGCGATTTTTAAATGAAAATGCGGCGTCCGTATTTTACAAATTTGTTTTATTAAAGTTTCAATACACTGCACGTTATGCACTATAATACTATAAAACTGGATTATAATATTATGACCTCGCGATTACTCAATATTAGATTTACGTAATGAACATTTTTAAAGAAAAAATAATTTTTTTTAAGGTTTTTTTTACTATTTTCTTAAAATTAACTCTATGCAGAAGGCTTTTATGAAAATAATACCCTTCAGGGTCTATTTTATCTTTGGGGAGGCTGTGTAGAGAGTCTTTTTGAGGAGAGGAAGGTGTGAACAAGACCTATGTTGTATGAGGTAGAAAACACAGAGGCCGACAAATCGTTCCACAGCTGAGCTGTTGAACTCAAGAACGAGTTGTGGAAACGCCCCGTTCTCATGTGATAAACGTCAATCGTGTACAAATGTTGTGTGCGTGTTTTCCGGATCAATGACACTAGTTTCCCTGAAAGGTAACCACACAATTCAATCTTGGCACACGCTCATGGCTTCATCCACATTCACACATTATGTCATTTGACAATATCAAATAAAATTATCCAGTATGAAAAGTTGTTTTGAAACACGGGCGAAGCCGGGTATAAACTACAATTATACTAAGACTTATTGAGGAAATGAAAAAATATTCTTTCAGGTTTTCTGATGAAAACTTTCATATTGAACACTCATTTACAACTGATAAAATAATATTTCTAATTTTCTGAACGTTTATAAGAGCATCACACTTTTCTTATCCTTATTGTTTTAAAATTTCACGTTAAACCCTTCTGATAAAAACTCAATTTAATACTGTCAAACCTTAACTGGAAAGTAAAAAATCTAATAAGGAATATCGCGCTCAAGTTTCCTACAAGATTACGTTACTCGAGCCTTGAGTCTTAAGAACTGCCAGTTATTATCTATGATATTAAGAAATATGAAGGACTTCCTAGCTCATTATGTTCAAATGCCAAGGGTCGTGAGACCTGGGAAATAAAAACCTTGATCAAATCTTGAATTAAACAAGTTAGATTTTTTTCTTAAGCATTTCACTCGTACGTGGGTTAAAAAAATATGAAACTTTTCTGAGTGTTCCTTTTCTCTAATTCTCGAATGTTAGACATGGTACTTGTTTGAAGCTCTACGTACGTCTGTTGTGCCTATTGCAGGTAAAAAAACAGTGGCAAACAAGTGGTTTTCTTTACAACGGTTAAATCGTTTTTCTGTATTATATGACATATATGACAAACGAAGATAGTTGACGATAATTGAGCCTGTGACATCTGAATACGAACCGTTCATCACTATGTTGGTTAAATTTAATTTTAAATAGTCATTTATGTCTGATTTTGTTTTCACCATACCCTTCATCAATTAAGTTTCCTTTTCTTAAGCATGGTATTTCTATTTCTAGAGTGCTGATGCCCACACCACGTGCCAGATGTGCGGCGGCTACAGACTGCTGCCATGCCAGGTGTGCTGCGGATCGAAGAAGAGCGTGCATCGCAACCACTTCACTGCCGAGTTCGTCGCTCTCAAGTGCATGAATTGCGACGAAGTCGGCCTCGTCAAGTGCGAGGCGTGCTAGGAACCATGACACGGGATGTTCGGCTGAGAGGAAAGCATCCACTGCAGGGACTTCACGTTTGAGCTCGTTGCTCTTAAATACATTAACTGGATGGATGAATTCGATTTCATCAAATGAAGCGTGTTAGGATATAAAGGCGTGTTCCAACTGAGAGGAAGGCGTCCACTGCAAACACTTCACCACCGAGTTCGTCACCCTCAAGTGCGTGAACTACGATAAAGTCGGCCTCGTCAAATGCGAGGCATGATAATAGGCTTGTAGCGGAGAGTTCTGCTGAGAGGAAAGCGTCCACTGAAGTGCTTGATCTGCGATGAATTCGGCCACCTCAAATGCAAAAACTGTTAACGGGGTACTCGTTTGCCGCTTCCCTTCAAAGTGTACTCCAATTTAGGGAAAAACTATCACTGGGATTAAAGTGACTTCACTGCCAAGCTCCTCTCTATTAAGTTGCATGAACTGCCATGAAGTCAGTTTTATTAAGTGCGAAGCGTATTAATAACTTTGTCACGAAACAACCAACAACCGCTGCCCTGGAAGGCAAACTTTAGTTGAGAGAAGATATTTTATGGCAATGACTTGTGAGTTAAGTTGAAGTACATAATCAATTATGATGAAGTCAGTTTCATCAAGTATGAAGGGTGTAGTGAAGAAAATCATGGGAATCAACGCTCCACAGCTTCCGAGTTCGAGTTCGTCGTGCTCAAGTAAATGAACTGCGATGAAGTTGACCATGTCAATTGCAACGCGTGTAACGAGGAATATTACTGACACTCCGTCATCTTTGTACTCCTTCAGAATTTATAGTACTTCACGACCGAGTTCGTCTAGCTCAAGTGCATGAACTGTAATAAAGCCCTGTTCAAGAGCGGTTAGCATAATAAGGTCCCTGTGTTATTATATTATGGAAACGAACTAACACAGTTGAATAATAATTAAGTATATTTAAAAAAATGAATATTTACTGTAAGCCTGAAGCAATCCTAAACATTTATATATTTATATTTATGTTTATTTTTAATGAAATATTATTTAAATAAATCCATCTGATATTTTCTAGTTACAATGCTATACGTTGTAACTAGAGGATATTTATATTATATACTTGGCTATTAAATTCAGACAACTTAAAAAATATGCATGTCAAATTTATGAAATTATGATCTTACGAGAAATGTCGATAATTTAGGGAATTTATATTGTCCCAAAACTTCCATTACTAAAATCAAGCAATGTTAAATGTACACAAATAAATCGCACACAAAAATACGAGAAAGATTGAACATTAACCTTTCGGTGACATTTTCCACATTCTTGTTGCGTTGAGATGCTTGTAAGATTGTAAGTAGCGTCAGTGTTTTCAATTTGCATAACAGCATTATGTTATGAACATTATTACTCTCTTTAAGGGTAGACGTGACGTACGTTATAAATTGAATTATTAAAATACACTTTGGAAGTTATGCCTTAAAATATTAAGGCGAATTATTTGTCTTTAAAATATTAGGTCGGATTGAGTCACCGATAAAATATTGTATTTTTATACCTTTCTTGAAAGAAATGAGCTGGCAAAGCTTAATGCCAAATCACTATTTTGATTAATCTTCATAAAGAATTGGTGTACATTTTGAATACCAAAAAAATATTCTTTAGATAAATTGAAGGTTTTCCTATCGTTTCGCTTGAGTAGAATATAAATAAAAAATAAATTACTTAATAAAAAATATAAATGTAAACTAATAAAAAAAAAATTTTTTCAATAGAAATGTATGAACGCATAACGTAAACAACTTTAAAAAAATGGTGTATTCAGCTAAGATTATCGGTGATAGTTTCATTTGATTAACTTTTTGCTTTCTTATAAAATTATTTACAAAATAAATAAAAACCAGTTTTTTGCTTGAAATCAAACGTTTCTAGACTCCGTTTTTCAAGCGATTTTAATGCCTATTACCTACAATATAAGGTATACCAAGAATATACACATTTTTGGCTTGTAGCATCCTCTTGATTCGTATTAATATTGCGTATGTACGTGAGCAAACAAATAATTCGTCTTAATATAGTAAAGAACAACTTGCGAAACGTTTATTTTCATAATACAATTAAATTAACGCCATCTATAAACGTGTAGATTAGAACGTAAGTTACGTTTATCCTTAAGTATATTCTATACATTATTTGTAATTATGATTTAACCTAGTTTTATGATTGAATCATTTATGAAGTATGAGAATATTTCTTTAAAAATATAAGCAAAAAGAAAAAAAAAAGTTTAATTTTAAATTCTATTGTATGAATTTATTACGTACATTAAATTTTATTATTATGCATATCTACAGTTTTACATATTGAACATTTAATCATTGCCTGCCGAATATTTAAATTAATATAAAATAGTTTCAAGTAGCTTGGCATTATTCATATGTAATGAATTGTTTACTTTAGTTGTATATAATTAACATTTAGTTTTAGAGTAAGCCGTTTTTTTTAAAACAAACGTTTTTTAGCTGCATATTTTAAGTGCATTTTTTTCTAATTTTCTACTTATATATCAAATCAAGGAACATTTGCTAAAAAATACTTGATATTAATAATCATGTATTTTAAAGTACTCCGTCCTAATGTAAATAGGTTTATAATCTTAGAAAATTATTTGATGTTGTACTTTTTATTCACTGGCTGAATATTTTTTCAAATATTCAGAATGAAAAATGTATTATTCATATCATTTAAAAAAAATCAAGGTGAGAATATTAAATATCATAAATTATTCTATCCAACCTATTATTACTACATACATATTGTCGTCTATTTAAATGACATAATATATATAATACTGTTTTTTATAAAATAACCTGAAATATAATAATGCTACTTATTACGTGTAGTGTGTAGCAATTGAACAAATGTGATAAACAATGCATTATTTGTAATTCACATTTTTGTAAAATAGTATGTTATAGGTACTAAAAATTACTGTTAAATATATCTGATTATTTTTGTAATAAAAAAAATAAACATTTAATGGCAAAGTTAGCTTTTAAATGCCTGAATAATAATATAAAGTAATATGCCACGATGTAATTGTGAATAAAATAGTAATAAAAATAATAATAGTACCATGTTTGAATTAAATCATTTTTTGAACTGTCATGTTATTTTGAAATAAAATATCTTTGAAATTGTGCATTTTGTTTTTAATTTTACTATCAACAGATATTTATGAAACGAATATATATATATATTATATAAAAAATCATCATTCCTATCCATAAAATGGAATGTCGTTGTTCAGGATCTCAACTTCACTCTCCTGACAGAGCAATCCGGCGTGGTACCACCAGATTCCAAAGGGAAGTGTGACTGGAGTAACTCTTCAATAATAACTCCAGCTCTTGAATATTGGTCTTTATTTAAACAATAAAAAAGACCCGTAGGGCAGCTCATGTACGGTGAGCCCAATATTGCTATCTCTCTCCGCGGTTTTATAAACCACATGTAAGTGAAAACCTGGCAGCTCTGCCGTTTTGCCAAAAACGACCCGCCCAAGACGGATGGTAACAAGAGAAGAAGGATTAAAAATCCGTGGCAATACGAAATTGCCCTGGCAATCGCTAACACAAAATAAAATGTTGCCACACCCATTAGGGTGACAATCACCAATATTAAGATTTCAGTACCTGAAATCTTAACAGTCGTAGAGGTCCACAAATATTATTGGCCCAATATCACTATTATCAAGTACATAAAAAAATTGTTAGAGAGCAAATCTTGCATTTAAAAAATAAATTCTAATCAATTTGGCTTAAAAAAACAAAAGCACTTAAGATGCTCTACCGAAATAAAATAAATAAAGACCCCAATAGGTAAAATTACTTGATCAAGTTAGTGAGTCTGAAAGTATTTACTTCTCAATACCTCAAGGTACAGGGTTGAGCCCTACGTTATTTATCATATATGTCCAAGATGTACTTAATGTCTGTAAATTGAATTGTCTCTTACGCAGGCGATACAGTGCTAGATGGACGGAAATAAATATTCGAAGCGATACTGACAATAACTTCCAGATTGGAAGACCACACCATTCAGAATTGAAACGTTCCTGGAAAAAGGAAAGATAAGAAACAAAACCTTTCCTACAAACATAAAATAGGTTGTTTTCAGGAAAAATAAAAACAATAATTGTTTATTAAAATATTAAATGATTTATTTGGCGGTTAAAAATAAGCCGACGTAGCACAGTTGTTCCGTGTACCTGACAGGCAATCGAATATACTGGTTCAATTTCTTAGTGCATTGCATAAAAACCTTTTAACAGGAAAATGAATAATTTCGCCAGATTTTTATTAAATTATTGGTAAGTTTTCTCCGTGAATTGTGAGATTTGAATACTACTCTTCAGTGGAAGCGTTAGCTTGTAGTTGGAAGAGGAGTGTACAGTACATTATTGTAGTTATTTTTATCTATGAAATAATATAGTAGGTACACGTGAGTAATATAATATAATGTTATATTTAAGATATATGTAAGTATTATATTTATATGTAAGTACAATGCAGTAATACATATTTGTTAAATTTATTATAAATGTGGGAAATTAATGAGATTTAGGTTATTCTCAATATCAATTAACATGGAAAATGTTTTTTTGTTATCAGATTGTCTTAGCAATATTTTTCAACAGACTTTAAAGATTCTTTGGATTTTGTGATTATATCTTCAAATTTCTTCATTTACAGGGTGTTCGGGGGTAAAGTGCGCTAACTTCAACTTAAGTAGAAAAGATACATAACTTTTTTCTAAATTTAACATTTTAAGGTATAGATTATAAAGTCGAACCGTTTGTATGAGAAAATAAATATTAATGTACGGGAAAATAAAAATTTGAATATCCAGAAAATATAATTATATTTTTTACTTCTTTCAATGTAGAATTACTTCCCGAAGTATGCACACTTTACCCACGGTCACCCTGAATATATATCCTGTAGGTATTTGATGACCTCTGTGGCAGAACGATAAGATTGTTGGTGTTGGATCCGTAGATTAAGAGTTACTAGTAGTAGCTCAGATAAAATAACCTAAGATCCAACATTACATGTTATTTAAAAAATATATAATGATCGAATTTTTCATCACTTTCTAGACTACCATTAGAATCTAAATGTAATTGATCGGGCTTTCATTGAACTATACTTTAACTATACTCGTACATTAATTATCCAATAATTATAATATCGGGTTACAATAATAGCACAAGCACTCTCTTTAGGGTGAATTGCCTAATACAAAAAAAAAAAAAAATAGCACTACCAGCTTCGAGTAGAGAAATTTAATGCTATGCAATGTGAAAACCAAACTATCGAAGAAAGCAAACACTTTGTGGCTTGACATTATACAAAATGAAACAAACACTTAGTTTTAAACCACTTTATTTCGAGTTATATTCGTCGACCGGTTTCGATTGGACTCAATCTTCATCAGGACAATAAAATATAATACTAAATTATAATACAGAGTAAGGTATAAGGTAAACATAAAAGAAAGAGAAAGTATGTAGTAGAGGGAAAGAACATCAGAGACTGGTTGGTGGAGGGGGTGGGGAAGGGGTAGGGGTTGGGGGAGGACCAAAGGAAGGGTGGGGGTTATGGGTTAGGTTGGAGCAAGGAAACAACTTTAAAATCGGGCTGTTGGTTAATTCTATCTGTTTATTTAAAATTTGGGAATTATTTTTCGTTGATTTAGAGATTTCCAAAGCTTCTAAGTTATTCAGGCGTATTCCTATTTTATTTTTATGAATTATTTGGACTCCCGTATTTTTATTAAATGTGTGGTTAGTATTGATTAAATGTTCAGCAAATTCTGAGAAGCCTGTGTTTGTTAAGCACCTGATATGTTCTTTAACTCTAATATTTATATTTCGCGCGGTTTTTCCTATATAGGTTGCTGGGCAATCGTTGCAATTTAGTCTATAGATGCCAGAGTGGCTTAATTGATCCTCTTTGTCTTTAGAATTAATTAAAATTTTTGCTAAGTTATTGTTAGTATAGAAGGCCGGCCTTATTTCTGAAGGAAGTTTAGATATGCAAAGTACACTGTAATAATTATGCCCAGAAGTGAATATAACTCTAAAATTGGAAATTTTCTTAACAATAAAGCGTTTGAAATATTACGTTCAGACCCCACTAATAAATACCAACAACATGTAAAGAATGCTTTGAAAGACTGTAAAAACCCAGTTTTCATAGATTTGTCATATGACAAAGTTAAATTACTCACTAAAAACCCTAAAATCCCCAGGTTATATGGGTTCTTAAAAATCCACAAAAGTGACTCACCAATTCGCCCAGTAGTTGCCTGCTGTAATGCCCCAAATTTTAAATTAGCCTCTCTTGTTACTAATGTGTTTAATAATTCCAATGTGTTTTCCCCTAATTATACAATTAAAAATTCCATAGAATTGGTGAATCATTTGAAAGACTTAGTTCTCCCATCTAACTCTAAACTCATTTCATTTGATGTTATAAACTTATTTCCGAATATCCCTGTGTCTGAATGTAAAACTTTAGTATCTAACTTACTTAATAATTCCCATTTATCTAACGACCTCTCTAATGATCTCTCTCGCCTTTTTAATTTGTGTTTAAATCAAAATTATTTTAAATTCAATAATGTAGTGTACCAACAAAAAGATGGCCTTGCAATGGGATCGCCCACCAGCCCGGTATTAGCTGACATATTCATGGATAATATTGAAAACAAGATATTTGAATCTAAATCCCCTTTGTTAAAAAATGTTCTTTTGTGGAAACGGTATGTCGACGATATAATTTGTATGTGGACGGGCTCAGACCGTCAACTCAACACCTTCCTATCACTCCTTAATTCCTTCCACTCAAAAATCCAGTTCACACTAGAGATAGGCGTAAACTCCAACTTAAATTTTCTAGATCTCTCTTTAACCATTATTAACAACAAAATTAGCTTCAACATTTATAGAAAACCTACATTTACCGACACTATAATACATAATACCTCCAACCACCCTATGTCACATAAACACTCCTCTTTCCACAGCATGATTCACCGGCTTGTTACTATCCCCTTATCTAATAATAATTTTTCTAATGAACTACTTACAATTAAACAAATAGCCATCAACAACGGATATGACCCCGGTCTAATTGATAAAATCCTCTCAAAAAAACTTCGCCGAATCACAACAAATAAATTCCTATATAATGCCCTCCCAACTATTAATAATAATAATCCTGCCACCCAATGGCGTAGAATTTTGTATATAAGTAAATTGTCTTCCCTTTGCATATCTAAACTTCCTTCAGAAATAAGGCTGGCCTTCTATACTAACAATAACTTAGCAAAAATTTTAATTAATTCTAAAGACAAAGAGGATCAATTAAGCCACTCTGGCATCTATAGACTAAATTGCAACGATTGCCCAGCAACCTATATAGGAAAAACCGCGCGAAATATAAATATTAGAGTTAAAGAACATATCAGGTGCTTAACAAACACAGGCTTCTCAGAATTTGCTGAACATTTAATCAATACTAACCACACATTTAATAAAAATACGGGAGTCCAAATAATTCATAAAAATAAAATAGGAATACGCCTGAATAACTTAGAAGCTTTGGAAATCTCTAAATCAACGAAAAATAATTCCCAAATTTTAAATAAACAGATAGAATTAACCAACAGCCCGATTTTAAAGTTGTTTCCTTGCTCCAACCTAACCCATAACCCCCACCCTTCCTTTGGTCCTCCCCCAACCCCTCCCCCTACCCCTTCCCCACCCCCTCCACCAACCAGTCTCTGATGTTCTTTCCCTGTACTACATACTTTCTCTTTCTTTTATGTTTACCTTATACCTTACTCTGTATTATAATTTAGTATTATATTTTATTGTCCTGATGAAGATTGAGTCCAATCGAAACCGGTTGACGAATATAACTCGAAATAAAGTGGTTTAAAACTAAGTGTTTGTTTCATTTTGAAAACCAAACACAAATGAATTATTGCTACCTATTTAGACCGTCTAGAAAACTTTTTACAATTTAAAATTATATCCAACAAATCGAAATATTTCATGATGAAATTTCTTTTCATATTAATTTTCCTCAAAAAACCTTCATCTTTCGGTGCCATCGATTTAAAATCAGGGGAAATTGAAAAGTTCCCGAAAACCTTGAACAATTTGCCGGAAGGAAAAGCATGAGAAGTTTGAATTTCAGAGAGTGATTTATTTTATTAGATTCGTAGAATTTTTGACAAAGGCTGCGCTCGTCGAACAGTGCAGAATCAAGAATTCGTACCTGTTTAATACTGAAACGGTTTTGTGATTTTTCCTGTACAAATTATCATTTCGCTTGTTCCTTTCCCTTTCTGAAAGTCTTATCTTGGAAGAAACAAGAACTGAAGCAAGAAGACCGACATCAGTGTTACACATTACTTATTAACACACATATTATGTCATTTGATTTATGATTCGAATTTTTTTCGTAGTTGAGAGTGCATGTTATTTAGCTCTTCTTATCAATAATATCATGAAAAGTCCATAGAATAATGTAAATAACATCCCGAAGTTCAATATTGTCGTGTGGTGAATTGTTGAGTTGTGAAAATTTTCTTATTAATTCAATTCAATTTGCCATTTTTTTAGGTATATCTCTTGGTCGTTATAATTGTACCGTTTATAACTTCATTGTAACTTCGGTTGTAACTTCATTGTAGGACATGAAAACCATACTGATTTTTTGATCAACTACATTTAGGAAGTACGTGGGCCTCCCCACGGGTGATTTCATGAACAAATTGGTGCGACTCATTTTTCAATAAAGGAGGTTATCGCTACGTCCTCGAGAGTGTGACTTTGGAGCAAAGAAAGAAAATTTAACATTAATGGTGATTGCATAAGGGTACACTTATAAATTTTAAGTGACCCACGGAATCTACAAGAAACCAGCATGACTCAGAAAAAACCAACATCATTACCAGGTAAAGGCTTCTTTTCCTCTTATTGATTCCTTATTCCCTATTGATCTTCCCTTTTCATTTACATACTGATATTTTAAATGCCAATTAGGCATCAAGCACTGCCCGTACAGTGTACATGCCCTGGACTTTAAATAGAGTAATTCCCCAGGGTAAGCGCGTTTTGCACCATGATTCTATTTCATATGTACGTTGCGTACAATGGAGTAAATTAATTTTCACCTTTGTTGGAAAAGGTTCTATCAGTTTTTTTTTTCAAAAACAATACTTTTGCTCATTTCAATAACCAAAATAATTTTCAGAGCCATCTGTGGTGTGTTTCCGTAAATATTTATGTAGCGGAAGTTCTATCTATTTTACGTGATTCTAACAACACTTTGAACCTAATGCAATTGCTATTTTGTTTGTATCTATATCGTTATTGTGAGAAACAGTGGAATATGGTAGGTACTATCCTCGTCTTCCTATCTTCTGTGATATGTGGTATCAAAGTTTGCAAGGACAATAATCAATCAAACCATTTAATATTTTGGGGTTCAAATATTGTATAAAGGAAAATATAAAATGTTTGGCGCTGCCTCGATATGGCACTAAGGGAAGTGTAATTAGAACAATATAATTATTATGCCCTAGCTCTAAAACTGTAACTATAAGTTTTTTCTTTAAAATATGTTAACACTCACTCAATGATAATAATAAACCAACTTCATTTCATAAGCTAATGGAAAATAATGCATGCAACCCCTGAGCCACCTAAACTATTAATTTACAAACTTTAAGAACCTTTATTAAAATTTTAACAATACAATAATTGGAGGAAATTTTACTGGGCAATAACCATTTATATTTTCCGATACTTACTCGGAAATCAATAATGGCGTCGATAATATAACGATAACCTTATGTTTCAGAACAAGGTAAAGTGTAGTTAGAACCCTGTCTAACCAAAGTGACATCCATTAATGCAGTCCTTTATACTAATTTACGTGACGTTGGATGCTTTGTTGTTCTTGTACCGATGTAGACAGTGCCGCCACCTACCGGGTTTAGATGTTTTCACATTGAATACATTTCTGGAAAAAAGCAGCTTTTAACATCTACAGGTCGATAGGGTGTTTTACAACAGTGGTGAAAAATGACGAATAATGCAAAATTTAAAACAAAGAATAATACAGTTAAGATCGTGATTTATAAATATAAAGCAAAATCCTATCTGTATGTATATTCTATGTACTCCTGTACAATAATGATTTCACACGGAGAAATATGAGAATTGCTTATTTATTAAGAAACTTTTCAAATTATTGGTACGAGTAATTCCGATTATAGCAAGCCTTACAAACGAATTCCTTCCGATTATCACGAAATCAAAGTTCTTTGAATCGTCATGATATATAATCAAAATCATTATATTTTCCTCTTCCTCTCCCCTTCCTTTAACCCAAAATTAATTTCAAGATATTAAAACATCATTTCCAATGAATTTTAGCATTAGAAACTTCTGTGGCTTGACTTCAGTTAACTTGTATATTTATCATTGTATATTATGTAAAAGCTGTTAGTTTCTTACAAATAAATAAAAACATTTTTTTCTTGAATTGAAGTTTTATTAATAAGGCTTGTTAATTTATCGTGAGAGCAAAATTGATCTGTCATAAGAAATTAAGAACTATAAATATAAGATTATAAAACAATACTGTTGTATTTCACCGCACGATGTTCAACATTATTATAAGCTCGCTCTCTGACGGGTCGGTAAGGAATAGACATAACCCGGGTGCAGCAAGAATGAGGACAATCAATGAAAGCACGCAATTACCTTGCCGTAACGACCAGTTCACGCTAGTCAATAGAAATTTATGGAACGGTGGGCTCCCGGTATATTTCTTACTGCACTCGGTTTATGTCGGTTCCTTACCGGCCCATGAGGGAGCAGCCTAAGTATGAGGTGTACAGTAGCCACTTATGCTATGCAATCTAAATACGAGCGAATATCAATCTGGTTACTTAGACCTGACAGTGTAGTAACAATTAAACTGCCTTTTTAAGGTTGCATAGTAACGTAGAACTTATATCATATTCCGCATATACAGAAATATATCTAGAAGTTACGAATACTTCACGTAGCATACCCAAAGATGATAGAGATCATGAGGGTAGGATAAAAAACCTTGGAGCCTTCTGTGTACACGGAGAAAAAAATTAATTGGTAATTTATTAAGAATCTCTTCAAATTATGAAAAAATTAGGTTAGAAACAGGTTTTCTGTAAGCTTTTAGTAAATTACGAATATATTATCTCATGATATATTATTAACGCAAAAGCGAGGAGATTTTCTTTGATAATATATTCGTACTTACTAAAAGTTAATCTTATTTATTTTGAACTCGTAAGGCTTGCAATCACGTTTTTAACCAGAATTACCAATTAATTAAGAGATTCTTAGTAAATGATCAAAAGTCATTTAACTTTGTGTGCAGATTTTCCGAAAAAGTTAATCTCCCTAAGGCATTCGTCCCTTAACAAAATAAAACATTTTCATAATAAAATCATCCCCTGTCCAATTCGGTCCTCCCGTGCTATAAATAGCCCGATCTGGGCTGAAAATACTCGGTAGGTGATGTTTTCAATGTCTCTAGATGCAACCTTCACCCGCAGCGAGAGACCGGAAATGGGGTGGCATATGGGGCGGTGTTGAGGGGGTTGGGGGTTCTGAAGGCTGCGCGGGGAACCTGGTTTAAGGACACTCCATCCGCCCGGGATTGAATGCCGATTCAATTCATTCAGGATCATCGTAGAACCGCAACTCGGCGGTTGTCCGACAAAGCGTAATTGGAAAATGATGAAATCTCGGCCAAGTATTAATAACTATGCATGTTAATGCAAGTGATAGTAAACGTTTTTTTCTTGCAGATGAGAGAGTATTGGAAGGCTTTCTTGTTTCATTATAAACCTACTTTAATTTATTTATTTCACGCCTATTAAGGCTTTTATATACATATATATAAAAATATTTACGAAATTATAAACAAAAATAGTGCAGAAAACGACTATTTAAAACAATTGCAGAAAAATAAATATAAATTAAAAATATCACTGAACTTGATCTACACAGCATGCAGGCACAAAACATAAAAAATCCAAAATATCTTTTTCTGTTTCAGTTGACAAAATTATTATGTGTTAGTCAAATCAAATAAAATACCTTTATTAAAATATTCCACTACGTGACGAAAAAAACTTCAATAGGGTATGCTTATATAATGAAATTGATGTACTAAATATATCAACAACATCGTGGTATTTGTTTCCTAGCTGTTGAATCCGTGGCATAGGAGTGTGATATTGGGACGTTGATATAGAATTGCTACAATAATATGGTAGGTACTGTCTTGTAACCGACCTGCTTGGAGTATGAAAAGAAATTACATATAATAAATCAGGGGTATCAAACATTGAATTAATAATTTTATGCACACAGGTTAAATCGTAAATTATTCTGCGATCAGATAATTTAAATAGAGCACGTAAGGCCGAGTGACTCAGATTATTGCCTTTGCACCCAGAAGTCACGGGATTAGTCAAACATGTAAGCTAAATCATCAAAAGCATTTCTTGTGACCAAAAAAATTAAAAAATTAATCTATTCTTTTAAAATTACAATCGTTAGTTTGTTCAAAATCTTAAATCTCCGAAAGTTCTTCGCCTTAAAATTTTTACATAATATTGCGTTCAAATATGCGTGTGTTTTTAAATATCTATATTATATACATGTCATCTGTGACATGTAGAATGATTTTATTTGAAAATAGCGCCATCTGTTGAACGTAAAGGCAACATGCGCTATTGTTTCTGAACCATAGTGGCGAAGATCACCTAGTTAATAATAATTATTAACACTTCTTCGTGTAACAATAATGCAAGGGAGAGTTTAAATATATCCAATGAATTTTGCACTGTTAAAAAAAGAATTCGTTCAATGTGTGGTTCGCAATAATTACTATACGCAACATATCAAAGAAATATAGCACAACAAAAAATGCAAAAATAAAACGTCTGTATAGTAAAAAATATACCAAAAAAGTTTGTAAAGGAAAACTGTATACAATTAAGATGTGCAGTTAAATTAAAAATCATAATTTAAGTCAAAATTGATAAAAATACATAATAGAGTACAGTTTATAGAATTGAATTTAGCTATAACTTTGTATTTCTTTTATTTGTAATAAACAAACGGCCTTTAAGTTTTTTTTTTTATTTTTATTAACGTCACAGGGTTACACAAATAAATGTGTTGGGCTCACAGACATATGAATATATAGACTAGAAATTAAAGGTGAGGGGTAAAATCAACTGTTGAAGAACGAAGGGGGTAAAGCTGACTGTGATTCGTCAATAAACCAATCTGACAGTATATAGGCATCTCGCATTTTAATATCACCATTTAGTTCTTAAAAGTAAAATCTGCTTTTGAATGAATAGACATTTTTACATGGCAGCGCAAATTACTCGCCACGTTATGAACAAATTTGCGAAGTCCAAATTCGGCAAAAAAAAATTCTTCTATTTTCAGAGTCCAATATTTTGTTTACGTATTTAGTTAAGACACTTTTATAAGTGTTCATAATTTACTTCCCAGTAACAACGATGCGCACACTTGGGAATCGCTACATTCGACCAATGTTGGAGGGTTGTCACAACCGCTATGTTCCTACTAATAATAAAATATTGAAATCTTTAAGAAAGAAAAGTAAAACAACTAAAAAAAACAAATGAAATTATATACACACAGTTTTTACCAGCGATTCCTAAGAGTATTTGGAGTAAAAATTTGGAAATCATTTTGCCTTCCGATGACATTTTTTCAATTAAAAACAAAAAACATGATTTTCGATCACACATCGCCACTCGGTATAACCTAGCGCATTACGTGATATGCACTCCTTCTCGTTCCAGCAGTACCGTACATACGAAACAAGCGCGTACCTAACGCGTGGTACCTAAAGCGCAAAAGGCAAAGGCACATCCCTGATTCTTATGCACACGGCTTTGTATTTTGCGTCCAGATGTATCTTGATGTGATAGTATATGTTTCTACAACTGATCCATATTATACGATGTGAATAAGCTTAAAATAATGCTTACATATGGAATGTAATACGACAATTGGGTTTATTCTCTTTTTCACATCTATTTTTACAAGTTTTCATATCACAAACCACCATTTTGCCGTGTTATTTCGTAAAATGCCTCGACCATAGCTCGAACAAGAATGATGACGTCAAATTCTCAAGATTCACGGGAAGCCATACGCGAGCCCAGCCGGCTCCAATGGGACCGGTATGGGGAGTGGGTAATAATACGCTTTTAATCACTTAGGGCAGGTCTACTAATATTCATATGTCTATGGTTGGGCTAAAGTTGATTAGAGATAGTGGTTATACATTATATCATACTACATTGCTGATAAAATAACAAACTTTGTTTTTACAAACTATCTTCTTCTCTAATCTCTAAATAGTGTAAAACAATGTCGCTATCCGCTTCAGTCTATTTATGCGCTAAGTTTTTCTAAGCTACGCAACGGATTTCGATAGAGTTTTAATTTTCATTTAGAAAATTTCTTTCAGAAGGTTAATATATATATATATATATATATATATAAAAAAGTTTCCGAGTATACGTAAGCTGGTAACACATAAAAATCAATCCTGCTTATGTTTGTCCTTCGCAAAGCTCGAAAAGTTGTCGGCCGATATCGCTGAAAATTTCAAAGTTTATTCTATTAAGAAATATACATTATTTATTGTACATAACTGAATTGCTTGATTAAAAATAAATTGAAGATGTCCATTGACTTGGTATAATTGTTTCCCTCCATTAGTATTCTGGGCAAAGAGGAATACATATGGTAGTTAGTCCCAAAATTTCTGCACTGAAATAAATCCTGACTTCAAGTATTACGTTGTGGAATCCGAAAGCTTATCAATTCTAGTAATACCGGACTATCAACTAATTACTAAATAATTTAGAATTTTATATAGAAATACCAAGTCAGTGAAAATTCTTCTGTCTGACAATTTGAGCATATTCATATAATTTAACAGAGTGTTGTAGCTCAACATAATTGCTGGAATACACATTTTAATAATAAATACCCATACACAAAAATATGAGAATAAGCTGTGTGAGAACAAAATAAATTAGTTATCAATGTAAGAATTAATTTTATGGATTGATTAAAATTACAAAGAAAAATTGTTTTATGTATGTAAACAAAAAAAACTTTTATAAATTAAAACGTTTATGAGTTCAACTATGTTTGTTATAAGTTCCGTTTCAAGTACAAAAATTCCTTTTTAATTCTTCTGAAAGGTGCTCAGGTCGTCGGCCGTCTTATTAACAATAGATAATACGAAGGAATAAGAACAGGTTAGTAGAAAATCTTACTCATAATCACGTGCATGCGTGCTTCTTATACCGGCCGTAATACCGCAGTATTAGTGGCTGACAGATTTATAAACCGCCTGACCCGCAAGATTAGGGACGTATTACTATCGTTTTAAGATGGACATCACGGAATTTCTTAATAATCTGGTTTGTTTATATTTGACAAATATAATGAAAATTTAATAAAAGCAGTAATACCCATTGGCAGCTCTATAAGAGGAATATTTAAAATTGAATTAACAAAGCAAATACGGAACGCATAATCAAATTGGCCAAAATTCGAAGCAATTCAAAGCAGACCGGGTCAATGACAACGCAAATATCATCTGAAGAAGCGTGAAGTTAGCAACTAAACGCGAAATGCAAAAATTACCAGGTTTTTTTAGGATTGGAACCAAGTGGTGCCAGTTTGAAAAAACCTTGTGTGAATATTAATATGAGTAAATATTTTAACCCGAGCAGTAAACGGGTCTCTTCACCTGAGTGGTTTATTTATTCTCTTCACCTTACAGCTATACCAGCGCTGCAGCGGCGAATTAGTGAATATTTATAAGTAAGACTGTGGATATTTTGCTTCTGAATTCTTTGTTAATATTTGCTTATCTTATGATGCAAGAAAATCGTATACATTACGCTGTTTTCTAGTAAAATGTATTCCTTACTATCATACATATCAGTCATATTATCATATATGAGTGATTTTTGTTTTAGCAATTTTGATAGTAAGATTTTTTAAATGGTATTTATGTATATCTGTTATTTTCACAAAATTTCCACATTTCAGTATACGAATAGGACCAGTTTTATAAAAGAATATCTGGTTGGGAGTATCTAGAGAACCAAGAGTTTAAGATAGGCTTTAAAATTAGATATGAATGAGATATCTTCCTCCGTTTTCATCATTGAGGTTTTGCAGAGAAGGCTGTATTTTCAAAAAAACAGAAACTGAATGAAAGATATGAATGTAATATACATTTAAACGTTTGGATCATAATTCCGCAGAGATGATTTGAATCGTAATGTTAAGGTGGTTCATATTACAACTTCATTCCATTTAACCAGAAATAAGCCCGCCTCATTCGACCATAAAGTTAAGGTGGTTCATATTTCAACGTCATTCCATTAAATCAAAAATAAGCCCGCCTTATTCGACCATAATGTAAAGATAGTTCACGTTATAACTTCATTCCTGTTGACCAGAAATAAGCCTGCCTCATTCGACCAAAATGTTAAGATGGTTCATATTTTAACTTCATTCCATTTAAACAGAAATAAGCCCGCCTCATTCGACCATATTGTTAAGATTGTTCATGTTTCAACATAATTTCCTTTAACCAGAAATAAATCCGTCTCATCGTTAATCTCATCATTAACGTATCATTCAAAGCCAGTTTAATCAATATTTTTATCGTAATTAATTTTAAAAAATAATCATAATAATTCTTTTAACCCAGAAAATCTCAAACAACATTTTTATTAATTTTATTTCATTAAATCATTGAAGAAGAATATAATACTTTTAGATCTAAACGAAATATAAGATAAAAAGAGGTACAGAAAATAAAAAAGTAACGGTCGCAACTAGGAATCGAACTCAGGATCTCTCTTTTACCGATAGAACGTCTCTAACAACTCAGCCAGGTCATCAAAAAATCAGGTCACAATACCTGATTTTTTTAACCATCTTATCTTCAACTATATTTTTTTTTTGGTTGCTCTCTTTTTGTACGATTATTATGTTCTACGTGAAATTACTTGTAACCTAGAACCTAGACAGTGTCTCGGTTATATCCGATTTTTGTTTATATTGGACACTAATTGAATTTTTCTACAAGATTTTTTACATATTTTGTTAAGATTTATTAGAATCATCAACTTATTCAATGATTAAATATTGCAGTAAGGGTTATAAAATTCCATAGATATTAAATATTATTTAATTGGTTCAAAAAACTTCCTATAAAAATATTTATTAGATCGAAGAATTTAGAAATATATCGTTGTTGCTGTCTAAATTTACTACTAAAAAAAACAATAATAGGTTTAAAAAAATCGATCTTAATTTCTCAGGCAACAATTTCTGGCAAGCAAATCAACTTCTCGACATCCGATCGAACTGAAATTTGGTAGATGGACTCGTTGTCAATAAAAATATGTTCCGTTAACTTTTTGTTGCAATCACACATACACACGAGACATATTCGCATTTCAGTTAATATACAAAATAAATGTCGGTCCTACCCGATCGGGGTTTGGCGGAGAAGTTACCGCTGTTGACTCGAGTCACAGCAGTAAAGAGCCAGCCATGGGGAGGAAGTTTCAATACTCAGTCAAGCCAAACAAAATATATACATTTTTTTATGGACTTCACAAATATGAATCATTCGTTGGTAGGGGGATCAAAATGATAATTTTCAACTCTGAAATACTCACTCTAGATTTAAATGGGTTTCAAAGCGTACGTATTCTGTTTATCCAAGGACTCTGTCAATATTAATAATATTATCAATATCAAGCGGACGTTAAATACACACGCTTAGTAAAACACGTGTAGCAAAAATAAAGATTATTAAAACTGAAAACGACAAAAACCTTGCGCCTCGAAAAATTGCATGCAATATTAAGTTAGCCTTTGTGTCTTTGGAATCTTGTTTGAAATTCTTTTTGAGATTTTTTTTGATAATTCATTAGAATTTTACGATATGAAGCAAATACATTTATGAATATTTCACTGAAGCTATAAGATAAATTTTTAATATTCTTAAAATTGAAATTTATAGAAAAAAAAATTCAAATATTATGTGGAATAACTTTACTTTCGGTTAATCTTAGAGATTGAGAGAGATCTTGGAGATTGGAAGACAATTTTTCCACCGGTTTTATACAGGGTAGGGCAAAAGTTCCGGTGTTCTTTTGCTGTAATTTTTGTTATGATAAACTTTGGTACTGTTCGTTATTCCAACTTCTTGCAAAGTAAACCGATTTATGTCTTGTTGATTTGTATTCTGCGTTTGTTTACTTTACAAATGTTAAAACTTAATTGACATTTGGCGTCATTTGCATAAGTTATGGCGTTTTTCAATAAGGTGATTACTTTTGCCCCACGCTGTAGAATATACTGTAAGTTCAAGAACACCATTCAGAATCAAAACCATGATTGAAAGGTTTTAAAATATTTTTACCCAAGAGTCTCAACGACCCGGTGAAATTTCATGAAATGTCGGAATGCTCCCGAGGTATCTAAAATATGCTATATGTATCTTATTTTTGATGCAGTCGTAAAAAATACCATTTTAGAAACTGGATAAAATTATAGTTGAATTTTTTGTATTCTAAATAATAAATTTTTCATTTCAAACATTAAAACATTAAAAAAACTTTACCTATGCATTTTGTCTGAAAACGTTCATAATTGTGGAAGAATTCGATATTTATAAAACACATTCTTTTTGTGTAGGGGGTTTGTAATAAATCTTTCACTTCACTTTTTAAGCTGCTTATACAATAAATAAGACACAAATCTTTTTACAACTTTAAACTTCAATGGAAAAAGTCCAGAAATTTGTAATCATACGCTTCGAAATTTTTTTGGATTTTATCCATGTTCATGTTACAAATATTTTAGGCAAGTTGAGAAGAATTATATTTTTTTTTCCATCGACGAACAAATAACATTTCTACGCATTATGGAAAAAAGGTAAGAAAATATTTTAATAACGTATGGATGCCCCGGTCAGATCTGACCTTCAGAGCCTCTAACGGAATATGATATTTGTCACTAATAATGTATGGATGCCCCAGTCATATCTGTCCATCAGAGCCTAGTGCTAATGGAATATGATGTTTATGACTAGTAATGTATAGATGCCCCGGTCAGATCTGACCTTCAGAGCGTCTAACGGAATATGATGTTTGTGACTAATAATGTATGGATACCCCGGTCAGATCTGACCTTCAGAGCGTCTAACGGAATATGATGTTTGTGACTAGTAATGTATTGATGCCCCGTTCAGATCTGACCTTCAGAGCGTCGAACGGAATATGATGTTTGTGACTAGTAATGTATTCATGCCCCGGTCAGATCTGACCTTCAGAGCGTCGAACGGAATATGATGTTTGTGACTAGTAATGTATTGATGCCCCGGTCAGATCTGACCTTCAGAGCGTCTAACGGATTATGATGTTTGTGACTAGTAATGTATGGATGCCCCGGTCAGATCTGACCTTCAGAGCGTCTAACGGAATATGATGTTTGTGACTAATAATGTATGGATGCCCCGGTCAGATCTGACCTTCAGAGCGTCTAACAGAATATGATGTTTGTGACTAATAATGTATGGATGCCCCGGTCAGATCTGACCTTCAGAGCGTCTAACGGAATATGATGTTTGTGACTAGTAATGTATTGATGCCCCGGTCAGATCTGACCTTCAGAGCGTCTAACGGAATATGATGTTTGTGACTAGTAATGTACTGATGCCCCGGTCAGATCTGACCTTCAGAGCGTCTAACGGAATATGATGTTTGTGACTAATAATGTATGGATGCCCCGGTCGGATCTGACTTTCAGAGCGTCTGACGGAATATGATGTTTGTGACTAGTAATGTATGGATGCCCCGGTCAGATCTGACCTTCAGAGCGTCTAACGGAATATGATGTTTGTGACTAGTAATGTACTGATGCCCCGGTCAGATCTGACCTTCAGAGCGTCTAACGGAATATGATGTTTGTGACTAGTAATGTATGGATGCCCCGGTCGGATCTGACTTTCAGAGCGTCTGACGGAATATGATGTTTGTGACTAGTAATGTATGGATGCCCCGGTCAGATCTGACCTTCAGAGCGTCTAACGGAATATGATGTTTGTGACTAATAATGTATGGATGCCCCGGTCGGATCTGACCTTCAGAGCGTCTGACGGAATATGATGTTTGTGACTAGTAATGTATGGATGCCCCGGTCAGATCTGACCTTCAGAGCGTCTGACGGAATATGATGTTTGTGACTAGTAATGTATGGATTCCCCGGTCAGATCTGACCTTCAGAGCGTCTGACGGAATATGATGTTTGTGACTAGTAATGTATGGATGCCCCGGTCAGATCTGACCTTCAGAGCGTCTGACGGAATATGATGTTTGTGACTAGTAATGTATGGATGCCCCGGTCAGATCTGACCTTCAGAGCGTCTAACGGAATATGATGTTTGTGACTAATAATGTATGGATGCCCCGGTCGGATCTGACTTTCAGAGCGTCTGACGGAATATGATGTTTGTGACTAGTAATGTATGGATGCCCCGGTCAGATCTGACCTTCAGAGCGTCTAACGGAATATGATGTTTGTGACTAGTAATGTACTGATGCCCCGGTCAGATCTGACCTTCAGAGCGTCTAACGGAATATGATGTTTGTGACTAGTAATGTATGGATGCCCCGGTCGGATCTGACTTTCAGAGCGTCTGACGGAATATGATGTTTGTGACTAGTAATGTATGGATGCCCCGGTCAGATCTGACCTTCAGAGCGTCTAACGGAATATGATGTTTGTGACTAATAATGTATGGATGCCCCGGTCGGATCTGACCTTCAGAGCGTCTGACGGAATATGATGTTTGTGACTAGTAATGTATGGATGCCCCGGTCAGATCTGACCTTCAGAGCGTCTGACGGAATATGATGTTTGTGACTAGTAATGTATGGATTCCCCGGTCAGATCTGACCTTCAGAGCGTCTGACGGAATATGATGTTTGTGACTAGTAATGTATGGATGCCCCGGTCAGATCTGACCTTCAGAGCGTCTGACGGAATATGATGTTTGTGACTAGTAATGTATGGATGCCCCGGTCAGATCTGACCTTCAGAGCGTCTGACGGAATATGATGTTTGTGACTAGTAATGTATGGATGCCCCGGTCAGATCTGACCTTCAGAGCCTCTAACGGAATATGATGTTTGTGACTAATAATGTATGGATGCCCCGGTCAGATCTGTCCATCAGAGCCTAGTGCTAATGAAATATGATGTTTGTGACTAGTAATGTATAGATGCCCCGGTCAGATCTGACCTTCAGTGCGTCTAACGGAATGTGATGTTTGTCACTAGTAATTTATGGATGCCCCGGTCGGATCTGACCTTCAGAGCGTCTAACGGAATATGATGTTTGTGTCTAATAATGTCCCTCCGAGGCTTGAAGAGTTAAATTGTTTACCGAGTTTAGTAATCAGGTCTGAATTATTATTATTTGTGTATACCGCACAAGTCCGCTCCCAACCATCTAGAGCCTGTGAAAATATGGCATCCCCAATCAGGGTATGTTATGGTGAGGGGAAAGAGATGGAAAAGAGTAAGGTGGTGGAGTACCTGGCTATTCAGATCTGTCATTTCAAGCAACATTTCAATTGTGAATGGTGGTCTTACACCAGAGCGATAATGGGAGTATCTTCCGCTCTGGAACTTACCGCAAGTATACTTTATATTATTTTTGATAGTAATATTATTATTATAAATTGTGATAGAACATAAATTCGTCAAACAAAATTTACTTGCGCACGCCGGGATTTGAAGAAGCGACTTTCGAACTGCTAGTGAAGAGCCCTACCCCTCGACCACGGAGGCTGTCAATAGCCCGGTACTTTCCATTTCTTAAAGTCCTAAAAACTACGCATTTCCAAAATCGAGAATTTATGGTACCACATCTCTGTCAATATTGATACTGTTAAGCATTATCGCTGAGGTTTTTTTGGGCTGCAGTCTGCATGGTGAATATTACCGTGATTGAGTCGTCATCATCATTTACGAGAAGACAAAACGTGACATTAAATGAACGTGGCCTAGGAGTAACAAGATTCCGTCTGACGTTTAGTCCGAAATTAATATTTGATAATTGACATTTTTAAAACGTTTTTCAACAATAAAATTACGAGTTTTTTTATTATTTTCTACACAAAGAATTAGTAACTTCTCTAGGGATTCAGTCAAAACTATCTCGGATTTTAGTAACTCGTTTATCAGAATGAATTAAAAGATCCATCCATGCCTAGTTAGACCAATTTGACCGTGGGTCCGTCCAATGCACTGCGCACACGCGCCAAAAATGTGTGTACATACCTTCTTCACTTACGTCGTTAAGATTCCGATGAATATTATAGTATATTGTGTCTTGTTAATTTAAAGCCAAAATTCATAGTTTGTTCCTGGAAGCAAGAAACCATACCAATTACTGTTGGCAAATACATAAGTTTAAACGTCAGGAATTCCCTAGTTTATTTTACTCTGCCAAATTGTGTCGTGATATACTCCCCTACCTGGAAATGGATATTACTCGATGTATTTGATAGCAGTATCCGTTTGTTTGGATGAGTTAATAATTGCTTTCACGGTTAGCCAATATTTACCTTGCCCAATAATCCGGTGCATTTTGATATATTTTACTCTTTGTTGCATCAGACGATAAAGCAAACAAAAACAGTGCTGCAAATATTGCGGGTGAAATTTAACGAAAACTGTTTGTCCATTCTGCAATTTAAATGCAGGTACGAGTATTACAACATACTCGAAAATATAAAGCAATGACAGATACATTTGTTGATTCGTCTGTGATGTAGACGCGGATACACTTATCCATCTAAAGTATAAGTTAGGAAAACTATGTATTGAATACATAAGACATGGAATCAAATGAACGTAATAAAATAACATTATTTATTAGTACATTAAAATACAGAATAAAACAATTGTAGCAAAAAAGGTTTTTAAAACAACTATAAAATGTGAACATGCTAATATGATAACTTAATTTTACAACAAAAATTTATAATAAGGCTACAAAATTTTAACCAATAACTGTTTTAAAAAATATGTGAAATCCTTTTTTTTCTAATTCTTTGTGTGCTATTGAAAATATCTTCTACTTTTAATATTGGTTACTTAAGCTGAGTATGCGCGGTATAGGGGAATTTAAAAAACTAACAAACCATCACGCCGTTTCCCCGCAGGGGTAGGCAGAGAGAACGGACCGCCAAACAACTCGGTCTTGACACACACTCCTTGCCTCATTCACATTCATACATCGTCTCATACATACTCTTCTATTGTTCTGACTCTTGACATGGCCCGACTCAAGTATCTGATTCACTTGGTCGTGCCATGTCTTCCTCGGGCGTCCCCGACTTCTGCTACCATTCACATTTGCATCGTATATTCTCCTTACACTCCTTTCTTCGCTCATTCGCTCTACATGCCCAAACCATCTAAGCGTCCCTTTCTTGATCTTACTCATTACGCTTACATCAGCCTTGCACTCTTTGCGGATCTCCACATTCCTCACACGATCATACATGGTTTTACCACACATACGCCTCAGGGATCTCATTTCAACAGCATTCAATCTACCTTCATCCTTTCTTTGCCAGTTCCATGCCTCACTTCCATACATCAGGGTAGGTACCAGCACTGCATTGTGGACTGCTAACTTCGCTTCTTTGGACAATTTCTTGTTAGCGCCAACTGCGTTCAGTCCTTCATTAATGGAGTTACCTGCATTTACTCTTCTTTCAATATCTCTGTCAGCCCTCCCATCTCTCGTAAACATGCTTCCTAAATACACAAACTCATCCACCTGCTCCAAGTATTCCTCATTCACAGCTATATTGCACACTGTTTTCGTACTCTCTCTTTCAAACACCATTACTTTAGACTTACTTACATTCATCGTTAACTCATTCTTCATGCATACTTCGTTCATCCTAGACACGACAGACTGCAGATCATCCATACTATTAGCAATCAGCACCGCATCATCAACATACAAGAGGCAACATACTTTCAATTTACTCAAATTCGCGCCCAATCCCACCTCTTTCAATTCTTGCATACAAATATCCATGTAAAGATTGAATAACCATGGTGACATTACGCAGCCTTGTTTAACACCTTTTGTGATATCAAACCACCCCGTAAAACCACCGTTCACCCTAACACATGCAACGTTTCCCTCATACAGAGACGCAATTGCCTGAGTCAGATTCGTATTCACTCCATACTTGGACAACACCTTCCATAGCTTTTTCCTGTCGACTCGGTCGTATGCTTTTTGTAATCTACAAAAGCACAGAAAAGTTTCTGGTTTATTGCCAGGAACTTCTCGGTGAGCATACGCAATGAGAAGATCTGGTCCATGCACCCACTTCCACTCATAAAAGCACCTTGCACATCCCATATTTTATCCTTTGTTTCCTTTCTTACCATTTCAATCAAAATTCTACCATACAGCTTGCCAACTGAACTTAGCAGGTTAATAGCCCTATGATTCCCACATTCCATACGTGACCCTTTCCTTTGTATAATGGCATGATCACTGCCCTTCTCCAATCTAAAGGCGTGTAAGCCTCCTTTGAACATTGGTTAAAAAATTATCTTCTGTGTATTGTTAATAGTTCTGTGTATTTGTGTATGCATGGTACAGGAGGGCTAATAAACTCTTTTGTACTTCTATAAATTGGTTGCCTGAGCTGTGTATGTGTATGCGTGGTATAGGGGATTTATAAACTCTCTTCTACTTCCAGATATTGGTAACCAGAACTGTGTATGTGTATGTGTGGTATAAGGGAGTTTATAAACTCTCTTTTACTTCTGCATATTGGTTACCTGAGCTGTGTATGTGTATGCGTGGTATAGGGAAGTTTATAAATAACTATTGTTGCAGTGAAGGGTATTTTATATGTGATAATCAAACATTTTTATACACCACTCTTAATTAATAATAATCCTTACGTTTCAAAGCCAATGGCTTATTCTTCAGAATAATGAAAATTAACAAAATTGGGATTGCGGTCCTACTACCAATATTTAAATGGAAGATGCTCCAAAGAACGTTAATTCCAGTATCGGTGTACAGTCGGTAAACCTTTATTTCCTTAAAAAGACCCTTCCACCCGGCATCCCCAAAGACGACGAAGGCCCGAGGAAAAAATATTTTACTCAGGGTCACATTTCTGCCAAAATAACAGAGAACTTGTAATTAAAATTTATTTAAATAACTTTGTATGTACAACCATTTTATAAAAATAATCGACGTGTTTCAAAACAAATGATTTCTTCGTAAGGATAGTATAAATTAACAAATATAAGAATAGACAAAAAATATAGACCAATCAGTATCTATGGACAAAAATTATTACAATGAAAGGTGATTAATTAATTATTATTATTGAAAATTTTATTAAAGGTAATTGTTGTATTTACGTATATTATATAAAAACTTTTATAAATTAAATCATTTTATATATATTATAAATGAACAAAAATTTTGTTGATTTCTTCAATTCGCGTAATAAACTGGAATCATTACAACATATAATGATGGTTTTATAATTTTAAAACATCCGATTTATTATAGTAGAGACCCAAACCATTAAATAGGCTTTTTGGGTCCATGTAAATAATACTTCTTCCACTAAGGTAGATATTGATTTCTGTTGCAGCAATCGGTCGTCAGTGTTGACAGTTCTTAATAACATGCTCGGCATAGCACCGATCTCTACTTACATACAGTGGGTTGCCATATTAATAGGGACACCTATGGAAAATGTGTTTTTCACACTATGTGTTCATAAAACAAAGATGTTTATGATTTTAGGTGCGGTTATTTTTATTTACTAACAAGAACATTGAATTTTGAACAATTAAACACCATATTTGTCCTTAATCTGCGATTATTTTTTATTATTTTTAAACATTATCGAACAAAAAGTTAATATTTCGTAACTTCGCCTTTAGCCGCAATAACAGCTTGTACACGCCGTGGTATACTCTCAATGCACAATTTTTGCAGTAATCTTTAGGTCAGGAGAATGATGCCACACCCGGATGAGGGTTTTGATGACCTGCTGCTTTGTTGTGATCACCTCCTTGGCAATCTCCCTCTTGGTGAGCTCCTACAGGTTTTAAATAGGGTTCATACTAGGGGAATTCCCCGGCAAAGGTAAAACCGGCACATTTTTTTCAGCCAGGAATGCAGTGACAGTCTTGGCTTTATGACAGGGTGCGGAGTTGTGCATGAAGACGTATTCCTGGCCACCAGGGAACCATTCTCCGACTTGAGGCAGTAATCGATTTTCCAGTATTTGTCTGTAATTATCATGCCTCATAGTCCCTTGCATGATGTGGAGGCACCCCATCCCTTTAGAAGAGATGACTGACCACACCATGATACTGGCAGGGTGTTTGATCGTCTCTACAAGGCAGTCCGGATGAAATTTCTCTCCTGGGCGTCGTCGGACAAACGATGATTTATCCAACAAAATTTGGAATATGGACTCGTCAAAGAAGCACACCTAAAAAAAGGGCCATAATCAAACTAATGGAATTTTTTTAAAGTTTGATAACAAAAAAAATGTTAATTACCATATTCCAGTTCTCTATAGTCATTTTTTGGTGTGCGTTGGCCCATTCCAGTAGTTTTTTCCTCATATCTACTCTACTGTGAGGCGAGTTTTTTAGCTGGCCGATGGCCAATGAAGTTCTCCTCAGCCAATCTCCTCTGGACTCTCCTTTGGTAGACTTTGATATCATCTTCGTTGATCATCAAGGTCAGACGAGCCACACTCTTTTTGAGGTTTTAGAGAAAGACGTCTATGATTTTGCGGTCAGTACGAGGTGTAGTGATTCGTTTTCTGCCACATTTCCCATTTTGATCCAATTCAAGGGAGAGGGTTTTGATTGATTTTCTAATTTATCCTGTTAACCATAGACTTTAATATACCTGTAAAGGCTGCTATTTCCCTTTAGGAATGTTGAGTGTTTAACAATAGTGTCTTTACTTCCGGATATTTTCTTGGGGACGTGTCTGAAGACCTAGCCATACTGAAAAAACAGAACATCGGACTTAATATGGAAAAACTATTCACTGAAATAAGAAATGAAAAAAAAATATTACAAAATTAATAGATAATTAATAATTACTTACATTTTTGTACAGCTAAACTGTTAAAACTCGTAAATATAATTATGATATAAATTTATTTACCGGAACTTCAATCACGCATTTTCACAATAATGCTGGCCACGTGGAAAAAACCTTAAATTTTCGAGGGATGTGGCACTTGTGCGAGTGTTTCCACTTCTTAAAAGTGTCAGTGGTGATACCAGCAACAAAAATAACGAAGGAATGGCCATCATATCCAAGTTATTTAGAAGTAGAGACAACGTTAACATAAAAATCAGGAAATATTGGAACTGTTCCTATTAATATGGCAACCCACTGTACATAAATAATACAGAATCCGTCCCACTGAACAGATTATTGCCTAGAAATGTAATCCATACCGAACTGAAAGAAATGTATCTGATTTGCATTAAATCCTTCAGGATAAATCAATTGTTGCTCAAGAAAGAAGTACAGTGTTTCAAATATTTAATTGATATTGTACAATGACACTGGATTTGCATCACCGTAATTTGGGGCGGAAAAGAGGGTTCTCCTTTTTATATTCCAGGAGACTTTGACTAGGAGCTTGCGCCACTCCAAACAATACACAATGTAATCGCCAGATTTCTCTACTTACCAGGTTGGTGATTCTTTGGTTCGATGTCCAGCGGGGCCGGACTTGGGAAGAACGTTTAATTAATCACAAGACACTGTTTTTCACATAAGTTAATGCACATAATCGGCGAGCATGTGCTACAAATAATGAGGGTGAAACAGCGGTTTGTATTGTTACTTGCCGCACTTTACTCGGTGCGTGCCTGTTATGTACCAAAATCAAGCGCGGAATTTAAATTCCTGCCACATGGTTGGTGAGAGCAGAACAAAGCTGATAATGACAGAAAAATGACAAACGTCACAACGAAATAATTAATACAGTAAAAAGAAGGACGCGCCCACAGTACGATTATATGACTCTTAAAACGCTGGAAAAAATCCTTAATCCCAAGAAGGATGACTTCCAAATTGTACGATCTAGGAAGATCAAAGGCGCCGGTATGGCTTTTCAAGCCAAAGATAAAAAGGGCCTGGAGAACATTAAGAAAGCCGAAGCAAAACTCGCGGCAAGTGGTCTGAAGATGATCAACCCTCTGGGCCGACTTCCAAAAATTGTAATTTATAATGTGCCTAAAGGAGAACAATCCGCAGATCAGGAGCTCTTTTCCGAGATTTATGCGAACAATTTATCCGGCCAGACTTCACTGTCTTTGGAAGATCACCTTCGGACCATGCGACGAGTTTCGCTTTTCGGTAAACGAGATACTCCCACCAGATATATGGTGGTGACTTGTCATCCAGCCGCTCGCAAGGTCTTACTAGATAGCGGAATGTGCTTCCTTGGGTGGAATGCCTGTCGCACTCGCGATTATACAGGAGCCACAAGATGCTTCAAGTGTCAACAGTACGGCCATATCAGTAAGTTCTGCTCTCAGGATAAAGAAACCTGTCGCCACTGCGCCGTTGTGGGACACAGTCATGAGGATTGCCCCAAGAAGGCACTTCCCGCTGTCTGTGCTACCTGTACTCGTTTCAGGAAGGTAGCTGACCACCCTACTGGGGATAGGGACTGTCCGGCACAGCTGGCTGCAATCAACGCACAAGTCAGAATGACTGACTATGGCTCCTGCTAATCTCCTCTCCCTAGGTCAGATTAACTTACAGCGTTCCCGGATGGCCACACTGGAGGTGCTGCGGGTCATGTCTGACCTAAACATCGACATCATGCTTATACAGGAACAGTACACTTGGGAAGGTAAGACTCCTATTGACTTTCCGGGAGCGGTACTCGAGGTCGGCTCTCTACCGGGGGCGGGTGTTCTGGTCAACACCTCGTTGATTAGCCCCCTCCTTCTGGCCGGGCTATCCAATGAGTACCAAACCTGTGTATGTATTAAATTTGCTGATACTGAGATCTATCTGATCTCAGTTTATTTTAAATGGGGAACCCGGTAGGACCACATATCCTGAGTCTGACACGCGCCCTAAACGCGCTTAAAGGTCGTAACATAGTTATCGGAGGTGACTTTAATGCTCGCTCTCCCCTATGGTTTGACAATAATAAAATTCATTCAGTACGATCACGGACTGATGCCGTCGAAGACCTGATTGCTGCGCAAGGCCTTTGTATCGTCAACGAACGGAGTTCGTTTTTCACTTTTTCAAACCATATGGGAGAGAGCAACATTGATTTAACTCTTTGCTCTGAATCAGTTGCGGCCAGGATATAAAAATGGATGGTCCACGAATGCGCAATAAATTCGGATCACAGACTTATCACATTTACGATTGGTGTCAAGAAAACCGAAGCTCCAAGATCCTCCTGGAATTTCAACACCACTAGGGCGAACTGGGATAACTTTGGGGAAGCTCTACGAGATACATTAAGGGATTTTTACCACGTAGCAGCTACCGATCCGGACAATTTGGGGAATTTTTTCAACTCGGCTGTAGTATCAGCGGCCAACTCATCTCTGGGCAGAACAAACCCAAAGACAATTATCCGGACGACGTGGTGGTCACCTGAGCTGACTTCGCTTAAAGGGGTTTATAAGAGAGCTTATAGGGCACTGGGTTTGTCCAGGAGGGGTGGCTGCACGGAGGAGGAGACAGCCCCTCTCTGGGCCGAACTCAGAAAGTCCAGGGCGACCCTTAAACACGCTGTACTTTCTGCGAAACGAGCTGCCTGGCATAATTGGGTTAATAATGTGGGCAACGCCAACCCGTGGGAAATCCACAGCGCAATTGAAAAATCCGGAAAAGGATCGGATCGGTATTTGTCTAGTCTCATTGGGATCACAGAAGGTAGGAACGCTGAGACGATAGACGTGGCCTCTACTCTCAACACACTTTTGGGCAAGTTAGTTCCTGTAGAATCAGTAATTGGGGAAAGTGACCACCATAAACAGGTAAGACACCTAGCACGGCTTCCACCTAGAGACCTCGCCCAAGAGGATAGAGTCATTCCAGTCACTAGAGCAGAAATTGATTCAATAATTAAGGGTTTGGGTCCTAGGAAGGCACCAGGGCATGACAGACTCAACGGTGTGATAGCGAAGCAAGTCTGGATCCACGCTAGGGAGGAACTCTTCCAAGTGATGGAAACGTGTTTGAGAAGAGGAGTTTTCCCTTCTGAATGGAAGAGAGGCGTGCTCAGGGTCATACCTAAGGGGAACGTCAAGCCACTAACTGATGTCAAGGCCTATCGGCCCATTACCTTACTTCCAGTGCTTGGCAAGATCCTGGAAAAACTTATCCGGCATAGACTACGACAATCACTCTCCCCGTCCAGCGATCTTCAATTTGGCTTCGTCCCCGGTAGATCCACCGTGCACGCCATGTCGTTTGCGCTTGATTGGGTGAAGGTTTGTACTAAGAGGTATGTAGTTGCAATCTTCCTCGATATCACTGGTGCCTTCGACTACGCGTGGTGGGACATGATACGCATCAAGGTTAAAAATAGGAACTGCCCAAAACTTTTATTTAAATCGGTGGACAATTACTTATCGGGCCGCACCATCATTATATCTCATGGCGACACCGTTATTGAACACGAAGTCGATATGGGGTGCCCTCAAGGCTCCAACCTAGCTCCTGAATTTTGGAATATAACCTTCGATGACTCCTCTAGGTTACCCTTGCCCGAAGGATGTATCATGATCGACTATGCTGACGATAAAATGTTTCTTGTCTCTGGGGACAGTAGAAGAGAAGTTGAACGTAAGGCTGGTGAAGGTTTGGACACCCTCCTTAAATGGGGGGAGAGGAATAAAATGACCTTCGCTCCCCAGAAGACAATGGGTCTCCTGATGAAGGGTTCTTTCAGTAAGGAAAGAAACCCTACCATCCGTATGGGAGACACTAATATCAAATTTGTGGATAACGTCAAATACTTAGGTGTCACTCTAGATCGATCGTCCTCCTTTCTGGCTCATGTCAAAGATGTATCCAGCAGGGCTCAGGCGCTTTTCCTGAAGCTAAGAAGAATCTCCACGGCTGAGTGGGGACTTCGCAGACCGGCTCTGCACGCTCTCTACAGGGGGGCATATGTTGCGCAAGTCTCATATTCTGCCTCTGTTTGGGAGCACCGCCTGGATAACTGCTTAATACTTCTAGCTCTCAATAGGGGTCAACGCACTCCCCTGCTGGCACTATCTGGGGCATATCGAACCGTCGCCTCGGACGCTTTGCCAATTTTGGCTGGTGTACTACCAATTGATCTAGAGATTAGGGAAGTGTTAGCGAAGCAGCGATTAATCCGAGGATCCCCGGCAAACCACCTTGGTGTCGTTCTGACACCGGGTGGACCAGGAACTCTCCCAGGACTGCTCCGAACGATGAGAGACCTGTCGCTCAAAGAGTGGCAGGTCCGTTGGGATAGGTCGAACAAGGGAAGATGGACCTTCTCCTTCTTCCCTTCAGTTAAACTCAGAATGGAAGGGGCCTTCCTCAAACTGGACCATCACGTTACGCAGCTCCTTTCAGGACATGGGGAATTCAGGGGAAGGCTTCACAGCCTTGCCCTGTCCACCCACCCCAATTGCGCTTGTGGCAATAATTACCAGTCGGCCGAGCACATTCTGTGGCACTGTGAGATTTTGAAGGATGCCAGAGACGAAATGATAGAAGGTCTGAATGTCCCCATTAGACCGGTGTGGAACACCGATCTTGTTTCTAACAGTGTGAATTTCGAATGTTTGAGGAAGTTTACTAGGATCTGGGTTGAGAGATGGCCTGTGCTTAGAGTCGTTGACTAGTGTAATAATTGGGAACCCCCGGTGTACTGCTCCTGCTCCATGACTTATTCTTTTACAACTCTTTCATTATTGTATATGCTATTCAGTTTTTCTTATTTTACTATTCTTATCTTATTTCTTTTTCTTACTGTACCAGCTGTTGCAGATGATTTCCATTCGTTTATATTTTGTTTTTTTTTAACTAACTTAATTTTAATTCTTATTTTCTGTTTTCTTTTCATATGTTTCTTTTTCCCTGTCTAAGGATAACACACTGTTTTTCTTTTTACAGACACTGTAAGCACTCTTATATATTTGTGTTTACTAATTATCTCTCTTACTTCTTATTCTTATTCAATACTTACTGTCCTCTCTACAGACCATGCAGATCTTATTTTTACACCTTTACTTTTGTTTTTACTTATTTACCGTTGCCCTTATGTGGCACTTTTTGGATTGATTATTGTTTTTAATTTTTCCTCTTATTTTCTCTTCTTTTTGCATGTATTTTTTCCGGTTTTCTTTTCTTTTTTTTTAGTAACAGCAACGAGTTTACAGGCGAGAACTGAACTCCGTTGTCTGTTTTGTTTTGTTTATTTTCCCCATTAGGGGTTGGATAACGGGCCTCGTCCCCGCATGCACGACTGGAGCTTCTTATTATTCTTTCTTACTGGGGACTCCGCCAATCACCTGCGCCACCCCTGATGAGCGTTGGTGGTCAGAGGGGTGACTGTGCGGGCTGGGGTAACCTCCACCCTGCCTCCGACCTCCTGACGCTTCTTTCCCCTAGGTTCTTTAGGGTTTTATCCCTCTTTTTCCAATACTTATCTTCAGGGCACCACCGGGTGGTCGGCTAAGGGGTGTGGAAGTCCTGACCTGCACCAGTCGCCCCAACCACCACCAATTTCTCAACAGGACAGCCAGTCGTGGTTCGGCGAAACTCCCCCGTCACTCTATTGTTTTCTTTACTTTTATGTGTTTACAGGTACTGGATGGAGTGTGGGTCCCCTCCACTAACTATCTGCCTGACACTTGAACTTGATTGTTTTGTTGTTTATTTTTCTGTGTTGTCCTTAGTTAAGTACTTGTAAGCGCTTGCATACCGCTTCATAACACCGTATGCGGGGACATTGAAGGCCTAGCTTCATTTATATAAATTGTAGAGCCGTTTATTCAAAAAAATTAGATTCATGCGAGAGCTCCGAAGGGGTGACCATAAGTCACCTATACCGGGTGGGACAGGGTGGGTGTACCTTCAAAGTACGATTATATTGGTTTGACTTTTTAGTGATCTGAACTATTTAGGACTAGGTATAACACTACATTCAGAAGCAAATGCAAGTAATCAAAATGCTTTCTGTTAAGGCGATGCACTACGTCGTGTGATATATTTAAATTGAGCCGCTATCAATAACAACCCTTACGTAGATGGCGATAAGGTTTAAATTCCCGCTTAACACCATCCGCATGTTTTGATTTATGCAAGAAAAAACATGGCCAAAATGTACCTTTTATTTTATTTCGTGGAAGTTCAGGCATAATTTGATTTTTCGATCATTTTATAAATTACTTAATTTGCCACATTATACAATAAAATCATAACCGAAAATGGGTGCGTAAGTAGGAGATTTTGAACTTTAAAGCAGTTTTCATAGGCCTTTACATTATTTTTTTCTGAGCTTATAAAAAGACTTATCTAAAAAATACTCGATTTTTTCAAAGGCCAAGATGTATTCTACTCGCAGTATTTAATTAAAGCATCTAAAACATTTCTAGTCGACCAAATTTTCAAACGAAAAACACATGATTTTGCATTACTACGTATGGCATCGCCTTAAAATATGCTTTCTCTATAATAATATAGTCCCTACAGGCGGCTTTTCGTGAGCTTTGTACGATTTGGTGAAGTTCCCTGATAGTAGAGTTTTCCCCTTTGTATGTACAGCAGCAATTATTAGGATGTGTTCAAAAATATTTGATAAAAATCACATATTCCAGACAAAAATTCCGGATAAGAATCCGGAATATTTATGATCGGAAAATGTGTCGGGAATTTATGTCGGGAAATTTATACAAAAACATATATTTTTGATAGATTTGAAATTATCCATGCTGGCATATTTTTATTTTTCCGAAAAATAATACTTAACCGGAAAACTATGTAAAAGTTTTTGAAACTGAGAAATTCCAAGTTTTATTTTTGAGCTTTGCTCATCGGGAACGCTGTATGAAAACTTCAACGGTTCTTTTTTAAAATGACAGAGGGCGCCATTTCCGTCTACAATAATCAAAGCTGTTCAGGCTTGGAGATACTAATACTATCAGATAATATTTATTCTTTTAATTTTGCAATAACTTAATACTAAAACATCAAAGTGTAATATTTAAACATTGTAGACGGTATAAGAGATTCTCAAACGGAAATTTGAAAAAGATAATCATAAAAAGATACGGTAACCTTTCCGATGGTAGGCGTTCAATTCTTACAAGGAGAAAATGAGTAGGTACTGCTGATTTATTAAAAATCTCTTTAAATGTTTTTGTAATCTGGTTAAAAACGGGATTGCAGGCCGTTTACTTAACAACGTAGTACTTAACTAATTTATAACGAAAAAGTGTTCATGCACCTGCACAATGCGTTGATAATAATATATGATAACGAAATGTTGTGATTTTTATGAACACATGTTCCGACATCGTGATGATAAATTTTTCTTTAATTAAAAGTTAAGAACCTTTCCATTTAATTGCTAAGTGCCTAAAATCCAGTTTTAAATAATATTAGCATTATATTTTCAGTATGTTTTCTACGTGTAACTGCAATAGTATATTTTTCTAATTTTTCTTTTTCAAAGGTTCATTTTAGAATCGCTTATGTTGTCTACAATTGATTAAATAATAATAATAATTGAATCATTTATATATCGCCGTTTTTGTGAAAAAACAACTCAACGTAGTTAATCAGTTTCCCGCTTGAACTACGAATTTGAGGACGTCGTTTATTATAATCAATGGTAATTCGTTAAAATACAAACATACTGTGTTCACATCATTCATTTTACAATTAGAAAGCTCTGTAATAAGGATTACGTTTCTATGCGGCAATACAAACCAAGACGTAATATAACACTGAGTGGGAAGAGTTACGCGCGTCATCCCTTTGTTACGTCATAATTCTCTAACATTCCAGAATACGTTCGTTTAACGTAGTCTCGTACGTCTGGTACGTGCACGGTTTACTGGCTACGTCTCAAAAACTCTCGATGATTACGAGGTAGTATTTATAACAATAAAATTTAGCACAAAATATTATTTTCGTCACCAAATTGATTATTATAATTTATCAATTATTATTTTTTTAAATATTATTAGATTCTATCAATGATAAAACAATACAAAACTGCCGTATATACTTTTCTTCTGGTGCACTCGGAGGTTAGATGCCATCAGGATAGTCAATAATACAAGGGTATAAAGTTTTTTATTTATTTATTTGTAATGATAAACTAATATTTATAAGACAAGGTTATAGTACAAAGGATAAAAAAAATATCATAAGCAAAAAAATTACTCTTTAACTTACATACAAATTGAAAATTTCTTCCGAAAAAAATTATATGCCGCCGATGGGAATTGAACCTGCTGTCTTCGGATTAGGGAATTGAACCTGCTGTCTTCGTCAGCTGCGCAGCGCAGCGCTGTCAGAAGTCTACGTTTCAGACTAATACTAATTACTTATAACAATGTTTGTTTTTATTTTGAAATCTAAGAAGAAGATAATTATTAATCAACGAAACGTAAAATAGAACAAGATACAGAAAAATAAAAAGATAACGGTCACAACTAGGAATAGAACCCCCTTTCCTTTCCTAAACACGCTCATTAAAGAACATAAATATATATTATTAAAATAAATACCAGAAAGTCCAATTATGTTCAATTTTTCAATTATGTCCTATATCCTGTATCTGAATTTCGCTAATAAACAATTATTACATGATAATTAAGTATTAATCTCAAGTGACCTACCAGTTAAGTATGGTACTGTATATTATCTCCATATATAGTTAGTAATAACATAGATCATTGTATAAATCTATTATATATTTCTACAGCGCCCTTGAGGTGATTTTGCACAAAAACGGCGCTTTATAAATCATCCAAATATAAGTGGAAACTGATCGTTGGGCATTTGTCTGTATTTAATTATAATTTTTAAAATTACCTAAATTTATATATTTTTCTTTATTTGGATTAGAGTTGTGGTAATTGATTTTGAAAACGACCACCCAATGTAGCACCTGATATTTCATTTTGGCTGTAATATATATTTTTTTAATGTTTTGTCATTCTTCACTCTAAACTATCGCTTAACTGCCAAAGCAATTTTAAAGTTTAACTTCACAATAATAATTTTACTATAACACTAACGCACACATATAACAAGACACCGCAATATATAAAATAAAGATAGAAGAAAAACATTACAAGTAACTAAAATATAAGGACATAAAATACACAGCCAGATAGACATATCAGCGCCAACATACTAATACACTATTTTGCATATGTATATATAAGATTACATGAATAAGAGTAATAGATTCTAATGTAAGAGGCAATATGATAACAAAAAAAAATGTTGATCGACTAACCATTTTTTTAGTTCAGTGTTGCAATATATTTCGCTTTTTATATGCATTGTCATGGTAATAAGTGAACTTTTAATGCCCGTATTTACTTTAATGTTTTGAATGGCTATACCTTCATTTTGACTAAATCTTGTGTTGTGTGTATTTTCTAATTTTTCTTTTTCAATTTAATAAACCATTCTTTTCGAATAATAAACTTTCAAAGACAAAAAAAACATCATCAGCGTTTAGTGAAATATTAGCAATAGTGTTGGTACTACACAAATAATTTTCACATGCACAAAGATATAACTCCTTTACATTATACAGCTTCCTTGACGAAATAGTCTTGTAAATCGAATTTCAGTTTTGTTTCAGCCGATGGGACTTCCTGAAAACATCCCTTCTCTCTTGAGCTAAGGTTGCCAGTGACGTCATACTCCCAGGACTAAAGGATGGGAAAGTTTATGAAAACAGTGGTAAATATACGAACAATGTTATATTAGGAGGATACACAGAATGTGTCTACTGTTATTGTATCAGAGATTATAAAACAATATCGTTCTTAGGCTTTGCTGCCGTATGTGGATAATATTACTTTAAAGTATTTGGAATAATATTTTTTTCTAAGATTACTTTTTTTTTGGAACTAGCCGAATTCTTTGAGGGCTTCACGTATAGCTTTTTTTTTAAATCAGATGTAAACAGCAATTATTGTTCTCTTATTTGGAATGCAAAGTGTGTAAAATTTAATTTTAAAAAATTAGGAAAATATTTCTAAATTCTCTAAAGGAGGAAAACGTAAACGCAAAATATATGTCTGCTTTGAATGTGTCTAACATCACTTCGAATATTCGTGATAGGAATAACAATCTTTAATAAAAAATAATGATTAACCTGAAACACCCATGTATATTGAAAAAATCTTCAGAGCAAAAATAAATGCCGCCGACGTATATCGAAATTTTGTTTTTAACAATGCCTTTTCCATAAAAAATATTTTTGGTTAATTCCACGTGAATCTAATAAGCAATTGTTGAATAAAATACTGGTATTTATTGAATTATTTGGCGGTTTAAAATAAGCCGACGTAGCGTAGTGGCTTAGTGCACCCGACCGGCAATCGGAAGGCTGAAGGCTCGTTTCCTGTCGGCGGCATTTATTTTTGTCGGAAGATTTTTTTTAATTTTTAAGGGTGTTTCATGTCTCATCATTCATATTTGAAAAATTCCTACTACCACCATAGTAAGCGGAAATGTTGCTTGAGTTGTGACGGAGAACTTAGCCAGCCAATGAATTAATCATACGACGCATGGGTGGTACCCAAACGCGATGCCAACTCAAACACTGAACTGTCTATATATATAGTGATTTGTTTTGGGGGTATTATGCCGTGTAACGCTACCTTTTTCTTTAGCCAACGTTTTGGACAGTATTGCAGTGTCCATCGACAAAACTAAGGAGGTAGCGCCACACGGCATAATACCCCAAAAACAAATTACTATAATACTTTTGGCCGTGAAAATCTCAAATCATATCTGTCTATCTCTCTCTCTGGTTTCAATCCTGGGATTGGTTTGCAGCAATTTCATCTAATCTCCTCTTCCATTCTTCCCTGTCTTGTGCGGCTCTTTTGACTTCTGCATATGATGAGCAGCGCACGTCCACCAGTAGGTCCTCCAGGTACTCTCGGCGTGGGCGTCCCCTAGAGTTGGTCCCCTCGGTCATACCCTCCATTATGACATGCAAGAGGCCTTCTTGTCGTATAACATGGCCGATCCATTTGCACGCCTTTCGGACAAGGTCCTGAGCAGGTGCCTTATTCCTTCGATTCTTTGGAGGACCTCCTCATTTGTAATATGGTCTCTCCAGGAAATTCCTAACAGTGTTCTATAGGACCACATCTCAAAAGCCTCTAGTCTCCGTTTATCTCTTTCGGATAGGCACCATGTTTCGCAGCCGTACATCAAGATACTCCATACATAGGTCTTGATGAGGAGTATTCTCAGTTTTAGGTCTATATTATTCGATTATATTATTTTCGACCTTTTATTGAATGCAAGCCTAGCCTGCTGTATACGGCTGTCAACCTCGCTCTTAGACCGACCGTCCCATGTTATTTTGCTCCCGAGGTAGACAAACTCCTTGGTGTTCTTTAGTGGAACTCCTGCCATCTCTACTCTCATCTAATGTTGCGTTCGGCCTACAGTCAGCAGCTTTGTTTTGTCTATATGATTATTTTGTTAATTATTTCAAAACAAATAATCACGGAATACATTATTTTTAAGTTTACGCTTACATTTTTCAAAAAGTAATCAAACTTATTTTATTTAAATTCTATTCAAATACAACGATAGGAAAAGCTTCAATTTATCCAAATCAAGGATTTTGGTATTCATAATGTAAACTAATTTGTAGTTAAGACTAATCGAAAATAGTGATTTTATAAATAGCTTCAACAGGAAGGTTAGGAAAGGGGATGGGGCGGTTTTTAGAAATCATCTTTATGTATGTACCTACTGTATACTTAGATTATCATTAAAATATTTTCTAACTGAATTCAGTTGAAGATGAATGAACGAAAAACGTTGTTAAGATATCGATTTATTTTTGTTTAACAGGTTTCTTTCTGTTATTTCAAATGTTACAGATATGAAAAAAATCTATGCGTATCTTTAAATGCAAATTAAGCATTTGTCAAGAGATTTTTGTTCAAATTCAAACGAGTCGTGTTTTATTAAATATTTTCACTAACATTCGTATTAACATAACTCCCTTTCATAGCATCTTTGAACGCTTACTAACTGTGCACAACATTGCTTCGGAACATGTGTGACATCATAAAAAAACTAATATTGCTAATTTATTAAAAATCTGGTAAAATTATTCGTATTGCGGTTAAAAACGGGACTGCTGGAATTAAACGAATGTGTTATGATGATCTCGGAACCCGTGTTCATAAAAATCCTAATATTTAAACATTTCGTCATTATATTTATAAGGAAAGACATCTGCTCGAACACATTAATTAATTATTAATTAATATATTGGAGAATTTGTATAGCGCCGCTTTTGTGAGATATCACCTGAGGTGTGCTTTTCCGATTTATTCTGAATTTACTAATATTTTATTAGGAACGGCGTGACGTTTTTAACAGGATTTCAATAAATCACCACATTTATTTTTTTCAATGTTGTACAACAGTGTTCTGCAGCCCCGTATTTGTGGGTGTAACAGCACGTACACTAATGGTTTTAATCGACGGTTCCTGACCATATTTGAAGTAAAAAACAAAGATACTATTTTGTTGTTCGATGTTATTTTTTTCAATTTTATTAACGTATATTTTTCTATCATACGTCGCCACAGATGCGACGGACATTTTTTAGTAGAATTGTGCTCAGGAATCTCTGGTCAATATCTTTCGGGTCTATGCTGTTACACCCTTTGTAGATAGGTATTGTTAATTTAAGTTATTTTATGCTTTTGTTACGAGGAGTTGTTTTTATGAGGAGATCTGGTAATTACACACATAGGGCTATTTCCATTTAAGACGACACTGAGAGTTAACCAATCTACGTTATTTCCCGATTTAGACAACTGCACTAATAATAATTTAATAAAACTAAATTAACTGCGGCATCAATATAATTTCTAACATTCTAAAGAGTAAAGGACGAATTGTATTTTACCTTAATGAAAACCGTCAGGAAAAAACTAAATCTTTCAAAAAATCTAACAAAATAAATACACATTACAAAAAATGAAATATTGTTTAGTTATTTTTCTGATTACATATTTATCTTCATAACTATTCTTCACAAGATCAGTTCCAATTTTGAAAATGACTCAATGCAAATTTGAGATAATTGGATCAGACTTCACGCAGGAATAACTAACGCACAGAAAACTGAAATTTGTATTTTTGATTAATAATATTATTCAAAATTTAAAAATAAAATTAAAAAGAAAGGAAAACGCAGGGGAGCGGAACCTTTACAAACCGCAAAATAACATTCAGAATCCGGAATATCATCATTGTGCATGTTCAGTGGTCTGGAAAAGGTTTATATTTTTCATTCCTTTCTAAACATGATTCTCATTGACTTCTGAATAATAGAACATCTCACCCGGTAAACAAACATTTTTTTTCCTTCTGAAAGCAATTTTTAAGCGCCCAACAATATTATTTTCATTATTCTTTATTCTTAAAATTGTATAAAATTGTAAATTGTTCATTTGAAACTCTTAGCTCCTAAAACGACCCACTAACTCCGTACATTTATCGGGCCGGTTACTTTGGAACTATGGCTAACGAAACAGAAGCACAAAACTTTTTTAAATTATCGTTTTTTTTAATAAGGCAATTAATTTACCCTAAAAAGAGCGCTTTGTTTCAATTTATTCATTGTTCTTAAAATAGCACCACTTCATGTTGACTAATATAAAATTGGTAAATATTTTAATTTTTTCTTACGCTTCTATTACTAATTACATACATAATTTTTACATTTTTATTTGATTTTTCTGAACTAGGTATATTTTTAATTTCACTAGGAACTAAGTCATGCATTTGGAATCCTTTATACATTAAAAAGATCTTTTTTCTGATGTTTTCTTTCTGTCGTGTGTGGTTTATGAGGAAGTCTTTATTATATTGTAGTTTTTTTCTAAAATCTGTTTTAAACTTTGTTGACAAATATTAAAACTTAATATAAAAATCATTGTTTAACGTTAGGCATTTTTTTCGTCACTTCAAAATTTGTCTGATTGCTCTATTATGTATTATTTTTAGTTTTACTAAGCTAACTTCATTAATACTAAGATAGAAAATACTACACATCTAGATTTTGAACGTCAATTTTACAAAATTTCATTGAAAAATATCAAAACTCTGCTTTAAGGGCGGGAAAATGAGATGGGGTGGATATCATAAATATCATTTAGCCATTGACATTTCTATTCTTTTGATGGTTAAGTGTGCAAAATTTCGTCAATATCGGAATAAAACTGTAAATATCTATAAAAAAAATACACGCCGCTTGAGACAGTTTTCTGATAAACATAAGAGATTTTGGAAGAGCCTTAAATGTAAGTATATTAGGTTATGGATATAATATTTTTTTAATATTTAAAATGGTAGGTGATTAGGTCTTTCATATTTAACTTCCCGGCTTTCATCCTTCGTTCAATGTCCTTATCTGCCCTCTGGTTCCACAATCCATAGTATTTGCGCCGATTAGCTGTTCGGATCATTACGGCCGACAGAGTTTCATTTGCATTCAGCCCGGTACGCCATTGTGGAGCCATTTTCCATAGAAATTCAAAACCATAGATTTCTACAGTACCTACGGAGGAGAGTCTGTGGAAAATGGGGAGAATTTCGAAATGAGAACAGTCATTATCTGAAAACGAGAAGATGTAAAGGTTTAAATAATTACGTAGGTACCTAAATAATTTGAATCCAGAGATAAAGCAATTTTAAAATACAGTCTGATGTTTTTCGGAGGAACCTAATTTTGGGTAATGAGAAATATTATTTAAGTTATTGCGTAGATGAACATTGATGATTAAATATTTCTTTAAAATCAAAAGTTTTGATGTTTGAAAATCTTAGTACCTACCTAATCAATTGAGATTTTAAAAATCGTTTAAAAGCCAACATTTATAAATATTTTAGTAACTTTTTAAACATTTGCCTGATAAATATTTGAAGCAGCAAAACTCTCGAATGGTGATCTGTGGGGTCGTGAAATTTGCATTCAGTTTGACCGCAGCGCCCAAGGAATGGTTTTTCTGCACCGCTTTTTTTTCTCATCTTTTATTTTATAGATCTTTTAAATATTGCAATTTTCAACTACCATCGTGAGCTGCAAATCATTTAAAAATGCATGCTATTGTAAATACATAAATAATTTTTATATATAAAAAAAGAGGATAAGGGGTTTTGACAAGCGTTTTTCAATCTGTATCTCGAATGAAGCCGGGTAGTAAATGTAATAATTAGTAAACACGAACAATCTTCAATAATGTGCTTCTTGTGACAAATTATTGTCCTTAAATAAGGGTTGAAATATTATTAGTTAATCCAACCAGCGAAAACACTAGATCCTGCAATCAAAGGTACATCCAACAAGCATAATTACTAGATCCTTAAATCAAAGTTACATCCAACAGTCAAAATCACTAGATCCTTCAATCAAAGGTACATGCAACAATCAAAATCACTAGATCCTACAATCAAAGGTAGGTACATGCAAGAATCAAAATCACTAGATCCTTTAATCACAGGTCCATTCAATAAGCATTATCACTAGATCCTTCAATCAAAGCACATGTACATGTACATGCAACGTTCAAAATTACTAGATCCTTCAATCAAAGGTACACGCAACAATCAAAATCAGTAAATTCATCAATCAAAGGTACATTCAACAAGCATAATCACTAGATACTTAAATCAAACGCACATACAACTAGCAAAATCACTAGATACTTCGACCGAAGGTACATCCAATAAAATCTAACACGGAAAATCCCAGTGGGGAAAACATTATCACATAAATTTATGTCAATACAAATCATAGTAAATAAATGTTGCAAACCATTAAGACTGAAAACTAGTTGGCAACAAACATGAATAATTGTATGCATGTACGAATGTACAATGTACATAGTTAATTTATATTTGAAACTTTTCTTTATTTAAAATATCAGATGTTAATCTTAGTATTTGATTTTTATTTTTGTATGTAGTTATGCTTTTATCCAAGTATTTTGTTACATTTACATACATAAATTGTCAATTTCCTCTGTAAAAACCCAATAAGGCGCTAACAAATAATAAATAACATAAATAAAAAAAGAAGTCACAATTTTTGCTACAATATCATCATGATTACATTTAATGTCAGGACAATACTTTATTCGGAATAAATATCAGAAAGCAAACGAATCATGCTGTATAGTCAAAACCAGTCTAAATACACTTAAGATTTATAACAATGGTATGCTTTCTTTGTTCAGAATAAAACAAATCATTATTTTCCATTTTGTTCAACCTCGCTCTATGCAACAAAGACGCAAGATACACGTGGGTGCATATTATATATCTCTATATGAATAGACTGACCCGACTATAACAAGTAATCTGAAAAATCTGTTTTTATTTTAGATAATAAACGTGTATTTTACAAAAACCTTTGCAATTTATCAATTCTCTCAAATATGCTGTAGAAAAGAGATCCCTAAGACATTGTGTAGTAAAAACATGTCGTGTGCAGTTTTACAAATAACGCAAGGTATGAAAGTTTAACGACTAAGATTCAGAAAGGGACGATTAGAAGGGTCCCACATGCAGAGCGATTGAAAGAAGTTTGAGGAGAATATAAAAGCCGATTTTGACTGGTAAAAGTCGGGTACGACCGAGGAAGGCATGGCACGATCAAGTGAACCAATTACTTGAGTCAGATCATATTTGCAAAATTAAAGGTTAATAATTTCTGCAAAGGTCCAAAGAAAAAAACAATTTTTCAAAGTCTTGAAATGAACCACTGAAGCGAGTTCAAAATTAAAGGTCAAAGTTTAAATGTTTATTTCACCCGGTTAAAATCTCGGATGTGGTAAAGGTTTTCTCGTATGTTTTCTTCCTCAAATGATTTCTAAATTTGTAGTGCTACAGTACAGTAGGGTAGTAGTGGATACTTTCACCATGTTTAAAGACCAACAGTCAATATCGAAATCTTGTTTGAAGTGGCTTTAAATGTGTGTGTTTAATAGTTAATCTTTGTAATCTCTAACTTTTCTGTAACGCATCTCTTTCCCCTACCACAACCACTTTCAGTGTGTGTCAGGACCGAGTTGTATGGGCATCCTCTCTGCTTACCCCTGCGAAGAAACAGCGTTATGATTTATCGGTAACAGCAAAAACTTTAATAAATTAAAACAACCAAGACACCTAAATAACAAAAAATGTTATGAATATACAATATAGGTATTAATATACAATTTAGGTATTAATATACAATGTAGGTATTAATATGCAAAGTAGGTATTAATATACAATGTAGGTATTAATATACAATGTAGGTATTAATATGCAAAGTAGGTATTAATATACAATGTAGGTATTAATATACAATGTACGTATTATTACACAATGTAGGTATTGATATACAAAGTAGGTATTAATATACAATGCAGGTATTAATATACAATGTAGCTATTGCTGTGAAAATAAATTAAGGAATTTAAAACAATTACATTTGGTTATTACTAATGATTATATTTAATGGAGAAATAACATTTTATCTTATATACGAAATTTATATGTATATGTGTGTAAAAAATTAACCCTTATATACGTAAAAAGAATGATTTGTATCCAAAATGTGGTTGGCAAATTTATAATATTTATTATTACTCAAACACCTTTACGGACTGGTATACTAGAAGTATAGATATATGTATATATAAAGCTACAATCGTTACTAATTAGTTTATGAACTTACGATTTGATCAAAAAAAATTCTTATTCTTGTTAGAGTATATATTTATTTTGCGTATCAAGAAATGGATCAATTTTTGGGATGTTTTTAATACTAAATTTTAAATAAGTATGATAAGCAATAATAAATATTTGCTGGTGTATTTTTACGTTAACATTAAATTATTAATTATTCAAGTTTTACTGATATTTTTTTTGTAAATACAAAAAAACATTTTCTAAACTCTAAACCCTTCTCTTCACTTCAAATAAAAGGTATTATGGCCGAGTATAAAATGACGGGGATAATGACGGCAACTTTATAAAGAAAAGGTTTAAGACTTCAATTTTATTATTAGTTTTATCTGCCTCAACAAATAATATATGTGACAGTAAATACAATATTAAAGTGAAGCGCATGCAAAAAGTTTTAAATGTATTTTGTATGTTTTTGCCACAAAGGGTTAGCTTAAAATATATAGGTATACATCGGAAACGTTATGTTATCAAGATATTGTTATTTTTTTCGATGGGCCTCTGTAGTCGAGGGGTAAGGTTCTCGATTAGTTAACGTGAGGTCCCGGGTTCAAATACCGGAGAGCGCAAATAAATTTTATTTTGGGTTAATTCACAATTTACTCATTAAATGTACATTTGCGGAACGTTCCAGAGTTGAATATACTATCAGTGTCGCCCTGGTGTAAGAACACCATTCAGAATTGAAACGTTCCTTGAAATGGCTTTGGCCGTGTTTGGTGATCAGATCGGAATAGCCATGTACTTTCCCACCTTTATCTTCCCGCTCTCCTTCCCCCATCCTCGGTACCTTCAGCCTCATCCCCCAATTGGGGATGCAATACTGGCTCCGGTTGGGAGCAGTTGGAACTATGGCAGTGCGATAAGAGAACATCGTAAAGAGGAAGTTAGGGAACGAAAAACCGGGCTGTTAAAATCTGGTCACCAAATAAACTCCTCCTTCTTTAGCCAACGTTTGTTCATCTTCCAACCAGATGTGTAATCTGAGATGAGCGGAGAAAAATTAATATTGCTAATTTATTAAGAATCAATTCAAAGTATTTGCTAATTTCAGTTAAAAACGGGATTGCAGGCCTTACGAACAGGATTCCTGATAAAATTTAAATATATATTATCATTATGTCAGAACACGTGTTCATAAAAATCCGAATATTTTTGCATCACAACGAAAATTCTTGTGTATCGTCGCGATGAATTATCAAGGGACATCATTAAAACATTCCTAAATTGATGTTTTGTCAATAAGGCATGTTAATTTATCTGGTTGCATAGAATCGATTTATCTTTAGTGTAATTACACATCAGTCCTGATTTACGTTTACCCTGAAAATTTCTGAAATTCTCAAATAATTATTCTACATGGAAAAAACAAAGGTTATAAATATATTTTTTTATTATTCACCTACGGTTTTGAACCCCTAAACAATCCCCGACCTTCCTCTTCCCCATCTCCTTCCCGTCCTCACTACCTTTAGCATCACAACATACCACAGTTGGGGATGACATAGTCTCACTGGCTCCAGAAGGTTGGGATCAGTTGGGACGCTTGTACGGTAGGGTGTCCCAGGACATAAGGAAGAATATTTTTTTCATGAATTTAAATATGCATACCCTCTTATTTTATTCCATTTGATCCCAATAACTCATATAATAAATATTATTTTGATTAAACACCGGCAACCCGTGCCGACTTGATGCCAAACATATGGTACAGAGTTAATATGGAAGAATTTTCAATTTTCATTTTTGTCGGATAAATAAAATTTAAAAATTCACAAATGTTCAATTATGTAGTATTTTATATTTAAAAATGGTTTATTGATTAAATTTTTTCTTCATAATTTTTTTTACAGTCAGGATAAATCTTCGGTGTTCCTGAACGCATCGTAACAAAAATTATTTTTGTTCCTCTTCGACCGTGAGATTAAACCATGAAAATCTTGCATTAACTTAACAGTTCTTTCAGCTGTATCATTCACTACCCTCAGCGGCGACACCTTCTTTCTGACTTCTTGATACGAAGCATTATTCGAACACATCGTAGGGAATTCGTTAAGAAAACTGGCATCTGTTTTCCGACGATCAAACAAATACTTGCTCTTGACTGAAATGAAGTCGTAAATATTTTTCTCTGAAACAAAAGTCACTAAATTATGATATGAACAAAAACCTCAATACAAAACATAATTTAAACTACTTAATAAACTTACCATAGGTACAATTTAAAATCAAGATCTTCCTTCGATGGGATGTAACGTTTGTCATGGGTTGATAAATTAATTTTTTTGATGTTAAGGGCATTTTTATTTTAGTTTTTTGATCCACAGCGTCGTCAAACAGCGATAAAATAGATCCTTCATCGGTCAAATACTATAACTGCTTACTGAACAGAAATAAAGCTGCCATTGAGATGTTTTCATCATTTTTTTCTTAAGCCTTCATCGATTTCAAAAAGCACAAGTCCTGGTAAGGTGCTTTAACTGCTATAATACATTGTAACCATGGCTTGACATAGGATGTTAATATGAACAGGCAAAACGTCTAAAAGTGCCGCCTTATCCTTACCGGTAATTTTAAATTGCGCACAAATTAATGATATTTTCAAGGAATAAAGCGCCTTTGCCATCCATCGAGCACCTGGAGGCCGAATCTTAAATTTTCTCGCTGTATCTCCTCCTAAAACTATCACACAGAGCTCTAAAAACTGTCAATAGTCATCTCCAAGTATTTTTGTTCTCAATGCAGTACGGTAAAAGTCAAGCAAATCATCGATTTCGGAAGCGGTTAGGTGCAATGTGAGATTTTCTCTGTAGCACTGAATTTTATCGGGATCAACATTTTTACAGTAATCTCGAAACTTTTTGAAGAGTGGTGTGTCAGGGCTTGTAGTCACTTGACTGATTTTTACTTCAAACACAGCTTTTAATACCAACTATGGCTATATTTGGTATATATTGACAGTTAAATTCACTTTCCGGATATTGTAGAACAAAACTTCAAGAACTTGTCCATTAGATGGCAGTTTAGAACCCGATATTTGGTGTTTTACGACTCCTATTAAAAATATACTCTTTTTAGAAGTCCGTAAATCTAACAACATCTTGCCTGAACGAGTGATTTTCGTTACAAACAAAATAGAAGTTACTACAAGCTCATCAACACGTTTGCTCGCTGGCGTCTTAATGTACAAGTACTGACATCTTTCGATGCAAGTCGGCACGGGTTGCAGCTGTCCAAAGTAAACGAAATATTTTTTATAAGTGTTTTGTCATTATTAAAACAAAATTAGAGGGTATGCGTTCAAAAATAACAACTTTAATTTTTTTGGGACACCCTATTGTACGGTATTCACAAGTTCAGGGCAAACGATCATTTCGCTTTATCAGGATGATTATCGAAGATTTTTTTTTTTTTTTTAATAATATCTCTCACATGCGCCTCGTAGAAATTGTTGTAACTCTCTTACTGTCATAGCAAGAAATACTATCTAAACGGTGTTAGAAAGAAAAAAATACAACGCTTTATATTCAAATCTAGAATTTTGCCACGAAGTATTTAAAATGTGCCCCTCTATGTAAACCAAAGATTAATTTAAGAAAAAAATATTTATATTTAATGAAACGACGAAAAGTGAGGTGACAGTAATGATTTTTATACATTTGTCTATTAAAATGTGGGTGTCTTTATTTTTTCGTTATCATTAATTTTAGTCAGAAAAACGTAAGGTGAGGTATTTTTTTTTGCATTGAAAATTTTTATATTCTAAATTTTTTTTATTTTAATATAATGAAATTTAAAAGATAATTTTATCACCTCTTTTTGTCTCCTCTAAAACAATTATTTGATCACAGTGAGATATTTTCAAAGGTCCAAAAAATACTTATTTTTGCTAAGCTGTTATTTTAATTTTATTTTGGTCCAATTGTGCGAGGAACGGTTAAAGGTTTTATTTAAATACTAAAAAGGTTTGTATTTGAAGATAATACGCATTTCGGTTACAAAGATTTTTGTATTTCGGAGCACGATTGTGTTTATCATTATTTATCGGTTTGATTTTTAAAAGAAAATTGTATTAATAAATATTGTCGCTTTATTCTTTTTGATTTCTTTGTAATACTTAGGACGAGTCGTTTCACAGAATTTTCACAATTCATCCAAGTTTCATTCGAATTAATTTTCAGGTACTGTGAACGTTATATTTAAGTTCTGTTATTATAACATTATGGGCGAATTGCTTCACCGAACTGATGTAATAACAGAACCTGAATATTAACTTTGAGGTACCTACCTCAATCAATAAATAAATAATAGTTATTACTATAAGGACGGATTGTTTCGTAGAATTTGAACATTTCATCAAATTTCAATGTTAATTTTCAAGTTTTGTGAAAATCTCATTGAATTTCTGTTATTATATCATTACGGACCAGTTGCTTCACAGCACTGAAATAATAACACAACTTGAATAGAACTTTTGCAGAACTTGAAAATTACCTTTAAAATGTTGATCAATTTAAAAATTTAAACTTTCATTTTCGGGCTGTGTGAAAGTAATATTCTAGTTATGTTATTATATATTTATAGGCTAGTTGCTTCAAATTCTGTGAAACAATCCGTCTTTAAAGTACCTACCATGACAAATACCCACATTAGCCATATATAAAAAGAAAACAGTGGTGAGAATAAAAAAGACCACTGTTGAATTGAAACGTTGCTTGAACGTGTTTGGTGGCAAGATGTGAATAGCTAGGTACTTTTCCATCTTCCTCTTCCCCATCTTCTTCCCTTTCACACTACCTGCAGCATCAAAACATTCCCCAATTGGGGATGCCATACTTCGACTGTCTCCAGCCTGTTGGGAGCATTTAAGACTTGGGCGGTTCACATAAAAAAATATATGTTTGCCAATAATTTTCCTCTACAATATGTAAATACATTCTCCCCCTCTTCACAAAATACTCGCAATACTAGAACATGACATACACGTATATAATCCCTTACAGTTCTGAAGGTATTGCCACAATCTTACAATATCAATAATTCAAGTAGATTTTTTAAAATTGATCAATAATATTATTATTAGCAGAAAAGAAACTCAAAAAACAAACTCCCACTTAGTGTCAAACAATTCAAAACAAAAAATAACTACATTAAGTCTTGGATTAAGGAACTACCGGGTAAAGAACTTACTAACATACTTAAAACATCGTCGTAGAAGTTTATGGAAAACCTTTCCCAAAACATGAAGTCGAATCATAGAAGTCGCTGAAAACTTCCAACACCTAGTCCCCCTCAACACAGGATCTCCTAGTGAGGAGGACTACGAATGTAATCAAAATCTGTTATACATATATATAAATATACTCGTACATATTTTTGTAAAAAATGTAAAAATATATATAGCTATTCAATAAAAAATTATAATTATTTCACCTCCTATAATAGCCAGGAATCATATTTTTTACATGAATATCGCAAAACAGTTCCAACTGCAGCAATTATGGCATCACCAATTGGGATATGTTGTAAGGCCCAAGGTAGTATGGAGGGGAAGGAGATAGGTAAAAGGAAAGTGGAGAAGTACTTGGCTATTCAGATCTGCTCACCAAACACGGCTAAAACTATATCAAGCAACGATTCAATGCTGAATTGTGGTATACTCTGGAACGTGCCGCAAATATTAAGTAATTAAAAGTTAAGTTTAATTAAATAAAATTTGCCGGGAATTGAACCCGCGACCTCAGAATTACCAGTCGATAGCCTTACTCCTCGACCACCAGCTACCAGCATGTAATTAAAATCATTTTAAATTTAGATCGTAGTATTCTGTAAATAAAAGCTTGCTTTATTCTATAAGAATTTTTTTGAAAAATCATGTCCCTAGCCAACTGGAACTCAATCTTAATTTCTGATCATTGAGGGATGTTACACAGACATGAATTCCCACCCTTCAGCCCCTAGGCCTTTCACCCGTAAACTTAAATCCATCAAAGAAAGTGTTTCAAATTGCGTATTTTCTAATTGTGTGCATCAGTTCTAAATCTCAACAAATTAAAATGTTTGCAAATGACTGAAGTGCTTCTATTTAGAAACTTATTTTGCCTCAGTAAAAGTTTGCTCAGAATTGTCTTTGACATTAAGTGCGATTCACTAAACTGCCTGTGACGTTCTGTGAACCAATTAATTGCTTTCGCGTCCCTCTCCATAACTTGAACTTAATTATTGTGTGCTTCGTGACTCATTTACAGAAGTTGTTGTTTTTTTTTTTTTTTTATAGTGAATACCTCACAAGAGTCCCAACTGCTCCCGTCTGGAGCCAGTGAGACTATGGCATCCTCAATTGGGGGATGTTGTGAGGCTGAAGGTATGTGGGGAAGGAAAAGAGGAAGGTGGGGAAGTACCTGGCTATTCAGATCTAGTCACCAAACACGGCTAAAGCCATTTGGAGCAACGTTTCAATTCTGAATGGTGGTCTTTATTAGAATGTCAACATATTAATTCGAGGAATTTTCTTAAATAGTTGTAAGTCATTATTTTATGTTCTGTTTATCTATTATCTAGTATCTATTTTACTGGTAATCATATATCTTTTCAAACAAAATCGGTGGTATTCTGTTAATTTCCCTCTTATTTAAATATAATGGAGACGATCGGGAGATTTTATTAATACTTCGGTTCGTCTTCGATCACGAGTATGATTATTATCGTGACGTGTTTACAATAGAAGTGAAGCGTATTTATCGTACCCAGTAAAAGTACTGGGTATTTTCTTGCGATACTTTGTACTTGTGACAAATCTCCGAAATACCTGGTTCCAAAATACTCACAAGTATTTTACACTGGGACTAAAAATTTTTAATAGGTACTTTTACCAGGTACTGTTGGTATATATTTTTGCTGGGTATTTTTAATAGGTATTTTTGATGGGGTTTATTTTAATAGGCATTTATTTTTGATAGGAATAATGGGGGGAATCTTTCGACAGGGAATTTCGTAGCCACCCCCCTTCCCACGGATTAAAATAATTACTGCGGGGAATCAAAAATGTATTTATTTTAGGGGAATAACTTTTCTAGTTCTCTAACAAGCCTTTCCCCCTCCTCCATGGATTTGAAACAATTTCGAATAATTATTGGAGGATAAAAATTTGTGGGTGGAATTTATGTGAGTCCAGTTTAGAAATTACGTATTCTTAATCAATCTTCAGGTCGGTATTAAATACGGAAGTATTTTGACACCGGTATTTTTACCAGGTATTTTTTGTACCTGTACTCATTATACCCAGTGACGAAAAGTACTCACAGGACCCACCCCTAGTTTACAATCAATGTCTAACTGGACGTCCATTCTACAGGATGCTTTAAGTTATTCTGAAGCGGAGGATCGCATGTGGATTCAATTGTCCGATAATCGCCTCTCTCATGTGGTTCTATCACTGACACCTATGGAGATACCTTCAAACTATAAAAACCAAATATAGGGCCTTTTTAAGGAAATAAAGGAGATAAAGTTCTGGGAAGAACAAAGTTATGAGGGGTGGGTAGGAATCTACGGGTCAGTGTATCCAGTTGTCTCCTTCTGCAACGTATGGTGACAGGTCAAGAAAGACCAGTTGGAGAGGTCAAAGGGTCTTACCAAACCAGACGCCCGTATTTACTAATAATAAACTACTCAATTATTCAAGACAATATTAGCGATTCGTAAACAAAAATTTGTAACAGAAAAATCAGAAAAAAAGTCGCATTGCCAGGGCACAGCTTTACCAACTGAGCTAATCGGACCCTATCTCCTTCGTTCATATTTAACTTTATCATACTTCGATAAAAACTACCAATATTTTCTTCATTTTCTCACCGCACATCTTTATGTTATGTGTGCCCCTGCAAGGCAAGAGTCCTGGGTTCGAGTCTTATTTACAAAGATTAAACTATTAGTTACACGTGCAACTAAATATGAACATCGATGGATTCCTGGTTCTTATTCAAAAATGAAACATTGCTTGGAAAAATTTTTGCCGTTTTAGTGACCATATCTGATTAGTCAGATTATTCTTCACCTTCCTCACCTCCATTTGCGTTTTTTTCCCAATAATTTCACAACATACCCTAATTGGGGATGACACAGCATCACTGGCTTCAGACTGTTGGCTGAGCAGTTCAAACTCTTGTGCGGTATTCACATTTAAAAAAAAATAAGAATAATTATTAACAACTTATATCCTTGCTTTTCAACACACTTTGCCCTTTATTCAATATGCACTTCAATGTCCCCGCAATATACTGATGGTATCAGAACCTGACTTCGACAGCTGCTGTCAGATTCATATCTCCTCTAACACGTGACTATAGCCAACTTCCCTTTATGTATATTATTAAATATTTTATTATCCATTTATTAATTTAAATATTATCGAGTTACAAATGCGTATTATTCGCCATTGGAATTACGCACAAAACCCCGTTCCTGCGTCATTCATATGTTTTACAATTTTCAGATTTTACTCAATGAATGGCAAAAGGTTTTGTTACGTCAAAAAAGGTTTTAAATATTCGTCAAGATATACTTATGAGTTTCAGTTATAAATGGTATAAATAAAAAAATCACTGATATTTTTCGTGCAGTCAATTTTTTTAATATTTTGGAAAAATCAAAAAAAAAATCGTTGCAGTTTTCGGGGCCGGTAAAGTTTAATGATGCCATGATTTATTTATATGCAAATATTTAGTAATGAGCACTTCCCCGGCAAGAAAGGAGTTCTGGGTTCAATTTGAAGTCTTTTTCTGTATTTTCTGATTCACATCTTTCGTTAAGAGGAAACTACAAGCCAAAAATGTGCAAATTCTTGGTATGCTTTATATCGTCACAAATATAGGTAATAAGCATAAAAATCGCTTGAGAAACGAATTTAGAAACGCTCGATTCCAACCGCAAAAACGGTTTTTTTTGTACAAAAAATTATACGAAAACAAAAAAGTTAATTAAGGAAAACTGTCACAGATAATCTAAGCCATAATATTTTGTCTTTTAAACTTTTTTCATTTATGCGTTCATATATTTCTGTTGAAAAAATTTTTTTTTCGTAGTTTACATTTATGTTTTATATTGAGTAACTAAAATTATCATTTGGATTCTACCCAAAGGAAATGACACGAAAAGCTTCAATTTATCTAAAGCATATTTTTGCTATTTCCAATGTAAACCAATTCGTTACAAAGGTTAACCGAAAATAGTGATTTAGCATTAAGCTTCGTGTGATCACAATAGGCGAATCAATAGTGGACTGTAAAATATTAATTGTGAACTTTGACGTTGACACAACTATGGTTGGAGATGGTGAACATGGAGTAAAGAATGAATCCGACTTGATGTTCTTCAAAGATGATGATGATTGGTTTCACTCACAGGAGATATGAATTCACGCAAAAGCTACCATAACACCCAGGTTGGATACGAAACACCCTGAGGGAACCGAATAAGTTAACTGCACAGGCCTTCTACCCTGAGTTGATATCAATAACAGCACTGATAATAAATACATGTTCATCAAACAGGCTCCATCAATAAACTGGTTTGATAGTCACTTTTATTGTTGTAAAATGTCACACACGCACGTGGGTATAGTCAGATAATGACAGGTACTTGAAAATAAATAGGATGGAAAATGCAAGGACAATGTTAAAGGATGATTAATAGTTGCGTCAACACTTCGCCTTAAATATATTAATATTGCCTTCAATGATAAAATATTAATTTGTGGTTTTTATCACAAAGTTTACCATATTAAATATACATAAGTAAAATGTTAATCAAAAACCATTTTAAAAAAGTAGCCCACCCTTTGTTCTAGTATAAACCTCCGTGGAAAATCAGATATTGCCCAGTTGAGAGAAATATATTTTCCAAACGAGTATAGCCTCACAAAGTATCTATTTGTTTTAATGTATGTGATATAAAAAGCATTTGTGATTCTGATAATGGTTTCGTTGCGTAATAAAAGGTTTTCCGTTCGGAAATAAAATCACCAAATCAAGAGATTCACGGCGAAAAAAATAAATATATTTTTGGAATGAGTAAAACCTCAAATCGTAATATTTTATTATTGAAGACAGTTTTAGCGACTCAAACGAAAATTTTAATAATATTTTCGATAATATTGTTTTCAATGATTTAAAAATATCATTTTTGTCTTCAATGTGTATTTATTAGAATGTGACCTGTGTATATATTTTTGATTTTATTTTATATTATAGAAACAAACAGTACATGATTTATAGAGATTAAAAAATATACAGGAATAAGGTATTTCATGTTGGGTATCTATGATATGTTTCCTTGTAATGTCTGCTATGTGGTATGTTTATTCCTTAACCACTCGAACGATCGCGCGTCAAAAAACTTTTTTCTCCGATTGCTCGCGGTTTTTTGGCGACGAATTTGAATATTTTCCGCCAACATTAAAAAAATCAAACCTCCGAATTTTAATACGGAGACATAAAACTGATTGTAGTGCTATACAGCCAATGAATTCACTTATATTTTAATAATCATTTTATATTTTTAGAATTGATAGATAAATTATTAAAAAATCTTAAACTTTATAAATGCGCGAAATTAGCGTTTTTGTGATTTGAAATTGCCGCCAGTGGCAGTTTTAAATATCTTTATAGAATATTTATACGTTTTTATGTTTTCTATGGCCTGTTTGATAACTACAGATGCAAGAATATAATAGAAAAATAATTTTTTGTACGTTATGCTCTCTTCAAAAGTTTGGTTAGAAAATAATTTTTTAAAATTTGAGTGCGTGACGTGTCAAAATTGAAATCACTGTATTATACTATATAATAAATTTACCACAAAAACTGGTATAACGTTAGGAAGATACATTAACTGTCTACAATTATTAATAAGCATAGTCGCCGTGTTGGCTTTATTTTATTCATTTGATGAATTATACAGAGAGCCTATTTCACGATGTCAATATCATGGTGCTACTTTTTAAATAATTTTAAATTAGAACTGGAGATTTGTAAACATGTTTTTATATAACGTGCAAAACGAGGAAATAAGGCTTAAAATGAGATATATATCATAGATATAAACATTGCCAATATTTCAGGGGGATACTTTGAAAGTTGATGAAATTCACCAATATTTGACGAAAAATCACTTCTAACAGCTACCTTAAGGTCAATCTACATAGGGTAAATCGGAATATGTAAAATGATGATAAATTTGTATATATATATCAAACCGTTGTATGACCGTAGAATGGCAAATAAAATCATAGTGATAATTTTATATCTAAACGCAAAGGTATCGAAAAAAAATGGGGTAGGGAAAATAATTGATAGAACCAATAATTGATTTATTTATTAAGCCCTAATATCCTTTTAAATCAATGTTACAGTTGTATGGTTACAATGAAAGAGCAGTATATTGATTTAAACATTGTTTACACACTTTGTCATACTAAAAATGTATTCAGTTCATTGGTTTATTCATAATTCAAGAAAATCAATACATAATAATATCATTGTGCCTCGCTATAGAGTGAGATTCTGAGTATCGCTCTGGTGAGGGACCACCATTCAGAATTGAACATTGCTTGAATTGGCTTAGTTATGTTTAGTGACTAGATCTGGAAAAGCCTCTTTACAGAAAAATTGACAAAATATAATTAAGACATAAAAATAAAACGAGTTATTTAATGTGTACAATAAACAGGGAAAAATGAGAATACCTGTGCATTTGTTAACATGCATATTTCAATGATCAGAATTGAAATATACATATTAAATGTCCACCGAACCTGATCATATAGAACCTTTGAGGACAACATAACATGAGACGTGAGTATGCGGAAAGAAATGATTAAGTCCAGCCATCCAGGCCATCATAATTGATTTTCAAACAAATTTAATTAAATTTATAAATTTGAATTTCATAACTAAAAAACCAAAAAAGAAAAAAATGAAATAAAAAAAAACCCTCAGCAAATCTATATTGTAGTGTGATATGGCTTCATGCAATCATAGCATAATGCCACATCACACTTTGTAAGGGTCCTTTTGAAAATGTTATTTATGTTGCACCACGCACATTTCACCTTTTTACCGCTACGGACCTTTCAGGATAGCTCGCAGAGTCTTTCCTTCAGCTATTAGGCCAATGGTCCGCACAGTCGTGTCAATTTGACTACGACAGAACAGCAGAAGGAGTTCATCCGCAACCTCACTCCTGAAGTTTCGGTACAAAATGCGTTTATTTTCCTTGCGGAGCTTTGAGCCGTACAATATATACGCATTCTGCACCGAAACGCTTAGTAGTCTCCTGAAAAGCTTCTTGTACCAGACCAGGTTTCGCTGTCGTTCAATGGGAAAGCCTGACAAAAGCTGATCTTTTCGGTCAACCCCCCCCATTACCTTGTTATAGTCTAGTACGAGTTGAGGTTTGTAAGTCTGATTGATCTGCATACCTGTTGGTCTCTCTCGCCATCAGTTCAACGAAATCTGCATCAAAGATTTTAAGAAAGGGTTTGCTCATTTCGTCGGTATTGAAAGTTGGTCCTGGCGTGCCTGTGAAAGTCTCCCTTATCCCAGTAAAACGTAAAATATCATTAGATCAATCGAAAGAGTAACCTTCAGGCGGCAGAATCGAACGCATTGCCTCACTATCTACCTGGTATTGTCTACTAAAGTCTATGGGAGTTAGGTAAAACGTTGATAATATTATGATAAGGTATTGGTGGCATGCAAAAAGTATCCTCATCGCTCTCTTCGTGGTCGACGTCGGCTTATGACTCGCAATACGATGGTCGCGGGATCAAATCAAATAAATTATATTTGAATAATTAGTGTTATTTTCACACAAAATTCATTAAAAATAATATATATTATATTTGCGGCACGTTCCAGAGTGGAAGATACCCATGGTATCGCCCTGGTGTAAGACCCCATTCAGAATTGAAACTTTGCTTGAAATGGCTTTAACCGTGTTTGGTGACCAGTTCTGAATAGCCAGGTACTTTTCCACCTCCCTCTTCCACACCTCCTTCCCCTACCCGCTACCTTCAGCCTCACAACATACCCCGATTGGGGATGCCATAGTCTCACTGGCTCCAGCTGAGGCTCTTGTGAGATATTCATATAAAAAAATAAATAAAAAGTTAATCAAATACTTGAGGCGGGCAATGTCAGGAGTCAGAATAGCACAGTCAGGTAGGTATGGAATGAAGAAAAGAGTGTGCGTGCCAAGATCGAGTTGCATGGTGGTTCATCCTCTCTGCCTACGAAATGGCGTGAAGGTAAGTTAGTTAGTTTTATAACTCACGGTTTCCAAGTACAGACTCTTCTAGTACAGCTGCCTCGTCCACGTTACTGTTTCTGCCCATGTCTGACTCTGAAATAAAAGAAAACACAAATTTACAGTAGAATTTGGATATAATGACTTTGCATTTAACGGTCTACTGTTTTAAGTGACGATAATGTAAACTCTAGTAAGGTTTCATAGCTTTTAGTAGGAAAACGTATCCGTTTAAAGTGACCAACTACGTAAAGCGACCTATTTTAATGATAATTTGTCCGGTTACAAAACCCACCTACCAATACAGCCTCGCTTTTGACTAGGAAGCTCGACACAATGAGTCCCGTGAAGCGAAAGTGTTTTTTCAATTTAAGAAAAAAGTGCTGTATTACACCGTTTAGAAGCCGGTGAATCAAATGTAATCCTCGCAAAGAAGTTCGGCATGTCTTATTTCTCACTCTGCAATACCCGTTACAGAAAAAAAAGATGTGTAATGATGCATCCACGTCATAACAACAATACATTTTGTATGTTTGTTATGTGGAATTTTTAAGTACTATGCTTATTTCCTGCCAATATACCAACAGTGAAACTGTGCTAGGGATATCAATATAAAATATAGATAATTGATTTTATATTGAGCCCCTGGTATGACATTTCAAAAAATAAACTCACCGTTCCCAAACGCCGACAATTCTTCGTAGAATGGCACGTCCACCCACAGCTCGCTGTGGTAGCCGGCCTCCGGAGAGAAGAGTTCCCCACACTGGAGTTCCCCACTCCGCGATGTCCCAGGTAACGGCTCGGGAGATGCTGCACGGATAGGCATAATTGGTGCATTGGGAGCCGTTGATTGGGTCTGTGCGGGAGTGGACATCCACGGTGGTGGAACGGGTCGTAGCAACGGTGAAGGCGTCCCTTGTGAAAAGGGACACGTTGTTCTCTCCGGAGATGGAATTCTGAAAACATTTACATAAATCATATAAATTGTTCTCATTCACGTGTGAAACAGTAAGTACAGTATGTAAATAAACAATAAAATTAGAACTCTGTAAAATATGCACTGAATGTGCCAAATGCACAGAGCGCTGATCTTACCAACTCTCACTGTAAGAGTGGAACGCTGTCAGGAAAAAACAATAATATTGTATCAAGCATCTAAATACGATTAATTACTTTTGTTTACTTTTTCTTGGAGGTGCGGTAGGGAGCAAAATGCGCGCCGCCTGCTTCTTGAATTTTCGGCTTTCCAGCTCTAGCCGGAAGAAAGCAAGCAGGGCCCTAACAGCCTTTAGGGCCTTGACGCGATCCTCTCGCACCAGTAGCAAAGCAGGGTCGCTGTTTAAATAAATACAAATATATGATGAGTTCAACGGCCACAGCAAAGTACTTTCATAAAAAAACATTAAAAAATACTAACACTCCAGACGAGGCTGCAATTGCAGCTCTGCGTTGACGTCCACGTGCAGGTAGTCCGGCACCAGCTCGTACCCCACCTCTCCCTCTTCTTCTGCCTCCTCTTGCAGTCAGCACCACTCTATATATTTTAAATTGAAAACACTTAATGTAAGTACTTAAATGTTTAAATTTTGTTAAATATTGCACTAATATAAAATTTGAAAATAATTATTGGGTCGTGGAGTTCTCCCTTTCCCTGGACGACAGCTGTTTCTGCACAAATTTGGTAAAAGTAAACAAATTAATTAATTATACAACTAAATTACTAAATTTTTATTGTGTGACGAAGGCTTTACACCATTTTACATGTAAAAAAGAGTCAACTTTTTGACATATGACTTAAAATAATTGGTTAACAAATATCTGTATTAATAATGAACAAATTCAAATAAAACTTATATATATCTCTTTGTTTTGAATCACTGTGATGGAATATCTATATTTCAAATGCGCGAGTGCAGTATTTAAGACATTATTGTAAATCAAAAACAGATGACGTCTTCAGTTGACGTATTCTTACACAAAAACTTCAACCAAAACAATATATTAGAAACAAACGAATTTAAAACGCATTTCAAAGATAGATAAGTCAATCATGATTACACAGATATATAATTATGCGTTAAAAACCCAATAAATTAATTACTTACGGCATTTTAGGAAGAGTCCAAAATTTCGTGAATGTTGAAAATTTATAATTTTGTTTTTTGACAGGACGCCATAAAAAAACCGCGAAAACTCGTTAAATAACACTTCAAAGACAACGGATAAGTTCATAGACAAAGAGAATATATTATCAGCTATTCGATAAAACAAGTAGCTGGCCATGGAAACGTTTTAAATAATTACAATAAATATTTTACGAATGGTAGAAAAATCGGTCCATTTTTGGACCGATATCAATCGCAGAAAAATAAAAGTGGTCGATTTTTCGACCGAAATCGTTCCAGTGGTTAATTACCAGGTGACGTGTGTAGTTTATAGGAGTGTGTGTGTGACGCATGTAATATATGTGTAAGTGTCTGTGAGTGTGAATAGTTTAAATTATTGAAATGATGCCACGTTTGAATTTGGGCAGTGAATCCGAAAAAATGTTAATGTTAGAGTTAAGACAAATATTATTTAGAGTGAGAAGAGCTCGGTTAATTGGCGAATTAGATTCTGCATTTGTTTTATAAATAAGCGTGTAAAATAGCGCTGTATGTCATGTACGTCTCAAAAGTATGTTCAAGTTAATAAGGGACAGAAGTTCAGTGCAGTCATTGTCATTGTTTAAAATTCTGTGTATAAATATGAGTCAGCTACTGCTAAGTGTCAAGTGTACACTCAAAGTTATTATTGAATTTGTAAGTGATATATTTTATAAATTTGTTTTGGATACGTTCTATACTATCTATGTAAAGTTTATATTGTGGATTCTAAATAGGCGAAGCATATTCCAGTGTACTTATGACTAATGCGAAATATAACATTACAATTGTACGCGGATTACTGAATATTTTACTTACACGTAGCACGAAACCAAGAATTTTATACGTCCTATTCACGATTGAGTCAATGTGCTTATTAAATATAAGTTTGCTATCAAGTTAAACGCCGATGTCTTAACATTCCGTTTTAGAGATGACAGATTCATTGTTGAATGAATATGAGTATTTAATTATGAGTTTATTTCTGGTGAATATCAAGTGTGACGTTTAGAAACGTTTATATCTAGATAGTTAACTTTGCAATACTTGCAAAGCCTATATAGGTCACTCTGTAACGCTTCGCAGTCATAAAGAGAACGAATAACTTTGAATATTTTCATGTCATCTGCATAAAGTTCATATTGGGAATTTTGAAAACATGATCCAATGTCATTTATATAAATGTTGAACATTAGTGGACCTAGGTGGGATCCTTGGGGGACACCAAATTTTACCTTGAATCATTTTGAGAAAACACCGTTGATTAAGATTACTTGATTACGGTTACTAATGTAAGATTTGATCCATCTAAACAGGTCACCGTTTAAACCAATTAGGATGAGCTTTTTCAAAAGAATGAGTGTATTGCGCGATCGAAAGCCTTAGAGAAGTCTGTATACATAGTATCAACATGCTATTTGTCATCCATCTTGCTATGCAAGAAGTTAATGAAATATATTTTCATAATTGACTGAATACAATAGAAACGATATCCCTCGAGTTGCAAAATAAAGATAAACTGAAAAAAATCATAGCGGATGTAAGAGTGGTGAACAAAAAGGAAAATACTTCGATGTTTTGGACATTTGAAGCTGATGAACAGAGAAATGAGTAAGTTTTCTCCGTGCAAGTTGTAAAGTACCTGGCTATTCAAATATGGTCACCATGAGCCAGTAGTTTCACAAAATTTGCATTTATAATCAAATTTCAAAGTTAATTTTCAAGTTCCATGAAAGTTCTGTTATTGTATCACTACGGGCCAGCTGTTTCAGTGAATTGAAATAGCATAGCTTTCAATTCAATTCAACCAATGTTTTAATTATATTCTAAATTATGAGCGATACTGTTTGCTTTCACTTACCTATTCTTGCATACGATTATCCTTGCACAGACTGACTAACTAACAGTTTTCCAATAATTTATCTGAGAATAGCATCAAAACACATTATTCTTTTACGAAAAGAGTCCGGAGATTAACGGGTATAAAGATAACATAAGTAATCGCTTCTACTCTATTAATTTATACTGTCTGGCAGTAAATAACCATTTCAGCATCTATTTTATTACCTCCTTTAAGGCAGTGAATCCCAACCTTTGCAATATCGCCCACTCTCGCTGCGCTCTCTCTAAATTTTGGTCAATATAAAAATTATAATTACCAACCAAAAACACCAAAAAATCAAAGCAAATAATGTTAATAAAAGTATTAATTATTATTCCTGTAGTATTCAAAAATCTGTTTCTGAAAAAATAAGAAAACACACAGATTTAAGAAATGAGATTAAAAGAATTTGGCAATCCCAGACTATAAAAATATTAAAATTTGTTATTTCCGCTATTGAAATTATACCTAGCACTCTAATTCTAAATTTAGGCGTATTAGATCTGTCAATGAATTTATATAAAAATGCAAAAAATCAGTCATTTTAAATACATGCAGGATTAACAAAGATTTTTTAAATATTTATACTGAGGGATCAGTAGGATTTATTGGTATATTTTTTATTTTTAATGAGTTTTTATTATTCACAATGTACATTTGTTACGTATAAATTTTTTTATAAAATTAGCCACCGGTTTCGACACGTTTCAAAACCAGAATTAGGGAACACGAACTATGTTTAAAAAATGATAATTTCTCCGAGTTCGCTAATCATTTGATAGAGACAGGCCATAGCTTCAACTGGGATAAAACTATGTTTAAACATTCTAACATTAATAAATATTTTAATTTGTGCGCATTAGAAACATTAGAAATCAACAAAAAAATTAATTCAAGCATTAATATAGTAAATAAAATAATAGCACCTTGCAAATCACCTCTATTGACAATGTTCCCCGTTATGTTGACTCCTCCCTCCGTTTCCCTCTCAACCCCCTCCCCCTCCCTCAAATCCCTCCCACCAAAGAACCAAACTAAATAAAACCCCATATTTCTGCACTTAAAAATTTAGTTTTAAAATAGCTAGTTAATGACACGGGCGTGTCGAAACCGGTCACTAATTTTATAAAAAAAATTATACGTAACAAATGTACATTGTGAATAATAAAAACTCATTAAAAACAAAAAATGTCTAGAAATTGTTACATAGTTAAGAAATACAAAAAAATTTATAGGTATAGTTATGAGTTCTACCGAGCCGAACCCTCTGATATGAAAATATCTGGAGTCGGTGAATTATTTTACCATTTGATCTCTGGTGATTTGACGTGTTGTTCTTGTATTGTTTTGTATTTATTATGCTTTATAATGCACTTGCATAGTGTGAATTGACTACATGATCTTTTGTGGAAAAGTGTGTGAAAGGGTTTAGTTTTATCCTGTGGATTTAATCCGGACACAAAGTTACTGTAAAAATAAGTATAATTCTTTAAATTAAGCATTAATATAAAATTAAGTATTTTTTTATTTTTTTTTATTAGGTACAATATTTTTTACAATTCAAGTTTTCCAGTAATGTAGGCCTTACTGGGTGGCTTGCCCGTGCTGAGGCCTTCATTTTATAGTATGAAATATAAACTACATAGTGCATTTAATGAGAAAAATTATACATTTAAAATTAAAAATACATAATAATATATTTAAAATTTAAAAAAATAGTACACTGAAAATAATCTTATGTGTTTGTGAGTGATGTGTGTTTATATTGGTTATGTGTGTTACGTGTAGGTTTTATTTTTATTTTATGCTATGAAATTTTGGTAATATTGTCTTTTTTGTTCTTTAATTTAAGTATAATTCCACCACCCCGAATTTTTGTTTTTTGTATCACGTGTCCTAAGTCACGTGGTGCGAGCGGATTTCATATCGCTCATGGAGGAATGTCGCCTGGGAACAACAATTATTTATACGTTTGGAGCTTGGAGCTCGACCACCGTATTGAAATGTCTCCAAAACATTAGCGGCGCTCATAAAAATCTCGGAAATCTTCCGTGAGGCGGATATACCCGAAGACACAGTATATTTTTGTCGCGCCGAGATGTTAGCTTATTTAAGTTCAGTTCGCATGTGATTGCTAGTTGTTGTATTCTGTACCTGGTATGGGGCGTAAGGGATGGATTGACAATGTTTTAGCGTGTCATACAATTTTATTAGTACAAGCTAATGCCCACCAGTGTGCAATTTAAGTCGCTTGTGGTGCGATCAAACAGTAAAGGTATTTTGGAGGGTGATTTTAATATGGTTTTTGGCGATAGGCATACTTTTAAGTACTGTCAATAAGTCAGTGTTTTTATTTTATAAATTTTATTTGATGAATCTGTATTATTTCAATTTATTCATTAAATAAAATATATAGTATCCTTGTTTAACGTTCCAGAGTGGAAGATGCTCTTAGTATCGCCGGGGTGTAGGACAACCATTCATAATTGAAACTTTGCTTGATCTGAACATTCTGGTACTTCCTCACCTTTATTTTCATTATTTCCTTCTCCTCCCTACTACTTTTAACCTCACAACATACCCCAATTAGGGATGCCATAGTCTCACTGGCTCCAGAACGTTTTTGCGAGCATTTAGAAATCTTGTGCGGTATACACAATAAAATCACAAATAAATGCTTGGAATGCGACTACTTTGACCATTACACCGCCAACGAATAAAAACGGCTGCATAAATTCATTAAACGTACTGAAAATAATAAGAATTATGTATTATGTTTTGCATTTTAGAATTTTACGTAGGTACTCATATCACAAATGAAATTAAATTGGTTATTTATAACATTTAATTATGTTTGATCAAAACTGAATCATACTATTTTAGTTTTTTTCACATATAAATATACACTTTCTTACTTATTTTAAAATTTAAAAAAATAAATAAAAATTATACTACATGATATATGTTTATAATTAAATTCATATCTTACTTTGTTGTAGTATTAATTTCTTATAATTAAATTATAATATGTAAATGAAATCCTCAGCACGGGAGATCCCGGTGAGGATGTCATTATCTCTATATGTTACTAAGAAAAGAAGACAATAAATCATTATTATTATTATTAAATAAATAAAATTCCAAAAGATTCGTGACATTTTTTTTCTTCGGAATATCGCATTTTGAATGATAAGAATCAACTGCATTCAATTTTTTGTTTTGTCCTTAAGCCTAGAAAAATGAATGAATTCCGTTTATTTAGGGGGGACCATGAAGAAAAATATAGGTACTCGAAAATGAACGAAAGTTTGGAAACCTATGATTTAAGGCTTCGATCAAAGTTCACAGTAGTGGCCTTTCCGCGTTTTAGTACTATCCCTGATCTTTATTGACTTGTTGCCTCGACTGGGCAATCTACGTCTGCAATCAGAGATTTAGTACCTTAGGGAAAGTGCCCTATTTGTTGACAGGGAGAAAAGATTACCAACGTTGGAAATGGATCTCTCAGAGGAAGGCGTGTTGAAGGAGTGTTTCTGAGAGATTCTGACTTACCATAATTCTAGCCCATTACATGATTTCAAACATTTCAGACAATTTTAGACCAAAGCTCAGATTTTTTTTTCATGTCACGATAATATTCCGAAAAAATTATTCATCATCAAGTTGATCAATTCTACATAAAAACAAAAAACAAATATTTTATTTGAAAGTTGTATTGTGGTTGTAGTTTTTGTCGCCTTTTTGACTGAGCGTAGCGAAGTTCGGTTTTGACTAGACACTTTGCATTTCATCAATCCTGTCAATGTTAGCCGTGTTTGATAATACCTTTTTATTTCGTCAGAGCGCATGAACGTTGCGACTTTTGCGAGCTGTCAACAGAGGTATTCTTGCTTGTGTGTAGGTGTGCTGTATCGTAGGATTATTACGAGTAAAGTGTGCACTAATACATTCCAGCGTGCGCTCTTCAAAATGTTTTACAGGCAAATCATTTTAAAGAGACACACGTGGAAGGTGGAAGAAAAGAAGAAGATCTGGCAACCCACTCAAAAGATGAACTGTTAAGCAAAGTTGAAAGAATGATTCGTGAAACCAATCCGTTCTTCTGCTAGATCTTAAGCATTCTTTCTTTTTATGTGTGATTTAGTAACGTTAAAATGAGTATTTGATGAAGTACAACTAAACCCCAAATAACTCGGTCTTGACTCTTGGCACACACTTCTTGCTTCATTTGTATTCTTCTCAAAGGAAACGATAGGAAAACCTTCAATTTATCTAAAGCATGTTTTTTGGTATTCATAATGTATTCGTTATAAAGATTCATCAAAATAGTGATTTTACATTATGCTTCGCCTTAGTTTTTAAAAAATGTTAGGTATTTATAATGTCACGATAATAGTTTTTTTTCTGAAACAATATGCAGCCTGCGGATATTTTGGATCTCGAGAAATTCGCAGACTTTACAATATTATATATCAGTTCTATAATTTGCATTTAAGGTTTTGACGGCCTCCGTGGTCAAGGGGTATAGCTCTCGACTAGCAATTCGAAGATCGTGGTTCTAATCCCGGTAAATTTAATTTAATTAAATTGAGTTACTTCACGATTAAATCATTTAAAATAATAGTAGGTATATTTGGAACATGTTCCAGAGTGGATGATACTTTCAGTGTCTCCTCAGTGTAAGAGCATTATTTAGAATTGAAATGGTTGTCCTACACCCCGGCGAAACTAAGAGCATCTTCCACTCTGGAACGTTAAACAAGGATACTTTATATTTTATTTAATGAATAAATTGAAATAATACAGATTCTTCAAATAAAATTTATAAAATAAAAACACTGACTTATTTACAGTAAGCTTAAAAGTATGCCTATCGCCAAAAACCATATTAAAATCACCCTCCAAAATACCTTTACTGTTTGATCGCACCACAAGCGACTTAAATTGCACACTGGTGGGCATTAGCTTGTACTAACAAAATTGTATGACACGCTAAAACATTGTCAATCCATCCCTTACGCCCCATACCAGGTACAGAATACAACAACTAGCAATCACATGCGAACTGAACTAAAATAAGCTAACATCTCGGCGCGACCAAAATATACTGTGTCTTCGGGTATATCCGCCTCACGGAAGATTTCCGAGATTTTTATGAGCGCCGCTAATTTTTTGGAGACATTTCAATGCGGTGGTCGAGCTCCAAGCTCCAAAAATGGCTTAAGCCGTATTTGGTGACCAGAAATGAATAGCCAGAACTCCCCACCTTCCTCTTCCCCATCTCTTTCCCCTCCCCACTACCTTCACCTTCACAACCTACCCCAATTATGGATGCCATAGTTTCACTTGCTCCAGACGGTTGGTAGCAATTAGTTGGGACTCTTGTGCGATATTCACATATAAAAAAAAAAAAATTGAAGCACGCACTTTTATCATTAAAAAAATAAAAATTATTAGTAATACAAAAATTGATTAATTATACCTAATAAGTTTTGTTCTAAGATTTGTGTTGCAATGGTAATGAAAAAAATAATCAATTGTTCGTTTGAAATTAAATTGAAAGAGTTGAAGACACAATTGTGTTCTGTTTCATGTTTTATTTAGATTTATCAGTGTCATTTTCTTCTTCAAATCATTCATAGATGTTTTTCTTGCTAACCCAATATTTAAATGGCAAACCATTTAATTGCTTCTCCTTTTGTATAATTTAAATAGCGAATCATTTAATTACCTCTCCTTTTATATAATTCTTTAGTCTCTCATCATTATGGTTTTAAGTTCGGATTATAAGTTACGATTAGATTGGCTTAAACACTTCTTAAGCTGGAAGTTTGGCATTTAAGGATTGAAATGTCGATGGTGGAACTCCATAAAGCCAGACTTGAGCTAATGCTTTCTGAAAAGTGGGCGATTTTAAATCATAGACGGAAAGATCAACAGGTTTTATTGGACTGGGACTCATCATGGGTCTGCACACCAACTGATGTTGGAATGTTTTATTTTATTTATTTTATATTTGCATTTTTTGATTTTGATTTTGTGGATTCTTTCGTAATCCTCTAACTAGCTTGGCTTATAACAATACCCTTTCATGTGTCTAACTAATTAGTACTGCGGCTCATTTGGCATTATTACTATTACCATCTGATGGTTGGATTTACAAGACTGATTTTAAATTACATTCATGTTTTTTATGATGAAAAATTCTTAACTGGATATAAAACCTCATACATAGGAAAAGAAAAACAACAAGTTCCGAAATTCTTACTCAATTTTGCCATTATGATTTACTGGATGTAAATGTTTCATTTTTCAATCTTTTAAAGCTCCGTCCTTTTCGCTTTGGTAGTCCTGCTGCACCTACACATCAGTGTTTACTTGCATATCTACCTGTTGGGAGAACAAAGTTTATGACATGTTACATTTTTTTTATGAAAACAACTGTAGTATCCTTGATATTAGTGTATGAGCTCACCCATATATAGATTATTAGGTTTCACATAGATGGCGTTAACTGTACAAATTAATAGGATTATGAATAAGGTGAGAACCTTAAGATATCAAAGCCATTGTCAATCTACAGGGTTTTCCAATAAAAGGTGTTATTTATAGCCAGCTATTTCGGTAGATGTTACTTTTGAAGTTGTCATTTTTTAACATTTGTCAAGTAGAAACTGCGCCATTAATAAAAATGGAACCATACACGCTTCAACAACGCATTGAAATTATTAAAATTCACATGAGTGAATCAAATGCAAATCATGAGTAATCATTGAGTCAAATGCAAATCATTGAGTAATGAGGCCTATTTACACCTCGGCGGCTTGGTCAACAAGCAAAATTGTCGCATCTGGGGCTCGGAAAACCCAAGAGTTATTGTTGAAAAGCCTCTTTATCCTCAACGTGTGACTGTTTGGTGGGGCTTATGGTCCGGCGGAGTCATTGGACCTTACTTTTTCGAAAATGAGGCTGGAGCAACAGTTACGGCGAACGGATTGCGCTATCGAGAGATGATTAATGATTTTTTTATGGACGTAATTGGATGGTATTGATCTGGATAACGTTTACTTTCAACAAGACGTCGCTACGTGCCACACAAACAACGAAACCATTGATCTTTTACGATTGAGTGTTTTGTTTAAGCCGTAGTTTTATTGAATCATTGAGTTTAGTTTATGAGAAAACCCCGGAGTCAGATGCTTTATTCGAGACAACTTCAGTATAAGCGGGATTTTTCTTAACTAACTAACAAAATAAACAGTAGATTGAAAAATACTACGTCTTGACACATCAGTACATGATCATCATGACAATGGTCAGGGAATCATTTCATAAAATATTATTTTGTTTTATGTCTCTTGACATGGCCCGACTTAGGTAAGTTTTGGATTCTATATCCATAATAACTTCCGCATTCATTAATCGAGCTACTCGTCAATCAGTCTATTTATTATAATAATTGTCATCATCAGAGATGTGCTTTATTTCAAATAAATCCATTTCAAATGGAAATGCAAAATGCAAAATAGGTATTTTCCATTTTGCATTTTAAATGCTTTTCTAAAAACCATTTTGCATTTTGCATTTTAAATGCTTTTCTCAATGCATTTTCCATTTTAAATGCTTTTTTGCAAAATTCTTCCTACTTTCTCCACTAATATTTTTTTCATAAGCCCCAAATATCAGTCTGTCCTCAACCTCGCTATATGAGATAATTTACATTTGTCAAGTTGCTCCCTGGTAGAAGCCCTGACAATTGAGTGATACCCTTACAAATAATACCGAACATGGCCGACGCTGTAATATTAAATGTTAGATTAGCAGTTTCTATGTTTTTACGTTAGCAACATTAGTCCCGCGCAAATTTTTTGTGGTTTCATAATCTGTAGTCGTGGTGTTTTTGGATTTACCATCATGTAATATGTTTGTTCTAGATTGATGTCCATTATTAAATGACAAAATTGTATAAGAATTCTATGATTATTTTAATTGTTTGACCTGAGAAACCATTTTGCATTTTCAATGCATTTTGAAAATAGGTATTTTGCATTTTGCATTTGAAATGCTTTTCTGAAAACCATTTTGCATTTTGCATTTTCAAATGGAAAAGTTTTGATCCATTTCCATTTTGCATTTCAAATGGTTTTGGGTACCCATTTTGCACATCTCTGGTCATCATCAATAAAGAAATTGGGTTTCATTTAAGTATTAACAAATAACTTATTTATTTATTTTAATATCATCGGTATAAAATATACCATGTACAGTAAATTATAAACAGTGACATCAGAAAATATACAATTAACAGAATCTCTAGAGGGATATAAAAAGTTAGAAATACAAGTAGATACATGCAAAACTTATAGGTAGACTAGGTTAGATTCGTATTGATTGAAATATATGATAGTATAGATACATGATATAATATATTACAAAAGCTAAAATGTATGCATTTATTTTCAGGTTTTGGTTGAAAGTAGTTAAGTGCCAATCAAGCTGTTGGTTCACCGTATTGAATATTATTATTGACCCAAGTTTCCTCAGTTCCCCCAGGCAGTTCATTTTATATACATATTTATTTGACTTTTTACGTAAGTATGAGTAGACTAACATTTTATTGGTCATGATTTAAAAATTTGGAAGTTTCTTTTGTGGGTTGTAGATCGCCATGAATACTTACTCGTGGTAGCAGGGCCATTGACTCGGAGTAGTAAAAGAAATTTCCACGTTTAATTATTTATTCAACGGAAGGTTATGTATAACATTTAAGAGCGAAAGTGATTTTACAAAGGTAACGACGTGTTGGCTTTTGGACGCCCAAGAACAGAATACCGCTCGAGTCGCTAGCGAGTCCCGTCGGACCTTCGGTGACTCGAGCGGCCGGTGTTGCTATTTAATAAAGGGTAACCATCTTCTAAATAATAATCAAAATATTGGGGTGCTTTCTTAGATAACGACACCGCTTTGTTGTTTGAATGTAATGGAGACGTTGACGAATTTAACAAACAAGTTAACGAGACTTGCCAATTAATATATTCTTTTCTAATCTTTATTTTTAGTTTAAATTTATCTTTATTTTAATGTTGTTTTTTGTTTAAATGTATAAATTCGTATATTTTAAAATGGGGGTCTCAATTCGGGTAAATAACCCAGTGAGGCCAACATTACTGAATTAAGATATAAAATACTGTAAAATAATGTATCAATAAAAAAAAAATAAAAAAATTGCAAACTGGCTGTTATCGCAACATCTATCACTCAACACAAACAAAACCCAAATTTTAAAATTTTGTCCAGTGCAAGCTACACCTATAAATATAAATGTAAACATTAATAATAATATTATCGAACCTTCCCAAACCTGTTCACTACTGGGAATAGAATTAGATATAAACATAAACTGGAAAGAATATGTTTCAAAAATTGTAGCAAAAATCAGTAGTTTGTCTTATGTTCTGGGTACCTCGAGAAAAATATTAAACACCGAATCAGTAATAGCCGCATACTATGGTTATGTATATTCAATAATAAAATACGGTATTATTTTTTGGGGAAACTCGGTAAACGCTAAAGATGTTTTCATCATACAAAAGAGATGCATAAGAAAAATTAAAAACTCTGATCGTTTAGATTCATGTAGACCTATGTTTAAAAATCTGAAAATTCTGACAGTCACACACATATATATAATGGAGTTATGCATGTTTGTGCGATCATCTACAGACAAGTTCCCACTAAAAAACTCAACACATAAATACGCTACAAGGCTCACAGAAAACTTACTAATACCAAAAGCAAACGAAACAATATTCCAAAAAGGACCATACTACATGGCCATTAAAGTATATAACAACCTTCCACATAACACTAAACAAATACAAGATACACACAAATTCAAATCGTTACTAAACACTTTCCTTGTTAATAAATGTCACTACACATTGAGTGAATACCTCACGTAAATGAAACACCTATTTTTATTGGTATATATATATTTGTATTTTTTTTATTTTTTCATTGGAATATTGTTATTTTATCTGTATAAACATTGTAATTATTATAATAAAACAAATAATATTACATAAGCATTGTAATTAAATAAATGTGGTTAGCTGGAAGAAATGGGGTCTACCCATAAACTACACTTTTGTAATTTTTATTTTACAATAAATAATTTTTGATTTGATTTGATTTGATTATGATATTAAAGCCTCTTTGTACCTAGCTTCTGTGCAGTTAAACAGATCCGCTACATCTGCGTACCTATTACTAATTTCATGTAATCTAGGTACAAGCGAGTGTTTGAACTGTTCAGTCTTAAAATTGGCATAATTAAAGATTGTTTTAGAACGAGTAGCTCTTACTGGTACATGAAATTCAATGAGGTTAATTAAATCAATGCTGTCTACACTACCATTTACAATTTCGAACATAAATATTTAATCGGATATAATTCCGACATTAGAATTTAGATTAATTATCTTCCAACTTAGTTCCCGAAAGTTGAAAAATTGATAATTTATAAACTAGGTATTAACGCATGTAAATATTTACAACCACGAGCCCAAAATTTGCAGAAAACTTGTGAGTTTGGGTTAGTTAAATAATGTGTTATTTTCCGGTTAGTTAAATGTTTTTTTGATTTGTGAAATAAGCTTTTTTTCCAGATGTTGACTTTTAAGCTAGTCGATATTTTTTCAGGATTTCAGGATTCAGAATTTTCAATTTTTAATTTCATCCCATCAAAAATAATCACGAGATAGAACACAACCGAGTATCAAAATGAAGTAAACGCTTCCTTAAACGATGAATAAAAAAATTAAAATGCAATTATGATTTGAACTTAATAATTTGAATTTTACGATTTAAAAAAGATTTTATGTTTTATGTAACAATACTCAATTTATCTAAATTTAAAGTAGTGTTTCTCAACCTAAGGCGCACCGTACGGAGAAAAATTAGTATTCTTAATTTATAAGAATCTCTTGAAATTATTCGTAATCCGGTTGAAAACGGGATTGCAGGTCCTTCACAAATTAATTGGTAGATTTCCTGTTCAAATTTTTGTAAAAAGGAATTCATTATCACGATGTCGGAACACGTGTTCATAAAAATTAAAATATTTTCGCATTTATTCATTATATTATCAAGGTAGTGTGTTCATGCAGGTGCATGAAAATGTGTTCCAAAATATGAGAAATTTACAAAAAAAATTATCAGGAAACGGCCTGCAATTCAGTTTTTATTCGAATATTTTAAATCAGCAATACTAATTTTACAGTAAGATTTTATAGATGGATTAATGTTTTTTTGTTATGACTATATATACCAACTTGTGATTTCTCAATTGTTATCAAAGTTATGTGAAAATGCCATATAATTAAGAGTGGTTTTAATGGTAATCTAAATGTGCCCAGGAGTAATGCTCCGCAGTCTGCACAGAAAAGGAGTGCATAAGAAAACTTTTGGATTTATATATTTGTTTCTGAAAAATTAAACTTTTAAAATCATTTAAAGAAACATGCATCTTTCAATAGATATTTGACTTCGAACCAAGTATTAAAAACCAAAAAGCAGTGGAAGAAGAAAGCTTTAAAGAATTAAAGCAACGGGAAACGGAAAAGAAAAAGCAGAGGGATTCTGGAAGCGTGTAGCGGAAGCTGAAAACGAGAAGCAAGAAGCAGCGGGAAGCAAAAACCAAATAAATACTTTGCGCGGGAGGTTGGATGCGATAATCCGGAAGCGGGAAGCTTCAAAAAGGCGAGAATCAAAGCTCGATCAATTCCTTTATTCCTGGCCATCCTACATTCACACTGGACATGTATACCGGTCGAATAAACTACAACCTCCTTCCCATCGTTGGAGAACAAGTTCCCTCTGGTGTACCAATCAGGTTGAGAAACACTGGTTTTAATGTTTAGTGTGGACTTATAATTATTTTATTGCTGAAAATAGCTGTATTTATCGCCTAATGTAGTAAGCAATGATGACGGGCTATAAGCACGTACATCTCATCCCACAACGCTTTACTGCCGACAGTAAAATGTTTGATGAACAGAGTTCTTCTATCAACTTATTGGCAGAAGTATAAAAGGAAGGAAAGCGGATAGCTGACTAGACCGTCCTTTTAAAATACGAAGGTTGTGGATAAGACAAACCGAGGGAAATATATAGAACAGTACCGACTGTCGCCGAGATACGACCAAACTGCACGGGCTATCAATGCGGCGCGCGCGACGCAGGCAATGAGAATTCTACGTTTGGTGACTTAACAGGGGTGCTCAGGTTCTTGGGGTGAGGTTTGTCTAGGTCTTTGCAGCGGATCCATTTACCCACCTACTTACTGCGTGGCGGGCCGGATAAGAGAGACTGGTTGAGGGAGATTTTTTGAAGTCAGCACCCTGACTCTCTGATCAATTTTCACCCCAGTGGGAGGGATGGATCTGGGTGGGCAGCACGAGCGCTCGCCGCTAACTGAATCGGGCGAAGGTTTGCGCCATGGGCCACAGACCTACTACGTCCAGCGTCACCCGAACGAGAGGCTTCGAATTAGTACCGGAAATGTTCAATGGAAAAGTGGTTTGAAAGATAGAAGAAGTCAGGGAGGTCCGAAGCAGTGGAACTTTGAACTGGAAGAGGAACTCTGCACTGGAATGAGATCCGTAGTCAAATTAAAGTCGATATAATGTAGTTGTTTTAGCAGTAACAATGTGACTATTATGATACTACATGATGTGAAAGATTTAGAAAGTTTCGGACGCCCAAGGAAAACATGAAAAACATAAATATTTGTAGTAAATCGAAATCTAAGTGACGAACTAAGAAAAAGGTTAAAAAAGAACGTGTGACTTGAAAGTGATTGGTTGAAGAGATAAAGAACGCTCGGGAAAGACATGACACGATCAAGAGAAATAAATACTCAATACAATAATATTCTTTCCACCTTAAAAATGCACACAATTTTCACGTACTCTAATCACCGAGCAATTCCGGGTATACGTCAGCTAGTCTATTATAAAGCGAAGGATATATTATATCATCAGTATTGACCATCTCAGAAATCCTAAGTGCGTTACTCTTGCTAACGATCCTTGTTTGATTTCTCCAATACTCTAAGTTATCTCCCTCGAGTGCGACGACTCCCCCTGATGCATTATTCAAGCTTCCAAATTAACATTTGCCTGTGAAGAGATTACTAGTTAACTAAATCTGCACAATTGCCCTTAACAGTCTCGTGTTCCAGACGTCTTGGATTTTATACCCCGATAATAGCGGTAGCCTTCTGCAAAATAGATAGGGTAAAATAATTCGGTTACGAATTCATTTATTACAAAATGGACTCGACAGAATAGCCTGATGTTATTTTCCAAACTAGCTTTTATGGCTATTTGTCGGATTCACACTTGAAGAATTTTAGTGGTTTGAGGATGGAAAGCCGTCAACCAACTGATTTTGAAATGTAATGTTGTGATTAAAATGATTTACGGAGATTATTGGAATGAAGGAGAAATCTTGGAAAATTTGTTGGAGCAAGAGCAAGGAATGGGGATGATGTAGACTATCCTCTCAGAACAACATCATGAAATCGACCCATCCTACGTAAACTATCGCATATTCAAAATCCCGATTATTGAGGAGAGCACTATAAATATTTTGATTTTATTTTGATCGCTACAAATCTAAATATTAACCGATTTAAGTCAAATATTTTTACAATAAAAGATATAAATTTGTTTTAGACCACTTTAATCAGTAAATATATTTTTTTTTTTTGCGCACGCCGAGATTTGAACCCGCGACCAATGACTTACTAATCGAGAGCCTTACCATGGCGGCTGGCAAATGATAAATATCAACCATGTAGATGGTCAAATGTTGGGCGCGTGTTTGGCTTGTTCCCCGACTATGTACCGCTGATTCAGAAATCAATGACACTAGTTCTTAATCTTCCATTGAAACACTGGTAGAACAATAAAAATATTTGTTTGATTTTTATAACGCCGTTTTTCTGCAAAATCACCTCAAGGGCGCTGTACATATATATAATACATTTCTTCAATGATGTTATTGCTAAATATATATGGATATAATAAACAGTACCACAATTACCTGACCGGTCACTTAAGATTAACACTTAATTAACATTATCTAATTGCTTATTAGCGAAATTTAGATACAGGACTTAGAACATAATTAGAAAGTTTGAATATAATTGGACTCTCAGGAAAGGTATATTTAATTTATGAGTATGACAGCTTAAAAGTTAAGTTTTTAGTTTAGACCTGAATTCTGTTGGACTTGTGATGGATCTTAGTTCCGGAGGGATTTTATTCCAAGCCTTCGGCCCAGATATTCCGAAAACGCGATCACCAAACTTAGTATTTGGCTTGGGCTTAGGTGCCATCAGTCTGCCGGATGATGTTGCTGATCTAAGATTTTACTGAGACTTCAGACCAGTATTTTCCAGGACGAATAGTTCAGTGATGTAGTGTGGGCCATTCATTGATGGATTTAAACACCATCCAGCACAATTTGTACTGGATTCTTTCAGAGCACTTGAGCAAGTGAAGTTTTCGAAGGTGTTCTGAAATGTGCGAATATTTAATGTATGAGCCGTGCTGCTCCATTAAACACTGATTGAAGTTTGTCAATTTGATATTTTGGAAAGCTGGCATAAATGCCGTTGCAGTAATCGAGACGTGCGACTATCTAAGAGTTGATAAGTAGTTTAGAATCGATTAGTAGTTTAATAAGGACATCATTCCCACCTGACGCCTGTGCTCTAAAGATTGCAATACATTTTTTAAGATAAGGGAATCTATCAAACAGACCTCTCAATGATTTGATTTGATACAATACAATGATTTATACAGTACACAATCCAAGTAAATAAACATCACTCCAAAGCATTGTGACGTTGGAAACGTAAAACTTCACAAACTTATGCATCAACCCATTAATGAAATGAAATACGAACGAATTGCACAGCGACAATTCTCCCTCTAAAGTTGAAGTTATTTTGTCAGTCCACCCTCAAGTTATTTGTTCCACCCCAACTGCGGTGGCACTTACCTCGTTTAATGGAAATGAATCTCGCCGAGCTATCTGCATCTTAAGAGGTACCACCCTATCAAGGCGGGACGGGGTGGCTAAAGGACAATAACTTACCCTTCTGTCTTCTTTCAAGGCTAGATAATAAACTCTGCATACAAACTGTGGCTCAAGTTTGTATGCAAAGTTGTCAGACATCTGTTGGCGATAAGGATTCTGTTTATTTACATAGACATAAGATTTGTAATTTTGTCGCGAGATTCGACGAATACACGAAAAATTGTGGGATGGGGTGGCTGTGCTGAATCTATTATCAATCCAGTTATTAAAGTAAAGGACAAATTTTTGAGAATTCTATTTAAATGCCAACCTACCCACCTCTTTAACGAACTATTTGCTAAAATTAGGGTCTTAGATATTCGCCTGTTATTTACTAATACAATCTTGTGAAACATACGGAAAAAATAAAGTGCTGGTGTCTCCACAACATCAAGCACACACTCGCTTTTCATAAAAACTGGGATGCGTGCTCCCTAAAACTAGAACCAACGACAACGACAATTCTGGTTCATCGCTCCTAAAATATACAATGCCTTAGACACCGATATAAAGTCAATTAATTCTATATCCTTTTTTACTATCTTATTCCCTTTTATCTATATTATTAAACATCGAGAAAGGGGACGAGCCTGCTTTAAAGAATGCATGACTTCCTAAACTGTTTAAAAAAAGTTTTAACTCTATCATTTATTTAAATATTGAAGACAATATTAGTGATTTCTAAACGAAAACCTGAAACAGAAAATCAGAAAATGAAACGGTCACATCTGGGACTCGAACCCAGGACCCTTGTCTTTCCGTCACAGTGCTCTACCAACTGAGCTAATGGGACCCTATTCCCCTCGGTCATTTTTAACTGTATCATACTTCGAATAAGAACTACTAACATTGTCTTCATTTTTTCACCGCACATTCATATGATCGCAAGATTCAACCCGAAATAAATGCAATCTAGACAGCGTCTTTTAGCGTATTTTTTATACCGCTTTATTCAAAAGTGACAATGTTACCATAAATAGGTATATTTCTAGATAATTTTAATTTATTTATTTATATTTTCTTTAAAATATATTTTTACCAATCAGTTTTATAATTATTTCTAATGTAGTTTCTATAATAATATGCTTTTTTTAAATTTTCTTTTACCATAACAATTTCCTTTTCCCTTATGTTTTATTGTTGTTCAACAAAATATTATTATTGTTATTCTTACATTAATCATGTACGACTACCATAATACGGGTAAGAGCCTAGTATGGTAGTTCAGAAAGTCGCCAGAATTGTAATCTTTTAAAATTTATAAAATAAAAAATACATCATTCGCATTGATATCAGTGTTTCTTGCAACGTCTCTATGAAGTCTTTTTTAAAATTATTTCTAGTGGATCCTGCAACGCTTCGCTATTGCTAATGTCTTTCTCGTCTTCTTCCTCTAACCACTACTATTTACCACAACGTTACTGTTAAAAAACTACATTACATCGACTTTAATTCTACTCTATATCTCATTACGATGCAGAGATATTGCGTTAAGTATTCCTCGGACGTCCCCGACTACTTTTACCATTCAACTACTCTCTAAACATTCCTAGCACTGATAAGAACAAACTTTAAATTTTAAGGTATATCAGTCGACTACTTTGCGAGCCACGCTATAAGCGCGCTATATTTTCGTTGCTGAGTCTATTTCAGCATATCGCTCGTCCGCTACCAATGGGAATGTATGACTAGCGATATGCTGAAATAGGCCAAGCCAAGAAAATATAACGACTTTTTTTTTCTATTTTCTATAAATATAAAAAGTAGATAAAAGTATATTAGTAAGTATGTTTCATATATTAGTAAGTATATTTCATAAACCTTTTGGAAGAAATTTTCGAAACGATAATGAAAACTCAATCAACATCCGTTGCGTAGTTTAGTGATAATAATAATGTAAATATTGTAAAATAAATTTATAATTTGCACGTTCCAATATAATATTTTCTTCCAAAGAAAATGAATACTAAACGAAATTACTATCAAAATCCGAAGTTCACGGAACTTGGGCAAAAGCGCGTATTACTGCGTAATTTCTTCGTAAAATTCAATTACGTACTGGTTAAAATATTTCGCTTTAAAACTTCGGGTTCAAGGCTCTAGTTTCAAGTTAACAGTTCCGTGTCAAATTGACCCCACGTGTTGGCTCATTCCACGTGGCACTACGGCCTGAAAAATGGTTCTTCACTGCGTCGTTAACTTTCTTGATTAACATCAGCATTTATATCAATAGGTGTTTAATTAAAATAGTTGGTAGTATTCCAAGAATACAGAACTATCAGACGAATAAAATTATGAAGTGTTGAAGTGTTGCGTTTTTGGCGTGCTAGAGAGTTATTAATTTATTTATTTATTTATTTGTATGCAAGGTGTAAGGTGCTGTTATTTAATTTTTCAAAGATGTAATAATTTTGATAGGTATAGTTTTTTGTAAGCTGTTTCGCCTTTCGGAAGCTTTGTCAAACTGATACATACGCATAATATTGTTAGCAACTTGGAATATGGTCAGCGAATCCTATAGTTTTTTTTAATAGTAAATCGCCACGTCGGCGTCACCCCAAAATCAAAGAAACCCTTTGTTTATTTTAAATTTTTGCGCATTGAATATACCTATATATATATATATATATATTTATTTTATTACTTACCCGAGAAGGTGAGGGAGTCTGTTTTACCCCTAGATCCCAAAGCCCTGCATTTGCAGTCTGGAATTATTGTGCCTACAAACATCACGAAGAACTGCAATTGCAGTGTTGACTATATATATATATTCATTTTGCCTTAGTATATTACTTTTACTGGGTTCGTTAAACACAATAATCAAAATTTCTCTTTATCAAGTGTGGCCTACATGTTATCCTTAACAAAAATCTAATTTCATTTATTGAGTAATATTCTTTCCGGGTCCTAGGGGGAATAAAGGAATGGATGTTCTTTTTATTCATATTTATTTTCTCAGGACCTATGGCACCGAACTGACTGAAATTTTTCATACCTACTAAAAAATATGGCTTACGCTGGGCAGTGCGCGCAAAATAGACAGCGTATCTGTCACTTGCGACCGTCTAATCAGGGTTAGCGCAAGTTTATCGCGGGTATTTGTAATTTTGGAAAAAACGATTTTATTGATATTGTTTTACCCAACGAAAGGAATAAAGGTATCTAGAGCATAACATTTGTATTTTAGCTCAAGCTTTTGAATAAGTCAATGTAGTGCCGTCAACTAGCAGTGATTTTGGGAATGATAATGAAGAATTGAATTTGCATGATTACGACAATAACAGTTCATACGAAATAGAAGGTAGGATATATTGTGTTTTCTTTGTAATATATAATCAATAACCAATACGTCGTTTCCCCGCAGGGGTAGGCAGAGAAGACAGACCGCCGGACAGAACGCCGGACAGACCGCCAGACAGATAATTCGGTCTTGGCACACACTCCTTGCCTCATTCACATTCATACATCGTCTCATACATACTTTTCTATTATTCTGATTGTTGACAATGGCATGATTCAAGTATCTGATTCACTTTAAATGTCTTCCTCGGGCTTTCCCGACTTCCGCTACCATATAACGTAAATTTAAGTAAGAATCACTTTGCTTACGTCGCGTCGTTTTTGTAAATCTTATAATTATTGTGCGTAACTTTTACGATAAAACGTTGGAAAAATTAACTTGAAATATATTGGATGTGACTATTACGATATTCTACGATGGTAAAAATAACTTGAAATATATCTGATGTAACTATTACGATATTCTACATTGGAAAAAATAACTTAAAATATATCGGATGTAACAATTACGATATTCTACGTTGGAAAAAATAACTTGAAATATATCGGATGTAACTATTACGATATTCTACGTTGAAAACCATAACGTGAAATATATCGGATGTAACTATTACGATATTCTACGTTGAAAAAAATAACTCGAAATATATCGGATGTAACTATTACGATATTCTACGTTGGAAAAAAGAACAAAAAATATATGGTATGTGATATTTCCAATAATTTATATCGTCAGATAATTTTACATTCGATACTTTACTACTGAAAAGATTGTTTAAATTAATAAATAACTTATTTTTGTTTACCTTCCTAGAATCTCCATTACCGCCCGGTGAAATTTTGGAAGAAATAAATGCCCTTCTTGAACTGTTATCCGATAAGAATAACACTTGATGTCACATCTCCGTTTTTACTTTATCGATCACTAAATAATCCGTTGTTAAGGGTAATCCGTTGTTGTTAAACACGCTTTTAAGGGTATTATAACTTGGATCTTTCTAAATAAAGTGTGCCAAATAAGCACAGTTACACAATATTTTCTCATGCTTTTCCAAAAATGCAAATAATAATGCACAATTAACAATAACCTAACGTCTTTCAGATAATCCAAACAATAATAGAGAAAATTGCACTGATGATGAAAATGATAACACACCTCGACAATCGCTGAATTTTTCATTTACATATACATTACTTCGATTATTTTTGCTATTTTTTTTTCTAAACTTGATTTGTAGTAAATCCTTAAACCAAGCTTCCTATGTCTTGCGATTCATTCAACAAAATATCCTCTAGTATTGGAAATTTATCAACACCTCCGACAAGTAATCCACCATCATTATCAAATAAGATCATATAGAAAAGTAAAAACAGTTCAAGAAAAAACTGGGGTAAATCTTTGTTCCCAACGTTTAGATCAATCAATTTGAGGCTCCAATCAGCCAAGACATTTATCCAGTAACGCTCGATTCGCCTGTTTCCAAACATCTTTGATACGTTAATTATCTTAAGTGGCCCCGCCCACTTTCATAGACAATAAAATGACTAAAATTATTTCTACTGTAAAATGTGTGGATGGACGACAAAAAAAAATGAAAAACAAGTGAAAATGTTGTCGTCAAACCACACATTTTCACTTCAAGATGTTAGACAGAGAGATAATACCAGGATATAGTTAATGGAAATTTGAAACTGGGCTTTTACGTACCCAAAAAGGATCAGTGCAACCAATGTCACATTTTTAAATTAGTTAGTTGCGTCCCATTATACTATAATATATATGATATAATGGAACGCAACTAACTCACTCTGGCACCTTGATCAGTGGCGTAGCTAGGTAACCAAAGGCCCTGGGGAAAATTAATAAATGGGGCCCCACTGCTATGTAAACTGATTGGGTTTTATCAAATAAAAATATGAAATATACAAACACTTTAAAAATGCTAAGCTACTTAAACTCTTTTTTGTGCACTGCATACTGCAGGGCAGGTAATAAAAATATTAAACAGTAACAACACAAATTACAATTAATACTTGGTGTAGGTTTGGCTAATAAAACGAAATAGAGAAGATTCAAGGGTTTATTATATAAAGGTCGGGCCTAACAACTGATTAGATAACAATTATATTTACATTTTTTTCCTAGCTTTAGTTTTCGCAAAAGTATCAATGACTTCGTTTAAATCCAGGCTTGACGCGGTTTTGTTTTCAATTGCTATTAGCGATAAATGTCGGAGTCGAGTTTGGCCCATCTTATTTCTTAAATTATTTTTAATTTGCTAAATGACCTTTCAGCTGCTGCAGAAGTGACAGGAATTGTAAAGAATAGTAAAATTCCATGTTTGCTCATTATTTCCTTACATAATTGGTGAACAGTCCATGCTTGAGTTAGTTGAGGTAAAACTAGATGGTAAATATTAATAAATTGAAGTGAAAAACTAGGGCCTATTATATCTGAATATTTTCTTTGGAATTCGTCACACTTTTGTAATAAAGTTGCTTCATCAACATGTAATAAAAATGTTGGTGTTAGAAAATCGAATATGTGACAGACTGCACTCATACTAATAAAACGTGTATCTAATTGAGATATTACTGTGTCTAGTACATTATTGAAAATCTCAATTTTAAATATTTTTTCTCGGTTTGGAAATCGGTGATCAGCAGCTAATTCATCAAAATGTTTTTTAACTTTTCTTTGCCTTTTTTCTTGAAAATGGGTATTATTACCATATTTTCTTGCAGTTTCACTGGCTTTGCACTTGAATAATTCGAAATCATTTCTACAAATTTTCAACTTTGCTTTGGTCTCTGCTAAAACTTTACTCGCCTCGCCCAAATTGATGTCGCATTTTTGTAAAGTTTTGGATGCATAATTGATGTCGTTCAATACACTGTGCATGAATTCGCAAAGCAACACGAACTCGAAATTTAACATTTTTGTTTTAATACTCTCTGCTTCACTACGCTCATCTTTATTAGGACTCTTTAGAACTATTTCTGATAATGCTTTGATAACATCAAAATAACGAAGTTTTATTGCAGATTTTATTATCGTATTGACCCTACTGGACCATCTAGTCGGATTTAGTTTTTTTAGAGTGGTGTCCGATTCGCCAGTGACTTTTGTAAATCCCAAAGTTTGATGCTGTTTCCGAAAAAGTTATACAAATCTTGCAACGTTGCGAAAAAAATGTGTATTTCCACACAACTGCTAACGGCATAATTTATCCCCAAATTTAAATAATGAGTGGCACAATGTATGTACTCTGGGTTAGGCTGGATAGCCTTAATATGTTTTTGTACACCATTATACACACCACTCATCACACTGGCTCCATCATAGCCTAGAAACACTTATTTTACTTCTATATCAATTGGCTGTCCATTTTCCGATCTGGTTATTACTGCATACCTCACAACAATGCTTAGCTGATCTACCTTCGATATGTCCTGTGTCGTGTCCAGACAGATGGTATCCTTCCTGACTTAAGTCTTCTTGATGTCTTCTCAAAGCCAAAGAACTCTTTGCTAGGGTAAGTATGATATCGCATAACCTTTGAAGAACCATTTTCCAAAATCTTGCTTCTTTGCGAATTTCATCTTCAAGTTCCTTGTCGATAGTATTTGTTCGCGCAATATATATGGGATTGTTAGGTATGCATCCACAGGCTTAATGGACAAGTGTAATGTCAATACCAAATCCTGCAAATGTCCTACCTACCCTTTTACCCATCCCAAAATGTCACCATATTAAAAATATTGTTGCGACACATGTGAAATCTGACAAGTGGTGTCAGTTGCTTATCAGAGTTCGGAGTGATAATTAATATCAGACAGGGCGAATATACATATAATTTGTGAAGTGAAATCAACTAATACTCCTGGAGACGTGTGATAGTCATCAACGGGTGAGTCCATCTTTCCTGCTTTCCAATCTGGGCTTATCTTGTGCTCCAGAAGCCCAGATTTATACCTTTGATTATTGCACTGTCCATCGGGTTTGTCGGATGCATATATCGTCCTATAACCTATCATTCGGAGTAGTTTGGGACTGGTCCTTTGGGCGTGTGGCATATCACACCACCTTTAAAATATATAGTGGAGTCGCAGCTTCGCGACACCAGTATTAGTATCGTTTTTTTCCCAAATTCATACACAGCACATGCTTCCGAATGGCCACTCGAACAACTGTGTTGTTTAATTCTTTCTGATAAATGCTTCCAATCTCGATTTCCCGTACACCAAACATTATTCCTTTGTGAAGCAAATAACCAGCAGGGTTGACAATAGGCAGCGTCTAGTATTTTGGAATAACACAACCAAAAACGATTAACTGGCCCATATTTAGAACACGAAAAGTGGTACGATTTTGAAAAACACCTATTGTTCTGGTTGATGTCTGTTGGAAAAGGTCCTGAAGGCTGTAAAGGCCCCATATCAAGAATTTGACGTTTTTCGTTGTCACTTAATATTTTGTTCGTGAAGTTTCCCAAGTCATAAGAAGATTTGAGGTCTGTGGTTCCTTCAAACCCTCCGATCTTATGTGTGTCATGCAAACATCATCCACGTTCACATGATCGGCGGCGGAGGTATCTCCAACTGCAATAATTGTCGAATCTTCTGAAGAATCTTGAGAAGCCTACTGAAGTAGGCTTCTCAATTGAGTCACTATCAATAGAAATATTTTGGCCAGATGTACTTGCAGAAGGCTGACTAAAAAACTTGTCAATTTTGGGAAATTTTTGTTTACTATCTTCTCTTTCTTGGCGTTGTTTGCGTTTAAATGCACCACTGGGTTTCTTCTTTTTATCTATATTTTAATACGCTACAAGTGTCGTTGGGGAATGACGCACATATCACTATCCGTCAAATTGACAACACTGCCAACCTACAGAAAGAATTTAGGGGAATTCCCTAGGCATAACTTTTGAATTTCTCTCAACTGAGTTGTCATGATTAAAGTGGGGTTGCAAGTTGCAACCTGTCATATTTATTTTGAAAATGGGAGAAATTTCCAAAAGTTCAGTTCGATCGAGATTTCTGGTAAGGATTCGAGGGCCCCCTGAGCTTGAGGGCCCCGGGGCACTGCCCCGCGTAGCCCCTACGTAGCTACGCCGCTGACCTTGATGCGTATCTGTCAGTAACTATGAACCAGAACAAAAAGTTTGCTGAGTAGCCATGTGATGACAATTCATTCTGAGTTGTTCTGAATCATTACTGTGATGAATAAGTTTGTTCTTAAAAATCATGTGATGAGTCCCAATACTATGAGTTGTCATGATCAGTTGATACCATCGCATATATCAAAGGATGCAATTGACATTCTGGAGTATAAAAAAAACTTTCTAACTGACCAGAGTGACTAGAACAAGTGCTGTTGGTTCGAGAGTAAAATGCTGCCCGCCTATGTTTTACTTGGCTTGCTGTTGTTGCGACAGCATTTATGGACTATAAAAAGCTGCGCGTCTATTGCTGTACTTACAATCCGTCCATTACGATATAATGTATCCAACATTTATCTGTTTTTGCACACAGTATACAGTTTTTTGGGACTATCTAGGATGACGAACCTAGAGACTCAGAAGTGGCTACAAAACTATGCAGAAAATAGTGACATGCATTTATTTTAAAAATACTGTGTAGTATTCAGATAATAATGAGAAGTAAATATTTCAGTTTTGCGGAAATTTTCTGTATATTTACCCAAAACTTAACACAATAGCGTATTAGTACGTAAACGTACAAGTCCAGGGTCAGCAGAATATGTGTTTTACTGTAACACATACATTTTATATCCATAAACAGATTTCAGTAATAATGGCACAAATCTATCATATCCCTTGGTATATACCAATTCAAATTATGTTCATGTCATAATCCCATATTTTTTCACTTTAGGATATTAAAATACCTTCAAGTGACGAACGTTGACAGCGTTTAGGTTTTTTCCAGCGTAATGCGATATAACCTCCACACACAACACAATACGTACATACACATACATGTATACTTACCTTCTTGTGGGGAATTTGATACGGCGGTACTTAGTGAGCGATCCTTGGAATATTTTCTCATTTCGGCTGAGCTGACGGGCGTATATTGGATCATTCGCTTTTCACAATTTCGACGTTCGTCCTTTCAAAGTTCAACAAACTTTATACTATCTCCGTAAGAATTTTTGTATGGCCCTTTTTACATTCAGAGTATTTTGTTAATTTAAAGAAAACACGTCTCAGGTCTACAATCTTACGTATATTTGAATCGGTTCTGTGGAAAATTTTGATTGAATATGTATATTTAATAGGTACTTAGCCAGAGTGATTTTCGGCATATTATGCCGAGTTTTCAAAACGTCTCAAGTGATCGCACACCATAATGTACCATTTTTGACTCGTTTTTTTTAGAATATAAGATAAACGCTTGAACGTAGGAGAAATCATTGGCCAAATAGCACTAAAATCAGTTTACATGTCTCCGTATTAAAATTCGGAGGTATAATTTTTTTAATGGGGGCGAGAATTTTCCAACTCCAACGCCAATTACTCGTTCACTCGGGTGGTTAATATAATATATAATAATAATTTAAAATGTAAATATATCTCCTTATTTTTTTCTCCGTCTGCAGGTAAAAGTTAATTAATCCACAATCTATGCATAGGTACGTTTTAATAGTAATTACTTTGAAAATTAGTATTTCAAAAGCATTCCTAACCATACAAAAAAATAACACGTCAAACCCAACCTTGAAACAATCGTTGTTTATCCTTTAACAATTGCGCCCAACGTTCATTTGTACAAAATTAATATTTGTCACACGAGAACGGGGCGCTTTTACGCCGAAGAAAATTAATTACATAAAACGAATAATTACAAATCTCATAATTAGTAGTATCAGGCTCCAAGGCTTGGAATAAACTCCCCCACGAACTATGGTGTATAAAACAACAATAAAATTCAAATCGATACTTACGAAAATAAGAAAATAATTTCCATAGATAAACAATAATTGAAATTCTTATTTTTAAACTACGGTTCACTGAATTCATACTTTTAAAATTTTCAATTTTCTGTATTCCTCCAAAAATAAAACACGATAATAGTTCAGACCGTGGAAATCTCAAATTACCTCTTTCGATATCGCTTTTTATTTTAAACAATTCTAAGTAAATCCCATAAATTAATTCAAATTAATAATTACATTTTTGAATAAATCTCAATAACCTGAAATATTTCTGTTTTTTTTTTCCTTTCATCGGTTCTAAAAGTTTATATAGGTACGTTAAATTCTAGTTTATCTTCCTTTGTTATTCATTGGTTATTCAACACCACTGCCGTAGGTCACCCACTAAATCAATGAAGTAACAATGTCTCCACCTGGTGAATTACTTGTAATTCACCCACTAAATCAATGAAGTAAAAATGTCTCCACTTGGTGAGTTACTTATAATTCACCCACTAAATCAATGGAGTAAAAATATCTCGAGCTGGTGAATTGCTTGTAATTCACCCACTAAATCAATGAAGTAAAAATGTCTTCGCCTGCTGAGTAACTTATAATTCACAAACCTTATAACTATACGAAAACAAGATTGTTGTATCAATGGCGACCGGTACAGCTAACAGATTGATACAAACTGACGAATTTGACAAGTTACGGTTGTTTAAAATGACATGCAAACCATTGCCGTTAATGATTCAAAGGACCTTGTAATGTTTTCACCCTCCCTCAACGTTCTCGTTCTTATTAACGAATTAATATTTTGCTCGTTTGATTTGCAACTTCTCGCGGTTTATCAACCCTTCAATCTTAACGAATTAATGTGTCACGTTGTGTCAATTTTTTGTTTCGACAGGGATTAATTCATTGAAGGATCCTTTTAATTGGTTGTGGTAACTTTGGTTCTTTTTAGATGAGGCGTGTTACATTCTGTATGGTTTGAAAATAAGACAATGACCGACTACCCTGATTTTAACTACCTTTTCCTACCTTGTTTGCTCGTCCAAACGTTTCCGGATGCTGCAGTCGATAAAGTGCTAATATAATGAGACAATTAATTACAAGTACATGAAATTCGCTATAGACAATTCAATTCAAGATGCACAAAATTCTAAGTTAATGATTTGACTAGGGATTATTAGTTTGTGAGTTATTTCTATGAATAGGTATTTTTGGGAATAGCTAGAGACAAAACATGTGTTGCTTTCGATTGGTCTCCGTCCAAATCCCATCCATCAACGTGACCAGCTCGAGAGCAGCCAAGTTGATGGTCCAATCCCAACACCTCCAGAAATGAATTGAATATCGCTCAGCGACAGATGAAATAATGACATGCTCTCGCCTCCTGCCGGAGGGTGATGAAGGTGGAATGTGGGTCCTTGGTGGTAACTGATGATGTTGATGTTGATGATGAATGATGAAGATTCATCTTATACCGTTAGGTACAAGGGGCTGCTCCGGTCCGGTGGCATGATAGCCTGGTGTCAGGAACCATTTGGGTCACGTGGGTAGCGCGAGGTCTAGGTCGCGTCAACCTCCCCCAAATCGATGATGAGTTAAGCTTCGCCAGCATGCCGAAAATTAGGAGTCCACTCTACTAACCTCAAACATAAACATATACTGAAGTGGTTTGCATCAGCAACGTCAGGAGTTCGGGAGTCCCGTGAACACCCCTCTGGTTTACGCTCGTAAAAATAATGATGAATTCAGCTTCAGTTTGTTCGACTTCGCCTCTGCAGTCACGCTACTCCAAATAGCTCCTGGCTCCAGTCTATACAGCTTCTCGTTCCAGTAGAGGTAATGACACATATTTATCATATGTACAATACAGAACATACTTCAAGTCTTTCGTCCACACTCAAAATAGTCATGTCAATATTTAATTTGGATGAGGGCGTCCATCCGACATAACGAATGTTTCCTAGACGGGAGATTTTACCCCACTTCAAAGTCATGGTCATTCGCTCTATCGTTTGTTACCCTCCGTTCGCTTCAAATATCAAAGAATGGTAGAAATTGATATCCTCGACTTCCGGCGCTAAGGATCAGGGATACTGGAATCATCAGGTCGTGAATCTGAAATCATCCGATCTCCGTCAGCTCAAACGGTTTCAGTCGGAGTCAATTTCCAACCTAATTCTGGATGACTTCTCCTCCTATAGTGGGGTAAGTACTTATTGAATTTGACAGGAAGGACGTCAGAAATCGCCGAGACAACTTCATATTCGTCACGATCCCTTCGTTCTGTCAGCGAGAAAATCCTCACCATACGCCAGACAAGAATAGCATAGCCCTTATCCGCTTTGTTCCTTCGTCTACCAGCTAACTCAAGTAGGAAAGCCCATTAGCAATTTTCGTTCCCTTCGATCTGAACTCAGTGAAAGCGTCCTCTCACCAGCTGAAAATACTCGAAACAGGGGTCTATTCAGGGTGACTATCTAAGGCTGGTCCGCCAACACCTTCGACAGAAACCGGTGCTTTTACGGGAATAACTCAACCACACCTGAGCAGGGTAAAAACCGGCGCTACTCTACTGAAAATAGACTTTATCTCGGTATCCAGGGTTATCGACTTTGCTAACACAAAAGTCCCTATTAGGCAAGCCAATTACAAATTTCGTTCCCTTCGCTTTTGTCGCTTTGGTAAGATAGGACAGCCTTCGGAAAATTCGTACACTCCGTCCCCGCCAAACTTATGAAAAATTAAAATCTCACTTGATAGAATAGGAATGCCAGACAGATGCATTCTCTCGGCGGCTAGCTTCCATCCGCTGCGTTATCCCGATTCAAAAATGAATGAAAAGAGTGATGTTTGAATAAATTATATTTAATTAAATATATACTATGAATTCCGTGAAGAATAAGTTGAATTCCCAAGGAGGATACGACAACTCATTGTCAAATAACAGGCATTGAAGCATTTAATTAACCGTTCTATCCGTTACTATTCCGCCCATAGGTATCTGATTGTTTCGACTAATAACCGTTCTATCCGTTACTATTCCGCCCATAGGTATCTGATTGTTTCGACTAATAACCGTTTGCCGAACTATAAAAACACTGCATAGATACAATGGTTTGTGTTCTATAAATTTTGGCGCTAAATATAACTACTGGAGAATTATTAAATCATTTTAAATTGCATAAAATAGTCTAACTCATAAACAATGTCTATTGTTGGATGATCTAAAGCGGTTTCAGGGTAACCGTTCTTCGTCTTTTTTTTAATGGCCAGGTCTCGTAATTTATGGCCTCCTTTGCTAACGGGTCCGGACCTATAGTACTCAAGTTAAATACCCTTACTTCAAAATACAATTGGATTATTTGGTTTACATTAGGGAAATAAGTGTTAGTAATTAGATTATAATAGACTTACCGATACATCTTAGTGTCAACAATCCAAATAATTATAAGAAACAACCACACACACATGCAGTAAAATACTCATGCTGTTAGAAAAATCACTCCTTCTACACTAAACGACTTTAGCCGTGTTCGCGTCCCGACGATTAATTCTTGTTGACGCGCTTCCTAGTTTTTACCGACTCGACTATCCTAAAACGCTGACCGATCCTGATTATTCCTGACCGTCTCCCAGACCTTGAAACTCTGACCCCCTTGACTTTATTTCCCGCCTCCCAACGTTTTCAAAACCTGACTCTCTTGAACCGCTTTTTTCACCCTCGACTATCGACTTTCTTCTTCCGTTCTTCAACGCTGACTGTCTTGAACCGCTTTTTCTAACCACCGACTATCGACTTCCTTCTTCCGTTCTTCAACGCTAACTGTCTCGACCGTCTCCCCGCACTTTCAAATCCAGACTCCCCCTTCTCAAACCAACCCCCCCAAATCACCATATGCGATTTCTAATTTATTTTCTTTTGAATTCTGAATGCTTTTTGTTTTCAAAAGACAGAAATGCACTAAAGGAACACATCAATTATGGCCCTAGAACCTGTCACATTAATTTTAAATCGTTTCAAAACCAATAAATTGTTACTTCTCCAGTAAAATGTCTAATTCTTTGTTCAAAGGATGAAACTTGACTACCCCCAGTCCAGTGGCGTGTTGGCCCACCAGTTTTTAGCCTCTTTTCAAATTACCAACCTAATTCTAGAATGTAGTAAATAATTATGATGTGATAGTTTTATTTTTTTAATCTTCTTGCGAGATTTTAATTTAATTAGGCAAATTCCAAACTCGTCCTGTTAAAATGTTATTTACCTCGCTATTCATAATTATAATTCGTCTGAATCCTTAGAAAATTACGTAACTATATTTAACGGCGTATTTCATACTTAGAAAGCCACTTAGTAGCATTGCTCAACCTAGTTGAATTGTTTCTTATCGATCTCGTTAGGTTTTTTTTTCCTATCCCCCCCCCTACTCTGGCAAATCCATTCTACCCCACTGAATAAAATCTAAGAATTCAAACGACCATCACGGAGGTCTGTGACGATACAGTGCATGTTCCTATTTTTTTCTCTACCCTAATAAATCTAAACACTTTGTAACGTAAAAGAATTGTGCAAGTTTGGATTGCCAGGGTAGTGCCCGATTATTGTTTTGTTGAGAGTTTTTCGGGTGGCTGCACTGCGATCGGTTTGACGGGCGGGCAGAATAACGCGGGTAGATTTAGATTGGAACATTACGGGAACAATACGCGAGACGACGATTCCGCGGTGCGGGTGGTTTTTGGGCGAGAAAGAGTGATATGGAAAATAATGAAAAAGATCGCGCGGATACCTTGAACTTAATATCCTTCGGAGACTTTCCGTTTAAATTTACAAAACATAAAACCAACGTTTCGACTCCTGTGTGAGATCGGCCTGTGCTTGTTCGAGTGTTGTGGCTTGAAGAGATGGAAATATACAATCGTTTGTTTGAAAGTAAAAAATGGTTTTATTTGTGAGGCGTAATTCCTTGGGGACTACACTGGATTACCAAGCATGCTGTCGAAGTGACACAAAGATGAATCATCATTGTTCCGTTAGACGTTAAATGGAAGCTGATTAATTGAGGATGGCCTCGCGCACTCGTTCGCACTCCATCTGACGAATCTCTACCCGGCGCAACCTGCTCATCAGACGTGACAACATGAACAAGGTTCTTCAATGTTTTTTACACATTATGCCTGCTTGCTTTAGCCCCATAATAGCCCTGGTGATTGACAAGGGTCCATGCTCATCAGACGGGACATCAAACGGGACATCAGACGTGACATTGGCGCTCCAACGTAAATAAAGTTTTAAAACAACTTTAGGTGCTCGTATTTAAGCCTATGGCAAGGGGATACTATCTATCGTATCAAATTTAAGATTAAAAATTGTAATTTAATAATTTTTAATGTATAAATTCTCTAATAATATGCTTAATGTATAGATATGATGTGCATTACGAAGTACCTATGTGTGTGCATTGTGGTTGCGTTGTGGCTTCGTTCGCTTTACATTGATGTTTTGCTCGGTAGCCGGTGTACAATTTTGACGTGAACTAGCTTCGTTCGCTCATTTGCTCGAAATATTTATTTTTTTAAATTAACTACTGAATTGATATTCGTGTACCGTTGTTTTATTCCACTGGTAACACGGACCTGTCAGTTGATATTGTTTTGAACATAGTGACAGCGATAATGTTTATTATTGTCGATCATTTGATATGTCATTACATTTGTAAATGCGAGCTATACACTTATCAAGAATTTGAACACATTTGTTACGACTTGCGGTAACGTGTTAGTGTACCAGACTGTTTTTTAAAATTTAAGAGTTAATGTTTTTTAAATAATTTTTGAAAAATTTCTCAAAATTTTTTTTTCCTTTCAATTAAAATGGCGATTCCTAACATCAATAGTTGTACGAGGGAGGAGTTGATGGTACTTTTAGAAGATAGAAAAATTGTTCCGGAAGCAACCAAAAACTAAAGGGCGGTTTTCACCATCTTACGTACGAGGATGAGGGGAACCGTACTTTGTTTTCATCTTTGGAGTGTTCTAAGACACGTGCAATGCAGGCATTCACGCCTCTGGAACATGCCAAAGATGACATAAGACCACATATTAATGTTAAGGACATAGTTCGTTTAGATTAAGTTTAGTTTAGTATATCATAGGAAGCCAATGAAATAGTGTAAAGGACTACCAACCCTTCATGCTGCTTCATTCCCTTCTTTATGTGTTTGTTCCGGTCACGTGTTCTGGAGTTTGGTACCTTCAGGACTTGTGCTTGGAATAAACGCAACATTCTAGTGTACTGATGATAGATTTCATTTTTTTATCCTCGTTGGACTAGAATAGGAACATCTTCACAAAAGATGTTTCTCTGATCCTAGTGATCAGTGGCGCCCATTAATTTAGTTTAGGTCTTAATTTTTTATTATCACTTAAACTTTACTGAGATTTATTCTTATTTAAGTTTTGAGTAATTTTCATTTTAAATGACACGATTCGTCTTCTTACTGTTGTGAGCTTAGTAGTGCGACGCACACGCGCACACACACACATTGGTACGTTCCGTCAGCATAATGGACATAAGTTTTGGTTGTCATTATCCTTTGGTCTGAACCCTTCATTCACAAGTTCATTGGAGTTTTCTTATACTTTTGTCAAGTATCGAAGTTTTATTAGTATCCAAAGAGTCTTCAGGGGACTTAGAAAGAAGGATTCTTATTTTTTTTTGTGTGTGAAAGAATTGAGCAATTTTTCATACACAAGATTATGTAATTTCTATTTTAGTTGTTCAATGTACTAGTTTTATGGTTAAATATATTTTGTTTAATATATATATTTTTAAGTCTTAGTTTCTTAAGGAAATTCTCAAATTGTGTTGTTTCAAACAAAGGGAAGTACATACTGTTTGGCGTGCTTACCTATTAAATAATTCCGTCTGGATATTATCACCTTACCTCTGCTACGTAAGAGTGTGTCTTTGTACAGTTTTGTTAGTCATAAGTACAATTTGGTTAGTTATAAGTAATATATGCATAAGTATCTCATTGCTAGTACCAGTGTTATGCTGTAAATTTTGTAGTACAAGTGTCGATCTCTTGAATTGTGCTCGTACACCTCGTAACCTGTGTCAATTATCTAAAGCACATAGTTGAACACCAATTATATTTTGTTTGTCCAAGAAATTTCGACTCTTTGCTTACATGGTAAGTGAAATTTTTGTTAGAATGCCATCTAGGCTACTTCCTTAGTCATATTTCTTGAGCAAGCAATGTTCATTCGAAGAGAATATGCTAGGTATTTTTTATATGTAAACCTTGATTCAACCACGATAGACAGGTTTATCTTCTGATTGTAAAACCTCATCTAAAATTCTTGGCATTAAGTTATGTAAATCCTGCACTGAACATTTTTAAATCAATGTTGTAATTGATTTTGTGAAGATCCCTTAGAGATTTAGTGGATTTTTATTTTTTTATTTTGTTAACACTTCCACCCCGGACCGGGGTTATAATTCTACACTAACTAGAGTTTTAAGCTGTATCTAGATGGTTTTTTACACCATATAACAAATAATTTAGGTAATCTTAGAAAAACTATTCAGCTATCGATCTGCATTTAAAAAATTTATATCGCATTACTACTTTTTAAGATATTAAATAAATTACATCTAAATCTGATAGAATATTTTTTACGGGGCGGGACTTTATAAACGTTTCCACGAACTGGACGAAGATCCTGCCGAAGCCGGTAGCCGAAAGATAAATTTTGCATTGTAATAAAAAGGGCTACACCGTTATAATTGAGTCACGCTAGTATTCTTATTATCACTTTACCATTTTGCTTTACCTAATGATTGACCGGAATTGAAATGGGAGAGGCGGTAACTGGACAATTTTTAAGGGATAGTAAGTAATTTCTTAGTTATTAATGAAAAGGACTTAATCCGAATCGGTGACACAGCGCTTCTCATATGTCCTTTTGAAATACTAAGATATTCACTTGGCGGTCCCAGACCATTTCGTCTGGGTAACATCCGGCGCAGGTGTCCTTATACATTCTATGAGCAACACATTTTAGGAACACAATTAAAATTGCATCCGTCTCTGTTTGTCGTATGAAATACAAATAGACCAGAAAGAGACAATTATTTTTTTAAATTTGTTGGAATTTGGAAGATAGAACTTGCTCAAAAGTTTAAAGTACAGTATGATTGAAGACTGCAGCGAATAAATAGTGTTTTCGGTTATTGCTAACTTGTGTTTTGGTGTTAAATAATTCTCTTTGGGAACGGACCAGTTTCACAGTGCTACGGGCGTCTTCAGATTGGTAAGTACATTTATCTTATGCAATGGCGTATAAAAGTATATGTTTCAGGGGTGTTAACTAACTAACTAACCATCACGCCGTTTCCCCGCAGGGGTAGGCAGAGAGGACGGACCGCCAAACAACTCGGTCTTGGCACACACTCTTTGCCTCATTCACATTCATACATCGTCTCATACATACTCTTCTATTTTTCTGACTCTTGACATGACCCGACTCAAGTATCTGATTCACTTGATCGTGCCATGTCTTCCTCGGGCGTCCCCTACTTCTTACACCATTCACACTTGCGTCATATATTCTCCTTACGCTCCTTTCTTCATTCATTCGCTCTACATGCCCAAACCATCTGAGGGTCCCTTTCTTAATTTTACTCATTACGCTCACATCAGCCTTGCATTCTTTGCGGATATCCACATTACTCACACGATCATACATGGTTTTACCACACGTACGCCTCAGGGATCTCATCTCTACAGCATTCAGCCTACTTTCATCCTTCCTCTGCCAGTTCCATGCTTCACTGCCATACATCAGGGTAGGTACCAGCACTCCATTGTGGACTGCCAGCTTTGCTTCTTTGGACAGCTTTTTGTTGGCGCCTACGGCATTTAACCCACCATTTATGGAGTTACCTGCATTCACCCTTCTTTCAATATCCCTATCAGCCTTCCCATCTCTCGTAAACATACTTCCCAAATACACAAACTCATCCACTTGCTCCAAGTATTCATCATTCACAACTATATTGCACACTGTTTTCATACTCTCTCTTTCAAATACCATGACTTTGGACTTACTTACATTCATAAACATTATTTATTCTCCACAATATTAAAATATTGCATTTTAATAGTTTGCTTTTATTGATGGTATCAGTGTCAAAATTTCTCGGTGTATTATTATTATAACTGCATATTATTGCAGCTTGTTTTTGCGCTTTTACTCAAAATGTTCATTTGGTTCCCATATTCTTTTATTTTATGATAAAAATTATTATATTAATTCTAAATTTATTTTCATGTAAACATTATGTATTCCATTGCTCAAACCATACAATTTATAGAATAATCGTACTACTAGTAGTACTAATAGTACCTACTAGTTTTTCACGCATTAGAATATGACCATATGATTTAAATAGCGCCGTTTTTGTGAAAATTCACCTCAAGAAGCGTTAAATTTAGTCTTACATTAATTATAATTAACAAAAAGGTATCATTTAATTCTTTTCTTTATGTGAAATAATAATTTCAAGATGTTTTTGTTATTTATTTTATTTTATCTTCGTTATTTGATAGATCATTAAAAACATAAAAATGTAAACACATAATCAACGGAAGGCACCCATGGTTATTTTTTGGATGCATAAATTTTCGATTTGAGATATTTTGAGAATATCAATCTCAGATGGGAAGGCTGATAGAGATATTGAAAGATGGGTAAATGCAGGTAACTCCATTAATGGAGGACTGAATTCCGTTGGCGCCAACAAAAAGCTGTCTAAAGAAGCGAAGCTAGTAGTCCACAGTGGAATGCTTGTACCTACCCTGATGTATGGCAGTGAGGCATGGAACTGGCAGATGATGATGATGAAAGTAGACTGAATGCTGTTGATATGAGATCCCTGAGGAGTATGTGTGGTAAAACCATATTTGATCGTATGAGAAATGTGGAAATCTGCAAAGAATGCAAGGCTGATGTAAGTGCAATGAGTAAAATTACAATATGCCCATGCTATTGATTATATTACGACTGGCAATTTAATGTTATTTTTCTTGGAAGCCTCGAACCAGGTGAAGGTAGTTATAATGTGTTGATTGTTTTGAGAAAGGAATTGTGGAGCGGGAAAACGAAAAATTAAAAACAATCATTGATTATAAATTTTATGAATAAAAGTGTTGTTTTCTAATACACTACACATATATTAATAGTAGGGGCAGGTAGGTAGGTACTTACGACTTTTAGAAAACCTATTTTGGATAAAACGAGTAATCGCTCTAAGGAGAAAATTTAGTTTTTTGTGCTCGCTATAACCAAGTTTGACTGTATATATATATTCATATATCGTCTCATATATATATATATATATGAGACGATATATGAATGTGAATGAGGCAAAGAGTGTGTACCAAGACCGAGTTTTTGGCGGTCTGTCCTCTCTGCCTAGGTACCCCTGCGGGAAACGACGTGATGATTAGATATTTAGTTAGTTATTATTGAAAAGTAAGTGGGTTGATGCTACATAATTACTTTTTTCTGATTACAGATTGCAGGCTCTGATTGCAGATTCAGTTACGATATCAAGTTTACCTACTTACTTTTTAAATTTACACAATTCTAAAAAAATGCCCAAAAAATTTTTAAACGCTGAGCAGGTGCGAGCGTTATTAGAGAAAGACTCTGGTAGTGATGAGTCAAACAGTGATTTTGAATTTGAAAACATTCAAAACACATCGGACATTGAAGATCATGTTTCTTTTGAAAGTTCTTCTGAAAGTGAATCCGACACCTCTGACGAAGATGCCGAAAAGATTACTGATGAAACGGAAGAAAAATCTTTTACTTCCAAATCTGGATTTAAGTGGAGTTCCGTTCCTCCGACACAATCCCGTAGTAGGCAACACAATATTGTTTACTCTCGTCCTGGCCTGACAAATGAAAGCAAAAATATTTCATCTATTGGAGACGCATTTTCATTGTTTATTACTGACGATATTCTCAAAGAAATAGTTACTGAAACCCAACGTTTTTGTGTGAGGGAAAACAAGGGCACAGCCGATGATGCATCAATTTCTACGGATGAAATTAAATCCTTTATCGGCATATTGCTTGCTGCTGGGAGAAACCGTTGCAGAAAGATGCAGTTGAAAGAGTTGTGGACAACGAATGATCTATTTAGGCAATTTTTTTATACAGCAGCTATGTCTAGAGATAGATTTGCATTCTTATTTAGTACTCTACGATTTGATGATAGAGTGACTAGGCACGAAAGAATCGCACAAAGTGGGACAAAACTGGAGGCGATAAAATCAATTTATGAAAATTTTAACGCAGCTTGCACTAGAAATTACTCCCCGGATTCCCACATCACCGTAGACGAACGTTTGGCGACGTACCGGGGATCATGTCCTTTCCGTGTATACATGAAAAGCAAACCTGGACGATACGGAATTAAAATATGGGTGGCAGCTGATGCCAAAACAGCCTATATTTTAAATACTCAAGTATACACGGGCAAAATTGGCAATGCCCGAGAAGTAAATCAGGGGTTACGAGTCGTAACTGACTTAGTAGCACCATATTACGGTTCTGGAAGAGGTGTTACGACAGACAACTTTTTCACGTCAATACCTCTTGCCAATAAATTATTGGATAATAATTTGACGCTGACTGGTACATTGAGGTCGAATAAAAGAGAAATTCCAAAAGAATTTTTACCTTCTCCGCAAAGGGAATTACATACAAGCCTTTTTGGTTTTACCGATGCACTTACAATTGTTTCTTATGTGCCGAAAAAGAAGAGTGCAGTGGCTCTTCTTTCAACCGAATTCCACGACGACAAAATTTCATCAGCGTCAGAGTCAAAAAAGCCAGATATAATATTACATTACAACTCAACAAAGGGGGCTGTAGACACCGGGGACAAAATGACAAGGGAATATTCCTGCGTTAGGTCGACAAGAAGGTGGCCATTTCGTATTTTCATGGAGATTTTAGATATGGCTGCCTTGAATGCTTATGTTATTTGGATCACTAAATATCCAGAATGGCATTCAAATGACCGAAGCAGACGAAAAATCTTTATCAGGGAGTTGGCCATGGACTTAGTGAAAAACAACATTAAAAGTAGAAAAGAAAGCGGTGTAAAATTTCACAAAGCGCAGCAATACGGCTTCGAATTATTTGAAAAAGTTATGCCGAGCACAAGCGACGATATTGTATTAAATGAAGTACAAGTTTTACCTACCAAGGCAATACGAAGACGGTGTTATCTTTGCCCGCGCAACATTGATAGAAAAACTAAGCTGTGTTGTTATACTTGCAGGAAATCTATTTGTGTTCTGCACAGGGTCCAAGAAAATTTTTGTACTAACTGTAAAACTATCAAGGACAATGCCAATAATGAATGTTGTTAAAATAATAAAAGTTGCTTAGGACGGATCTTTTGACAGATTTTAAACAATTCATCAAATTTTGATGTTAATTTTCAGGTTCTGCGAAAGTTCTATTCAAGTTCCGATATTATTTCAGTTCTGTGAAGTACCTGGCCTATACTGATATCATAACAGAACTTGAATAGAAATTTCATAGAACTTTAAAATTAACAAACAATCTGTCATTTTTGTAATAAGCATATCCGACCTTTAGAAATTTCTTCTATTATTCACTTTTTCTAGTATTTTTGCTGTTTCTTTTCAAGTCATCACTATACTAATGGTGCCATGATCTGCAATTTTAGGTTTGTCTAGTATTTTAGAATTTGTTCACGTTCATTTGATTACACAAACTCAATTAGTGTACTGGTTGTTTGTGTTATCTTGGTGTATTCTCAGTCGAATTGTTTCATTTTTAAAATGATCACGTTGGAAAATATTTTGCATAAAAATCCGTTTTGTTTATTTCATATTAATATTATAGTTTTTAATAATAAATTACGTGTATTTTAAATAATTAAAGCATTCATGATAGTGCATGTAGTCACTTACTAACATTTGGTAAATGAACAACATATTTTTCTATAAGAAAACAAACATTTTTCGACCATATCTTTTGTGCTTTTAATCATTTCTCTGTTTATCACTTTTTTATAAGAAGTCCCTCTACTGTTTTAGACGTGGTGCACTTTTCTCATTTTCCATTTAAATTTATGTATAAAGGTTTCAATTGCTCAAAGCATAGTGGTCATTTGGAAATTGTTAATTTATGCGATTGTTTATTGATAACTTGATATCAATTTTACAATGTTTTCCAGAACATCTAGTTCACTTTTGCAGTCTTGTGCAATAAGTATATATCCAGGAGTCATTACGCTATAATATCTTACAAGTGAAATGTTGTCAAAAACCGGACATAATATCCAATAGTTACTGTACCTTCTTATAACATTATATTTTATGTTTTTCCATCAAATTACGCAAAAATTGTGTTGTTAACGTCAGCTTATTTTTGTTTTGTCTTCTTTTATAAATATGATCCCAATTTTAGATTAGATTATTTCTTGGTAATCACTTTGCATTTCATTTTTTCATACAATTTATTCTGGAGTATATTTATTCGATTTACCAATAAATTAAAGTTTGGGATATGTATGTACCAAAATTAATAGCTGACAGAATTATTCGCTATTTAATAATGCTGATTTTATTCCATGTTGTTTGGGTTTAACTTTCATCGTGTTGTGTGTGTTTTTCTAAATTGTGAATTTTTATTTAAAAAGTTATTGTCTTCTAGCTAGGTTATAATTTTCGTTTATTTCATCTTCAATTTTGGGAACTCGTGCCGTGTGTATATGTTACATTCCACTTGCTCAAGAAAAAAAATTCTTTGTAATAATACGATAAAGAGTAAATATCTTACATTTCAAGTTGTGATTTTCATCACGCGATTTGTGTATAATATGTAAATATAACGATCGTCCAGTTGATTAGTCAGACATCTCCGAAGAATCGGAATTTGAGTTGAGTATACAGTTATATGTAAAATGAAAAAACAAACAAAATATATGTTTTCTGGGTTATTTGTAGAAAATTTAAAAATGTCGTACTAATGTACCGAACCGTTATACTTCCCGGTGTTATTTTTTTATAGCATATTTAATTTATAAAATACAGACACATGTAAATAATATTTGGTTTATGGCGAGCATTCGAACATTGCTTTCCTCATTATCTCAAAACTTTGTATTTAGAGATGTCTGACTAATCAACTGGATGATCGACATGTCTTGTTTACCAGTAATAGGTATGTTCATTATACTATATGTGTAATAATTTTTGCTAATATCTAATGTTTGTTTCATAAAACTCATTTATTATAAAGTAGGTACCTACCTTATGTGTTTCCAAAATGTTGAGGTGTATTTTTGTAAAAATATAATATTTTGAGGTGTGTTTTTTGTCTTTTTGTAAATTTCTTCATTTTACTACGATATTATGTGTGTAAGATATTTTAAAATTATATTAAAATTATGTTTTATATTACGAATGTCTTTTTCTATTTTCTATTATAATTTTGCAATTTTCAGTTTATTTAATCAATCCCTATAAATGGTCACCATAAAAGAGATAGCCTCCTAGTATGATGACGTTTCTATTCTAAATGGTGGTTTTTGTTCAGGGCAATACTGAACGCATTTCCCATCCTTGGCCGTGCGGAAAATATATTATATTAAATGCATTATATTTTATGAATTATTTATGAAATATCACATAATTATTGAATTAATTTGCGCTTGCTGGGATTTTGAACCCGCGACCCAGAATCTCAACCATTTGACCATGGGGGCCGTCATTACTAAGAAAAAGAGAGAAATTCTCCGGTTTCTCATATGTATCCTATTACGAGTTTATAAATACCGTTTCCAGATCTCTCATAAATATTGTTTATCAAAAACGGGGAATTCTCAGGCTACAATAAAAAAATATTTATTTCAAGATTGGATTTCAATACTTTAAAAATACCTTATTTTTAACAATTTGAAGTTATTAAAAATACCTTATTTTTTACAATTTTATTTGATAAAACATTACAAAACAAAACCATTCACCGTTAAAAATGTAAAACATACCTACATAAATGGATCAGTGAAAAACTATAAACTCAATATATACCTATTCAAGCAAACGCATCATTTATGATTACAGGTTAACTGCGGCACGATGCTAGATGATACTCTAAATGAAATTATAATAAAAACAATCAGAAATAAGATATTAATTTTTTTTTTTTTTGTAAACTAATGTTTAAGACAAGAATTTTTTTTCATAGCACAAAGGGTAACATTTATTTATAAGCAATAATTATTAGCTTGAAACACTCATCCACATTGAAAAATCTCCCGAGAAAAGATACATAATAATAATAAGAATAATTGTAGAAATAAAATAATTTAATACCTACATTAAATATCAACATACAACATTTGTTTCAAAATATTTAACATCCGTACCTAGTTTAGTAGTACGTAGTAGTTTTCATAAACTATAAAAGTAAAAAATACATATCCATCATTTACAGACCACCCTATGCAAGAAACTAGCCACCCACGTCGACGCTTAATCGCCAATCGGCAGTCGAGATTCGGAAACGAGGCGCGATGCTTGCTACGTACCCGCCTTCTCCGTTTTCTTTGAAAACATATGCGTTATGGTCTAAATTCATTAGAACATTAATTATGACTTTATTTATGAAACGATTTTGATAATGACTACTGAAATATGTAATATATACTTCCCTCTAATTATAACCAAAACAAATTTCATCGAATTATGTCATTAACACCTTTTAATAAGCAAAACAAATTGGGGGACTGAGTGACCCCGCTTCGGATCCAATGTGATTTTTTTCTTTCCGGGACGAAAGGGTTAAGTTCTAATGTTTCAAGTTTTTATCTTAGAATGGTAAATTTGTTTTATATAAACATAGGGAGAGAAAGAGAGTTTATGTAGTTACTTTATTTATTTTCTGTTAAAAATATATATGTGTTTTTGTTTTCTTCTTCAAGAATAAAGTGGGAGCTTGAGTTCTCCATACTCACTGGTGTCTCAGAGAGATTGTCTCTCGATAAGTGAGTAAGTGTTTGCGAATCTCATATTAGAGATATAAAAGTGAAGGTACAATCCCCATGTAAATATTGATAATAATATCGGTTGTGCAACACCAATCTGCGAATTGGTTTTCTCTTTTCGTTTTCTTGGTTTATAACTTGTTTAGTTTTATGGTTTTCTGTAAAAACTTATTTATTTCTACTAGCTTTGTCTTTTGTGTACATGTGCGGGATAGAAAGGTATTCGCGTGGGTTTTTTTTGTTTTTATTTTAAGGTAATTTTACTTCACTTCGCGGCGTAAAATTTCCGGGGGTTGCGGGGAATTGTAACGTAAAAGAATTGTGCAAGTTTGGATTGCCAGGGTAGTGCCCGATTATTGTTTTGTTGAGAGTTTTTCGGGTGGCTGCACTGCGATCGGTTTGACGGGCGGGCAGAATAACGCGGGTAGATTTAGATTGGAACATTACGGGAACAATACGCGAGACGACGATTCCGCGGTGCGGGTGGTTTTTGGGCGAGAAAGAGTGATATGGAAAATAATGAAAAAGATCGCGCGGATACCTTGAACTTAATATCCTTCGGAGACTTTCCGTTTAAATTTACAAAACATAAAACCAACGTTTCGACTCCTGTGTGAGATCGGCCTGTGCTTGTTCGAGTGTTGTGGCTTGAAGAGATGGAAATATACAATCGTTTGTTTGAAAGTAAAAAATGGTTTTATTTGTGAGGCGTAATTCCTTGGGGACTACACTGGATTACCAAGCATGCTGTCGAAGTGACACAAAGATGAATCATCATTGTTCCGTTAGACGTTAAATGGAAGCTGATTAATTGAGGATGGCCTCGCGCACTCGTTCGCACTCCATCTGACGAATCTCTACCCGGCGCAACCTGCTCATCAGACGTGACAACATGAACAAGGTTCTTCAATGTTTTTTACACATTATGCCTGCTTGCTTTAGCCCCATAATAGCCCTGGTGATTGACAAGGGTCCATGCTCATCAGACGGGACATCAAACGGGACATCAGACGTGACAACTTGTTTCTAAAGCAGCTTTAAGGCCAACATCTGGTAAACCCTTACTTCGTGAAATCAACTGAAAAATTCTTTCTAACCATAATAAATCAAAAATAAAAAAATTTATCCCAGGGCGAGTCCATCACAACCTTTACCCTGCCCACAACATTTAAAAAAATGTAAATATCAGATTTACACGGTTCAAACTTTCTGAATAACTACGCATTTTAAAATTTATTTTACTTTACATTCTTAAAATATTTTTCTGACCTTTTAAAACGCCTTTGGGATTAAATTTTTTACAAAATGGCATCGAAGTTATCCAAGTTTTTATCATTATTATTGTTATAGTTTACTAACATTACTTTTTTGGCTTGACTGTTTTTAACATGTATAAATTTATATTTATATTTTATGTATAAGCTGTTTGTCTCTTACCTTTACCAATAAATAATTATTAATATTATAAAGTCATTGACCACAACGGATAATGCTTGAGGCCACCAATGAAATATTCTGAAAATCTCGTTTCTTTCGCGGAATAAAGCTCCTTTCTAACCATAAACAAAAACACACCAATTTTATGCAACAGTATTTGTAATAATGTATATGTTTATAGCGTTCACTTTTTGATAAAACTCGCCAAATAACTTTTATTAGGTTCGTAGAAACAATTTTTCAGTATATTGGCCTACCTACCATTTTTTTCTCTTTTATTGAAAAGATGGCTTCGAAAAAAATACCTATGTTTTGTATATATCATTTGGTATAAAACATGTTTTTCTTCAATTTGTTTTATCCCTTTACTTGTTTTTTTTAACATACAAAATAAATTTACTATGTACCAAGGTTATAAATACAACAATAATTATATCTGCACTCTCCAATCCCTGAAATCCAGGCGAACGGCAGCTGACATGACATTTCTCCATAAAATAATACACAACAAAATAGACTGCTCAGAACTTCTATCCCAAATAAATTTTAACACCCCATCTAAAAGAACTCGACACAACAACCTTTTTTACACAACTAGTAATAATACAAACGCTGCAGCCAATTCCCCTATTTCTCGCATCCTTCAAACATTCAACTCAATTCAAACAAGCACAAATACTGATATATTTTTTGATTCTCTCCCTCTATTTAAGAAAAACTTTTTTAGCACACCGAATTCGCCCACATAACACATACAACCACACACACACAGGCTCATGCACACGTACACACAAACACTCACACACACCTCTCTTCTTCCCCAGCACACTAATTAACTTAGCTTAAAAATGTAACTTAACCGTAAAATGTATAATATACCTCATATGTATATGTCAGCGACATGTCATTGGTATAAATTATTGTACTAACTTTTATATCTTTGTAACTATTGTCATCTATGTAATTATATACTGTTTGTTTCTGCAATAAACAAAAAAAAATAATAAAAATAAAAATAAGCAAAAAAAAATTATAAATTCTTTTGTTATTTATTAATTACGTATTTATAAAAAAAATGAAAGAAGATTTCTTTTTAAGTAAGAATTCGTCAAACTAAATTCCATAAAAACTAAAATCACTATTTAACGTCATTACTGCTCAACGATTTTTTTCTTGTGTAACGACAGAAAAAACGACGAATTTTACAAAACAAAGCAATGAGAATAATACTTAGGCGAAAAAGATTTTTAAAAGTAACTAAAATGTTGAAGGAACTAAATTGGTTAGCAGTAAAACAGATGCTGAGCTGGAACGCGATGAAATTTATCCATAAAATAGTAAATCATCTATTACCAAAATACTTTTCAAACAAAGTTGTACACAACAAGGACATTCGTAGACATCACTCAGCAACGTTTAATGAAATCAAGCTACCAAAAAAGGACCAAGCTAATACGCTAAATAGTTTACTATTCAAAGGGATGAAGTATTATAATTCGCTGCCGGAAATTTTAAAATCTGCATCAATAATTGGTAGATTCAAGATGGATTGTAGAAGCCACATCAATAATTGGTATATTCAAAATGTATTGTAGGAGCCACATTACAGAAGAGAAAATAAAGTACATGTCATAATTAATTAGTAATTTGTGATGTACAAATATAATTAATAAATATACAAAACTAGTTATAATTACTGATCTGTGTACCGTGGTCGAGAGTCATTTTGTTTACGTCATTTTATATATATTTTATTATGGTTTACAGGTTTTATGAACGATTTTTGAATAAAAACAAGTTTCTTCAATTTTTTTATATCTAATATATTCATAGTTTGCAGTACGAACTTTCTGTAAATTTTAACTAAAGAATATTACAGATATCTATACATATATTACACGTAGGTATATTAAAAAAATGGTCTAATTTCTAAATCGACATCAATTTCTTAAGGTTTATCATCATCATTTTCATTTCTACAAGAGATTGTTTACCTTATTTGTCTTATTTTAAAAATGTGTTTTAAATAATCCGCTGAAATACGTGTCATGGAATTCTTCCTAATGATCTATGTAAAGGGACTATTTTTATATTAGCATTGGAACGTAATTTATCCAGTTCTTACATATCTTCAACCATCAATTTGCTGGAAGAGGATTTGAAATGTAGAACAATAGCAAGAACACTACAAATTCGAATTCGTTTGTTTGGAAAAAAAATTTGAACGACTGGAAGCGAGTTGTTTGTGGTCACCGTGTACATAATCTTTGAAAAGAAGGAAGAATTGAAAGAGCATATCGTTAAAGTATTCATTAGTTGTGTTGTGGCGAAAATTACCCCGAGGTTTCGCGGTGGAACTCTTATAAACTATATTGTGTTCTGTGCTGCTATTTGGTAAGTGATTGTTCGACATTTTTTGCTTCTTACCACAACTTGTTCATCCTTACATATACTATCACCCAATTCCAAAAAATACCATCCACTTCGTTTAGTTTTAAATTCATTCACAGTCTACAATTCATGTTAATCTGAATCTGTAATTCGGTAACAGTTTCGGATACAACAATTAAGGTCATTAATATTACACTTTACGGAATACGGAACTTAAAACAAATTTCTAATAAAGTTATGTAAATTGTAATGTATGTATGTGCGAGCTTGGGCCAGCTTCAAGAAAAGTATAACCATACCTACCGCATGATGTTTAGCCTTCCTATATACTGCAGCGCTTCCAACATGCTCACGGAAGGGCGAGTACCAGGTTTTACAGCCCTCATGATTCCGGGTAGTAGGTTTGAGGGAGAGGACAAACAACTACATATTTTTCCTTATCATGGAATCACAGCACAATGGAGAAAGTTGTTGGCCACGTCAATCGAATGCTTAACGCATAGACTAAATTGTCTTTTGTTTGTTCTTATTATTGTATTATTATAAATATGTATGTTTTATGGAATTTGAGGGAACGCACAAACGTACCAATGTTTCGGAATAAACTCGTTTTTTTATTTTTTATAGTGAATACCTCACAAGAGTCCCAACTGCTCCCGTCTGGAGCCAGTGAGACTATGGCATCCCCAATTGGGGGATGTTGTGAGGCTGAAGGTAAGTGGGGAAGGGAAAGAGGAAGGTGGGGAAGTACCTGGCTATTCAGATCTAGTCACTAAACACGGCTAAAGCCATTTGGAGCAACGTTTCAATTCTGAATGGTGGTCTTACACCAGGGCGATACTGGTAGTATCTTCCACTCTGGAACGTGCCGCAAATATACTATATATTATTTTAATTAATTAATTGTGAAATAACACAAATTAATCAAATACAATTTATTTGCGCACGCCGGGTTCGAACCCGCGACCTTCGGAATGGCAGTCCAATGCGTTACCACTGGACTATGCCGGCCGTCAATTATTATTATTATATATGTAATAAATAAATTAATTATTAGGTTTCCATGTAAATTAACAATATGTTCTTTCTTATATTATTTGTGTTGATGTTTTATTTCACATAAAAACGAGAATATTAATTTATGATGAAAACAGGAAATCTCCATTGTTATTATGTTAAATTTTCAGCCAACATGTTGTAAAATAAATAATTTACGGAATCAAACCAAATCGGATATCCTATTGTCACAGAACAAAGAAGTGATTGGAGCGTCCTTCAATAAAGAGATCCTTTGGTAGACAAGAAATCGACTAAACAATATCTTTATTGAGATAGGTATTCTACTTATTGTATACAAGGTTTTCATAACATTGAAGAGAATGATCTTGTAGTTGTCTTTAGAAATCTTAATTATGATTTTTCATTAACGCCACACAAGAGACCACGAGGAAAATATTTTCCTTATGGGCCTGTCATATATGGGGATGCTGTGTGAAGGACATTTTTAGGGAAAGAAAGAGGAGGAAGTTCGGGAAAGGATAAAGGTATGAGGGATGGGTATGAATCTAGGGATCAATGTGACCAAGAGTGACGGTCTAATGAATATAACCCTCCCACTGCGGCACAAGGCGATTCGTCGAGATACCAATTGGGGAGGCCAAAGGGGCTGCACAAAGGAGCCTCTCCTGATCTGGCGCATCCTGAACACACCTCAACAGATGAACCCGTGTACCCCTGCTTAGTCAACAAACGTAGCTAACCACTTGGGGGTGATCTATAGCAGAGGCGTTGGTTATCAAATAAATTGCTACTTGCTATTTTAAAATAGATTTTCGGAGTCTTATGGAATTTGATTTATCTCTTGTTTAATTGTTTTTCATTTGTTCGTACATATTAACTTTCTGACGTACTGCTCCTACACAAAATTATACATGCATCAGTTGATACACCAAACATTTTATCCCAAATTAACATCAATATACCATCAAGAAAATCAACAAGAAGGATGAAAGACATTTTCTATATTAAAGCCTACCACACAAATACAGGATATTTTTCCCTTGTACCTCGAACATTAAGAAATTATAACATTATACATGGCTCTAATAATGAAATAGACATTTTTAATGACCAATTTAAACACTTCAAAAAAAATGTATTACCTTTAATCATATTGAGCTGATATTGTGATGAAGCCCTTTATTTAAAGAGAAGAAACATTGTACCTAACTAATCAGTGTCTTACCAGTACAGGTGTGACAATAACAAATCGTTTATGAACATATTTGTATTTACCTTTTACCCATTCTTATTTGTTATTTACTTCTGCATATTTAGCTTATTCATTTTGTTACAATTTTTGTTATTATTATGTATTTAATCATCCATGTATGTAAATTCTTGGGCACCATGCCTGTTTTATGTACTTAAATAAAAATAAATAAATATCTAAATGCATTTAAAACCTGTAGATTTTTAAAGATTTCAATTATTACTACAACTAATATTTTATTTAATACCGATCTGTGGCTGAGTTGGCATCCCGTTTTGGTCCCACCCAGGCGTCGTGCGTTCAATTCCTCGGCTGGCTAAGTCCTCCATCACGACACAATCAACATTTTCCACTTACTGTGTTGGTAGAAAGAAATTTTAAATACTCAGTTTATTCGTAACTCGGGAATGTGAGTCTATCTTTAAAATAAATAAATACGTCTTTGAGCAATTCGTATTTACGCAATCGTAAACACCTGCTGGACAAATTTTAACAATTAACAGGAAAATTAAAATTAAATTTCCGATCTAATATTTAACTGTAGGTATTTACATATTATGTTTTACCAACTAAATAAACCCTTTGTCCCGTTTGAATATTATTTGCTGACGGAGTATGAACAACACTATACTAAATCCTTTTATATTTTGCAGACGGGTGAAGTACAATGGATTTATGCTGGTCTGCCTAATGTACATTTGAACAAACCACACGGGGTGTTCAACTCAAGAGCTCGCCTAATAGACGATGCCAACAGATATTGTCATTACATAAATCATTCTTCTCGTATGTGATTGCATACACTGACCTTGAATCACCGATTAAATGAACGATTAACTGAACGGTTAACAGCCTATGTAGCGTAGAAGTTATTTTATTTTTTAAACTAATCACAAAATCACTGTCTTGCGTCATTTTAATTTAAGTAAAATAAATAACTTTATATGTAAAAATATTTTTTACATCAGCTCCACACATCACCTCAGGTCCTATGACATCTTTGGGGATGCTGTGTGGAGGGTTTTTTAGGGAAACGAAAGAGAGAAAGTTCTTGGAAGGAAAAGGGTATGATGATTATATTATGTATTTCTTGCATCTCTTACTTTTCTGTAATATTTGTATTTCATAATTATTTTTATTTTTATTTGTTTTATATTTTAATCTTTATTTAGGTATATGAGAATTAATGTGTCTTTGTATGTGTATGTGTATGTTCTTAGTTTTTATAACTGGATTGTTCTCGTAAGTGAGATCGTCTGTAAAAACCCAGTATAAAAAAATAAATAAATGAGTGGGTAGGAATCTGTGGTGTTAATGTTTCCAGGAGTGACGGACGTATGAATCCGTCCCTCCCACTGCGGTGCAAAGTGATGCGTCGAAAGAGTCCGGGTGAGGAGGTTGAAAGGTCTCTCTTAACCAGTCTCTTCCGATCCGACCTACAAAGCGGCAAACGCAACCACCGTCAAAACCTAGACAAAACTCACCCTATGATCCCGGGTAACCCTGCTCATTACGTTTATTTATTTTTTTATTTATTAGATCTATGTAAGTAAAGCTTATTGTTTATTGTTTATTGTTTATTGTTTATTGTTTATTGTTTATTGTTTATTGTTTATTGTTTATTGTGTATTGTTTATTGTTTATTGTTTATTGTTTATTGTTTATTGTTTATTGTTTATTGTTTATTGTTTATTGTTTATTGTTTATTTTTTATTGTTTATTGTTTATTGTTTATTGTTTATTGTTTTTTGTTTCTTTACACTGTATGTTTTTAACGTTAGAACTTTTAACCTTACTAAAACAAGCCCGTGTTGAGGATGAGATTTAATATATTACATATTTACACCTCTTTTGGTATAAATACACAAATATGTATACAACCCCCAAAAATATAAACATGTTGATGAAATCGATTCGCCTCATAAGCAGCAAATATAATCAATAAATTCTTTACTATACATTGAGCGTTCATCAAGTTTTAAAAAAACGGTCCTTAATATAGTGGTAACGTAGTTTTCCGGCGCATGAAGAATCCTTAGACGTAGTGACGTTAAATTTTATGAATTTAATCAACCCCATTCGCCGCTTGTTCCGCCGCCTCTCGGAGATCCTCGTAGCAGCTCGTAGCACAGTGGATTCGTAGCTCGTATCTGTAGCGGCGTATCCCACCGTTTCTCAGGCATTCTCGTTTAGGCATTCCCTCGTGATGGGTGTACTGCGGGAGCAAGCTTATACCGTAGACGAGACGGCGTCTCAACACCCCGCTCAGGCAGTCGCGCGTAGCTTAGTGGATTCGGGCGTCGCGAGTGGACGGTTCAGTGTTGACTATCAAGACATTTACAGGAATATCTCGGACCTGTTGCCGGAACGCAACACGCTGCAGGAAGCGAGGGTTTACGGCGAGGAAGACGCAACACAAAACGGTCTGTAAACTTTACAACTTTACAACTATTCAACTTTTTCTCCACGCTGTATGTGATTTTTATACGATATTTTACTACAGAAAAGTGATGATTTCAAGTGGAACGAGCTCATTTATATCATTTACTATACAGTTTTGTTTATTTTATAACGAGGATTTAACTATCACCAAATTAGATGCATGATGTCCATAAGATGGTAGTTGAACTGTTATTTCTATTTATCACTGAAATCAGCAAGAAAAAAATGTTTTTGTCTTAACTAAGCACCTGTGAAACTATCACTGTAGTTTGTCAACATGTACAACAGGTATTTTGCTCCGTGGTTTCTTAATAACGATACATACGTACATAATACATGTATTCGTACGTTCATATAGATATTCTAAGGGAGAATAATTATTAGTAAAACGGTATTAAAACTTTATTTAACTAATATAGATGTTGTTCCATAAGTAACTAAAATATAGGTACTTTAAATGGTGAAAATAAAAAGAAAAATACCAAGGAATAAGTATACAAAATAACAAGTTTTGTGAAACAATAGTTTCAATTGATGAGAAAGTTTTTTTTATTTTTCTTCAAGATTTTTTTTTTCGCTATAGTAAACAATTTTTTATACTACGGTAGTTTATTAACAGATTCCAAATAACGCCGCCTTTTTAAGGTGTATTTAATATGAACTAAGTACAAAGATTCAAAGTACATTGTTGTTATTTTACTTCCCATTAAAATCTTAAAGTCCGTTTATATTTTCTAATAAATCATTAAAAAATTTATGCAGTTACGAAAAATTTGTTATTTTATTAAAAAATTCGGAACTTTTGTGGCTAATAGAAAGGTCGTGCTTATTTGTTCCAAAATTACGTAATAAAAAGCTTTAAAGCTACAAAAGAAGCATTTTTAATGTTATTCATAAAAATGTTTTGGAAAAATCTATGGAACCACTGTTTTCGTATTTATTTTTATGCATTGGAGAATCACACATTTAACGACTACAGATTTAATAAAAAACACAGTTTTTTACGAGATGAAAGCATAAAAAACATAATTATTTATTAGTAGAAAACAGGATTTTGTTACAAGGATTTCGAACAAGTAATGTTGATGAGGAATTTTTCGATGTATTATTCCACATTAAAAACTACCAAAAATAATATGATGACTATTTATCCAGCATATTTAAATGTTTCCGCACAAATTTATTACTAAATCAAAATGTATTATTTGTTTTAAGAATGTACAAAATTCTGCTAGGTGTGGTTATTTATATGCGTCACAGGTGTTTCGCCTTATAAAATTTGAAATATTTAATGAACTGTAGTAATCCTATAGTACTCCCAAATGTTAACTTTTCGAATAAAAACGATAATGACGCTGAAAGCTCTGCTGTAACCTCTCCCTGCTTCGCATAAACGACGCTTGTGCCAGAAGGCGCGGTTGCAGCGGATCTCTCAGCGGTCAGACAACGATGATGATTATTTTAAAAATGATGTTGTTTCAGGACAATTATGTTTACAATATAACTAGCTCTATTTAATTATTGATTCAGATCATATCAAGAGTCTGCATTATATAAATATATGTATGAATGCTAATGAAACAAACAGTATGTTACGAGGTTTATCCTCTCTGCCTACCCCTGCGTGGAAATAGCGTAATGGTAAGTTAGTTAATCAGAAATAAATACTGGATAAGAGTTTGTATAAAAACAAGTTTTTATTATAATGTAAATGAAGCAAGGACTATGTGCCAAGAGATAGTTCTCTAGCAGTCTATCATCTCTGTCTGCTTTCGAGGAAGCTGTGTGATTTTATTGATTTGTTGAATACATTTGATACGAGAAAATTATAAGTAAACGAATGTAAACATGGTTGTTTTATGCACATTAAATAGATATAGGTATATATACGTACGTTTAGGATAAGATGCAATATAGTTGTGAATACGTTATGGTCCAATCAACAATAGTTTCTAACTGAGCAGTGTCTGGTAAGTTTTTAGATTTTCACGGCCAAAAGCATTTTTGTTGTTTGTTTTTGGGGTGTTATGCCGTGTTGCGCTAACTCCTTCTTTAGCCGACGTTTTGGACAGCGTTGCAGTGTCCATCATCAGGGCAGATCCGGTAGATCCGAAGATGTGTAATTGTTGGTTGTCGAGTTTGTATCGCTTCCAAGTAAATAAGCACAAACTCGACAACCAACAATTACACATCTTCGGATCTACCGGATCTGCCCTGATGATGGACACTGCAACGCTGTCCGAAACGTCGGCTAAAGAAGGAGTTAGCGCAACACGGCATAACACCCCAAAAATAAACAACAAAAATGAGCAGTGTCTGTTCGAAAAAACTGTTCACATTTAAAAAATTAAAGTTATTAGTCTGTATAGTTATAAGTTTTGTTACTAGTTTATTCTTACAGTTGTCTAAAATATATGTATATAGCAAACTGTTTGGCATCTGCAGAGAAATCGCGTGTAGATTCTTGATATCCAGCCTTTTCGAATAAAATAAAGTCTCGCGCTCACTTTGCCGCTCCCCGATCCTTGCCAGATGCGACCTAGGCCCATTCCGCCGCCCGGCGTGATGCGACCCTGACCAGGAGAGTCCTGGGTCAATGTCACGCGATCGATGCAACCGAACCACCCAACGCCACCCATCACAACCCGCTACAACCCGCCACCACCCACCTGTGCCGCTCCACCCCGCTCAGGTGCGGCCGGTGCAAGGGCACGCGCCCATTCAGATTGCGCTCGTGTATTGGTGCAGTTCGCACGAGCGCAAGGCGGAACTTAATGGAACATTACGGAAAGGAACATCATGGAACGGAACATTCCGGAACCTAATAATCGTTATTGAAATTCGAGCATTGTGTGGTTGATAGCTTTCAAAGTCGATTCTACTCGTTGATAAGCAGGTTTTTTTCATACAAAACTGTTTATTGAATATATTATCAAAATACCCAACCAAACTGAATAATTTTTTTTACACCAAGGCACATAAAATATCTTATTCTACTCCGAAAAATTTTATGATTTTTTGTTTTAAAAAAAGAATATTTTTATGTGAATACCGCACAAGAGTCCCAACTGTCGGGGGCCAGTGAGACTATGGCAACCCAAATTGGGGTATGTTGTGAGGGTGAATTTACTGGGGAGGGGAAGGAGATGGGGAGGGGAAGGAGATGGGGAGGGGAAGGTGGAGAAGTACCTAACTATAAAGATCTGACCAAACATGGCTAAAGCCATTTCAAGCAAATTTTCAATTCAGAATTATGATCTTACACCAGGGCGATACTGAGAGTATTTCCCACTCTGGAACGTTCAACAAATATACTTTATACTATTTTAATTAATAAATTGAGAATTAAAACACATTAATTAAATGGAAATTGTACCGGGATTTGTACCCTCGACCTCAGGCTTGCTAGTCGAGAGCCTTACTTTACCTCGGAGGTCGTCAAACATGGAAATTATTTGCAAATTTGTGGATATTATTGAAAATAATATTTTAATATCCGGTCTGCCAAGTACAAAAATATTAAAAAAGCGTTTATACGACATATTTGTGTTCCAGCGCAAATTGGTAGTTTTTATTTTAAATTTCTGCACATCATAAAACACATTTTTTTTTTAAATTTTATGAAATTTACAATGTAAGTGGGATATATTTTTTTTAATAATTACCATAAACTCACACATCATTGCCAAAGCTGCCTCCATAATCATGTAAAATCTAAATCCAATTAAATTTACGGGGACTAAGTGAAAAATAAAGGATCCTAGTTTTGACTTCAAAAAGACAAGGAGATTCGTGAGAACATATTATGATTGACTAACGTTTCTGATAATTACATTTGTGGGGACTAAGGGACTCCTAATAAGTCAGTGCTGTCGATAAGTAAACTTCACTAATTAAATATTCAAATCAATTTTTTATATAATATGCCTGCGGTCAAACAACACACAAATCTGCAGTAACAACGAGTATCCACAACAATCGCCACCATTTGAATGCTAACTTTGCTCGATGGCACTGACTTGATCACGTGACACGTAACATGAGAAAATATGACGATTGACCTAAATTTATCTGACAGCGATTAATTTTGCGGAACTATGTAAGTGGAAATAAAGGATTCAAATTTTATAGGGTTCTATGTCAATTCAGGACAGTGGCAATTCAACACACTCAAGTTTAATAGTTAAAGTTAGGATAGATTTATAGAGTTCCATGGCAACTCATAACAGTGGCAATTCAACATACTCAAGTTAAATAGTTTAAGTTAGGTTAGATTTATAGAGTTCCATAGCAACTCAGGACAGTGGCATTTCAACATACTTTTGAAAGGGATATTAAGACATTATAGGTGATGAATAAACATTTCCTATAAATTAAACCTGTTAAATCACTTTTCATGACTTTATATACCTTTTAAAATCTGTGTTGAATTGCCACGGTCCTGATTTGTCATGGAACTCTATAAACCTAACCTAACGTAACCTAGTTTTTTTAACACTTTTCATGACATTATATCACAAGAGTGTTTTAAATTCAAAATAGAGCCGTACGTTATATATATATAATCTGCCATGGGATACACATGTCAAAGATATATACTCACAGACACAAATACTTCCTCTTACAGTCCTACCAAAGTATAACATCGCAACTGCCATTCTACAAATAATTCAACACTCCTCACACATCAACACTAAGCCAGTTTTTAATTCTGACATACACCAGCACAAAACACGATCACAAAATCAAATACATTTATCGTCATTTACTTACACGACCAAATTTTGAATTAAATCCTTACAACACATTGCACATAAACAATATAACGCATTACCTAGTAATTTAAAAATTCTGGCAACGAACAAAAAAACATTGGCAAAAGCTCTTAAAAGCTATTTCCTTAGCAGTTTCATTAATGACTAACACAATCTATCTCTGGAACTCCATAATAACATCTGCGTTTATTTATTTTATTTATTTGTCTTGTCCTTTCTAATGTTATCTTTCCCGAAATGAGTTTTATAAACTCACTGGGAATAATACATTATTACTTTGTTATCATTTTGTAATGTATTTATTATCTTGTAATAAAAAAATAAATGTCCTGAGTTGCCCGGTAATTAGTTTATATTAAAACAAAATAAATCAAACGCTTCTGATCAGTACAAGATATTTGATATACCTTTTGATTTAAGTAAAGATCGTTCATGGTATGGTTGGGTATTTCGGCCTCATATCCAAAATTAAATTTTATTTGAAAAGATCCTAAAATTGAAAACTTGTACATTTAATTTTGCTGATATGTATCTGTAGAGTAAGAAACTACGGTTGCATGTCTTTTATTTCATAGTAACGTAGTGTACAAAGATATTGATAATTTTTGAAACCAGGATTGTGTGAAATATATTAATTAATCTAGACAGATTGATATATCTCATCGACACTTCAACAAAGTTGGAAAGTTTCTTAAAAAACTTACTTATTCTGGCTACTATTTGTTAAAGATATACATTACATATTTACTCCCAACTGCCCTAAGGTATTGCAACTATAAGTTGTTTGAAAATAGACTCAAGGAACTAAGATTACCAACCTTACAAGATAGAAGAGAAAGGGGTGACTTGATTGAGACTTTCAAAATTTTATCTGGACATTACAGTTGCCTTAGCATCCAAGAAAACTTCACTACTAATAAAAATATAAATCCCCGTGGACACTCAAAAAAAATTACCAAAAATCCTTTTGCATCTAATCCTAGAAAACACTTCCTTGCAAATAGTGTAGTGGGTGCTTGGAACAAACTCCCACAACATGTCATCTATGCAACAAATATAAATCAATTCAAAGCTCTATTGGATTCACATTTTGAGAGAAGAAAGGACTTAGTTCAAACTTAAAACAACTCAATTACTGTCAAACTTGTTGTGAAATCAGATATGAGCGCATCAGCAGAATGCTGCCTGCTCATTACATAATAATAATAATAATAAAATGGAAAGGTTTTGAGGAATTTTCTGGGACTTTTGTGAGACTACAAAAAACAAGGTACAATATAGTACCTACCCGACTATTTCGATCTGACCAATGAAAATTGCCCAAGACTTTTTAAGGTACTGATTACACAGGCCTGCAAATTGACACTTTTTGATAGTTTTTTTCACCGTAATGGGTGAATCGTATGTATTTTGGTGCGCTGAGTCCAAATATGCCCTCAGTTTTTCTCCAGCACGTAGGGATTTTCCGCAAAATGAAAATGAAAGTTATGTAAAACCCGCAGTACATATAGGTAAAAATGTTTTTTGAAATAAAAAAAATATATATTACTAGTGGTTTATTTACATTTTTAAATACAAATTGATAAAAATAATATGTATATACAATAAGGATTTATAATTCTTTATAATATCTACATCTTTTTCCCTCAAAACTCCGTTTTGAGCTTTTCCGTTTGCGTGGGATGTCTGGAAGTTCTCTATGGAGCATCCAACAATAGTCTCCCACCATATTCACATCCCATCGTCCTTGGTACTGGAATACCGGGTCCATGAGGCACAGGTCGAAGTGCAGATTGCATGTTTGGGTAACATATATCTTTTTTTATTTTTAGAATTATACCATTGTATGTTGCAAGAATAAAAGTAGCAGTCATCACCGTGGTTTCTCGGCTCTCTCCAAATCATAGGCACCCCAAAACGAAAAGATTTCGCCTTTCCTTTAGACCACTTGCAAAGTCCTTCAACACAGCCTGAACACACTCCATGAGGGGCCCAAAATTTTTCTTGATCTCCGATCTTCACACCAAAATAGGCAAAGTACACTTTTTTTAAAAACTCCGTAATACATCGAGTTTGTTTTTTTTAATACAAGTTCGCCACAAATGTAACAGAAACTATGAGGATTATTAACACAAGCTCTTGAAGACATTTTGAAAGACACTTTAAGAATGTTTAAATTGAAATGAACAAATCGAAGGACAACGAGGGGTATATTTAGGACAATGGGAAAATCCAGGTTTTACCATCTTAGTCACTAAGCAAGACACCTTTCTACTGGGTTTCCAATGTTTCCATGATTCATACGCTGACTAATACTGTTAAATATACTCATTTTTATCATATTTCATAGTTTCTGATATAAAACTATAAAGCCGAATAGGAAAAACAACTTTTTTCGGTATATTCATAAATATACGCCTTAAGGTAGGCAATCCCGCAGAAAAATGCATTTTGCGGAAAATTCTTACGTGCTGGAAAAAAACTGGGGGCATTTCTGAACTCAGCGCACTAAAATACATAAGAATCACCCATTATTTTAAAGAAAGCAACTTGGTCGCAGGCCTGTGTTATTTGATGCTGTTCAAATATAAGTTTCTTATTTTTGTTCGTCATGAGCATAGATACTCTCAGTATCACCCTGGTGAGAGACCATGAAATGAAAAGAAACGAAATTTAAAATGATGACGGCTTAGTAACCGTATCTGTTGAATAGCTGGGTGCTTTCCTATCTTCCTCAAACACATCTCAGTCTAAAATAAACAAAATTATATTGAAATTAGCATTTATTTTTTATTACTTAGTCATTATTGGATTTTCTCTTTCGCACAGGCTTTAAAATTAACTGTTTTTGAACGTTTGCTTCAAAATAAAACTAATTATGATTTTTCAATATGGATGGATAAATTCATCATCTCCATTCAGATAATCATTTTCCCCACAAAAAATACTCCCCGCAAATAACAAAATTCTTAAAAAATCAGGATTGCCAATTCTCCGAGAATTGGCAACCCTGATGTGAACATTGTAGAATAAAAGATATATTCCTCACATAGACTGGTTATGACGAGCAGCAGATTCAGTCGTACAAACCACGCGGTGCGTTTTATTGTGATTGTGGACTATTCGTTTCAAAACGACGATTTATTAATTCTACTTATAATAAAATATAGTTAAACTTATATGATATATTCAGAATCAGCGCTTATTGATCTATATAAATATATTTTTTCACTGGAGTTCCTTGTGATCATTTTCGTGAAACGTTCTTAGTGAGAGCTCTTGTTTGCGCTTCAAACGTGAATAGCTACTGGCTGTATATACATCTGATGATTACACGTGTTTGGAGGTGTACATAATGTATTTGAGAATGTGGCACCGGTTGCTAAAGGCAATCAAATATTCTTCTTACGCAAATATGCGTTGCTGGTTTTATGGAATATGACTAGTTTAAAAGACGTAGTTTGAAGTAAAATTTTAACATGAAAGCAAATCTAATAACTTGTCAAAACTTTTCGATCGAATTAAAGAATTTCTTCGAATCACATCTGCAAAATATTTTATCAGTTATTTCAAAACTCGGTATTGCTTTTTTAAAAAAAATACATATTTGAACAAGGTCACTGCATAAGATTTTTGTGTTTGTTTATTCTTTATTTCTTTCATTGACTTTGTTCTAATTTACAATATTTTGTCCTGCTTACTTATATAATCTTATATTTTTTCTTTTCTTTCTTATTTCTTTATTGTGCTATGACTGTTAATAATTATCATGTATGTACATACATGGCACTTATGCCGTTAAATCTAAATCAATAAATAAAAAAACAGCCTTCGTAATCTAAACTCTTCTTGAAATGGCTTTAGCTGTATTTAGTAAGCAGTTCTGAACAGCCATTTAATTGCCTACGTAACCGCATCTTCTCCCTCCCCCCTACCTGCAGTCTCACAACTTATCCTATGGTGATGCCGGTTCTATGATAACTCCCCAAATTTGCAATTCAACACACCTATTAAAAGTGCTATAAAGTTACTAAAAGTGATGAAACAAAAACTAGGTTAAATAGTTAACATATGTAACTATTTAATATTAGTTACATATAGGTTACATATGTAACTATTAAAACTAGTTTTTGTTTCATCACTTTTAGTAACTTTATAGCACTTTTTATAGGTGTGTTGAACTGTCATTTTGATGAGTTAACCGGTCACCGGGGATGCTATAATCTTACTGGCTCCATATGGTTGTATGAATTTGAGGACTCTTGAGCAGTACTCATACAAAAAATTTAAAATTTTCCGAAAACACTTCATGTACTCAATAAACAAAAACAATTACATAAAACGTGTCTAAAATACACGTTTTTTATCTTAAGGTTATTAAGACAAATCATTTGTTTGCGCCCGTATATACGCAATATGAATATGAATCAATAGTTTTGTTCGTTTAAAGACTTAATTCTTTCGAGAAAGGCACACAAATACATTATTTTACCGATGATTCAATCCAATATTGTATTTGTATGCCTTTCTCGATAGAATTGAGTTTTTATATGGACAAAACTATTTATTCATATTCATATTGCGTATGTGAGGGCGCAAACAAATAATTTGTCTTAATACTGTAAAGCAATACCTTGCAAAAGCGTATTTAAACTAAATTAATTAATTAATGCCATCTGTGAACACGTAGAATACAACGAGCGTTGCGTTTAACCTTAAGGCAACGAACTAGGTACCTACATAGTTTTGCAAAATCATGTGTTGTAGAAATATTTTAGAAGCTATAATCAAATACTGCTAGAAGAAAACATCTTGGCCTTTAAAACAATCGATCATTTTTGGGTCTTTTTTATAAGCCTGGAAAAAAATAAAGTATCGGGCCTATAAAGACTGTTTTAAAGTTAAAAATCTTCTACTTAGCATCGAATCTTCGAATCGTTTTCGGTTATATTTTTATTGTGTAATGTGGCAAATTAAGTTCTGTAGAAAATTATCGTATGATATTTAAATTTTTGTGCCTGAACTTCATAAAGCAAAATAAAACACACTTTTTCGATGTTTTTTCTTGCACAGATCCATGCGGCTGGTGTTAGCGGGAATTTAAACCTTATCTACATAAGGAGTGTTATTGTTAGCGGCTCGATTCCAAATGTTACACGACGTGATATGTGTTATTTCTTCCCGTTTTGTCGGGCTATTATATATTATGAAAAATGGTTTAAGTATTTACAATGGTGAGTTATTTGTCGATAGTTAGAAAACAATAGTGATATATGTGGAATGGAAATCATACCGATTGAAAGTAAATTTAGTGATTATTGATTAATAATGGAATCTATTTCTTGATTTTTAGACGACATAATACCCAAAAATTAAGTTGACATAAGTGAAGAAAGCGTCTACAAAAATATTCGGCGAATTGCCCGGGGAATTATACCGACGAAGGCCTAGAAAATTGAACTTTCGGCTGGGTTTATTTTAATTAATTCTTATAAACATATTACCAAAATGTCCGATGTTCAACCAATTTTGGAGGCGGGTATAAGTACCATTTATTGGATAACCAACACTCTTACCATAGGTCACTCCAAGTGGTTCGAAATGTTTGGAGACTTAGCAAGGGTGCCCGGGTTCATGGGGTGAGATTTTTCACACCTACGTGGCAGGCCGGATCGGGAAAGACTGGTTGAGGGAGAACTTTTAACTTCTCCAGACGGACACTCTCGACCTTGCCCTGCAGTAGGGGGAATGTATTCATACGTTCGTCACTCCTGGCACATTGACCCCCCAGATTCCTACCTACCCTTCAAACCTTTTTCCTCCCCAGAACTACCTCTCCTTCCTTTCCCTTAAAAGACCCTCCACACGACAACCCCAAATATGACGTAGGCCCTGAGGGATTATTTTCCACTAGGCCTCATGATTGGAGTTAATGCTAAAAAACTAAATACCTCGGGAAATTACTAATTCATCTTCAAGAAAAATAAAACTTTTTGCTTACAGCAAATTACAAAATTGAAAAACGTTTTACAATATATTCAGGCCGTTTTATCGAAAATATTTTAACTTGAAGGTACAGTTTTTATTATTTTTTAGTATAAATAACTTTATTTACAAGGTTATCGGTCTAGAAAAAAAGTAATTATAGTTACGAATTCGTCTCAATTGAATAAAATGTGAGCCTCGTGCAAACCCATAAGGTAAATAATTAGAATGACGTGCCAATTTAGCCTGGTTTACTTCCACGTGTACCTAAGCACGGGAATTCTTAATCAAACATCCATCAGTGTAAATAATTGACGTTGCTTTTGCAGTGGGATGCACAGCGAAACTCAGCAATTATTTGTTAACGCAACATTGGTGATGCACTCCTGTGTACGTTGGGAAATATTTACAGTGCATTAAAATCTAGAAGATTGGTGTGAAATGATATTGAAAATCGGTTAGTTCATTCTTACAACATAATTTTAATTAAGTCCCTTTAAACTGCAAAATATTCAAGTTTGTTTCATTCTGAAATCTGCGGTATTCATTTTAAATGAATATCTCGAGTCTCAACTGCTCCCAACCGTCCGGAGTATTTTTTGTATTACTTTTGAAAAAACCCAAATTCATGAAATAAAATTTGATTGACTTAAACCCGCCTTCGGATTACTAGTCGAGAGCCGTTCCCCTCGATTTTTAATTATAGACAGAAGATATTTATTGTAAATAAAAATTAAACAAAAACAATTTTTACAAAAACATTGAATCGGGAAAAAGTACAAATATAAAATAAGAAAAAAATACAATTCACCAATTTTTCAGCACGCATCTCCTACCGAAAATTAGTTCACAATTTTATTATTAAATTTGGTAACGCATTGTAAATTTTAAGGACATTTTTATTCTAAGTTTCTTTCTGAACGTTTTTATTTAAATATCTGGGAATAACAAGTCTAACGTTTGCAGTTCGTCTTGTATTATGAGCATGTTTCATTGTTGTTGTTATTCAGATAGAGATGTGTACTGACTCATAATAAAGCATAAGCCGATAATAAATATACAGAATTGTGTAACAATGATTTAGGCACATCGTGTATTTGTTAATATTTAGCTTTGTGAGTAATTTGACTATGAAATTTTGTAAATTTTGGACTAAATTAAGATTTGTTTTTGTTGAACGTCCCCATTTAGTTATTCCATAACTTACAATAGATTACGCCAATTATGGGCACTATTATTAATGTATTTTGTGTTAGTTATAAATATTTAACATTTTAACCGTAGGGGGTAGAAAAAGAGGATGGGATGCAAACCATCACTTGATTTATAACTCCTGGCTTCTGGTTTCACATGCAACTATTTTGTTATACAATTGATCTGACTCCAGGGTGTATTTGATTAATTCGATTGAACCTTATCATTTGATGAATTCCCCTTTTCCTATCCTAATGGATTGCAAGTTTTAGAGCACAGGCGTCAGGTGAGAATCCCAGAAAAAAATACAGGTAACGTTAAAGCCTTCATCGGTTGCTGATTAGTGGAGAGAAGCTACTGCTATTAAGCTATGGCGTCCTCCAAGGCAGTATACGGGGACCGATTCTATTTATTGTCTATATAAATGATATCACTCACCTCAGCGACGAATCAATAAACCTTTGAAAAGTGAAATATAAAGTCATTAAAAGCGATGAAAAAAAACTAACCTATTAAACTAACCTGATATCCTATTTGACCTGTGTATTGAGTGCTCCGGTTACCAAAAAACAGTTATAAAATTATCATATAGTCAGTCTCCTGTTGTATTCCACCATTTAAAATAATGATTTTCTCTGAATTCAAGCACTTCAGCACTTACGCAATAAATAAAAACGTAATAGAAACGATCTTTTTCAACTTAATTTGGATTTTTCGCCAAGTACCCAACCTAATTAAATATCTATATGTGTTGTATAATCAAAATATTTATTACGAATGTGCGTTATTTAAATTATTTGTTTTTTCAATTAAAAAACATTGGCCATCAAAAAATTCAATGATTTTTGATAAAAATAAAGTCGTCGCGGGATGCCTGGCAGATGTGAAACTTTGAAATTGATTTATGTATGTCGAAGGAAGTTAAATGGAAATAAACAAGTATTTTTGTTTTTGAAAATAAAAAAATTATTTAATTATTATAAACAATATAAAGAAAGAAATATATTACTTCATTGAAGAAGAAGAGTCTAAACGAAACATGAAAACATGAGATGGAATGGGATATCCAAAAACAAAAATTTTTTTTTAAAGACGCCTTAATAATTTACTTTCATACTTATTGGAAACGTGCGATATTTCCCAGAAAAAAATACAGGTAACGATAAAGCCTTATACGTTGCTGATTAGTGGAGAGTAAGCTACTGTTATTAAGCTATGGCGTTCCCCAAGGAAGTGTACTGGGACCGATTCTATTTATTATCTATATAAATGATATCACTCACCTCAGCATTAAAGGAAAGATCATCAGTTTTGCAGATGATATCGTTGTATTATTTCAGGAAGATAACTGGACGAAAACATTTTATGTGGCTAAACAAGGGCTTACACTTCAAAATTAGTTGAAAATTAATTCGCTTACCCTTAATGTAAGCAAAATTAAATACGTTTCATTTTCAATGAACTCAATGGGCCAACTAGTAAAATCACTAGAAATAATGTTATATGTTGCTACCCAGTCATACAAATCTTGGAGTAGTAATTGATAAAAATCTTAGATGGAACTTCCACGTCAAGGAGATTACGGAAAAATTCATAAGCTAACATTTTAAAACTTAAACATTTCTTTAAAATTTGTAAATAAAAGAGATATGTATAAAAAATAAAATTAAAATACATGTATTTATAGTTTTCGTTTGTCATTTGCATTTGAAAATTGTCTCCTATAAAGAGTCAACAAGGCCATTAGACATGATGCATTCTTTAATGATTGGACAAATGTAACTGTTATAATAATGGCCTCGTTAAATTAATGATACCAAGAAATATAATTGATAAGTTTTATTCTTTAGAAACACACATCACTGGTAACAAAAAACAACGACCCTCGAATTCCTTAATTATTTCATGGTTGTTATTGATCCGTTATTTAGAGAGAGAAGAGGAAGAAAATGGGCTTGCAAACCTATTTATAAACTAATTAATTTGAATGTATTGGTATATATAATCACAATTATTGCCCTTAGGGGAGACATCTGTCGGATATTTCAATTACTCAATACAGATACAAGTGGCATTTTCGTTGGTTTGATTCTTGGCTAAAGTCTGAACATGCTGCCAGGGCACGGAAGAATTTATTTTTTTACACATAAACAAAAAAATTTTTTTTTTTTAAATAACCATAATATAAACAAAAATAATTTGAAAAATAAACATAATATAAATATGGACAAATTAATTTGAAAAACAATCATGAGATGAATATGAACAAAAAGTTCTAAAATAAGAGAATCATAATATGAACAAGTTAATTCGATGTTCCTAGGTCATCCTTCAGGTAGGTTGCTAATTCTTCTCCTTCTTATGACTGCTAGCAAAAATTTGATGGTCCAAGGTCATCCTTCAGGTAGGTTGCTAATTCTTCTCCTTCTTATGACTGCTAGCAAAAATTTGATGGTCCAAGGTCATCCTTCAGGTAGGTTGCTAATTCTTCTCCTTTTTATGACTGCAGGAACTTATTTATTCAGTCCGGGGGGTACATCGGGCGTCCCTGTAGCAATGCTTGAATCCTTTTCCATGGGTAATAAACATATTTTGCTGATAGGTCTCTTAAATGTTCCTTGTGCGGTTTTGAGGGTAACCACCCGCACTTTCCCGTCAGCTCCAGGGTGAGTAGCTAGGATCCTGGCTAGTTTCCACATATTAGGCGGCAGGTTGTCCTCCTTTAGTATGACCATGTCGTCCCTTTCAACAGTCCTGAGGCCCTTGTCTTCCTTCCATTTGGTACGTCTTTGTAATTCTGCAAGATATTCCAGTTTCCACCTGCACCAAAATGTTTGAATCAGTGCATTTAATTTTTGATATTGATCCAATCGATTATATTGTATCTCCCGAACATCCTTCTCAGAGATAGAAGCTATCCCTCCGCCAATCAGGAAATGATTTGGAGTCAAAGGATTCAGGTCAGTCGGATCGTTGGACAGAAGAGTGAGCGGACGTGAATTTAAACAGCATTCTACCTGACACAATAAAGTATATAATTATTCAAAGGTTAAACTTGAATTATCGGTTATTCTTTTTAAATGATATTTGGCGGATTTCACTGCTGCTTCCCAGAGTCCAGCGAAATTCGGTGACCGTGGTGGAATAAATCCCCACAGTATTGACAAATCAGCTAAATATTTTTGAATCTTGTCATCAGATTTCTTTAACTTATCATACAATTCTCTCAGTTTATTATATGCTCCCTTAAAATTGGTCGCATTATCTGAATATATTTTAAAGGGTTTGCCCTTCCGCGCAATAAAACGTTTTAAACAATTTAAAAAGTTGTCAGTGGTGAGGTCCGTTACCAGTTCCAAATGCACAGCTTTCGTTGAGAAACAAACAAAAATGCATAAATAAGATTTCACCAATGGAGCCTTCCTGGTGATACCGCTTTTCATCATGATAGGACCTGCGTAATCAATCCCGGTAACCTCGAACGGCCTGCTAGGTGTTATTCTGTTTACGGCAAGTCACCCATGATAACTTGACTGGTTACTGGATTTTTTCTGAAACATAATATACATTTATGTAATATTTGCTTAACAGTGGTTTTTCCGGCAATCGGCCAGAACTGTAATCTCACTAGAGATAACAAAGTTTGTGTCCCTGCATGTAAATGTACATAATGAAGATGTCGAATAATTAATTCTGTTAACTTATTATTTTTTGGTAAAATTATTGGGTGTCGTTGCTGGTATGATAAATGTTTCGCCTTTGTTAGCCTGCCCCCGACGCAAATTAATCCATTATTTATAAATGGATTAAGCGACAAAATAACGCTACGTTTATCCAGTGAACATTTATTACTCAAAGCCCTGAACTCATCCTTAAAATGGTAGCGTTGAATTATTGCTATTAGACGATGCAATGTATTGTCCAGCTCCGGCACGCTTAACCTCCCGGTTAATTTACAGTTTTTTGTGTTACAATTATTAAAGAAACGCAATATATATGCAGTTACTCTCTTTAGCTTGTTGAAAGAGGAAAATTTTGAAAAGATGTCCCACTCCGTGACATTAGTAGACACGCATACCGCCTTGGTTTTTATCTCTGGAGGATTTATACAGGAATTTTCTGGCTTCGGCCAGTGATCGGCCTCTCTTATTAGCCAATCTGGACCCTTCCACCAAATATCGGCTTGTAATAGTTTGTTTGCTGTAACTCCTCTTGATAAAATATCAGCGGCGTTTTCCTGCGATGAAACATGTCGCCAATGGGCGGGATCGCCGGCCTCTTGTATCTCGGCAACCCTGTTGGCCACAAAGGTATTCCATCTAGCTGGCTGTCCTCTTATCCAGCATAGTGCGATGGTAGAGTCACACCAGTAGTATGTATCCACCTCAACCATGTTGAGCGCTTCTTTGATGTTTTTTAATAATTTCGTTAACAGCACCGCACCACAAAGTTCCAATTTTGGCAGGGATATGCTTTTTAATGGCGCTATCCTGGACCTGGAAGATATTAACTGAGAGTGCATCTTACCCTCGGCGTCCCTGGATACTAGATACGCACAGGCTCCGTAGGCCTTTTCCGATGCGTCGCAAAAACCATGGATTTGTAGGCCGTTTTGACCCCACAAGATTCTTCTCTTTATTTTCAACAGGTTTATTTGAGATAAATTTTTCATGTAATTTTCCCAATCTTTTAATATTCCCTCGGGTATTTCTTCGTCCCAGGAAGTCTTAGATATCCATAATCTCTGCATAATTAGTTTTGCTACAACCGTTACTGGTCCTAGCAGTCCTAAAGGATCGAACGTTGAGGCGATACTTGACAATATCTGCCGTTTGCTTTGTACGGTACATACTGGTTTTTTCACTACATATGAAAAGTAATCAAACTCACTGTTCCAGATTAATCCTAGTATTTTTTCTTCTTGGGGTTCTTTAGATATCAATCCTTGCATATCTTGACCTGGTTCGGAAGATAATTCTGCCACGTTCGATCTCCATTTTCTTAGATTCATCCCTGCAGATTTTAGTAAACTGATTACCTGTTGTTTTAGAAGGTGGCACGATTCAACGTCATTTCCTCCCGTTAATAGGTCGTCCATGTAAAAGTCGTTTTCAATGACATTGCTTGCTATAGGAAATGAAAGCCTATTTTCAATACCTATTTGCTTCAGGCATCTTGTCGCCAGGAAAGATGACGGTCCTAATCCATGAGTCACTGTCCTTAGCTTGTAATGCTTCAAATCCTCATCCTGTGAAAAGCGCCAAACAATTTTCTGTAGATTGCGGTCGCTTTCCTGCACGTTTATCTGACGGTACATTTTCTCTATGTCCGCAGTTATGACTACAGGATGTTTTCTGAAATGTAAAATTTGCATATTTAAATCCTTTTGTATGTTAGGTCCGACCATCAGAGCATCATTAAGGGAAATACCAGAAGATGTTTTTGCCGATCCATCGAACACCACGCGAACTTTAGTAGTGGTGCTTGACTCCTTCATCACCGCATGATGTGGTAAAAAATATGATCTCGCATCGCATTCGGATTTTCGGCACTCTTCCATATGACCCAATTGTAAATATTCTCTCATAAACATGCTATATTGACATTTCAATTCTTTATTGGTGGAAAATTTTCTTTCCAATGTATGAAACCTTTTTTCAGCCATTGACAAAGAACTCCCTAGTTGGTCTATACAAGGGCGGGTTGGTAAGGCTACCGTAAATCTGCCCTCCGTGTCTCTACTATGACACTCTGTAAAGTTGACTTCGCAAGCCTTTTCTTCAAAATTCTGAGGTTTCATGGCATCCACCTCCTCTAGTTTCCAGAATCTTTCCGTCTGGTTACCTATTTTATTAATGGCTAGATTACAATTAATTGATACTGGCCTTGTTTTAGTGATGATGTCGATCGCTCCGGAAACAATCCAACCGAGTTCAGTCCTTTGAATAGTTGGCCCGCCCTCCGTTAAGCGTATTCGATCATTATTCATTATTTCCCAAAAAACTTCCGCACCCAACAGGATGTCAATTGGAGACGTGACATTGAAATCCTTATCCACTAGTTGCAAGCCAGATGGGATCTTCAACTCTTGTTTCCTGAAGGTCATTTGGGGTAGGTCGGTTGTTATAGCCTGCAATACTAAACAAGAAATTTTCTTATTATAATCACTATTCACTGCTAACATGTCAATTGTAACTCTTCGATTGATATGTGTGATGCGATTTTGTATTCCAGACACCGGCGTATTTATTTTTTCTGTTTTTAATTTTAATTTTTTTGCAAAACTCTCTCTTATGAAATTCGATTGAGCGCCTGAATCCAATAATACCCTCGCTTTGTGTAAACGGTTGTCGCTACCTACGATATTTACGATTGCTGTAGATAATAAAATTATCTTTTCATTTTTATTTAACACCGTATGATTTGCCACTGATGTCGAGCTGTGTGCCTCTTCATTTGTGTTTTCACTATTTAATTCATTAACATGTATCAAAGTATTATGTTGATCACTTGCACAGATTTTACATTTGAATTTATTTTTGCAATCTTGTGTAAAATGTCCTACCCTCAAACATTTGAAACAGGCTCGGGCCTTTCTTAAAAATTCTAATCTTCCCTGGATATTTAATTTGAGAAATTTTTTACAATAATACACTGGATGATTTTCTTTACATAGGATGCATCCGTGTTTGGTTGCTATCAATGAGACAGACAAATCTTTCTTGCGATCATCACGTGTTGTAACATTCTTGTAGGTAGGCCTTTTTTCTTGCAAATTTGTGAACTCCAGTACCTCAACACGTTTGGTTAGACATGTAATAAATTCTTTCAACGTTGGGAGTGCACCATCTATTGGCTGCTCTTCCCAAAATCTACGAGTTGATCCATCCAATTTATTAGATATTAAATATATCATAATCGCGTCCCAGGAATCAACATGTAATCCTAGATTTTTTAACGCTTCTAAATTTATATTAGCCTGATCAATAATATGCCTTAACGCGACTGGACATTCTTGTTTCATATCTTTTAACTGAAATAAAGATGCAACATGCCTATGAACTATTATTTTTTTATTCGCGTAACGTTCCTGCAGTATCTGCCACGCAGATTCGTAATTGTCGTGCGATATGGTCAAGGAGGCAATCAATTTAGCTGCGTCTTTTTTAAGGCACGATTGTAAATAAAAGAATTTTTGAGAATTGTTTAACGTATTATTTTCATGAACAAGTGCTTTAAAGGTCTCAGCGAATTTAGCATAATCAGTAATTTCACCATGAAATTCAATAAGTTTCAAAGTTGGTAATTTAATTTCACATTTTTCATGATTTACTGAATTCAATAAACCTTTTGCTAATGCAAGTACAGAGAAATATTGATTTTCAAAGGATTCACGTTGACTTACGTGTTCTGCCTCGTCATCCGAAAGTTCTTCGATTTGAGATTGAATTTTTTCAAAGTCATCTAACAATTTTTCGACCTTTTGATAACGTAATTCTAGTTCCGTTTTATCGATTGTCTTTAAAATATCATTAAACCTTGTCAATTTCGCTTTCAAAACTCCACGCTTGTTGATTAACTGCTTTAACTTTTCCATCTTTAATGGTAAATAATAAACAATTTAACTTTTAACCTCAAACAACTGACAGTTTACGAATGAAAACACGGCGATGTTAGTAAAAATGCTTGTCAGTGCCAGGGCTGACAACCTTTTAAATCAAAACAACCACTCACCACTGACAACTTTTTAAATCAGAAATTCGCTGAAATTATTTGTAGCAAGATTTTACCCGGTAAATTTGAATATTCGCGTGAATTATTTTTAATTAAATAAATCCAATGACAAAACTCTTACAATTGAGATGCTCATTTAACAATAATCGTATCAATTTGCAATGTAGGTAGCTATTAAAATTTTATGCAACTGAAAAATCAGAAACAACAATAATTTTTTTTCAATCTTTGTTGCATATTTAAATATTTCATTTGGGATAATTTGAAATAGGAAGGATTCGGGATTCGGTCACAGTTTTGATAGGATGGCATTGGGATACTTATCTGATGATGATCTGCATCTTCTTGGTTTTTTGCTGGTTCATATTTCGGCTCTTCCTGGTGCACGATCCGGCTCGAAGGACCATATGTTATAATAATGGCCTCGTTAAATTAATGATACCAAGAAATATAATTGATAAGTTTTATTCTTTAGAAACACACATCACTGGTAACAAAAAACAACGACCCTCGAATTCCTTAATTATTTCATGGTTGTTATTGATCCGTTATTTAGAGAGAGAAGAGGAAGAAAATGGGCTTGCAAACCTATTTATAAACTAATTAATTTGAATGTATTGGTATATATAATCACAATTATTGCCCTTAGGGGAGACATCTGTCGGATATTTCAATTACTCAATACAGATACAAGTGGCATTTTCGTTGGTTTGATTCTTGGCTAAAGTCTGAACAGTAACTTCTAACTTGTTTTGCAAACTCCGACTATCAGTAGATAATATTATCTAGATTTCTGCCCTTTTAAATCAGCCCTGGATGGTAAAATTTGAATGGGTATAATTTTATAGGGTTCTGTTGAATTCATGTAAAGTAGGTAAACATTATTTTTAACGTTTTAATATTTTAGTAAAAGGTTATAATATAGAAAAGTATTTATTTTACACGTTTCAGTTTTGGAACATTACTTCCGAAAGGTTAAACAAATTTTCAGCATTATATAAATATAAAATTTGGACCTTCATTGAATTGCTATAATACACACGTTTCTTTAGTAGATACCCGAAAACCACATAACAACACATAATATAGTGTGGTAAAAGTTTTTGTACAAATACTCTTCATACACTTAAATTAAATATACCATTCCTGAGAGAAAGTCCAGTTATATTCAATTTTCCAATTATATCCTAAATCCTGTATCTAAATTTCGCTAATAAAAAATAAGATAATGTTAATTAAGTGTTAATCTCAAGTGACCTACCAGGTAAGTAATGTACTGTATATTATCACCATAAATAGTTAGTAATAACATAGATCACTGTAGAAATGTATTATAAATTTGTACAGCGCCCTTGAGGTGATTTTGCACAAATATGTATGATGCTATACAAGTCATCCAATTATTATTATTAATATTAAATAAAATAAACTGATCTACTTAATACTTCGCTATTTAAGGTGCTCTGAACACTTCGTTATTTAAGGGCACTGCGAATAAATGCTTTAATCAAATACTGCTAATAGATCACATAATGGACTTTAAAATTATGGATCATGTTTTTGACGAGTCATTTTATCCAAGTCCATAAAAAAATAAAGTATTAATCCTATAAATATTTCTTTAATGTGCAAAATCACGTTTTTTTCATTTGACTTTGGACATGATTTTATTGTATAAAGTGGTATATTATTTTATTTTAGAAAATTATCGGCAAATATTTTAATATTAGTGACTGAACTGTGAAATTTTGAGACTCCAAAATTAAATAAAACATGCTTTTGGCGAGGTTTTTTGCGTAAATGAAAACAGAGGGCTGTTGTTAAGCGGGAATTTCAATCTTATCGCCATCTACGTAATGAGTGTTTGTCCTGATTCTGACTGGTTAATATCCACGACCACGTATCCGTAAGCCAAGGGTTCATATGCCGGTTTGGGCAAAAGAATTCTAATTGATGATTTTGTAATAAATCTTACACTAGCTGAAGTCCATGGCATTGACCGGGCTTTCGACACAGTTTTTTTTAAATCAGATGTAGGCAGTCACTTTCCTCTTATTTTGAACATCGAAAATTATTTCATTAAAAAGAATAAAAATTCCGCTTTAAGGATTGGGAAAAGGTGGTGGGGTAGTTTTTATAAATCTCGTTTGACAGAGACCTTCCTCTTGTTTTAATGTGTGCAAAATTTCAGCCTTGTAATTAAATTGTAGATTTGTACATAAATCAAGTGTCTTTCACAGACATTCTTATTTTTTAATAGTTATACGAGTAAATATATTTGGTAAATACTTTCAGTATGACCCTAGTGAAAGACAACCGTAGTTTTTGGCCAGATTTGAATAGCCAGGTCTTTCCCCACCTTTCTCTTCCCTATCTCCTACCCCTTCTCACTACCTTCAGTCTAAAAGATACCCCAATTCGGAGATGGCACAGAGAGACTTGCTTCAGACGGTTGCGAGCAATTGGGACAATTGCGACGCATTTATATTTAGAAATAAAAATGATCAGTGTAATTATTTTTGTATGTAATTTGTTTGATATTTCTATTTTGATATTGACAATTTGTGGTGGAATTCCATTATGATATATTGAAACAATTTTAAACTTTTATCTTATTTTATTTTTTTACCGTTACCGGTTTGTGCTTATTATAGCCATCTGTAACAATTATTCCTTAAACATAAGCTTTTGTGAATATTCTTCACGTGTTCTAAAAATATGTATTAATTTTTTTTAAATCCATTACAATATTATTTCCTACTCCAATGTAAAATATGACTCCCTATAAAGTTTAGCATAAAAAATCTTTTTACCAAAAATGTGATAATAATAATATCAATAGACACCTGCCTGACAACTGTAATTGGGTGAAAATCATTCAATTAAAATTTTCGTAAATAAATATTAAATTAATTTATAAAACCGAGGTAATAATGCCTGTTGGTAATAACCAAATATTTGTGAATTCAGTTGAGGAACACTACACAGTAACGAAAGTGGGGGAAAATTATTATAATTGTAATAAAATCATGGTATTCCACTCCTGTTAACCCCCACTCCCTATCCTAAAGATTTCGCATATAAACCATAATAAATGAAATATTTGTCTGAAGATGGCTTAGCTCAAATCTGTAACGCTAAAAAAATCCGTGGAAAATAATAAATATTATTTGAGATTTCTCGGCCAAAAGTTTTACAGTTCTTTATTTTTGGGGTATCATGTTGTGTTGCGCTACCTCCTTCTTTAGTCAACTTTTCGGACAGCCTTGCAGTCTCCATCATCGGGGTAGATTTCAAAACGAAGATTATTTTCATGTTTCTAACTAACTAGTACTGCGGCTCATTTGGCCTTATTACTATTACCATCTTATGGTTGTATTCACAAGAATGATTTTAAGTTATATTAATGTATTTTAAGAGAAAAATTTCTTAACTGGATAAAAAAACCTCTTGTGATGAAGTGTGCTTATGGTCTTAGAAGTGATACCATGTTGCCAGGTCCAAACATCTAAAATACTGGTATTACAGTACAATTTAAAATGTTTTTTTGCGTTTGGTTTTGGGGTATCCATCAATTACCGATATACCAAGAGGTGCTGAGCCTAGCTCCGTCAATTTTATTAATACTAATGGTATTTTTATGAATTTCAATTGCATCCTCCACACGACTTCAGGAACAAATCCGAAGTAATGGCCGGTTTCAATTAAATACTCGGCCGTTGCCGATTTATCAGGGTGGCTGAGTTTACATGTGCGAGAGTGATATCGTTTTGTGGATTGCCTGTTCTGTCTGGCCTACATAATCCTTGTCACATCCGAAACAGCTGAGTTTATAAACTCAATCTGTTTCAAGAGGAAAATTGGTTTTTGTAGGCCTCAGTAAGTTTTGTATTTGTGTTGTAGTTCCGAAGAGTCTTAATGATTTCTTTTCTCAGTATCTTGGCAATTCTGTCCGTCACATTGTGAACATAAGACAAGAAACTTTTTAACATGGATACACCGTAATAATAATGAACTAATATAATGTGCTTAACTGAAACTACTGAGAAATATTCTGATTTTGTTTCTTATAAACTTTGATATAAATCCAGTACCAGCTTTATCTCATGATATACTCATAAAGAAATTAATTGCTCACTGAACTCAAACATGTGTTTTCTGTTCTTTTTACTTGTTTCGCTTTGATATTGTTAAATACGTCTTAGATAATTCCTTTAACTTTTTCTATTTGACCTTCCTCGCGGCGTACTATTCGTTTTGTTTTCTCCACTCAGGCTCGTATAAAATCGAGTGACATTTTAATTTTGAAAAAGACAATTAAAAAAAAATTCTGTCAAAATATTTTACTGTACATGGATAAAAATGAGTTTTGCCTTTCATTTTTATTGGTGATTAGGCCAAAAACGGGATTGCAAAACTTAACGAATGAATTAACAGGTTTCCTGATATACTTTTAGTAAAATACGAATACATTGTAGCGATGTCGGAACATGTTTTCATGAAAATCCAAATATTTTCGCATTTTATCATCATATATTCTCAAGACAAAAGTACGTGCATGAACACGTATTCCGATATATTAGGAATTTACTGAAAGTTTAGCAGGAAACAGCAGTAACGTCAATATGTCAGAGTTATAACACGTGGAGATAATTACACTTTTTGGAACTATACACGTAAAAAAATTAACCCAACTTAACTTTTTTGTTTTTCCAATAGTAGTAAATTTTATTTTGTACGAACTTCAAGACTCTTTCTTTTTCTTATGTTTTGGCAGAGAACAAAATAAGTTGCAAATTCTCCAAAATAGAGCAATGAGAACATACTTAGGCGTAATAGATTTACAAAAGTAACTCGAATGATAAAGGAACTAAATTGGTTTACAGTGAAAAAGATTCTGACCTTGAACGTGATGATATTTATACATGAAATAATAAAAAACCTATTACTAAAAACTTTAAAAAGAAAATATATTATCAAGGACATACACAGACATAACACAAGAACGTGAAATAAAATTAGGCTACCAAAAAAGGACAAAAAATAGTTTACTTTGAAACCATAAAATCTGCATCAATTGGAATATTCAAGTTGGATTGTATACTCTATATATTACCATATTAATCAAAATTAATAAAATTTTATAATGTACCTATGTAATTAATCATAAATTAGAAATTTATAAACTCTGATGCAAAAATGGCTAAAATAAATTGAATTTATTAAAAAACGGATTTTTTATGTGCGTAATTCTCTTTGTGTGTAATTTTTTTCACGTGTAATTCCTACCATGTATAATTCCGGTAGTGTAAAATCGGTACGTGAAATTCACGTCCATGTGATTTTGTTTCTAACACAAATAAATAGATAGGTGCTTCACCTCGGAAATTTTCTTGAGTTTCACAAATTTTGATTATTAATTGGCACGGTTCCATCGTCTCCTAGTTATTGGCAATGAATTTTTATTTGTCAAATTTTAATTTAAATTAACATGAAATTTATATAATCTTAAACACCATATCAAAAGCTGTTAAAAATGTTCCACAATTTCTTCCTGAATACAAGAAGTTAATGCTTTGAGTCCTATTATTTTATTCTGAAACTAGAAGCGACCAAACATTTTTCTTTTATATGGTATTGTGTATGTTTTTAATATTTTTTTTAACAGTTTTTTTTTTTAATTTAACGTAAATCATATTTAACAATGTTCTTATTAAGTTCTACAAGAATTTTTGTTTTTTTTACTGTGGTGACAGCTGTTTCGGTATTTAAGACCATTTTAAAATTATGATTGAAACGTTGAAATTTCTTATTTATATGATGCTATTATTTCAATTATTATGATGTCTAAAGCGGCCGCTACACTACTCGCTTCGACGCTTCGACGAAGTCCTCGACGAAGTTAGCCGAAGTTCGAAGTGCGTGCCCACACACTCGTGCAACTTCGCGAGTAACTCAGTCCAACCAGTCAGTGATTGGTTTATTTATGCCGTGACGCTTCGAGTCCTTTGACTCGGGCGCATTTACCGACAACAATCGGAAGTCGGGCGAAGCGAAGCGAAGTTGCCCGAAGCGAAGCGAAGTTCGTGCCCACACTATCGTATTCGGTCAACTTCGATCAACTTCGCGAGTAGTGTAGCTGGGCTATAAAATAATTTGAGCCGATTTCGCGAGAGTGTAATTGTGACAAAAGATTAATTATTAAATACTTGCAGAACTTAATAAATACATATTTTACAATTGTTTTTTATTAAATTTAAAAAATAATAAATTAGTTCCTCGAATTAAACACAAAAACAATTAATAATGAGAGAGGGGTATTATGCCTTTCTTCCATGTGGATAACAGGCCATATTTAAACTATGTTGGTTCACCAAACACAGGACACAACAAATCTTTTCTTGTATTGGGCATTATACAGTAGTTAGTGGCAACAAAAAAACGATGCTCTTGAGTGATTTTGGGTTCCATACGCCTTGCGTCTTTTTTTAGTATATTTAATTTATAGACTTTTGGCTTCCTTAACATTTAAAGGGAGTTCATTAAACATTTTTATATCTTTGTATTAAATATTGTTTTTTATTGCCGTTAAGTTTGTCTTAGGAAGCCTAAAATCGTTGCAGCTTCTCGTAGGATAGCCATGGACATACTAACACTTTTTAACATATAATCTGGTAACATTTTATCTTTAGACTTATATATAAATACTAGGGTATTATAGAACAAACGTTGCCACACACTTAGAATATTGAGTTTGCGTTGCATTGTTTGCGTCCTAGTATATCTTCTGAATTATTTTCTTTCTTTTAACTTGCCTTTTATTGCTAATAAACATTACACTTGTGCAGTAGTTCATGTGGGATGCTACAGTGGTGTTGTAGTCCATTTTTTTTGTTGTTTTAGAACCTATTTTACTTTTATCCTACTTAAGAAGTAAACCGTTTTATTGGGGAGTTTGGAATGTAATTGCGAACAATTTAAAAAAAATATATATTTTATTATATGTTCACAGCAGTCGTTTACTCCTATTAAGTATAATAGCTCTTTTTAATAGCGCGCTCTTTCTATCATTCATATTTACTATAAAAATGTCCCATTCAAACCATCTTCAGTGATCCACTTTTTGAATGCTGGTAAAGAAACCTGAAGTGAAAAATGATACAAAAACTGTCTGGCAGGCCATTTGTAAAAATAACCGAGTGTTTCTGTATGAAACGACATAAAAAAGTTGACGAAACAGATAGTATGTGACATCCCACACTATCTGCTTACATTTTCTGGTAAATGGCAATCATATTTGTATCAAAAATATTCAATACTTCAAATTTACAAAGAAATACAGTCAAATACTCATAACTTACAATTCAATACATCAGCAAGATACCAGAAAACTATTAAAATCCCAAAATTTAACACTAAGCTCATTCAAAATACTTATCTTTATCAAGGCATAATTTATTTTAATAACCTTCCATTAAATTTAAAAAATATCGAAAATATTCAGGAATTTCACCTTAAATTAAAAAATTACCTTAAAGTCCAAAATAAGTTCACTACTTACATCTCTATGTAATATTGTTTAAATCTTGTGTTTTTTCTTAATAATTTATTTACCTTAATACTAACATGTACATAATTGAACTAGAATTCCCTCACCAAACACAAGAGCATTGTCTCTTTATGGTGAGGAAACTACTTTAATTTCTATTGTTTTACATCTTGTTTATATCTTGTATACTAATCTATGTAAAAAAATATTTTTTTCATATATAAAATAAAAAATAAAAGAATAATAATAAAATATTTTGCATATGTTTATGAATTATATTTTAACGTTTTGTTAAATTTTATAAAACCTTAAAATATGAGAAAAAAGTGAAGTGGATTCATTATCTTCGAATTGCAGTAATCAGTTTATATGTTTCCATATCGATATTTGAAGGCGTAATATTAATTAATTCGAATGGTGGAATCGAAGGTCGAATACACGGAAATCTCCATCGCTCGTGTGTCTAGAATTATTATAAAATATCTGGCGTGTACCCAGCGTTGCTTGGGGACGTATAAATGGTTTGAGGTAAATTTTTGAGACTGTGAATTCTAGAGTACCTAACTGACTGGGTGCATTTTTACGGTGCAAATAATATTATCGCTTTGTAATAAGTATTTGTTGTACTTTATAAAGTGATTTTTAATATGTTCAAAAATAAATATGCCTCTGAGGAAAATACAAGTTTAAGCATGAAAAATGTAAAAGATGTGGCATATGAATGAAATCTGTAAAAATAAAATAAACAAAGAAGAAAAAATAAAAGAGTGGTGATGTGCGGTGAGTTTGTTAACTTTAAGAATAATTTGACCTTTTTCTTGAATACCAAATATGTAATTTTTTTATTATTTTATTCTTCGGGAAGGCTATTAAAATATTTGTGTACCTTTGGAAGTATGTATTTCTTTATGTATAAATATAAATGGATTTGTATTGAGGTAGAACCTGCAGACAAGCAGCCATTTAGTAGCTTCGCGGGACTACCTATCTAATAAAAAAAAATAAAAAATAACTTGATCTTTGTAATATTTCTCTTTTCGCCATTCTTTTATTTGTTTAAAACAATATAAAATTTTCTTCTCTCTTGGATATGACCGATATTTAATTTTTTCTCTAAGGCTTTGCATATGTGTTCGCAGGGATGGAAAATTCCTCCCCTACAACACATAAGCCTCCATGAAAATTGGACCCTTTTCTTTGATATCTACAGAAAGCTACTTAAAGCTCTCTTGTACTATATATCTTTATAGACATATGTACTTAACTAATTAATACGTTATTTACGAACTTGAACGCAAATATTTCCGTATTTATATTGTAATTAAATTCCATCAAACGTTGTGTAATTTTTTGATTTATGATATAGGATTTTAATTACCTTCATTTTTGTGGTAACCCCCTTGGTTCTGATCGAGGCGTCGAGTTTCACAATTTAATTGGTCTTTCCATTGCAAACCTAGACTTAAATGAATTCCCTGAATGAGCTAACTTTCCTATTGTAATTATTCTGATTCCCTGCACCCTAACAAAGTCGTAGTTAAACGCTGATAAAAGATATTATACATGTTTATTTGGACAGGTAATTAAATATAACTCAAATGGTTAATTGTTAGTAAATTTGATTTTGGTAAACTTTTGTGTCAGTTTGTCGCCACTCCTTTATGATTCTGCTGCTATAAGGTACATGTAAAGATTGATTTAGTAGGTTAATGTAATTAGTTAATTGCATATTTGACGAACTCGGAATAGCCCATTTGCTGGCATAATTTGGCTCCAAATCCTCCTGCAAGTAAACGAGATGATCGTGAGTCAACAAGAAATTCGCACAATCCTTTGACACGGCTCTTTGATTGATACCTAAGTTATCGCGTCCCAAAAAGCCTTCCACGTCATCATGCACTGCCTTCAAGTTTCCCCTCGAGTCCCGATACCCCCAAATTCCGACCCCTCCTTGGACTACAATTTACTTAGGGCGAACTGGTTTCGTCCTATATACAATCATATACTCACGGTTGGTGTGGACTTACGGGTCGTGAATCCTCATTCCACGTTTAAGAGAGGATGCGAGAGTGGTCCGGAAGACCTAAAATGCAAGCTGTATGCAGGTCCGCATCCTCCAGTAAACAGTACATACGAATAAATATATGTATACATACAGTTTGGGAAAGGTTTATAACTCGCAATACGAGGCTATCTACCTCGCATTCCAAGCTCGGATCTCGCACGAAGAGTTCTGCAAAACTCTAGGCTTGGTAACCGAATATATACGTAAGAATAAGGTTATACTAATAAATACTAGTAGAATAAGGTCTTATTGATAGTTTGTTTTGGAGAGCTATCGAACTCCAGGCTTTTTGTTTGGTTTTGACGTTTTTATTTAAGAGAATCGTCATCTCTATTTGGTTTGGTTAATGGTCTTGTTGTAGGAGCGACCACTGCCTCCTGTTTGATGAACTGTATTTGTTTTAAATTTTACCTCCAGGTTTCAACATTAATTTTGTTCATCCTATCCCGTGATTTTCCAATTGTTTCAAGTAGTTGGTTGCCACATTAGAGAGTACTCGACTCTCAAATGTCTCAGGCAACTGATGGGGTTTTGTATGAACACCCAATCAATAACATTCAAATGTTTTGTATAATTATTCGATATAATCCTACTAACCCGTGATTTTCCAATTGTTGATTGTGAATGATAAGTAATTATAAGCACGCAGCTTCCAGCTGTTTCAGGTAACTAATAAAATCTATGCGACTATCTAAACAATGATATTTAAATGTTTCATGTAATTTTTCGATATAAATCTTGCTAACCCGTGATTTTCAATTATTGTTTGTGAATGATAGGTATTTGCGAATACGCAAAAATCGCTGCACATTGTACAATGACATCCTGGTAATTATCCTTATAACCCTGACAAATTATCTAGTTATGGCCAAGGTCGTTTTCAAACTATGCAGTTGACTGACCCAATTCTTCAGTGTATGCTTTGTTTTATCAACAAATTGAACAATGTAAACATCTCATCTGACCCACTAACCCAGATGTGAGATTGTTTATTTTAAAATATCTCGCGCTCTCCTTGTGATTCAGTTTTGTTACCGTTTATTGTGCATAGTTAATTTAAATATTTTTAATTCCTTTATTGAAGTTAAACTATTTTTTCATTTTCCGAATTTAGTAAATTTACTAGAAGTTAGGTGAAAAAATAAATATAAATATATATATAAGTACACATATCTCGATTGTCAAAATACGTTAAACAAGATTACATATATTAATAAATAAATATAAGATATATGATTCTACATAGTCTTGAATATTAATAAATACATATTTTCTTTTCAATAAAGTAGATATGTCCTCAGGTAGGTATCTAAGATCGCTACCATTTCGATGTTCTGATTAAATGATAAATATATATATACCAGTGGGCACATACATTACTCATATATATATTCTTTATATACAATATATTACTTTATTTTTTTATATAGATAAATACAAATATTACATCTATTAGTGTGTAATTCCTTTTTGTTGTTTTTTCTTTAATATTCAATTGATATACTTCCATTTCACAGCCCTTCTGTGTCTCCTGGACCTGAAAATTATTTATAAAAGGAAAACTTACCCTAATCAAGGTATTTCCGGTTGGGTGGTACACAACAACCTTGATGAAGAAAACTACCTAATTAACTGTATTTTCCGACTAATTTCAAATAAATCTTTTCGACTATTTATTCCTATTTAATATTTTATTCTTGCTTGAATCATATAAATTTGCTGATAATTGATTTTTCTTCCGAACGAAATCCTAATCCAGAAAACCCGTTGATTTAATAAGACCTTTCTAGTTTAGGCTTTGAGTGATAGCTATCTCAAATTCTTTTTCGAAATAATGGCTTGATGTTTAAAATTCCGATTAGAACGACAAACACTTTTAACACGGTCGCTATGCGCACGATGGGTTTTAATCGATCAATTTATTGATTCTAAATTTCTTTTATATAAATTTATACGAAATTTTTTCCGAATTGCGCAACCTTTTAATTAACTCGATTCTTAATAAATTAGATTTTTTTCGAACTTTTACTTTTAGAACAAAGGTTTGAGCATTTGTTGTTATTTCTTTTTCGAACTGTTTAAATTGTGTTTATTTTAAACTAAGATGTAAATGTTTATTACTATTATTATTTTTTTTTTCCAAATTGATGTTAAATTATAATCTATTTTTAAATTTCAATTCACGAGCACATCCACTCTAGATGAACGACAAAACTCTCAATCGAATTTTAATTTCACTTGAATGGAATAATTATATTTTGATTTAATTTTTAATTCAGTAATCACTTTTTTGCACTTCACTAAACACTTTTTAAGCACTGAGTTTAAATTATATTTATTTTCACTGTTTAACCAAATTAAACTGACTCAACAAAACTTCACTGATGGGATTTTCAAAGGAATTTAAACTGAATTTAAAATTTCTAACTTTTCACAAAACTTCCTAAGTCCAGGGACTTGTTCAGAATTTAAACTTAGACTTTTTCAAAATTTAACACTTAGATTATTTCACTAGAATTTTACCAATAGACGTAGTACTGCGACGTAAACTCCGTTTTCAAAATCTCGACTGACTGTGTCAAAACTGGTGTGTACCTTTATTTTATACCCTTCTCAGATTCCAAAAGACGTATCTGAATTTCCTCTGATGATCGATTCCATCTTTTACCAACTCGCAAATCCGAACATCCCTGCCATCAATATCGATTGTGCTTCCATAAGATGTTCTGCTTTCCGGCTCTGGGCGGTAGTTAGTTTTTATCTCACGACTCTAAATCGATAGGGTCCGAATCGGGTAAGTCTGTGTTAATCGCCCAAGCTCCCTTTGTCCTCTGTTCATACAAAATGTAGTTAAAATCTCATGATTTTGCGTTCCTTTTTTTTCTCAATTCGCGATAGGTCCGTCCTCAATAACATATATATAGATCCCAATTTTATGCATCTCGTGCGAAAATTGTTTAAATCCATGTCGAAGTCTTTACTACGCATTTTTGAATTTCGATTTGTCTAAATTCTACTTAATTTTATTGTCACTTATATGAGCTTTTCCATTTCCACCCGTACTTTCTCTTCTTTATGTCGCAGATTCGAATTTCCCTTTTTCTTCGAATTTTATATTATTCGCGACGTTTTCTTCCACAAATTTCTTCTTTATTCTTATGTTATTTCTCATAACTCTACAGCTACTTATTCTCCAAGTCGTATTTATTTATTTCACGGATAAATTAGAATTGTATCGCTTTTCTCCACTTGGATCATTCCTTATCACCGTTCTTTACCCTTCCTTTTATCTTTTTCTCACTTTTCCCGATGTGTGTGGTCTCCAGGAAAATTTCATACTTCATCTATTATTAATTAATATATAATTTTCCACACTTCTATGGGAGATATACCTAATTTGACTCTGGGATATCTGTCACTTTTATTGTCTGACCCAATCTCCGCCCATTCTCCATCCCTCACTTACAAGATTTCACATAAATTATACGTCTGGACATATGTTTACGTCTCAGATTTTATGTACTACGGCCGTAAATTTAGTTTAATTTTAGAGCCATTATTTTTAATCTCTTTTGCTTTAAATAAACATTCCATAAGGTCCACGTTAAAATTAATCGTCTCTCCAATCGTTTATTACCTTAACGTAAATAAAAATCATGTTCGGATTTCGATTGTTTATATTCCAAAATACACATGAGACCGTCAACCTTTTATCTTGTTTCGATCCCTCTGTAATCTTGTGTAGCTCTAATATCTATCTAACCTAATAATTATGTAAAATGTCTACTTTTCCTGAATATAATCTATCGCTATATGTTTAGTTTTACTGTCTTCTTCTGATACTCAATTTTCATGTCCCTAGGACCTTTGTAGCAGTTCAAAAATCTCTGTATTATCCTTCCATTCGGTCGCCGCACTTTTCTAAAATGTCTATTTTTTTTTGCGAGATTTTCATTCAAAATTGATTTACCAATATGTCCGTTTCATCTTAAATTGATAACGATTAATTTCCATTGTTTCCAAAACTCTCACCTCTCTTTAGTACGATTTTTTCGAACTCGACACCCTACTTCTATCATAAATAATTGCACTACAGTTGAAAATTCCGCCAGTAACTTTCCTTCGCTTTTCCCGTCCTTTTTTATACTATCACGTTTATAATTTTTTTCATTGCATTTTCGTGTGTGTGTTTTTCCAACATGAAAACTTCAAAGCACTCGATTACAATGGTTCGCTACCTCCTAAATTTCTCAGTTATTGTAAACATTCCCAGGAGTTTGTCACCTTGAAAGTCGATGCTTACCCTAAAGTGCGTTCACCTCTAATTTCTGTGGGAATCGAAATGTCGTTAATTATCTATTTTAATGTCGGGTCCATAGTTCGTTCCTTTGTTTTTCGTAGACACACGCCCCTCCGTTCACTGATTGGTTACTCAAAATTTTATAGCTCTTTGTTCAGATCTATTGGTTGACAAAATTCAATATTTATTTTTAGGCCTAGAAAGGGGGTTTTCTTTCTCGTGCTAGACGATTTTACGACCTCTCTGCTTTCGTCCCGGAACCTTGATTTAATTCCAACTATTACAGGTGTCTACTGCAAGCAAGCTGAATCAATTCTTTCTCCGCCAGATGTCGTTAGCATGTCCGTTTTCATAAATAATTTGTATATTTTTTTGCAGCTATGGTTTATCTGTTTTTTCACTGTGATTTAAAGCCTTTCATCACATCTTGCCGTGTCCTCCTCAGGCGTCCTCAACCTCGTCTACCATTCACTTATAAGTCATACATTCTCTGTTCACCCCTTTTTGATAATCATATAGGTACGCCTCATTATACCACTATGAATTATTTGATTCATATCTTTCTCATATTTTTGAAGTGAAACTTCTTTACGCGCGTTATGCATTTTCGAAGACCGGAGTAAAACCGACTCATGACCGTCACGAAAAACCGTGATCATTTCGCTATAGGAGCCTAGCTAATATTATATACCTAGTTTAGGTCACTCTTCAAACTCATTTTCGCGGTCTAGAGGCAGAGCGCCCGACTCCCGTCGTGAAGAACCGAGGTTCGATCCCCGCATTAACTATTTTTTTTTCTTTTTGTGTTTTTTTTTTAATACGAGGAAAAGTAATAAAATGCTCTCGTGCTGCGACTTAGTCAGGCATACATATAAGAAGATATCTACATGATTGTTGTCAAAGATGCACATTTATATTTTTTTATTGAGTAATTTATTTTTAGAATTTTTGCGATCGAACCTTCTAATTATGTTTGAAACGATCGATTGAAGGAAGCGAATTTTGTATCGTAATATAATATCATATACAAACTCCGTTATAAAAATAAGCGCGGGACAAGTCAATTGAGGAGTACACGTTGTATACGCGGTTCTCGTCGCGCGAGATACCTCTCCTCGCGGTCTAGAGGCAGAGCGTTTGACACTCGTTATGCAGGACCCGGGTTCGAATCCCATATTTTTATAACTTTTAATTTTTCTTATCACATGCTACTTATAAATATGTCAATATTAGGAATCTAGTTAAACGTTCATTTGTTAAAAAGCATAAATAAATTTATGCTTTTTAAAACTATAATGTACAGCATTCTGAATAATAATAATATGAAATGAAAAGAGAGAGAGAAGAATACTAAAAGTTTCACTTCCGTCGTGCGTAGGCTTGCCACACACTGTATTTTTTTTTACCATTCACATCTCGTACTATCGTAAAATCCGCATTGTCGCTGTTAAACTAGTTAATTATACAGACTCTAATTCAACCCCGTATCTCATTCCAGTGCAGACGTAACGCGGATATCCCCAACAATTATACAATTTATTACTGTTACTAAATTGTTATTTTTAAAAAAAGTACATCATATAGACTGTAATTCGACTACGCATCTCATTACAGTTCAGATATAATGCTTTAAGTCTTCCTCAGGCGTTCCCGACTTGTTCTACCACTCTCTAAGCACTAGTGGTACTAATAAGTATGATAATCAATCAATCGGATAAGTGGAATAGGAAAGCGTACGGGACAAACAAAGATATATTCATTTTAATAAATTCATATTTTTCCAAAAATAATTTGATAAAAGGGTACTGAAACGCGGGCAAAATCGTGTATCACTACTATTGAAACGTAACCTAGTACTATCGTAAATATCACTTGATCTTTGTGCAAAACAATCAGGAAACAAGTTTTGTTCACAAGCGCGGGCGTAGAGAACTGATCTAAAACAAAATAAAACCGAGCGCTAATGAAAAAAGTTATCGGTGCGTTGAATTTTTGGTAGAAGCTCAGAGATTTGATTTCAACAATAACCAAACTTCCGAGAGAATTTACTAGAACCCCCACTCCACTAAAATAATAATACAAATATTTAATAATTCACCGAATTATACTTGAATTCTTCACCCGATGGTCGTCAACTGCCTACTAACAAAACCATTATGGTGAAGCATTCATTTATTGTTGATTGCTGTAAATTAATTAAAATTATTGAAATAATATTTTTTTTCTTTCTTTATATGAGTCCTAAGTGTCCCCTGTTATTGAAGTCAGAGAGACTATGGCATTCCCATTTGGGGTATATTGTAAATATTTCTAAGCAATCAAATTATAAAACAAAAAAATGACAAATAATTATAAGCAATAATATTATCTATAAAAATTGATAATATCTCCCGAGTAAAAATAAATCCCGCCAACGGGAATTTAACACTTACCTTCTAATGTCCGGTCAGGTACTCTGAACCACTGAGCTATGTCGAATTCAATATGTACTAGCACCTCAATCAACAATTACAGCTTATTATATTTTTTTAGCTGTAAACAACCAACTTTATTTTTGTAGGAAATGCTTTGTTAGTGCTAAATTTTCCACTAGATGGCGTCGAGACATATTATATCTACATTTGTTGGTGAAATATTTTTGTTGTCAAATATTATTGAAATATTTCAAGCGACTAATTGTTGCTTATAATTATTTGTTATCCTTTATGCTATGCATAAAACCTTAAATTATAAACATTAGTTTATCATTAAAATTTAAAAAAACACATGATTTTGCATTACTTCATAATTTTTTTTCTTAATGGCGATAATTTTAACAACAAAAAAAACTAAAACAAAACTTACGTCGAAAACCACATTAATTTAATCAAGTCCTTTGAGAGTTATCAACTCTACATACGTCATAAACTCACACTTCACCACAATCTACGGATGATGATACTGTCATGCTGCTCGAAACGTTGTTTAAAGAAGGAGGAAGCGCAACACGGCATAATAACTCAAAAATTAAATAAATGTGCAACTTTTGAGTCGCCCGACTCTTACAAATTCACGAAAAAGCTTATACAGCGTAAAAAAAATCCTACTTTTAGGTGTACACTTATTTTCCAAAATACGAAATAAGTTGTGTCAATTATAATTCCAATTTCAGAATACTAAAATAAATTTATCGCTCGTCTGAATTTTTCACACAATCAGTTCCAATTTTGAAAGTGACACTTAAATTCAAACAGATCCAATTTCCGAAGTTCCTTGAAACAAAGTTTAAGACAGACACACAACCGGAATTATTATTTTCGATTAATGATTTAGATTCTACAGGTCAGTTCTTCGAATGTTTTAAAAATATTGAATCTGGAGTTTTTCTAATATAAAAATTGTTTTTTTTTGTGTGATGTACATGTATATATTTCACTAGTAATTAGATAAAAGATATTATGATATGATTAATATTTATTATTTTTCAATGTTCTCCCATAATAAGCAATTGCTCGTGTGTATGGGATGAGGTATAAAGTTATAAATCAAGTCAATTAATTATTTAGTTACAAATATGAGTTATAAAGCGAAAGGACTCTTTTACACTATGTTTTCAAATTGATCACTTTGCAAACATTCTAAACTCACCAAATTCCCAACTGGCCGCTTTACCAACTAGTAATAACTGACCTATCACGCTTTTTGCTTAACCTAACGCTAAAGTTACACCCAACTTAATCGGGACAATGGATAATAGAAATAATGGATACGCCATGAACCCATTACCCGAATGAAATCGCGCGCAGAAAACGGTTGCCAGCATTATTCGACCATACTAATGCAAATCGTCATTTAAAATCTTTATTTCCACCTACACACCAAACGCACAACTTTCATTGGTTCGCCACTTTGATAGTCCGTGCAGTTTGATCGTAGTTTATACACGGTTTTACCACACATATGCCTCGGGGATCTCATTTATACAGCATTCAGTCTACTTTCATCCTTCCTCTATCAGTTCCATACCTCACTGCCATACATGTAGGTACCAGCAGTCCATTGTGGACTGCTAGCTTTTTTTGTTGGCGCTAACCGCTTTCAGCCCTCCATTAATGTTACCTGCATTTACCATTCTGGTTCTGTTATTTAACATGCAATAGAGATGAAAAAAACCAAAGCGTTTGTTTAAATACTACTTAACGCAGATGTGAAAAGTTTTTAGCAGTACTTTAAACAAATTGTGTTTTATTAAATATTTCGAAAACAATCATCAACGCCAATTCAATGTAATCGTTGTACAGGGTGTCCGAGGGTAAAGTGCTTTATCTTCTGGAGGTGATTCTACATGACGGAAGAAGTAAAAAGAAAAAATTTCAAATTTTTATTTTCCCATAGAAACTTTTTTTTTCTATAGAGAAATATTTTCGCATTCAAGCAATTCAATTTTTTTGCGTAAAGACTACCTTAAAACGTTGGAATTTCTAAAATAATAATTCATCTATTTTACTTGTACTGTGTAGAATCACTCCCCGAAGTTATCTCACTTTACCCCCGGACACCCTGTATATTATAGCGCTCACCGTATAAAACTTGTTTTATTGATTCCCCTCCTAATTTTTTTAAACATCATTTGGTGACGTAAGCCTCACTGGGTGCTTACCCGTGCTGAGGCCACCATTTTACAATTTAATAAAACAAATTATTTATTTGTTTCTTAGTACTCTATCGCTCTTTAGTATTTTAAATTAAAATCCCTATTTTTTAGTAGGGATTATAAAAAAATAGGGAAATGGTTGCCACCATTTCACAATTTAATAATACAAATTATATATTTTTTTCTTAGTACTCTATCGCTCTTTAGTATTTTAAATTATGATCCCTATATTTCCCTATTTAATCCTCAGCACGGGTAAGTGCTGTGGCCACCATTTCACAATTTTTAATACAATTTTTTTTTTCTTAGTTCTACTATCGCTCTTTAGTATTTTAAATTATAATCCCTATTTTTTAATTCAATATTTCCTATAAATAAATTATTGTCCTATTTATCTACCTTCTATCTATATTTATAAAATATGAAGGAAAATGATTGCCCCTTTCGGGTGGCGTGGGTTTGATTATTATACAAATTAAAATTCAAATTCAAAAAAATATTTATTGCACGAAAATACAGAGTACAAAGGGTATAGCTTATATGTTACAACCTATTTCTTCCAGCTAACCTAACAAATCCACACTATATTACATAACCCAACAATTACATGTAAATAAATAAGTAAAAATAAATAACAGTAAATAAAAAATAAAAACAGAGGTATTTAATTCATTTAAGGTGTAGTGACATTTGTTTAAAAGAAATGTTTTTAGTGATGATTTAAATTTAAGTATGTCGGTTATTTGTTTGATGCTACGTGGAAAGTTGTTATATACTTGAATGGCCATGTAGTGTGGTCCTTTTTGAAACAAAATTTTGTTTGCTTTTGAGATTAATAAGTTTTCTGTGAACCTTGTAGCGTGTTTATGTGTTGAGTTTTTGTGTGGAAACTTTTCTAGAGTTGATCGAACTAACAGGCATAACTCCTTTATATATATGTCCGTCACTGTCAGAAATTTGAGATTTTTTTTAAATTGGTCTACATGAATCCCGGTGATCAAAGTTTGTAATTTTTCGTTGGCACCTCTTTAGGATGATAAAAACATCTTTGGCGTATACTGAGTTTCCCCAAAAAACTATTCCGTATTTTACCATTGAGTATACGTATCCATAGTATTACTGAAAATTACAAATCTACGTTTATTACGAACTTGATAAAATTTTACACACTTGACCTTCAAAACAAGAGAGAGGTCACTGTCTACGTGAAATTTCATCAAACTCTGCTAAAAGATCGGACAACGCCGCGTATTTATTTATAAATAAAATAAATAGTAACAACAAATCATCAGTGTTTATTGAAACAATATCTCACATATTTTAACTTATTCTGTTATAGTAAAGATCACTAGAGAACTATTATAATTTTACCTTCAACCAATAATCTTCTTAAATCTTCAAGTCTATCGTGAAAACAAACTCGAGAAAGAAAGGACCTGTCCTGCAATAGATTCCATCACATCTCACTGAAGAATTTTTCATTAGAGCTCCACTGCACCTTGCAAGGCTGTAATTAATCCCTTAATGGCCCTGCAATTGTACGAAAACCCTGTTGTGTACGAAAACCGACTGCTGGGGATACCCTTATTTCTATTATCATTATTTCTGCCGCGTAGAGGATGGAACTTGGGCGAAGGATCAACTTATTGAAAAAGTACGTGATCAGAAGCTCTGATAATGCGCAAAACGGTACAGCTATAGAACTAGTCGACCAATATAACCCTGGGGAATTGAAAGACCAAAACCTAAAAGGATACAGGTGGCATTTTAAATTACTAACACCTGTTTATAGTGAATTTGTTGTGTGTATCCTCGTATAAACTGTAAAGAAATTGCAAAAATTATATATATTAAATTTTTTAATTTAATCAACTTTTCTTTAATAACTTTGAAAGTTATACCCAACAATTTAATATATCATTGAAGAAGGAGATAATACTTATAAATCTAAATGGTGAAACAGTACAAGACACAGAAAAAAATAAAAAAGGGTCTAAACTGGGAATCGAACCCAAAATCTCTGTCTTGCCGGGATAAGGTCTTTAACTAGTTGCAAGATAATACTTTTAATTCTGAATTTGAAAGATGCGATCGACAAAAATTACGTATAAATATATTATATTATATTTTAGGTCCCAATGGTCAAGTGGTAAAATTTATATCTAGTTTTATTTAATTTAATTTTTGCACAGGATACATCCATCGATGAACTAGTTTATACATCGATGAATAGGTCACATTGTTAGATTTTAAAACCTTATAAATTAGGTTAAAATAACAAGTAGAATAAAACCAACAGATACGATACGAATTGTAGTAAGTTTTTGTGAAACTGAAATAATTTATAATAAAAATGATTGCTTCAGGATCAATGCTAAAAAAACATTGCCAAAATAAACAAGTTTAGACGACGATAAATTTACCTTTCGAATGAACACCGTTTGTAAACTTGAAAAATTATGACCTCTAAAATTTGTTTTTTAAACCCACCATCAAACCCTAACAGCACACCACTGAATTTTTATATATATATATTTTTAATTATGCCTTTCATAAATATAGTTTTTTGTTTTATACACATATCATTTGATTTTCCTTGTTTGTTAATGTTATTATTCTGAGATTTCAAAAATAAGTCACAAATATTTAAAATCTGATTTTCTAAGCATTTGCTCATGAGAGCCATTTAAACCTTTTAAACGGCTTGCCACGTGGATCCATTTTGTCGATTTTAACTATACATTAAAAATTATATAGAATAAAATCTGTATGTTAAACCCAATCGGAAGAAATTAAACTCTCCAGTACAGTGACATTTTCACCGCATTTTCGTCTGAAATTTGAAAGTCTAGTAAACTCTTTAAAATATTTTTAATGAAAATTACATTGCGAGATGATAAACTTCCGAAATTGTGTCATGTTAGGCTTTAAAAGAGTTTATTTTTTTATATAGAAGAAGAATTATGTATCTTATTTTTTTTTACTTCGGAAATATTCTAAATTGCAGTAAATCACGGTAAAACTCCTTCAATTCAATGCATAAATAATATTTTCTTCGATTACAGAACAACAATTAAATTAAGCGTTATTTCCACACTTCATAATAAACCGGGATGTAGACGCTCATTATTATTATTTCCGTTCCTGAAAAGCAAAGAAACAACAAAACTTGAGTATTTATAGTTCTGGCACCAGGCTCTTCAAACTACACCAGCCTTATTAAAGAAAAACCACTTCACATTCGTTAAACGGTGTTTTTGTTACACATCGTATAAAGACCGTAAAAGTTTAGATTTGAGTTGGTACTGATCAAAAATATCTTTAACTGGGCTCCGAAAGAACTGGAAACGCTGGATTTCCCGCAGTTATTTTTTAATTGACTGTTACATCAAGAATTTGATAAGAATTCTATGAAAGTATTTTTTTTCATAACACAAATGTTTTATGTATGTGTAGGTAAAATAAATCATAGAAATCAACGTTTATATTGCGCTTACAATGAATTCAAAATCTCATTTTTTGTTTTTATTCTCTGGTAATTATTATATATATTTTTATTTTATTTTATCAACGAGATTAAAAGTGAAGTAACAGTTTTCTTGTACTTTCCATTAATGAAAAGAATGTGTTTTCTCAATTTCAGCGTTTGTAGTAAAAAAATGTTTGTTCTTTTTCAACTTTTAATGTTTATCTCAATATATAAAAATCACGTATCACTGTGTACACGCTAATCTCCGAAACCGCACAACCGATTTCAATGAAATTTTGTGAGTGTGTTTGGTTGGTTCCAACTTGAAATATAGGATAGTTTTGGACCCGATACGCAGCTGTCGATAGCTAAAAACAAAATGCGGTTGTATTTTTTTTTTCAGATTTCTCATGCTAAAATACATTCAACCAATAGACATATGAATATTAGTAGACCTGCCCTAAGTGATTAAAAGCGTATTATCCCCACTCCCCATACCGGTTCCATTGGAGCCGGCTGTGCTCGCGTATGGCCTCAAGTGAAATTTGAAAACGTGACGTCATCATTCTTGTGCGAACTATGGTCGAGGCATCATCGGTTCATTTTACGAAATAACACGGCAAAATGTTGACTTGTACTATGAAAACTTGTAAAAATAGATGTGAAAAAGAGAATAAACCCAATTGTCGTATTACATTCCATATATAAGCATTATTTTACTTTATTTTAAGCATATTCACATCGTATAATATGAATCAGTTGTTACTATCACATCGAGAAACGTCTGGACGCGAAACACAAAGCTGGTTGGTTGCTGGGAAGTAAATTATGAACATTTATAAAAGTGTCTTAACTAAATACTTAAACAAAATATTCGACTCTGAAAATAGAACCGAATTTTTTTGCCGAATTTGGACTTCGCAAATTTGTTCATAACGTGGCGAGTAATTTGCGCTCCCATGTAAAAATGTCTATTCATTCAAAAGCAGATTTTACTTTTAAGAAGTAAATGGTGATATTATAATGCGAGATGCCTATTTACTGTCAGATTGATTTATTGACGAATCACAGTCAGCTTCACTCCCTTCGTTCTTCAACAGTTGATTTTACCCCTCGCCATTATCTTCTCGTCTATTAATTCCTATTTCTGTGATTCAACCACAAAATTTAACTTCCCTACGTATAAGGCGGTCTGTGACAGGACAACGTCTGCCCGGACCCACTACATATACAATAATCAAAAATTTATAAAATTAAATCTAGTTTCTTTAAATGTTATTTATTTTTACAAAATCATCAAAAAGAAATTCCGAAATTCTACTAAAATTTTTAAGTTTAAACAACAGATAAACAACCCCTCTTTGGCTTCGTAAACAATGTATTTATCTTTCCATGAAATATTTTCAGTTTCAGTAATGTTTTAAACACACAGTTTATCAATTGAATAAAATATTCACCATGTCTTTTGATATTTTATTTCGTTTGTTAGGTTAGAAAATTAATATTTTATTGATGACGGAACCTCAAAATAGTGATTCATTAAAAATTACTAATAATATATTTACGATATAAATACACAAAAATCGTTTGAAACAGTTTATTACAATAATGACCGCTCTATCGGTATAGAAGGGGACCTTCCTTCATTCAAACAAATGTGCGTGTTTAAATTATAATGATGAAAAGCCACAAAGTAAATGGTTTCTTCAACATGTAAGAAAATAGGTAGGTACTTCTTCAACAGTAAAATCAAGTAAATTTTTATGAATATTCACTTAACCTATTCTGAAATAATTTTCGATGTTTAAATTTTTCAAAGCCTGCCAATAAGAACAAATTCTGACGGGGTACATCCAACTCGGCTATGAAATCAACAAATCCTAATGTAAATATTTAAAAAGATTTCCAAAATATGAATTCTTTTAACATAATTTGTACACCACAGTGATAACCGTGTGAGAGTGTACGCAGCGAAACTTGGCACAAAATTGTCCGAATTCTTAATATCATATAAGTTCTGTCAGAACACACCGACCAGTCACATGGTGTTAGTATCTTACGGTTTTATTCATTTTTAAATGGCGATTTATTAATTCTACGTTTGAAATATTCAGTAATCAGCGTTTGTTTGTTTTTTTTTTATTACTGTTTCGACAAATTATTATCAATCCAATCAGTACTATCTTCTCATTCTGACACTCTTACGATCTGCGAAGATAATTACACAAACAGGTAAAAGCATTTAAAAGTGTTATTGATCAGGACAAGGGGAAGGTCACCATACGTTTTGTCGAATAATAATGAGATACTGCAAGCTACCTACGATATAATGTTTTTAACAGGATATTATTTTTGTAATATTGAGTGTTGATTTTTCACGGGTCTGCGCTAGGAATATAATATCATTAAATACAGTGGTTGAAACTAAGTGTCTCTTCACTTTTTAAATAATAATATAGTTTTTTCTACTTAAGGCTTAGTTCCGTGTTGTGATTTCGATTACAATCAACTATCGTGGAATATTATAATAGTACCTTCGGACTCTGTACAATTCACAGTTCACCCAACTTCTAATGCCAACTTAACTTGGGGCTTCAATGTGCCCTCGTGCCTAAACTGGCCACTTAGGGTTACAGCGAGAATTTCAAAAGCTTGTTGGGAAGATTGCTTCCGTTGAAAGAGACTCAGGCAGTGCTGAGTCTATAGGAATATTATACTCATTGGCGGCTTTCTGTAAGGAGCTTACGTGCAGTGAACTCCCAAACAGTACCATGGACGAAAAAGACTGATATGATTTATAATATAACTACATCTTGAACATAATAAATCCGCCTGCCACTGCACGTATAAAAATTCGTTTATAGGAGCGGAATCCAGAACGCACCTATGGACAGAAAATTTCTATAGAATATTTCATACGAACAGTATTCTGACCCGTAGAATGAGATGTACTTACCTCTCTTTCTCCAGGGCCAAAATATTAGTACTAATTTATGCATATATAGATATTATACGCCCATATGGGCTTTTGCAAACACGTACATAATAATTAAGTGGAACAGTAATCACAAGTAAAATTTTCTTTTAAACTTATATATAACCCAAGCAAAAGAAAAGTATTATGCTTACCTTAATTGTAATCATTACTGAGCTATGGTATTATAGCCTTCTTGTAACTATATTCAATGCAGTTAAACATATGTCAAACTTTTGCAAAAGTGTTGCCAACTGCATGCAATCTAGGTACAAGCATGTATCTAAATGACTGCAGATATTAATGTTGCAATCAAAAATAATTTTTGATCGAATAGTTCTAGTTGGCATGTTGAAGGCGGCTAGATTCAATAAATCAGGGCTGTCTATAATACCATTAATCATTTTAAAAATAAAATTCATTATTGTTGCCTTTGAAAATATTGCATAAATGAATCAATTTTTGTGTATAAGCGATTGAATTTTTTTTTTTCCTCTCTAAGTAAACTTTGATTGAATCCCCATTGAGAATGGCCAGGCCACGAACCTCCACTGATTAAACTTGGTTGGTATTTTGTATTTCAAGAAAATGTTTTGTACGAAATAATTAATTTGAGTAAGCTTACTAAGGATGTACAGGCGAATCATTTTAAGATTTTTCACACCGATAGTGGTTCAAATTTGTTGGAAATAGTTTGAAACATCTGCCCGTACTCCCCTATTACCCCCAAAGTAGCCCTACGATACAATACACCAATTTTGGCGATCGTTAACTTTTTGTAGAAGGGATGCTTGGCAATATATTTAGGTATACCTACAAACTGCCTACTAACAAATATGAAAATCTACAGACTCGCGAATAAGATGCAATTACTGACTAAAATAGTGTATCAGATTAGCTATATACATTCTTTCAAACAATCCAAAATCCTTAAAAACTGATCCAAAATTAAATACTTTATCGAATGACATATCTACAAAAATACATTGTTCAAATAATTCGACTTCAGTCATTCAAACTTAACTGTTAGTAGTTAATCGTCAGTAACAATACACACGACTCGATGTAAATTAAAACCCTTTATTAAAAATTATGTCGGATGCAGATTTTACATTCAATGACTAGGGAGACGGGACTGAATGTGCATCAGTGAAATTCTAATCCTTTGTGGACGCGGAACGAACATCGAATCCAATCCACACTGTTCCTTGAATCTGTGTATTCTAGCATTTTGGGCAGTTCGGAGTTACAATTTCAACTTTTTTGTATATCCCGTCGCATCTGTGTATTCTGTGATTTTGGGCAGATCTGAGTTATGAACGCCACTATGTTGTATATCTCGTACCCCAGGGGTCGCATCTTGGACCACTCTTATTTAATATTACATTTTGGGCAGATCTAAGTTATGAATACCACTATGTTGTATATCTCGTAGCATCTGTGTATTATAGCATTTTGGGCAGATCTGAGTTATGAATGCCGCTATGTTGTATATCTCATTGGACGTCGAGTGGTATAAACAGCCGTAATATAATATAAATAAAAACAATTTCAAGGTTGGCTTTCCTGCAACAACTCAATGATATCCAAGACGACCCTAGCTTCTAATCATCAAATAAAAGAGGATGGAATAGTTGAAACCTATATAAAACTCTATCTTGTAGAAAAATTGGAAGGAAAATTACCAGCAAGTATCAAAATTAGTGTCAAAATGATGCAGTTATATCGAACTGTCAAAATTTGGTTTGACATCTCGTTGGTTTAGCTCAAGAAGTTTTTAGGTGATATTTTTTGTAAAATTGAGTTTTTCTGAAAACTACGAGTATATTTACGCTTTTGGCACAAGAAGCTGCTTTGGAGGAAAGAAGTCATTAATTATTATATAAAATGTAATTTTATTGAAAAAAAATTTCAGATTACTTAAGAATTCCTGGTAAGCTTTTAAATGGAAGAAGAAGATGGTTTGAAAGAGAGATATGTAATTATGAATATTAGAGATTAAAAAACGGTTATATTTAAAGAGCGAAAGCGAAAATATTTAATAAATCATGATTTATTTAAAATAGAACCAAAATCTCTCGACAAATGTCTAAAGTCGGATTTAAACAAATACTGTGGTATTTTCATATTATCATTATTACATATTAAATAACATAGCAAATATTTTTTTAGTTTGTAATAATTTTCGTAGCATACTTTCCTTTTTTTCCTATCGAGGGAATTTCATGAAATTACCGTTTCGGCTCGGCAAATGTAAAGATATTATCTTAAAATACAGGGTGCACCAAAACTGACAGAAGGGCCGTAACATCCGTTGTTGTGTGGTGGGGAAAGTAGTCTGGAAGGGATCACATTATTTCACGAGGGTCGTGCCGTTTTCAGTCGTTACCATAGTTTGGTCCGGACAACAACGGGGCTTTGCCTTCCGCACGTTTCTTGAAAATTAACGTCATGAATAAATAAAATTTTCATTACAATAAATAAAATAACACAAGGCAACTTCACGAGAGACCTCTCCACTCCCCAAAAGTTACGGTGTGGTGTGTGATTTCCAAATTTAAGGTGATTGGCCTTATTTTTTGGAGAAGAATGGACAAACCGTGACTATCGACGCTCAATGTTATGTTTCCATGTTGTTAATAAATACATTAAAAACGATTTTTCGAGTTTTCCAACATCTGTTAAAATCTGGTGGAAACATATTTATTTAAAGTTTAGTACAATTAAATTTGAATAAATATAAAGTAACGATCAATATCCCTTTTAATATGGCGCTCAATAAATTTAAAGCTCTTAATGAACTTTATTAAGTCTATGAAACTTTCCTCAACACAAAATTCATTATTCGATCATTGAACGAATAGATCAATAAGTCTCGCATAATATATTGAAGTGCTCGGTTTATGTAAAATATTTGTATTGGTTTCAAATTATTATCGTAATATAAAATCACGTTTCGAATTTTGAAATAAATTATTACTGGAAATATTTAGAATATTCTATTTTTGAAAATCTTAGTACTTAATGGAATTCTGCCGTAAAGAGTACAAAATTGAGTCAATCATTTTGAATAACTCAAAATGATTGACTCAATTTTGTAATTTTTTTTTTTAAACGGCGGACTAATGACAAATATGAAGTAAATTTATTTAACAGTACTAACAATAAAGTTTAGGGTGAATTGCCTAATACAAAAAAAAAAAAAGCAATAAAGTTTATTAATTTTCTTATTTGACCCCCGTCGGCTGCACGAATCCGAATAATAAGCTTGTCTTGTGTTGTCGAGTTCACTGCAGCCACGTTATGGTTCCACAGGTTATGGCTCGGCCATAATTGTTGTTAGAGGTGGTACATATTTTGAGAATTGAAAGTGTTTGAAATATGAAGTTACGAAAGCGAATTAAATTAAAACTAACCCTTTATAATGAAACAAATTTAAAACCTTGTTCCAGTTGTTTATTTCTCAGACCGGTTTCAAACAGTTTACACGTTTATCTTCATGTTGGTACATGTGAACAAGAGTCACTCGCTTGCTAAGGTAGAGTGTTGAATTTTTATAATATTATTGATGTAGTACAATCTATCTAGGTTTTGTCTCAGCACAATTTAGTACCCAGTAAGGCCCACTTTAAAAAATAATGTTAAAAATCATATATTGTCAAATAAAATTACGGCGATTTTGATGGGACACGGTAACATTGGCGGTCAATAGTATTGGCAAGACTATTGATGGGCAAGATAGTTCGTACCCCTAGTCTTAGACTACGTGTCAAAGATTTGCAATCTTGAGTTAATAATGCAGAAATATTGGAAACATTCTTCGAAACCTGCTTCAAATCACATCTCTAAACAAACTGTACAAATTTTTAAGACATAAAATTCCTTACGCCTTTTTTGATTTTTTTCTCAGAATAGTTTTTACATGTCATGACATGTAAAAACTATAACATGTGATCCATGGGTCTGATAGTCAATAATCTGATAGTATTATTGTCCCAGCGTCTGGACGATGTAGGTCCTCTGATTGGTCAAATTAAAATTGTCTGTTTCGGGTAAATTCAGCTAACTTGAAAATTAAGACACGATTTCATACTAAAATAGGATCGCCTCATAATAATACGAGATTTCTTCAAAAGCATCGTTTCTGCTCATATAATTTTTGGATAATATCGAAAATATGTTTTAGAAAGTTCATAATCCATTGGATTAATTACATTACAGTGAAAATTATCCACAGTTACGTGATTATGTTTGACGTTTATAAAAAAATCACGCGTTCCTTCAATTGCCGATACGCACGGCTATAGATTAGATGGCCGACAGAGCGCACCTCTGGCGGTATAAAAACCAACCAAATGAATGGCGCGAATATTTAAATATGCAGCTCACAATATTTGACTACTTACGATTAACAAGCGTTTAATAAAAAGATTTCTTCTGGAAGCTTATCACTTTGTAATGGAATTTTTCATTATTATTTATATTTTTTTTGTTAATTAATTATATCTGATTTTATATTGACATGTTTTCTAATTTATAAAATTTCAAAATTATTTATTTGCGATGCTTTATATCCTGAGTGAAGTATTTTAAGACCTGAATTTTTTATCGAAAGTGTGATCATTATTCAAACTCAGATTCTATATTTCCATTAAGAGCCCTGCGATATTCTTTAGTTCTGACTTCAAAGTTTCTATTGGTTCTACCTTTGTAAAAGAAATTACAATCATCCCAATTGAGTTTTTAAATTCCTGATTTTTTTGTTTGAGTTTTGCTATCTTTATTATTAAGAATACATTTCTTGATTGTTATTAGTGTAAAACGCCAGTTGAATAGTACCAGGATTGTTTTTATATATAATTTTAGAAGTATCGTTATCCACAAACAGAATTCTACGCCATTGTTTATTTCTATCTTTAGAAAGACCGTTTGAAGAGAATATGTTTAATTTTTTTATTTAGTATTTCAACTATCAATTTATTAGAATAACCGTTATTAAAAGCTATTTGTCTTATAAATATATTGTTTTATGGTTATATGCTATTTGTTTTTTTCAGGTCTTAAAATACTTCACTATAAATAGTTTTGAAATTTTAGAAATGAGGAAACATGTTAATATAAAAGCAGATATAATTAACAAGAATTTTTTTATAAACTTTCTTTTAAATATTTTCCCACTCAACTGGTCTTTCCCGTCTAACGATATTGTAATTCCTAATTATTATAAACCCAGCCTACTCTTACCCCTCCCCCCTCCTTCCACGTCTTCTTTCACAATTGCAATCTATATTTAATTTTTGACTTCGCTGTATACACAATAAAATGTAAACATTATATTTATTTATTTATTGGACAATTTGCATAGCGCCGCTTTTGTGAGATATCACCTCAGGGGTGCTATATTGTAATAATCTACCTTTATATATAGATTTTTACTCTCCTGATGATGTTGTATATATAATCTAACGTTAAACTTTATTAGATACAGTAACAGTTGTAGGTAAAGAATTACTACCAGTTGGAGTAAAATTAACACCTTTTAATTAAACCGACTGCTAATCTCATCGCACAATTAGCCTCCTTTTATTCATAAACACGGGTACAATTAATCAATATGTAATAATCTATTATTTAAGTCAACTTTGTTTAACTATCTTTAATTGTAACAAACTAAACGATATTGATTCAACTTATAGACATTGACGGTTGTAACACATATTTAAGCACTGCAAGTCTCCTATGAGCTAATTATATTAGGTATCTAAGATAACAGATAATATCAGTTGTAGACATGTAGTCAATAATAGTGTTTCATTTGAAATAATCCATCACAAATACGTAAAATTTCATTTATTCAAACAACTGTCATTCTTATTATGCGTAAATTTAGCATGTTATTATTAATTAACTCCTTCCTGTTCCGTGTTTTAACAATATATATACTCACCCTCTCTCTGTGAATGTCCTAATATCTATCTATTAAATGTAACTGTTGTTAACATCACTTAAAATGGGCGAAGCCCAACCAAGAGCCGCCCGCAGGGCCTAGCAGAAAAAAACCCGCGGAGCGGGTTTTTAACTGCTAGTATAATATAATAGTATAATCTGTGCTATAGTCAATAATAACCAATTTATCTTGATAGTTTACCAGGACCTTTATGATCTCAATAAAACCACCACGTCAATATTACGATGGAACGTCATTTCAAAGCAGTGAATCTCAAAGTGCTACTGAAGTGGCCTCAAGTGCACTGGGGAACGTTCGGAAAATAATAAATTGTAAAATAAATTCGGTTGAACGTATTTTTTTCTTAATTTTCCCACCACAACACAGATCCATAATTATATTGCTTGGAATGACCTTTCGGTGGTAGAGTTTGCATCGCGTCTGGTTCCCAATACCTACCCAATGGGTATTGTTAATTTACTAAAATTTTTGGTAAAATTATTCGTTTTCCTGTTAAAAACGGGACTGGAGGCCTATTACGAATGATTTGACAAATCTCATTACAAACTATAAATATATATATAGTAAAGCGCGAATATGTTATGAGAAAGTTGGAACATGTGTTATTACAAATAATAATATTTTCATATTATTGTAGAAAGTAATCACTTTGTGGTTTGACATATTTAATAAAATAAAATAAAATTCCTTTTTGTTTTAAAACCACGAGTTTTCAATAATTTTTAGAACCGACCGGTTTCGCTTCACTCAAGCATCTTCAGGGTACAAATTATTACTAGACAAGAAGTACAAAGTGTGAGCTTTTATATAAAAAAATTTTGAGGGAGACAACATGATATAAATACACGATATACGACAACATTTAAAACAGTGCGCACGTCAAATAATCGCTCCACAAAAATCGCTCAAATTCATAGTTAAAATCTCACCAAAATCAAACAACCGACGGTTGGTGTTTACCTGAAAAACCAGTGAAGTGATTCATCCAATTTAGTTTAGTCTAAACGGCCTAGTCATTACAATTTTAAGTGATTAAAGTGACAATTTGAAGTGACAGTGACCGCCTTGCAAACTCAATCAAAACCTTTTATTACAACAAATACAAACGGACCTGTGCCCTCACAATTAATATTATAATTATTTATCGATACGTCACAGGCGGTCAGTAGCCTGGTGGTATAAACGTTTCGCCAATTCTCTCCGTGGAATACGGGAAGTCAGTTCAAACCCCACAGTTTCCAAAAAAAAAAAAAAAACTTTGCTGCTTTTTTTTCAACCGCATTTTTTTTTTTTGTTCTTTTAAATTTAATTTTAATCTGCATTGTAACGTGTGATATTTTTGAAACCCTTTAAACAAAAAATATAGAACATCTAATTAAACAATAAACCTTTTTTAAAAAATACACAATGAGCAGCACCAGAGGCAAGACAACCATTCTGGATAGCGAAGATAAAATCATACAGTTCCTAGAAAAAAAAAATGGACGTAATGAAAAAAGACATAATGTCTCAAATAGCTATTCAAAACATTGAAAACCAAAAAAACATCGATAGCTTAAAAAAAGATATGTCGGAAATTATAGAAAAAAAATTCTCTGCTGAATTAAAAGATGTAAAAAACCTCAAGAACCAGCTGTGCGAACTCACCAAGACCATTGACTTTCTTTCACTAAAAATCGATGACTATGAAGTAGAGAGAAATAAACTACACAAAAAAATTAAGGAAGTGGAAAAAGAAAACAAAAATTTAAAATCTGTTGTAAATCAATCTCTACAAAACTGCCTTGAAACATCGCTCGAAATCAACGGAATCGAAACTAAAAAAGAAGAAAATCCTAAATTACCTATTGAATGCATCTTTAAAAAAATAGGGTGTGAAGATTTACTAAATAATAATTCCATAATAAACATTTACACCAACTCACTAAAGAAATGTATAACAATAAAGATGGCTACAAAAGAATTGAAAGACAGGATCCTTTCCCAAAAAAAGAAAGCGGGATATTTCTCCGCCAAAGATATAAATCACTCCACCTCGATAAACCCTATCTACATAAATGAAAAGCTGACGCCACAAAACAAGCAATTACTCTGGCTAGCGAGAGCAACAAAGGCGATGGGTTACCAATACGCGTGGACGAAGAACGGGAACGTCCTTCTCCGCAAAAATAAGGATACTCCAATTATATACATCAGAGACGCGAGCGACATACCCCTTCAATAACCTGGACTCCCTCCTGTACCTTCAAAGATGACCTCCGGACTCAACTAAAAATGGCCCCTTCAGAAGAAAACAGCATCCCTGAAACTCTTGAATGTGACAATTTTGAAGATGTAAACACACTTTTCTACGACACATCTTTCAACATACTAAACATGAACATCAGAAGCATTCGAAAAAATTTTGATGATTTCTGTATCCTTTTAAATTCGTTAACCTTCCAAATTGATTTTATTGCACTCACTGAAACACAAATGCGTGAATGTACCCCTTTCAACTTACCAAACTACACTACTTTTTCAATTCCGTCTAGACACACCTCTCACGATGGCATAACCATATTTTACAATATACACACCATATCCAACATTAGCATAGACAACACTCATTTCAAATATGCAAATGCCGTCCATGCAACCTTCTCCTCCAAAGGAAAAAAATACTCAATTTTAACAGCATACCGCTCCCCTTCTTTATCCCCAATTTTGTTTACACAAGAAATCAAAACTTTTATCAACAATAACAGCTCTAATCAATTCGATTTTGCATTTTTTATGGGTGATATTAACATAAATATACAAAACGCTGTATTAAATCCGACCGCAAACGAATATCTAAATGTTCTATACTCCACAGGATACCTATCATATATAAACAACACTACCAGACCTAATCATCCAAACGATACATGTCTTGACCATATATTTCTAAAAACACACAAAAATTTCCAACATAAATCCGCTACATTAAAAATCGACATAACTGACCACTATCCCACCTTTTACGGCCATCATACACCAAATTTATCCATCTCTGTTGAACCGAAAAACAAAGCAATGATTAAAATCAACTATTCAACTTTAAATAACTTACTGAACGAAGAATCGTGGATCGCTGTCCTATCTAATGACAACCCAAATTTGGCTTTAAATACCTTCTATGAAATACTTCAAAATTATATTAAAAAAAGTCAAGAAACAATAGCACCGCCAAAAAGTAAGCACAAACACATAAAACCGTGGATTACGCGCGGACTAATAATCTCAATACAACACAGAAACAAACTTTTTAAGATCTATAAAAATCACGAAAAATATTGCACATCCAAAAACGAAGCACAGAACCACACCAAACGGAACGAATACATTTTATTTAGAAACTACCTAAACTCAATCATAAAAAAACAAAAACAACAATACTACTCTACACAACTACATAATGCTCATAACGACTCCAAAAAAACATGGCACGTCATAAACGAAATCTCAAACAGGAACCAAAAAGTTCATAAAACTCCTCAAAAAATCATTACTGACAATAACACAACCATCGAAGACGCTGAGAGCATTGCAAACAATTTCAATCACTTCTTTACAAACATCGCCTCAACCCTCATAGATGATAATCCCAGTCTTAGCATTCACTCGAATCAAATTCCTCCCGGCCTTTCAGATTCTAATGTCACTACATATGAACTATCTACATTCAACGAAATAACAGAACTTGAAATCTCAAAACAAATTGACAACCTTAAAGAGAAGTCTGCAAATGGCCCAGATAACATTAGCAATACCACAATTAAATCAATTAAAAAGCATATAATCATTCCAATACATCATATTTTCAACAACTGCATCAGGCATAGCATTTACCCCAATGACTTCAAACTCTCTCACATCATTCCAATACATAAATCCGGATCTCAATTCAAAACAGACAACTACAGACCTATAACTTTAACTTCTCAATTATCCAAAATCTTCGAAAAGTGTTTAAAACGACAAATTATGAACTTTCTAGAATCTAATGATATCCTCTCAGCTAATCAATACGGCTTTAGAACCAAACTGTGCACCGATGACGCTATCTTTAGCTTAACCAAAAGAATATACTCTAACCTTGACTCTAACACTAAAACGCTAACCATTTTCTTGGATTTAAAGAAAGCGTTTGACACAGTCAACCACAAAATTTTATTAAAAAAAATCTCTAAAGTCGGTATTAAAAACAAAAGTTTCATGTTATTAAAAAGCTATATATTGAATCGCCAACAACGCACAAAAATAGGAACAAGCTTAAGTACCTATGACTTGACAAAACATGGTATTCCTCAAGGAACTGTCTTAGGGCCACTACTCTTTCTAATCTACATCAATGACCTATGCAATATTGCAATACCAGGTAAAATTCTCTCTTTTGCCGATGATACTGCAATAACAGTACAAGGTAAAACGTGGGAAGAAACAACCAGGAAAGCCAACAAATGTATTGCAACAGTCAAAGATTGGCTTGATAGAAATCTCCTCAGTCTAAATTTGAATAAAACTATCTTTATTCCCTTTTACAATTCCCAAAAGTCATCCCCTAAAAATAATCTTAATCTGAAGTTCCACAACCCTAATTGTAACTTTGCGACATGCTTAAACTGCGAAGACGTGAAATTCGGACAATATATCAAGTATTTAGGAGTTACTATAGACTGCCAACTCAAATGGACTTACCATATAGAAAAGACGGTCAATAAACTGAGATACCTAAGTTACATTTTCAAACGAATGAGCAACATTGTCAATATAAGAACCATGAAACTTGTTTATGACGCGTTAGTGCTTTCATCTATTTCCTATGGAATAATTGCCTGGGGAGGAACTTACAATAATCACGTAAAACCCTTAGAAATCGCTCAGAAATCCATCATTAAAATAATGTACCAAAGGACCAAGACATATCCCACCAACCAGTTATTTCAAGAAACAGAAATCATGGAACTAAGACGGATCTATTGTATTCAATGTCTCAAATTTATATTTACGCGTCCTATCAATTTCACCAAAAACACAAATCGCTCGAGCCAGAGACATACCACATGCGTGTTCACAGTCCCTCACTGCAAAACTAGGCTGGGCCAAAGGCACATCAACTATATTGCCCCAAAATTGTTCAATTCTTTACCCAATTCCATCAACATGTCTCAAAACCTGAACTTATATAAGAAAAATGTTAAAAGTTGGATAAGAAATAATTTCGAAGCGAGTAACTTTTTTCTATAATTTAAGCCATCTGTTTCTAAATAACTAAACTACCACATGTCTCTCTGTAAATTAAAGATTAATTTCTTTAAATCAAAGAAATATATACATGCATCTATGTTTTATGTGTGTGTGTGGGTGTGTGTGTGTGCGTGAGTGTGTGTGCGTGTGTCTGTGTGTGCGTGTGTCTGTGTGTGCGTGTGTCTGTGTGTGCGTGTATCTGTGTGTGTATGTGTGTGTGTGTGAGGGTGTGTGTGTGTGTGTGTATATGTTTGTAAATTTAAAAAAAAAAAAAAGAAAAAATAGAAACTTCTCTAAAAAAAAAAACAAATCACATTGATCTCTATAGATACATTTAACAAGTTTAAAAAAAACTATATTTTAAACACCACTGTTTTATCCTTACACTATAATACCCACGCTCAGGCTTCGCCTTTGTGGGATTTTTTTGTTACTCTTTCATTCTATATTACTATGTATGTACCTGAATTGTATATGTATCAAAAATTTTGTTAATAAAAAAAAAAAAAAAAAAAAAAAAATATAACAAACACAGAGAAATCCCACAATACTTTTACACAACGCTGTCCTAGTTCTTGTATGTTCAATAGACCTTTTTTTGCAAAACTGAGTTTTGAATGCCAATATGTTCATTAGCCTATTGCGCATTAATGAAGCTAAAAAAAAACATATTTTTTGGTTTTTAAGTGACATTTTAAGCATTTTTCGAGTGCAAATATCCACTCACGGAATAATTTTTCTGTTCTTATTTGTTCAATCTCCTGGATATTGAACATTCAAACACTCAAAGTTATGAATATAATATTTTTAAAAAGTTCATAGATATTTTTTCAACATCCCACCGAACGTTGAGGTCTTGAATGTTCAATCTCCACTGTCAACCAATCAAGAGCCGACTAGTTAAAATGTGCGGCGATGTTGATTTTTAGTTGTTTTCTAACAACTAAATTGTTCCACTAAAAATACGTTTACTTGCGAATATATACTGTTATTGAACTAAAAAATGACTTCACCTACTCCAGAATCAATAAACCTTAGAACAGTAGCTCCAATAGAAAGGTAAGTCTTAAAATTATTTCATTTATAGGCTTTTTCACCATATTTTACATGTACTTCTTGAATTTGTAGGCAAATATACAGGTGCTTCATTTATTATTTATTTATTCAATTATTTATTTACAAACTTAGGACTTTTGCCTAAAATGAGTATTAATAAATTATATTAGTGCATTAAAACTTATTTTTATTCAAGAAATACAACAAAAGAGCCAGGACATGGAAATGTGCAAAAAGTCGATAGTCTGATTGAAAGACATCTACGACACATATTTAGTCCGTTATCACTGCTGAGATCGCTGATGAAAACGAAGTCCAAATATTTCAATTTTGAATTCATTCAATTAAAAGTTTCTGATTTTTTGTTTTTTTTAGTCACATAAAAAACAATAAACATATTCTTATGTAGGAACTACAATAAAACCAATTTAATAATAATAAATAATAAATTTAATGTTAAATAGCGCACACCCATAACCCAAATCGCGGGATATTATAATTTTAGGATTTTAAGAGCTGAAAGTAATTAAAAAAATAATATTTTACTCACGATAATCAACATAAATAATAAGCTCACGGCAAATAAGACCTTCCGAAAGAAAAAAAAATCTTTCTAAAGTAAGTAAACTTTAAAAATTACATTTATCAAATGTAGGTAACGAAACAATAAAAATAAAACAAATTTTCAACTGAAAATTGAACTTCAATAGTTTTACACATCACTCGGGATTTTTTTATTGAATACCGCACACAGTCTCAACTGCTCTCAACCATCTGGAGCCAGTGAGACTATGGAATCCCCAATTGGGGTATATTAGTATATTGTGAGGCTGAAGGTAGTGTGGAGGGGAAGGAGATGGAGAGGAGTAAGAGAGGAAGGAAGAATGAATGAGAAGAGAGATGGTATGTGAGTATCTATTCAGACCTGATCACCAAACACGGCTAAAGCCATTTCAATTCTTATGGTGGTCTTTACACCATATCTTCCTCTCTGGAACATGCCGCAAATAGACTATATGTTATTTTAAATGAATAATTTGTGAAAATAACATAAATGAGTCAAATAAAATTTACTTGCGCACGCCGGGATTTGAATCCGCGACCTCCAGATTTCCAGTCAAGAGTAACCCTAGACCACGAAGGCCGTAATACGTACGATGTAAGAATATTTCATATCACGCATGCACCGACAGCCGATAGTAGTATATTAGCGGTAGGTATACCGCACACAGTCTCAACTGCTCTCAACCATCTGGAGCCAGTGAGACTATGGAATCCCCAATTGGGGTATATTAGTATATTGTGAGGCTGAAGGTAGTGTGGAGGGGAAGGAGATGGAGAGGAGTAAGAGAGGAAGGAAGAATGAATGAGAAGAGAGATGGTATGTGAGTATCTATTCAGACCTGATCACCAAACACGGCTAAAGCCATTTCAATTCTTATGGTGGTCTTTACACCATATCTTCCTCTCTGGAACATGCCGCAAATAGACTATATGTTATTTTAAATGAATAATTTGTGAAAATAACATAAATGAGTCAAATAAAATTTACTTGCGCACGCCGGGATTTGAATCCGCGACCTCCAGATTTCCAGTCAAGAGTAACCCTAGACCACGAAGGCCGTAATACGTACGATGTAAGAATATTTCATATCACGCATGCACCGACAGCCGATAGTAGTATATTAGCGGTAGGTACCTTTGTACTTGTGCATTGTTTTCAAACTTCCAAAATATTAGATGATTTATATAGAGCTGTTTTTGTGAAAAATCAACTCAAGGGCTCTGTTTGTATATTTTAAAGTAATACTTTAAGTCAACTACTAACTAAGATAAAAGTAAAGTATTTGAAATCTGAAAAGCATTCTGTATATGCAATTTACCATTAATTGGCTAATTGAACAAAAAATACCTCAAACTTATGGGAGCCGAATTGTTCAATCTCCAGACAATGTGTTCAAAATCCAAAATAATCATTCATCATTTTCAAGCCATGTTCAACGTCCACCTTTAAAGTCATAATATGGGCATATTATAGCTTCAATCTTCGAAAAATGATCATTAATAATTTTTTGTTACACATATGTATTAAACGAAATGACCAAAATCGAGAATTTTTTAGAATTTGCCTGTAAAAACAAAAAAAACGTCTCCTGTAAAATTTGCTAAATGGTCTATTGAACATACAAAAACTAAGGCAGCGACAAGTACAAAATACATGGTAAAAACCGATGTAGGGCTGATTCAATACAATCCTGTTAAAAACGTACTGGCAAGCGATTTCTTAATAAAATATTAGTCCATTCAGAAAATATCAGCTTCGCTTTTCCTGATAAACATATATATGAAATGTGCCAATATTAGAGTTTTTATGAACACATATTCCGACGTCCTTATAACACATTTGTGTTTTACTCATAGTTTGTAGGGAAATGTATCTATTCATTCGTTAATGGCCCGCAGTCAGGTTTTTAACATGAATGCGAATAATTTGACCAGATTTGTAATAAATTTGAAACTTTTTTTATCAGAAATTTTTCTAATTGTATCAATAATTATTGATTGGCTTTTCTTGCAGCAAGGAAGGTGGGGGCGATGTAATAAAGACATTTTTGAGAATGGGGGGCGGTGAGTCAAATAGTTTGGGAAACTCTGGAAAGTTTTGAAAGACGGACGGCGCAACCGATAAATCTGAAAGCCTTTATGGGCTTCATAGGAAATTCAATACAGTTTGTATGAGGGGATAAATCTTATAACATAAAGGCTATACACGTGCAATGGGAACCGGTCGCGATTTTTATTTCTTCGGTAGACCATGTAGGTAGGTACTGTACAAATAATATAGTTTCGATGTGAATTTTATATTTCAAACCTTTCCATTTATTCCGCTTCCTCTCACCGGATTTATTGGCGCCGGATTTTGTACGCGTTTATAATTTAAACTAAATCTCACCGGAAACGAAGAAGTACGTAGTTTTAAATATCGTATTCATCCATTAGGTAATGGCGCTTTTATTTCAGTTCAAATATTAGTACATTTTTGAAAAACAAAATACTTCGTGGTCATACAAAATAATTTAATTATTCTCCAATTTTTACGATTAACTTCCTATGTTCTGTTAAGATTTGCAATGTTTCTGTCACTTTTCAAACCCCTGTTGACGAATGAAACAAACCCTCTTCATTTCTGGGTCAAAATTTTTTAAAAAATTATTATCTAACTAACCATCACGCCGTTCACCTGTCCAGGGGTAGGCAGAGAGGACGGACCGCCAAACAAGTCGGTATCGGCACACACTCCTTGCCTCATTCATATAACATCGTTTCATACATACTCTTCTATTATTCTGACTCTTGACATGGCCCGACTCAAGTATCTGATTCACTTGATCGTGCCATGTCTTCCTCCGGCGTCCCCGACTTCTGCTACCAATCACATTTGTCGTCATATATTCTACTTACTCTTCATTTTTCGCTCATTTGCTCTACGTCCCCAAACCATCTAAGCGTCCCTTTCTTAATCTTACTCATTACGCTTACATCAGTCTTACATTCTTTGCGGATCTCCACATTTCTCACCCGTTCATACATGTTTTTCCCATTTCTGCTGCATTTTGTCTTCCTTTAGCTTTCCTCTGCTAGTTCCTCATCAAACAAACAAAATATTATTCCGCATGGTTAGGCCAGACATAGTAATTTAATTACTCTGAAATGTTTATGATTAAATTCCTACGTTCTGGCGGTTATTCATGTCTGCGCCCCATTGTTTGTGGTTGAAAACGATTTCAAAGTAAATTTCGAAGAGAAGCATCGTTGTTAAAAGTGATTGCTTCGAGATTTCAGAATAGACAGGCAAATGCAGAAAAACTTCTTTCAAAAAGCTGCTTTTGTAATGTTTATGTGGCCTCGTGTGTCTTAACTTATCACTCAAAGACTAAAATGTCTCCACATTTAATAAATCCGGTTCATTCAATTATCAGAAACTTTTTGATTCATTATCGGTCGAGGGGTAAGACTTCCCACTAGTAATCTGAAGGTCGCGGGTTCAAATCCCGGCATGCCCAAGTAAATTTAATTTGATAGTTTTTGTTATTTCACAATTCCATCATTTGAAATAATATATATGTGCGATTCGCTCCGTGCTCTCAGTATCGCCCTGGTATTAGACCACCATTCAGACCTGAAAGGTTGCTTGAAATGGCTTTGGCCGTGTTTGGTGACTAGATTTTACTAGCCAGGTACTTTCCTCACTCTCTTCTTCTCCATCTCTTTCCCGTCCCCACTACTTTCAGACTACAGCTTCAGAGAGTTGGTAGCAGTTGGGACTCTTGTGTACTATTCACATTAAAAAATCAGATTACAAAACTGTACTGCATTAAAATGTCATCCATAAGACAATAAATATTCTTTCCATAGAACTATCGTCTTGGAAACTAAAAATGCTACGAACTCTACAACCTGCGTTTTGGAAGTTTAGAAGTCCTCCTTTTAAAAAAGAGCGGAAAACATATAAATCTGAAGAAACTACATCAGGAGAAAATGTTGGAAGTGGAAAAACTGCAAATAAATTATTGCGCTGTGATCCCATAAAGTACAGCCTCCTAATCAATATACCTACTGCTAGTTCACCTTTGTATTTTCATGTTTTCATATATCCATTATCCTGGTCAAATAATGTCCCTACCAAATGTTACGGTGGGCAGAAAGAAATTGTTAATATTATTGTTTAGTTACATACGGCATATACAGTACAAACTTCCAATTTATATTTGCATTGTTACTTTTCAAACAAGGTAACGTGATCTGTTGACAGGAAAAAGGGTCAAAATTTCAATTTCAAAAACAGTTAAAAAAACTGCCTTCTAAATATTATACGTAAATAACATTATTTATTTTTCACAAAACGTTCTAGTTTTAGGTTTCGTCATTCACACTCCATTGGATTTGATGCCCCTCATTTTGTTTTCTACTATCGACATTCGAACGATCCCTGAATTTCTAATATATAGGAACACGTATTTATGCACCTGCATTTGCCTTGATAATGTATATAATGACGAAATGCGAAAATATTAGATTTTTATGAACAATTATGATTATGTTATTGCAATAAACGCCCGGGTTGCCGGCAATTAAAAAAAAATCTTCCGAAATCGTGATAATATATTCGAATTTTACTAACAGGAAACTTATCAAATCATTCGTTAAGGGCCTGAAATCTTGTTTTCGACCGTATTTCGAATAATTTAAAAAGATTCTTGATAAATTAGGAATACTCATTTTTATCCGTGTAGTGGCGGGAAACACAAACAAAAACTTTGAATATTTACAGCTAAGTATATCTTATTGGTAGGAGTTATAGAATTTTCTGCTGTTTTTAACATTTTTAGTGTAACAACGTTTTTTTACATTAAATAATAATAATTTCCTTCAGTGCCTATGTCATCTGTTAGTTTGCTGCGTCTTTTTTAAGGAAAGGAAAGAGAAGAAGTTCTGTGAAGGTAAAACGTATAAAGGCTGTGTAGGAATCTAGGGATCAGTGTGTCTAGAAGTGACGGAGAAATGAATATATCCCTCTCACTGCGGCGGAAGGCGATGGGTCGAGAGACTAGTGGAGACCAAAGGGTCTCCCCAAACCAATCTCTACCGATCTGGTATGCCACGCACAACACACCTCACCCGTTGAACACGGACAACCCTACTAAATCACCAAACCAGAGAACCACTTTAGGGTGACCTATATCAGAGGTGTTGGTTATCAAATAAATGATTCCTGGGGCGGCGGTACCAAAAACCGATTCCCGAATTGAATGCTTACATTCACGCACGTTTATTTTTCCTTTATTTATTTGTTTACAACTTTTTTTAGGTGGATATTTGGATCTTTTTGAAACGTACGACACGATATTATGTGTTGGCATTTTGCATCAGTGATTTTGTGCGATTACTTCTTTTTTTGGCGATAAACCTTGTATTTATCTTCATATGCCTGTTCTTCTGTTACAATCCCTGTGTATTATCTTCTCTTCTCTTTTCTTCCCTTCTCTTCTCTTTAGTTTTTGACATCCTAATTCCTAACAGATCAATCATTTATTATTGTCACATTCTCTAGAGGCAGCATATTCCGAGTAGTGGCTTAGTGCAGGGCAGAACAACTGCGGCTCGCGGCCCACAGTGTATAAAATCAATATTTTATTTACATATTATAAATTTGTAAAAGGCGTGATTATGAAGGGTGATTTGGATAGTACGCGAATTCTCATCTAGTATCGAGAATCATCAAAAGAACAAAGAAGATTGAACTTTGTCATAATTAATGATTCAAGGAAATACAAATAATTAGGTTGACTTCGTGACTTAAATAAACATATCCATATATTTTAATGTGTGACCTTTATTGTCTTTTCTCGGATGAACATTTTATTTTTTGTAAAATTTAATGAGTAAAACCTCAAATTGAAATATTTAGTCATAGAAGAATATAGACAAATATACAATTCCTAGAAGCGACCTTATACTTATTCTGATTTTTCTATTTCAAATTTTCGTTTGAGAATAATTATTACATTCCATTATTACAATTCGAGGTTTCGTTCCTTAAGTTATTCCAAAAATAAATTCATTGCTTCATACTCAAATTGCAAGATGCAAGACTTTACAGTTGATGATTAAAGAGTGACTCACAGATTGCATTCACGTTTAGCATTCGTGATTTTCAAACTGCTATTTTTTTAACGAAATACTGCTTCAAAGTTTTAAAATCTGTATAAAATTTGATAAATCTATTTTTTTAATTAAACAAATCACGAAATCTGTTTATCTACCAATATTAAGTCTTAGATCGTCGTGCCACGGGTCGGTAAGGAATCGACATAATCGGTTATACGGCTACTTATATATGAGGTAATTGAATGTGCTAATATAAACATAAAACACAGAAGACGAGCGAATGGCGCGTTAACATGTCAACTATAACAAACTATTTTACTACTCACTTTTGTAAGGTTACTAAAGTGCCTAATTAATGAATTCGTAAGATTATTTTGACGGCCTCCGTGGTCGAGGGGTTAGGCTTAGCAAGCAGTAGGTCGCGGGTTCAAATCACGGAGTTCGCAAGTAAATTTTAAGTGATTAATTTATGTTATATACTAATTTACTAATGTAAAATAACATTTACTCGTAACATATTTGCGGCATGTCCTAGAGAGGAATATACTTTCGATATCGCCCTGGTGTAAGACCACCATTCAAAATTGGTGACCAGATATGATTAGACACTTTCCTCTTTCCCATTTCCTTCCCTTCCCCTCTACCTTCAGCCTCACAAGATACCTCAATTGGGAAAGCCATGGTCTCACTGGTTACAGACGGTTGGGAGTAGTTTGGGCACGACACAATTTCACGTGAAAAAGGCATTTTAAAACTAAAATTTACTTTGTTAATAAATAATATAATTAGAAGTTCATTTTGTGATATTGGCAGTGAGGCTATAAATATTTATCGTCCACTGAAACTACGTACAGTGGTATGTAGTATACGGGAAACACGTCGCATCGCTCCCGCTTCCTCCCCGGCCCGTTTGCAGACCCCAATACCAATATGTATATAAAATAATAATAATAATTGGATTATTTATATAGCGCCGTTTTCGTAAGAAAATCACCTCAAGGGCGCTTAACAACTTAATTTATGCATTGATCAATTAGACTTAATTAATTTTGGTTTATAACTAAGTTTCATAGCCAGAGAGAGACTTATAACTAAGATTAATGTCGATTGATTAACAACTAAGACTTTTAACTAATGACTTAAGCTATACATATTTTTATGACCAAGTGGGCATTTACACAATACCGCTATATGGATCGGTGGGCTCTCGGATACCGCATCCTTACATCACCTGGTTTTGTCGATTCCTTACCGACCTGTGGGACGGCGGTCTAAATCTATTTTTTCATTTCACCGTCGTCTGTGTATATCGTTCTACAGATTACTTGTTTGGTAACATTGTATTAATATATAAACCGGTTTGCGCTCATCTTTATTTCTACCGATATAAATTATCCGGTGACCGGATAAATCATTACAATGATAATTCATCACATCTTCAAAAAGTTGTATAAAGTCATGGAAAGTGATGAAACAAAAACTTTATTAAGTGGGTTAAGTAAGTTGGGTTAGGTTTTTTTTTTTTTTTTATAACCCCAAACTAGGCAAATGACCGTGTTATGGTGGTAATAAATAAGAAAATATAAAATAAACCATAAGAAAATATAAAAACATATAAAATAAAGGTTAGGAAAAAAAAAATTCCATCGTTTCTAACGACTTAATATCACTTTTTAAAATTGTGTTGAATTGTCACTGTGTTGAATTATCATGGAAAATTATCCCGTGTCTTTTATTCTAGGGCACACTTTTCAAAGCGACCCTACAATAAAAGTGCGTTTCCAGCTCTGGATAGAGTATCACTCCATCCTTTCACTGTCACAATATAAAATTTGATGTTTATGAGTAAGCACCTGCCTTATTTTCTATTGATATATTTCCAATATTCTAGTAGGTAGAATGTTTTCTGTTTTATTTCATTTGTTTAAAATAACTCCAAATTTCTGGTCTTGAAGAAATAATTTCCCTCAAGGCTTATTTCATGTTCGGGGATGTTGTGTATAAGCTCTTTATAAGAAAAGGATGTGGAAGAAGTTATGGGAAGGAAAAGAGTATTAAGGGAGGGGTAGGAAGATTATCATTTCATCCCTCCCACTGCCGTGCAAGGTTACGGGTCGATAGGGTCCTACTGGAGAAGTCAAAAGGTCTCCCTTAATCATTTTCTCCCGATCCACCTGGTAGGTGGGCGGGTTCATCCACCGCCAAGTCCTATAAAAACTTCACCCCATGAACACGGGCACCCCTGATACATCACCAAACGTTGAGAACCATTTAGGGTGACTTTTGGTAGAGGTGTTGGTTTAATAAATGGTTCACGGGAGGCGGTATCCAAGCCTGCCTCCCAAATTGCAATATTGTTCTGTGGCGTTACTTAAATAAATTTTCAAAACTTAACCATATTTGTTATTAGAATTTCTGTTATTGTTAATATTGAGGTATTTCATAACTCTGAAATGTTTTCTGTCGGCAAATATAGGCGGTTATTTGTAGTCAGCAAGTAAAACAAGATTGATCAGCAAGTAATTTTAACCTGTAACCTAACCTAACCACCTTTATTTTCTCTGCCAACAAATACATTGTATGATGTTCAAATGATTAAATTGAGATTTTTTTCTTGCTAACCCAATATTTAAATTGCGAACCAATGAATTACTTCTCGACTTTTTTTTACTTGATAATCACTGATTAACCAATATGCCATTTCTGAGCATGGTTAGGCAGAAAGGTAGATTAAATATTTCATCAAAATTAAATAGACCAGTGAAATATTTTTCTTTAATATCTTAAATTCAGCATATAAAGTTCAGCATCAAAGGAAGTTTTTAGTTATTTTTTAATGTGATTAGCGTAACGAACTTTTTTGTTAAACAAAAACTTTTCAGGGTAAGAAAATATAATTATTATTTTTAAATATAAATGAAAATCCAATAAATATGTTTTTAGACATGCTAAAAAAGTAAACACATTTTCAAGTTTTAAGATCAAGATTTATAAGCGTTAGGTACCATTATAAGTAGGTAGGTACCATTTGAACCAAAAATCTTCAACTATTGGGCGTGGCAACGATATGCGCGGTGATCTGCTAGCCAGGCTATATTAGAAAATTATGCAATCCCCACTCCTACCTACAGCAGGAGAATGGGTCAGAACAATTTACGGAGCGCTGTAATTACGCGGCTGTCATCTGTCAAAGTGACAGATCCCATACAAAGAAATGATATTCGACAGCAATTCCGCGATTGAACTGAACCCCTCTCCTAAGAAAGATTACAGCGTAGTGTGTGACCCCAACATATAATACGTATATGTAGCTCCCAAATTAATAATATAGCGTAATATGTCTAAGGCTTAATAATCTGAATACGAACGATATAAGCAGGTACAACACAAGTTATCGTAGAGAGTTCGGTTGTAATAAGAAATAAGTACTTAATATACTATGAAAGTAGTTACAGAGAAATGTACAGTAACTTTGTTGATATTTATAAAAGGAGACCTGAAAAGTTTGTTAAATAGCATTTAAATTCACTATTATGCCAGATTGGGTGTTATAATACAGCGATAAAAGGTACACATGAAAAAGTATAAAATATATAAAGAAGTACAGAAAGTTTTAGAAAGGAGTTTGATACGTGTTTTACTAACATAATAACGGGACCAAAGATATTAGAAGAACGAGATATGCTATGTTGACCGCCGGACTGTAGCCGGAGTACTACCTAATTAGGGTACTTTGAACGGTATCGGGACGTGTACGCATAGAAATCTGTTCTATGTATTAGTGCGGATACCTTAGCGCAAGCGAAGGTGTGCAGTAGTATTGGTGAACAAAACCGGCGACACTCGGCAAAACAATTCCACTCAGTACGAACTGCTCATAGCACATCTCGTTCTTCTAATATCTTTGTCGGGACTAAGTTTACTTTAACTAAAGTAAGTTTGTTAACATTATTATAAAAATCAATATGAACAGTTTGTTGTATAGCATATTTGCGTTTAGAAAACATTTTTTACGCCAGATTAGCTGTTTTACAGAACATAAATAAATTTAAAGATAAAATGTGTACATGGAAAAACATTATATATCTTTTACAAATATTCTAAAAGACTGGATTTTAGTTTATAGATATGTTACAAATATTCTTTAAGACTAGATTTTAATTTATAGATCGGTTACAAATATTTTTGAAGACTGGATTTTAATTTATAGATCGGTTACAAATATTCTAATTAAGACTGGATTTTAATTTGTTGATCGGTTACAAATATTTTCAAAGAATGTATTTTAATTTGATTATGATACTTCCTAGCACTTTCTCAATACGCATTAATCATAATTTATAACTCCATCGACGATATCCACGCAATGAGTAAAAGTACAAGGGTACAAAATAATCTCTCATTTCAAATTTATGACGTAATAATGACGTCGCGTTATCGACGTTCATACTTCCATGAAGCTATTCGTCTTGATACGTATTATCTTCCGGCTGACAACACCATGACAAAACACTTGATACGAAACTTGAAACCACTACAGAATAGTTTAATGATATATTCAAAAATTCTTTAAAAGAAATTCTTAAATATAAATAAATATATAGGTATCTATAAAATTTGATAATAATATCACGCCTTATACAAATTTTTGAGGATCTAAAATAATATTTCTATCGTCTGACAATGATTGCATTTTCTCATTGCTTGATGAAAATATATGCATTGGCACATTGTTAGATTCAATTTTATTATTTAATGAGGAATCCAAAACACCTTCATCAGGAGCTCCTATAAAATATAAATTTATGATACATTAACATTAATCTCAGGTAAAGAATAAGGCACCATCATAATATTATTTAAGGATAAAACACCATCATATAGGTACATAGGTTAGGTATAGAACAGTTAGGTATACAGATAAAACAGGTATTTCTCTATTTTATTACAAACAGTGATATAAAAACGATCTAAAGTTGGAGAAAGCCATACATGAAATTAATTTAATCTCTATTTGGTATCTATATAATTAAATGTATTCCTAGGTATTCTACTTTTTTGGGGTTAGAATTTGTAAACTTTTGTTATTAAATTTACTGATATAAATAGGAAACATTATCCAAAATTTATATACTTACCACAAGCCTTGTTTAAATTTTTCATCATTTCCATAAAACGCCGAGATCTTTTCATTTTGTAATAATAATTAATTGAGTTAAGTAAATAAATAATCCACAGAACACAAAATAATCACAACAATGTAAAGCAAATGACAAACGTCAAAACTACTAGTGACAAACTTCATGATGGTCACAATAGTACAAGTACATAGGCACGCCTAGCGACATAATCATTTAGAAGTATTATCGGTGGATGTAACAGTATAAGGTACACTTATACTTATGAAACTGAAGAAATGTGTCGAATTACTTTTTGCACGTGTGTACCATCTAGTACAAGTACTTTTATTCTGTTTCAACCGAATCTTTGAGCTAAAGAGGTGATTGTCATTACGAGTATAAGTGATCTTATACTTATGAGCTCAAGTATTTTAAGTTAGTTTAATAGGCACAAAGTTGTTTATTTATGTTTTGAGTACTGGTGTAACTATACTGTTAATACCATTGATGCCGGCATACACAAGACACATTTTCTCATATAAATCGTTAAATGGTCAAAAATGCAGTTATACTGTTATGTCCGCCCATCAAAGATATATCATGTAATTTATTATTTGAGATTTTCATGGACCAAAAGTATTGACGTGATTTTTTTTGGGTTATTATGCCGTGTTATGCTTCCTCTTTTTTAACCAAACACTTCCAAGAGTGCAAAATCGACCATCCGGACTAATCATTAACTAGGTATATATTATTTTAAATGAATAAATTGTGAAATAACACAAATTAATCAAATAAAAATTTCTTGCGTGCGCCGGGGTTTAAACACGTTTAATTTTGTTTATTCAAAATCTCTTCACATTATTGGAAAACCGGTTAAAAACGAGACTGCAAGCCGCTTCATGATAAACCTTTACTAAATTTTTAATAATATCGGAACGTGTAACGTGTTCCGACAACGTGACAATACATTGTTTTTTTTACTAAAATTTTATCAGGAAACCTATCAATTGATTCATTAAAGGCCTGCAATCCCATTTTTATCTGCATTATGAATAATTTGAAGCAATTCTTAATAAATAAGCAATATTTTTTATCAATTAGTTTTCTCCGTGTACGGTTAAATGGTTAGGCAAAACATTTACAGAACAAACCTCATCAACAAACACATTTAAAATGATGAAACTCATTATTTATTCCCTTCAGAATTTAAATGAGATGACAAGTGACAGTAGTTGTGTTTACCAGGAAATCAGAAGCACGCGGCGGTACATTATGTCTCTGAAAACCCCACCTCCGGCCGGCTGGCGGCCGGCAGACATCACAACTTCCCGGCTGTCAAATATATCGGAAGTTCCGCGCGGTCTGTCGTTTATTTAATGAGGTTGCGATTGGATTCATAACAGCTGTTTACCGGAAATGTCAACTCATGATACAACAAAATTGTTGTTCATTTTAATGGCGAAATAAAATACACGTACACGTTTAACACTCTTACTTCCGAGTATTTTTACATCAAAATTAAATGGTGATCTTCTTGAACCTTGAATTCATTTGTTTGACTTCTCGACCTAGACATATCTGCTTCCGAAATACTAGCACTTTTTACGATGGCGCGCAAATTGCTGGTAGCGTAATAAACATTAAACATATAGGGATGATACTAGAATATTCGGGAATTTTCGCCCATGCAAAACGCATCGTAGCTAGAACTCTCTAGATACGATTCTAGAATTGTAGGTAAATTCTACCTACACGCCCGAAGATTCTAGACGCACCGGGTGCCCACAAAACGGGCCTCATTGAGACGTAGTCAGTCAGTCAATCAGTCATCAATCAGCAGTTTCAATTGTGAAGCAACCTGCAGGCCCTGCGAGTGCTCGCTGCCCACTGAGCAGGCACCGCGCCGCTTCAGGTCACGGACTTACTTACTACGACCGGCTTTGCACGGACCTTATAGGAGAGGCTACGGATTATCATGGAATCCGCGGGATTACATCATCGCCCTGGCCCGGATATTATCACTGGCCTGCGCTCCCCAAGCGCCTAGACCCCGCGACAACGTCGCCGGCCTGCATCTCCCGCGCATCTGCGGACCAGGTCAATTAAACATTCGGCCGAATCCGCCCTAGAGTACCAGGAAGACTCCACGTCTTTGCCAGTGCTGAACACATCCTCAAGTCTGGTCTTCACTAACGCAGTGTTGAGCTACCCACTTTATTGCATCGACCACTACACGTCATGTACATGTCCTGGTGTCATCGTCTTGCACCTGGTGTCATCGTCATCGGTATGGAGTAACTTACAACTGCGCTACTGACTCAAAATAAACATCATAACCTACCCGTCTTTCATTGTCTTACCACATCCCCAAAAACATATCTACCAAAATCGGATGAAAAATTTCGGTCTTGTTTCCATAATTGATTATTTGTTACACTATTTAGTTAGACACAATTACAAATGTATTATAATTTACCCACCTCAGTCATATTCGCGTCGCTACGCAACTCGATTTTAAGTTTGGTTATTTAACCGTTTTTTCAAACATTCCGATCCTGCGCAGCAAAGTCTCACAACGGACTGTGTTTGCAAACCGTTGCCTTACTTTTTACGAACTTGACTTTGCGATGTTTACTTTTTACAATGTTTGGGTCTGAGTCTGAGTCTGGTTATTCCAATATGCGCTCTTAGGCGTTCTACGTACGACTAATATAAGTAAGTCTATCATTTTGGATGTCTATGAACAACAGACTGAATATTATAGAAATGAGATCCCTGAAGCGTACATATATGATTGTGTGAGAAATTTTCAAATAGATAAGATTAAGAAAGGGACACTTAGATGGTTTGGGCATGTAGAGCGAATAAGCGAAGAATGGAGTGTAAAAAAATATATGACGAAAATGTGAATGGTAGAAGAAGTCTAGGACGCTAGAGGAAGACATGGCACGATCAAGTGAACAAATACTTGAGTCGAGCCATGTCAATAGTCAAGAGGATGTATGTATGAGTCGATGTATGAAAGTGAATGAAACAAGGAGTGTGTGCCAAGACCGAGTTGTTTGGCGATCCGTTCTCTCTGCCTACCCCTGCGGCGAAACGGCCTCATGATTAGTCAGTTAGTTATGAACAACCCTAATGAACGCTAATAGCTCCAACTAATCTATCCAAGAAATGCAAAATAATACGTTTTGAACCGATTATGTCTTCCTGTGTAATGAAATTGAATGGAGTTCAAAAGAAAATACAATTCAACAGTGTTCCGGCGGCTTCGAGCAAAATACGATTATTCTGTTAAATGTCTTCATCAATATCCTGTGTTTGCATTTCCCCGCTATTCCGCCTGAATGGAACTTGTTGCCTGTTGATTCGGGAACAATGCAAACGATAAATACTAGTATTAAGCATCACATCGTTTCTCTGCAGGGGTAGACAGAGAGGACGGAACGCCACACAACTCTGTATCGGTACACTTTCCGTGCTTCATGCAGATTCATACATCGTCTTACACATATTCTTCTGTTATTCTATCACTTAACGTAGCCCTCCAGTATTATTAACAAATTGATTTATGATCCCCAGCTGCTCCCAACCGTCTGGAGCCAGCAAGACTATAGCAACCCCAATTGGGGTATGTTGTGAGGCTGAAGATAGTGGATAGAGGACGGATATTTTGAAGGGGAAAGTACCACGCTAATCTAATGATCTGGTCAGTAAACACGGCTTTAGCCATTTCAAGCAAACCGGAGATACTGAAAGTATTTCAGCTATTTTTCATACGTGGGACTTCTGTCAAATATAGGGAGTGTTCAGAGCCCGGCAGTGGCGGCTCGTAACTTTTGGGTGTACTAGAGTGCTAACATTACAAAAAAGGCATTATTGATGTTTTACCTGAAACCGATTTTTTATTTTTTTTTGAAAATACTATTTTTTTGTGAAAATTTTCAGGAAATTTCAGTTTAGTCGTGCACCGCACGGATTTCCTGAAATTCTTCATACAAAAAATTGTATTTCCGAAAAAAAATAAAAAAATCGTTTTCAGCTACTACAACATCAATAATGCCATTTTTTGTATTAAAAGCACTCTAGAACACCCAAAAGTCACGAACCGCCACAATTCAGGGTTTCACGCTCACACAACAGTCGGAATCAAAATTGTTTGCCCCATGTTGTATCTCCGGATTTTTTCACAAATTCATTCTCTTATTAAATCGACAATACACTTTTCGCCTTATGTGATATATTGACATTGGGCTCTGATATCCTTAGCGGTTAGAATGATATGGACCCCGACACGAAGGTTCCCACCTTATTTATCAAACACTCTCTACAATGCTTGACAGCTAAATGCCATCAACGGGTAGCATTATAGACTAATCTAGTGCCAACTTTGACCGCATGTCACTAAAATAATGTCCTCGCATTATACATATGTAACTATTTAAATTCATCGTATCTCTGGTATTAGCGAGTAGACCCTTAATGACGGTACCTATAAAGCTTCGAGTAAGAGAAATCGGTTTTTGTTGAGTTGTAAACTCCCCTTCATAATATTTATTTAAAATTGAATAATTTATACAGCATCGCCTGCGCGCGCCTGCGTGAAAATCGCGTCAAGGACTATTTTAATTAAACCACGTTGTTAATTTAATGAAAATATTTTATGTTCAATTAAAATTCACTTGATGATTTAAATATTATTCTGGCATCTTTTTAGTAAATCATGGTAATAAAAATGCCCGGGAATTTTGTTGAATTTTGTAATAATTTTAACAACATTTGTAGAAATGGTAATTATATTTGATAAATTTAAATTTGATTAAATTGTTACCTTTGTCTAGTTTTAATAATGTACGATGACAAAATTCACAGAGCGTAAAATGTAGTTATGTTGATATTTTAAACTAGCTGTCATGTACCCAGCGTTGCTGTGCGTCATCGTTGGGAGGTAGACATATACCGTCTTGGACTTTTTTGTAGGCTTCTTTAAGATGTACTATTCTGTAGTGTTGAAACATTATATTGATGTATCTTATGAGGATTAGCCAGCGTTAGCAATGTAAACTCCCGAAAATATATTGTTTACGACTTGATTACAAAATATCAACTATTCTCTACTTTCTATAAATATTAAACGTTATTATATATATTCATTTTCGTTTTGTTTTTGTTTGATTTGGTAGAGCATTGTATAATTTCGTAGCATAGAATTTAATATTTCTATGTCCAAAAGATGTATTCAAACTGGGAGTAACCAGTATATTTTGGCTTATTGCTCTGGTTGAGTATTTATGTTGGGCAGTGGAGTGTTCAGATAAAAAAAATGTTTTTTTAATAAAGTTTATGTATATTGTAAACTTGCAAGTTTTTAAATATTTCGGAATTTTAGAATTTTCTTTGGTACTCCTTTTTGGGCTATGTTGAGCCGCTTTGTGTGAGTGCTCAATGCCGTTTTTCCTTTCGATATTCTATATTTTATAAAAAATTTCGAGGCCGTAAATATTTCCGGTATATTGCAAGAGCTATTAAAACAGAATGTTTGACAGATGTCGTAATTTTTCAAGCTTATAAACATTTAAAAAGTTTATTCTGACCGTCTTTTATAAAGATAAATATTTTTTTTGACAAATAGTTTCAAATTCACAAATCCGTCAATTATAATATCTTGTATTTTATTTTATAGGGTCGGCGTACGTTATATTATATTATTGGTTAGTTTATGTATTTCTTTTAAAAAATATATCTTAATTCAACGATTGAATAAACTCGAAAATAAAAAGTTTTTCGTTTTAATGAGCATAACTACGGAAACATTTTTAATTAAAGTTGTCGAAAATTCGGGAGCTTTATGCGTACTTAATTAAAACAGTATATATTGATCACAAAACCAATCACATAGGATTTATTCTCAAAACCTTCCACAGTGTTTTTATTGTTGGCAGTTGAGCGTGTAAACAAATTAATTTGAATGCAAATTGTGGAAAAATAAATATATTGACGAACTTGAGCTAATATTTCTGGTTAGTTGTAAAATTCCATAAAAACGAATTTCGATTATTTTTTTATGTATTAGTATTTTGCTTTAAATTAATGTAAGACTGAACGTGGTAGTTGCTAATATTGCAGTAGTTAATATTGCAGTACTGAGAACAACCCCGAATTAAGGAAGGGAAGCATAGAACTGGCAGAGGAAGTATGGAAGTAGACTGAAAGATGCAGAAATGAAAACCTGGAAGTAAGTATTGAAAAACAATTTAATTGTATTTCAATTGTGGAGATCCAAAAAGATTGCGAGGTTGATGAGGCGTAAAGCGGCAGATTAAAAATTGGGACTTACATAGTAATGCACAGAATATGTAAAGCAACAACTGGAGAAAACAGAGCTAGGAGAATATGTGATGCGAAAGGAAGTAGTAGGAGTCAGGACATCCGAGGAAGTCTTGAAACGATCAAGTGATGATGAAACGATCATATAACGGCCTCCATTGTCGAGGGGTAAGCCTCTCGACTAGCAAGCAGGAGCTCGCAAGTTCAAATCCCGGCGTGCGCAAGTAAATTTTATTTTATAAATCTGTGTTATTCACAAATTACTTATTCAAAATAATATATCGTTTATTCGCGCAACGTTCCAAAGAAGAAGATACTCACAGTATCGCCCTTGTGTAAGACCACCATTCAGAATTGAAATGGTTGCTTGAAATGGCTTTGGTGACCAGATTAGAATGGCCAGGTACTTTCCCACCTTCCTCTTCCCCATCTCCTTATCCAACCCACCACATTCAGCTTTACAACATAGGTACCATATGTTGATGCCATAATGTCAATGGTTTTAGAGGCTTGGGAGCAGTTAGGACTCTTGTGCGGTTTTACATAAAAAATAAAATAAAAAAGTAAATCAAGTGGAAGAATGATATAATTCAACAATGACTTTGAATACACATTCAATTTATGCAACAAAATCCAGCAGTAGCTGATTTAATAATTATACACAGAATTTTAAACAATAACATCGATTGTACAGAACTTCTCTCCCTAATTAATTTGGACATACCTTTGAGGCATACCTACACACAATACAGTACTATTCCATAATATGATATATTACAGAACAAACGCAGCAGTTAATTCTAATAATATTAGCCTAAACTATTCTATTATCTATTTAAAAAACGAATCATAGATATAAACTGCTGCATTCACTTCACAGATCACCACTTTTCACACCTGCAAAACTACATTCATACATTCACCCGTATATTACGTACATCACTTGGTAATAATTAAAAAATATGCATGTACCTAATACGTACCACAGGTAAAGCATTACAATAAAACACGTCAAAGGTACCAACAAAGAAATATTTAATATCTCTAAATTGTTTCATTACTGTTTAGTCTGTAAGCCTACATAATGTGGTCCACAACTCTACTAACTTCTAATTTTGAGGGATCGTCTTCATTGACTTCGATGTCCTGAAAGAATGTATTTAAAGATTTGCGACTTAATTATTGACTATCAAAGCACTGCATTCCACCAGCCTATATGTCGAACTATGTGTGTGACAAAACCTAAGTGAAATAGAAATTAACTTGAGGTCAGCAGATTTTTATTCTGCTAAATGATTAGTTGAACCCTCTATGATCGTATAACTCATATGTCATTTCATATGTCTAGCCCAGTAAGCTTCCCCCGAGTTCGTGCGGAATTCATAACAAAACGATTTAAAAAATCCTATCTTAAATAAAACCTGTCATGTTATTTTGTATTATAATATTTTTCTAAAACTTGATTCATTTTGTTTCTGCAATGCAATAGTGAACACGATGAATATCAATGCATTTTATGAAAACGAATCAGAAACTGTGTTGGTTTTTTGTTCGTTTCCATTTACTTTTATTCGATTGAGTGCCCAATTTTTGCTTCGTTGAAGCCGCTATTCAATTCATGCAGTTTTGTACTGTGTGTTCAACCCAAAATATCTCCATTCAATTCGTAACATTTCTCTTTTTAAGAACGTTTACTCGTTCTGGCTTTTTAAAGAAATTTTGTGAAATGGTCAGTACCAATGACATGTCCCTATGAAATGCCTGCGCAGAGAAAAATATGTTGGGTATCATATGATAATTCTAGGCATTCTATTTGTTATTCCGGTTAAAAACGGAATTGCATGTCTTACCAATAAATTAACACGAAGGGACGCCCTAACAAAAAAATAAAAATTATATCTTTATTTAGGAAAGTTTACACATTACAACTATACATACATATTATGGTGTACATTGATTTATAACTTTAATATTTAAGGTTATAAAATTAACAGAAAAATACAAACATAATATTGTGAAGGTAAAAAGAAAATAAAAGTACAATTGAGGTTTCTCAAATACCGCCTCACTAGGCTAGCCTGTGTTGAGGCAGAATTTTTCGTGTTAGTTCCTAATACCTTTGAACATACCTATACTTGTATTAAGATGTATTCGCTCAATAATGTGGTGACTTCAATAACTGCGAATTTGGGTGAATGCACCGGTGAAGGCCCTATTCTCATTTTTGATCCAAATTTTTACATTATCTTTGAAATTTTTTTGTGTATCACATTGTTTTATGCTTTCTGGAAGAATGTTGTAGAGTCTTGTCGCAAAGTATTTAAAGTTTCGTTGACCAAACGTAGTAGGTGTTATCGGTATTTGTAGTAAGTTTTTGTTGTTGCTTCGTATACATCGTGTATTTGAACTTTTTTCGTAGTATTTATGTATATTTGAGTATAGATGAGTTAGGATAGTTTTTGCTGCCGAACATCAAACACATTCATAAAATTAAAAATTAGATTCGTGTCTGTAATTTGAGGTAGCCTTAGAATTATTTTTTAAATTGTTTTCTGAGACTTTATGATTCGGTCTAGTGCAGATGAAGTGCCGCCTCCCCATGTTATGATGCCATACTCAATAATAGATTGGAAAAATCAATTCGTTTGTTCAAATCACTAGTTCAATAAATATTATCTACGTATAAATGTATGTTGTATTCGAATGATTTGTGAACGATTATTACTAGGATAAATTTGAAAAATGAGGGGATTTAACCTTTTGACGTAGGTAATCCTTCAAACGTTTCGAATAGGAAATTGCCGGAATTTTAATAATTAAATTAGCTTCAGAACGTTAACTCGAAACAAACCCTTTAACTCTTCGGCTTCGGCCTAATCAAGTTATGGAGTATGCGCCATGGCTTATTAGTCTCGAAATAGAAAAACTGGCGTGGGAGGGTGTTAAGGGTTTGTTTTTTTCATTTTAAAAATAAACCTCACGGAAAACAGACACCCTTGGCGAACATGTTTTAGAAAAATGTTCAAACATACCATATTTTACCCTTAAAATAAAACTAAAATAAGAATTGGCATAAAAAACCTTGTACCGTTTGTGGTGAAGGTACTTATTATATGATGTTTTGCCTTCCTGTGTATTTTTAGCATGGTTTAGCAAAGTTTTATCGATTATGTCGGTAACTTGATTTCAGGTTGTCAACTGTTCACAACGACTAAGTGTTCCTAATTTATTCGACGTGAATCTTTGTTTGCTTTTGTTATACTCTGGAATGATGACAAGTTATCGACATTATCGATACATTCTTTATCAATCGCCCGTATAAGTTACTCTCAAGCTCTAGCATGAAAGCCCATCATCGATTCGATAGAAGTTTTATCGAAGATTTCGGTTATTTGTAAATTGTTGTCAATTTCCGAGCTCCACCGCAGATCGCTATAGATAAAATCTGCTAAGTTTGCCGTTGCCCAACCGTCCCAAGATTGTCTACATATCGTAGAACCAAAAATTTCGCGCCGAGATCAATAATATTGGTTGATTTGTAAATCAACAGCAGTGGTTAATGAACGAATACCATTTTTAACCGGGGAATACGTTTTTTAACCGATATTCATGCAATGCTGTCCGAAACGTTGGCTAAAGAAGGAGTTAGCGCAACACGGCATAACACCCCAAAAACAAATAAAAAAAATACTTTTGGCCGTGAAAATCTTAAATCATATTTGATATTCATGAGTATGTTTTATTATCGGTGTGACAGTTTACTTCCAATAAGCAATAAGGTAAGCTGTCATACCCTTAAATTAAATATACCATTTCTGAGAGAAAGTCCAATTATATCCAATTATGTCCTAAATCCTGTATAGCTAATAAACAATTAGTCAATGTTAATTAAGTGTTGATCTTAAGTCACCTCAGGTAAGTATGGTACTGTATATTATATCAAAATGATATTTCATCACATCTTTAAAAAGTTATATAAAGTCATGGAAAGTGATGAAACAAAAACTTTATTAACTGGGTTAATTAGGTTAGGTTGGGTTTAATTTTTTTTTATTCATCGTTTCTAATGACTTAATATCACTTTTCAAAGGTGTGTTGAATTGTCGATGTGTTGATTTATCATGGAACCATTATATCCATATGTCTAGTGAGTAGATCATTTTAGAAGTGTATTATACATTTGTACAGCGCCCTTGAGGTTATTTTGCACAAAAACGGCGCTATACAACACATCCAAATATTATTATTTATTATTATTATGGTTCATGGTATTAACGACTATTTGCTAATAAAAATGGTGGATTTTCGAAGTCCTCTGATCTTATTTTTTACACGATTTTCTTGTCAAATTGTCAGAAACAGACACAGCTTATGTTCATGTTTAGTTCATTTAGTTAATCCACGAAATATATTCAATAAAAAGTAAAAGAGAAATCCAACTTCCAATCTTCTGCTTAATCTTAAAAACTTTTGTAGAATTTTTTTTTAAATACGAGAATTTTACAAAAATTCCGTTGAGATTTGTGTTACCACCCAATTTATCTTTAATTTAAAAGAAACTTTAATACATTTCCTTTGGAAAGGGTATAATAATCAAATACTGGAGATATTTTATAAAATATATAATATTTGAGAGATCTTCACACATTTCTCTTGGGGCACCAATGTAAACGGTTTTTCCATCTCTTCGGATCATTATTTCATTTTCAGAATTTAAATTTACAACGAATCGACACAAAATATAATAGATTAAACATTGCGACCTTCGTGGACGGGGGGTAAGGATCTACTAGCAATTCGAAGGTCGCGGGGTGAGCAAATAAATTTTATTTAATTATTAATAGACAATATTAACGATTCTTAAACGAAAATTTGAAACAGAAAAAGATTCGGACGCACATGGGTTTTGAAACCTGGACCATTGCCTTTCCGGGGTGCCGCTCTACCAACAGAGCTAATGGGACCCTATCTCCTTCGTTCATATTTAACTGTATCATACTTCGAATAAGAACTACCAACATTATCTTCGTTTTTCTCGCCGCACATTTTTGTTGGCTGCTATCTATTTATCGCGTGATCCCGGCATAACCGTAATGCAGAAAATAGTCTTATTTCAAATAACTTCTCCCAACTCTTGAACGGTGAGCTCTGTCAATACGTAAATTGGACAGCTTTTTACTTATGAAAATATGTATTCAAACCGTTTTCAGCTCGCATTGTCAAAGCCATCATAGGTTATGGAGTTTAATGTTTTAAGTTACAAAAAATAGTACGGAAACTTACTGTTACCGAGTTGTTTAATTAAACTAGGACGAATCAAAGCTGCTGGGCTATTATTGAGAAATGCGTCTGGTTCCCACTCAGACATCATGGGTTCAATTCTTTTGTTTGCTAAAAGTTCTCCATTATGCCCCCATCAAAATTTTAGTGATGATAGTGGGAAAATAATTTCCTACAGGGCCTTTTTCATCTTTGGTGATGCTGTGTGTAGGGTTTTTTAATGTAAGTAAATAGAGGAAGTTCTGGGAAGGAAAAGGGTATAAAGGGTGGGTAGGAATCTAGGGATCAGTGTGTCGTGGTGACGTAGAATGGCAATGGGTCATGAGAGATCTGGTGGAGAGGTCAAAGGGTCTCCTTAAACCAGCCTCTCCTTCAGGCACATCCTAAATACACCTCACCCGATAAACCTATGGCAGAGGTGTTAGTTATCTGACGAATGGTTCACGGGACGGCGGTCTGTAACTGTAACTGTATGTATGAGACAATGTGTGAATATGAATGAAACAACGAGTGTGTGCCAAGACAGAGATGTTTGGCGCTTTTTCCTCTCTGCCTAACCATGCAGTGAAATGGCTTGATAGTTAGTTTTTTGTAGGAGTTATTAAAATATTGTTAGATTTTCAGAAAACATAGTTTATGTCTTTCTTTTTTAAATAGAATAATAACACGAGCCACCCGTGTTTCAGCCTACAAATGTTAAATAAATATCATTTAAAATTCCAATAGGAAGCTGCCTTACTATGTCTATTTAAATAAGGGGTTGGTATTTATACTTTCCGAAATTTTCATTAATTTATCGAAAAGTTGAGAGTTTTTCGTGTTTCAATATGCCAACCTCACACATGTTTCGAATCAGATTTCAGGATACAAAAAATATGTAATTTTCTTTCTAAAACAAATCATTTTCTATGTAATAACAGTAATGGCAAGTTCAGCAACACACAAATTGTAGTACCTACGTACCTGAATTTTTAAGGAATATGTTTTTTCAATTTAAGCTCTGATGAAAAAAGTTTTTATACGGAATTTTTTTTATAATTTTCAATTTTCGAGTCAGAGAATTTTTTCTACAGATTCAAAAACTTCTTTGGAATTTTTACTAAACAGATTGTCGCAGAATAAAACGGTTGTCAAGAGTAGAACTGATTTATAACTTCTTTTTGTATTGGTTTTCGCCCTGTTATCGAATACGATAAAGGAAATTTTCTTTATCTTTTTGAAACAAGGTGACTTGCTGTGTTATTTGTTTAAATTCAGTATTATCATTAACATTTTACGTTTCAACATAGATTTTTAAAATATTGGAAAAATTATTCACATATGTTCGTGACATCCTTAACCAAATGGTTAATTTTCGTAGCTCTGGGACCGGAGTTTGTGAGTTCGAAAATCAATTTCCCTTTGTCTATATTTGTTATTTCGCAATATTAATACGAAATATTTTTTTACTTCTTCAAATACTAAAAACTTGTTTTATTAATACATTTAATTATTATTCATTTAAAAATATATAATACGAACTGGAGAACAGTAGACCAGTAATATTAACAGTAGAGAGAATTGTAGGTACCTAGCAACACTTTAATAAACAATGACAGATTGTACTAAAACACACATCAGTAATATTATGATTTCTTGAGCAAAGGTTTCATGAAATTCACAATTCACGCAATTATCTTAAGTGTTTCTAGTTACAGTGCAGTGCAGCCCTGACGAATGTGAGGCTATATGTAAAAGTAATTAAATATTAATCATTTTAATTTTTCAAACCAAAGCAATTTTTTTCAATATCGTGTATGGTTTTGTTTTAATTAAATATGTACAAGTGAACGCAAGCGGCGTTTCGTTCAATTTGCGTTGCTTCATTCCTTTCCCCTAATTCGTGGCTCGGCTCACGGAAGTTTTGTCTTGTTTATATATAGCATTAAGTACCTATGTAATTTGTTCTTGTAGAAACATAATACTTAGATGATAAGAATAATAAAATAATTAATAATTATAAACAGTATTTATTGATAATAGGTCAGTTTATAAGTCAGAAGTATCGTGGAAATAATGGCGATCCTTGAAAATGAAATCTGGAATGACTGAGAGTTGCGAATGTCACCGATTTTCCCGTTGATTTCATTGCGAAATGTTATGGCCGTGTAATGCTGTATACTTGCGCTAGTTCAGTACTTTATAATTTTAAGGGGTCAAACACCAATTGACCTAAGGGAAGAACCGCCACTGGTCTGTTGTCTCTTTATTTATGGGCTAAAATTAAACAGCTTCTACACGTGTTAATATGGATCAATTATTCTTATCTCTAAACAGAATGCCTGAGAGCATTAAGAAATCAAGTAAAGTAACCGAAAATTAATTTCTACGGTTAAATCCCATTTGACTTATGATACGTGTCAGGTCATAAACGTCATAAAAGATTTGCCATCGTAAAATGTGTGTAACAGATAAATGTTTATTTCCTTGATTATTTTTAATGTATTTAACGTACGTCCATCTGCTGTCCGCTACACACATTGCTAGATTGTTTGCGGCGGGATTTACACAATCGTTTTTGCCCCGTTCAGACAGAGCGATTTTAGTTGAACAACTGTTATTGAACGATAAAAATTTAACAAGAATTAGTTCAGACGTTTCAGTTTAACTCGAACCGATATTGTTAGTCAAAATGGCGTCAATTGAAGTTATCGCTGCGTGTGTACCTATAATTTCGAACCCTTTGGCGAAACGAACTTGAAAATATGAAAAAGAGCAAAAAACGTCGTATTTGGGCCAGATAATGGATTATAAGGAGAAACGAATTTAGTGCTTCTAAAACTATGATGAGAGAAATGGCGTTAGAAGGTATCGAAGGCTATTGCAATCATTTACGAATTGTGGAAGAGCAATTTGATGTACTTTTATCTAAAATTCAGTAAAAAATTTAAAAAAATGATACAGCGCGTGGCTGTTCTGGCAAAAACTATGTTAGTAATTATGCGATGCCTCGCTTTCACCTGGATTTTCATTGAGATAGATGCCATGATGGTAGGTACTAGGTACGCATAAATAAACCACTCACTAGGAACGTCTAACGTCTACTTTCAACCGCAGGGAACTAAAAGTCGCAAGCGACTTGAAACATATATTCACACGTTTCAATTCGGCGGGAAAATCGAACGATGATTCATACTTGAACAACAAAAGTAGACGGGCTTTACACTTTCGTCGCTCAGCTAAAAACTAGATCAACTCTGTTGAAAGGGTGTCGATTAGTTTTCAAGTGTCATTCAACACAGAGTTGATCAACTAAAATCGCCCTGTTTAAACGGGGTATTTGCGAGTTTTCTAAGGCGGCATTCACCGGAGGAGCTTGGGTTATATTCGACCAACATTCGAACCATTCGAACGCTAGCGTTGCGTTCAAAAACAAGAACACACTGGGGTTTGTCTGTGGTTTTCGGAATTGAATTTATCTATTCAACAATATATATCAAACCAATCAAATAATGTAGACGTAGGTACCAAATCGGCGCAACCACCATGTATATTTCGTCGCATCAACCTTTACAACTTAACATTTATAATTCACACTTAAAACCATTAAGGACAGGTATTTGAAAACGTGTAACATGATAGGCAGTTTTAGTAAGTAATAAGTTATTACTTACTAAAACTGCTTGTCATGTTACAGGTTAGTACTAATAACCTAATAACAGATGACAGATTCAAAATCGTCCACAATCATCATAGAACATTTAACTAATCCATCAAAACGCCTTATGTTGACCTTCAAGTAATAAATTTGTAATTTTTATTTAAATTGACGATTTAGCAAATGCGTAATGGCAGGGTTTTGATATCAGTTCGCAAACAGAGTTTAGCAATATTTCATATCGTAACACGGCTTTTGCGTAAAATTACTTTCGCAGTAAAAAGAGTTTAATGATTTACCCTTAACGAAATGTGAATTCCGGCCATCAATTCGATAATAAAAGTCAACAAATTTTGTGCAAACAAATATTTTTCAATCAAGCTCTGTTGAGTCAGTAAAATTCAAAAATATTTTCTTTTTTTTCCTTGAAATTTTATTTTACAAAATATTTGTCTATAGTTAGGTTATGTAACTACAAATATTGATATCCAAAGTAATAGTTACTGTCCAAAAAATATCATTTTTGTTCATACATTCATAAAATGCTGGAGGTTTTTAAAATATTTTTTTCCTTAAATACTCGTTTCATACATTTATTTCGCCCCCAAAACGTTAAAAATGACAGGTTCGAATATAAAGTTGTTTTGTAATGAAAAATAGTAATTTCTGTTGTATGTGCGTGAATGTAAAGAGTAGTTTTATTCCTGCGTGAAATATTTCACGTTAAATGCGCTCAAATTTACTTTGATAATCAAGTAACATTTCAAAAATTGGAACTGATTGTTCAGTAGGTTAATAAAATATTTTTAACATAATCGTAAAACTTTTTTTTTCAACTAATTTGTTAAATATCCTACATTTGAAATGGGCTGTTAATTTTTTTAAATTTTGGTCAGTTCTCGTGATTTTTTCTTTTAACTAATTGTGTTTATTAAAAAGTTAAATGTCTGATCGTCTCTCTAATTTACAAAATAAAATTACATTATTTGTAAAATTGGCGATATTTAAATTAGCTAAGCCAAAGCCAATTTCATCTTTATATATATTGCTTGCCATGAATAAAAACTTAAATACCTACACTGAATTATTCATAAAAAATTACATCGCTAACATTCGGTTTAACTATATTGTTTCTTACTTTTTTGTTTTTTCGAAATATCGAATTCTGTCAATTTTTTCTACGTTTGGAGTAAAAAGTTAAGTAAAAATGTAGAAAGCGTTTTTGTCAATAGTTATCCTGTTTGATATTAAAATTGTATTATTTGAACGCAGCAATATTTATTTTAATTACATACGACGGTAAGATAATTTTATATAATTCATAAAATACCATTTGTCTTAACGGAATATTTAAAAAAAAAATAACAATATAGCACAATTGAAATACATCGAACACATTGCAAGCTGGGGCAAAATATTGAAAAGCCTGAAGGGTTTAAAACCATTATTATCTATTTTCTAAATTTACTAAGGCATTTTTCGAAAATCAGCTTAAAAAAAAATAAAACAAAAATTAATCACAATAAAATTTTAAATTGCAAATCGTTCAAGTGAAGAACAAAAGCAGGAAAGGGGAGAGTTTGTCCTTTGTTTCCAATATTCACCAAAATTGATTTATCTCTTCTTCTCCTTTCTTTCAATTTAACTTTTAAATCACCAGCGAAAACCATTGTTTCATTGTTCAATTTCAACATAAAATTTCCAAATCTTGGTTACATTTTGACATAAAATTAGTCGCGTTAAACTAAAGTAAAAAATAATGTTATGTGTTGAGACATTATATTTTTAATTAAATCAAATTCTTTGTTTTTTACCACGAGTTTTTATTGTTTTTCACATCGACCGGTTTCGCTTAGATCAAACTTCGTCAGGATATAATTACACAACACAAGCAACATTTTCGGCTTTCTGTGGTGGTAGTAGGAGATTTTCAAACATTGTTGGGTTATCCGTGACCCGGGAATGTTTGTCTTTAAAAAAAAAAAAAAAAAAAAAAAAAAAAAAAAAAAAAAAAAAAAAAATAAAAAAAAAAAATAAAAAAAAAAAATAAAAAAAAAAAAAAAAATAAAAAAAAAAAAAAAAAAAAAAAACAGAACCTAAAATATAGAGTAAACGGTGAAAGCTAGGTGGATTCATTGGCTTTGGTCTGTCTCGATACAGGTGTACCCTAGTGAGACAGATGTCGAAAAACACATGTAAAAAACTTTATATTGATAAATAAATAAATATGTAATCTTTGTATGTAGTTCTAATGTTTTCACATTAATATTTTGAGCAATGACATTAATCAAATCGAAAATCAAACAACTATCTGTCGAGTATAATTTCAAATTTAGAACCTTTTAGCTTGTATTTAATTTTCCAAATAAAAAAATATATAACGTATTTAAATAGCGATAAGTAAACGATTTTGTCATTTTTCAGAGGTACGTTTACAGAAACAGTAAAACAAAGTTACGCATGTATTACCAAATTTTTATAATACAGTATTTTTCTATCTGTTAACTACGTAACAACAACTACAAATTGCGTTGAAAAATAGCGTAGTACATTTACGAGTAACCGAATTTTTTTCTTTACCAGATTTTTATTTAACATTATATACTTCAGACGGATTTTTGCATTTTTGCACGATTACTACCAAATATCGCAACATAATGTCCATAATAAATTTCACTCAACAGTCTACGTTAATTAATCTACAACTTTTTTCGAAAAGACTGAAAGTTTTCAACTTGACGCTTTAATCCAAAGTAACAAAGAATTCCAGGCGACTTGAAAAGCATTAAAGCCCTTTTGCAGCTTCGGTATCAAAAAAATATTCAAAGAGAAATGACATTCAACGTTCAATCCCACTGAACATACTATAATACAGACTAGAAATGTCTTAAAAGGATGTTTGAATGGAAACCATACGTCACAACTGACTGAAAAGCGAAACCTGGTTGGCTGTCAGTTATTAATTCAATAAAAAAAGTTGTGTATGACAAAGTGTATTTTTTCATTTAAGATAAAATTAGGTTTGTTTCTGGCAACATAAATTATATGTGATACTTGTTGTAATATATTAAAATTTGGTTTTATTTTTAACGACTATTTTTCATGGTATGTACTTATGCATATTTCACAATATCATACATTCATAGATTTATAGGTGTGTGTTTTCATGTTCTACGGAGGTAAATAGATCTAATTTATGTTTTTACTTTCGAAATGTATTTCTCTTGCTATGTCTCCAGGTAATTTTTTGTTTTTTTTTTTTTTATAAAGTTTTTTTACAGGTTTTTTTTTTCGATGTCTGTCTCACTAGGATAAACCTGTGTCGAGACAGACGTATTTGATACATGAATTAATGTGTACATATTTTTTGATACATAAAATATTTCATTACATTAAATGATATTGTGAAAAAGATACAAAATGATGTAATGTGTTAAACACATCAGGAATTTTATGCCTCTTTTTCTATCTCCGTATACGTTTTGTGATTTATTATTTTAAACATCTGTACATCTCTATACCGAGTGAAACACAGTTCTGTATTTAAAATTTAAGTAAAGAATGGTCAGACTTTTTAATGACAAAATACGCCCACATCTTAATTCTCTCGTTCTACTTTGTCCTTGGTTCAACCCTTACATAAAGCATACCTGCCTCAGCACAAAGGAAGCTTTAATTCAGTTGTAAAGAAAATTCAAGGAGAAACAGAAATTTTTAAAACGTGTTTTTGAATTCCTGAGAGAGAAGAATTTCGTCTATTATTGTGATAAGTGTTGAGAATAATAAATGGATTTACAGTTTAGCTTAAAATATTTATTTTTTATGGGTCCAACATTATTAATTTTTACTTGCGAGGAAGTGAAAACAATTTTTTTCTTAAAAGACAATCATTGCCGAGTAACGAAAAACCTGACAATATATGATTTGATCTTACATTAAAAATGGAAAGTTTTTTTGCAATAGCTCCATGCGGGAAGTCCTTAGGTAAATAATTTGCCTCATGACCTATGTCATCTTTGGGGATGTTGCGTAGTGGGTTTTTATAGAGAAAGAAAGGAGAGGAATTTCCGGGTAGGAAAAAGATATGTGGGTTGGGTAGGAATGTATGTCTAGGAGTGACGAACATAATGTTCTCCATAAAACGGTTTTTGCACCAATATTCTACGGAAAAGATCAAAAATTTGAGGTACATATATATATATATATATTTTTTTAAAGCGTAGACGGTTTACACGTAGTTCCCGTGAGCACTTAGGCCATAGGCCCATTGTGCTATCTCCCATTTTACCTCATTCCTTTAACAACAACCCAGTCCCTTTAATAAAGTTCACCAGGGTTGTCATTGGGTATGTGGCTATGTACATGTAAGTATAAAACAGTGATTCCCAAAGTGGTCTATATCGACCCCCAGGGGTCTATGACAACCTGCAAGGGGTCTACGTCAGCAAAAAAAAAAATTGGGGGTCCATGAAATGAAAATGGGGGTCCACGATAGTGGATCTCAACGTACACTGATAGTACCTATTTACTTACACTTAACCGACACTAAAGGTGAATCAATATTTCATGTTTTGAAGGATTACTTCATTGAAGATGGTAGCTATAGATGGAGCACCTGCCATGGTTGGACGTTATCGTGGATTTATAAGCTATTTAAAACAAAATGTGCCAGGGGTGTTAGCAAAACATTGTGTCATCCATCGACAACATTTAGTTGCTAAAAATTTGAGTGTTAGATTACATGAATCTCTTCAATTAGTCATTGATGCAGTAAACCGAATCCGAAGCAACGCGTTGAATACGCGGTTATTTGCGCAGTTGTGTGAAGAAAATGACGAACACTTTTATCAATTACTCCTTCACACTGAAGTACGCTGGCTGTCGAAAGGCTTATGTTTGACAAGATTTTTTGCACTTTTTGAGACTATTTTAGAATTTCTGGATACTAAAGATAAAATTTTAAAAGACAATTTAATGGAGTGGAAAACAGACATCGCCTATTTAACAGATTTGTTTACAAAATTTAATATGGTTAATTTGCAGTTACAAAGCGACAGTCTAAATTTGATTTAAAAAAAGTCCATCTTATCAGCGTTTCTTGCCAGAGTTAAACTAATGAAGCAAAATATTGGACGGGGCGAATTTTCCCAGTTCCCCAATTTGTCACAGACAAACTGCCAGGAAGACGACGTTTCAACCTACGTTCAACATTTAAATGCCCTCTATTCAGATTTTGAAACTAGGTTTGAGGATGTTATGACTATGGTAATACCATCGTGGATAATTAACCCATATGGTGACATAGAAGAAACGAATGTCATAAAACAAGAGGAACTGACTGAAATAAGTACAAAAGAAGAACTTAAGGTTCAGTTTAAGCACGGATATCAGCACTTCTGGCTGCAAAAAAACATACCCGTTACTTATCCCGTATTATGGAATATAGCGAGGAAATTTTTAATTTCCTTTCCATCGTCATACCTAGTGGAAAGGGGGTTCAGCGCTGTTACCAATCTCCTAACGAAAAAAAGAAACTGACTGGACATCATTAGCCGAGGAGACTTAAGATTAAACCTTACAAAATTGACGCCAAATGTTAATAATCAATAATTTATTATTAAAGCATCAGGTTCATCCTTCCCACTAAAAACATTTACTTATTGCTTAGTTTATTTTATGTTACGTTTATTTTATATAACATATACAAAATTTATTTTGAGTAGTTTTAATTTAAATTCAATTAATAAATGTATAAAACTGAACAGTTTTTCTTCTTCTTCGATGGCGCTACAGCCCATATCGAGCTTTGGCCTCCTGCAACAGTCACCTCCAACTCCTCCTGTCCTCAGCGGCTGACTTCCAGTTTGTCACCTGGAGAAGCTGTGCTGTATCCCTTCTTACCTAATATTCCCACCTCAGTCTGGGTCTTCCCACTTTTCTCTTTTCACCTGGGTGACCAGTCAGAATTCTTTTTGGGACGCTTGTATCCGGCATTCTCTGTACATGCCCAGCCCATCTCAGCCTGAGGAGTCTCATGTGTGCAGAGATGCTAGGGGCCTTATATATATCGTACAATTTTATATTGTGCCGGATACGCCACTGTTTGCCCTCTTTCACGGGTCCACATATTCTTCTCAGCACCTTTCTTTCAAAAGTATCCAGCATTTCAGCCATCTTTACCGTCAGTGCCAGCGCCTCACATCCATATGCCAATACAGTTCTTACAATGGTCTTATATATGGTTATTTTGGTTTTTCTGTGGACACTACGTGACTTAAACATTGTTTTTACTTTAAGTTTTTAACACTAAACTTCACTACAGTTAGAAATTTACAAAAAATCAATATCAGGTAAGTAGGGGGTCTACCAAAAACAGAAAAACATGACAAGGGGTCTACGACACAAAAAAGTTTGGGAACCTCTGGTATAAAAGGTTATGGCAGCAGTTTTAATTTATTGTGACATATGTTAAAAGATCGTGTTTTAACAGTGTGAAGTGACGTTGAAAATTTCGATGGTCAATGCAGAATCTCAAGCAGTTGAGTCGCTCTGTTGATTGGCGCGTTCTGATAGCCAGAAGTCTTCGCTTTCGGTTTTAAAAAATTTGGTTTTATTATTAAAATTTGGTTTTATTTTTAACGACTATTTTTCATGGTATGTACTTATGCATATTTCACAATATCATACATTCATAGATTTATAGGTGTGTGTTTTCATGTTCTACGGAGGTAAATAGATCTAATTTATGTTTTTACTTTCGAAATGTATTTCTCTTGCTATGTCTCCAGGTAATTTTTTGTTTTTTTTTTTTTTATAAAGTTTTTTTACAGGTTTTTTTTTTCGATGTCTGTCTCACTAGGATAAACCTGTGTCGAGACAGACGTATTTGATACATGAATTAATGTGTACATATTTTTTGATACATAAAATATTTCATTACATTAAATGATATTGTGAAAAAGATACAAAATGATGTAATGTGTTAAACACATCAGGAATTTTATGCCTCTTTTTCTATCTCCGTATACGTTTTGTGATTTATTATTTTAAACATCTGTACATCTCTATACCGAGTGAAACACAGTTCTGTATTTAAAATTTAAGTAAAGAATGGTCAGACTTTTTAATGACAAAATACGCCCACATCTTAATTCTCTCGTTCTACTTTGTCCTTGGTTCAACCCTTACATAAAGCATACCTGCCTCAGCACAAAGGAAGCTTTAATTCAGTTGTAAAGAAAATTCAAGGAGAAACAGAAATTTTTAAAACGTGTTTTTGAATTCCTGAGAGAGAAGAATTTCCTAAAAAAGTGCCTGGGATCTTCCACGACTAAACTTGTTAGGGATGAATCCCTCCTACTGTGGTGCAAGGCGATGGATCGAGATTGTCCTACTGGGGAGGTAAAACAGTCTCCCTAACCAGTCTCTCCAAATCCGGCCCTTCACCCAGCAGATTAGAAAAAGCATCCGCCGCCGAGACCTCACCTCCCATGAACCCGGGCATCCCTGCTAAGTAACCAAATAGGTAACCTATGGAAGAGGTTTTAGTTGCCCAATAAATGGTTCCTGGGGCGGTGGTACCCATACCCGCCTCCAAATTGAGTGCTATGCCAAAATTAACCGCATAATAATTAAAATGTACACCTATATGAAACTGAAGGTTCTATTATTAACTTATATTATTTTGAAAAACAGTTTTTGTTTTTCATATATGTTATTATTATAATATGCAAAACTAAAGCTGATCATATACAAACAAACAATAATTTAAAAAAGTATATTTTTAATTTTCGAACTAAAAGGTATCATAGAGTACTGTGGAGAGAAGCTGAATTCAAAATTTAAAAAAGTATAAAAAGCGATTAGGTAGGTGTACCGTTTGATTTTGGGGTACTCAAATATTTTGGTACCTTTTGAAATATCATTAATAAAAATCTATTGAATGGCAGTAACCTGATACTCATAACGTATTTACCGTTCACAACAAAACAAACTCTGGAAACTAAATAATTGACATTTCCAAGTACGAGTAGTACCTTAAGTTATGACATTGCCTCGACTAGGAATTCAAGTAACTGATCATCGATTTCTTAGAATTTTTCTTAGTCACATTACAGAATGAACAAAGAATTGTTATTTTGCAATAAGCACCTACTCAAGTTTTTTTAAAGCTATAAATGCCTATCATGTTGACGTTTGTAATTTTATTAATGTGAAACAGCATGTAACAATGAGATTATTGCGTCAACTTAAATTCACCACGTTGAACACCATAGTAATAAATAAAATCTTTACCAAGTAATAGTAATAGATAATTATCAAATATGAGATGACAAACCCGCGATTGCGGCATCATTGTAACAGATTAGGTTTACTATCAGAAAGGGTTGCATTGAATAAAAGAAAGATGAAGTTAACAACATTTATTAAATAACAATAAGAAACATGAGACTCTCAAATTATCATGGATTACATAATCTCAAGGTGTTGCAGTGAAAAGAAGATCACTAGCACAGTTGATATTAAGTTAAATAAGTGACAAGCGATTACAAAGAATATTGTCTGACCTGTCTCTCAAAAGGGCGCTATACAGCTCTTAGATTAGAACTGTAAAATTTATAAAGGTTTACATGATGACCAGCGATTACAACAGCTAGCTAATCAGCCATCATAATCTCCCGTAATGACATGAGCAGTTGCTCGAATCCTTCCCGTTGTCCTGTCTTCGCTCCAAGGCCGCCCTTTTGGTATTGAATTCACCGGAGATCGCCAGTCGAGCTGCTCTGCGATCAACCATAGAACGAGAGTCCCATATAGGAAAGCGGTCTGCAGATAGAGTTGTGTAAAGAATTACCATAAATAACTTAGGGGTGAAAGTGAACTGCTACAAGCTCAAGATTCTCAACTGCCCCCAACCGTTAGCAGCCAGTGAGACTATAGCATTTCAGATTGGAGTATGCTGTGAGGCTGAAAGTAGTGGAGAAGGAACCTGGCTATTCGTATCTGATCACCAAACACGGCCAAATCCATTTCAAGCAACGCTTCAATTCTGAGTGCTGGTCTTACACCAGGGCGATACTCAAAATGTCTCCCATTCCGAAATTTGATTGATTTGTGAAAAAACACAAATCAATCACATAAAATTGATTGCGAGTCAAGAATCTTACCCCTCGACAACGGAGGCTGTTTAAATTTAAATGTACAAATTTAAAACATCATTTATTCCTGTGTCTATCACAGTCGATTGATAAAGATTGTTTTGATAATGTTCCCTAGCATGACGAATCGGTACATCTTTATCGTTTGTAGTTTAGCATTATTTGTTTAGTGTTGATTGCTAAAACTATTTATGTCTTGTTTGCATCTTCAGTGGGCGATTCCCTGGTTCAGAAAAACACAGAGCACCCTGTAGATAGAACGTGAGTCCAGTTAGATATTCATTGTAAATACAACACCATAATAAACACAGACCCGTGATCTCAGAACGAATCAAAGGGTTATTGAAGTCTCCCGATTATCCAAGTGCATGTTTAACGATCAGAGTAATAATATCAGTACCCCACAATAATTGAATTTCGTAAACGAAGCTTAAATGTTTGACATAAATCTACGCTTGCTTTCCAATCGAAGGTCATCCAATCATTGTAATTTACTCAGAATTAACCAGTTTCCCAGAATTTTTATCAACACGCCTTTGTGTACGTTGTCTCCGATATCATTTGCCTCCATATTTAGCCAAAAATCTGCGAAAATTACATAAAAAGAAATATCATTGATATTTTTCAAAATTAAATTATTGTCTTTATCAAGAGATAGTGACTTTTAAAAAATATATTTACACCCCACAAGAGACCTAACTGTCTGGAGCAAGTGAGACTATGACATCCCCAATTCAGGTATGTTGTCAGGTACGAAGGTTTTGGGGAGGGGAAGGAGACGTGGAAGAGGAAGGTTGGTGAGTAACTGGCTATTCAGATCTGGCCACCAAATACGGCTAAAGCCATTTCAAGCAACGTTTCAACTCTGAATGGTGGTCTTATACCAGGGAAATATTGAGAGTATATACTATATATTATTATAAATTAATAAATTTTACACAGATTAATAAAATAAAAATTACTAGCGTACGCCGAGTTTTAAACCAGCGACCTTCGGCTAGCTAGTCGAGAGATTGCTACTCGACCAGAGGCCGGCTTAAAGTGTCCATTGTTAAACAAATATGTACGATTTATTTTATAAGCAATAATTATTAGCCTGAAACACACATCCACATTGAAAAATCTCCTGATAAAAGATACATGACGCCAACGGGACGGGTTCATGTCCCGTTGGGTCATGTATCTTTTATCAGGAGATTTTTCAATGTGGATGAGTGTTTTCAGGCTAATAATTATTGCTTGTAAAATAATTGTTACCCTTTGTGCTATGCATAAAAAAATCTTGTCTTAAACATTAGTTTACAAAAAAAATAATAATTAATGTACGAGTTAGACAAAAAAAAATTGTACCTAGTTGTTTTGGTTGGGGTACGTACAGAATAAAGTTAACAAATGAACATCATTTTGCACTCCTTGAAATGCTGAGGCTGCAGCCGGCCGGCTGCCGCTGACTACACACCAATGATATATAACTGCTAATTTAGAAGGTGAACTGCGTGCATACAAGGATATTAGAGCAAATCCTTCGCAAAACAACTTTCATATTTGCGAGGCAATTTCGGAAATGAATGAACAACAAGTGCGATCTAAAAATATTATTATTTGCAATGTGCCCGAAAGCATTAAAGCGACAGAAGCTGGCAGGATCTTGGATGACCAGGCAGCTGTCACCAGTATAATCGGTGTAATCGACAATTCAGCAAATGAAAATATTTCTAAATTTTATAGGGTTGGAAAATTATTAAATGACAAGCCTAGACCAATAAAAATAGAACTACAAAATTCAACACAATCCAGAAATATTCTAAACAAACGAAGTCTTCTCAAGAACAATGTCAGAATTTACCCCGACTCAACACCGGCGCAACAAAAATTTCTGAGCGATCTGAGGGTTCAGCTGGAAAAAAGGAAAGAAAATGGTGAAGATGTCACCATAAAATACATTAACTCCACCCCCCGAATCGTGCCGAATCGACCAAAAAACTAGGAAGTAACAAAAATATTCAAGAAATCCCACCTAACCGAACCAGAACCATAAAAATCTATTATCAAAACATCCGCGGACTGCGATCAAAACTCGATGACCTACAAGCAGCTCTACCTTCTCATCATCATGACATCATTATACTTACGGAAACCTGGCTAAACTCGGAAATCAAATCGACTGAACTCGGTCTTACTAACTACAAAGTATTTCGTTGCGACAGAAACGTCAGATCAAGTTCCAAGTCAAGAGGTGGAGGAGTTTTAATTGCAATAAAACAGAAGTTGTCAGCAAGAAAATTAACCACGAAACACAATAACATCGAACATATTTTTGTGCAAATAACGACTCCTCTCGAGAAAATTATATTTGGAACGGCCTATCTACCACCACTTTCTGACCCTCAGTCATATAGAAACCACTGTCAAGACATCGAAACAATTTCATCAAAATATCCTGACTCGAAAATTGTTATTCTTGGGGATTATAACTTACCAAACTTAATATGGAAAGCAAATAACTGTGGTCTCATCATAAACGAAAGTGAAAACGATCGTGCACGTGAAATTTTGGACATGGTAAACTTTCTAAACTTTCATCAACATAATTTTATATATAACAGTAACAATCGCTTATTAGACTTAGCTTTATCAAACTATCCTAAAATGTCTGTTGAACTCTCAAATGATCCACTTCTACCTATAGATAATCATCATCCTCCCCTATACATTAAATTAAATATGACATGTGATAATGAAAGGAAACCTTCACAAAGCGTCCTAAACTTTAAACGAGCCGACTTCGACTCAATTAACTCCCATTTCTCAAATACAGACTGGTCTTTTTTATCCGATGAAAGCGTTGATGAATCGTTAGATAAACTTTATTTATATTTTTCTAATACTATTGAATCCTATGTACCTTTTTACACACCAAGAAGCTATACCTACCCGGTTTGGTTTTCATCAGAGCTTACAGCCTCTCTTCAGCAAAAAAAGAGTCAACACAAAAAATTCAAACAAAGTAAATCCATAAATGATTATATAATCTTTAGTGAAACTAGGAAAAAATGTAAAGATCTTTCCAAACAATGTTACAAAATGTACATAACCTCTGTCGAGGACACTGTCTTTAAATCCAAAAACCTTTGGAAATTTCTTAAAAAAATGAACAATGAAAACACAGACTACCCGCCAATAATGCATATGAATGGAATCAGTGCAAACAATACACAGGATATTGTAAACCTTTTTTCGGACTTCTTCAAAAATGTATATGATGAAGACACTCCAGATGATAAAATACCCGAATACAAATTTAATATGACCACAAACTTAACAAACTGCCAAATCACACAAAAGTGTTGCGAACAAAAATTACGTTCCTTAGACACTGACAAATCCGCTGGCCCAGACAACATTCCACCAATATTCCTCAAAACATGCTCTAATACATTATCTAAACCACTTACATTACTATTTAACCGTCTCTTGTCCCTTGGACATTTTCCAGACCGCTGGAAATCTAGCTTCATTACACCGATCTACAAAAAAGGAGACGATACTGACATAGCTAATTATCGCCCCATTTGTATACAGTCAGTACTGCCAAAGCTTTTTGAATCATTGGTCCTTGATGAAATCTATCCCAAATTAATAAAATTAATTAATCAAAAACAGCACGGTTTTATCAAAGGAAGATCCACCGCAACTAACTTAACGGTATTTCAAAACTTCATTATACAATCATTTGCAGAAAATAAACAAGTCGACTGTATATATACAGACTTTTCGAAGGCATTCGACAAAGTATCCCATAAACTACTAATCCAAAAACTATTTGCTCTAGGAATAAGGGATAACATGCTAAAATGGTTTAGTAGCTATTTGTCAAATCGTAAACTGTTCGTTAAAATAAAATCTTGGATGTCGAAAGCTTTCCGGGCTACCAGTGGCCTACCGCAAGGTAGTCACCTTGGCCCGGTTTTGTTCCTCATTTTCATCAATGATATAACCAATTGCTTCAACGATGTCGAGGTATTGCTCTTTGCAGATGACGTCAAACTATACAAGAAAATAACTGATATAAATCATTGCCATATACTACAGTCAAATATTAGTAAGTTTAGAGATTGGTGCGTTCAAAATAATTTATTTTTAAATGTAGTAAAGTGCAAAACCTTGACTTTCTTCAGAAACAAAAATCCTGTTTTATTCGAATATTCCATCAATAACATAGCTTTAGAAAGAGTCACGGAAATGAGAGATCTTGGAATTATTTTGGATGAAAAACTAAGTTTCACCAATCATATCCATCAAATTGTGAACAAAGGTATGAAAACACTAGGCTTCGTATTAAGAACAACTAAAAACTTTAATTCTTTGCAAGCCATTAAACTATTATACGTATCTCTAGTAAGAAGTCTAATTGAATATAACTCAGTAGTTTGGTCTCCATCTTATAAAATTCACATTAACAACATTGAGCGAATACAAAAAAAATTTCTACGTTTTATAAATTTTAAATTAAATATCCCTGTCGAAGACTTAAAATACAATTTCTTACTAAATACTCTAAAAATACATACATTAGAAGATAGACGTAAAATAAACGATTTAACGTTCTTATTCAAAATACTTAACTCTAAATTCGACTGTTGTGAACTCCTGCAACTTATAAACATACATACACCCACAGTAACAACACGACAAAATACAATATTCTACAGCAGCACACATAAGCGTAACTACATTGCCCACTCTCCGATACAAAGACTTCACACCATGGGAAATCATTACTTGGGTGATGTTGACATATTCAATACCAACTTGGCAAGTTTTGTGGATCATTTAAAACATTTATTTCAACAATACTCCTAAACACATCATGTAAACCAACAAATAGCTGTAATTTTCTGTTTTTGTTTCTTGTGTTTGTATGACTTGTTGCATAGCTTTTATCAAATGTTATTTTATTCTTATTTTTTATGTTTGAAAGTATTTGTCAAATTAAAATTATACTACCAACCATGTAAAAGCCCTCTGGGCGTTAAATAAATAAATAAATAAATAAATATAAAAACGAATACAGTAAAATATACATATGCTCGTCCGATTTATTTATTTATATATCTATATAATAGACATTTACAAGGCATTGATACATTGAATCCGATGTATTTATCTATATATCAATACATGGTATATAATAGACATTTGCAAGGCATTGATACATTGAATCCGATGTATTTATTTATATATCAATACATGGTATATAATAGACATTTACAAGGCATTGATACATTGAATCCGATGTATTTATTTATATATCAATAAATACATCGGATTCAATGTATCAATGCCTTGTAAAATCACTCCTATATTCAAAAATGTTCTGATTGATGAACAGCATGGATTTAGATCGGCGAAATCTACAACAACTAATTTATTGTCCTTTACAAATACCATTGTTAAAGCCTTGGAAGACAACACTCAGGTTGACGTACTCTATACTGATTTCTCCAAAGCCTTTGATAAAGTAAATCACTCGATTCTCATGGCCAAACTTTATGCTATAGGCATTAGAAACCCGTTGTTATCATTTTTTCGCTCTTACTTGAGCGATAGAAAACAAAGGGTTAAAATAAACAACTTTGAATCCTTTAACATTGACGTAACGTCCGGCGTTCCCCAAGGAGCTCATTTGGCCCCGCTTCTCTTCAACCTTTTTATTAACGATATCACCAAAGTTTTTTCTCATACACGCTTCTGGCTTTTTGCGGATGATAATAAGATTCTTCAGATAATTAAATCCTACCTTGACTGCTTACATTTTCAACGTGATATTGACTCGTTTAATAATTGGTGCAAAATAAACTGCATGGAACTTAATGTTGATAAATGTAAAATTTTGTCCTTTTATAGAACCAAAAAACCTATTCAGTTTGACTATAAATTAAACAATGTTTGTTTATCTACTGTAACATCTATCAAGGATCTTGGGGTCACTCTAGACTGCAAACTTTCTTTCCGTGAACACATTAACAACATTGTTAACAAATCACTTAAACTACTTGGCTTCGTTCATAGAATAACCTCTGATTTTAAACATATAAGTACCCTTAAAACTCTTTACTGCTCGTTAGTTCGCCCTCACCTTGAATACGCTAGTGTTATTTGGTCTCCTTTCTATGCTATCCACATTTGTCACATAGAATCCGTACAACATCGCTTCCTACGAGGAATCGCTTGGAGGTTGAGTCTTGAAAGAGGAGAGTACTCATATGATGAAGTTGAATAAACTTTAAACATTTCTTCTTTGGAGAAACGTAGAAGGGACACTGATCTGATTTGCATATTTAAGATTATCAATGGTATTACAGACTCACCTGCTTTGTTGCAACTTATCCAATTCAACATCCCTTCCCGTAGACTCCGAAATAATGAATTGCTGTTCGTCAATCAACATTCTACCAATTATGGATACCATTCTCCTTTGTCCAGAATGTCGAGACTTGTCAACTCACTGTCAAGTCAAAGCATTGAATTTTGTGGTATATGCCTAAATGACTTTCGACAGTCAATACGCAATGTCTAATTTCTAATGCCCTTTGAACCATCTTCATGCTTTGACTTATTATTATCTCCCATTCTTACTTTTATTTTATTATTGTCATTGTTATTGTCTTCGCTCCTCATTTATATATGCTCTCCTTTCACTGTCATCTCTGTTTATAAAACTTATTCGTGTAATTAATATGTTGTTAATGGACTATTTGTCCGTAAATAAATAAATAAATGTCTATTATATACCATGTATATAATAGACATTTATAAGGCATTGATACATTGAATCCGATGTATTTATTTATATATCAATACATGGTATAATAAATCAGATATAATAAATAACAACCCCGCATTTCAAAACCATATACATCAACCCACTCAAATGGACGAACACTCTGAAAATTGTCCTAAATTATCTCAATTTAAACGTGTTACCGAATCTGATATAATAAAACACATTGACAATCTTAACACAAATACAGCCAATGGTCCAGATGAATTGAGCGCCATCGCTATCAAGTCTACTAAACAATACATTTCGAAGCCCTTGCAACACGTTTTTAATTCCTGCTTTGAAAAAAATGTTTTCCCAGACGCATTTAAACTCTCCAATATTGTACCAATACATAAATCTGGATCAATCTCTAAACTAGACAATTACAGACCAATATCGCTAATATCCCAACTAGCAAAGATATTAGAAAAAAATATTAAAATACAAGTACTAGAGTTTTTAGAATCAAATGCACTTTTGTCCAAAAATCAATATGGTTTCAGAACAGGTCTTAGTACAGATGATGCTTTATTTAATCTAACAAAAAATATATACACCAATCTTGACTTAAATATGAAAAGTTTAACAATCTTTCTAGACCTGAAAAAAGCGTTTGATACAGTCAATCATAATAAACTGATTAGAAAACTCAATAATATAGGAATTAAAAATAATTGTCTGTCACTTTTAACAAATTATTTACTTGATCGCAGACAACGTACAAAAATTGATGATATTATTAGTAAACCAGAATCTGTGAGACATGGGGTTCCACAAGGAACAGTTATCGGTCCGTTATTGTTCCTAATCTATATCAATGATCTGTGTAATATCAGTATTCCGGGAAAACTATTCTCGTATGCTGATGATACTGCAATCACAGTTGATGGTAAATCTTGGAAAGAAGTCTCTGAAAATGTAAATAAGTGCACATCCATTGTCAAAGAATGGCTAAACCAAAACCTTCTAATCCTGAACTGTGAAAAAACTATTTATATTCCATTTTATAATACCAAAAGGACGGCACCCTTAACTCACCTAAATATAAGGTTTCATAACAATACTTGCAACCCTGTTTCGTGTTCTAACTGTGTAGAAATGAATTCGGGGAACACAGTTAAATACCTAGGAATTACTATAGACAGCCAACTAAAATGGACAAATCACGTAGAAAAGCTTGTAAATAAACTTAGGTATTTAACTTACATTTTTAAAAGATTAAATAACATAGTTGATATCAAAAGAATGAAACTGGTTTATAATGCATTGGTACAATCATCAATATCTTATGGAATAATTGGATGGGGGGGTATCTATAATAACCACACTAAGCCGCTAGAAATATACAATTATTTCAAGAAGCTAAACTCTTAGATATAAGAAAAATTTACTTTATGCAATGCCTGAAATATATATTTTCACGAAATGTACATTTTACAAAAAATCAAAATCGTTCTAGCAGTAGAGTAAATAATGCATATGAGGTTCCACTATGCAAAACTAGGCTTGCGCAGAGACATGCTTTTTTCATTGCCCCAAAAATCTACAATGCACTCTATCAGACTATAGAAGTTAGATCTAAAAATATATCGTCTTACAACATATACAAAAATGTAATAAAGACTTGGATCACTACCATTGACACAAATACTTACCTGCTATAGCATCCTACCTTTTGTAAATTTACAAATCCTTAATTTTTCTATTTTGTAACCTTTTTTTCTTAATTATAATTTTGTATAAACGGAATTATTTTGTTTTATAAACTGCACTAAACAAAATAAGTATACCCACGAACTGGCGATGCCTATGTGGGATTTTTTTTGGTATATATGCATACTATTCTATTATATTTTTTATTTAATTGTATTATTTTATTTTTCTTATCTTAAAGCTACCTTTTTTTATTTTTTATAGTACCTTCTTTACCTGTGAATGAAATGCTTTTTGTAATACTATAATAATTTTATACTTGTTTTTGTAATACTTGATTTTTGTAAATATATTTTTTATGCATGTAACAAAAGAAAATTATTAATAAAAAAAAAATAAAAAATAAATAGACATTTACAAGGCATTGAGACATTGAATCTGATGTATTTATTTATATATCAATACATGGTATATAATAGACATTTACAAGGCATTGATACATTCAATCCGATGTATTTATTTATATATCAATACATGGTACACAAAACCTAAAACACTCCCATTAGTAAGGGAAGTTTGGAATTAACGTTTTAATTTCTTCACAGTTCAAACGCCTTTGATCAAAACAGCATAAAATATTATCTACTGAATGAAATCAAATTTTTCAAATGTATTCGTTCCTCAAAAAAAATTATCATTTAAGCCCAAACTTAATGTAATGTAACCATTTCTAAAGATAATAAGTGATTTTGATAATTAGATAATAACAAGATAAGAATCTTTCTGGAAAGAGATGAATGTAATAAACATGTTAAAACAACACAAATAAATATAATGAAATATCTAAAAATGAGATCAAAACGGAGCATTAACATTTCAGTAAAAAAAATCAAGTTTTATACAATATTGATATAAATGTATCAAGTTCTGCAAGTAATCCCTGAATAAAACTATTATTAGAAATGTTACTGATATTAAGGAATATTATTTATATGAATACAAGAGATTTTAATTGCTTATATGGTGGGAATATTGAATAGTAAAGTACGAAATTACATATTGTCACATTGCGACAGTATGTGATTTCTTATTGATAACTATCTTACGTGGTTGTCCTTAGAAGATAGACTTATTATTACATTATCTTCGATTTTTCTGTAGGCGTTTTTAAGATATATAATTCCGTTGTACATTATTTTGATGAGTCTCATAAGGTTAAGCCAATAAAATATTTAATATAAAAATATTTCGAAAAATATTTTTACGACTTGATTATAAAACATTGACCTTTCTCTACTTTCTATAAACACAATATGCATGCATTAAATATGTAAACCTTCCATATCAATATCCGTGGCATAGTTTAGAAGAACTAAGCGTACAAAAAAAAACGAATCAAATAAAAATAATGAATTACTAAAAAGATTAAGATTTAGATGTCATAGAAATAAATTGTTTAGAGGTTTATACTCGACATAAAAATGTATTTTATATAACTAAACAGACAGATGCGGAGAGCGACTTGATTTTATATATTTATAAGAGATAAGTTTATTTTTATGTAAAGATCCACAGTCGGGGAATCAATGAGTCTATAGAACTAGGAATTGTTATGGTCTATTTGGGGTTGATAGAAAGAAGAGAAAAATAAGCTTTAAAAAGTGTTATGCCTATTTAGTAATTTATTGTTGTCTATTTGTCTTTTATTCATATTTTTACACATTTAAATACAAACATATCCTTGAGGTTTTTCGGAATACTTACCCATAAAATAAACACTTTTAAACAAACACAAAACACAGATGTGTTTTCTTAACTCGAGTAATATAACCATTTTCAAGGCAAATGAGTAATGTATTCTTTTTCCTGTGTTAGAAAGCGTAAAAGCGCTTCCTGGGCTTAAAATAGAAATTTCAACCTTGAATGAAGTATTGATTTTGACAGGATTCTTTTTAAAAAATATACAATGGGCTCGAATAAATACAAACAAATATTGAAATATCATCAATTCGATTTCATTTTTATTTTACTTTTGTTTGGAGAATATAAATTGTGAAGCTTCGGAATCGAATACAATTTTTTTGTCATATGTAATAAATTTTTTTTCAGGACTCAATATACAGGGTGTTCACGGGTAAAGTTCGCTAACTTCTGGGGGTGATTCTACAAGATTGTAGAAATAAAAAATAACTTGAAAAGGAAAATAGATTTTCTTCAACCTGTATTATTCTAACATACTGGTGTACTGTATAATGATCTTCTTGGTATGAAATATACTTGAGTTCAGCTGCATTCAATAAATGCTTTGGTTCGTCAAAGATTACGAATACTTTAGTATCGTAAGATAATTACAATGATTCTTTAGCAGGACATACGTCCGCTCTATCAGAGGCCATGAGTTATTCTAACTTGGGACGCAACTAGAAGTGAACTCCCAACCTGGGAATCGGCTGCATTCGAAACCATTCGGGTACAACCGACATGCTATCTCTGTCAGATTTTGCAAGTACTCCAATCTATGGGAGAATCCTTAAAACTACATTTACTTGATGAAAATGACTTAAATCTACACACTTTATCGATATCTGGCGGAGGGTATCGAAACTTCAACCAAATAACAACACTAGAATTATGAGTAAATTTTTATGTCTATTGGTTACCAAAGCTCTTTTTAAATGAATATAAAATCTCAACTGCTTCCAACTGTCTGGAGCCAGTGAGACTATGGCATCCCCAATTGGGGTATGTTGTAAAGCTGAAGGTATTAAGAAGGGAAAGGAGATTGGGAAGGAAATGGTGGGGAGTACCTGTTTATTCAGATCTGGTAACCAAATATAGCTAAAGCCACTTTAAACAAAGTTTCAATTCTGAATAGTGGCCTTATACCAGGGTAACACTGAGAGTATTTTGCACTCTGGAACGTGCCGCAAGTATACACCATATTATTTTAATTGAATGAATTGTGAAATAACACAAATTTATCAAACAAAATTTACTTGCACACTTTGAAACCACAACCTTCGGCTTGCTAGTCGAAAGCTTTACCCGTCGACCACGAGGGTCGTCAAAATGCTAAATACCTTTGAGAGGTGTTTGCTATAATGTGTTAATATAGGTTCAAGACATTAATAGTATTTCACTTAAAACTTAACGATTTCTTGATTTTGTAAAATAGTGTGGTTTTTGCAAAAAATTTTAAGAGTTTATTCCATATAATATCCCACCTGTTCATGATCTCACTCAATCAGATTTTCATATGTTCCGGTCTAACAAATTTTTATCTACAAGAAATTTCATTAGATAACAACGCTCATCTTTTAATATTGGCTTGACTAGTTTTTCACACCCAATCCAACAACTCTGCAGTTTCTTGACCGTAATCGTAAAACTTCCGGGTAGTTGGAAGTTAATGGTAACTGTTGTACAGTATGTATATAAAAGTCAATAAAATTATAATATTCATAGACATACCGTTCAAATCTCAAAGTGCCAAACCAAAAGCAAGCCAATTGTATTGTTTTCAATTTTATAGTTTTAGTACTAAACTGCAAAAGTTCTCGTGTGTAAATAAATATTTTCATTATTCGGCAAACACTAAATAAGATTTCATTCGTAAAGACAGACAAATTATTTTATAAAAAATCCAATTGTTTGAAAATTACGTTATTTTTTTTTAAAATACACTTTGGGTATTTAGAGCCAAGAAAGGAGTGTAAGGAGAATATTTGATGCACATGCAAATGGCAGCAGAAGTAGGGGACTTCCGAGGAAGACACGGCACGACCAAGTGAATTAGTTACTTGAGTCGGGTCATGTCAAGAGTCAGAATAAGAGAAGAATATGTATGAGACGATGTATTCTCTATGCCTACCCCTACGGGAAACGGCGTGATGGTTAGTTAATTAGTTAGTTACATTTGTTCTGTATTGTTTCCAAAGTTTTCAGTGAAATTAGAGAAAGTGAGATAGCGAATGTACTAACACATAAGTGTAAGAAAGACCTAATAGCAGTAAGTCGTTTCATACAGTATTCCGTGTTCGTCTTACAGTGTTAGCGAATGAGTTTATCATGGTATCTCAGTCACATCTGTGATGTAGAATGTAGAATTCAACGCATTTGTCTATCGTTTATTTCTTACATACGCACATATTTTTTTAATGTCTATCTTTGTCATTCAATTACAAATTGAATTAAGAATTTACTGGAAACATAATAGTATTCTTACTTGAGTTTGTGAGACAATAGGAGGTCTAGATATATTGTAACGTCATTAACAAAAATCATTTAACAACTTTTTTAAAATTGAATTATGCCTCTACAAACTTATATACGAAACTTTTATATCCATTTCCATAATTCTATGCCCATAATGTTTAATTTGCGTGTATTAATACGTCAGGTAATCGCTGTAAATTACACATGACTGAAGTTCAAGTTCAGTAGAATGTAAAACTGACAATTAAGCGATAAATAAAATTTAACAAATACTTGTTAAATGTTACATCCTACCGGAAATTAATATTTTTGATCATTCTTTTTGTTACTTTTATCACGATGAATTATATATTTTTAAATTACTCGTACTATGGGAAAAAAACTTTATAAATTTATGTTTTAACAAACAATCGGTTTTAATCTGTGTATTTTCACAACGATACATAGAAACTGCTTCTAAGGTATTCCACCATCCTCTTGATAAGCACTATCCATGGGATAATGTATCATTTTATTTATTTATAAACTGTATTTCTTATTAGATTCTTAGGCAGCCGTTTAACGTAGGTGCGGTAAAGCCGGTCTTGAGCAAGGTTAACCGACCGTTGTAATCAAACAAACGCCATGGTAAGTCAAGTTTTTCACTCTTCTAACCTTATGCGCCTCGTAATATTTACACCACGTTTTTTACTAAGGTTGAAGAGTTCACTTTTCGGTACTCGAACCTAAGAATATTGGCTGTATATTACATCGGATAAGTGTGGTGATCTCACTTGGTCCAACGACATCCCACAAATATTTTGCAATAGTATTAATTTAAAAAAAAAACATTTTAGCAAACTACCCGATTATTAATTGAGTTTTATTATTAGTGCAGATTCGTGCGGTAATAGTGGGTTCCAGTGCCATCTAGCGTCCAAATGAGAAGCTATTATATATATACATACCATGGGTCACTTTAAATTTAGTCCCCAAACTATGTCCTTTCTTTCTCTTTGCTACACACACAAAAGAGTTAAACACTATCGTTTGCATTTTTTTCTATCCCGAGAATTTTAAATAATTAAAGTTTCATATAAAAATATCATATGTTCTTTTAGAACTTAAAGAGTTAAAGAGAAACTTGTTATAAATCGGTAGAAATTGGGAATGCAGGGACTTAAATATGTACCTTCGAAGTGGTTTTTTTTCCCGTGATGTTTCGTGCGTACCATATTAAATCTATAACCGTCAAGTGAAAAATACCTATGTAATAAAACATATTAATAATAAATCCTTCAATTTTCCACAATTTACAAGTATTACCTTACTAAATTTAATAAATAAATTCTCGTAACCAAAATAAAAACTTGGTATTTTTCCGTAATTTTCCCGACATACTTTGAAGAATCTAATATCGTCGAGAGATGAGAATTTACTCCGAAAATATTTATTTTACGATCCTACCAAATTACCTTGTTCATGTGTCGGGTAAATACCCCGTCGATTTTTCTTATCGTATTTAGTGCCTATAAAGCATTAATAACCGCTTCAATCCTTCACACAAAGCACGTGTAGTAATAAAAAATAAAAATAACAATATTCCTTCATAATATATTGAAAACATTGTTTCCTAGTACTTAAATTAATCTATTTGTATTACATTTTTCTTTTAGATGAATGCACATCTTAGAAGCAGAAATTAACCAATTTCCCAACGTTCGATTAAGCTGAAACTCCGCAGATAAACTCTTTATTGATGACAATGTATTTTATCAACTTTTGGTGATAATAACGCATATCCGATCTGGATTTATTGACTGAGTAGAAAGTTTGAATCCTCAGTGAAAACAAAAACAAAAAATATTTTTTTTTAGTTTTGATAAATAAGTAAAAAAAAACATATTTTTATGGGTTTATTTTTATTAGTGTGGTTTGTAAAGGAAATTGTAATTAATGCGTGACGTATTTCCTTACCTTACAGTGTAGATTGATACACTAGACTCTGTAGTGATTGTAATAGTACCTGGATAAATAAACGCCAGATATGGAAGGTGTAATACTGGGAAATGAACAATCTTAAAGTAATTTAAAGTTAAGAAAAAATATATATTATATTTAATAATTTTAATATTATTCCTTTTTGAATTCATAAACAAGTTTTTTTATGCAGTATTTTTACGGGTAACAGCTGTTTTGCCTTCCGAAGGAAATGTCAAGCTGTGGTGAAGCCACTCACAAACGATCTACTTATATAATTTCTATACAATGAAAATCCAAATTCCTGTAATATTCAAAAATCTGTTTCTGAAAAAATAAGAATATACATAGGAAATGAGATTAAAAGAACCTGGCATTATCAGACTAAAAAAATATTACCATTTGTTATTTCGGCTACTGGCAGTATACCTAGCTCTCTCATTCAAAATTTAGGCGTATTAGATCTGTCAATGAATTTATATATAAAAATGCAAAAATCCATTTAAATACATGTAGGATTACGAAAGATTTTTTAAATATTTATACTGAGGGATCAGTAGGATTTATAGGCCCTGTTAGGAGTTCTACCGAGCCGAACCCTCTGATATGAAAATATCTGGAGTCGGTAAATTATTTTCCCATTTTATCTCTGGTGGGTTGACGTGTTGTTCTTGTATTGTTTTGTATTTTTTATGCTTATATAATGCATTTGCATAATGTGGATTGACTAGATTACTAGATTATCGTTTTTGGTAAAGTGTGTGGAAGGGTTTAGTTTTTTCCTGTGGGGAAGATTTAACCCTGACATAAAGTCAATAAAACCTTATCAGAAAGTGGACAACCTCATATTATGAAAAGCCAGCGTTCACTGAATCATCAACAACATAAAACAACTTATTTACGCGTAAATAAATTTTAGATCGTTTTGGTCTGGTCCGAATGCTTTCTCCCTGACGACTATGTTTTTTTCGTGGCATCAAATATGATCAACTACTAAAAATACAAAACTAGAAGAATAATTTGAATTTGGAATACGTCCATTGGTGATGGTTTTGATTTGACTTTTTGAAAATTTTATTTGTTTTTTCCTTTCATCGTTATTTGTCGAAAATCAAATCCAAAAACTGTGTAAATACCCTTTAGCAGGAAGTGGCTGCATTACTTCGATCAAAGATATTAGGATACTTTGATACTCTTACAGAATTTACATAATTATAAATTTCTCTTCGTGCAAAATTTTTTCGTATTACTGTTGCATTTTTCAATTGATGTATCACTATTTTTTATTTATGAAAACGATATCAAAAAACTTTATAAACTAAAATTATTTTAAATACTTTTGAATAAAGCTGTCATTTTATGGTTATCCATTAAAATAAAATGAAAATTTATAAGTTTTTTTATTTTTTTATTGAATAAATAGTAAATACATATCAACAAACAAGTCCTGCTAAGCCAATTGAATTGGCTTGTCAACAGGTGCTTAAAGTTTAGTTACATATACATTTTATAAGTTATAATTTACATCTTATATCTACAGAATCAACAATTTTTTCAAACAATTTTTCATACATATTAAAGTAAAAAAAAAAAATTTCGATAGCCAATTTTTCACCATATATTTAACCTTATTCATAGACTTACTTTGCTTTATAGTGTCAGGTAATAAATTAAATATCTTCGGTATGTTGTATTCAAACGTTCTCTGTCCGTATTTATTATTAAATTTCGGAACTATTAACCCGTCATTGCGCGTGAATTCTATAAAAAATTATTTTTTTTATTAACGCTGACCGGTTTCGGGATAACCATTCCATCCTCAGGGCAAATCAAAGTTTTTCATGGCCAAAAGTACTAAATTGTTTTATTTTTGGGGTATTATACCGTGTTACGCTACCTCATATTTTAGCCAGCGTTTCAGACAACATTACGCATCTGCTCTTTTGACAGACACTGTAAACATTGGCTAAGAAAGAGGTAGTGCGACACGGCTTAGTACCCCAAAAAAAATCACTATAATTTTTTTTGAAAATGTCTTTCAACTAAACCCCTTTTTCATATATATTAAATTCTTCCTTCAACATTCAACATGTAACATACAGGGTTTTCCAATAAGAGGTGTTATTTTGATATTCAATCGTAAAAGATCAATGATTTCGTGGCTTGTGTGGCACGTAGCACGTTTCATTGAAAGAAAACGTTGTCCAGATCAATACCATCCAATTTCGGCCATAAAAACTCATTAATCATCTCTCGATAGCGCAATCCATTCACCGTAACTGTTGCTCCAGCCTCATTTTCAAAAAGTAAGGTCCAATGACTCCGCCGGACCAGAAACCGCATCAAACAGTCACACGTTGAGGATAGAGAGGCTTTTCAACAATAATTCTTGGGTTTTCCGAGCCCCAGATGCGACAATTTTGGTTTTTGACGAAGCCACCGATGTGGAAATGGGCCTCATCACTCAAGATGATGTGCATTTGATTCACTCAAGTGAATTTTAATAATTTCAATGCGTTGTTGAAGCGTGTATCGTTCCATTTTTATTAATGACGTAGTTTGTACTTGTCAAATGTTAAAAAATGACAGCTTCAAAAGTAACATCTACCGAAATAGCGGGCTATTCAAAATAACACCTCTTATTGGAAAACTCTGTACAACCAATCAAATAAGTTTTTTCAAAACCACAGTTTCCTTTCAAACTCTGATAAAATTCCCTCTTCAAAAATGTACTCTATTTATTGCATTAGAAAATAGAATAGAGGCCCATTTCAAATAATCGGAGAAATCCATCAGGAAAGTACTTTCCTATACATAAATATTCTTGTAAAATTTTAAAAGATTGTTCTATTTTTGAATGACAGGTACCTACCTTCTCGCAGTTTTACTTGATCCAGAAACATCGAAAAAAATTATGGCTACTCACTGAAATATTTACCTGTCTTCTTTAAGGTAACCGTTTATATAATTCAAAGGCGTACATCCATGAGAGAGAACCAAACTATAGGGAGTTTTTTCGATCCCAAAAACCAATAAAATATGCAATAAAATGGTAGGGAATTTGTCCTATCATAAAACTGAAAAACAACATGTGTAATTTTTACGTTTCTACCTTATTTTTATTTGGTAGATTTAGTCTCATAAAACTAGGGCTGATAGTTACTTCCCCCTATTATGGAGGACAAAGATGTCCTTCGATTGATAAGAATTTAACAGAACCTTTTTGATCCAGGCAATATCTATTTTGTATTTGAAAATCAATGGTCAGACGTGGAATGGTTTTCTCTGTTGTCCTTATTGAAGAGAGAAAGAAATGGCGAAAATGTGTATATGCTGGCTCTTTCATTGCAAGCACTTATCAGGATATTATTTTAAACGAAATTTGATGTGTCGGTACTTGTAGTACCTGTACACGTAATAAAAATTCAACAGTAACGTTAAATAAAAAAATTGAATTTAATAATAAAAAAATGTTTTTGTTTTACTGAGAATTGAACCTTTCTCCCTGGAGACTGACTCTTAGCTGACTGTGGACTTTTAAATTAACACAACATTTTTTTTTTAAATTAACTATCATATGCCGCGTTTTTTCTGCTTCCCTTCTCTTGTCTCGTCGTCCGTCCACTCCTCCCCCTGGACTGCGAAGTACCCTCATCTTGGACGAAGTCTTCCCTGCCACGGGTTAGACCTGAAACATGGAAAAACAGTATTAGAGTCACTTCTACTACGTAACATACCTGAGAGATTTACTTCATCCGTCGACAGTTCCATTGTGTCAGACGTACCGAATTCCGGCTTATCTCCCTCCTGCCATGAAACATGTAATTTTTTAATCTGGTCTAAATGTTTTTTCCACACCATATTAGACTTGTTAATTTTTATGAAATATATTTTGCTACCTTTTTTTCAACAATAACCCCAGGGACCCATAACCTATTACCCTGAGCTCTGAAATCTCTAGTCATCACTTTCTGACCTACATTCAAATCTGACTTATTTCTACCCTTATATTGTCTTTTCTGATTGACTTGACTCTGAATAACCTTTTGCATTACTTCGTGTTGTCGAGTAGAACCTGAACTATTCGTTCTTTCATCAACCTTCCTAGCTTTTTCGCCGCTACGCGCATCAATTCATGCGAAAATAATTCGTGCCCCCCACGCTACGCGCATCATATCATGCGTTTCACTTTAGCGGCTTGATACTACGTAAATACGGCACGAATTTAGCAGATAACTGAACCAAAAAATAGTTCAATCCTTTTTCTTACTGACATCTGGCGTTTGCTGGTTAAAATATAATAAATTGTTTACATAAAACATTGTGAAAGCGATGATTCGTTAAATCTTCATTCAGTCATTTGAATGTCGCGCCGCTGAATCGTTGTGTCATCCATAGTATTTCTTAGGTGATCTAATCTGCTTTGATGGACTTATGCGTCGATGTAAAATATTGACCGATTTCTATTTTGCGAATCTTTTTAAGTAATTTATTTTTCTGTGATACATTAGTTTGTTTGTGAACTTAAGTAACGTGACGTGTTTTAAAAATAGTTATTTTACTCAAGACTTTTTGATTGACTTTCGTTTGTTTGTGAACTTGTGACGTGACGTGTTTTAAAAATAGTTATTTTACTCAAGACTTTTTGATTGACTTTATTTTGTGATTTTATTTCTAAATTTTGTGGACAACCTAAATAGTAATATATCTGTCTATATTTATAGGCTTACCGTTTATATATCAAAATTGAACTCCCTTAAAAATGGCAAACCCCAGTCTTACGGAAGACGAAATTTATAAAACATTTTTAGACATAGACTCTGATTTAGAAATAAGTGAAGATGATCAAGATATACCAATTACTGAAGAAGTTAGTGACAGTGAAATAAACGCCCCCGGGACAAGCCAAGATCATGACTCTCGTACACCTAACTTAGACTATACCGTAAATGCAGACTGCTTTTCTTCTTGTATTAGTTCATGTATTTGATGATTTTGTGTCAGGTTTTGATCCGTCCACTTTATTTTCTGGTAATTCATCGGAAATTGACTTTTTTGAATACTTCTTGAACAAAGAAATAGTGACAAAAATGGTGATCGAAACTAATCGATATTACATAGCCACCATATCAAAACAAGAACCTTCCCAAAAATCCAGACTTCGTAAATGGGTTGACACATCTGTCGAAGAAATGTACATTTTTTTTGCACTGTTAATGTTAATGACGAGAAACCGACATCTTACTATCGAAGAACACTGGTCCACTGACCCATTGCTCGCTAGTACAATTTTCGGAAAAACCATGTCTAGGGATCGTTACGAAATTATATTGCGAATGTTACACTTCTCAAACCCCGACACACAAATTCCTGGTGACCGACTTTACAAAATTAAAATCCTAACTGACCATACCCGAAAAATGTTCAAAAAAACTTTGATGCCTTATGAAAATTTATGCATCGATGAGAGCATAATTGTTTTCAAAGGGCGTTTAATTTTCAAACAATATATACCATCCAAACGTCACCGGTTTGGAATTAAAATGTTTGTATTGTGTGACGTGAAGACGGGTTTTATATTAGACTTCATTATTTATTGTGGCGAAGGGACTGACATAACTGACTCTGAATGTCTCGGAGTTTCGGGGGCTGTAGTAACGACACTACTTCAAGATTATTTAAATAAAGGACATAATCTTTTTATTGATAATTGGTACAGTAGCCCTCAACTATATGATTTTCTCCATACTAACAAAACCAATGCATGTGGTACGGTGCGGAAGACACGAAAAGGCATGGCAAAATTTAATAAACTTAAAAAGGGTGAAATGAAAGCACAACATCGTGGACCTCTGTTGGCTTTAAAGTGGTGCGATAAAAGAGAAGTTCACATGCTAACAACCTTACATGACGACTCCATGGACATGACGGGAAAAGTTGATTGGAAAACTCGTCAACCAATTATGAAACCCAAGTGCGTTCTAGACTATAATAAGTGTATGGGTTCTGTTGACAAAGTGGACTTGATGTTAAGTAGTATTAATTGCCTGCGAAAAACAATTAAGTGGTATAAAAAAGTGGCCTTCCATATTATTGATCTGTATTTATTGAACTCTCATATAGCTTTTAAATCAATAACAAATAAAAATGTTAGTTTAGCAGATTTCCAATTAGCCGTAATACGACAATTGTTGCAAAAATATCATGAAACTTCCCGATCTGAGCCTCATTCTCGCTCTTCACACGATTTACCTCTGAGACTAACTGCTAAGGCATTAGCAAAACATATGCCCCACCCAATAAAGGGAAATAATTCTCAAAAACTTCACCGAGCCTGCCGAGTGTGCGCCATTTCTAAAAAAAGGAAAATGTCCCAGTATAAATGCCCAGAGTGCGATGTGACATTGTGTGTGTGGCCATGTTTTAGAAACTACCATGAAAAACAAAACTTATAAATATTTCTCCTCGTGTTAACTTTTTATTAAAACTTTATTTGTTAGTAGATATAATAATAAAAATAATTGTGTTTTGATGATATCGGCGCAGTGGTCCAAATCCCATCAGACCGGGTAAGTAAATACTATAAACAATATAGCAGTGTGCATGCGATAGCGACAGTTCTTGTTGATTTCTTGTGATGGGTCACTGTTTATAATATTATATCTGTATCTTGCGGTTTATTGTTTATTTATGTGTTTCAACAAACTTCAAGAGCACTAATAAAGCTTTTAAGATAAGCAAATCATAAATCTGTCTAGAAATAAGAGATTTATAGCTGTTTCAAGTGGTAGGTTTTGATTTTTAAAGTGAGTACCGCGTACGAGTGTAATTTTCGGTACATTTGATCGCGGTGAAAAGGCTAGGAATCAGAGAGTCGAATACTGTTCTAATTTTCCTTCCCATTAATAATACAGATGGTTCACACCCTGTTGTTGCATAAACGGTATTTCTATAGTCTGTTAAAAAGTTACCTAACTTTTTTTTATAATCTGAAGGAAATCTATTATTTTTACAAATTTTTTTAAGAAAATTTTTACAGGTTTTAACAGCATTCTCAGCTTGCCCATTGCTACTCGGGTGGTTAACTGGACTAGTGATATGTTCTATCCCATTTTTCTTACAAAATTTTTCAAAATCCTCAGAACAAAAACACGTACCATTATCACTAACTAAAGTTGCTGGAAAACCAAATTGTGAAAATAATCTATGAAGTACTTCAATATTTTCTTTTGAAGACAGACTGTTTACTTCCAGACACTCGATCCACTTCGAAGAAGAGTCTACCACAATTAAAAAGTTTTTATAAGCTACCATGATCAATATGCACCCTGAACCATACTTCAGGTTCATAAGGCCATACTGCTAATGAACTCTTTTGTGATTCTGGTTTAATTTCTAAACAATATCTACAATTTTCTGTTATTTTCTCCAAATCTTGATTAATTTTTGGCCACCAGACAAAACTTTTTGCAATGCCTTTCGTCTTAAAAACCCCTAAATGAGATCTGTGTAACATCTTTAAAACTTCTTGTCTTAAAGACTCAGGAATAACAACTCTATGTTGATATAAAATACACCCATTTATCAATGACAATTCTAACCTTTTCTCCCAGAAAACTCTAATAAAACTACCATTTTATGCCTTTTTTACTGATGCTGGCCAACCTTCGATAAGAAATTGTTTTACTTAACTTAAAATTTCGTCCTTTTCGGTCTCACTTCTTATCACGTCTAAAGACAAATTAAACCCGTTATTTTCAAAATAATTAATGTAACCAGACTCTATATTATCTTCACAGCTAACCTTTTCCATTGGACACCTGCTCAGAAAGTCTGAACAATTATTTTTCGACTTTACGTATTCAATCGTAAAATTAAACGATCCTAACATAACTGCATAACGCTGTAATCTTGACGCCGCAATCTTAGAAATTTCTCTATTCTGACCGTAAATTCTGACCAAAGGCTGGTTATCTACAGCTAAAATAAATTCTCTGCCGTACAAATATTGATAAAACTTCTTAATCCCAAAAATTATAGCTGTTACTTCAATATCCAAAATCGAATAATTCTTTTCCGCTTTATTTAAAGTTCTGCTTGCGAACCCTATTGGTCTTTCTACGCCGTTTTTAAAGACGTGGATTAACGTTGCTCCGACTCCATTCAAACTCCCATCCGTGACAAGTTTCACAGGAATATTTTCGTCGAAATGTGTTAAAATCCTATCCGAAGTTAATATTTTTTTTATTATCGCAAAACTGTTTTCTTGTTCCGTACCCCATTGAAACTTAACATCTTTTTTAAGTAAATCGTATAATGGTGACAATTTGTTTGCCATGTTTGGAATAAAATTACGATAATAACTAACCGTACCTAACAAACTTCTCAATTTATTTAAATCACTAGGCGCTGATGCGTTTAAAATGGCTTCTTTACTCCGCTGATACGGTTGAATCCCTTGCTCACTTATTTTATAACCTAAAAACTCAATAACTTTTAAATTGAATTCACACTTTTCACTATTCACCGTTAAATTACAACTTTTTAACCTCTCTAAAACGAGACACACGTTTTTTTCTAAGTCGACTTCATCTTTTCCTATCACAATAATATCATCCAAGTAGAACGTCATGTCCCGTAATCCTGATAAATAATTTGCCATTGCTTTAGCAAAAACTGCTGGCGCTGGTGACAACCCAAACACTAACCGTTTATACTGAAATAATCCCAAGTGGGTATTGATTGTTTTGAAACGTCTACACTCCTTTTTCAAAACAAACTGGTTATATGCGGATTTTAGATCAATTTTAGCAAAAACCTTGCCTCCATTCACTTTGGTCAATAATTCCTCAATTCTAGGTAACGGATACTTGTCAATTAATAACTGATTATTTATTGTAGATTTATAATCACCACCGAATCTAATGCTAACATTTTTCTTGATCACCGGCACGATCGGACTCGCGAAATCACTATATTGAACTTGCTCTATAATACCGTTTGAAAGTAAATTATTTAATTCGCTTTCAACTTTTTCCTTCAAAGCGAACGGCATTATTCTTTGATTACGATATATCGGAGTGGCAGAATCTTTTAATGTTAGATTCACTTCGTACTTGTTAAACTTGCCTAATTTATCCGTAAAAACTTCTGGAAATTTTTTTACTAATCGCTCCTTTAAAGTATTTTGTTTTACACAATTAATGATCCCAGTTATTCCCACGTAAAAGAGATTCATGAAATCACGTCCTAAAATAGAAAGAGACGCGCTACTGACGACAATAATCTTGAGTCGGTGTCGTAAACCGTTAAACTCTAGTATCGGTGAAAAAGTACCTACCACACCAATGAGCGTATTGTCAAAACTCCGTAAGCTCACGTTTTCGTGCATTAACTCAATACTGCTGAATTTATTGAAATAACATTCTTCGGGAATTACGCTACAAGATGCTCCAGAATCTACCATGAATTTATTATTTATTCCATCGAGTGAAACTTCTATATAATATGGCTCAATACTTAGTACATCACCAACCATTCCATCCGATAACAAAGTATTCACGTTTTTACGTGTTGTTACATGCTAACATTGTTTTGTTAAATGACCCCTAGTACCACAAATTTTACATACATAATTTTTGAATCTACATTCTACCGCCGTGTGATTATGATATCCACAAACCGTACAATTACGTTTTGTAACTTGATGAGACGGTGAACGTGCCCGATTATAGCTACCGTTTCGCTTGAAACTATATCCATCTCTGTTTTACACATGCGTATTAGGTGAGACACGACCTCCGCTGTCTTTTACATTAGCTAAAACTCTGTTAACAGCTGATTGAGATTGAGTTGAAGCTACCAGTTCAATACACTCTGCTACTTGCACACATTTTTCGAAAGTATATGACTCACTATCGAGAAATAATTTTTCTCTAATCTTACCGGGTTTACAACCTAATACAAAGAAATCCCTTAATTTCTCTGATAAACTTTTCCCGAATTTGCAATTGCTAGAAAGAGATTTTAAACGAACAGCAAAATCGCGAACTGATTCGTCATTCCTTTGTTTAGCTGAATAGAACTGTGATCTTTCTTCAAAAAAACATTTTGTCGTACAACAATATTCATTGAGCTTAGATATCAAATCTTTTAAATCAACCTCTGTTACTTTTTTGGAATGCACAAATTTACCAGTAGAGAAAAACAATCATCTTGCAAAGCATTTAGGAAAATAGCTCTTTTTTTATCATCCGATGCGTACTTTTCATGATTCACAAGGAGGTACTGCTCGAGACGGACCTTGAAGTTCTCCCAGTTACCGTCACGCAAACTGAAGGACCCCAATCCTGACTCCATGCTTCCTCTGCCCAGAAGGTACCCACAAGACAAGAAAAGAAAAACAGAAAAAAACTTCCCAATGAGATTTCTCCGCTCTCCAATCTGCTCTCTGGAACCTCTCAGGAAACCGCTCCTTGACCCTTGTTGACTGGATGGCTCTTCCCAGGCCGCTCCTAAGACCTGGTAACACCGATACTTGACCCTCGGTGCTGCTGATGGCTGCCCCAGACCACTCTTGTGGCCCGGACCCCTCCGATCCTTTGACCCTCGGAGATGCTGCCGCTTGACGCCCTGGACCCTCCCGTGCTTCCCCCTTCCGAGAAGCTGGCTGGCTCCAGTGGCTTCTTCTTCTTCTTCACTCCTTCCAGTGAAGAACAATAATTTCGGTCCGGCCTTTTTTACCGACCCGAACAATATGTTGCAATCCGACAATATCGCGTATTTTTTTTCTGTGCGAAATCTCGCGCGTCGATTCTTTTAATCGATGTTTTTACGATTTCCGTAGGCTGCGCGACTGTTATTTACAGACTTGGTGGTACTTAATAATAAAACGCGTATCGAATATAATGTTTATTTAACAATTTAGTACAGATTGACTACTTCTATCTTCTGAGCTGTCGGTTTGGAAAAGAGAGCGAGCAGATGCATCCGTCATCTTTTATACCTCTATCTGTCATCTCGCTCTTACACATTCAAAAGGCAGGCGTACCACCTAAAACCATTCTTACAATTTTTAAAATTATAAATGGTTTGACTAAGGATTGTACCTTTCACCCAAGCGACTGGAGTCACCCGCGCTAACAAATGAGCCATATCACGATTGGTTAGGACCGACATTTATTTCGTATACTAACAGCTGTAATGTCACCCAATTTTAGAGAAACTGTTAGAAATGTCTTATGTGCGTTTGACAATTTAATGTGAGATATTTTCCATGACGCATATAAATAGTGTTAAAAACACACATATTTTTATGTTTTACTTAGTCTTGTAATTTTTAAAATTGTTTTTTATTTATTCATTTTCAGAAAATCGATAGTTTACATTTAATCAGTTTGTACATGAGTATTGTATAGATAAATAAAACAAATTATGGATTTCCTCCTTGTGATTTTAACTGAGACAGCATAACATGGATTAAGTTATTTAAATTTGTGAAAAAGGAATATGAATTAAAAAATTTATACAAAACAAAAGATTATATAAAACGAAAAATTTACAAAACAATACATTTATAGCCATGGAGAGAGGTTGTAGATATAAATCAAATCATAATAGAGACATAAACATTATTCACAAACCATCAGAGAAATATTCTTTTATGGACCTCTTTTATTTGGTAAGTTCGCAACTGAAAATATCAACCTTGGATAATACGCTATTGTAATTATTGCATAGTCTGTTCAGGCAAGAATTCTGCTCAGAGAGTTATTCATCTCACTGTATGTTTATCCTTCCTTTATTTAAGAATTTTATTTATTGGTTCTATATCTTGTTAGTACCGTTTTGCCGAGTTTTAGCTCGATCGGATGTCGGGAATCGGGGTAATTCCCACTTTCAAGATTTACTTTCAAAATCCAAATTCAAATAGATGAATTTAAAAATTTGCATCAACATGTAGTTAATGTATTTTAGTAAAGAGTAGTAATATTTTGTATGTTGTGGTCACTGAGTGAATATTACAAAAACCCCGATAAAAATTTTAACATTATAATTACCTACCACTTGAAAAGGAAGAGGGCTCTTGAACATCCCTACATACTTTTTATACTTTTTCACATCTTTTATACCCTTCTTCACAACTTTTATACCCTTTTTTACGTCTTTCTGTCTCACTCCTGTTTAAGCTCATGTTTTAAGAATAGCAAATTGTAAGGCTATTGTTGGTGGCATTTGATTTTCCGTAACTATTCTGCCACAACCGTTATTTAAATGCGAACGCCTTGGCTTATTTAGAATTTATCGAACAAGTACATAACAAAGGAAGCGAAATTCGCATTTGTAAGTGGAAATCACGTTAGGTAGTGGAAATATTGAATTCTTTGGCTTGAACTGATATGTTAAGTTTACTAGTTTAATCGCTAAGATACAGCACTGATATCCATTGCTTTCCAGAAACTAGTACGATCCGATACGGTACAAATATACCACCCCAGCCAGGAGCACTCCTGTCCCGGCGCGACCGGTATATCAGGGGGTACTGATTTGTTAGGACTTGGAACACGTGTTCTGAGCATAGTAAAAATGTTGGAGTTCAATCGGTCGGTAGACATGGCAAGCTAATCAAGCAATAGATTGAAGTTTTTTTTCTCCTCGTATCATCCTTCTTCTTGCCTCTATTTAGCTCTTCATAGTTCTTATTGGCTCGCCTTAACTTTTATTGTATCTGCTAGTTCCTTCTTATCTCTTCCTCAACGGTTTCAAGAAACTGGTGGTTAAATATTAAAATATCCGGAAATCTGTTTTTAACTGTCTTCATTTGTAAACTTCGCTTACCAGCATTGGATTTTTACGATACTGATTATGGTATATTTAAGAGGTGTATAAGTGTACGTTTATACGCATTACCCTTTAAACAACTTCTGAAACACGAGTAGCCAGCTGTTGAAAAATATTTTATGTTTTGTTTTATTTTTTCACTTTTTCACTGACGCAACTAGCGATGGAAAACCATCCAAAAAAATCAAGCAAGATCTCACTGTTCGCGGGTTTTTAGTGGGACGCCCAAACAGATTTTCTGATTAGTTTTTACTAAAATAATGATTTGCGTATTGATACATATATTACGTAGGTATATAGCAGTACTCTGCACCGTGCAGTGAAGCAATAGATACACATCTGAAAAAAAATTATTTTTTTTTCAGAATATATGGGAATATTTTTCATAAAATTCGGTTGTTACATATAAACTGTTTGACACCACTGCTTAGATCCGAATTCCATTACCCTCTTTTCTGCCTTAAAATGAGTTGAAGTACTCGCACATCGTGAATGTGAGTTACGACTATACTCCTTAACATCCTTATAAACAGGCATTTATGTAAATACACCTTTACAACGAAACATTCGAACAGGTAATGTCATTTTACTGAGAGCATCTGCTAGTAGCTTAAGCTTATTCAAATTGCCCCACCTTTGAGCCGACAGATTTAGATCTACTCCGCGCAAAGACCTATTTTTTATAAGTCGTCACAAGAAGAGTTCCTTTTAGAACATTAAGGCATATTCTTTCTAGATAGAAGACTGTTTTCTCGCTTTTTACTTATTTGAAAACTGTTAAATTGAATGACTGAGACTGTTAAGTTGGAAGTGTCGTATTTATCTTTAGTCAAGAACTTAAAATATGTATAAGGCCTTACTTATTTTAAATTCTTTAAAGAGATACGGGATGTTTTCTTTTATTGCGGCAATAACTTAATAGCAAATTCCTAGCAATGAGATTTATTCACATACTTACCGATTTCAAATAAAACTGACGATGTGAATTTTGTGATGTTTTGAATATCCACAAAAATAAACGATAAATAATAAACGAACGTGCTCAAAAAAAATTTTTTGGTTAGACAACGACGGAAGATTTATTGACAGACAGGCCTGGAGTAAACAGATTCCCACGGGAAAGGAGAGACCGGAGGGACAGTCGAGTCTTGAACTTGGGTGCATTGACAACCCCGAGAAATGGATACAAATCAGAAGTGTTGTTTGAAATTACAGTTAATTATTGAATTCAAATGGTATTAGAGAATATTGCGGAATATTGAATTAAAGTGAAAGATTATTGATCCGGTGTTTGTGTGAAGTGAAAGTGGTTCGACTCAGTGAGAAACAATTAATAATAATGACAATAATAATAATTGGATAATTTGTAGAGCGCCGTTTTGTAAAAACCCACCTCAGGGGCGCCAGGTGTTGTGCAATCGCGATTGTGTTATAAAGTTGTGTTGATTTAAATGTGTAGTTCAAACTAAATTACTTGTCTTAAAAACATGAAAATAATAATAATAATGATTTCGTTTTAAAAACAGAGTGACCGTATATAAAGGCAGCAAGTTTTAATCGGGCTAGGTTATAGATTTGGCGAGATGGCATTCTATCCACGGAGACCGAAAACCAGAGAATCAAATAAATTATTAACTGTGGGTTCGAATCCTGACAGATTAGGGAGGTACAATTTTATTTACAGGAATATTTAATTACCCTTTTATAAGCGTAGGGAGGAGGTCGAAAATTAAAGTGATTTAGCTATATAGTGTAACCAGGTAAGCTTCACGCTGAGAATGAGAGGTGACTAACTGGGTGAGTTTTTATATTATTTATTAAATTTCAGAGGACCTTTTTAAAAGACGGATACAACCGAGGTACAGGAACTAAGTTTACGACACCTGCCGCCCAAATAATGTTATCATTAACAGGGATGTGCTAGGCGAACCGTCAATCAGCTGTGAGCGAGAGACAAGTCAACGACCTTTTCATATATAGGACAAGACGCAGGTACAGTCAGTCAAAGGGGAAGTTTTGCTGGCGTATGCCCTCCCGAATTGAAAGCGATCGGATGCAACCAGACGGAACAAAATGAAAACTTTTCTTCTGTTATTTGACTTTCTAATTTAATACTTTTCATCTATTGTTTGACTTTCTAAGTTACGAATTGGGATGCACAAAAACAAATCTAAAGTCGAAAGAGGGAGATGGTAATCTCCGAAATAAAACTACCAACCGAACAACTTTTCTCAACAGGTACCTTTCGAGAGGTAGGCAGCCTCTTTAAATTAAATGCAAAAATCAAACCAATTATCCGTTTATACCTACCTGAGAGGATAGGTATTCAGTAGGAGTTACCCATACCTAATACACGAGGATGCTAGTAACCTCATAAAATAATTACTAGAACCGAATATTAAAATACAGACAGTCCTCATCCTAAATTTGGCATTTCGAGTAGACCTTACATATATCTCACATGATAATTGGCTGAATGGGTAGGCACACAACCTATCGTTAAAAGGCAGGCTAAATGTCGACAAGATCGTCGTGTGTTATCTATGTATTGACCTAGAAAGCGATGTAAATCCCCGACGGCGTGGGAGTTACAATGTTTTCTAGAGGTGGCTCGTAACTTAGGACCTTACGTGTCACATTTTCGCGACTAGATTCGTGACAAGGGATGTCATGGCTTTCCCCTTCTACACTCAGTAAAGTAGGTTATCCTGGAGGTGTTTGAGATTGGGGCAATTCTGAAATTGGTGATGAGACCTGGTTTTCTTTATTCTGGCGTGAAGGTTGCCGATTTGGAACAAGGGGAGACCCGGCCGGTTGTGATATCCAGACACGCAGATATCGATCGCTTTGCTCAAATTATCATCCATCAGTTTTGTTTGGTAAGAGGAGGAGTCAATCTTAGCTTGAAAAAAATTCATTTCCTTTCCTCTCCTTCCCCTCCCAAAATATATACATGGATGGCGCCGACAACTAACACCATAAACTTATCGTATGTATATCACATATATAAAATCTAACACTTTATTATATTCACATTACCCTACGATAGGTAGAATCGAGTAGCTAGTGGGGGGGGAGCAGGCGACTTAAAAGATAAGGTTTATAAAATGGTTTTAAAACACAGCGGTAATGGATTCAACTCACTCTATCTCAAAAGAACCAAGGGATACCACACATATATAGATAACTAGGTTTCTAAACCGAGAAACAAAAACCCAACACAACGTTCGGTGAAGCCTTTTTATACTGATCCGTCACGTGAAATGAGTACGTTCAAGGTCGTACGTCACGTAGACAAACTAGGATGTACACACTTGAAGGGGTGTGTAATAAAGAAAAGACGGCAGGGAGGACCTTCCTACCCCGGATATATATATAACCAAAGCCTTATGGAAAAGTTACCTACGGGACTTAAGGAAAATTTATCGTAGAAAGAAGAGAAGGAAAAGTTTTAAGTAGAAAGGGAAGATCATTACAATTTATATAAGAATTTCTCTGCTAACCCGTATATATATATGTATAGTTATAGCTATATATGTATAGTTTAAAAGTCTCTTAATAGTTTGCGTGTGGATATACAGTTTTATGTAGTTTTAAGGTGTCTCCATAGGTGTCAGTAGTAGTACCATATGATAAAGACAACTATCGGACTTTCGAGTCTGTAGTGGCCACAACTGTAACTACTCTGGCTCCTCTCTTTCCTTCGAATCTGCATTACGTCGTGATGAGTTACCCTGACATACCGGTAACCCCGTCTCTAAAATGGATGATTAGTAGAGACACCACGGAGCAGCGCGCACCTTAGCACGTTAGCACTAGCGTGAAGAGAGTTACCCACCATGGGTACCCATGAGCGGCCATAACAACTGTCCGATATCAGGGCACATTGAAACATGGCATCCCCAATTGAAGTATTTTGTGGGGCTGAGGGGGTTGGAGAAGAAGAAAAGGTGATGGGGTAGGGGTTGGTTGGAAAGTACATGGTTATTTCAATCTAGTCACCCAAATACGGCAAAGCGATTTCAAGCAACATTTTCTTTCTGTATGGTTATCATTCACAAGGGCGATATTGTATTGAGTATATTTTCTGGAGTAAATCCGGCAGCAAACATTCTCATGAATTGTATATATTGTACGTCTCCGTCTGGAAGCAAAATCAAAATCTGTTGACAAGGTCGTTTGCATCGAAAATTAATTAAAATATTTCATAATAAAAACACATAAATTTGTTTTTGACCACGATAGTTTTATTTTCACTCTACCGGTTTCGGAAGATCCCTTCCTTCGTCAGGAGAATATTTAAAACTAATCTACTACACAAAATATTGACACATAAATACAAAAATGTTAAGTGTTTGAGAGAGATGTCGACAAAGTGGAAGGGGTAATTACGGGAATTCCAGGAAGAACAGAGCGGTTAACTGGAAATATGTCAAGAATAGGACTATAAGACAGATTAATTTGGTTATTTATTATACTGGAGTTATTATTGATGGCTTTTCTGATTTCAAGTGCTTCTAAATTATCTAATTTTTTGCCTTTATTACTACGGTGAAGAATTTTAACCCCTGTGTCTTTACTAAAAGTATGATCGGTGGAAATGAGATGATTGGCAAACTCCGAAAAATTATTGTTATTTAAAAATTTGTGTTTTTATTATAAATTATGATGAGCCACAAAGTGAATGCTTTTTACAATTACGTAAAATATTTCAATTTAAAATTGGTCGGAAAGAAATAAAGGTGTTGAATAATTAGTTTTTGAATCTGCTGAGAGATAAAATAAATTGATTATTTTATTATAATGAAACTTGAGAGACTGAAAATATGAAATTAAAATATGCAAGAGTTCAGATCGGTGTTCTCAGGCGAAGCCAGGTAATTAAGCAAAATTTCAAAATTATCTTTTAGAATTTAAAAACAGTTTTTTGTTTGACAAAGTGTCGTATCATACTGGAATGAATATATTCATAATTAATCACTCTCTTTGGATAAAATTACCAGTGAAGCGAATTTTCTTGTGGCATAGCGATTCGATATTATGTTTTAATTCTCTTTCGTAAAACCTGCTGAAGAATATTAAAAAATATATATATTGAAGACACGAATCTTTAAAAATGCATGTATGCATGTCACCTTTCACGCATCAAATAATATTTATTTATTCATGTTCTCCATAAAACGGTTATTCACCTATGTTTGATGAAGCAACTATTTCAGACATACTGCATGAGCTAACGAACTATGAACAAGGTACACACAATGCGTCATTAATACACTCTGAGTACAGTATAACAACGTCTACAGGGCGCTGTTCGGCCTCCCTTGGCAATGCAGCGCCTCAGACAGATAGAGTATTGCACTCACAGCTCTGTTCAGCTAAAATAAATAAAATGTATTATTATTATATTACAAGGAAGATTACAAATTTGAGGTACATGTTTAGAAAAAAGGTCTTGGGGCAGTTTTACTATTTTGTGACAATGTCAAAAGATAGTTGCTGAATTTTCAATCGATCGAGTCGGTCCGTTGATTGGCGCGTTCTGATAGGCAGAAGTCGTCGCTTTTAGAGTATATAAAAGTGCATATTTTCTCCCACGAGTATATCTACATGTTAGGCACATGTTGACCTCTTTCAATATAATTAAGTGGATTAGGTAAAGTTCCATAGATTTGATTAAAAACTATTTGCCAATTAATATTTCAGGGGTCTTATATTTACATCCATTTATATACCTGTTTTTCGGTAAAGAAAACACGTCCTTAAATAAGGTTGAATAAGATTTTTTTCTTCAATTCTTCAAACTTTTCTTCAGTTTGGTTAAATATACATTTAAATTTTCATACAACAACAAAAACAGCAATATTAGTAGGTCTTATTAATATTTGAGTATAAAATTGAATTGTATGCCTTACACTACCTACCTGACTAGGTGTAACCTGGTGATAACTGACAGGAATGTTAAAATATTTCGTTTCAATGTTATTTACAGATTTATGTGTTTATTTTAGATAAATGTGTGAAAGAGAAGAATTAATTAAGTGTGTAGTGTGGAAAAGAAGAAGAAAATAATACATTTTAGACAAAGATAAAGTTAAAAAGACAACGATCAGTAAATATATTTTGTTATATTGTATATTTATTATTTTGCCTTTATTGTTGTATTTTATTTTAATTCATCTCAGTTTTGTTTTAATTTTTTTGGATATATTATTTCATATTATATTTTTTATTTAAATGCAAAATGGATGCTTCAGCACTGCCAAAATACAAAATAATGCCCGCATTATCAAATAATATTTGAAAAAATTTAAAAGTATTTGTATGTCAAGAAATCTATCTATCTATATAAAAATCTCGTGTCACAATGTTTGTGGTTGCACTCCTCCGAAACAGTTAGACCGATTTTTATGTTTTTTTTATTTATAATTTTTCGGTATGAGAACTGGTTTTGAAGTATATTTCATACCGTTAGGTGAATAGGGTGTCCCTAGCCAGAATTTTTTTTCTGTTTTTTTTGACAAAAAATATTTTTTGTATTTTTTTATTATTTTGTATCAAAAAATATCTATAACCTTTAATCTTCACTCTCCTACCCTCACCCTACCATTTTTTAATCGTGATTTTAGTATTTATGTATGAAAAAATTTAACCATCGCGTCGTTCATATTTCAAAGAGAACAAAATTATGTTAGTTGTTGAATAACAGATGGCACTGCGTTCGCCTCATCGAACATTTATTCACACATGCGCAAGTCATTCACGAGAAACGTCGCGACAGTTTGACATTTCATTTGGCATTAAATTTGTTATGTATCACAACGCAGTGCGTGCATAATTTTGTACGATTTATTTTAATTTATCTATTTGTGTGCGTGTATTAGAGTAAACAATGCCAGCAAGACGCAAAGGGGCCCATTTGAGCCGTCGAACGAATTTTTTTATTTTATTTTTATTTATTTGTTTGTTACAAAAATATTACAGCATAGATTTTGACTGTCCAACTAGGAAGGTCTCCCGTTCTAGGACAGTCAATAAATAAAAGCAACAAACCTTCAAAATAGTAGAGCAGAAAGAACAGACATCAAATCCAACAAAATACCGAAAGTGTGCATGTGAGCATGTCGCAATGTCGAATTGAGAAAATGAATGTTTGTTTTTATCGGCGGTCATCGTCTTCAGTGCTCCATTCATCTTTCTGCCATTTATATCATCCCCACACACTTACAATACATTCGTTATTTTTTATTTAACAACGAAATATTCACTATAAATTATTTATATGGCAGAACAACGTTTGCCGGGACAGCTAGTAAAATAATGAAATTTGAAAAAATTAAATTAATTTTGATGTAAAGAAATGAAATAATAAAATTTGAAAAAATTAAAAGTATTTTTATGTAGAGAAATGAAATGATGTAATTTGAAAAAAATAAAAGTATTTGCATGTAAATAAATTAAATAATGTAATTCGAAAATCCAAGACAGTGCTACAAGCAATGCTTAAAGAATAATAGATATACGAGATGTTCCAAAATTCAAGACAAGTTTTGGCCAAAGAAACCACATATATCTGGCAACCAAACTTACAACATCCTTTCTCCAAGTTTGAAAAAGATAGAAAAGATAAATAAGCTTACAGAAAAAAATCAACACATGGGTGAAAGAAATTAATGCAGACATACTAGAAAATGTATTAAAAACATCATAGAAACTAAATAACAGAAAATTAAAGAAATCTACCAGACCGCCTCTGCACAGGACTACCTAGTTAGGAGGACTAAGAACAAACTATATGAATGAAATATTATAGATTTTTATATAATGTAACTCTCATCAAACCTTATTAAATAGACACTAATAATAAAAAAATAAAAAATTTCTTAAAATATTTTTTTTACATTGCTAACCATTCTTATAATGTTTATGAGTAGCGTAATATAAACAAAAATGTCAGTAAATTGAGTACGATTTATAAAAAGAAACATATTTCAAAGTTGCAGAAAATGTTTAACGTTCCTAATCTACTTCTAATGTGATTCAAAATTGGGACTTTATAATATTAATTACTAACAGTTCTGTGAACAGTATATACCTACAGTGCAAAAAGGATGTTTCTATTTTTTTCTTATTTAAAATCAAAACCAAAATTTCCTCGGAAATCATAAGATTTTTAAGGAGGTACTTAAATACCTGCTTACCGATGATTGTGTGCCGATGCGATATTTTCTCCGTACGGCAGGAGATTCAATTTTCGTAATAACTCACATGTTTTGGCAAAATTGTGTTTTTGTATTTGTGGGTTTATTTGTTTATTTTAATCTTACGCGTTTATTTTAATCTTCCGTAAGTACTCTACTAGCACAGCTTCTTATATTCAGAGAAATTACTTTTTTGATAGTACCTGTCGGCTACTGCGGCGCATGACAATGGCGCATGGTGCAGGTTTAAACGGTCACCATCTTGAAACCGTAACCAGAACGTAAAAACCAATTTAAAACACTTAAAAGGTCTAATAATTGAGTTAAAACGGGAGATATGGTGAGCCATTTTTTTTCAAACAAAGTTCAGAAACTAGTTGAAAATAAAATAATCAAAATTCATATACATGAGTCAATTAAACAAAATGATTTTATCATTCTATGTTACACTATGGATCAGAAAGTTATGCGTTTTCAAAACGTTTCAACATAATTAAAATGAAATACTTCGCATAACCAAAATATAACCACGAACCATGTTACGCATATTAAAACGAAAATACCACGCAGGAAACATTCCAATCGGGTAACATTGATTTCAAATTGAATCCAAACAATGCATCGATGAATCAAACAATGTTTGAATAAATGTTAATTTTCAGATGCCCCCGGGCCCAATTAAAATGGCCATTAAAAATGTTAACTCATTTAACGGTAACTTGAGTTAGAGTTTATGAAGTGTCCCAAAAGCTTTTACAAAACAATTTTATTTTTTAACACTCAATTAGCATTCAGTGATTTGAGTTATGACGTATTAATTACATCTCAAAGTTTTTCCTTCCGAAGTCCAGTACCTACTTAGAATGAAATTAGATATTTTTCAAGGTTTATCACCGAGGTACACGCGGACGCACAATCTATTTTCTTTTGCAGTTAACAATCAAATGAAGAGTATAGTAATTAGTAAAACAGCCTTTTTAGGTTAAACTAAGAAGTTAAATCGAAGTAAATTTATCGGAAAACTACCGCATATTATAGATGAAAGAAAATAGGTTTAACCTCTCGGGCTAATTTGTTCGGTTTTACGAACAAACAACTATTATACCTAGAGTCAATCTGTTAGCTTTTGGGTACAGCTCATATGATCTCGTGGAAACCGTTGTGTTTCCCCTGCTGTTACGGTTAGAAATATCATCTAAACGGAGACGGAAAGATAACATACCGCGCTTTATATTCAAATCTAGAAGTTAACCACGGAAGAATTTCAATGAATACCTCTATGAAATGATAAAAAAAAATTATGAAGCTTTGTGATTTTTTTATATGAAACGACAAAAAAGGTGGTTGTTATTTTTTTAATAAATTTGTCTAAAAATTTTTTGATTTTTCGAATCGATAATTTTAGTTCAGGGCTTAGACAAAAAAAAAACATGAGGTGAACAATTTTATGTGTTTTATTCCAAATTTAGTACCTACTTACATTTGAATAATAATACTTTAATTTCTAAAAAAATTATTTATTTCGTTTGTCAAAAACATTTTTCTGGTTTGCGGATCGACACATAGCATAACCAAATTGAAATCAACAACATTGCAAATATTATTCTGATCTAAACGATAAATCATTTCAATTTATAATTATTAAAATCAACATTGCCTTTTAATAAAAACTACGCGTTTCTCTTTTACATCCCAGCGTTTAGGTAGGCCCCATCCCAAGACTTTATTTTTTTCCACAGAATCCACACGGGAGGCCTTGAGAAAAATAATTTCGCTCTGGGATATGCTTCGTGGAGGGTTTTTTTAAGGAATGGGTAGAGGAAAATGTATTAAGGTAGCTGGGGGTCAGCATGTCTGAGAGTGACGGACGTATGAATTCATCCCACCCATTGCAGTGCAAGGCGAAAGGGTCAGAAGAGTCCTCCGGGAGTGTTAAAAAGGTCTCCCTCAACCTGTCTCTAGTAGCAGGTGTGGGGATGCATCCGCCAAGACCTAGATAATTCTCACCCCGTGAACGAAGGCACCCCTACTGAATAACCAAGCGTAGCAAATCACTAAGATACAATGAATTTTTCCCAGGGCTGCGGTATACGCTGTATCTTTACAAATAACACCCCTTATGCTAATTTGACATTGTCTGGGGGTTTTTATGCTATTTGTTTTTTGATATTAGCATGGGTTTCTTCGAATTTCAACTTTTCAGCGAGTGTTTAGTATGAAATATACGTTTTGCTTTTTAAATTTTATTACATTCGCCATAAATTTTACCCCATTTGCTTACTTAGAATAGACACTTATGCCAGACAATTCTTGTGGGACATTGAACTCTGCGATAATTTTAATTCAATGCTTTATACTCCTAAAGAACCTCTCCGAGATGACGAAATAAAGTTTATTTTAAAGGACCTTATATATAATGTGGAACAATTATATTAATAATATATTTTATTTGATTTAATAACTCAAACATTATATCAAAAAACATTTTCTAACCCCTCGGGCTAATTTGATCGGTTCTGCGAACAAACAGTTATTACCCTTAGTGTCAACTTGTTCACTTTTCGGAACAGCTCATATGGTGTCATATAACTGAACTAAACCAGCGCGCTTTATATTCATATCCAAAAGTTAACCACAGGAGAATTAAAATGTATACCTCTACGAAACCAAAGGTTCTGACCATAATTTGAAAAAAAGTTGTGAAACTAATTATTTTTGTATGACAGACTACAAAAATCAGTAATGTTCATAAAACATTTTTCTAGAAAAATTAATTTTAGTTCAGTTTTTAGAGACTGAATCATTTTAATATTTAAAAAAATAAGAAATATGCCTATTATTTGGATTTTCTTACAAAGCGGAAAAACATACAGACTCTCCGACTTTTTGACAACGTCTGTATGAAATATAACGGTAAATATGCCAGAGGCCTGAGGGGTAAATTTTTAATCCTTTTGTTGAAAATAACAAAAAAGCCTATTTGAGAAATGCAAAAATACATGTTTTTGAAGTGAAACTTCTTTACGCGCGTTATGCATTTTCGAGGACCGGAGTAAAACCGACTCATGACCGTCACGAAAAACCGTGATCATTTCGCTATAGGAGCCTAGCTAATATTATATACCTAGTTTAGGTCGCTCTCCAAACTCAGCTTCGCGGTCTAGAGGCAGAGCGCCCGAATGTCGTCGTGAAGAACCGTGGTTCGATCCCCGCTTTAACTATTTTTTTTTCTTTTTGTGATTTTTTTAATACGAGGAAAAGTGATAAAATGCTCTCGTGCTGCGACTTTGTCAGGCATACATATAAGAAGATATCTACATGATTTGTAATAATGTAGTAAAAAATTACATAAATTTGTTAATTTTAACCGAGAGTCTCCCGAAATGTCTAAATCCATTTAGTGAGACTCTAGACCGGCAGGTGTTCACTCGAGTAATTGGCTAGAATTAACGGTCGGTACCTATATGATATTTTGGTCAAAATATAGCTTACAAATCGAACCGGTAGAGTTGCTCGGTATTTTGATTAATTATTTTTATTTTGAATCATTAAAATTATTAAGCAAGGCCGATAACGCGACTAATTACCCTCGCAGACGTGCGTGACAAGTTTTTTTAGTAAAAAACACAGCCTTAAGTGAGTTTTTCAAAATTTGGAAATGTTTTTCAAATTCAGACTCCATACGGGTATGAGACTGTTAAAACACGAAAGATCTTTTCCAAAACGGACTATTTACAACTATTTCCTATACGGAAATATTTTGAAAAAAGACAGATATGACTTCACACTGCCGATATATCTTCGATTTGACCCTATATAAAGCGTTAACGAGACGTTATGTGATATTATTCATTTGCCGTGTTTGAAAACTAAAATTTGCGCTAGACAAGTCATTTGAGGAGTACACGTTGTATACGCGGTTCTCGTCGCGCGAGATACCTCTCCTCGCGGTCTAGAGGCAGAGCGTTCGACACTCGTTATGCAGGACCCGGGTTCGAATCCCATATTTTTATAACTTTTATCTTTTTTTTATCACATGCTACTTATAAATATGTCAATAGACAGAAAAAAAAGAGAGAATGAAATGAAAAGAGAGAGAGAAGAATACTAAAAGTTTCACTTCCGTCGTGCGTAGGCTTGCCACACACTGTATTTTTTTCTGTCATTTATCAAGCACTCGTGATGGGATAAAAAAAAACGAAGTAGATAATCTAATAATAATAATATTTGGCTAATTTGTATAGCGCCATTTTCGTGAGAAATCACCTCAAGGGCGCTGTACAAATATATTTCTTAAATTGTTAATACTAGAAATAACAATACTCGTATTCAAAGTGTGAATAATACTCGTAGTCAAAGTGTGATACAGTTAAATATGACTGAAGAGGTTATGATTGGATTACCTCAGTAATAAAGCAAAGTCCAGGCAAGGTTGGGTTCTTGGGTTCAATTTAAATTCAATTTCTTTTACACAATTTTCGTTGGAGAGTTTTTTTAATACTATCTTCGATGATTATATTTAACAATTTGAGGTTTTACTCGATAATTTACTCCACAATTAGGATATATATTTTTTCAATACATACCTTTTTGACGGTGTTAGATATGTTTATTTCATTGACCTATAAAATAACGATTTTCAAAATTTAAGACAAAAAAACATAACAATCTGCCTCAAACACCTACATGAAGCAGCTCGAACACAAAAAATAATATAAAAATGATTCTGAAAGTAGCTATCAGAACTCCATCAAAATCTTATTATCTTATTATAAATTTTGGCCAGAAAAATTATAATATCCATCATAAGCAATTATTAACAGCCTGAAACATAAATATATTTTGAAAAAATCTTACGGTAAAAAATAAATGCCGCCGAAGTCAACCATTTATTTTTTCCCGGAAGTTTTTTTCAATTTATATTTGTGTTTCAGGGTAAATATTATTGCTCATAATAATTGTTATCCTTTGTGCTTTGCAGAAAACCATATCTTGTAAACATATGTTATTATGCCCTTTCAAATGAAATTACATCCACAATGGAGATAAATTAGTTTAAAAATAACAACAAAATATGGCTAACTAAACATGAAGATAATGAAATCATTGATATTATGAAGTAACATCAACACAACTTACGGACAACAAACATGAAGATGATGAAATTGTTGAAATTATGAAGTAACATCAACACAAGGCAACAAACATGAAGCTGATGAAATCATTGAAATTATGAAGTTACATCAACACAACTTATAGACAACAAACTTGAATTTTTAAACTTACTCATTTTTTTGTCGAAATCAAATACGTAAAGATGAATAAATCATGATGCCCATACAACAACCAACAGTCAGTATAATATAAAGAGTTCTGATAAATTTCATCTACTACATGTAAAAAGGGGCTTATACTTTAGCGTTATCCAGTTCCATCTATAATATCTGATAGAAATATGGGATAACACAAATATTACATACTTAAACTATTTACAAATAATAAAAAATACAGTTATGAAAAACTCTTCAAGTATCCCAGATACCTCGAAGAAATGAACGAAGAAATGAACTTATTGAAAATTAGAAAATTTTACGAATGTAACATATGTCTCTTAATCTACAAAACACAAAATGGACTAATACGCTCGAACACAACATGTATAAAGACGTCAGAAGAACACAAACACAATACAAAACAACATTAAAAAATATACACAAACATTGTAGGAGAAATCATAATTAATTGTGCACTAATACAGAAGTACACAAACACTACACAATACATTAAAATAAATTGTACACTAATAGAGAAGAATATTTACACTATACACATCATAATAAATTCAACACTAATACAGTAAGGACTGAAAGTACTGACAATCTCTTTCCCGATAACCTGAAAACGGAGAATCGAAGAATATATTTTAAAAAACGATTCGCCAATCTTAATATGAGTGAACAAAATCGCCATGTCTTCTAATGTAGAATAACTGTAAAAATATGATGTATTATTTTTATATTATGTAAAACTATTATTTTATTGTGTATTAAAGGGTGAATTTTTATATTTCTTTAACTATGTATAGTAAATATATATATTTTGAATATATAGCATTGAAGTTGATCAGTTTTTCGGTTCAATGAAACGTTCACTTTTATAAATTTTATTATTTCTTCCACGTGGTTCATAAAGATTATTACTTGTTAATTTCTAGAAATAACGTATATTTTTGTTGTTGCAGGCGAGTGGTACGGTTGGATTGTATACCAGACTGCGGGAGGGCTATCGCTGGTTGCGATGGCCCTAGTTCTGCTGGCTGCAGTTGGATACCACTGTGCCAATACATGGAAGTGGATTAAAGGGAGGTAAATATCGCACTTTACTTAACCGCTCGAGTGATCGCGTCAACAACTGGAATATGAGTCACACCTCTGAATTTTAGTACTGAAACATATAAACTGATTATAGTGATATATAGCCAATGAATTCACCTATATTTTACTGTTTATAAAATATTTTTAGGATTTATAAAAAAAATCGTAAATGCGCGTATTATGGCGTGCGATCACATTCCGAAAATCGCTCGAGTGGTTAATAACGTTAAACCATAAAATTGTTATACACATCTCTGGTTAGAAGCCAAATTGAATATAATTCACGCATTTGGTCTCATTTTAACTCTCATTGCTGACAAATTAAAAAATTAAAAATATTTTTTTACGCCTTGTTAATTTCAAAATTGGTATTCATATAAATTAAATCACTCATGTAAATTTACGAAGTAAACTCAATTTATAGAAATTATCTGAGGCGAAAAATATTTGATCTCTTTTTATTGTATAACATTACTAATTCAAGGCTTGACTGCCCTGACTCTATAAGTTTGCTGTCACTACATATATCTCCAAAAAATACAAAATGGAATATATATCTCACAACAATAATTTCGTGTTTAATTCTGTTATGGCGAGAATGTGTTGGCTGGACAATGAGATTATACATGTCGCTGATATTTTCATTTTAAATCTAGACACATTTAAAGCAAAATTAGTTCTTGTAAATAAAGAATAAGTAATCATGATTTAAGCATTTGCTTTATAATTCGAAATATCTTTTTTAATATAATAATAACTTAATATGTCTCTTGTGAAGTATAAAGCTGCACTAATAACACATTTTAACGCCTCTTATTTTAATGAGGTCACTACAAAACAGGTTTATGTTTTTGCTTCTTTCTTTATTGTTACTTTATTTGTTATGTTTTAATTTAATTCTTTAATTTTTCACTCATCAAAATTAAATATTGTACTAAGTATGTATAAAAAAAATTATTTTTACACGTATATATTTCTAGGTTGTTTTAAAGATAGTATGATAATAACTTAACAAATTTATTGTTTTTTTGCTTTATTTTTTAGATCTTTTTTTATTTATGGTTTACTGTTGTTTTCAATTATTTTTTATTATCTTTGTGTTAATCCCAGTAGTCTGTTAATAAATAAATAACTTTAGATTACATTTACGGTACCACCATGCATTCCATTGATATCCTTGGTGTAACTCTAAGGGCCCGTTCCCACTTCCGTTTTCAAATCGGAGGCGGGTCCCGTTTTAAAAACGGACGGCCAATGGCCCTGTTCACACTACCGTTTTAAAAACGGATCCGTTTTAAAAACGGACCATACTCTACGAAAAAAAATAATTGTCGATTCAACAAAAACATGTTATTTGCTCATTCTTCAGTAATGGTGCGCAATGGACGACGATGAAGCTCTTGTTGTCATGTTGTACTTATTAAAAAGAAGGAAAAAAGTGAAAAGAAAATTTTGGGTACACCCAATCATAGCCGAATGATTTTCTGTAGGAATTTTCCAAGTGTTAATTGGTGAGTTGAGAAGTGATGAACTAAAGTTCTTTAATTATTTTAGAATAATAATGATTGGATTATTTATATAGCGCCGTTTTCACCATGAAAAATCACCTCAAGGGCGCTTAATGGCTTAAGAGAATGTCTATCACTTCCTTTAACCATCTACTGGAATGAGTTTCAGAGAACTTAACATATCAAAATACAAAATTGAGAAAGTGCATTTGTCCTGAAGAAAGGCTATCGATATTTTAAAGTAAGAAAACAATAACAACTCAAATATTTTTTATTATGTGTTTGTTAAAATAATAAGCTCTTCCGTGCATCTCATTAAAGCTTTAAAATTTAAAAAAAGTAAACTTAAAAAAATAAAAATAAAAATTTTGATGTACAAAAGTTGTGTACACCAAGTGTTTTGTTTTTATTTGGTTAAAGATAAAATATTACCATACTCTTTCTTCGACCAGTGGTATTAAATTTTCGGGATTTATTTCCTTATCCATTATTGTAGTTTTGATTTATTTACTTAACAAAATAACCAAATACAAGCACGCAGCGTGCCTGCTTCCTTGCGACAGGGAGCGGGCGGGGAGGGGTCGGGGTTTGGCGGGGACTCTGCCGGAACGACTGGACGACAAGTGTGAACAGCTCCATACAACACTATGAGCGAGCGTGTTCCGACACGATTTGAAAACGGACGCGCTGCGTAGGCGAGCCATCCGACAAAAAATGTCGGATCCGTTTTCAAATCGTGTCGGACAAGTGTGAACAGCTCCATACATCCACTACAGCCACTAGGGCATCCGTTTTTAAAACGGGACCCGCCTCCGATTTGAAAACGGAAGTGGGAACGGGCCCTAAGAGACCAGTTCAGGCACGGGGGCTACAGCGACATCAGAGTCAAGTTCGCCTTTCAAATGCTGGGCGTTTTTTGATTCTGGTGATTTTTTAACTATTTAATTGTAGAATTTTAAAATCCCTGTATAGTTTTCATTGATCCTATAATAAAAGAAAATTAATTGACCTACGTCTTCAGGTAATGCGATTAACCTTAAATTTATAACAAAAATAATAATTTGGTGAACCCAAACAGTTTGAATACAACATGAAAATACTGTTTGTGGGTGAAAATTATATGGCCTGAAACACTCATCCACATTGGAAAATCTCCTGATAAAAGATACATGACGCCAACGGGACTTGAACCCGTGTCCTTTCGATTTCCGGTCGACAGCTCTGACCACTGAGCTATGGCGGCTTATCTCTTCTCTCTCTCATCTCTCCTTCTTATAGTTGATAAAAAAATTATGTAAATCAAATTTAATTATGTTATTAATAAGTTCTGCAAGCGTTTTAGTTTGTTAATTATTGTGACAGCTATTTCGGCAATCAATGCCATTTTCAAACTTCACGGCCACGTTGTGACTTATTTATATGATTCTACTTAGCTCCGCACAATTTAAATTTTAATGATGTTTATAATAATTTATTACCGGTTAAACCGATTTACTTAGAAAATAATAGTGACATTAGATTCTCTATTCTCTTGGAAACTTTGAAATCGGTTTTTTCCACATTAAATTGTAATGTTTTCTTTTTTTATAAATGATGTGACTAATGTGTTTATCTTACTTTAATGTGTTATATTGTTGAATTGTTAAATTAAAGTTGGGCGGGGGTAAATAGAATCATATAAATAAGTCGACTAAGCGTGGCCTAACCAAGGTTTGAAAATGGCCTCGAACAACGAAACAGCTGTCACAATAATAAAAACTAAAACATTTGCAGAACTCAACTAAACATTATTTATTTTTAGAAATTAATTATTAAAAGAAATTAATTAACGGATTTCTACGAACTAAACGCAAACAAAATTAATAATGGTTCGTATAATGTTTATTGGACCAGTGGGTCAACAATCAAGTCTATTTTTGGAAAGAAAATTCGGAGAAAACTCCATTTGTGTGCTTGTGTCGTTTTTTTGACGCTGTTATATTTATTACAAAATGGTCCTATTATTTTCCGGCAGGAAAAATGAGCACCATCTTAATACGGAACCGGAACGTAAAAAACAAATTGGTCAGTGAGTTTGTCTGATAGTTGGTTGTGTATGTATTGCAGAAGAATGTTGTAGTTTGTCTTGTATTCCTAGTCGGCACAAGGAATTTAATAGTGGCAACGATGGCAGGACTGTCAATTAAGTTGTTAATGACTCTGTGTAACACAACCAGTATGACATAATTCTCCTGTCGGACAGTGTTATTAGATGCAATTGATTCATCGAACTGATGAAATAACATTAGAAAAACAACAATATTTACCTACTGAATATTTTTTTAAGCTCATAAAAAATAAAATCACGAACTCCATTACCACCGATCACATTACCATGAGAAAACTAATTAGACTGAATAAAGTAAATAGCAAAATGTTTGTCGTTAATTTTTTTTTTTAGAGAGATACTCGTCCTTAACAATATGAGATACATGTTTTTCAAACCTTATAACACCTTATTTCCCAGAAAAATTCTACTTTTGGGACGTTTTTATGATATTTTATATCAGTTTTGACTTAATTTGAATAAAGGTTTTACATTTCTCGAAACTATTTCCATTATAACTACGTTAGCTATGCCACAAACTGTATAATTATTTTATAAATTAGACTTTGTCAAAAACAAAATGAAAACTTGAAATATTTTATTCTCTACAATCATTCATTTTCTTTTTTCGAAAAAAATAATACAAGATTTTTTTATTTTATTATTCAAAACAATATTAGCGATTTTACATGAAAATTTGAAACACTAAAATCAGGAAACGATACGATCTCAACTAGGACTTGAACCCACGACCTTCGCCTCGCCGGGGCACTGCTCTACCAACTGAGCTAAAAGGACCCTATTTATTTCGGTCATATAGCACTGTTTCACTCTAATTCGAATAAGAACTACGAACATTATCTTCATTTTCTCACCTCACATTTTTACTGGCCGCTATCTTTATGTTTGATCTTAAGATTCAGACCTGCACCCCCACAAATTGAAGGTCCTGGATTCTGTCCTAGATGCGACAGTTTCTTTTTCTGATTTTATATTTTAAATTTTCATCAAAAAATTGCTTATATTGTCTTCGACAGTTAAATATTACGATTTGACGTTTTACTCATTAGGTTATTTCAAAAAATGAAAATAATTTATTTTATTTAAAAATTACAAATTATTTTTAACTAGGCAAAATCACATTATTTTGATATAACTCATTTGACATTATTTTTGTCCACCCTTGGAATGCCAGATGTAAAATGCCAGTCACTCACGGTACGCCGGCTGACACTATTTTCCTAATAACTTACTTGTTTTTTGTAAAATTATATTTTTATAAATTGAACTGTCTTACCAGATAATGTGTTCATTTATTTTATCCCTTAAAGTTTCCAAATGATAGCTACTTATATCCAGAGAAATATTTTTTTTCTCTGATCTTGTAAAATATATTTAATGAAGACATTTGAAAAAATTCTTGGTTTTTATAATATTTTCCAGCTAAATAAGCGTTCTTAAGTAAATCATTTGTAAATAAATAACAGTACTGGCTTTTTAAAATTGGAATTAGGACATTTGACATGGAATTTTGCGACGCGCTTTTTCAAAGACAGGTGACGAAATGAAAAGCTAGAATAATATTAACGTAGGTACTTTATTTCCTTGCCAAGCGAATAAAAAATATTTTAGTATGCTAGGAGCATTTTTTTTCCACTGGAAAAAACACGGCTATATCTCGGCAGGCTAAAGGTTAAATTTGAATAAAATTATACAGAGTCATAAGATACGTACTTGACTTACTTTAACCAGTAATTCCTGACATTATTTTAAGTAAAAAACGTATCTTCGATGAAATTTTTTTTCCAACAAAAAACATTAAAATTCAGTAGGAATTGGACAGCTAGGGTCAACAATATGTGAAAATTTTAACAAAAAAAAACATAAAATAGACACCGCTGACCAAAATTTAATTTACATTATTTACTCCAAATATCGTCAGGAATCACTGGTTAAAGTAAGTCAAGTACGTCCCTTAACAACCTGTTAAAGTAAGTCAGGTACGTCCCTTAACATCCCGCATGAAGATTTATTTATTTTTATATATATAAATTACAAACAATACAAAACAAAATTAACCTTTGTCTGTCCAACTGGGAAGGATTCCCGTTTCAGGACAGCCAAATTGTGTATTTAGTACATAATATTCTTACAATGGAATGGCGATGCTGTCAAAACAAATTTTGAGAACATTATTGATTGCATTCAAAGTGACAGGATGGTTTCTTGAGGTGATGTAATTTATTACCAGGGTCAATTTGAATAACATTAGTAATTGCATTCAGAACAGATGAATGGTTTCTTTCGGGACATCACAAGTCTGAGATTCTTTCCAGGGCATTTTGGAGAACATTTACAATTGTATAGTTAGAATTTGCACATTTATAAATCAGTATAAGACATATGAAACCTATAGTACTATATTTTTAGAATTTCTTAGGTGATAGAAATTACATATTACTAGACAAGAATATATGCCGTATGACATGAATTTTCAATTAAAAATTTCGAATCTTTATTTATTAAATGGCTAGTCATTATTATACAGTAATCGAAATAAAACCGCGCAAAACATTCGTAAATTTTAATTTAAATAATAACAACAATGAAGATCAAGTTATTAGGAACGAAAATAACATTTTTAAACTTGAAATAAAAAGTTACTTTAGATCCTTATCTCTCTTAAGTATAGATAGTTACACAGTTCTCATAACGTATTGAATATAATCAAAGTGCGCCATATCAAACTTTTACATCGTGACGTCTATGTCGACATTCCAATAAAATTCAATTTGATCTTCGAATTCCCCTTTCCCTTCAACACGTGTACCGAGTGGAAGTTTTACTGAATCCATTACAGGCGTGTTTAACTTCAACCTTTAGAAAAGTCTGCATCCGAGAATCTCGCTTACGTTGGCCGACTGCAAATCTCAAGATTGGCTAACTTTGAAGCTAGTTTCACATTTCACAGTTGATAAAGAATTCTATTTTAGAAGGGTGAACGGGGAAAGCAAGTGTAAAGATAATTTATGGCGTGAAAGTAAACAGTAGAAGAGGAAAGGGATGTAAATAATAAATAGTTTTTTTATTATAAAATGCTTAAAACAACACCCTAAAATAAAGTCGGAATCTTAACGACGTAAGTCAAGAAGCCATGTAAAAAAATATGCAACGCGCGGCTGTGGTGTATTCGACAGACCTACGGTTGAATTTGCCATGGCAAATCTGGGAATCTTAACGGAATAAGTGAAGTAGTCATGTCAAAAAAATGATCTTTACGTGGGGTTTATTTTAAGTATTTCTGATGATTGTATTACTAAATTCTCTGATATTTCTAAAGGGATACCTGTGGAAGTTACTAAATAATCATCTAGATAAATAAAATCCAGTGCTTATGGCTAATTCTATAGTTGAAAACGTTTTATAAAATAAAAATTTCTTCTAACCAATTTTCATAAGATATTTTCATGGTAAGGTACTGTTTTTATTAATCCTTAAAAAAATAACTAACATCCGTGGGTATCGGTATAAAAAATAAATATGTATCATGTATATTATCTTTTTGAATTCGTCGGAATTAATTAAAATGTTAGACTCGAGCAAACCACCGTTATTGACGCCTTAAATTCTAATGAAGGAACAGTGTGCTGAAAAGGAGGAGTCGATGTAACTGTCGTGTATCTATCTACCTTCTTTATTTTGTTATTGATTTTTTTTACATGGAACAGATATAAAATGCTGCCTAAGATAAAATGAAAATAAAGAAAAAATAAAATACAAGGAAATTTTATTATTTATTATTAACTGTAAACAAATTAAATCCCACAAAGGCAAAGCCTGGTATTACAATTATTTATTCCTACGATTTAAAATTTTAAATTATACCTTAAATATTAAGTATTACATAAAGTCTTAGTTTTCAAGGTAGAAATATTTGTAAAATGGAATTAATAAGGCACATAAAATTAAAATAAAAAGAAATAGGGTTCAATTCTGCTTAAGTAAATACCATATACCTTTATTAATACCGTTAAGACTTAAAATAAAAATATATCTCTTCCAGGGATGCTGCAAAAGGTTATTTTAATAAAGGGATAATAATTGAGATCTAAGTAAGAAACTAGCAGAAGTTCCCAGCATGTGCAGAGTACGTTTTTTATGTTAAAACCTGTTTTTTTTTTAATAAATAAATAAATTGCCCTGGCTTCACACAGAGTTTTAATAAGAAACTAGCAGAAGTTCCCAGCGTTGCCCTAGCTTCACACAGAAACTAGCAGAAGTTCCCAGCGTTGCCCTGGCTTTACACAGAGTTTTTAGAAATCAATATTTACAATGATCATCCTCTTGTTTTTGAGGGTCAAGTGCGCCAAATTTCATCAACCTCGGAATAAAACTGTTGAATTGTGTAAAAATTAAAATCCCGTAAACGTCTTTCGTTCGTCACTATGCATAACTTATGAGGAAAATGAGAGACATATTTCTATGATCGTATTTATTTTGTTTTGGTAATTTTTATGATGACATTAAACAATGTACAGGGTAGTGAAACAGGCAATTTATAACTATTAAGACTCCAAATCACTTTAGTAAAGAAAAATACACCGAAATATGAAAAATACTACCGAGATATAGTATGGCTCTGCGATTTCTGAAAGAACTGAAAATAGAATAATTGATTTTTAAGGAACCAGCTTGTATATAAACAAAATGGATAACAATAACAAAAGTATTGACAAAATTCTGTGTTTACAGGTAACCACTGAAGTATCATCCTACCATATCAATAGAGTAACTGTCTTATCATATAATCAGTGAAACATAATTAAGGCAGGATTCAGTCAGGCTTCAAACCGAATATCTTTATATTTACAACATATAGGGCTTTAACAATCCATTTTTAAGCAGATTAAGTAAACTATCATCACCCGCACAATTTTTCACTCAATAACTTTGATACTTTTCCGCCAAGCTTACTTTTTAGACCACCTCAATACCTACACGACGACGCACGAATAACCCATGTAACCCATGTGTGGAGTTATGACTGATTATTTTGTCGTACAGGGTGAATTTCGGGTGACCGGATAAATCATCACAATGATAATTCATCACATCTTTAACAAGTTATATAAGTCATGGAAAGTGATGAAACAAAAACTTCATTAAATGGGTTAAGTAGGTTAGGTTAGGTTAGGTAAGATTAGGTTAAAAAAAAAATTCATCGTTTCGAATGACTTTATATCACATTTTAAAGGTGTGTTGAATTGTCACTGTGTTGAGTTATCATGGAAACGAATTTCGAGGCTCTTATCTGACCGCCTCTCCGTTTGATGACGTAAGTGCACTAACAAGTAACGGACAATGGTCTATTTTTAGAATATATGTATGTCTTTTGGCGCCACAACCCTTGGGCCACGAGATAAATTTAAATATGTGACTACAAAAAAAGCGTTTCATTGCTAACTCTTGCGGGAACTCAGTACGGGAGCCTTCTGAAAAACGTATTCAACTATCTTAGCCGTAAACTTTAAAGGAATATCTTCATTATACTAGTTTCGAACAAACTAAAAAAAATCGAAATTATGGCCCTGATGGCTATCGCGGGTGTAATCTGCACAAGTTTCAGTAAAAAAATGATATTATACACATTGAGAGAGCACTTTGCATGTTCACGGCACAGCCTTTCTTAACAGACTGGTCATGTACAGTTGTTGTAATTTTACTGATGTAGGTATGTACTTCACACTATCAGAAAGGGAAAGGTAATTAGGTTATAGTTGGTAGAATGCAGGAACATATGTTAGAGGGAGATGCATATAGTTGCGTCAATATGACATTTTATTTTTAATTACTAGTTTACCCTAGTCCTATGAGGTATCGAATATTTATGCACATCACTACTTATTCTGCGGTCTTTAAAAATTGATTTGGACAAGATGATATATGAATACAACGTTATTGGATGCCAAAAGTATTTAGGTAAAGTAACGATAAATAAATAATCTTTAATCATTGAAAGACAATGTTAACGACTGTCAAACGGAAAATGTGAAACACAAAAAGATTCAGTCGTATCTGGTAATTAAACCCAGGACTTTTTTAATACCGGAAAAATACTCTGATCACTGAGCTAATTCGATCATATGAACTTACGGCATTTTTGGAGAGCTACCAACATTATATTTTATGATTGAGTTGGTTTATATTACGTTTTATATGTATAAATTAATATACAAATGGTTAAATTTGATTGTTTCTAATATTTAGGCCTTAGACTTTCAGGCATATTTAGGTATCTATATAATGGCGACAAAAGACTATCAATAACGGTGGTTTTTTCGAGGTTCACCTTTTAATTAATTCCCACAAATTCAAGTCTCTTAACATTTTTTAATCTCTAATAATTTTTAATATAAGATATTTATATATAGTAAACAAATTACTTAACCATGAAAATATTTTACATTAAACAGTTTGAAAATTTATAAAATTAGCGTTAAGCACTATAGTTCATTTTTCTGAACGTTGAATTAGTAATTTTATTCGAGGTTTAGAATGTTTAGAAACATTTTAGTAAATCGTTATTCAGAAAAAAACTGCCAGGGCAAATTCAACCGTAGGTCTGTCCAGGACGCCGAACCGCATACAAAATATTTTATACGCGACTTCTTCACTTACCTTGTGAAGATTCCCATTTTATTTAAGAGTATTCACTAGGGCAAATTAGACTGTGGGTCTGTCCAATACACAAGAGTCGCGCGTCGCACATGTTTGTATACGGCTTCTTTACTTACGTCGCGTCGTTAAGATACCAGCTTTATTTTCTTTCATTTTGCCATGTCTTCCTCTATTATTCCCGATATCTTTTCGCCTTGCATTTTTAGGTGTGTTATATTTATGAATTGTCTTTTCCAGGTCACGAAGGTCGTCCGAAGACAGCCAGTGCGACTCCCTGTCTCGCCAGACAGCCATCAGGATCAGTCACTCCCTCCCCGACTTGCAGACAGAGCCTCTCAAGAAGGAGTATGTGCAGGAGCATAAGGAAAACCTAACTAATAAAAAAGTATTCATTTTTCTATACTTTCTCCATTGAATTAAAAAAATATTGCCTGTAAACTTCCGCCACCATGGATCATTCAAGATACAACACAGCAAAACAGATGTTCTAGAATAACACATCATGAAATCAACTCACAGTTTTAGAATCTAGAAAACATGACATCTACTTTTGCTCCCAACCGTCTGTATGTTTTTTGTATATTGTGAGGCTGGAGGTAATGGAAAGAGGAAGGAGATTAAGAAGATCAAGGTGGGAAACCTTGCTATTCAGATCTAGTCACCAAACACAATCAAAGCCATTTCAAGCAACATTTCAAATCTTAATCGTGGTCTTACACCAGGGTGATACTGAGCGTATCTTTCACTCTGGAACGTGCCGCAAAAATAGTAAATATAATTTTTAGTGAGTAAATTGTTATTGAAAGCAAATTTTTCAAACCAACTAACTAACCATCACGCCATTTCCCCGCAGGGGTAGGCAGAGAGGAAGGACCGAAATACAACTCGGTCTGGACACACACTTCTTGCCTCATTCACATTCATACATACAATCTTCCGAACAGGGCTTTCATTGATATGCTTGGTGTAACTATAAGTGACCAGCTCAGGTACGAGGGCTCCATCGAAGCCAGAGTAAAGTTGGCCTCTCAGAAGCTGAGCGTACTGTACAGGGCACGCAGATACTTTAATGGTACACAACTGCTGACCCTGTACAAATCGTAAGTGCGCCCTACTGTCGAATTTGGCAGCCATCTCTGGTCCGGAGCCCCTAAATACCTGAAACAAACCCTTGACTCTGTGCAAAAACGGGCGGTCCGTTTGATAGATTCCCCAATCTTAACAAACGGACTGCAATCTTTAGAGCACAGGCGTCAGGTAGGTATGCTGTTCTTGTTCTATCGGTATTACAATGGAAGATGCTCTGAGGAACTAGCGTCATTGATCCCTTCGGCACCGGTGCGTAGTCGGGATACACGCCAAATGCGCGCCTAACATTTGTACACGGTTGACATTTGTCACATGAGAACGGGTTGCTTCTATGATTCGTTCTTAGGTTCAACAGCTCGGCTGTGGAACGAACTGCAGGCCTCTGTGTTTCCTCCCTCCTACAACTTGGGACTCTTCAAGACCCATGTTCACTCCTTCCTCTCCACAAAAAGACCCTCCACACAGCATCCCCAAAGATGACATAGGCCCTGAGGGAATTTTTTTTTCAGGGCCTCCTCTGTGGAGTTAATATAAAAAAAAATATACATCGTCTCATACATAGGTACTCTTCTACTATTCTGACTCTTGACATGGCCCGACTCGAGTATCTGATTCACTTCATCGTGCCATGTCTTCCTCGGGCGTCCCCAACTTCTGCTACTATTCGCATTTGCATCATATATCCTCCTTACACTCCCATCTTCACTCATTCGCTCTACGTGCCCAAACCATCTAAGCATCAAAAACCATCAAATTTTTCAAATCAAATTAATAAGATTTGAACCCATGACGCTAGTCGAAATCCTCACCCTTCGATCACGGAGTCCATCATGTGATTCATGTTTAGGATTATTAAATAGAAGTATATCTTGGAATGTAATTGAGATTTATTTTAAATCCTTTGAACCGAGGAATATGACCTGTTCAAATTTAATATGAAAAAAACAATAAATCTCAAGATGATCGTTTGAATTTTAGAATACAAAATCTTTACTTTGAAAATACAGAGTCAATTTCAAATTAGAATGCTTGAGTCCTCCTTTGACATAAATTTTTGACATATCAGTAATAACTAGCCCTTAGAATAAGTCGTCCATCAGCCAGCAATAAAAATATACAGCTGTGTTAAAAATACACAAAAATATATGCACGTTATTTGAAATCAACTCAAACGATTTTTGGCAAATTATGCCAAGTTTGCAAAAACGTTTGAGCGATCGTTTGCCAAAATTTGCCAAATTTATAGATCCTAAAAAAATAGGATAGACGGGGAAATCTAGGTGGATTCATTGGCTTCTAGCCACAGTAAGCAGTTTTACATGTTTCGATATTAATATTTTGAGTAATGGTATTAATTAAATTATTTTGTAAATGTATATATATGACAACAATATTTCGAGTGGGTACTAGACGAGGGATAAAATAATCATGCTCTGTTCCAAAGTTTTTCGAATTTGTTTGAACCACTACCGGTGTTCACAAAAAAAACAATAATTGTAATAATATGTATAACTTAAAAATAATATTATTTAATCAATATATATTATAATAGTACAATGTCCGTGCTGCTAAAAATCAGTAACGAGTCCCGGTACAATCAAAAGAGTTATAAGGTGTGGTAGCATCCCCCATCCATGAAGAAGGTTTCCGTTTTTACCTGAAAGGCGTTCTTTTGAAAAAAGAAGGGCTTGAAGTTTCGCCCTCTACAAATTTCTAGAATAGTCCGGAACATTCGAGAGTATTCGAGAGCATTCCACAACATTCCAGAATACCCCGGTACGTTCTAGAATGTTGTAGAATTTTCGGGAATAGTCTGGAACGTTCGGGAACATCCCGGAACATCCCAGATCATAATGAACTAAAAACGGGATTATAGGCCGTTTCCTAATAAACTATTAGTAAATTCGTAATCGTGACAAAATACATTGGTATTTCTAAATAGTATAAAACACAGTCACTATCCGAGTCTGTCTGTCTGTGCGCTTAGCTCTTAGTGCTAGTTCAGACACGGCGGGAACCGCGCGGTTTGAGAACCGCGCGGGAACCGCGTGGGTCTTATTTACGCAGGTATTTATATAATCATTCAGACATAATCGCGCGGTTAGTCCAACCTCGCGATTACCGCCACTCAACCGCTATAAAATAGAATCGTGCGGCGCCCACGCGGTTTTATTACTATGGAGATCTTCCTCAGCGTTCAGTAGCGTTGCGGGCACCGCGCGATATAATAAATATCTTACCTCAAAGTTACTACGAGTTTTTCTTCTGGTGACACGCTTGCCCTCATATGTGTTTCAGAGCTCGAAATATCTTCCCTGATTAGTTTAATTAGTTCATCAAAAGATTTTATTGACATTCTTAAATAGTCAAAAAATTTCCTCTCAAACATTCTTAAATTGGGATATAGCGTTACGAATTGGCCATGTGTCAGTCGATCCCTTAATATTGGATGCACCTAATACTGCCTTTTCCTTCTTTTCTTTATTTTTTTCTGAAGCAGCCACAGACACGCTAGTTCCTCTTCGACTTCCATCTTGAAACTGATCGCTAATCGCTAACTAACCGCCGATGTTTGAACAGTCAACATTTTTGCGGTTCAAACCGCGCGATTTTATCAATCGCGCGGTTATCGCCGTGTCTGAACAGGCCCTTATAAATTATGAAACGGAGTTTTATAGGGTTTTCACTATCATTTAGAGAATTTCTTCCGGAAGGATGTGGATATTATATTTATTGGAATAGAGAAAAGTCGACCAACGCCGGGAACACGTCAGCGAGTAACTAATAATAATAATAATATGAATGTAATAACTTTAAAATGATACGTCTTTACTTTAGTTTAAAACGTGCGTACAACTCAAAGTTTATGTTTTAAACCAACTCTCTGTGGGAGATAGACGCAGGTGCCATAAAATGGCGGTTTTAAAGTTCGCGTAAGTTTCCTCGGCTCGACGTCGGTGATACACGACAGCTTAGCTCTCAGCTCAAACTATGACGAGATGTCATCGACAAAGGAAGCTCTGTGTTATTTAGGAATTATATTGCCATATTAAATTTTTCAAATCAACAAAAGAAGAAAAAATCGGCGAGTGTGAGTGAAGTGCTGGAGCGTTTATCTCATGTGAATTTAGTAAGAGAATTAGAACGAAGATTATCGTTATTATTTGAGTTTGCCCTAGCCGCTGTATGAAGAACTCTTAAACTTAGTTATGCCTATTATAGCTAATCAGGATACTCATATGCATACAAATTATTTAGTACAACGTAATCAGAGCAAGAATGGAAAGCAATTGCTGACGAGTTTGAGCATAGATGGTAATTTCCAAATTGCTTAGAAGCTCTTGTCGGGAAACATGTTGCTATAGTAGGTACCTTCAGTTGTTGCTGGTCAAAGATATTAGAAGAACGAGATATGCTATGTTGTCCGTCGGACCGTAGGCGGAGTACTACCTAATTAGGGTACTTTGAACGGTATCGGGACGTGTACGCACAGAAATCTGTTCTATGTATTGGTGCGGCTACCTTAGCGTAAGCGAAGGTGTGCAGTAGTATTGGTGAACAAAACCGGCGACACTCGGCAGAACAATTCCACACAGTACGAACTGCTCATAACACATCTCGTTCTTCTAATATCTTTGTTCCTGGCTCACATTTCTTTAATTATAAAGGGTATCGTACTGTTATTTTTATGGCAATATCTGTACTGTTTGATTACTTGTTCGTGCATATATAACTCACAAAACAAGAAAATACTATCTATCTAATGTTTGCATACTTGACCTTCAAAATAAGAAGGTTGGGACGTGGGACTTCAGCTGGTTAAATAAATAAAAAATAACGCTATTAATAAGTGTGCTTCCAGTGCGAAAAGATTATATATTCCGTTCAGTTCTATTTTTATTTATGAGAGTTTCAAACCAATCATAAAAAACATAAAATTTGTTTCTTGATTTATATTAGATTTTCAATGAGTTTAAATAAGTTAAGGGCATATTTTTTTAAATTTAAATCTACTACAGTTCATATTTTCTTTGCAAGAAGCTACTTTCAAGATATCAGACATCACCTGTATCTTTTTGAGTTTCTTTGCCGGCTCCTAAAGCCGGGGAACACGTCATTCACTCTAAGTATATTTTTTTTGTAATCACGCTTGAAGAATGTTTTGTTTTTCGATTTTTGCCAGAGATTTAATTAACCAAAATGCAACTATTGTTAAACATAATCGTTCGATACTAATTTATGTATTTTAATATATTATTTTTTCTTTTCGCTTATTCTTATAAGTATAAAATTGTATGTTTTACTAAAGTTTCTATTATTTTATAAGCAATAATTATTAGCCTGAAACACTCATCCACATAGAAAAATCTCCTGATAAAAGATACATGACGCCAACGGGACTTGAACCCGTGTCCTTTCGATTTCCGGTCGACAGCTCTGACCACTGAGCTATGGCGGCTTATCTCTTATCCGCGAAATAATTCAATATATAATAGTGTTTCATTCAACAATTACTGCTTGTTACATTTTTCACCTGAAACAACCAACTTTATTTTATATGAGATATTGCTTATAAAATAATTGTTACCCTTGTGCTATGCATAAAAAATCTTGTCTTAAACATTAGTTTACCAAAAAAATAATAACTAAAATTTCTAACAGGAATTCATTGTTAACAATTTTTTCCTTCTATAAAATAATATGTTCTATAATTAAACAACATTATATGAAATTATGATATGAACTAAATTTGTCAATTTAACTGGCCTAAAACAGGATTCATTCCTAGTTGGCTAGTCAAAGTTTCCGCATATTATGTTTTATTGTATATTTTTTTGTGAAATATACTATTATTTATACCTGATTCAAAAAAATTCCCCTTTAACACGAATCCATTTAAAAAAGCTTTTCGAATATCTACCAGTAATATTGAATATCTACAACTCTAGCACGAGGTGGAGTAATTACAGATTGGACGTAATATCCCTATACATATTTTCAGAATTATTTTGTTTTTGGAAAATAAAGTCCCTAACTAACCAAGCCAACGAAGTTTGATCTACATAAATCGTCATATACATAATAAAAAATCTGCTGATTTAAAAACGATTCATTAGGTTAATTTAGGTTATTGGTCATTTGTCCCTCTGCTCTGCTATGAGCTGAGGGTCCCAAAAACTGATTAAGGCGAGTAGGTTGGTTGGATGACAGCAAAGCAACACTGGCGACACCCGATCCTCCCGGGACCTGGACCACTTAATGCCAGGAAATCTGATCGGGCTGGTCTACAAGCCGCTTGACAATTACAAGAGCGGATTACATCACAAAATAGCTGATTTTCACTATGTACGTAATACAGTTATTTAGATTAACACCTGATTCCTGTGTTAATCTATCTGTAATATTATGTTTTAATGTATGTGAACTACGAATTATACAAGTTTCCAATAATCTACGCACATCGGCATTTAACATTCGATTCAGACGTAACCATTGCCAAATTATATGGTTACAGCATCGATTCTTAAGCTCCCCGCATTCCAAATTTCTAGCGAACAGTTTGAGTTTTAAGCTGTTGTTGACGATAATATAAATACATTTGTAGAAGCGAACCGGTAATTATATGAAATCAACTCATTGGAAAAAAAACGCAAAGTGTGCTCCGAAAATTATTAAAATCACCTTATGTTCTGTTATTTATCATGTTATAGATATGAACAAAATAGACAGTATATCTTTAAATGCAACTAAGACATTTGTCGAGAGATTTTCGTTTTATTATAAACGAGTTTGTTCTATTAAATATTAATAATTTTCGCAATTTTTTTCTTCTTTTTTAATGTTGAACATTCGTATTTATGTTTCCATGACTCAAACAATGAAAATTCAACACACGTTTAAAAAGTGACACATCTCCCTTTTAAGTCATCTACTGTGGAGCCTACTACGGAGTATTACTTAAAATAAAATAAAAACGCCAATGACGTACAGGTTATTTAACTAAACAGTGGCAGGCAAAACTTTCACTGGATGACATTATATAACGTGTGGGGCGCCAAATATAACGTATGAGGTACGGGGTATTATATTTTATTTAAAAACTATTGCCGGGCAAATGAGATCCTCTCAGGTTTAAGTGGAGCAAGGCTTGTGCTGTCTTGGGAAAAAGAAAGGTTCCATTTTTGTTCTGAAATAAAAAAATTCGGCTAGGAGCAATCATGTAATGTTTATTTAACCAAAACAAATTATGAATAAGTAGTCATCATTTGCAAAACAATCATCGTACCTGTGGACCAGACGTAAAATTGAGCTAATCTAACAAACTATGTAGAAAGTACGTGGAACAACTCGGATGGGCAGAGCAGGATCTCTCGTACGTGACGATCCTGAATCCAAACAAAGCATCGAACTATAGCATCCCGCGGAGCTGATTCCTTCAAAGGCGAGCTCGCTCCATAAGGCGAAGATAGCCGCCAACGTGTTAGTAGATTTTCCATCGAGGGGGCCCACAAATAAGGCTTTTGCGTGAACTCTTTAGTTTTAGGGTGCATCCGTGTGATAATTCAACAGGTACTTCATCACAACGGCAGCACACTTTACATTTAAAACGAAAAGAAAGTTCTAATTTTGAAAACACCAAAATATCACAATGGCAATCGTTCTTAACAAAAAAGATTGCCTAAAAGTAAAAAAAAAGCAAGTGAATCACTTTGATTATGTGACATAATCGAATCATCGTCCTTCCCCTCACACGGCAAGAATTCCAGATGTGACGCTACTCCCAGAAACGGTGCTTAAATTCCCCAAAAAAATTTTGCCAGTCAAATTGAAGCTTGTGAATTAATTCCTTCACTGGCCAGGTAGTTAGGAAAATAATTATTTTCTTGACAATTATTTTATAAAATACGACTACTTTTCGAGTTTTGCGAGTTTTTCGAATATATATTAAGATTAGAAACCAGTAAGAATTTATCTCAATCATATGGAATTAATTTTATAATATAATAATAATAATAATAATGATTTATTGTCTTCTTTTCTTATTAACACATAGATATAATGATATCCTCACTGGGATCTCCCGTGCTGAGGATGTCATTTACATATTATAATTTAATTATAAGAAATTAATATTACAACAAAGTATAATGTAGTATATATATATTTTTTAAGTAATTTTAAAATAAGTAAGGTACTGTTTTTTGGTATAGTTCAGTTGATTCTGTTTTAGTCTGTGTTTGATTTCAGTAAATTTTCTATTTCAGATCTTCCTATGTTAAGTATCCAGCTTTTTATTTCAGATTTAAATGTTAAAGTGTTGAGGTTTTTGAGTGTGAGTGGTATTTTGTTGTAGAGTTTAATACTGTGATATAAGAAGCTTTTTTGCCCAAAAGTTGTATTTGTAATTATTTGTTGGATAAGTTTTTGATCATGAGATCTAGTGTTTCTATTGTACGTGTTTGTTGTTATTTCTTGTGTTTTGTGTTTATGAATGTAAATGAGTATAGTTTTAGAATATAGTTGTTTAATAGACATGATGTTAAGATTGGTGAAGATTTCGTTAGTGCTAGTTCTTACAGGAACTTTCAGTATAATTTTCATTATGGCTTTTTGAGATTTAATAAGTGGATTTAGTATGTTTTTATTTGCACTGCCCCATCCGATAATACCGTATTCTAACAGTGATTGGCAGAGAGCCATGTAAATTTTGATTAAGTCTTTTTTAATGAGCACATTCCTGATAGTTTTGAAAAAATAACTAAGTTTTTTAATTTTATTATCTAAATAGCTAATGTGATTGGTCCATTTTAAATTTCCATCTATTTTTAGACCTAGATACGTTATATGGTCAACATTTTCTAATGAGGGACAATTACAATGCTCATTTAAGTGATGCGGGCTATGAATTTTCAAGTTATGGTTTTCTTCAGAGTTTTTTGTATTTTTTATTTTGAAAGTGATGAATTTGGTTTTATTAGCATTTAGTGTAAGTGAATAGTAGTCTAGCCATTTTTTAATCCTGTTTAGTGTGTCTTCTGCTTTCTTAAATGTTTCTGTCCAATTATTCCCATTTATAAGGAGAACAGTATCATCCGCAAAACTTATGATTTCTCCGTCACATTCTATGTGGCATAGATCATTAATGTAAATTAGGAACAGAATCGGACCCAGAATACTTCCTTGAGGCACCCCGCATTTGACATCAATACACTCACTGGTTATGTTGTTAAGTTTCACAGTTTGCTTTCTATTTCCCATGTAGCTTTTAAAGAATATCAGTTCATTATCAGTGATCCCTATGTTAACTAGTTTTTCAAAAAGATGTTGGTGATTTATTGTGTCGAAGGCTTTAGAAAGGTCGAGAAATACTCCAATGCATTTTTTATGTGAATCTAGAGAATTTTTAATATATTCAATTACTAAAGCTATGGCGTTGGATGTTCCTAGATTTTTTCTGAAACCAAATTGTTTTGGTGATAATAGTTTATTTGATTCTAGGTAATCGATGAGTTGAGTTTTAACTGTTATTTCTAAGATTTTAGATAATGTGTTCAGAATTGTGATTGGTCTGTAGTTATTGATATCTGTACGATTTCCTGATTTAAAGATTGGTGTAATAGTCCCTATTTTGAGTTGTGATGGAAATCTGCTTTCCGTAATAGATTTGTTTATTAGAAAGAGTATCGGTTCGGTAATTTCATCTTGTATAAATTTTAATGTTTTCATTGTGATTTCATCACTACCAGATGAAGATGTTGGTTTGAATTTAGAAAATATTAGTATTAGTTCTTGTTTAGTGATTTGTTTTAGAGCAAATTTAAACCTTTGTGGATTTGGGTGTTTGTTTATTTTTGGGTTATAGTGTTGGGGTTTGGTTATTTTATTCGCTAAGTTCGAGCCTATGTTTGCAAAAAAGTTGTTTGTGTAGTTAATTAGTTGATGTACGTTTTTGTTGAGCGAGAGTGTGCCGTTCTCTGTGTTGATTTCTTCCAATGGGTTTGCTTTGTTTTGATTTGTGTAGGTGATTTCTTTAATTATTTGCCAGAGAAATTTTGGATTATTATTGGATTTATGAATTTTAGATCTGTAGTAATTTTGTTTGGCCGATTTAGTAAGATTGGAGCAGATGTTTCTATAATTTTTGTAAAATAGTTTTAAGGAAAGGTCGTATGGATAGTTTTTTACTTGCTGATGGAGCTTGTCTCTTTTTCTTATACATTTTAGTAGGCCAGGTGTGATCCATGCTTTTTTGATAATTTTATTGTGTGAATATGTGTAAGTTTTTATTGAGGTGTGGTTATGTATTTTTAATTGCAATAGTTTAATAAATAATTTCCAAGCATCTTCAAGGTCTTCAGCTTTATATATTAATTCCCAGGTTTCAGTTTTTAGTGAATTTTTTAGTTCGTTGTAGTCTATAACATGTCTATTCCCCGTTAAATTTTGAGTCGATGGTCGATTTTCCTTTGCATGGATGTTAAAAATTAAAGTGTAGTGATCAGTGATAGTGGATTGATGTATGATTGTGGAATATTTTTTATTTGTTTTTGTCATTATGTGGTCAATGCAGGTTTGCGAGGGGATTGATTTATTAATTTTGTGATCCACTCTTGTTGGTTCCCTTACAGCGGCAGTCATCCCGTGGGAGAGGAGTAGTAATTGGTATTCCTGTGTTTGTGGATGTTGCCTTCCGGTATCCAATATGTTAATGTTGATGTCCCCTATGATGAACAAGTTCCTGATGTTCCGATTATAAGACGTTGTCCTGCCACAGACCGCCTTCTATATAGCGAAGTCATTTTTTTTGACAAAATTATCCTATTATCCTATATAGGAACCAACATTACATATTTACAAAATTTGTTGGGCGGTTTCGGAGGTTAGCGTGTACGAACACAGTGACACATGAATTTTATATTTTAGGATAAATTCTTGATTTCTAATTTTTTGAAATGTTATAATTCTATTTTAAAGCAGTAAACAACATCCCTTGAATGAATCAATCATTTTTACGAATACAGCATTTGGAGAAGCAGTAAACTAAAACTTAGTTAACTTAAAATTTAAAATAGTGGACAGGATAGACCTCTCTGGGAATTCTCGCATAGATTTTGCTCTGCAGGTGAAGAGATAATTAAATAAGTCATCTATGCATTAATTAGCTGGATTCATCCGAATTATATTGTTTGACAAAAGAGGGCACCACTGTTCCTGTTTGGTCGATTTAAGACTAAGGGATTAAAATATTTTTGTCACAATAACGTGACAGTACTTTAGAATTACAATATGTTAATTCTTTTTTATTCTAAATTCTACTCTCTTGAGAGCTTGTCGTGATAGATTATATTTTCATGGTGCGAATGCAAGTGTTATTGTGCCAATTGCCGTCCGCTGCCGAATTTGGAGATTAAGGAATCGCTGCAAACTCAATGCGAGTGATATATTCGGTGAGTTCACTATTTGTATGTATTTGGTGGCTGTATTATAATTTGTTACTTTTCATGCAGAGTGAATTTTGTAATCAACCCATTTTTTTCAAAGGGAATTAATTATTCCCTGATGGTCTAGGGCAGTGGTGCTCAAACTTGAACTGCTGGCGATCTACCTCAATATTATTAGATTCCGATAGATCGACTCTGAGAGGCTGCAAGTATGTGTGATGCAGGATTGTCGTCTATGTAGGTAGGATGTATCGTGGCGCAGGTATAAGTGTATATATAGGGACATTGCATAATTGCATGGCCACGAATCCACATAGAATTTGGAGGAACGACAGAAATTAGTTGGCAATATGCATTTTTTTAGTCAAGGTAGGTGGAGGTCTGCACTAAAAAGTCGATGAAAAAACGTAAATTTATTCAAAATTTCAAGTTTTTTGGTTCTTACAAAAAACAAACGAGTTCTAGTTTCTAAACTTAACTAAATAATGACTTTGGATTTTAAGCGTGGCACTGCAAGTCGTCAGCATACTTTTCATACGATGGTACGTATAATTACGGTAATCCGAGTGCTAATCGCAAGCACGATGACATATGTTCGTCAGTTAGTCGATTGCGATATTTTGACTTAATTATCTTCATTTCAGAAAATGCAGACTCGCACAAGTAAGTTGACCCAAACATTGCGAATACGAAATTGTCAGCTGTTCCAGAACACTCCGTTCAGTAACTCAGTCTGCTACAAGCTACAAATAAATAATAAATAAGAAGGCATGGAACATGGGAAATTTTTCTTGAGATCGACTCAAATAGCACTCGCGATCGACCGGTCGATCGCGATTGACCGTTTGAGCACCCCTGGTCTAGGGGTTTACAAGCCAGATCATCACCAGAATTTCTAATTTAGTACATTTATAGCCTCCGTGGTCGAGGGGTAAGGCTCTGGACTAATAGGCCGAAGGTCGCGGGTTTAAGTCCTGGAGTGCGCTATTAAATTTTATTTCATTAATTTGTGTTATTTCACAATTTAAAATTATATATGGTATACTTGCGGCACGTTTCAGAGTAAAAGATACTCTCAGTATCGCCCTGGTGATAATGAAATGATTTAACCGTGTTTGATGACCAGATCTGAATAGCCAAGGCACTATCACACTTTTCTCTTCCCATCTCCTTCCCCTCCCTTACCTTCAGCCTTGCAACCGTTTCTGTGGCTCCAGACGGTTGGCAGTAGTTGAGACTTTTGTGCGATATTCACATTTAAAAATTATGTAATTTTTTTTAAATGTTACGTTACAATAAAATGATAAGATACTCGTCTCACTAGGGAATTCCTGTTATACTCGTAGAGCAATTCCTGTTATTATTTAACAAAATACACGTGAACTTTATTCCTATATTATTTAAACAATGCCAACTTTGCACAATAAGGAAAAAAGACCTTTAATGAATTTCAAAAACGCTTTACAAAATCGGCGTGACGTCATCACTTTATTGAACGCTGGGCAATAATTAAAAACAGTATTTTCATTGTAAGCGTCAAAACGAGTACTTTGAATTTCCAAATGAATATGCTTTGAAAGTTTTCCTGCCCAATTAGCATTCATTGGACTGTAAAAAAAGTTTCGAGTTTTGTGCTTTTTCTCAACTTTTTCACATTGTTAGTAAAAACTCTGTTTTTCAATTCCAAAAATTAAATGAAAATCATTTGGTATTCAAAATGAAAAGTTTTTTAAATAACAATATTTAAAAAACAACCATTCAATAGAATTCAAATCAATTGAAGAAGAAGCATCAGGGATGACAAATGGGAGTGAATTAATTAAAATAACAAAGTTTTCAGAAAGGTTTTTCAAAGGAAACTTGAGAATTATAAATGTTTTTTTTTTGTCTTCCTCTTAAATGGTGCGCAGTAAATGGTGTTTAGTAAAAATGCCTCTTGACTGTCTTTTCCAAAACTTTCTTTTTTTTAGGAAAACCAACAGATTTTTTTACATCTTTAAATAATAAACTTATAAACAATACAAATAAAATCTAATGGCAGGTTTTCACGTAAACATAAAATTATTTCAACAAACTAAGGGTCCAGTACCCGTGGGCTAAAAATATTTACAAAAATACAAAATTGTAAGTATTTATTTATTTCACGACTATTAAGGCTTTTACATACAAATATATAACAAATATTTACGAAATTATACACGCAAACAGTGTAGGAAATGACTATTTAAAACAATTGCACAAAAATAAATAGAAAGACATAATATTACTGAACTTGATCTACACAGCATGCAGGCACAAAACATAAAAAATCCAAAATTATTTTTTTTCCTTTGTCAACAAAATTATTATGTGTTAGTCAAATTAAATACCTTTATTAAAATATTCCATTAGTTGATGAAAAAACTTCAATAACTTAAATAAAATTAAAATAACATCGGACATAAGAACACAAAAAAATGACAATATATCAATTTTATCCTCACTGACAACACCAATAATCACTTAAATATGTAAATACCTACAACTAAACTGAACAAATGTTTATTAAATGAATCACTTTGCAACTGGACAGGGTTCATATCAACAGCACGATAACTTGCAGTGTGTTATTAATAATTATTTAATAATAGCTAAGGTATATTTATTAAATGTTGATGATATCCTCACTGGGATCTCTGGTGCCGAGGATTTCATTTACAAAGTATTTAAATTTTTATATATAAATATATATAATATAATTTTATATAACATATTAAATGGCGTTTTTTCTTAAATAGTTATAAATATATTAAAACGTGTTTTTTTGTTCACTTTAGTGTTTTCTGTGTTAGTCTGTATTATCTATTTCGGATCTCCCTATGTTTTTTATCCAGCTTTTAATTGACATTTAAACGTTATAGTAATGTTTTGAATGAGAGTGGGATTTTTTGTCGAGTTTTCGTATTTGTAGTTGCTTGTAGGATAGGTGTTTGACTCCGAGATTTAGGGTTTCTCAGATGAATAGAATGAATAAAATTGAATTTGTAAATTAAGATCTAGTAACTCAACATTGGCGTCATTCCAAGCAATGTTTCTCACTATGGCATTACTGAAAGTATACTATACTTTCAAACGAGTGCAATTTGTAAAAATACGTTCAGGTACAAAATAGTAGACCGCTCGGTGGGTGAGTTGACATTTCGTTTGGGTCCCACCCAGGCGTAGTGGGTTCCTTTCCTCGGCTGACTAAGTCCTCCATCACAACAAAATAAATATTTTCGGCTTACTGTGGTGGTAGTAGGAGATTTTAACATATTATCAGGTTATTCGTAACCTGGGAATGTTTTTAATTTTTTTAAATTAAAAAATATATACAAACATATATTTTTATTTCAAATAGTGATTAAACCTACCTAAATATTATAAAATGTAATTTTTTTAAATTAAAAAATATATACAAACATATATTTTTATTTCAAATAGTGATTAAACCTACCTAAATATTATAAAATGTATGTGTCACCGTGATTTTTAACGTGAAGAGTCTAAGTGAGAATATGACTTCCCCATTTGGTTTAGTTGTAAGGTTGAATTGTATGGGGACGGGAAGGACATGGGCACGAGGAAGACAGGAAAGTACCTGGCTATTCAGATCTGGTCACCAAACACGGCTAAAGCCATTTCAAGCAAAGTTTCAATTCTAAATGGTACCTAGTATTTCACCAGTTGAACCAAACTGGAACAATTTTTTTTATGAAAAAATATGAAATAACACAATTTAATTAAATAAAATATGCCACGTCGAGATTTGAACCAATGACCTTGGGATTTGTGGTCAATGACCTTACTCCTCAACCACGAAGCCGTCTAGTCTGGTTTTGAATCCCCGACCTATGAGACCAGAATCAACTATAATATTTTTTTGTATTTTTTTTATCTTGTTTGAGCAATCCCGATTAGTTACAAACTCATTTTAGGACGGGAAAAAGGTAAATTTTTAGGTCGGTATTTTGATAACAAAATTATAAGTACAAGTCCTTACTAAAACATTTCAAAAATGAAAAAGGGAGGTTAAGCAGAACAAACAAACAAAGCATTCAATTTGATATTCAATACAATACAATACTCTCGATTTGGGAGGCGGCTATCGGTACCTCCACCCGGGAACCATATATCATCCTAAATGGTTCGCAACGGTTGGTAAATTAGCTTAGGAGTGCTGGATCGGAAGGTACTGGTTGAGGGAGACCCTTTGACCTCTCTAACAGGACTCTATCGACCCATCACTTCTGGACACACTGACCCCAGATTCCTACTCACCCTTCATACGTGTTTCCTTCCAAGAACTTACTCTCCCTTATTCCCTTATAAATACCCTTTACATATCATTCCCAAAGATGATATAGGCCATGAGGGAAATTTTTTTTCTCAGGTCATCCTGTATGGAGCCAATGTAAAAAAAAACATACCTACAGACTTTAGACTCAATTATTTAAACATCCAGCACATACAGCGCCCTTGAGGTGATTTTTCACAAAAACGGCGCTATACAAATTACCAAATTATTATTATTATGTGTTTTGCAAATCATGATACACATCATTAGCATACTAGGGATTGTATTTAAAGGCAAAAGTTTTTACACATAGTTTGCGGAAACTTAATACTACTAACTCTGTTAATCTAATCTGCTAATGCCACGACTTGTCTCCTTTAAAATCTAATTCACGTTAGTTTCCGGAACAATTTGGTGGCTTGTGAATCAGGCCCCAACCCCCATTTTACAACCCTTAAATGGCACCCCCACCCCTTTACTCAATTATCTGCCCATTAATCCCTAAACTGGCTTTGTCAAACTAAGTGGCATGGTGAACTGAATACTAACCACTTCAGGTTCACACCGTGACCACCCGACTGACCACTTCTGACAGGATAAGAAACACTGAATGGAAAATTCTTAGAAGTTCTTAAAATAATTATTACATATTTATAGGCCGGCATAGTCCAGTGGTAACGCATTGGACTGCCATTCCGAAGGTCGCGGGTTCGAACCCGGCGTGCGCAAATAAATTTTATTTGATTGATTTGTGTTATTTCACAATTAATTAATTAAAATAATATAGTATATTTGCGGCACGTTCCAGAGTGGCAGATACTACCAGTATCGCCCTGGTGTAAGACCACCATTCAGAATTGAAACGTTGCTCCAAATGGCTTTAGCCGTGTTTAGTGACTAGATCTGAATAGCCAGGTACTTCCCCACCTTCCTCTTTCCCTTCCCCACTTACCTTCAGCCTCACAACATCCCCCAATTGGGGGCCATAGTCTCACTGGCTCCAGACGGGAGCAGTTGGGACTCTTGTGAGGTATTCACTATAAAAAAAAATAAAAAAATAAATATATTTTATCTATCGAGTTTTCACACGGAGAAAACTGAGAATCGCTAATTCATTGAGAATTCTTCGAATTATTGTTAATCCTGTTAACTCATTCGTTAAGGCCTGCACTCCTGTTTTTAACAGGATTGCCAATAATTCGAAGAGATTCTTTAATTTAACAATACTCATTTTATGCCGTAAAAGTTTTTTTTAATATGCTATTATACAAATATGAATTATAATGCATTCCAAAACCCAATCATTGGATAACTAATACATCTGCCATAGATCACCCCAATTAGTTTGCTACGTTTGGCGACTTAGCAGGGGTATCTGGGTTCTTGGGGTGAGATCTGTCTAGGTCTTATCGGATGCGTCTGCCCACCAACTGCGATCGGGAGAAACTGGTTGAGGGAGATCTTTTGACCTCTCCAGCCGGAATCTCTCGACGCATCGCCTTGCATCGCAGTGGGAGAGGTGTATTCATACGTCCGTCACTCCAGAACGCACTGACCACCAGATTCTTATCCACCCCCTTATTACTTTTCCCTTTCCAAAAATTCCTCTTCAAGCTTTCCTTAAAAAATCCCCCATAATGAAACACGGTTGGTAGTTTAGTTTAGCCCACACACAGCTTTCTCAAAGATGACATTATCCATGAGGGAAATTATGTTCCTCGTGGCCTCATGTGGTCAGCTAATATAAAAATGGAAATAAACTATTACTCTTATTATGCCTATACCAAAAGGAAAAAAAACTATGTCGCCAAGATCTATCGACTCCGGTTAAGCCGATGAAAACGTTTACATGTTCAAGAAGTATATATGAAAATTTTCGATAAAATGATTTTTACGAGAAATAAATTAAGATTTTAATGTCATTGCCTCGCAGACACGCTCACAACGTGCTTCTACCTGTTAGTGTGTTCAGTGGTAATGGCTAATATGATAGATTTTTACTCGTTCCTCCTGATTTGATTATTTTGATGATTGGTTAGTTTTGCATTGTCAGAGTAGTTATGAAGAAGGTCAAATCTTTGCTTGAGGATTTGGTTAAATTGTTGGTAATTGCTCTTGTTGGATTGAGAACTATTAATTTTAGCATATTTGCTCCTGTTAATACTATTAATTCTGTATTAGAACAGTTAGGTCAAACAACAAAGCCAAAATTTCTTCTGAAATCGTAAAATTTGAACGTGGGTACTTAATTATCAAACATAAATTTTTTCAATTATTGAAGACAATATTAGCGATTTGTAAACTGGAAATCTGAAACAGAAAAATCAGAAAAGGATACGGTCACATCTATGACTCGATCCCAGGACCCTTGCCTTGCCGGGACACCGCTCTACCACTGAGCTTATGGGACCCCATCCCCTTCGGTCACATTTTAACTGTATCATACTTCGAATAAGATCTACCAACATTGTCTTCATTTTTTCGTTTAGAAATCGCTGATATTGTCTTCAATAAATAAATATTACAATTTGAGGTTTAACTCAATAAAGTTATTCCAAAAAATAAATAATATTTTTCATTCAACTTCAAAAACGTATAGTAATTTTATTTTAAATACGGATTAGTTTTAAAATATTTCCAAAGAAATGTAACCATCTGGAAACTGAAACGGAACGTACAAACAAAATTACAGACTAACTAAATGAGGAATTTCGCAGCGCTTAGTCTATTAACAGAGGTCTTGTGGAATTCAATTGCCTCCTTGAAGGCGTGCTCGATGCGTTTTGGGTTTTCCCAATATTTCAGAAATCCAAATTGAAAAATAAGGAATTGTCAGAGAAAGGGTGGAAAGTAGACTGAATGCTGTGGAAATGAGATCCCTGAGGCGTATGTGTGGTAAAATTATGTATGATCGTGTGAGAAATGTTGAGATCCGCAAAGAGGGCAAGGCTGATGTAAGCGTAATGAGTAAGATCAAGAAAGGGACGCTTAGATGGTTAGGGTATGTAGCGCGAATGAACGAAGAAAGGAGTGTAAGGAGAATATACGATGCAAATGTGAATGGTAGCAGAAGTCGGGGACGCCTAGTGAAGACATGGCACGACCAAGTGAATCAGATACTTGAGTCGGGCCATGTCAAGAGTCAAATAGAAGAAGAGTATGTATGAGACGACGTGTGAATGTGAATGAGGAAAGGAGTGTGTGCCAAGACCGAGTTATTTGAGTTGTTTGGCGGTCCGTCCTCTCTGCCTACCCCTGCGAGGAAACGGCGTGATGGTTAGTTTGATAGTTATTTAGTTTCAAATTAGATAATTGCTAGAACCTTCGTTGGAACTAGAACCTTCCAAATTCCACCATTATTTAAAAATCTCACCTTCACGTCTTCACAGATTTCTTTAGATTTTTAGAAATGTTTAGATTGATCTGAAAAAATATCGACACTTGTCCTCCTGCTAGTGATGGGTTTGATTCTGACAGTGTGTTAAACAAATCTGATATTCCCTTACCTCACAGCATAACGTGACAATAGTTTCGGCATGAGCCTAGCTAGACAGCCTTATACCTGTACGTGGCAAGAGTTACGGCGTGATCCTAGACAGAACGTTGCGATGTAAAGATTCGAATTCATTCTGAAAATTTTCGTGTCGATGTCGATCTTAATTTGGTAAATATTTCACTAACCGCTGTACTCGTGTCATGGAAATTACTCTTCGTTTCAACTTAATTTATACAAGATACAACGATTTACGTTGGGATAGATGGTAAAAGATGCATTATAATATCTTTTTTTGTTCAATTCAAATCAATTCAATTCTGTTTATTCATTTGAAAAACATTACAAAATTGTTAATTTCAATGCATTGTTAAAATATTTTTGTAATAAGAATTCTTAGATTAATATTAACAGTGTGTATATCAACTATACCAGTAATAATAGAGCTTTTAAAGGAAGCTTTATTGATGCTAAAAATGTCGATATCCGAATTGATTCTGTTCAACAGCAAGATTGCTCTCCCCACAGGCATGACCATTGGCAAGTTAGTTCTGCAGGCCGGGTGATAAAATAGTCTATGTTTTCGGTGACGGAGATAACCATCGGGAACATAGAAATGAATGCTGAGCGAGTTTTCAAACCATCCACAAATCAGTCTAAAGAAATGTGTAGCAATGCGCACTGACCCATAGATAGTTCATTCCGAGCATACCCAAAAGAAAGACAGTGGGATAGAACAACGGGTAGTGGCCAAATATGGCTCATGGAGTACCCTCATGTAGAAAAATGTCAAGAATTTCCTCTGAACTCTCTCCAACATGAGAGAATACTTTACCTGGCGTGGACTTCAAATCACCGACCCACTTTCAAGTCTACTCCTTACTAAGCAATTAAATAAAACTATAAGCACCCAGTATCAATCATGGTTCAAAATTCATATTTTCAAACTATCAGTTTGCCGCCTTTTTGAACATTATTTTGTATTGAATGACACTTATGACAGATTAAAAAAAAAACAAACTAAGAACCTATTTTGTGAATGTAAATAGTTGTTTTTTTGTAGTGATTATTGAAACAAAGTATAATTTCCATAAACTGTGCCGTTAGTTAGGGAAATAATTACCTTAATTTTTCTATGGAGGTGAGAAAATCAAAATTTCCAATAAATTTACTATAACGGAGAGGATTTATTATAACTGTGGATTATAATAACGCTCTCCGTTGCACTGTGAGACACACATCGTTGGAACTCGCACTCTGCGACACAATATCCTGTTCGAATAATATTATGATAATCAGCAGCGCTTTTTATCCCAATTTCTATGAAATGTGATAACCATCACCGGTCCAATGGCGTACACTATGAGACGTATTTCGTTAGAACCGTTAATTATTTTGCACTCCGCCACAATATCCCCCTCCAATAATATTATAATGATCATAAGCAATTTTTCTATCCCAAATTACCTGAACGTATTCACAATGCACTCATTTTACATAATAATATTATTTTGTAAAATAACGTTTTTCAAACCTGAAAACTTAGACACGATTTTCTCAAAACACTAATAATACTTTACACCAAATGTTCTTTTACACGTGATCGATATCCCCAAAGATAATAGAATAATCATAAAAAGTTTTAGAAAACAATATTGGACAAATCAAATTAACTGTTCTGAAGAAATTTTTGTGATCTAATTGTATGGGATAAATGAAAATCGATATGGGTTTATATTGTATTCATTTTATGCCCGTTGAGCTTTTACATAGTTATAAGTTGGATAATTATAATATGTTGTATAATATAGAACAAATAGAAAAAAATAAGATTTCGATAAACAAAAAATCTATGTAAATAAAAATGAAAATGTTCGTTTGTTCAAAATCTTAAATCTCCGAAAGTTCTATACTGATTGCTTTGAAAATTTGACACAACTTTACATTCAAATACGCGTGTATTGTTTTATACATTTATTATATAGATGTCACTTGTGACAGGTAAAAACATGCTTATTTTCAAAACAGCGCCATCTGTTGGACGTTAAAGCAACCCGCGCTATTATTTCTCTGACTGAGCCACAGCAACACGTGGTGGGGTGCAGTTAGTGTATAAATAAATTTTCTGCATTTTCAATAGCTCTCTCGCCTGTTATACGCAAAATGTTTTTGTATATGGGAGTACAAGACAGTGATCGAAGATATGAAAAAGTTTTCGACTGCTTCTTGCCTGACAAGTATATTAAAACCTACCTCACATCCAGCCCATTTCAAGCTTTTCGCACAATCAAGCAGTTGGCCTTAGATGAAGGACAAACTTTTCCTGAAGCAAAGAAAATATTTTTAATTTCCAAGACTCTTTCGGACCAAAATATTATAGACAAATTTTTAATCGCTTGTTGAAACCGTAGATCATAAAAGAAATAAATATGAAGAGCCCCCCTGAGGTGATATCTCACAAAAGCGGCGCTATACAAATTGTCCAATAAATAAATAAATAAAATACAATTATTCAAGTGGAATTTGTTCCATTCTTGAACCTGGTAACTTGAAATTTTGAACGATATTTTTGTCGCTATGACAATGGTTTGAATACCGATAAAAAGAAAAGATACATGAAATAAAAATACAAGATTTTTTTGTAATGATAAATTAGATAGGTTAACAAAGAGACAACCAAAGGTTCAAGAATAGGGTTGTAAGAGGTTTTTAATGTGATATAATATGATAAGTGTTGATTTCCCATAGTGTGAAACCTCTGTAAGGTAGAATTAGCAATGTAGTTGCGCTTCTGCACACTGCGGTGGAATATAGTATTGTGCAAAGTCCAGATCACACGTATTCATGTTTATCTGTTCTGAGAATAAGAAAGTTAAACTTGAATAATGTGATTGAAATATCGATTTTTATGCCGATTTGGGTTCTTGCAAACCTTACCTATTGCTAATGACAAACGCTGTCGGGACGTGTAGACACAGACATTTGTTCTAGTATTAGTGTATAATTCCGGAAAGGGGCGGACACTAACTTTAGCGTAAGCGAAGACGTTCAGTGGTATTGGTTAACAACATGAGTTACATTATAATAAAAATGTTTGACAGAATATCTCCGTGTATTTTATTATCTTTGGATATAACTTACAAGAAGAAAATACGAAATTAATGTTAATGTAAGAACCCATGTACGGTCTGACCAAAAAAAATTAAGAATTTCTTTTAACGACACAGTTTATTTATCACACTGTTCCGTTCCTAGCAGGTCTTGCGGCAGACCACCCTGCCCATAGTGCCCACCCGCCACCAGACCTTCCAGCGCCAGTTGTCCCACCGACTCGACCTGCCCTCCATACAGTTCAGCATCTGCAGTCTGGAGAGGGCCGACTCGTCCATTGGGCTAATCAAAGTGAGTTCTTTAAAACCTTTTTTCCACACAACTCGTAAATACAATTCTTATTATTTTATTCTCTTTTATTCTTATTCTTAGTCGGTTCTGTTTCATAATTTTTGACATAACAGTTTTCAGAAAAAAAGTTTTATTTTCTGTTTTGTTTAGATTTATCAGTATTTTCTTATTTTTCAATGCTATATTACACTGATAGGTATTACCTTCAAAAGTTATTACAGTAAAAATTTAATATTAAAAATCTCTTCAAATTATTGGTAATTCCGTTTAAAAACGGGATTGCAGGCCTTTCGATTGACTCCAATTTGATTATTTAAATAATAATGTGATGGATAAGATTCTAAGCAATCTGGTCAATATAATAACTTTAATTTCACTTTAAGAGGGAACGGTATACAAAACTTAAATTCGGATTTGAATACTCCAAAATACTCCACCATACGAAACAATTATTTTTGTAATCAAAAAGTATAGCGAATATCTAGTACGTGTATATGCTGCTTTATTTATTTGTGTTTTAAGTTATATTTTTTTCCATAAAAGATTAAATTTTTTCTCGTTTTAAGAGGCACCTTCAACTTTTTTTTAATTAATCGTAAATATTTAAAAAATTATCTTTCCCGGTATACTATATAAATATAATTAAAAATACATCAAAAAATAAAACGTTGTTAAAAAGAAGTTTTTTGTATCTGAAGTTTAAATTTGTTTTAAAAAATTGTGTTCGTTGTAAATCGGATGTTTGAAAATTAAATTTGAGCCCATCAAAATTGGTTTTTAGGAATTCATATTAATTTTATTTTATATTTCAATATATTTTTAAAGTAGGAAAGGCTAGTTTTTTTTAGTAATCACCATTAAGTGACAATTAATTGCCTCTAAAATCGCGAAATCTTGATTTCTTTAATGAACCATATTTTATAATTTGAAACACAACTAAATAAAATACCACATATCCATACTAGTTACGAGGGTCATCCAGAAAATAAGGTTACAACGTTTATGTAGGATCGAAAAATGCTTGTATTTTATTGAAATTCACAGGATACTTCACAAATATATTAAACTATTTTCCGACGTAATCATCGTTGAGACCGAGGGATTTCTGTAGTCAGGGCACCAGTTTTTGTATGCCAGTGTCATAGGCCTCTACCGCCAACTCTTTCAGCCACTTCTTTATAGCTTCCTCGGCCTGCTGATCGTTGGAAAAAACGTTTCCCAAACAAAAACTCTATTATTTTAGTGAAAAAGTGATAGTCCGAAGCCGCCAAGTCAGGTGAGTAGCGGGGGTTGGGTGAAAATATCCCATCCAAACGATGTCAGCAGTCTTTGAGTAACCCGCGCGGTGTGCGGCTGGCAGGAGACTTCCCGGGTCAGCATTCCCCCTCCGCGGTTCTGAAAGGCTCTTCTGTGTTTTTAGGATATTGCAGAAAGCCTCTGCATTCATGGTAGTCCTTTTAGGCAAAAAAATCCACTTAAAAAACTCCTTACGGTCCCAAAAAACAGATGCCATGACATATCCGGCTGAATAGCTGAATGAGTCATCTTGAAGTTTTAGGTGGTTGGGAAAGATGAATGACGCCACTGAAGTGATTATATGTTGGATTATGGGGTGAAGTGACATACTCACGTTTCTTCTCCCGTCACGATAGAGTCCAGAAAAGATTCTCCCTCTTGTGCAAAACGATCCAAAAATTCACGCAGATCTCGCACGGACCGGAGGTGGCGGGAGCGCGCGACGACCTCTCCAGCGGAAGAATTTACTGTGACTGAACAAAATGGCCTACAAAAATGCGGGACCAAACCAAGTTTAAGGCAAGGAAGAAGAAGAGTTTCTGAGGGACGAATCATATTTAGGAAAGTGAATTCTGATCAAAACCTTGTCCTGTAGTACCGCCCTGCATAAAATTTGCTTTTCCTTTCTTAAACACGCTCATTAAAGAATATAAATATACACGTATATTATTAAAATAAATACCGGAAAGTCCAATTATGTCTAATTTTCCAATTTTGTCCCAAATTTTGTATCTAAATTTCGGTTAATAAACAATTGGTTTATGTTAATTAAGTGTTAATCTCAAGTGACCTACCAGGTAAGTGTGGTACTGAATATTATCACCATATATAGTTAGTGATAACATAGATCATTGTAGAAATGGGTTGTATATTTGTACAGCTCCCTTGAGGTGATTTTGCACAAAAACGGCGCTATACAAATCATCCGAATATTGTTATAATAATAATTATTAAATGGTATTAGGATTGGGTATGAATAAATAAGGTGCCGAGAAACCTAAAAATAAAACCTTTTTATTAATTCAGGGCAGCCCGAACCTAATACTGGGTACCTGGTTAACTTTTAATAAACATTCATGTTTACTTATTCAATCAATTACTATTCTCTTCCAATTGGATTTCCGCACGTATTTGTTTATTTCACCAATATTTACTGCAGAACTTACCGCAAGGATAGCGAATGACAATAAATTATCGCCACTTTCGATATTATAATACTGTAAGTAAATTCTACACACACTGTACAGACAATCCCTAGAAGTGTTATCCATATAAATAACAAAAAAACTTATGTTAACTTCGATTTACGTAAGTCCGTATCTCATAGGGCTCAAACGGGCCATAATAATGAAAAAATCTAATTGATTCTCGGACAGACCGATTTCTATCTCTAATGCACAGCCTCAATGTAGTCATGCTGAGTCTGTTCTATGAGTATTTACATGGAGCCTGCTCTAATGTGCATCGGTGCACGTACACGGAGAAAAAATATTTGCTAAGAATCTTTTTAAATGATTGGTTATACAGTTAAAAACTGGAGTGCAGGCCGTTTCTTGGTAAACTTTTATTGATTTCGTAATAATATCGGATCACGTGTTCACGCACCTACGTTTTGTTTTGATTTAACCGGATTACGAATATTTTGAGAGATTCTTAATAAATTGTCATGAAGTGTCCAAAAAAACAAATGTTTATATGGTCAAGAAATAATTTCGATTTGTGAAAATATTAGATCAATTTTCCCAGAGATTGGGTAATTTTCTATTTAATTTATCCTAAAGCGGACTCTTCTATTGACAAATATCTTCACTGGCTGCAAAGTCTCTTCGGGATTACATTAAGGGATTATAATCAAATAAGATTATGTCGAACATTTGTGGGGATTATTGTAATTCTGTGTTTGTTCAACCTTGGTTTATAATTATCGTCATAATATTATATATCAACTTCTCTTTTGCTTTGAAAACATAGCATATTTTCAAAACAGTCAAAAAAGTAGTAAATTTTTATATTATTACGTTTCATCAAATTTCACTATGTATTTTTTTTAATATTCTTAATTAAAAAAATAATGTTACATAATTCACAGCGTGTTACAATGTACATAGTAATAATTTCACATAATGTCATATACAGGGTTTTCCAATAAGATGTGTTATTTTGAATAGCCCGCTATTTCAGTAGATGTTACTTTTGAAGCTGTCATTTTTTGACATTTGACAAGTAGAAACTACGATATTAATAAAAATGGAACAATACACCCTTCAACAACGCATTGAAATGATTAAAATTCACTTGAGTGAATCAAATGCAAATCATCTTGAGTGATGAGGCCCATTTCCACCTCGGTGGCTTCGTCAACAAGCAAAATTGTCGCATCTGGGGCTCGAAAAACCCAAGAATTATTGTTGAAAAGCCTCTCTATCCTCAACGTGTGACTTTTTGGTGCGGTTTATGGTCCGGCAGAGTCATTGGACCTTACTTTTTCGAAAATGAGGCTGGAGCAACAGTTACGATAAATGGATCGCTATCAAGAGATGATAAGTGATTTTTTATGGCCGGAATTAGAGGGTATTGATCTGAACAACGTTTATTTTTAACAAAGTGGCACCACGTGCCACACAAGCAACGAAACCATTGATCTTTTACGATTGAATATCAAAATAACACCTCTTATTGGAAAATCCTGTATAAGATGTACCACAGTAATAAAGCCAGGCTTGTGTGTATGGGGGATGTGTTATTATATTCATTATTTCTGTATTTATTTAGTTTAGATTTTGAGTGTATTTTTTAAGAAAATTTTTTAAATCTTTATTGTTATTATATGTTATCTGCCTTTTTAGTCAGACCTCCTTTCGGCGGGAGTATGTTTAATTTTAAAGATATATTTATTATTGTCAACAGGTGTCCTTTTAATTTTACCACAGTTTTTTTAATTTACAATCAATTTAGTAGATTCCTGTGTTACCAGGATTAATCCGTGTTCTTTTGTATTCCGTTACAATTATATCTCTTCAAATTTTCCAATTCTGCAATAAACAGCTTGTGACCGAAGCGTTCTTATGTGTTAATATTATAAAAGGAATTGAACTGATATTAAAAGGGATTGAGGTAATATTTAACAAATGCTACGTTATGTTATGTATTAAAAAAACTTTACTCCCTCATAAATAAAAATAATATTCGTAAAATAATTGGTATAGAGCCATTTTTTAAGGGTGAAACATCATTTCAGGGGTGCTGTACATGTATAAATATCACTTCAAGGGTGCTGTACATGTACACACATCACTTCAAGCGCGCTTACAAGTACAAACGTCACTTCGGGGGTTCTGTACATGTACAATTATCACTTGAAGAGTGCTGTACATTTACAAATATCACTTCAAGGGTGCTTTACATGTACAAACATCACTTCAAGCGTGCTCTACATGTACAAGCGTCACTTCAAGGGTACTGTATACAAACATCATTTCAAGGGTGCTGTACATGTACAAATATTACTAGAATATATATAAACAGGTTCAGATACACACTTACCTTAATGTAATATCCAGTCGAATGAAAAATCCCTTTACTACTGAAAAAAATCTTTTGAAACTGGGTAAAAGACACTACGTAAAACGCAATATTTCTTTGACTATTGACTGGAATAATCGGGAATAAATATTTTATAATAAAAAAATAAATAAAAATAAAAATTTTAATATTCTTCTGACGAAGGAAGGGTTCTTCCGAAACCGGTAGAGGGAAAATAAAACAATAGTGGTCAAAAACAAATTGATGTGTTTTTATTATAAATTATGATGTGCCACAAAGTGAATGCCTTTTACAATTACGTAATAAATATTTTGTTTGCAGAACACGAAACATGACGAAGAAGGCGAAAATATAAGAAAACTCTTCATAATTAAAATAAAACTACGTTCTTTGAGACATCATACCGTATAACTCCACACTTTTGTTCCGTTTGCGCTTTATCTCAAGGCTTCAACGCTCAAACTTAGAGCTTTAGCCAACATGAAGTTCTAATATCGAGTCAACATATTTGTAGTCAAGAGGCGTAAGCGCCCGAAGCTAAGCATTGATTGGTGGACGAGGCTGAAGGCGCTTAGGTAGAATTGAAAGAATTGAGAGAATTATCAAACTGCTTAAGGACGAATCCCAAGTTTGGGATAAGCCCAAAGATCTATTTAAAGCTCGGACTTTGTAAAAGTTAACTAGGAATGTTGACTTTTGTAAAGTTTTTGTTCGGATTTATTTTATTCAGTAAACATTAAGCGTGAATCAGAGATTAGTGGTTTTAATTGGATCTTAATTTTGATATAGTGTATTTTTTTTTCTTTTGGCACCCTGTCCTATTTTGAGGTTAGCTAACTTAAAGGCGATCTTCACCCAGCAGCCCAGAACTACATTTGTACCTTAGTTAGTACCATATGTGTTTCAGAGCCATGCTACAATACGATGACTTCCGTGGTCGAGGGTTGAGGCTCTCGACTAGTGAGTCGAAGGTCGTGGGTTCAAATCCCGGCTTGTAAATTAAAGATAATTTATTTGTGTTATTTCACAATTTACTTGTTACAAATAATATGAAGTATATTTGCACAACTTTTCAGAGCGAAGGATACTGTTAGTATTGCCCTGGTATTAGATCACTATTCAGAATTTAATTGAAATGGCTTTGGCCGTATTTGGTGACCAAATCTGAATAGTCTGATACTCCCCCACCTTCTCCATCTCCTTCCCCTACTCCACTACTTTCAGCCTCACAACGTTTTTTTTTTTTTTTTTTTATAGTGAATACCTCATAAGAGTCCCAACTGCTCCCGTCTGGAGCCAGTGAGACTATGGCATCCCCAATTGGGGGATGTTGTGAGGCTGAAGGTAAGTGGGGAAGGGAAAGAGGAAGGTGGGGAAGTACCTGGCTATTCAGATCTAGTCACTAAACACGGCTAAAGCTATTTGGAGCAACGTTTCAATTCTGAATGGTGGTCTTACACCAGGGCGATACTGGTAGTATCTTCCACTCTGGAACGTACCGCAAATATACTATATATTATTTTAATTAATTAATTGTGAAATAACACAAATTAATCAAATAAAATTTATTTGCGCACGCCGGGTTCGAACCCGCGACCTTCGGAATGGCATTGGAGGGGACCCACCCTTTCCCGACGGCTGTGTGAGGAAACTGATTGTTTAACCTCCTTAGCCGCACACGTCAGGACTCTAATTTTGTAAAAAGAAGCTACATTTATTTTAAAATGAATCTAGACCCTCCAATGTCCCTGCATGCATGATTGTTAGTACGAAATAATGTATGCATACTTACATTAATAGTAACACAAAATAAGAACACATATGAAATGTGTTCGCCTGGTGGTTTGGCATCTAAAATTAAATAATAAATAAGGAGCACAAATTTTATAAGTGGAAGTATGATTGAAACATAAAAATATACAAGCCGCGTATCGAGGGCAGTTTACCCCACTATCACGGGGCGGTCCCGGCAAGAATGAGCGTGGCAAGCGGCCTGGCCACAACGATCCCAAGCACCCGCGTCCCTTAGCCAGTTTTCCGAGAGTACCCTCGAAGAAATGTAAATGGGGGGAGGGGGGGGGGGAGATACTCCCAAAGACCCTAGGGAATGAAGTGAGCCTCAGGTCACCGGAGGCAGGACGGAAGGGGACCGGGCTCGCGCAAACATTCCCCAGGCCCGCTCATGATGCCGGGGGAGGCACCCGTGGTTCGTGGGACAGCCGCCCCGGATTAATGTCACCTTACTGGATGCAGGAACAGGGTCTATCCGCCCCCGTGGTGGGGAAATGAACAATACAGTACGATAGAGTTCAGTTCGACAACCTATTCATAAACCAATTTGTTAGTAACAAATAAAAAGGCAAATAACAAACGTAGAAAATAAGTTGTGATCAACAACAAATTGACCGTTCATAATAGAAAAAAAAGAAGGGAAAAAAAGATTAACATAGTATTAAAGAGCTAAAACACAAAAAGAAACAGTATTATCATTATCAACGCATTCCTAATAAATAAATAAGGCCCAAATTCAAAAGTAAAAGGAAGAATGTGCATAAAAATAAAAATAAACAGTGTAAAGAATTGGCAAAAACGGTGTAAAAAGCCAGTATACACAATAAATGAATAAGAAATAATAAAACAAACAAATAAAATAATAAATGCATTGCGATCATGCCATAAGACAAAGAAAGTAAAACCAATGAGTATATAAAAATAAAAATAAAACATAAAGCAATCGCGAATAAACAATATTACATTTGTTATAAGAGGAGTAACCGTGGAGTGACAGGAACAATACGCTTGGCACCTGAAACAAAGATGATTTTAATCTAAATCAGCAACTCTAAGCACAGGCCATCTCTCTACCCAGGACTTTACAAACTTTTTGAAGCATTCAAAATTTTCTCTGTTCAACACGAGATCGGCATTCCATGCCGGTCTTGTAATCCCTCTCAAGCCATCCAACATTTCCTCTCGGGCATCCTTCATCAACTCGCAGTGCCACAGAATGTGCTCGGCTGTCTGGTTAGTGTCACCACATGAACAGTTCGGATGAGGAGACAAGGCGAGACTATGTAGCCGCCCCCTGAGCTCCCCATGACCGGACACCAATTGCGTCATATAGTGATCCAGTTTTATGTGCGCCCCTTCCATTCTGCTTTTAACTGAAGGGAAGAAAGAGAAAGTCCATCTACCCTTCGTCGACCTATCCCATCGCTCTTGCCATACACTCAGCGTTCTATCTCGCATGGCTTTCAATAAGTCAGGAAGGGACACCGCTCCACCGGGTGTCAGTTCGACTCCCAGGTGGACAGCGGCCTTACCTCTTGTCAATGCCTTTTTTGTCAAAACTTCCCTTATTTCCAAGTCAATCGGCAGTGTACCAGCCAGAACCGGTAATGCATCATTAGCCACAGTCCTATATGCGCCCGAAAGAGCCAACAGGGGAGTCCGTTGGCCCCGCTTGAGGGCCAAGTGGATCAATGCATTATCCAGCCGGTGCTCCCACACAGAAGCTGCATACGAGACATGCGTCACGTAAACACCCCTATATATGAGGCGAAGTGCCGGAGTCCGCAATCCCCACTCAGCCGTTGAGAGCCTTCTCAATTTCAAGAATAGGGCCTGGGCCCTGCTAGAAACGCTCTTGACGTGCGCTAGGAACGAAGAAGATCTATCTAAAGTGACGCCTAAATACCTGATGCTTTCAACGAAACGAATAGTGGAGCCTCCCATTCTGATGGTAGGGTTTCTGGCACGACTGAGCATACCCTTCATCAAGAGTCCCACGGTCTTATGGGGAGCGAAGTTCAGCCTGTTTCTCTTACCCCATTCAAGAATTTCACGCAGACCCTCTTCTGCTTTACACTCCACTTCCTTTCTGCTGTCCCCTGAGACCAAAAGAAACTTATCATCTGCGTAGTCGACCGATATGCATCCTTCAGGCAAGGGTAACCTAGAGGAGTCGTCAAAAAGGATGTTCCACAGGTCAGGCCCGAGGACTGACCCTTGTGGACAGCCCATGTTAACGTCACGTATGATGAAGAAATCACCAAACATCACAATAACCTTTCTGTTACGTAAATAATCACTAATAATATTGAACAGTAAAGGCGGGCAATTACGACTTTTCAACTTAGTTAAAATCATCGGCCACCACGCATGATCGAAGGCACCCGAGATGTCCAAAAATATTCCAATTACATACTTCTTGGTACAAACCCTCACTCATTCAAGCGCATACTTAATGGCGTGCTCAGTGGACTTACCGGGGATGAACCCAAATTGGCGGCCGCAGGGTGGAGACAGGGTGAGACGGAGCCTATGTTTGATGATTTTTTCCAGTATTTTACCTAAGATACCGGAATGGCAGTCCAATGCGTTACCACTACGAAACGCTACACTTGTCCCTTTCCATGTGTGCCACCCCCAATTGGGGATACACTGGACTATGACGGCCGGCATAGTCCAGTGGTAACGCACGTTCCAGAGTGGAAGATACTACCAGTATCGCCCTGGTGTAAGACCACCATTCAGAATTGAAACGTTGCTCCAAATGGCTTTAGCCGTGTTTAGTGACTAGATCTGAATAGCCAGGTACTTCCCCACCTTCCTCTTTCCCTTCCCCACTTACCTTCAGCCTCACAACATCGCCCAATTGGGGATGCCATAGTCTCACTGGCTCCAGACGGGAGCAGTTGGGACTCTTGTGAGGTATTCACTATAAAAAAATAAAAAAAAGGAAATTGAAACAGCAACATTGATAACAGAAACGAAGGGAGATATGGTATGGAAGCATGCCAATTGTCATTGAACTACGACCTAACTGCACGAACTATCAAGCGGGTAGCCATTTAAAGTCAATCGTTTGATTTGTAAGTAGAAAAAACTGGGTAACGTTGTTCCACTGTACATAGTGTACACACACGTCGTACATAATGCGATTTCCAGTATTACGTTCGAACCATGCTGACTACGCTTTTGTTCAAATTTTATTGCTTGTTCATTGTTTATTCGTATGCTTTGCCAGTAATATTTACAGTATCAGTACTTTCAGAATTTTCATCACTTTAGTACAGTTTGTAATGTTTTCTGTGTGTTTCAAATTCGTTTTATACATCTTATTTTTTAATTTTTCGTAAAAACAAATACTGTTTTAGAAACTAGATCAAAATAGAACCAATGTATGCATTTAAAATAAACATTCTAAATTTTAATATCAAAACGTGAAAAATTTTGACAAAACCGCTAACCACATTTTGATTTAAATTTTTACTCCAATCATAGAAAATTGATAGAATTTGATATTTCGAAAACAGGTACGTCTTGTTTGGAAAATTATTAAGAAAACTGTACTTTCACTTTTATCTCGTTCATATAATAAAAAAAATAAAATAAAGTTAAGTCGATTATTACGATAGCGGTGCGAAATATGAATTATTCATTTTGGCTATTTTTAGGATTTTATTAATGGATTCCAGTATTTTGAGACAAACTGGAAAGAATTATTATTTCTCTTTCTAACGTCAAAATATTAAGTTTTCCACATGATTGAAAAAAAAGATTAAAATACTATTATAAAATATGGACGCCCGGTCATATATGACCCTTAAACGCTGAAGGGGTTAAAACATTAATTTAAATTTCATAAATAAATCAAACAATTACTATAAATCATCGTTAATAATATTGTGTATTAGTTACCAAAGTATTCGCTGTTGATTATAAGTATGTATTCAAAGTTTTAGCCATCTGCGGAATAAGATACGTGTGCTTGAGAAAACAACTAAATTAGCTAATATTCCCATATGATAAGGGTAGACAGTAGGGTAGTGAGTATTCCAGGGGTTTTATAAATACTCGTATGGTATTTTGGAAAGAGATATGTTTGGTAAACCTGCTGCTGTAAAGTTACTAGGCAACTGGTATTGTAAGTCTGATTCTTAACGAATAGTTTGATGTTGTTTTGCACTGTTTTTAGTAGATTTCAGCATAAATCACAATGTTTTGTTTATCTTCCTTTCCTTTTTTTGAGTTTCAATTTCCCGGAACTATTGAGACTGTATAATCCCCATGGTGTAGTTGTGAGGTTGAAGGAAATTGGGAGGGAAAGGAGACTGGAAATAGGAATGATTTTAATTACTTAACTATTTCGGATTGCTTTCACTCTTTCACATTGGCTTCGTTTGGTGACTTAATCGGGGTGCCCGTGTCCATGCGGTGAGGTTTGTCTTGTTTTTGGTAGCTATGTGGCGGACTGAATTAAGAGAGATTGGTTGAGGGTGACCTTTCGACCCATCGCCTTGCACCCTAATAGAAGGGATGGATTCATACATCCATCACACCTAGACGCACTGACCTCCAGATTCCTACATTATCCTTACATTCCCCAAAGATGACACAGGCCCTGAGCTAAAAGCCTTCAAATGAAATCTTAATATGTTTAAATAAATCTTCTGGCATGCAGATTTCCACACACGCATCCCTCAAGTGTGTTCGGTTTTGTTGATTCTTGACTGCTTTCTCTTTAATTCGATAATTATTATTTACTCCCGAAGGTATGCAGGGGCAGTGCAACGCTATACATACCATAATTAAGAGAAAACAAAATAACGACACGTAAAGTGAAAAGTATTAGTTAGAATGGAGTAGGGAATGCAAGAAAATGTCAATCCAGGTATTTGCGGGACTGAACAATTTTAGTCCCGCTGGATCCAGGTATTTGCGGGATCCAGCAGAGTGGACTTAGATATCTAATCAATCGTATAATAAAGACTTCGATCTACCAACCTTGTTTTTAGACTTTTTAATTTATACCTATAATTTTTATAGATTTTAAATTAAATATCCCTGTCGAAGACTTAAAATACAATTTCTTACTAAATACTCTAAAAATACATACATTAGAAGATAGACGTAAAATAAACGATTTAACGTTCTTATTCAAAATACTTAACTCTAAATTCGACTGTTGTGAACTCCTGCAACTTATAAACATACATACACCCACAGTAACAACACGACAAAATACAATATTCTACAGCAGCACACATAAGCGTAACTACATTGCCCACTCTCCGATACAACGACTTCACACCATGGGAAATCATTACTTGGGTGATGTTGACATATTCAATACCAACTTGGCAAGTTTTGTGGATCATTTAAAACATTTATTTCAACAATACTCCTAAACAAATCATGTAAACCAACAAATAGCTGTAATTTTCTGTTTTTGTTTCTTGTGTTTGTATGACTTGTTGCATAGCTTTTATCAAATGTAATTTTATTCTTATTTTTTATGTTTGAAAGTATTTGTCAAATTAAAATTATACTACCAACCATGTAAAAGCCCTCTGGGCGTTAAATAAATAAATAAATAAAAACAAGTTCTTTGGGACATTTTAAATGATTAATTAATAGGTATACCTTTAGTTAGACATAGGTAAAGTTTAAATCTTAAATTGGCAATGAATAAGATAAGACATAAATTTACATAACACACCCGCCTCGGAACAGACTTTGTCTAGTGAGGTGGGTAAAAGCAATCTGTACATAGATGAAAATAAAATAAACGCCCGGATTGCCGGCACTGAAACTGAACTGAAACTTAAATTTAAATAATAACGTTCACACGATAAACAATATTCTTGTACAATGAGCATCATAAGTTTAATTAAACATTATTTTAGAAATAGCTTCGTAAAAAAGTAAAAGTATTAATTGTGTCTGATATTGAATCTGATAAACGGCTTCTGATATTGGACACAAGGTAGCCAGCGGCTGAACAAGCTCCTTCAGCTTCCACGCTGGTTGGCTCAATAGTCATTAGCGCATTGTAAGTGAATTGAAGTTATGTGCCTTTTAATCCACCGGACTCGAAGTAATTCATTTTCTTCTTTATCAAAACCTCAAGGTTGCTCATATTGCCAGATCTAGGTTGTTGGTGGGCTGTTGGTCTCGAACTCTTCATACTAATCAAAGTAAGTTCGAGTTCGTCTTGAATTGACAATGCTGAGCTTCTCTGTAATCCCGCCAGTCCAGCGGGATCCCGCAAAATTTTCTACCGAGATTAGTCCCGCAAAATCTCGGTATTTCGGGATCCCGGTACACCGGGATTGCATTCCCTAGAATGGAGGTTATTTGAACATCTCTCGTCTCCTGTTGGACCATCAGGTTATCTATCTAGGCAGCCACGGCAGTAACATTCTTAGCCGTAATCTGCGCTGCACCGTAAGCTTCCCATGCGGTTGCGGAAAAGTGCTCTCAAATAGTCTACCCAGGAACAATTCCGTAGAGCTGCAGCATCTCGATATAAGGATATGGGACTTTTAGGGGAATAATATAGTTGCAATGATTGCAATGTGTTAAATAATTCTGCCATTATGATTTATTGCAATACAGGAAGTTTATAATAGAATGCTCAGTTATCTATCTAGTTATGCATTATTGTAAGTGACTTTTAGCTTACGCCATTGGGATGCAGAGTAATCTTTGACTCATTGAATGTATTTATTGTTTTAAACATTTACAGCGTTGACAAATATTACATCACATGCCCTGATTATAGACACTATAATATGCAGTCCAAAACGTTGGCTAAAGAAGAAGGTAACGCAACAGGGTAAAATACCTCAAAAATAAATCAATAAAATACTTATGGCCGTGAAAATTTTTTCACTGACTTCTTTCAGCCAAGTTTTTATTCATGGTTTATGGTCACTAAAATTTTATATAATTTTTGTATCTGGGGGTAGGTTATTGAAAAGTTTTACTGTAAAAAAAATAATGTGTCTTAACGTGTGCAAAGATAGAGTCTGTGTTCCAATATATTATCTCCACTAGCGTTTTAGTTATATGCATACAAACAAATTATTTAACTCTCCATACGAACCATTAACATCGAACAACTCAACAATCTCTCGTTTCAAACTAGTTAGGAAACAAAATGAAGGACATTACGCTCGCATCGAGCTTACTTCCAACTTACATCAAGCAGACATGAGGCCAGAGTAATTAAGTCAACGTGCCTCAGAGGGCGTTGGCGATGTTATAATTTATTGGGGACCGTATTTTCAAAACCCTCTAAAAGCTAAACTAACCAATCTTTCCCCTAAGGGGCGCGCAGAGAGGACAACCGCGCAACTACTCTTAAATGAGCCTTGGCACGCATTTCTGGCCTCATTCACATTCATACATGCTCTTCTATTATTCTACACGGCCTGACACAATTATCTGATTCACTTGATCGTGCAACGTCTTCCGTTTGCGTCGTATATTTTCCTACACTTCTTCGTACATTTCCTCTACATTCTCAAACCATCTGAGTGTCCCTTTCTTAAGATGGGTTGTTTCACGGAATTTTAACAATTCATCAAATTTCAAAGTTGATTTTCAAGTTCAGTGAAGGTTTTATTCATGTTCTATTATTTTATCATTACTAAACAGTTGCTTCATAAAACTGAAATAATAACAGACTGTGTATAGAACCTTCACAGAACTTTAAAACAAACTTTTAAATTGAAACAATAAGTCCTTAATCTTACTTAATCTTTAATCTTACTCACCATCCTTATATCAGCTTTGAATTATTTTATTTTTTCACACGTCATACCTGGTTTCACCACACACATGCCTGAGTGATCTCATTTCTACAGCATTCAGACTCCTTTCATTCTTGATATACTTGTTCCATTCCTCACTGCCAAGCAAGGTGGATACCAGCACTTCATTGTGGACTGCTAGCTTCGCTTATTTGGACAGTTTTTTTTGTTAGCGCCAACTGCGTTCAGTCCTCCATTAATGGAGTTACCTGATTTTACCCTTCTTTCAATATCTATACCAGCCTTCCCATCTCTCGAAAACATAATTTATTTTCAATTTTTTTCAGGAGGTTGTTTTTGTGAACTACAACTAGGTGCTTGAGCGATTATTTAAAATATTTATTGTGATTAAGATTAAAAGTAATTTAAGCTGTGTAATGATATTATAATGAAAAATTTTAATTTTTTTCACTATTTTATTTAGACTGGTCTGAAAATGGCCATAATAGGCTGAAACCGGTAACGGTCTAAAATAAAATAAGTGGAAAAAAGTTTTAAAATGTTATGTTATTATAATGGAATTCCACCACGAATTGACAGTATCAAAATAGAAAAATTTTACTACACTGGGTGTCCGGGGGAAAGTTTATAAACTTCGGGAGATTTGTGAGTGAATGAGTGATTCTACATGATGGTAGAAATAAAAAAGAATTCATTTTTTCGAAATTCCAATGTTTCAAGGTAGTTAGTTTTCAGGTAAAAAGTATGAATCTTTTAAGTGGAAAAATATTTTTGTATCACACAAAAAAAAATTATCTTTTTACTTCTTCCATCATGTGTAATCACTCATTCACTCACAAACCTTCCGAAGTTTGTGCAATTTCCCTCGAACAGCCTGTATTTCTAACATGGTTACAAATAACTCGTTTGGTGTCATAAATATTTATACTTTTACAACATAATTTAATTAATACCATTCCTAAAAATATTGGTATGGAAATATGAAACTGTTTACTGCGGTTTAAAGCCAATGAACCCAATTAGATTTCTCAGTGTATCCCACATTTTAAGGTTATATAAATATGGCACATTTTAGCAAGCGATCGCTCAAAATGTTTTTGCAAACTTGACATAACATGCCCAAAAACGCTCGAGTGCGTATTATTTTTCTATTCAAAATGAATTATTGAAATTATGCATTTACGATTTTATTGCGGGTTTGCTTGAGATTTTATTAGAGAAATCGATCCGTCTCGAAAGAATCTAATATAATCTAAAAAAACATTTAACTTGCAGCCGGTTTTGAAAAAACGATCCTTGAAAAATCCTAAGAGCCTGATCAAAGTTTTGTTCCAACCGAAGTACCACGTGACGAAAGTTTCCTGGAAACGTATCCTTGGGGCGCCTGTTCCCAGCTTTCATTGCCTAGCAACTGGAGCCTCGTCTAAATTACTGAAATTGCTGGATTTTTAGAAATTTTCGTCAGAGCAGAGAGCTTTTCTGAATTATTATTTTAATATATTTTTAAGAAATTTAAGTAACTTTTTTTTAGTTATTTATTTATTTGAGAAAATACAGATAGAGACAGTTATAAACATGACAATAAACAACATACATTGGTGAACTCATCTGCATCCTAACTATTTCTGACAGATAAACTTTTATAAAAGGTTTTTCCAAAATATGAGATTAATACTACTCTTCTATTAGAAATAGGTAAAGGGACTGTTATTATTTGTTTATATTATTTTTTTTTAACAGGGATAGTATATTTTATCAGTAAGTTTTCTCCGTGTGGTATATTCAAGGGTGTTTTTGCTGTAAAAGTGTCATTGGATGGTCTCTTTCAAACTTTCGTCATATTTTTATGTTCATCAAATCGTCGATGTTGTTTGATTTCATTTTTTGTTATCTATTTGCTATTATTTTTTATATAGGTCTCACCAGTATACTTGGTCCGAGTTCAACGTATTATAATTATTGTTTTCCATTATTCTTTTGTGATTTGAACCTCCAATATAAAAATAAACAAAGATTTGAGCTTAGTGTGTTGCTTATGTTATTTAGTTGTGTTTGTGGTTCGTGTATATGTTATAAAATCTCTTCCTGTTGACTGCTTTTGTTTGGTTTTGATAGCTAGATTGTTTATTTTGTGTTTTGATTACAACCATCATAATATTATACACTTTTGGTCCCACATAGTGATTTGTGCTTTGTCCAAAAGTAGTGTTCATTGAGGATATTAATTTGTAATCTGATTGATATATTTGTTTGTGTGGAGTTGTTATGTGGTTTATGTTTATGTGTATTATTTAATAGTGCACACTTAAGTATTTGTATTATGTCCTTAAAATTTTGTAAATGTATGGTTAGTACCTGTTTTTTTTAATATATTTGATTGTTTATTTTGCATATTTTACATTGATTCCAGGTATGTATATTTAATTGATTTCAAACAGGAATATATGTGATAATTTTGAATATGTAGGTATATCTTTTGAGTACCTAGTTTGTTCGTGATAGAGTAAATTTGTACGTTCCATTTGAAAATATCCGTGCGATATTTTCAAAGATAATACAATTTGCCAATAAAGAAACCTACAGATGTGAGTTACGAATTTAAAAATATATATATAAATACGGTGTTGAAATTTTCCACCATATTTCGATTTTTAGTGTTAATTATTTAGATGAAATTTATTAAAGCAAATATTTGAAAACAATAACGTAGGTATATTTGAGATTGGTACAGAAATACCTTAATTTTTATCGTAAATTCACATTTTATCGTATTTGAAAATTCTAACAAAGATAACTCCTCGAAGCAATGAAAACGTCTGACAAAGTTTAGCTCGTAAATTTTGATAGCCCTATCATTTCAGTTTCCCCAAGATAACGACTGAAAAATTGAAACAAATTCCGGTGTAACGGCGTTTAACGAAACCCGAACCTGTTGCTAGTTAAGTCGGCTCACTTGACGACCTTTCACGCCATTCTAACGGCATTATAACGGCGGCGCTATAACGGAGTTGTTCGCGGTGTTCCGGCGAAATCCCCGGCAGCCCACGCAAACGGGCGAGATCCGTGGGAGGCTCTAGCGGACTAAAATAGAACCTGTAGGGAGTCGTTATTATTGCTCCATCGAACGAATTATGAAAAAATGCGATAGTTCTGTTTTGCGAACATTTTTACCAAGACAAAGCTCACAGATGATTAGTTTTTTTTACTTTATTATCTTAATACAATGATTCGTGTTAGTTTCTTTGTTACAAACAAGAAGCTTTTGTTTTTTTTATACTCTGTTATTATGGTTAGTAGGCTGTACTACTATTAGTATAAGGTTCGCTATTATTCATACTTCGAGATCTATTACTTCGTTTATCATTAACCGAGTATTAGGATTACGGATACGCGGTTACTGGTTGCGAGTTGTGACGTGAGAGGGAGATCAAACTAAAACGTGGGCTTTTTTACAACTATAATGACCGGTCGGTGGCTGAGTTGACATCGCGTTTGGGTCCCACCCAGACGTAGTGTGTTCAATTCCTAGGCTGGCTAAGTCCTCTATCACAACACAAGCAACATTTTCCGCGTACTGTGGTGGTAGTAGGATATTTTAAAATATTGTCAGGTTATCCGTAACCCGGGAATGTTTGTCTTTCTTGAAAAAAAAAATTACATCTGTCTCGCTCTACACAAGCACCTGATTTTATTGGACCACAGTTTTGATGTGTTTTTTGATTATGCGGAGAAGTTTCTTCGACGTTAGAGAATAAACAACATTCTTCGTTCGAATTATTAATAACTTCTAATAATTCAACGAATTTAATGGTTATTAATGTTGCAATGTATCATTTTGTTTTAGTTTATTTTTTCTTCCTACTTTACCGGGTTTATTTATTCCTAATTTAAGCCATAATAATCAATTAAATAATTTAGATTTTAAACTAAATTATAATCCCCTCTTTAATTGTGTTGTAGAAGATGACCTATTCTACCAAACACACCAATTAATGGGAAAATGTTTTGTAAGTGCTGCTTAAATAACAAGAGTTAATCACAGGTATTTTTCACAATCTGATATTTGGACTTTTTTTTATTTATTTCATAAGTGCATAATTCTTAAATCATCAGCCAGGATGATTTTTGTATATTGTAAGTTAGTTCTTATTCATAGTAACATTAAAATTACAGTTGCGCTACTTTGAACGTTTATTACAAACCTATTTTCGCAACGTAATACAAAATATCTGATTTCAACATAATTAAATAGTATATTACATTGTGGTAAATAGGAAGCAAATACAAAACCACAGAACCTATTGTTGAAATTTATACAGTATTATTACCTCACTAAATAATAACAATGGAAGTTATCCTTGCTATAAAGCGCTTTTATAAACCTACCTACATGTTTTTCATCTCAAAAAATATTTTTTTAAGTGTGGAAAAGTAAACATTTAAACGAACAAAGGATCGGAAAATTCTTAGTTTTATAAAGATTATTCCGAGGGATAGTTTAAATTAAGGCTATGTAAAAAGATAACTTATTAAAAAGCAGCTTTACAATTGTATTTAACAAAATAAGTGAAGTACATAATTCATACATAGATGGTTTATATCGAATAAAGGGTTTCTAAGATGATGATGCTACGATGTGACAAAAGCTACGATATGGGTAATCTGAAATCACCACTCTCAGCTAGTATGGAATTTTCGACCATTTTATTAAATAAGTTTAATGAAGCCCTAGTTTTTATATTTTAACTCTTCTGTCCAAACTTATTATTTTATTGATTTTTTTTCATCACAATTCCACTATTTTTTCCTTTTCTATTTTCAGTTTGAATTGAAAAAATATATTTTAAATTGCAGAATAACAACACAATTGAATAACATCACTTTCTCTCACTTTTATTATTTATTGATGCCCACTCCATGTTTAAATGTAATCCTAGATTACTAAAATATATTTTTTTTATTTAAGTAGTTGCACATAAAATAGGCTCTGAGGGAATCACATATATTTTCCTCAGGGTCCATTGTGTGGAGTTGATGGTGTCTATACTGAAATAGAATATAAATCTGAGATATAAAATACTTATTTTAAAAGAAATAAATAAGATATGAAAGACTTACTTTAAAAAATGTAGACAATGTGCTATGCAGAAACTGCCGCAGTTATTTTCTTGAAAATATAAATCGTGCATAGTCAAGGTCGATGTTATTGTAATGTAAATTATGTGCTTTCGTTAAAGTTTTTATCCATTGTAACACGAGGAACGTTGAAATATATTTCTCATTGTCCGTATTTTATCCTTGGCGTATCAGATATACGAGACGTGTTCTAAATCCGTTTTAATCTTCTTCAGTGGATGATTGAATTGTGACACCGATTTTCAAAACGCTTCTTACTCCTAATATTATCTCACATCTACTATGCATACGAAATAAGTAATTAAACTAGGTCAACCCCTGGAACCTCTGATATTTTGCAATGTATGTTAACTATCAAATAATGCTGATTTCGTGGGAAATATAATACTTTGTGTTCGCATTTCATTCGATTTAAGATGCATTAGCTATTTTTGAACGTATTTCAAAATAAAATACTGTTTAAATCAGGTAAAAGATTCTTTGAGATTTTAGAGTTTTAAATCGACATATACAATTTTAAATATAAAAATTTTGATCGCAAACATAGATAAAGTTTTTAAAATCGTTTATCCAAGGTTTTTATCATGTCAAGTCTAATTATAAGATATTTGTATTATTATTTTAATAGGATTTAAAAAACTGTCACTTTACTTTTTCACGTTTTATTTAAAAATATTCATTAAAAATTTTGCAAAAATTGAAAATGTTTTTCAAATGTTTAGTTCTAGATTTATAGAAAAAAATTCGGGAGGTCTATGGTAAATTTTTGGATCTTAACTAAAATCGTGGTGTTCTCTCTTTCTAACATTGTTTAATTCATATATCTCACTCTAATACAGTGAAAACTTCCTTTTTTATGTAAATACCGTACAAGTATTCCAACTGCTCCCAATTATCTGGAGCCAATGAGACTATGGCATCCCCGATTTGGGTATATTGTGAAGGTAGGAGGAATGAAGGTAGGTAGATAGTGGGGTGGGGTGAAGGAGATAGAGCGGGAAGGTAGTGGAGTGCCTATCTATTCAAATCTGGTCACGAAATATGGCTAAAGCTATTTCAAGCAACGTTCCAATTCTGACTAGTAGTCTTACACCTGGGCGGTAGTGAGAGTAACTTCCACTCTGGAACGTGGCGAATTGTGAAATATCACAAATTTATCACATTAAATTTACTTGCGCACGCCGGGATTTGAACGCACGACCTTCGGCTTGCTAGTGGAGACCAAGAAGGCCGTCTCATATAAAATATTACTAATTTATTAAAAATCTTGTCAAATTATATAATTTGACAAGTTTTTTAAGTACGCCTTTAATCGACAGATTTCCTAAAAACTATCAGTAAAACACAAATGTGTTATATGAATGTCGGAACAAGTATGCATAAAAAATATTTATCAGGAAAAGCGCAGCTGCATAAACACGAATTCCGATATATTCTGAATGGACTAATATTTCATTAGGAAATGGCCTGCTATCACGTTTTTGAAATGCACTTAATAAATCAGCAATACTCATTTTTCTCCGAAACAAGATAACATGAATTTTACTAGCTCATATCAGCCTGGGAAAAATATCTCCAAAAAGCCTCTGCGGGTGTCTGATAAGGGGTTAAGTGAAAAGCCTTAGGACGAGTAATTTCACAGAATTTGAATAATTCATAAAATTTTAAAGTTGATTTTCAAGTTCTGTTATTATATTATTATAAACAACAAAACAACCCGTCCTAATTATCCACTGTTAAAAACATTAAAGTCTGAGAATATCTATTATTTTTGGATTATCAACGTTTATGAGAAGTAACTACGTAAAAATTAAAACGTTACTTCAAATAATATAAATCACTCTAGTTTTCTGGGCAGAAAAGAGATTCTTCATTATTATTTTACGCTCAAACTTTAGCTCAGTAAAAATGTTGGTGAAAAGGACATAAATTACTTTAGTGCACACTTTAACCAAAGCCCGGGGCTCGTTTTTTAAAAAAGCTTGGAACATTTCAAATTAAATTAATTAACGAACTTTAAGGTTTTTACGACTCTATAGGGCGCCCTTAGAGATGGTAACCACTAGAGTTTTTTTGTTTTGTTTGTTAAACCTCGACTTAGTTCTAAAGGGAACTAGATTTGTCGAAGAAAAATTTAGGTAAGATTTTTTTTTTTTCAATGAATTTATCTGACTCAGATCAATCTTCATGAGAGAGCGGTAAAATCATTGGCTTTGGATTCAGAGTTCTTCATATTTTGTATCGACTAACCACAAATAATAACATAAAGATAAATAAATACATAAATACGCGTTCACCACGCCCTTCTGTCCTGTTTAGGGTGGATCAATTCAAAAAGAACTCTAAGCATAATTCTTACCTGAAAAGACAATAGAGTAATTAGAAGAGAGTATTATGCAAGTTGTATATTTTCAGTTGCAAACTTAAATACAAGAAATATAAGAGGTTTATAAAAAAATATGTCTCTGATTTTTTATGAATAATGTCATGTCTCTATTGTTTATACATATTTCTATTATGATTTGATTTATATCTACAACCTCTCTCCATGGCCATAAATGTATTGGTATAAACAACCCAGTGAGGCCAACATTACCAAATTGAAATATGAAATATTGTAAAAAAAATGTATCAACAATAAAAAAAATAAAATAATAATAATTGGTTTTATTTTGGCTCTATAACACTTATTTATAAACTGAAATAAATGTAAACTGTCGGTTTCCCGAAAATTGATAAATAAATAAATGAAAGCTCTCTATTCATAGAGTTTTAGCTTTTTCAGCTCTCTAATAAAATTAATGTTGATTTTGTCTCAAATAAATACTTGCTTCGATTAATTTTAATTATCGTCGTGGCAAAAAAACCCGAAACCATGAAATAGATTAATGCGTCAAATATGATTTAAGATTTTCACGGCCAAAAGTTTTTTTGTTATTTGTTTTTGGGGTGTTATGCCGTGTTGCGGAAGGAGTTAGCGCAACACGGCATAACACCCTAAAAACAAATAACAAAAAAATATTAATGCGTGTTTTCTCAATAATCTAAACATCTTTATAATCGAAGTACTTGGGAATTATTTTCTTTTCCCTTTTTTCTTCACACAGAGTGACTACATATTTAAATGAGGTTTCCATAATCCTACTGAATTTAAAGATAATCGTGAGATTCATTCGATATCCCATTAAAAAAGTTACATTCAAAGCTATTTTTCATTTTTTTTGTGTAATATAATAGTTCTGGGTCGATCGTGATCGACCCGCTCAGGAACCGCCAATGATCGATCGAGTAAATTTTTAAAAATAAAAATCGATCATTTGATCGATGATTTGTCACCTCATTCAGCACCCACGATAGGCGTGGCGAGCCACCATAGATGTATAAATTTTCGTCAAAAATCTCATCTTCAAGTCAGAGAAATGGAGATAATATGATCTGAAATCTGAAAAAGACGGTAATTGCATTTCCCGCATAGATCATTTCACTAGCTGGTCGTGATTGACCTGGGTCAGACAAGACAGATAAATGGAGATAACATGACCCAAAATTTTAAAAAGACGGTCATTGCAGTTCCAGCATAAATAACTTTACTAGTTGGTAGTGATCGACCTCGGTCATATAAAATGATCGATCGACCCAGAACAACAATATAAAGATTTTTTAGACCAGGTACCTGTAAATACTAAGCACTTCTCAGAATTCCTACTAACCAAAAAGGGTCTCATAATACATACTATTTTTATTGAATAAATTAATTAATTTCCGAAGCTCAACTAGAAGTTGCTAATATTATTTTTAAAAGAAATATCTTTTTTAATAGGCCGTGTTCGCCTCAGGAATTCGAATGAACCAACGAATCACGTAACTTTTCATATTGTTGAGAACGTGCCATTCCGCATGAAGCTTTTCATGGAAACACAAAAGCTTATCTAAAGAACAGGCTTCAAACCACGTGGAGCATATTCAAATGAATAATTAGAATCTAAAGTTCATACAGTTCATACAGTACAGGACAAATCTTTTATATTATTCGATATTTCCGACATTTGCGGTTATTCAACAAAGGCAAGCGGAAAATGTCTTACATTGACATTTTCTTGGTGAAATAATTACTGGATAATAATATTTACAATACTTACGATTATTTTTACTTATTTATTTTATTTAATATTTGCTGTACCCCGCCACGCCTAAAGCATGTATCAGTTGCTTTTATGCCCAACGGATGGCGCTGTTTTTCAAATAAGCACGTTTGTCCAATAGATGGCGCTGTTTTTTTTTTAAAGCACGTTTTTACCTGTTGCAGTTGACATTTATATAATATTGTTTTAAAAAAACTCATTGTCAAAATTTTAAAGCTATCGGAGGAGAACTTTCGGAGATTTAAGATTTTGAACATACGAACATTTAATTTAAGATTTTGAACAAACGAACATTTACTTTAAGATTTTGAACAAACGAACATTTAATTTAAGATTTTGAACAAACGAACATTTAATTTAAGATTTTGAACAAACGAACATTTAATTTAAGATTTTGAACAAACGAACATTTAATTTAAGATTTTCACGGCCAAAAGTATTTTTGTTATTTGTTTTTGGGGTGTTATTCCGTGTTGCGCTAACTCCTTCTTTAGCACATTTCAGGCGAACAATTATTGCTTATAAAAATAATTGTTATCCTTTGTGCTATGCATAAATAAAAATCTTGTCTTAAAAACATTAATTTATCAAAAAAATAATAATTAATATTTGACAAGTTCAAGTATTTCACCTAAAAATGTAGACAATTTGTCTCAACGCCATCTAGTGAGAGATTTAGCACTTACAATGCCTTTCTCATATAAAATAAAGTTAGTTGTTCTCAGGTGAAAAAAATGTAACAAGCAGTAATTGTTGAATGAAACACTAGCATATATTGAATAATTTCGCGGGTAAGAAATAAGCCTCCATAGCTCAGTGGTCAGAGCTTTCGACCGGAAATCGAATGGACACGGGTTCGAGTCCCGTTGGCGTCATGTATTTTTTATCAGGAGATTTGTTCAATGTGGATGAGTGTTTCAGGCGAACAATTATTGCTTATAAAAATAATTGTTATCCTTTGTGCTATGCATAAATAAAAATCTTGAACAATTATTGCTTATAAAAATAATTGCATATATATATATTTTAAATACGTAAGCCGATATTTTTAAATAGACGTATTCAATATGTGTCTTGGCGTCGCGAATATTTTTCACTCTGTTGACATTTTTCATAACTAGTCACTTACAGGGGCAAATTTAATCCAATAGTTTGGCTTTCTTAAATTGGTTGATCGCTCAGTCATCATCTTTTCGTTGGAAAGAGCCTAGTTGTGCGTTTGAACAGTGTTGAGCCAAAATTTCGGCTCAGCAGTTCGGATCAGTAGGATTGGGAGCAATGTCCGCAGTGATAGATTAAGCCGACATAATACTCTAATAACGGGGCTTTGCTCGACGCTCACATGAACGTGTAACTAATGTCTCAAATGTTTCTAGAGGGATCCCTACGGATGTAAGTAATTTATATTTAAGATTTGAAAATGTATAAAACTTTTTTCAACTATAACATTAGCGGTAAGCACCAGATTTTATTATTCTACACGATGAATTAGTAACTTTCCAGGGAGTTCGTCTAGAAACATATGAGATTTTAGTAATACGTTCATCAAAAATAATTTAAATAAACCCCGCGGGAAGATCAATTTTATAGGCCCGCTAGGTCAAATTCGACCGTATATCGAACTATTACTTCTCAAAAGATTACAAAATATTGGTGTGGTAGGTATGCCGTACGAATGGTTAAAGAGTTACTTAACAGGTAGAAGCCAACAACTCAAAATAGGCAAAACAGTGAGTACCTCACTAGACACCAACTTTGGTGTACCACAGGGAAGCACACTGGGACCTGTTCTATTTATAATTTACATCAATGAGTTATGCGAGCTACCAGTAGGCGGAAAAATTATTACGTTTGCACACGATACGGTTGCTATATTTGAAGGAGAAGATTGGACTGAAACTCATAAACATGCTGAAAGTGGAATCAATGCGATAAAACAGTGGCTTGACAAAAATCTACTAACACTAAATATAGCAAAAACTTAAAACATAAGATTCAGTTCAACTATAAAAGAACTACCTAGTACATCATACATAATAAAAACTCATAAGACTAATTGTATCTCATATAATATGGACTTTAACTGCAACTGTGAAGCTTTGGAATGTCTGAACAACATCAAATATCTAGGTGTTATTGTAGACAATCATCTTAATTGGAAACATCACATTGACAACCTTTCAATTAGGGTACGAAAATTAATTCACATATTCTTAGCATTACGCAACATAATTAAACAACAAGACCTAAGAAAAATTTATTTCGGACTGTGCAACCCCATCTTAACGTATGGTTGCATTGGCTGGGGAGCGTCAGGAAGATCAATTTTAGATCCGCTTGTGAAGGCCCAGAAATCCATAATTAGAGTCATTATGCGTAAACCCTATAGGTTCTCAAGCGATGAACTCTACAAAAAATTTAATGTTCTTGATATTCGTCAAAACTTCATAAAAAAGATTACTATCCATGTGCACAAAAATCTAGAATATTTTAATAAAATTGATCATAAATATAGTACAAGAAGTCACACCAGAAAAGATCTCGTGGTCCCAGGGAGCAATACGGCAAAATATCAAAAGACATATACATATCTGTGACCGAGATTATATAATAAAATCCCCCCAGATTTAAATATAAAAAAAGCAAAATGTCCTACATCGGTTCAATAATAACCAAATGGTTGAATGGCTTAGGTAAGGAGGAGTCTGAAAAAATATTATATAATTTCACTTAAAACTATACATGTTTACCTATGTCACATTTAGTAAAAACTTAATATAAGACTGAAAAGCTATTATACAATGTCACTTAAAACTATACATGTTTACCTATTAAAGTCACATTTGGTAAAAACTTATTTTAAGTATACTTAATTTTTTTTTTTTAAAGTAAAAATTAAATTACATTTGGCATTTCACAAACATTTAGTTCCTTGGAACAGGCAATCTGCCTTGCTAGGAACTAAATTCAACCTAACAAAACGTAATAACACTTGTACCTACTCATTTTAAATATATGCTCTCATTATGCTATATTATTACTGTTATGTCTGCTTTAAATGTATCTAATGTAAAAAATAAATTACGCCGGGCTGCGCGCCGAATAATTTTTAACACGACTTCTTCACTTACGTCTTTAAGATTGCCAGGGCCAATTCAACCGTAGGTCTGACCAATACACCAGAACCACGCGTCAAATATTTATGTGCATGGTTATTCACTTACGTCGTTATGATTCCGACTTTATTTTAGGGTATTGTCCGGTCTTAACTCTTTTTTACGGTCTGAATCCGATTCTGCCGTAATTTTGTACCCACCTCTCTGAACCTTTTAATCTCGTTCCCGATGTGTATTAAAGAATAATGGACTCTGCGACCTTCAAACATTAAAACATATTAACGATGAGTTGAATGTAGATCAAAATTTGTTTATGTGATATAAGCCTTTTCGGATCTACTGTTAGCTATTGATTTATTTTAATGCTTACGAATTTCTAATACGACAATACTTGAACTACCTACTTCAACTCACAACATTTAAAGCTTTATGCTAGTGCAATGATGGAGGGTTTTATTTTTTAATACCGCACAAGAGTTCCAATTGCTCCCAACCGTCTCGATCCAGTCAGACTATGTCACCCCCGAGTGGGGTATGTTGTGAGGCTGAAGGTAGTGAGAAGGGAAAGGAGTTGAGAAAGATGAAGTTAGGGAAATACCAGGCTATTCAGATCTGGGCAACAAATACGGCGAAAGCCATTTCAAATAACTCTTCAATTCTGAATGGTCGTTATGTACCAGGGCGATACTGTCGGAATTTTTTATTATTTTTTTTATAGTGAATACCTCACAAGAGTCCCAACTACTCCCGTCTGGAGCCAGTGAGACTATGGCATCCCCGATTGGGGGATGTTGTGAGGCTGAAGGTAAGTGGGGAAGGGAAATAGGAAGGTGGAGAAGTACCTGGCTATTCAGATCTAGTCACTAAACACGGCTAAAGCCATTTGGAGCGACGTTTCAATTCTGAATGGTGGTCTTACACCAGGGCGATACTGGGAGTATCTTCCACTCTGGAACGTGCCGCAAATATACTATATATTATTTTAATTAATTAATTGTGAAATAACACAAATTAATCAAATAAAATTTATTTGCGCAAGCCGGGTTCGAACCCGCGACCTTCGGAATGGCAGTCCAATGCGTTACCACTGGACTATGCCGGCCGTCATTTATGGAATGTTTTCCATAAATGAACTACGTGTTATTTTTTATTTCTCCCGAACAACTTTTCTATAACATTGAAATGCCTTCAAGGCGTGAATAAATAAAATGTGAAATAATACAAATTAGACGAGTAAAGGGTTTTATCGATAATGATCACGATCATGGATACCGCTGCCCCGGGAACCGTTTATTGGATAACCAACATCTCTTCCAAGTAACTAACTTAGTTTGGCAGCAGATGAGAGACACTGGTTAAGGAAGACCCTTTCACCACTCCAGCAGAACTCTCTCGACCCGTCGCATTGGATAGCAGGGGGAAGGATGGATTCATACGTCCGCCACCAGTGCCCCCCTAGATTCCTACCCACCCTTCAAACCGTTTTCCTTTCCAGAACTTTATCTTCCTCATTTCCTTAAAATGACCCTCACCACAGTGTTTCCATAGATGATATCGGGCTTGAGGCAAATTATTTTCCTCAAACCCACCTGTGTGGAGCTAATGTTAAAAAAATTTATTGAACCTGCAATGTGTGGTCCTAACCCAATGATCTGATATGGCCCAAAAAATAACAACAACAAAAACTGTTATTTGGATATCGTGCTAAAAGCATAAAAATCTACGTCCACAAAAAACTAATATTTTAAAGCCAAATGAGAATCAAGGAAATAAACGCGGAAAAATATAAATACATTTAAAAAAAATCAAAAATTATGTGTTTATGTATCAAAAATTGTAATCCGTTGGGTTTAAAACTGGACCCAATTTCGTCATATAGAACAGGTAAGCTGGCGTTTAAATTACATTCGGGATAACCTCGTATTTTGGTGGATTTCATTTGAATATTAATGGTTTTTCATTTCTATGCTTTTTCGCAATCGAATTTAATAAAATTAATTTATTTGGAAACATTGACAGCTTTAATGTTTCCATTTCAGAGCTTATTTTCTTTTACCGAGACTAACATCGATCGTTTTGGAAAATTTTCAAACAGCGTACTGGAAACAACCTTGAATTTCGCCGAAATAATTATTTGATTTTTTAAACGCGTTTTTTGAGGTTGTTAAAACATTATTTTTAAATTGAGCCTGAATTTTTACTCACGTCTGTCAAATATTCAGTCAAGGGTATTTTTACCCACATCTGTCATATTCACTCAAGGGTATTTTTTCTCACGTGTCAAATATTCAAATATTCACTCATTGGTATTTTTACTCACGTCTATCAAATATTGTCTCAAGGGTATTTTTTCTCACGTCTGTCAAATAATGACTCAAGGGTATTTTTACTCACGTCTGTCAAATATTCAGTCAAGGGTATTTTACCCATATTTGTCAAATATTCAGTCAAGGGTATTTTTACCCACATCTGTCAAATGTTCACTCAAGCTTATTTTTATTCACGTGTATCAATATTGACTCAAGGGTATTTTTACTCACGTCTTTCAAACAATGACTCAAGAGTATTTTTACTCATGTCTGTCAAATATTCAGTCAAGCGTATTTGAAAGCTAATAATTCATTTCATCTTTTCTTAATTATGTATTATTCAGTTTTTCCTGAGTTTAATAATTTATTTATTTTTGTTGGATTTGAAACAATATACATAGGTTTCAAAGCTTTATTGCTGGCTAAAAAATTTGGATTGACATTTAGATATAAAATGTAAACTACCATAATTTGGCCAATCATTTCCCTTTAGCAGTACTTTACCAACAAAGCATATGCATTTTGTATGGAAATGTATTTTTCCTCGAATTAAAGTATATTTTACTATCCTCCGTCAACATAAAAGTTTTGTGGTAGCCTTTATGACCATAAAGGGGAAAAAAGTTGGAAGGTTTCAAGCGAAGTTTTACGACAAATGACAGCCATAGTGGGATGAAGAAAATTTTCCTCAAAAATTCAACACGTTTTGCTTATTGTTTTCTTCATTTTAGAATTTTAAAGGGTGTTGTATCAACGAGATTTTTTTGTTTGATTTTTTTATTAGTTTTATGTCACCCGCCATGCTAGTTGTGTAGTCCCCGTGTTATGGCGGGAGAAGTTTACTGATTGAAATTTTGTTCGTAATATACATATGATAATTTTTATTAAATTATACAATTCAAATATTTCATAATTTATAGAAAATTGGATAAGGAATGTGAGCGATGCATGAAAGGAGATTGAGTGGTTAGAGTTAGTGATTAGAGAATCTATAAGAAAGGATCCATAGCTTTATAAGGATCCATAAATTCGTTGAAAGTTTCACCGCAGGGGTAGGTAGAGAAGATATACAACGTTATCTAAGTTATCTACCTCTCATACAAAACACTAAATAATATTGGCGCAGCCGGTAGGAAAATACGACGGAGAGCAACAAAACAACTAAGTTTTAGCACGCTTTCTGTCAATCTTATTCACGGATCGTCTTGTCTATATAAACTTCTGATGTAACGAATCCCAATGTCTTGACATGACCCGACTCAAGTATTGGGTTCACTTGAAAGTTCCAAAGTGTCTTCCTAGGGCGTCCAAGACTTTCTATTCTCTGAACTTGAACATCAGCTGTTAATTTCCTTGACACTATTTTTTTCAGTGCATGTACCCTACGTGTATTCTAGTATACTGTACAACTGTACATATCATCTATGAGTCCCTTTCGTTCATTAAATTTATTACGTTTTCATCGGTCTTGCATTGTTTTCGGTTTAATTGAGAATGAGAAAACTAATCTATATATTTTTTAGACTAAGAAATATTGTATCATTAAAAATACTAAAAGATATTTATTATGCACTGGCGCACTCTGTCCTACAATATGGAATCGTGGCTTGGGGGGGTGCATATAAATCATCCCTACTCCCACTGGAAACTATTCAAAAAATACTAATAAAAATCATCTTAAAAAAGCCATATTACTACCCAACTATAAATGTTTTTCAAGATTTCCCGGTTCCCCCACTTACAAAAATTTATGACAAAATTGCACTTCTACAAATACATAGAGATTTCTTTAGTAAAAATAATTTACCACAATTGAATATTAGCAAAAGAATAATATCTGTTGGAGGACTAACCGTTCCACTAGCACGAACCACAACAGCACAACATCACTATATATTCAAGGGTGTAAAATTATTTAATAAATTACCCCTTGATATACGATCGGAAGAAAACTACGAAAAATATAAAAAAAAATTAAATTAAAATACTCTTGTACCACCTCATAACTTTACTGATTGTTTAGAAATATGTTTTTGCCTTTTAAATTCTTTGAATCATTTATTAACTAACCTATATTTTTATTACTTTTATTGTTATTTTTTGTGTTATTTTTTGTTTTATTACTAATATTTTTTGTTTAATTTAAACAAATGTAAAAATATTTTTGTTGTCCTCTCCTAAACACAAGCAGCTGCTTTATTAGGAGAGTGATTGATATATTGGTGTTTATATTGTTAAAAAAATTGTAACCTTGTTTATATGTTTAATAAAAAAAAATTATGGTTTCAGATAGAAGGAGTAGGCCCTGCCATACATGGTTATACTATCATATGACTGATAGATCCTCCATATGATTCAACTTGCAAAACCCAATGTGTCGGGTTTCTATAAGTCAGCATTATTATTATTCCCTTTGTCGGGCCTATATAATTCGGTTGGCGTTCCAACTTGTTAGGTTCTGCAAGTCGGATCGTGTGTAGGGCCTATCAAAGAACAAAGTTTTCAAAATACCGTATTAAAAAAATGTTATTTCTGGAAAATAAATGTACCGAAATGTAAGTATTTCTGAACGTTGCTTTATATTTTAAACATGTTTATTTAAAAAAAAACTGTGATAGTTTTAGCTACATAGCGCAGATGGCTCTAGTTATAGTTGATCATAAAGTTCATTTAGTTCCCCAAATGTCACCAGCGCTCCTCCAGGAGCAGTCTGTAGAAATTCTAAGAGCATAAGAATACGTACATTAGCCTTCTGGCTGTCCTATACACTCGTAACTATTATACGAGTTTAAAGTCTAATAAAAAGACAAGTCTTTGTTGTGAAGAAGGTGTTTTATTCTATCAAGAATCATTCATAATAGAATTCAGAAACGAAACGTTGCTTGAGATGGTTTAAGCTGTGTGTAGTGACGAGATCTGAATAGCCAGGTACTCCTACACTTTCCTCTTCCTCATCTACTTCTCTCTCCCTACCTTCAGCACCACAATATACCCCAATTCGGGATTCCATTGTCTCACTGCAGATGGTTATGAGCAGATGGGACTCTTGTTCAGTATTCACAACAGAAACACACCCTCAATTAGGGAAACAAATGACTTATTATGATATTTAAAGATGTGGTAAGATGTATCAAACGATGTGATTGATAAATTAAACAAATGTGGAAGTATTTGTTTGATTTTCTGTGGCAGAACTCATTTAGAAGAACAACCCCAAACTAGAAAATCGTCTCCACCCCATTTTCAATTTGCAGAGTTTGTAAGGTCTGAAACTCGAGATAATTTTGACAACCGCTTTAAGGGTCTCGCGTACAAATTTTATAACTACCTTTACAACGTAAATTAACGTTCGAATAGGTGTCGTGAAAGTAAGGGTCCTTATAAAGCAAGGTTCTAAATAATGGTTCCGTTTGGCCACAAAGGGTATTCAACTAAGGTTGTAAATGACAAACGAAGGATTTATATTAACGAATGAATAATGTGAATTCAGAAATTTGTTTAACAGTTTCCTGTTAAAATTTAACCACTGTCTGTCCAATCGTTTTAATTTTGTATTAGGCAAGGACGTTAGAAGAGAAAACAATGTAATTTTTGTACAGTTTTATTGTTATTTTTAATGAAAAAACATTAATTATATTATCTAAAACTTGTTATTTAATTACGGTAAAGTGCTGTAGAATTAATTAGTATTGAGTTAACATCGCTGGTTTTATGTGTCAAACGGAAGAAAGAGTCTAGGGAAGTTATGATGTTATTTAATTTGATAGAAATTGATGGATAGATTGACACATTTTAATTTGTTTATAAATTTATTAAATTCATTGACATAATTATATTTCATAATGTTTTCACCACTGGGATTTCCCGTGCTGGGTAAAATATTTAACGTTTACCGTATTTTATTCAATTTACAATATAATACCTATTACACTGGTTAAGATGCGTGCTAGATTTTGTTTGTATTTCTTAATACTTCCCATTTTACAAGCTTGTTATGTTTTTATATTTTCACGGCTAAAAGTATTACTGTGATTTATTTTTAGGGTATTCTGCCAATGTATTCTGACACCTCTTTCGAATACAGGACAGATGTGTAATGCTGTCCGAAATGTTAATGACAGACTTAATGGCATAATAGTGAAGAATGTATGGATCTACGCCAAGGAGGAGCTCTTCCAGGTGTTGGACACGTGCATGAGAAGGGGAGTTTTCCACACAGTATGGAAGAAAGGCGTGCTCCGTGTCATTCCAAAAGGGAATGATAAGCCCCGGACAGATGTCAAGGCGTACCGGCCCATCACCTTGCTGCCTGTATTTGGAAAAATACTCGAAAAACTGATTAGATGCCAACTGCGGAAAACTTTGTCACCACCCAGCGATCGACAATTTGGCTTCGTCCCCGGTATGTCTACGGAGCACGCAATTTTATATGCGCTTGAATGGGTGAAGGCTTGCCCTAAGAGGTATGTGATTGGGGTCTTCTTAGACATCACTGGTGCTTTCGATCATGCGTGGTGGCCGATGATACTCTCTAAACTAAAATCGCGTAATTGTTCTCCAAGGTTATTCAAGATAACGGCAGATTATTTCAACAACCGTTCTATAATTCTGTCGTACGGGGATGTCACTATTGAACGGGAGGTAAATATGGGTTGTCCCCAGGGTTCGGTTCTTGCTTCAGATTACTGGAACATTTTGTTTGACGACTCCTCCAGGTTGCCCTTGCCTGAGGGATGTATCTCGGTCGATTACGCTGATGACAAATTGTTTTTGGTCTCGGGGAACAGCAGAAAAGAAGTAGAGTGCAAAGCTGAAGAAGGTTTAAGTGCAATTTTAGAATGGGGTAAGAGAAATCGTTTGACCTTCGCTCCCCAAAAGACCATGGGTCTCCTGATGAAGGGCTCCCTCAATAGAGGGAGAAATCCCTGCATCAAAATGGGAGATTCAAACATCAAATTTGCGGAAACCACTAGGTATTTAGGCGTTCTCTTGGATCGATCGTCCTCTTTCTTGGCACATGTCAAGAGTGTATCAAGCAGGGCCCAAGCCCTCTTCTTGAAACTGAGAAGGATCTCAACTGCCGAGTGGGGATTGCGTTCTCCAGCGCTTCGCCTTCTATACAGAGGGGTGTATGTGTCGCAAGTCACCTATGCAGCCTCTGTGTGGGAGCACCGCCTGAATAATGTACTGATCCAGTCGGCACTCAAGAGGGGCCAGCGAATCCCCCTGTTGGCACTCTCTGGTGCCTATAGAACAGTTGCCTCGGACGCTTTGCCAGTTTTGGCCGGCATATTGCCAATTGATTTAGAAATTAGGGAGGTGCTAACAAAGAAGAAGTTTATCAGAGGAAGACCTGCTACTCACCTAGGTGTTAACTTAATACCAGGCGGATCTGTGTCTCTCCCTGCTCTTCTTAGAGAGATGCATGAAATAACGCTGAGTGAATGGCAAGCGCGATGGGACAGGTCAAATTCGGGAAGATGGACTTACTCATTCTTCCCGTCTGTTAAACTCAGAATGGAAGGGGCATATTTAAACCTGGATCACCATGTGACCCAACTTCTCTCCGGGCATGGGGAATTCAGGGGGAGACTTCACAGTCTCGCCCTGTCCCCCCATCCAAACTGCGCATGTGGCAATACTGACCAGACTGCCGAGCATATTCTGTGGCATCGTGAGATTTTGACGGATGCAAGAGAGGAAATGTTGGAAGGTCTGAACGTCATCACACGACCGGTATGGAATGCCGATCTCGTTTCGAATAAGGTGAACTTTGAGTGCCTGAGGAAGTTTACAAAGGTTTGGGTAGAGAGATGGCCTGATCTTAGAGTCGCTGATTAGATTAAAATCATTCAGAGTTTCAGGTGCCATGTGTGACTGCTTCTGGTTTCCTCGGTTAATTCTTTTCCTGCTCTCATATTACCTTCGTTATGATGTCTGTATATTTCTTTTTTATTTTCATTTTATATTAAGGTTTGCAATCACCTTTGCATTATATATTTGATTTTTTTTTTTTTTTTTGCTGTTTTTTTTTTAATTTTGTCTGTTAATGCTTCTCTTCTTTCCATAGTAACTGCTATTATTTTAATTATTTCCTTTGTTATGATTGTTTCTATTTCAGCAGGATTCCATGCGAGACTGACCCCTTGAGCGATGGTAGTGATGACATCATCGCTCAATCCGTCATAATGAATTTAATTAATATAATTTGAGTTTTTAATTAACTTGTCCTTTATCATTTTTTTCTTCTTTCTTTTGCTTTACATATCATTAGGAGTGTGTGCAGTAAGCCGGAACTGAACTTTAATCGTCCTGTACCGTCTTCAACCCGTTTTGGGTGTGAAATAGACTTCGTCCCTGCCTAATCAGACGCCTCCTACACCGGACAAGTGTTCACACAGAGTCGACTGCGCCTCCCCCATCGCCATGGCGGGCTTGAGGAATGGCCGAGCAAGCTCGACAACCTTCCGCCCACCCTCCGAATGCCTGACGCTCACTTAGTCCCTAGGGTCTTCGGGCACGCCCCCAACCTTCCCACATACTTTTTCTTCAGGGCATAATCAGGTAATCCGGCGGAGAGGCGCGGTAGTCGTTCTTTGTGTACGGACAGACCGATCGCCATGCACATTCTCGATGGGACTGCCAGTGGACGGGTGTAATACTCTCCGGTAATATTTATATATGTTTAAACGTAGATTCCTACAATATAAACATGAATGTATATGTGTTTCCTTTTTTTTTTTTTTTTCTTTCTCTACAGATGGCCTAGGCTTTAAGCAGTTATTTCGTCCTGTATTATTTTTAGGCCTATTTTATTTTACTATACCTGTACATATTTTAATATTGTTATTTGTGTTTTTGTGTAATATTGTAGGCATCCCGCAGCCTAACCACTATGCAGGGACATTGGAGGTCTAGATTCATTTTAAAATAAATGTAGAGTCGTTAAACAAAAAAAATTAGAGTCCTTGTGAGAGCCCTGAAGGAGTAACCATCTGTTACTTATACCAGGGCGGGTAAGCGGTGGACAACCTCCAGTGATCCTGTCCGAAATGTTGGCTAAAGAAGGAGGTAGCGCAACAAGGCATAATATCCCAAAATTAAATCACCTTAGTATGTTCTGATTATACTAATTTATTTGGATATTACACAGGTCGTCTTAATTCAATCAGTTGGTGTTTGGTTGCAGTGTTCTATCAATTGCATGTCTCCCTGTGTCCCAGATCCATTGTTTTATGAATGATTGTAAGTTTTTCGTAGGAAAACGGTAATCCGTTGCAAAGTTTTATGCCGTAGTAAATGAAATTGCTCTGTCCAAACGTTGGGTTCGTTTTTGCTTGTTGAATGTACCTTGATTGAAGGATCTATGGATTTTGTTAGGCGTATTGGTTAATAAAGTATATTTGTAGTGATTATAAATACGTATGGTTTTGGCATAGAGTTGTTTAAGTGACATGAAATTACGATTTTTGACAATTTGGTCAAAGCAAGTTCTGGTAGTCTGATATTAAAATATTTAAACCACCGATCGGGTTCTACACAATATCAGACTAATGTTAAAATCGCACAAAAAACCCCATTATACACGAAGCATTATTTTAATGGAAGCTTTTCTATCATTTGAAAATATGTTTTACCTTTATAAAATCACCCCTGACAGTAATGCGAACAGAAATATATAAAAACAGTCGTAATGGTGGTTTAAAATGAGGTAATGAGTTCTCTTTCCAATGTCACTGCTTCTCCTAATCAGAAGGAAAATTTAGTATCAAAGGCACCATCAAAACTCTTTGTAATAAATCTAATGCTTTTTGTATTTTAAATACGAAATTAGATACCCACCTACTTTGCAAGCTAAAAGAAGAAAAATATATGTTTTTTAAATGATATCATTTCGCATACAAATTACTGAGACTTAGAACAGTTGTAATGTTAAAATTATAATATAAGGATTAGTATCTTCGGTAAAATATTTACCTTATCTCTAAAAAATTGTGTTTACACAGAGAAAATGTGTACGGATTTTTTTATAAAGATACTGTTAAAAATGTATGCGTGATCATATTCAAATGAAATATTAGTCATTCAGAATATATTTGAACACTTGTTCACGCAGGTGCCCTTGTCCGAATAAATATGATGGGCTAGAAGCAAAACTATAGTTATTTTAAAAACACGTGTTCCGACTTAACATATTCGTGCTTTACTGATAGTTTGTTATAAATTTTGTCAACTCATTCGTTATGGGCCTCTAGTCCCATTTTTAACAGAAAAACAAATAATTTGACCAGATTTTTAATAAATTAACAATATTTCATATTAGTTAGTTTTTTCCGTGTTTGGTCTGTTGTTTTCCCGAAAAATCCCGAGATCCGGGGAAAAAAATCTCCCCAGAAAAATTTACATAAATATACAATTTTCAACTCGTATTTTAAATATCCTACCTATAGGACAAACGAAGTAAAATTTCCCCTTTGGGTTGTCAGCTTTGCTATGTCCGCGTACTATAATTTAACTGAATAACTACGTTTGTGGGGAATATTCTATCAAGTATTGATTGATTCTTTAAAAAAAAAAAAAAAAAAAAAATTTTTTTTTTTTTGCAAGTAAGTGCGTATGTATTTTTTACGTACACGTTCATTCGGTTCAGTTCAGTACTGACAAATTGGCGTTCATTGAAATATTATTTTTACTTTTCATACAAAAACAAAGAGAACAACAATATTAGTAATCTTGGCATTGCCTACCTCACTAAATGTAACCTGTTCTGAGGTAAGTGACAGGAATGGACAGTAAAATTATTTGATTGCCATGCTGGCTGATATACGAAATGTTCAATTTAGATAAATATTGATAGAGAGCAGTTAATAAAATATGTAGTGAGTAAAAGAAGAAGAAAAACAGTATTTTTTTTTGTATTTTTGTTTATATTTTGTGGTCAGTATGACAACGATTAGATAAGATATAAAAATATATATTTTTGACACCTCTCAAAAGCTCTCCTATCCTCCGGCAGATGAGCTATGTCGCCTCCCGATTGAGCAGCGTTGCGAGGCGGGTTAAAGTAGGGGCCATAGGAATCAATTTATCAATGCGGGTCTTGAAGAGGCCCGGATTATAAAAAGAAAGATAAAAACAGATGCCAGCAACTCGTGTCATATACTAGTCGCCATACACAAAAACGAGTCGAACAAACGACGCGTTCTGATGAAGCCAACATCAACTGTGAGCAAGTGTTGCCTTCGTATACACCGTGATCAATGCTGCTAGCCCCTTAGAGCATGTTCCATTAAAATACCTGTAGAACAGACTTAACATGCCCACATTGCGTCTGTGCATTAGATATAACAATCGATCCGTTAACAATGGATTGTCACTCAGACGGACCGCCCTCCTTTGCACAGCATCAAGTAGATTGATCAAGTATTGCTTGAGGCTCCAGCCTAGAGGTGGCTATCAAATTCAATTGTTGGGCGTACTTGAGATTCGTATAGGGTAAGCAGTTGGTTATTAGTGAATAATCTGCTAACTATATACTATAAGCAATGCATAAAGAATAACGCGTTCCATTTCATAAGATCTTCAATTTCCATGTGATATTTTCTCATTAGCAATTCAGTGATGTTTTTGATAATGGAATACATATATAAGTTATTGCTATAGTCTGTAGTGACAGTTTGTGGTATTTGTGAGGCGCTTTACTTACACTAGGTTCATTATACTTGTAAGTTCCTTTGTTTGTTGGTTTGATTTAGTACCTAACTTTGGAATATTATCACATGGGAACTAAAAATACCTCACCCAAACATTTCAAAAAAGTTTGAACACTGAAGAATTATACAAAATCGTGTATTTTTTTTTTTTTTTTTTTTTTTTTAATTCCTTTATTTTTCCCAATTTTTACATTAATTACATACAATATTATATAAATCAATAAGAATAATGGGAACCCACTAAGGCGCAGCCTGTGCGTGGGTAATATATTTAAGTTATTATTTTATTGTACCTAGAAATAAACAAATTGTGGGCATATAAAATAAAAACAAGAATACATTTTGTAAAAGCGTTTTGTATAAAAAGTGTTTATAATAGTGTATAGTGAAGTTATAAGTGTTTATTGTAATATATGTAATATATGGTGAATATTTTATGAGAAACATAAATTGATACAAATTAAATAAAAAAAGTTTCAACTGCTGTGTCGAAAAGCCATAATTTTAATTCTTTTAAATATTGAGGAAGTTTAGTTATCACTTGAATATTTTTCGGTAAAAGATTGAAAGTACGAGGTCCAATGAAACTGCAGTGTGTTTGCATTTGTTTTGTGTTCGTTTGGGGAGTATAAAATACATTATTATTTCTAATGTTGGTTCTGTTTTCATTTATTTCGAATTTATTTTTGTTTTTAAAGATGTATTTCATAGTTTGCAAAATAAATAGTTTACGGAGACAGAATAGTTTAGATTCTTTGTATAACTCATCCGTTGAAAATGTTCTTTTCCGACTATACATAACTTTGATGATATAATTTTGAATTATTTGTAAAGGTTTGATATGTGCATTAAGCGCACCGCCCCATCCTATTATTCCGTATATGAGTGAAGATTGCACCAAAGAAAAATAAATCATTTTCAGTTTTTCAACATTGAGCACTTCTTTTAGTCTGTAAAATGTGTATGTAAGATATCTTAATTTACAGACGGTATTATTAATTTGTGACTGCCAATTTAATTTTGTATCAATAACAATACCTAAATATTTAATCTTTTCAACTTTTCCGAGTTCAAAGCAAGATGAGCATATTTCTTGATTACAGTTAACGTTATGTATTCGAATTTTAAGGTTATTAGGGGGTTTATTTTTACTATTTTTAGAAAAGGTTAGGTAAAATGTTTTATTATAGTTTAAGAAGAGTCTATTACTTTCTAGCCATGATGAGACATATGTAATACATTTTGTTGCCTTCAAAAAAGTTTCAGGCCAGGATTTTCCGTTCACTATTATTACTGTATCATCTGCGTAAGATACAATTTTACCAGGGATTATAACATCACATAAATCATTTATGTATATTAGAAAGAGAATTGGGCCAAGCACAGTTCCCTGTGGTACTCCATTTTTTATTCCTGTTTCAGTACTATAAAAATCCCCTATTTTTGTTTTCTGTCTTTGAGATAGCTAGTAAGAATTTTTAGTGTATCATTTTTTAAACCTATTTGATTCATTTTTTTAATAAGTAGATTGTGATTTACCGTATCAAAAGCTTTTCTTAAGTCTAGGAATATAGCTAAACTCTTTTTATTTTGATCAACAGATGTGTATAATTTTTTAGTCAGATCGAATATTGCATCTTCAGTGCTTAGTTTTGTTCTGAAGCCATATTGATTTTGGGACAGAATTTTGTTTTGTTCTAGGTAATTCATTATTCTATTTTTGATACATTTTTCAAATATTTTTGAGAGGTTTGAGACCAAGGAAATAGGTCTGTAGTTGTCTAATATGTGCGTTTCTCCTGATTTGTGAATTGGTATTATGATAGAGGTTTTTAATTGTTCGGGAAAATGTCCCTCTTTTAAGGATATATTAAAAATATGTAGCAATGGAGTTAAAATGTAATGTTTTATTTTTTTTAGTGTGTTGCCTGATAAACCATCAATTCCTGTAGAATTTGTTGATTTTAGACCATCAATGTGTTTATCAATTTCATCTGTTGTGATGGGTGAAAAATATTCTAAGGAGTTAATTGAATCGTTAGTTGAGTCTAAGTGTAAAGATGAGTCTACGGGTATTGTATTATCAATTGTGCTAGAAGATTCAAGTATTTGATCTACTACATTTGTAAAAAAGTTGTTAAAGTTTTCTGCAATAGTCGATTTGTCAGTTATAATATTTTCATTTATTATAATCTCATTGACATCGGTTGATACTTTTTTTTTTTTGTTCGTGATTTCATTAATAATATTCCATGTTTTTTTGGTATCATTTTTTGCACTATCAATTTTTTCACAATAATACTTCTTTTTGCAATTTCTTATTAACCTATTTAGTAAATTTCTGTACATTAAATATTTCGTTTTCATGAAAGGCATAATACTTGTGTTATTTTTTTGACAGGCTTTTTGATAATTTAACATCTCTTTGTATAATTTATCTCTTTGTTTGATAGAGACTATTAGTCCTACAGTGATCCAAGGCTTTATTTTTTTATAATTTCTCTTAGCGATGACAATTTTATTTGTACTCTTGGAAATATAAGCTTCTAGAGTTTTATAAAATAATTCTAATGCTGAATTTGGGTTAGCTATTGATAGTATGTTGTCCCATTTTTCTGAATGAAGTAAATTGTTTAATGTGTTGTAATTAATTTCATTTATTTCAACAGTGTTAGAGTATTCTTTTGAATTTGTGGTTAAGATGTTGTGTCCGTAGAATGTTGGGTAGTGGTCAGTAATGTTTGTTTTTAGAGTTGAAGATTTAGTTATAATGTGTTTGTGTGTATATCATTTATGCAGAGCGATTTTTAGCGTGCACGCACAGTTCGAATGTAGGTACTCTATCAATACTCTATTCAAACAAGGTACTCTATTCAAAATACTTAACTCTAAATTCGACTGTTGTGAACTCTTGCAACTTATAAACATACATACACCCACAGTAACAACACGACGAAATACAATATTCTACAGCAGCACACATAAGCGTAACTACATTGCCCACTCTCCGATACAACGATATATATTATATATAATATATTACGATATATATTATACAACGATATATATATATTCAATATATCTTTTTGTAATGTACTAGTGTGGGTACAGTTTTATTATCTTCTTTGTATGAAATATTTTTTAAGGTCGGGAGTATTAAATAAATGCTTTGCTTCGTCAAATATTATGAGTACTTTATTAGCGTAAGATAATTACAATCAACGTTTTGCATGACCTACGTCTATCAGAGATTATCATTTATTCTAACGAAGTAAGCAACTGGAAGTGATACCTACCGAGGGATCGGCTAGCATCGGCTGTACTCGTAACCATTCAGGTATGACCGACATACTGTCTCTGTCGTGCAGCATTAATACTGCCATCTATGGAAATACCGTAAAACTACATTAACTGGATAATAATATCTTAATCTACACACTCTACCGACATCTGGTGGATGGTATCGAAACTACAACCAAATAACAAAAATACATTTATCAACCATCGACTGACGAGTTCATTTACCTTCTTGTAAATAATTATACTGGTATAAACGATATCAAGTGTACTGCATACCTAATCGAAATATCTTTAAATTATTACTCCATGAAAGGTGTGTATATAAAAATGCTCAAAGAGATCAATAAAAAAATTATAAATTAAATGTATTAATATGAATAAAGTGGAGGAATATTATTTTATACGCAGTATCATTAAAAATAAAATGGTTCAGACACCTTGTATTTATTAATCTAAATACAAGGCGTCGGAACCGTTTTATTTCAAAAAATACTAAGAAATATTATTTATCCGATGAAAATTGTACAAACAAGATGACACTTAATTATCCTAGGCCTTGGGAACCTTTCAAAGAGCCCAATTAATTAATAACTATAGGAATGGAAGTTTTAAATTATTACATTTTGCCGAATGTTTTGATCAATTTAGCTCTTTTTTGTTGTTATCAAATTTAATTTATAAAACTCCGATTGTATTTTAAGTTTTTTTTGCAATTTTTTTTTTTATAGTGAATACCTCACAAGAGTCCCAACTGCTCCCGTCTGGAGCCAGTGAGACTATGGCATCCCCAAATGGGGGATGTTGTGAGGCTGAAGGTAAATGGGGAAAGGAAAGAGGAAGGTGGGGAAGTACCTGGCTATTCAGATCTAGTCACTAAACACGGCTAAAGCCATTTGGAGCAACGTTTCAATTCTGAATGGTGGTCTTACACCAGGGCGATACTGGTAGTATCTTCCACTCTGGAACGTGCCGCAAATATACTATATATTATTTTAATTAATTAATTGTGAAATAACACAAATTAATCAAATAAAATTTATCTGCGCACGCCGGGTTCGAACCCGCGACCTTCATCATTCAATAATATTAGTATTCAATTTATTTTAAAAAAGTTTAGTAATAAACAAGTTGAGTAATTATTACCACACAACATTAAAGGCACATTTTGATAATACCTTAAGAAGGCGAAACAGCTCTCACGCGTGATACTTATTTTATATAAATTGATTAATAATATTTCTGAACATATGAAAGAAAAAAACAGTATTTTTTTTTTCAACGCGAGTAAGAGTTTCAAGTTTTTATGAATTGGTCTTGAGTCCTGTGGAACTATTTGACGGGTCTGTGTTTCCGCTCTCCTACAACATGTCCCAACTCATGTTCACTCCTTTCTCACATCATAAAGACCCTCCATACAGCATCCCCAAATATGACAGAGACACTGAGAAAATATATTCTTATTTGGCATCTAGTGTGGAGTAAGTCTAAAGAAAAAACTTTTTTTATATGTCATAATAAAACATGTTATAAATGTATATTTACATGTGTTACATTTTATGTCATATTAATGATGTTTTACGTGTACACCTGCTGAAGTAACATCGTTTTATTCATTCTTATTTTCATACGGAGAAGGTCGATACCAATGTCACCTCGAGGCTATTTTTCATACATTTTACGACGTTAACCAAACTGACGTCATCCTAACATATTCTTCTCGGAGTGCTTTCCACGAACTAGGAGTAAATTATTTACGTCACGGAAAATACTCTCAGTATTGCCCCGGTGAAAGGCCACCTGTAAATATACATAAAGTGAGATGCGGTTAATGAGTACATTTAATATTGAAAACACTTGAGAATGAGAAAGAATTATTTCAATTGTGGGAGATGGAAAAAATCTATTTCAATATTTTCGTTAAAAAACGGATAATTTTATATCTTCAAGCCTTGTTTTGTTAAAATATTAAAACAGTTTTTTTTTACTAAATCCTAACTAGGACATAAAATAGGGTATTATTTCGGGTTTGAATTTTGGGTTTAATAAGAAAAATAAAAAAAAAACTCAACATAAAACGTTTACGACCATAACAATGGCCGCCAAGTGAATAATTTAATAGTATTTTTAAGGAAATAACTACTAAAATGCTTTATTTTCTATTTCCGTAAACTGAAAAATTTACCTACTTCTCTTATCGAACTCATTAATGTATTTTTCATTGTAACTGATCGTGGATATTTTTTAAGTCTACTCTAATGTTTGACAAACCCTCATAATTACTATGATTTATTCTAACGAGGTAAGCTACTTGAAGTGAGATACCTACTCAGGGATCGGTCATTTAGGTATGACCGACATGCTGTATCTGTCGCATGGCGTAATTACTGAGAGTTCTTCTGGAGAGGTCAAAGGGTCTGCCTCAACCAGTTTCTCTCGATCTGGCCCAACACGTAGCTGCTGAGCAGGCATCCGCCATCTAGACCTATACAAAACCTAACCTCATGAACCCTGGCACTGCTGCTTAGTCACCAAACGTATCGAACTACTTGGAGTGGCCTTTGATGGAGGTGTTGTTGGTTATCCAATAAATGGTTTGAGAGGCGTAGGTACCCGTACCCGCCTCAAAACTCTTGTGCCATTTTTATTACGATATTATGAAGTTTTCTTGTAAGCCTTGTTACCTAATTTGAAGTCTTAAAGGATTAATTCAATTCGTAAATTTGCCATATCATGGTTTCAATAATGATAGATCCAAACCATGGCATAATATTTGCTAAATTTAAATATTCTAAAATATATTCATGGAATTTTCATAAGGCGGAATGAATGTGTTTGGTATGCATATTAAACGTCGCGGGCCTCCGTCCTATTTCAATATTTCTGTATTCTGTTCAATTATTGCTAAACGTTTTCCAATTTTCTCGAAATTAATTGACAAAGGCTTTATGAGCCAACCCTTCCATATCAAAACCTCCCCCACCTTTTGGTATTTTCTAACCGCGAAAACCTCAAGAGCAATTAACAACCTTTTAACCTTTAAAACACGATAATACGATATCTGGCGTGATAAAATAAAAAATTTAGTACCGTTCTGTTCACACTTTTACGTATAATTTTTTTTTAGCTGCATAAACACTTAAAAATAATACAACACAACACAAAAATAATAGTAAATGTTGCTATTGTTCCGTACACACTTATCCGTATGGTGATAAATGTTGGTATAGCTTTGTACACACGTTTACGTATAATAACGAGTGTTGTTTTAACTCTGTTCACACTTATACACATGATATTAAATGTCGGTATAGCTTTGTACACACATTTACGAGTGTTGTTTTAACTCTGTTCACACTTATACACATGATAATAAATGTTGGTATAGTTTTGTACACACGTTTACGTATAATAACGAGTGTTGTTTCAACTCTGTTCACACTTATACACATGATATTAAATGTCGGTATAGCTTTGTACATACATTTACGAGTGTTGTTTTAACTCTGTTCACACTTATACACATGATAATAAATGTTGGTATAGCTTTGTACACACGTTTACGTATAATAACGAGTGTTGTTTTAACTCGTTAGCTTTAATTTAGTTAGTCCTGCGTGAATCTGGTTCAATGAACTCAAATTAGTTTTTAATTTAAGTGTAATTTTCAAAATTGGAACATTTGAAGATTTTAGACAAGCCATAAAGTACCTACCTATAAAAAAATATTTTTTAACCGATATTTATTTTTATTGCCATTCAAAATTGAAAACTGATAAGTCAAGAATTCAGACTATTCCGTGATTTTTGGGGGCTGCGCTAATAATATTCGCGAAGCTGGCAGTTTAAATCCCGGCTTGAACAAGTAAATTTCATTTGATTGCCAGGTACTTCTCTACCTTCCTCTCCCCCATCTCCTTCCCCTCCCCTCTACCTTCAGCCTCACAACATACCCCAATTATTGAAGATGCCATAGTCTCACTGGCTCTTGTGCGGTATTCACATTAAAAATACATATATTTATATATCGTATGGAGTTACTTACCAATACGCTAGAGCGACCATTTTGTACATCAGTGACATATTGTCTACAACATTTTTTATATTACTGTATACTGTAAAGTTGTGGAAATAAAAAAATTAAAAAAATATTTAAAAGGATATCAATTGATCCTCTTTCGAACACCAGCATAGATAAGCATGCCAATGTGTAATAATGGTTTACACACGGAGAAAAATAACTCAAATTGAATATCGATAATTTATTAAGACTCTTTTTAAATTATTCGTAATCCAGATAAAAACAAGATTGCAGTCCCTTAACAAATGAGTTCCTAATAAACTTTTAGTAAAATACGAATGTATCATCACAATAACGGAACACGTATTCAAAAAAATCCTCATATTTCCGTACTTCTTCATTGTATATTACCAACGCAAATGCAAGTTCACGAACACGTATTCCAAAATACTGTGAATTTTCTAAAAGTTTATCACTAGACGGCCTGAAATCCCGCTTTTAAACCGATTACCAATAATTTATTAAATTAATGACATTTTTAATAAAATATCTATTCTCATTTTTCCGTATAATGTTGTGGATATATTACAGCGCCCTTGAAGTAATTTTTCATAAAAAACGGCGCTATAAATATCAGTTGTTCCTCTTTCGCATACCTGTATAGATAAACGTGTCAATTTGCAACAATGGTTTACAAGAAGACTGTAAAAGTGAACGTAATTTTAAGAATACAAAATAAAAAAGAAGGTATTTAAAATATAATATGGTCGGTATAAATTAACGAGCAATTAATTATCTGATTCACCCTTCACGATTCTTAAAACACAACTGACCTCGGGAAATTCGAGCCTTTTCTCTTCCGGTTTGTTTTAGAATTTACACAGCCTTATATCTCGCCTCCTATGTGCCTATTTCTCCATCCAATTATCCGACAAAACCATCTTCCGCCTGACCTCGTGATGCTTGTTTGCAGGAAATATATCAGAAACGCATAAAGTGTGGAGATTTTGCCTCCCTTAAGCCTGTCACGGGTGGGTTTTCATAAGGCAGTGATATATAACCCAGGGATTAAAATATAAAATTCAATCCTAACTTTTTATTAAAATGATTTTTTTTACTATTTTTATTTCTTGCTAGAGCAATCCCGTTGAGTTACAAAACTCATTGTAGGACGAGAGGAACTTACAATACATACATTAAAATTATAAGTTTGAAATACAAAACAGTACAAAAATATAAAAAGTGAGGTTAAGTAGAACAAACAAGAAGAAACAAAAAAGGAAACAGACGGGGATATACACATAAGCACAGGGCAAAGGAAGGAATTTACAAGAACTAATAATTTCGGATATCTTAGTCGGAAATCAGATAGTTTGGGCATGTAGAGCGAATGAGCAAAGAAAGGAGTGTAAGGGTATATATGATTAGAATGCGAATGGTAGCAGAAGTCGGGGACGCCTGAGGAAGACAAAGCTGTAAGAATAATAGAAGAGTATGTATTTTTTTTATTACATTACATAAGATACTTTATATGGAAAAAATGTAAAATAATATTTTTTTTTTAATTTAATTAAAATCAAATTTAATAATATAATTATTAATTTCTGCAAGTATTTTTTGGTTTTTGTTATTGTTACAGCTGTTTCGGCTTTTAAGACCATTTTCAAACTGTGGTTTAGCCACGTTCAGACTACTTATTAATATGATTCTATTTTACCCCCTCCCAAATTTAAAATGATTTATTACCGGTTAAACCAATTTACTGATAATATAATTGTGACAAACAATTAATTATCACAATTATTTTTAATAAATAAAATTAATATTGCAATAACTGTATAAGTATATTAAAAATAAGTACAAGTGTTTTTATGAATTGTAGGTCGATATTAGTTCCTAGCTAGGCAGATTGCCTATTTTAGGAACCAAATGCTGCTAAAATTGCTAAAAAATTATTCTGTAACATTAAAGTGTTTTTTTTTTATCCAAATTGAATTTATATATTAAGTTTTTATTAAATGAGCCATTAAAAGGTAAACATGTAAGATTTTAAGTGACATTATTTAATTGTTTTTTCAGACTCCACGCTCCCCAAGCCAATCGACCATATAGTTATTATTGAACCGATGAAGGATATTTTGGATGCTTAAATATTTAATTCTGGTGGGATTTTATTATATAACTTTGGTCCAAGATATGTATACGACTTTCTATGATATGTATGAGACGATGTATGTATGTGAATGAGGCAAGAAGTGTGTGCCAAGATCGAGTTGTTTAGCGGTCCGTCCTCTCTGCCTACCCCTGCGGGGAAAAGGTGTAATGGTCAGTTAGTTCAGTTAGTTAGTTAGTTAGTCGGAAATCAATAATGGCATCGGTAATTAAAAAAAAACTTTTTTTCTTCATTTAAAGTACCTTTATGGAAATAATATAAATATACAGGGTGTATCGGCACTAACCCGACAAACTTTAACCAGCTATTCCTTAGCACATTTGGAGTAAAAAATGTTATGTACACTTTGCTGTCCGGTAACATTTTTTTTCTTTTAAAAACAAAAAATAAATAAAATTTCCACACTCCGCTACTGCCCACAGTATAGGGGTAAAATAATTGGCAACGCCGCGCTACTGTCATCTCTTTCACACATATTCTGTCTCAAGTCCCGTGTGGTTCCCGCCACCCCGTCTCGTATCAGTGGTCAGTGCTGTTTTGGGAGTTCGCATGTCATCAAGTTTCTAGTTTCGTTTTTGTTTTGTTATCTAAGTTTTTACTGTTGAAATATGCCCCTCAATTATCCACCTGCCGAGCAAGCAGATATTGTTTTTGTTTATGGATTTTGCAATGGAAATTCACGAGCAGCCGTAAGGGAGTATCGCATGAGGTTTCCTGGAAGACGCGTCCCACACCATGCTACCTTTGTCCAGGTTTGTACCCTATCAATTGTTTATTGAAACTATTTACATTCATTGATAATGCCAAAAAGCGCTTTTGAAATTTAAACTGGGAACATTAAAAACATAACAAGGGGCCACCAACTTTAAAAATGTAAATTGTACTTTAGGTGATTTGTGTTCAGTGGTCACTAAACGGCGTTTTAAAAAGTTAATTAATTTTAATCTCTAATAAATGCATCATTCACTGCAATTGAATTCACTCCCTTTCTCACCATGGGATTATTTAAATTACTTGAATTCAATTTCACCCCTGTGAATCCAAGATATCAACCGTACCTAGTTAAGAAAATTATAATTTAAAACACTTTGTTATACATTTTACTATAAAAAAATGAAATAAATGAAGAGAAAACGTAAGTTTTCTGATATGTGCCTAAAATAAGTGTTCTTTAAAAATAAAATGAGTGAAAAAGCCCGCGATTGTTTATTTGACATTATTACTGAGCTGAATAATAAAAGCAGTTGTTATTTGTTGTTTTGTTTCAGATGTATCAACAATTGCGTGACTGTGGCATCGGACGGATTGAAGGCGCCGGCGGAGGACACAACATCGTTCCTGTGGCAGTTGAGGAGAGAATCCTGAACTTAATTACCGAAGACCCCACGCTGTCCGTGCGTCGGGTCGCTCTGATGATAGGACACAGGGAACACATGGCGGTATGGAGAGTTCTGAAGAAGCACGGGCTCAAACCTTTTCACTATAGGCGCTGCCAAGGCCTCATGGAGAATGACCACTTTTCCAGAGTCGTGTACTGCAGAAGAATGCTGCATAATGTCATAAGAGATGCAGACTTCATGAAAAACATATTGTTTACCGACGAAGCACAGTTCACTAAAACAGGAGTGCTAAATGTGCACAACTTGCACCATTGGGCTGAACAAAACCCCAAGCTTGTTCGGGAGTCGTCGAGCCAGGACAGATTTTCCATCAACATGTGGGCAGGAATCCTGGGAAATCAAATACTCGGTCCAATCGAGTTGCCTCCCAGACTAAATGGACCGATGTATTTGGAGTTCTTACAAGTGCAACTGGGCGAGATTCTGGAAGATGTGAACCTCGAATTACTACGGAGAATGTGGTTCCAGCACGATGGAGCCCCACCACACTATTCGATTGCCGTGCGGAACTACTTGGATGTCGAGTTTCCTGGTCGTTGGATAGGCCGTGGAAGTCCGGCCATTGCTTGGCCACCAAGATCACCCGACCTGACCCCCCTGGATTACTACCTGTGGGGGGCTCTCAAGGAAAAAGTGTATGCTAAGCCAATAGCCTCAAGAGAGCAACTGCTCGAACGAGTGATGGAAGCCGCTGCAGAAATTAAAGCAAATCCTGCAAACTTAAATAATCAAAATATAACAAGACTACACGCTTGCATCGAAAATAATGGTAGTCACTTCGAACAAATGCTCCAATAAAAAAATTAACATAAACTACATGTCCGCATTTTCATTTATTATTTATTGGTAAAATTCTCACAATGTCATTCATTTACACATCAATATTACCTACATATCAATATTTAATAAAATCTGTAGAAGAGTATGCCCGTCGGCATTCAACAAGTTTTTCGACAAGTGTGTCGAAAAGCGTCTTCTCTCTTTCCTACACACTAAATATTAATGGTTAAAAATGAGACGACTGATGCTTGTAAGCGCGCCAATACGTAAAAACAACGAAACTCGAATAAGAATTGCCAGGTGGGTTTTTTAATCGCTTTAATCTGACTTTAAACAATAATTAAACACGTAAAAATTATTTAATATAATATTACAGTACAGTACTTTGAACCTTCGCAATAAATTTATTTGATTTTAAGTTTAGTTTGTAGAACTCCATTTCAATTTAGAGATTTTTTTTATTTTAACAGTCTTATTAAAAAATTTATAAAAACAGTGTGTTTATAAACAAGTTCTGCTAGTTGTAATTATTATTACGCGTGACAGCTGTTTCACCTTCTGACGGCATTATCAAACTTTGGTAAAGCCACTTACAGACGACGTAAGTGATAACTTTCTTTTTTTATTATTCTGGCTTTATTGATTTCCGAGTAAATTGTCGTAAATTATTATTTGCTAATCCCAATATTATTTGCTAATGCTAATAATTAAGTGAAATTTTAAACAATGCAATAATAGGATTATTGCATTGTTAATTTCACTTAATGTCGTTGGTATTTCCAACTGATGACTCAGGGGTTTATTTCCCTGAATAATTAAGTATTTTGGGGTCTAATTATTATGCATTTCATTACATCCGATAATTTAAACAATTTTTATGTTGAATTGGGGTAAGTTTTATGGCTAAGGGAAGGAGTGGAAGGTGAGGAAGTACCTGGATATTCAGATCTGGTCACCAAATACGGCTAGTCATTTCAAGCAACGTTTAAATTCTAAACCTGGATATTCAGATCTGGTCACCAAATACGGCTAGTCATTTCAAGCAACGTTTAAATTCTGAACCTGGATATTCAGATCTGGTCACCAAATACGGCTAGTCATTTCAAGTAACGTTTAAATTCTAAACCTGGATATTCAGATCTGGTCACCAAATACGGCTAGTCATTTCAAGCAACGTTTAAATTCTGAACCTGGATATTCAGATCTGGTCACCAAATACGGCTAGTCATTTCAAGCAACGTTTAAATTCTAAACCTGGATATTCAGATCTGGTCACCAAATACGGCTAGTCATTTCAAGCAACGTTTAAATTCTGAACCTGGATATTCAGATCTGGTCACCAAATACGGCTAGTCATTTCAAGCAACGTTTAAATTCTAAACCTGGATATTCAGATCTGGTCACCAAATACGGCTAGTCATTTCAAGCAACGTTTAAATTCTGAACCTGGATATTCAGATCTGGTCACCAAATACGGCTAGTCATTTCAAGCAACGTTTAAATTCTGAATTAATTAATCAATTACGAAAAAGCGTGGGGTTAAGAATATTTTTTTTAAATTATAGTTGTAATTTATTGTCGATTTTTTAAAAAAATTGCGATATTTTAAATAAAATTTAATAATTATTGTTTAAATAAATTAGCAATCTGGCAGCATTCATTTGCAGGTGGTCAATCCAATGCAGTCATGACGTTTGTGTGAGTGCTTTCCTTTGTCTCAGTGTGTTGCGCAGCAGTTTTATATGAACCGTTTTTTGATTCATCGGGATTGTTTTTAAAACTATACATTCTTTGTACCTTCAAATTAGTGGAAATAAACTTAAGTGTGTCAAGCTGCTCGTTATATTCCGGTAATTCTGGAAGGCTTTTAACATAAGCAATAATATTCATAAATCACATTCCGCGAAGTTGTAAATAACTAAATTTATTAAAAAATATACGTTGTAGGATAGCCTAGCAAGTAACATTTTGACAGAGCACTTACGGTGATTTAAAAAACAACGGCGCTGTTCAAATAATCCAATTATTATTATTGATAAGTACCTAAGTGAGGAAAATTGTTTTTAAAAGTGCTCAGAATTATTGGACTTCGATTATAAATTCAGGAAATCTACTAATTAGTTTCTTAGTTTCAAAATTAGACTATTTAATACGTGAAACGCGTAAGAGGTGAAACCAAAGCATTCCAGAGGTGAAACAATTTAGATACAAAAATAAAACTGATGTGTACAATACAAGAAGACAATCAGTGATTCGCATACGAAAAATGTGAATAATCATTATTGTTAAATAAAATATTTCTTTTCTGGTACTGGATTATGTAATACGGGCTTCGTTCGCAGCAACACGCGAGAGTTGCGATGTTGCTTTCAAATTTTGACAAAGGATAAAACAGTGGTGACATGTGGTGAAAATATGTTTAATTAATTTTTTATTAAAAAAAAACGTTACCGGACAGCAAAGTGCACATAACATTTTTTACTCCAAATGTGCTAAGGAATAGCTGGTTAAAGTTTGTCGGGTTAGTGCCGATACACCCTGTATATATATATTTTTTTAATATCGTCTGTAGGTGGCTTCACCGCAGTTTGATAGTGCCTTTAGAAGGCGAAAAAGCTGTTACACGTAGTAATTATTTAACGGCAGAGCTTATTTATAAAAGAACTGTTTTTTGTTTAAATTCAATAATATATAGTATTATTGAATAAATAATAGTAAAATAAAAAATTAATGTTTTTAACTTTGTTCGAGGGATATTATGGTTTAAAATTGTATACCAAAACATATCGTCGGATTCCATATATAAATAAAAAGTAGATCATTACAAGATTTAGTCAAAATGAAGGTATGGCCATTCCAAAAATTACAAATAAACATGAGCAACGATCAATCACTATCAATTAGAAAATGTCTTCTGGAGGGTTTATGTATATAATAATTGCATATTTTATTTATGTAAGGAAGAGAACAGTTTGTATTCTGTAATCAAGTGGTAAAAAAATATTTTCGGGCGCTAAAATTGCTAACGCTGGCTAAACCTTATGAAATTCATCAAAATAATGTACCACGAAATTACAAGTATATATCTTAAAAGGGCCTATATAACAGTTCGTTGAGAAAAATGTCTATTTCCTACGGATAACCCCCAGCAACACCGGGTACACGTTAGCTAGTAAGTTTATGAGATTATTACAGCCATATTTACTTATGTTCTATGTAAAACAAAATTGTTACTTCGAATGTAAAAGAAAAGGCTTTTACCGTAAGCGTTACCTTCAAAGGTTGTTCACCACTAATAAAAAGTGTGTCAAGGCTTAGGACCGCTCCCTAAGAGCAGATAGTACCTTCTCGGGAAATGGAAAGGGCTATAAATCACATAAAGAAACTACTTGTTGTCACAAAAACTCCCCAGGTGTGAACAACTGACGTGATTCTGAGTGCTCTTCACTTAATGATGTCTTAATTACTGCGAGATTTTTGTAGCTCGTATAAACAGTAGAATTACATTATTTTATTAAATTAATAAGAGTTATTCTGTGATATTTTCCTACATCTCGAAGATTCGTACCTATAACATAATTTACTATTAATTAATTAATTGTAACAGTTTTAAATGAAAATCTTGGAAGTGTGAAATATCCCATTTTCTGACATCCGATCGCACTGAAACTCAGCAGATAGACTCGTTATCGATGACAATGCATTCTATCAACTTTTAGAGGCAAACTCTTTGTATCGGACGACATTACAGCAAATAATGCATGAAATGAATGTCGATCCTACCCAATCGGGATTTGGCGCAGTCGTTAGCATGGTCGACTCAAGTTTCTGGGGAGGATGGTTCTATCCTCATTCAAACCTAATTATCAATGAAAGTAGATATATCATACAAAAAAAACATTTATGGGTTGATTTTTTCATGCTTAAATAAATGTTTTTATTCGTAATTGGTAAGTTTTAAAGCAGGTTTTATTTGGTTTCTACGTTTATTTAAATGATTTGATAAATTAGTAAGAATCATTGAGGAAAGTTTTCAGATTAATTTGCTTCTTGTTTATTTTGACAGGTAACAAAAAAAATGTCACGTTCCTTCATAATCTTTAACATTTGACTTGCTGTTATTAAGGCAATTTAGTGTTTGAGTGATATTTTAAACAAAATAGATAAACAATAGTGACATATTGATGAAAATAAAATAATAATTTAAAACCACTAAATATAATTTATTTCATTTTCTATAACCGACCAGTTTAGTGCAAGCATCTTCAGGGGATAACATTAAAATCCACTTTTATTTTATATCCGGAAGTTGCTTGTACTAAGGGAAACCGGTCGTCAATAGAAAATTAAATAAATAAAATTTCGTGGTTATAAACAATAAATTGTTGTATTTTCAAAAAAAATTTCATTTTGGCAGTAAAAATAATGCACGAATAGTGAGATTTTTAATAAAATATCAACTATGTTTTTAATTTATTTCAAATTAAAACCAGACGAAATTTAAGTAATGACTTAAAATTTAATTTCGCCTGGAATATTCTCTACTCATTTGTTATGATATTTCAAAATAATACCAGCATTGTGTTTTAGAACTACTGAAATTCAGACTCTAAAGCAATTTCGCTGATTAAACCGTATTTTATCTTCCACTTCTTCATAACACAAATGTTTGTTATTAAAAATTAGCAAAGTACGTTTAATTACAAGAAATGTACCATCAGAAGATTATTAAGATCATCTTTTGTAATCTAAACCATACGTAATCTAAACCTTTGTAATCTAAACCAAAACTCATCGAGCACGTCTAATTACGGATGTAATTGAAAACCTCAAAAACCCCATTAATATTAATAGAGACGATGGATTTTTTATATTAACTCCGCACAAAATAATTTCTCTTAGTAATTTGTCATCTTTGGATTCTGGATTTTTTGATTCTGTGTGAAGGGTCTTTTTGATGAGACGAAGAGACCCATGTTGCAGGAGGAATGAAACGCCGATCTGTTGAACTGAATAACGACTCGTAGAAGCGATCCATTATCACGTGACAAATGTAAACCGTGTACGTATGAAATATATACGAAAGGATCAATGACGCTAGTTCCTCGAAGCATCTTTCATTATAATACCGGTAGAAAAGGGACAGCATAACCTACCCGACGCCTGTTCTCTAAAGATTGCAATCCGTTTGTAAATATAATAGAATCTATCAAACGGACCGCCCATTTCTGCACAAGTTTCTGCAATCCGTTTGTAAATATAGTAGAATCTATCAAACGGACCGCCCATTTCTGCAAAAGTTTTTTTTCAGGTATTTTGGGGCTCCAGACCAGAGGTGGCTGCCAAATTCGATAGTGAGGCGCACTTGCGATTTGAACAGGGTCAGCAGTTGTGTACTATTAAAGTATTTGCCGGATATCTACAATACGCCCGTCTTCTGAGAGGCTAACATGATTCTTGCTTCGATGAAGCCTTCGTGCCTGAGCTGGTCAACACAAAGCATATCAACGGAAGGAATGTTGGGAAGATTGTTGCTTAATAGTTTTTAGTATCCGGTACTTGAAAGCTACACCTGAACTTATCGCCGAAAACCACGCAAATTCAACTAATTTTGCTGAAATAACTACCCTTAAAAGATTGACTCGCCTGACACGACATAGTCTCTACATACAAAAACACACACACATATCTGCTCGGATGATGAACACTGTAACGCTGTCCAAAACTTTGGCTGAAGAAGGAGGAAACTCAATACGGCATAATACCCCAAAAAATCAAATAAGTAAAAGTATTCAGAAATCCATTATTATTTAAACTGATCTAGTTTTGTCACTGTCTTATTATTAACATATACTGTTATTCGGAAATTAAAATTTATTGTATTTCTAAGATTAGTGCAACATTTGTACTTTGTTTTTTGGTATATTGAGTACAGATAATCAATTTCTTATTTTGTATGAAAATTACACTTAAATCCAAAGCAAATTCGAGTTCTAGAATTCATCGAACCAGAGTTACGGACGGACACAACCGGAATCAGTTACGCTTATTAGCACTTGGTTTCAACTTAATTACCACAAGAAATAATTATTTATATCGGGGGAGACGGTAAAAGACGCATTGTAGTTCCAGTTTTTCTCAATCAAAGGTATGTTTGAAGGTTGTGAAATACGCACAAATTATTAATATAACCCAAACTAACACCCTACAAACCTATTTTGTGCCTGTTTACTTAAACCCCCGTCTTAAATAGTAGTCTCCATTGGATATTTAAGTTGAAATCAAGCGTTATTGTTTCAATCAAGAGCCTTTGCGTGCAGCGAAGTTCGACAAGTTTACCCTGTATTTTTCTACTAGACAAGCTGACAAGTGTGCCCGTCGTTGCTCGGGGACTTATGAATGGATCACGATTAAGATTTTGCGTTGTGAACTCTAGTGTAACTGACCACTGGGTGCATTTTTAAGGTGGAAATAATATTATTGCATCAAAATATATTTTTTTTGACACAACGCAAACATTCCCGGATTACGAATAACCCAACAATAATTGAAAATCTCCTACTACCACCACAATAAGCGGAAAATGTTGCCTGTGTTGTGATGGAGGACTTAGCCAGCCGATTAATTGAATACGCGACGCCTGGTTGGGAGACCCAAACACGATGCCAACTCAGCCACTGACCGATCATTTGTTTCACTTGATCGTGCCATATCTTCCTCGGGCATCTTCGATTTCTTTAACCATTCACATCCATGTCATACATTTTCCTTACACGTCTTTCTACGTTTATCTCGTACGCCTTAATTTAACATAATAATTATTTGAGTCTTGTCTTTCTCGGGCGTTTTCCCGACTTTTTCTATTTTACCATAATAATTATTTGAGTCTTGTCTTTCTCGGGCGTTTCCCCGACTTTTTCTATTTTACCATAATAATTATTTGAGTCTTGTCTTTCTCGGGCGTTTTCCCGACTTTTTCTATTTTACCATAATAATTATTTGAGTCTTGTCTTTCTCGGGCGTTTCCCCGACTTTTTCTATTTTACCATAATAATTATTTGAGTCTTGTCTTTCTCGGGCGTTTTCCCGACTTTTTCTATTTTACCATAATAATTATTTGAGTCTTGTCTTTCTCGGGCGTTTCCCCGACTTTTTCTATTTTACCATAATAATTATTTTGAGTCTTGTCTTTCTCGGGCGTTTCCCCGACTTTTTCTATTTTACCATAATAATTATTTGAGTCTTGTCTTTCTCGGGCGTTTTCCCGACTTTTTCTGCCATTAATTTATTGTTGGTATCATGAATTCCACTTTGTTATCGTACCTCATTACGGTGCATATATGATGTATTAAGTCTTACTGGAGAATCCCCCCATGCTTTCACTTATATCATTCAAAACACTCTCTAAACACTCCTGACACTAATAAGAACAAACTTGTCAAAACAAAATGTCTTGTAGTTTTTTAGTATATAGGGGTCAAACAAAGAAATAGATATTTAAAATGTTGTATGTATGTACTTACCTTACTATTTAAAAAAATTGGAATTAATCAAAACTTTTCTTGAAATAGCTGTTATAAATAACAGACTGGGATGTTTAGTATAATGTCATATTATTTTACAAAAAATGTTCAATAATTTTAAAATATTGCTAAAAAATAGTGTTTAAACTCGTGCGAAGCCGAATATAAATTTGTGACGGATAAACATTTTAGGACTTATAAGTATAATTTTAGAAATTTCATAACGAACTTGAGCTGTTACGGGGATGGTTTCGAACTAACTTATTATTCATAACAACCGGAGAAACCTCAAAGGACATTTCCAAAAATAGTCACTTAAGTAGTGAAGGATTTAATCGAAATAATCGTCTCAGAAAATAAAATCAATAACTTCACATTCTTAAAATAATGATTTTAGACACACGTGTATAAATAATTACAATGCTTAATTACTCGAATTAAATTGCATTGGTTTTTTTTTTACTCGAGAAAAAAAATCGAAAGAAATTTTTCGATGTTTTTAAAAATTCATTGCATATTGTTTAGTAATATGAATAATTTTTCATGGATAAAATATTTTTATTTATTTATTTATACAAGTTTTTTATAGACGTGAGAACAATCCAGTTATAAAAACTCAGTTAATATACAAATGGGTACATCAATTTCAAAAACCTACTCAGACCTAGGATACTTTCATATTCATACATAAAAAATCAAAAAGAAAACAAATTAAAATACAATTTCAAAATTATAAAATTATGCAAGAGCTCACTTAAATGACAAATATAAAAAATATAAAAGAGACATAAATACATACATATACTATAGCAAGAGCAGAACATTTTTTCCTGAATCCGCATAAATTATCGACGAAAATTAAAAACACATTCCCACGTCATCTATTCTGTGAACAAAATACCATTAGATAGATAAGATTTCGATTTCGTAGAATCTTTGAAATCTTTGAGCTCTGACTACAAATGAATTGAAATAGTGCAAGTGTGAATGTGCAAAAATTCCTTTCTATCGTAGACCGGTTTGCTCTGTGAAATATATCATAAAATTGAAATAGTAAGAACCAGTATACTAGTCATAAGTACATAGAACCTTCACAGTTGATCTTTTTTGATATTGACAATTCTTTGTTGAATTCCACTATAAATTATATGTTTAAATAATTTATTTTTTTTTTCCATTTTATTTTTTATTTAAACTTCCGATTTAGTTGTCCGGGTTAAATCTTCCCCAAAGGAAAAACTTAACCCTTCCACTCACTTTTCCACAAATGATCATCTAGTCAATCAACATTATGTAAGTGCATTATACAAGCAAAATAAATACAAAACAATACAAGAACAACACGTCAACTCACCAGAGATCAAATGGGAAAATAATTCACCGACTCCAGATATTTTCATATCAGAGGGTTCGGCTCGGTAGAACTTCTAACAGGGCCTATAAATCCTACTGATCCCTCAACATAAATATTTGAAAAATCTTTTGTTATCCTACATGTATTCAAAATGACCGACTTTTGCATCTTTATATATTTTTTTTTTGATAGATCTAATACGCCAAAATTTTTAATTAGAGAGCTAGGTATAATGCCAGTAGCCGAAATAACGAATGGTAATATTTTTATAGTCTGAGAATGCCAAATTCTTTTTATTTCATTTCCTAAATCTGTGTATTTTCTTATTTTTTCACTAACAGATTTTTGAATATTACAGGAATTTGGAATAGCGACATCAATGATATAAGTTATTTTTTTAATTTTGTCATGTAAAACTATATCGGGTCTATTATGACTAATAGCTCGGTCTGTTAGTATAGTTTTATCATAATATATTTTATAAAATTCGTTTTCTAAAAATGAATTTTGTTCGTATTCATAATATGGTACTACATTACGGCAGTCAATCAAGTTATGTTTAATTACCAAATTTTGGTGAATTATTTTTAAAACTTGATTGTGCCTAAATGTATACTCGGACGGTGCTAATATAGAACATCCCGATATAATATGTTCTATAGTTTCCGGAAAAGCCAAACATTTTCTACACAAATCATCAATTTGATTTGTATCTTTGATTATATGCTTTCTATAATTTTTAGTATTAATGACTCTATCCTGAATGGCAAGCATAAATCCTTCTATTTCTGCGCTCAACTCTCCAATACTCAACCATTTGTTTGACGAAATTTTGTCAACATACGTTTGGTTGAGATAATTGAAGTGTTTTGCGTGTAAAATTTTATTTGACCAGGAATCTAATAATTCCTGGTTGGGATTAATAAAAATGTTGGCATTCTCATCGTATAAATTTAAAGGTGTAATATTTATATCTGCCTTGCAAATTATTTTGTGCATTTCTGAGCTATGAGCTTTCCTATGGAAAAAAGTTCTTAGCATTTCTACCTGATTATGTTTCAAAGAAGTTATTTTGACTATACCTCTACCTCCTAAATTTCTAGGTAAATTAACTCGTTCTATAGCTGAATTTGGATGATGGCAATTAAACTTTGTTAGCGTAGTTCTAATTAATCTTTCTAAGTTATCTAAATCTGTATTAGACCATTTAATTATGCCAAATGAGTACGTTAATAGAGGTATTGCCCAAGTATTTATTGCTTTTACTAAATTTTTAGCAGATAGATTGCATTTTAAAATTTTCCTGATCCTAGTTTGAAATTTAATCCTAATATCATTTTTAATACTACTATGGTCTAATCTATTTGATTGTGGGTATCCTAAATACTTATAAACCTCATCCCTTTTCATACTAGTAATTTGGAAATTTCTAAATATACTCTCGTCCCCATCTACAATTTTGCCTTTCTCTATATGGATCGTTCTACATTTATCTAAACCAAAAGTCATTTTGATATCATCTGAAAAGTTTTTAACTACCTCGATCATTTTCTCTAAATTTTGTTCAGAATTCGAAAATAATTATTTAAATATTATAATTATATAATTATTATAATTATTTAATTATTATTATATAATTACTTTTTAATTTAATCAAAACATGAAGATTAAAATTATTTCATAGCGGAGATTGCCAAAATGCCATGACACGGGAATTTCAGGTGAATAGAAAAAAAATTAATTGAATTTAACTACATAGAGAATCCAAAAAATAAAATTATACACATTTGAAATCGTAATAATCGAAAGAATCGTCATAATTCGATTCTTCGATTATCAAAAGGTTCCGATTTTATCCATCACTATACTAAAGCCGAAACAGAATATTGTATGGCCCTACCTAGAAATTCATGAAATTTGAATTAATTTATTACAATCCAATGTTTGGCTGCTTTCGTGACGTCAAAGTCAAAGCACTTGACTTTGAGTCCAGAGGTCATGGGTTCTTAATCGGGCGTATGAATTTCTTCTCAAAATCTTTATTAATCATAATAATCATCCTTACAAAATTCCACCGAATTGGGATACCATAGTTCCACTTGCTAAGGAAATAAGTCACTATTTTGTAGTTTTATAAATATTGCCTAGTCATTATTTTTTAATGAAAAACTAATTTTTATAAGACAAGGTTTTATACATAGCACAAAGGATAACAAATTATTATAAGCAATAATTAATCACCTGAAATATCAATACAAATTGAAAATATCTCCCGAGTAAAAATAAATGCCACCGACGGTAATTGAACCCGCGCCTTCCGATGTTCGGTCAGGTGCTCTGGACCACTGAGCTACTTCGGCTTATTTCGAACACGCCAAATAATTCAATAAACAAAATGTATGGTAATTGGTTATAAAAAGACATCCATTGAAGGCAAAATCAAAATTGATGGTGAAATTATTGAAAATGTTACCGATATAAAATACTTAGGAGTTATAATAGATTGAAAAACATAACTTTAACAAACATGCTGAATATACCCAAAAGAAAATTGGAAAAAAAGATATCTTTTTTGGGAAGAATTCGCCAAAAACTGTCCGAAAGCTGTTATCACCATTTATAACTCCATTATTGATCCACATTTTAACTACTGTTCAACTATCCTTTTCCTGTGTAACGACCGAGAGCAAAATAAATTTAAAATTCTCCAAAATAGGGCAATGAGAACAATACTCAAACGAAATAGATATTAAAAAGTGAATAAAATGTTAAAGGAACTAAATTGGCTAACGGTGAAATAGATGTTGACCTTGAACACGATGATATTTGTACACAAAATAGTAAACAACGTGCTACCCAAATATTTTTCAAATAAAATTGTATACAACAAGGACATACACAAACATAAAACAAGGACGTGCAATGAAATCAGGCTACCAAAAAAGGATAAGGCAAATACTCAGAATAGTATTCTATATAAAGGGATGAAATACTATAATGCGCTGCCGGAAAACCTAAGGTCTGCCCCAATTAGAAAGTTCAAGATGTTGTGTAGGAGCCACATCAAGCAAGGAAAAATATAGTATATTTATGTGTAAAAAAAATAATTAGTAATTTGTAAACATAAATGTACAAATTACTTAAAGAAAATTAATAAATAAAAAATAAATAAAAATATGTACTATTACTTCAAAGCGACTAAGTAGTGCTTATAATAATAATTTAATACCTACTCAAATGAAAGTTTTCACTTCTAAATACTTCAAATTACCTTACCCATGTAAATAAATGTATCAAAGATTTTTTTAAAGTAAGTAAATAAATTTCAGTAAATAATTCTTAATGTATTAATGCGTTGTTTTCTAAAAATAATAAGCTTATTGGCTTTGTTATCAAAATACTTGTTGACAGTTACTACCTACACGTCTCCAAAAATAAGCTTATTTTTTTCCTTATGTTTCATGAAATACACCACAATTTTATTTTTACTCTCAGCCTAGCTATTAATATTTCATACTTTATTTGTACGCCTTGATTGCGAGTGTAACATAAAATCCATTTCATATCTGATACGAGTAGCTATTTTTAAATGTAGTTAGTGGAAATAAGAGAAAAAAATATCAATAAGGGATTTCCTAATAATATTCTGAAATGTATCTATCTCTCTAGTTATATAAAGAAAAGTGTGTGTGGCGGGTGAGCGGTCGGCGTAGATATGATTGTTCATACAAATCAACAGTTTTATACCGAGATTGTCGAAATATTTCCCACCTGACCTTCAAAACAAGTGAAAGGGCACTGTCGATGTCGGATTTGAATATGTAAAGCTCGGGCAACGCCGGAAACGTATATTTTATTGATTTTGAAAATTTAAAAAATGAAATTCTGATTTTTTTACGGAGGTATGAATGTAAGCCTTTCTGCTTCGGGCACTTTGGGTTAAGAAAACACTAGAACTAGAAATTCCATGAAATTATGCCTTTTTGCTTCGTTCGACCAAAAGTCAAACCACTAAAAACTGTCAATTCCGTTAGAGTACGCCTTCCTCATTCGGGCACAAAGGTTATCAAACCACAAAATTAGTTAGGAAACCACTAAAACTAGTTGTAAAACCACTAAAACTTTAAATTCCATGAAAAAAGCTTTCCGCTTTGTGAGTTTTGGATTAGGAAACCATTAAAACTAGAAATTCCGCGAATTCGTTTGGAAACCACTAAAGCAACTTTTTATTAAATCTTCGTAGACAGATTTTGAAAGAAATGTTTTATCTGTTATTTTAAACATAATAGAGCAGGTATCTTTTGTCTTTGACGTTTTTTTCTTTGATAAATTTCGCCAGAACTCCCAACAATTAGATTACGAAAAGCAGTTTCATCTTGAATTTCGTTTTGAAACCCAATGGTAGTATTGCGGTATAAAACATATTTATCTAACAGAAAATAAAATATAGTCAAACCTAATAATACACCAGAATTAAATTAACGTGGTAAGTGTAACGATTTAAATGTAAAAATATAAATTTACAGTGTAAATGCGTTGGCGTATTTGAATCACTACTGTTCATGTGTTAAATATATTGAGATGGTGGCGAAAATATATTACACGTTCCGTAGATTAGCTAAACCGCGAGGCTAATGTGACAGAATTCCGACAGTAGTTTGAACCCTGTCAAACTAAGGAACTGAGTCGAAATTCAAAATTCCGCAATTTCAAACCCTGAGTATGTATCATGTCGATTGTAAATATATTAGAGATTAATATATGTATTTCAAATCGATAAGAAATTCACGCACTTTTAATGACTTACTTCGTAGAGTAATTATTGGTCCAGGGTAGGGATGGCGAACAATTTCTGTATAATAACATGAAAATGGTTTTGCTCTTCATAGTTCTAATTATGTGCCAAGCTTTAAGAAACTTTTGACGTCTGCTATTGAGGGGGGCGAATTCCTCTAAAACACTGTCACGCCATAGCTATTATCCGTTGAGTTAATCTGTTCGCTTTTGAGAACAGCTCATATGGTTTAATAGAAATCGTTGTATCTCCCTTACTCTCATGGTGAGTAATACAATTTTAAAAATGTTAGAAAGGAAAAAATACCACGCCTATATTAAAATATAGAAATTAACCACAACATAATTGAAATGTACACCTCTATGAAACCAAAACTTTCGACCAAAATTTGAGAAAAAATTATGAAATTTTGAGAATTTTTTAATAATTATTTTTAAACGAAACCACAAAAAAGTGAAGTGATATTAATGTTTTTGTTCATTTTTCTAATATTTTTTTACTTTGAGTAATTTTAATTCAGAGTTTATACGAAATATAATAAAAAACTTAAACTGAGTCATTTTTGAAACTTATTATGTTCGCATTCTAGATTTTGATATTACAAAAATTATTCGAGTTTTTTCTTTTAACAAAATTTGAAAGCAAATTTTTTTAACCTTTCAAAAATATTTATTATTTTTCAGTTACATCTTGAAATATTCCATTTATTTGGATTTTATAGTAAAGCGGAAATACAAAAAAACTCTCTGATCATCTGACAGCGTCTTTAAGAAATATGTCAGAGGCCTGAGTGGTCAAAATATTGTTTCTTTATAAAACGTATTAATAAAAAACGCATCTACAAACAATAAACCTGATTTTAATAAATTCTTGCACAGTGTAATTATTCTGAGAAGAAAAAATCGTTAAAGTGTGCTTTTCAGCATTGCAAATAACCGACATATTTTCGATGGTGCAGCAAACGCTGTAGGTATGGTATTTGCAGGGTTTACTGGGCGATAAAAGATGTGCGTTAACTTATAACTGCCTGTTTGAATGATGAATGATGGATTGTTGATTTTCCCGAAAACGAAAAATCATTTAAGGTAAAAAAAAATTGTGCAACAAATATGTAAATTTATTAATTCAAATTATTTCGCCAAATTTATTCATTATCCATCATCATCCTGACAGATTACCATACTAAATCATGAATAGGGGAACGGGATAAAACAGAAGAAGGATAAAACAGAACATGTTAAAAATCTAAACATTAAAATTAAATTGTTACCACGTTGACATTTGTAACTATATTATACGGGACAACGCGACTCACTGACTCAAAGACTCACTGACGCCCTCCGTGATCGAGGGTAATTCTCGCGAATGCCGGAGGTAGTGGTTTCAAATCCTGGCGAGCCAAGGTAAATTTTATTTGATTAATTTTTGTTATTTTACAATTTACTCATACAAAACCATACATAGTATATTTTAAAGTGTGGAAGATACTCGACATTATAGATAGACCACCATTCAATTTTCTCGATATATTACAAATTTCCTAACATTAAAATACCATACTTCACATGATATCACAATGATAAATGTTTTTTTTAATAATTTCCAGACTCATTTTCCGTGCTTAAGCTTTAAGATTTTTTAGTAGTCTTGATTTTTTTTTTAGAAAATTAAAATTTCAAAACTTCACATAATATCAAGAAAATTTCTTTAAAAAAAAATTCCAACCAATTTTCCAAGAAACATTTCCAAATATCGAGTAAAAAATCAGAAAGATCAGAAAGCAGAACGAAAAATCTAACTTATGAACTCAATTTCACTTACGAAGATATATGCGATATATTTTTTGGAAGTTTTTATTTAGATATAAAAATGCATTTTTCCATCTACTGTAAACCTTTTGTCAACTTATTTCTGTGACATTAAGGACACTTTAAAATATTTTTGGAATCGGTTCCTTTCGGCTTTTATAAAATTCGAAAATTTTAGCTGTGCCTATGAACAAAAAAATGTATAAAAAAACAGATTTTATATGTAAATGCTAATTTTAAATTTTTAGAGCTCTCAAATTGTTTGAATTTAAAATTCTTGTCAAAATGCACAATTTCGGTAAGCAATCGACACTGCGCAGAAAATTTAAACGCGGAACTGAGCTGCAGACCGTACTATAACGGACTTAATTTTCTGCGCAGGGTCTTGCAGCACTCGGTTTATATCGATTGCATACCGACCCGTGGGATAAAGGCCTTAGACAATGTTATACAACATATGTATATTATATAGGCATTCACAAATGTTTTTATTTCGATAAGTGAATTTTTAAAAACATCATCCCGATTTCTTACTGAAATACCGTTACAAAATTTGCCTGCGACCAAAACTGGAACCAAAAACATATTTAAAAATTATTTTCCTTTGCCGTCGTACCGTTAGAAAATGTACTATTTTTGGATCGCCTCATGTAATACGAGATTTCTTCAAAAACATCGTTTCTGCTCATATAATTTTTGGATAATTTCTAATAATATACGTTTTAGAAAGTTAGAAATCCATTGGATTAATTACATTACAGTAAAAATTATACACAATTACATGTTAAATATTTGAAGTTTGTAAAGAATCACGTTTTCTGAAGTTCCTTGAAAATTAAAAAAATATACCAAGCCATTGGAACATTGGGAATGTCCGATCGGACAGAGGAAATGTCCAGTCGGACAGAGGAAATGTCAAGTCGGACAGAAGAAATGTCAAGTCGGACAGAAGAAATGTCAAGTTGGACAGAGGAAATGTCCAGTCGGACAGAGGAAATGTCCAGTCGGACACTGTAAATGTCCTATCGAAAATTGGAAATGTCCGATAGGACAGAGGAACAAGCGTAGTTGAATTTTTGAAGCTCATAGAATTGAAAGAAAACGAAAACGCATTTCATAGACTTAAATAATTCATCTAACACGCGACCAATTTATTACGTGTTTCAAATATGACAAAAGTCCTCAAAAACAAATTAACTCCTGTTGAGTAGATATCAAAATTGGGAATTTATTAGTTTATTTTCTTCAGGGCCTCAAGTATATATCCCAATAAAATAATTCTTGATATATTTTAAAAAAATGTAATTACTTTGACAATATTTCGGTAAGAGTATAATATTATTTCAGCAAAGTTATTTGTAATATTGTTGTTATTTTTTTATTTCCGAATTACATATATATATTTTGCAATTTCGATTTAAAAATGAAATCATTTCGGTGGTATGGGAGAGGAAACATTTTTCTCGTTGACGAGATTTATGTTGGGGTAAAGTGTGTTCCACTCATTGTCCGCGCTCTGACTACTACAGAATGTCTTACTATTATCTACTCATTGACCTAATATCTACCTATTAAATCTAACTGTTGTTAATATCACTTAAACTGGGTGAAGCCCAACTAAGTGCCGCCTAGCGGGTTTTTTGCTGCTTATAATTGCTGTTGTACATATAAAGGGGAAAAACTTGACTAAATTGGTCGAAACCCATCAAAAAGCCACCTGCAGGGACTAGCATTTTATAACAAAAAAAAATCACATATATTGTAACACTTATATCATTCACTATCAGCAGTTTTATGGTCCATAAATTGCATAGGTAACCATTTTTATTAATATATGTGATATGTTAATTTTTAGATTTGCTGTCGACATTTCCAAAAACAAATAAATAGATAAAAAGAATGGCTAGATTGAGTCAGTTTATTTTTATAGTTCTTTTTCTTCACATTTCTACAATGTTCTGTTTTGTTACTGTTCTGTTTTTTACAGTTCTCTTTTGTTAATGTTCTGTTTTGTTACTGTTCTCTTTCGTTAATGTTCTGTTTTGTTACTGTTCTCTTTTGTTACTGTTCTGTTTCGTTATTGTTTTGTTTTCTCATGAAACCATGGAATTGATTTATTTTAAGATATAGTTGAACTCGTACCTGTTGTGAGCAAAACTAAGCAGTTACTCTCGCGTTTTTCCAAGTAACTTTGGGCAGATTTTCAAAACGTGAGATAATAATGTTTTTTATTTTCATTTCTTTCTAGCCGGAACTATACAAGAACGAGCTGATGAGGCAATCTTCCACAGACTCCGGGGATCTCGAATTCTGTGGAAAGCTGCATTTTGCTCTTAGATACGACCAAGAAATTGAAGCACTCATTGTCAAGGTATGTTTTCAAATTCGGTGATTGTATATTTGCATGGAGAAATTTACTATACATCTGCGTAATATAAGCGCTTACAATTTGATCAAAAGCTAAAACGGACAGAGAATATACCCCAACCTAATTCACTCTGTATAAACCGCTAGTTAGATAGTAGGTATTTACGTACACAACCTCCGAGGTTGGGGTATTTCATTTGTTTTTTTTCCATTTTTTTTACATAGATATTTACATTTCCTTATTCTTTTTAATTAATACACAATTATTTAATTAAGCGTTGAACCTTAAGACCTAGACCTTTTCACTAAAAATAACTTCCAAAAACTTAGCCGAGCTTCAGAGTGAATAAAACTCTCAGTATCGCCCTGGCGTGAGACCACCATTTAGAAATGAAACTATACTGGAAATTACTTTAGCCGTGTTTGGTGATCAAATCTGAATAGTCAGGTACTTCTCCCCTATCCTCTTTCTCATCTCTTTCCCCTGCCTACTTTCCTCTACTGCCTTCAGCCTCACAACATACCCTAATTGGGGTTGCCATAGTCTTACTGGCTCCAGATGTGTGGGAGCAGTTGGGACTCTTAGGCGAAATTTACATTAAAAAAATACACATACATTAGGACTTTTCAGGTCTGTAACATAACATAACAATGTTTTATTGTTTTTGTATTAAATTACAATATCAAAGTGATAAAACCCTACGCAATATAAAAAAATAAATAAAAAGTAAAATACGCTTGTCGTGGGACAATGGAACAATATTTATATAGGGGCGGCAAAAGGGTTTACACGTCCTTCCAGGATGAAATGGTTCCCAACCTTGAAGTAGGACGTTGCTATCAATCGACCGTAGGATCTGCGCGCTCCTTGATAATATTTCACTACTTTGCCTTTTATAATCCCACGTTTCCGTGATAAAAGATAACGTTCAGAGATCAAAGTTTCTTAAGCAAAAGTTTGGTTAAAATCCTTTTTACGGTTGGTAAACTTGCAGGTCTGTCGGATATTTTTAAATATTCTCTTTTTAAACTTTCTTTAAAGTTTTACGTGCTAATTTAAAAAAACATCAGTAACAAAGAACCGTGAAATTTGAGGGTTATTAGACGGGTTTAGTTTATTTATTTATTGGCAAACCTACATCTAATTTACCAAATAAGTAATATGAAATGAAGATGAATGTACATTATAAGTACAGGATCGAATATGGATTAAGTTAAGATAGAAATAAACATAAGAGCATCGAAGTTACAAGTCAAACTAAGACCTCACTACAAGTCGTAACATACTAAATATTGTAGTATGTTACGACTTTTAGTGAGGTCTTGAAGTTACAAGTCAAGTGAAAGCCTCACTAGAAATCGTAACATTTATAATATTTCTTCATTTGTTATTGACTGACAAAAATCATTTCGTGTCTTGAGTTGACCAGTCTACACATTCTAGACAGTGGTAATTGGTATTCATAATTAGTCGAGGGTTGATTAAGTAAGAGCTATTTCTTGATAAAAACTTTTTTGGTTTATTAATGTTATTTTATTAATCATTTATATCTTACATACTACATTTTCTCTTGCTTGACGTGGCTCCTACTATACATCTTGAATCTATCAATTGATGCAGACTTTAAAGTTTGCGTCAGCGAATTATAATACTTGATTCATTATAATGATTATTCTTGCATTATAAACTATTTTGTCCTTTTAGTCCTTTTTTAGTAGCCTGATTTCATTGCGCTTCCTTGTGTTATGTCTGTGAATGTCCTTGTTGAATGTAATTTTGTTAGAAAAGTATTTTGGTAACAGGTTGTTTATTATTGTATGTATAAATATCACCGCGTTCAAGGTTATCATTTGTTTCACTGTTAGCCGATTTAGTTCCTTTTAACATCGTACTTACTGATGAATTTCTTTTTCGCATTGCTCTATTTTGGAGAATTCGCAACTTATTTTGTTCTCTGTTGTTGTATTAGAAAAGAAGCGTTAGTCATAGACAAAGTGTTCTCCAATAATAGAGTTGTATATAATAATTGTAGTTTTATAGTTCTTTGAAGATTTGGTAATAATATTTACACATTATTAGATACAAGGGTTTTATCGCTAAAACGACTTGAACTCAATATAAAAGAAATAGAAAATATAATAAATCTGGTGTAATGAGATCAATAGAATGGGAATGAAGTGAAATAACATCACATCTTCAATAGCTACTTTTGTAAAGTCAGTAGTGTGATGTAGTTTTCTGCGTAAATGGTATAATGTTCCTAGCAACCTTCGCTTCCTTTCTCTGTTAAACTCTTTCAAAATGGCAAGTCGAAAATTAAAATAAAGGAAACAGCTCAGTGCTTTGTGCGTTGTTCGTATGGACGAAACCATTAATAAATCCATTACTTTTCTGTGAATTGTATATGTACCATTAACAGCTTTCTATAATATCAGTGGTGAATCTAAATTATTTGGTTAGTTATGTCAAATACCAACCAAGTGAATAATATTGATAGTGTTATCTGCTTCGATTAGACGAGGCCATTCCCAAATTCTGAAAATCACGAACATTTGTTTTTCATCCATTGTCTAAATATTCATCCGTAAATTTGGTCGGCACGTCCTTGGTAATTTCCGTTAAATCATGTAGAATAGTTGTCGAGTTTCGAACCTTTATCATCCCAGCCTCGGAGCTTCACTTCCAGGAATTATTTGAAATAACACTCGGTGTTAATTATTAAAACGGTTGGGAAAATGATTTTGCCGTTTTAACCAGCTATTGTGTAACGCTAAAGTTGAGAACCAAAAATAAAGGACTTAACACATTCAAGGAGATTTGCAGGAAATATCGATGTTTCTAATGGCGGTAATAGTGATTAATTTTTGGGTTATTATGCCGCTTCCTCTATCTTTTGCCAACGTTTTGGACAGCGTTACAGTGTCGCTTAGTCTGTACTAAAAAAATAAGGATTAGATATATTTGACGGTCTCCGGGTAAGGCTCACGACTACAAATCCAGAGGTCGTGGTTTCAAATCCGAGTGATGTTTATTTAATTAATTTTAGTTTCATAGTTAATTAATTCAATGTTTATGACACGTTCCAGAGTGGAAGATACTCCAGTATCGCCTTAATAAAAGACAACTATTCAGATTTAAAAACATACTTAAAAACGGCTTTAGCAGTGTTTGGTGACCAGATCTATATGACTACATACTTCCCCACTTCCTCTTCCCGTCTCATTCCTCTTTCTGCTACCTTTAGCCCCACAACATACCATAATTGGGGATGCCATAGTATCACTTGCTCGAAACGGTTGGGAGCTGTTGGCACTCTTGTGCAGTATTCACATTTAAAAAAAACATTTCATTTGTATAAGGAACTAGGCAGATAGCCTTACATTACATTTAAAGTTCTGTAAACCCAGTTACATAAAATACGTAAGGGTAAACGTAACGTACGTTATAATATTCGCCTTCATTGATGGTGTTTATTAAATTATTTTATAAAATACACTTTTTGCAAGTTAGTCTTAAAATCTATGAACTTGAAGATTATAACTTACGTTACGTTTACCCTTAATTTCCATGACAAGTTCGCAGAACCGTAAGCAACTTCGCCATTCCGCTCAAATACCCCTTTTTATTACTCGCTCCGCCCATTTCCTTACCGCCCCCGCCCTTACACGTAATTAACCTACTTCCCTTTAATGAATTCAGGTCCTGGAAGCACGTGACCTGCCCATCAAGGACGTAACAGGGAGCAGCGACCCCTACATCAAGGCTTTCCTGCTCCCAGACAGGAAGAAGAAGTTCCAAACCAAAGTTCACAGGAAGAATCTCAACCCTGTCTTTAACGAAACTTTCATCTTCAGGTAAAAAAGTTTTTTTTTCTTGTTTATTTAATTCAAAGTTCTTGGTTCACATTCTTGGAATGACCTTCTTCTGTTTAACTTGATAACTGTGTAAAAATGAGTGATTCTTTCTTTAGTTGTTCCGTTAAGGTCCCGTAGTAAGTATTCAAAGATGGTTGGAATCGGGATGTAAGAAGAATGTAAGAGGAGCGCGTTTATATTAAAAAACGATAATAAACAAGCGAAAATGGTGAAAGTATAAACACTGTGCATTTTTTCACACCTATAACATATTAAATTACAGAACAAACGTGTTTTTAATAATTTTCGTAGCTACCTTTGTGATTTTTTTCCATCGACGGAATTTCATATAATTACCGTTTCGGCTTTACAAATGTACGTATATATAGATATTATCTTAAAAAATAACATTAATTTTTTTAGGAATATAAAGTGTGAAAAAGATAAATGTCATAAATCGGTATAAATTCGGAATGCGGGGGCTTAAATACTCGTCATACACGCTGAGGTTGGATTAAATGCTTTTTTTGGTGCTCAGAGTGGTAGGTACTCTTAGTATCGCCCTGGTTGTCGGAATGTCGGAATACGTGTTCTTGAAAATCCGATTATTTTCGCATTTCGTCATGATTTATAATCAAGCGACATAAATGCGACATAAGTGCACGCGCCTTTATAATGTATAATACTGCGACATAAATACGACAATATACGGATTTTCATGAACACGTGTTCCGACATTGTGATAGTATATTCGTAATTCACTAAAAGTTTATCAGGAAACCAGTTAATTCATTAGTTAGGCCTGCAATCCAGTTTTTAACCTTTAACTTTCAGGTCCATTTGTTGGACGTAAAAGAAACACTTATCTATTGTTTATCGATCTGCACAGATATACTGAGCTACAGCAACGCATGGTGGGATACAGCTAGAATTTTTTTTTGTATTGATTTATTCTAGTTTTTTGACCACTCGAGTAAGTTTCGACATATTATGCCGAGTTTGCAAAACGTCTTGAGTGATCGAACGCCATAATATGCCAGTTTTGACTGGCAAAATTCGCTCATTTACGATTTTTTTATATTATTTTTTAAACTCTAAAAATATAGTAAAAACAGTAATATATAGGTGAGTTCATTGGCCATATAGAACTATAATCAGTTTACATGTATCGCTATTAAAATTCAGAAGTATGATTTTTTAAATGAGGGTTGAAATTTCCAACACTAATACCAATCACTCAACTCATATTACAGTTATTGACGCGAGCACTTGAATGGTTATTAAAGCGATGCCATACGTAGTAATGCAAAATCATGTGTTTTTGGTTTGAAAATTTGGTCGCCTAGAAATTTTTCAGATGCTGTAATTAAATACTGCGAGTAGAATACATCTTGGACTTTGAAATAATCGAGTATTTTTTAGATAAGTCTTTTTATAAGCTCAGAAAAAAATTATGTTTAAAGCCTATGAAAACTACTTTAAAGTTCAAATCCTCCTACTTACGAACCTATTTTCGGTTATGATTTTATTTTATAATGTGGAAAATTAAGTTATTTATAAAATGATCGAAAAAAAATTTTTGCCTGAACATCCACAAAATAAAATAAAAGGCACTTTTTGGCTATGTTTTTTTCTTGCATAAATCAAAACAGGAGGATGGTGTTAAGCGGGAATTTAAACATTATCGCCATCTACGTAAGGGTTGTTATTGATAGCGGCTCAATTTAAAATATTCCACGACGTAGTGGATCGCCTTAAAGAATAAAGGATTTAACCCGCAGTGGCACTAAGATTAATTTATTTCACGACGCAAGAAGATTCATTATTTTGTTTAATTGTTTATCCTTCTGATTTAACTGAGACTCTTGTTTATGACCTAGTTACTTAAGCCTGGTAGTCAACATAAAAAACTAATAATAATACTGTCTTTAAGATACTTGAGTATTTTATTATGTAGATTAAGTTACGAATTACAAGAATTTCATTAATCATCCAATTCAAAATTAATCTGTTAAATTTCTGTTATTTATATGTTCACCCATCGTTTAAACTCGTTTAAAGTAAGCTTATTAATACTTAAGATTTCGTGCTACATGAAGCTCTGATAATTCTACAGCTGTTGCACAATGAGACCGATAAAATAGCTAACGATTACGCCTCCGATAATAACGTCGCGACGCTGTAACAGCGCGGAAAAACCAAATTATATACTGCGTTATTAAAGTTCACTCGTTATTCGTATGAACATCACTATATGTTCTTCGTCTGGTGCAGTCTCCCATCGTAGATTAGCTGTCATCACACTGCAGGTCTCAAATACAGGGTTTTCCAATAAGAGGTGTTATTTTGAACAGCCCGCTATATCGGTAGATGTTACTTTTGAAGCTATCATTTTTTGACATTTGACAAGTAAAAACTACGCCATTAATAAAAATGGTAAAAACAATACACGCTTCAACAATGCATTGAAGTTATTAAAATTCACTTGAGTGAATCAAATGCAAATCATCTTGAGTGATGAGGCCCATTTCCACCTCGGTGGCTTCGTCAACAAGCAAAATTGTCGCATCTGGGGCTCGTAAAACTCAAGAGTTATTGTTCAAGGCCTCTCTATCTTCAACGTGTGACTGTTTGGCGCGGTTTATGTCCATCGGAGTCATTAGACCATACTTTTTCTAAAATGATGCTGGAGCAACAGTTACGGTGAACGGATCGCTAGCGAGAGATGATTAATGATTTTTCATGGCCGGAATTGGATAGGGTATTTTTTTTTTGGCTAGATATGTAAAGCATTTAAGCATTAAAATGAATCATCAACATAAAAAAAGTTTTTATGTTGACGATTTTTAAAAAAAGAATCGCAAGTTGCGTCACAATACGAAGTATGTCAAAAAAATACAAATAAATAGTAGTATATCTGTGTGTAAGGATATAATGGCCAACCTTATGATACCAGAGATAGTCTCATTTTTAATGTCAGTGCCATACAATTTTTTCTTAAAAAAATGATAATTCCTTCATTTGTACACGCAATTGCTTCGTACGAAATTTTATTAATGATCAGCAGAATCCATTTCTAGCCAAAAAAAATACCCTTGAAAATTCAAGTCTCTATGTCTATGAAAGGTGATTTTCAGCCCACTGTGCGACGCCAGTGGCGGCGGCAGTTGGGCGTGTTGCATGTAGCCCTATGGCTAATAGCGTGTCGCTACATATATTATCATATATGTTTTATAAAATGTGTGGGATTTTATAAACTTCTCCACATTCTAGAATAAACTTGTTATTATTTCTGACCGTTCGGAATTTAATTTTTTGTTTTTGTTTATTTATTATTTTTATTTCTTGTTAGAACAATTCCGATGAGTTACTAAACTCATTTTAGGATGAGAGGAACTTACAATACATAGGTGGAAGTTAATAGGTACAAATTTAAATTGGTATTTTGATATCAACATTATAAGTTTCACATACAAAACAGTACAAAAATTGAAAAATATCATAATTATAATTTTCGCATACAAAGCAGTACACAAATAGAAAATGGGAGGTTAAGTTGACCAAACAAGAAGAAGAAAAAAAAGAAAAAGACAGGGATATACACATAAGCACAGAGCCAAGGTAGGAATTTAAAAGAAGGTACTTACCCACTAATACATTGGTAAAAATAGATTGGATTCTATTACAAATACAGGGGATAGAAAGGGAAAAGAGAAAAAACAGAGTACAAAACGACAAGAATTACCTACTTAATTTCGTTTTCAAAAAATATTCTTTTAAAGCCTTACTTTGAATTTTTTAACTATGCTGGCTGTTTTTATACATATCTGGAAGAGAGTTATTGAGTGTGTAGGCAATATAGTTAAGAGATTTTATTTTATTTTTATTTTTTTGTATTATTATTATAATTATTATTTTATTTTGTTTTCGTTTACTGTGTATGTATTATCTTAAATTATTTTTAATTTTACTTGATATATTCAATGTATAATATGGAGCTCTTGGGATTGCACCACTCTCCCCAAGATCTGGAATAAACAAGAAAAAAAACTATTGAACAGAATTGAACCGGAAGTACCCACTTACGCGGCACACCCGATTTAATTATAATATCATAAAACGAATTCACATTAAAAAATTGGCTAAAAATATAACTATAAAACAGAAATATAAATAATAATATCTTCAACATATAATGAAATCCTCTCTTTAATCGTAACGAAAACAAATATAAAATTTATTCATGTGTCTACTAAACCAAACTCCATAAAATTATTTATGTAATATATGTACTGTTTCATTTTGAAATACATAATGTTAGAATAATGAGGAAATCTATAATTATTGTTTTCTCGGTTAAGTAAATTGCGCATGCCTAAACCAACCATATTTCCTCAGTACTTCCACATGTCAGTACTTCCCCACCTTCCTCTCTTATCTCCTTCCCATTCCCACTACCTACAGCCTCACAACATACCCCAATTGGGGATGCCATGGTCTCACTGGCTCCAGACGGTTGCGAATAGTTAGAACTCTCTCGCGGTTTCACATAAAAAAATAAATTGTGAATATAATTACTATAACCTATATAACTACCCGTGTAACAAGCTCATTTGGGAAGATGACTCAGTAATCGCACGCTGTAATTACTTTACGCAAAATTTTAAAAACTTTTTACAATGCGTAAACTATCTTTAATATTACACGATTCATCTCGAAGATTGCTTCTTTCTTGGGACTTTACAGGGCGAAGTTTTGTCCTGTCACTAATAAATTATCATGTTCGTAATCTCTCAGCGTTGTTGGCCTGAATACAAATAGGTACTCCATTAAACCTTTGACAAATCCTGCCGTCAACATTAGCTTTATCCCATAGTCTTGTTTATACTCAGGATTAAAGTATCTGGGAGCAAATTGCGCGACAGCGTTTTACTTCCTTCGTCCTTCCTGTAAGAAATTTGTACCAGCTATGAAAGGAATTGACATTTTAGGGCCTTCCTGAAACGACTTAAACAGGTAGACACTACAATGCTTTATGGGTAGAAAATAGATTCGAATTTAACATCTTCTAGTTAAATAAGATTAAAAAAAATATTATTTTTTGTGCCCAGCTGTCCCAGAGACAAAAAAAAGAACAGAAGCAACTTGATTTTAGTTACATGGAGTCTGAGATTATGATGTCCCATTAAAGTTGATGATAGATTAACAATCCTCGCTCTCTGTCACCTACCTTGGTTATATTGGAACTAATTTAGTCCATTTTATTTACATGCAAATTATGTACGTAAATAAAATACATTTTATTATTGTATCTTATAAAATTGGAAAATAGGGACCTTACCATTTTGTCTAAATATTTCAAAAGTATCAATTTCAAAAAATGAAATCGTTTATTTAATTATTTGTCTAAACCTGGATCGAACCCAGGTCGATGATCGAGAATCGAGGCTCAGATCACTTCACTCCTGCAAAGAAGAATGCTTTTTTCTAATGATAGTTTATAAATTCATTCGAACAATTTAAAAAATATATTCTTCGTTGTTAACACCCGCTAAACCGCCAAAACAGTTTGAAATTTGGATAATTTTACAATAATAATTGAAACACCAAAGCACACATATAACGAGAAACCACAACATAGAAAATAGAGACCTACGAATATCGTTACAAGTTACTACAATACAAAGACATGAAATACACAGATAGACAGATATAACACAGGTCACATGTTGAAAGACATGTAACATACTAAAACACATTTCATATTTATACATAATATTACAAGTATAAAATCAATGGACACTCATGTATTTTGATTTATTAACCATTGAATTGAAAAACTAACAAGTTCGAACAACTGAAATAACTAACTAAAGTTGACCAGATAACTTTTATAATACAGGGTTTTCCAATAAGAGGTGTTATTTTGATATTCAATCGTAAAAGATCAATGGTTTCGTTGCTTGTGTGGCATGTAGCGCCATCTTGTTGAAATTAAACGTTGTCCAGATCAATACCATCCAATTCCGGCCATAGAAAATCATTAATCATCTCTCGATAGCGCAATCCATTCACCGTAACTGTTGCTTAAGCCTCATTTTCAAAACAGTAAGGTCCAATGACTCCGCCGGACCATAAACCGTACCAAACAGTCACACGGTGAGGATAGAAAGGCTTTTCAACAATAACTCTTGGGTTTTCCGAGCCCCAGATGCGACAATTTTGCTTGTGGACGAAGCCACCAAGGTGGAAATGGGCTTCATCACTCAAGATGATTTGCATTTGATTCCCTCAAGTGAATTTTAATAATTTCAATTCGTTGTTGAAGCGTGTATTGTTCCACTTTTATTAATGGCGTAGTTTTTACTTGTCAAATATTAAAAAATGACAGCTTCGAAAGTAACATCTACCGAAATAGCGGGCTATTCAAAATAACACCTCTTATTGGAAAACCCTGTACAACTCTGGGTAACACTTACATTATCTACTACTTTTATCGGTTCATGAACTCGAGCATTATTCATAATTCATCATTTTATTCAAACCCTTCTTCGTACTAATTTCTCCTCTGTTGTTTTACATTAATTTCAAAACACCGATACGCAATTTAAATTCATTACACAGGATAGATCAATCAACGTTTTGAAAATTCAGAAGCAGTCGTCGTATTGTTGAGAGCATCTGTATTATTATTTCGTAGCTCATATTTCATCCCGCCTCCCAAGACCTGCTTACACACATAATACAAATTTTCAAAGCGTTCGGATTTCAGACCCAGACTCCAATATCGATTGCTCGGAATCGTTATACCTTGTAAGGTCTTATTCAGATGTCTATGAAAAATTTTTTAGTATCAAAAAAAACAATATTTACAGATCCCTCCTGAGATATCAATACCTCCTTCTTCCAAAAAACCATTTTACGTCCTTGCGAATTCTTTACGGTTGGGCTGTATTATTTATCGTCGCTTTTACAGTGGAGTGACCTTTTCAACTGATAAGCTTTTCGTTTTGTCAAAAAAACCAGCTGAACACTTCAGGCTAATTTTTTCGCTTTTGGTTAAAGCTCATATGACCTCACAGGAATCGTTGTCTCCCTTACTGTTTTGGTGAGATATAAGCGGTGTCAACAGGAGAAAACAACACACTATTTCGACCGCAAGGTTCCAATCGGGATGTAAAAAAAACTTATGGGACTTTGTGAATTGTTTATTTTTATTTTTTAAATGAAACGTTATCGTTATCGTTAAATTGTAATTAAAGTGACTGTAATGTTTATAATACATTTGTCTAATGAAATACGCGCGTTTTTTAATACATTTGGTTCATTATCAGTAATTTAAGTTACAAAAACGTAAAGCGACCCATTTTACTTTTACTTTTTTATGTTTGCATTCAAAATTTTAACATTTAAAAATATATTTGTTAAACACTTATAATAAATCATTCATGATCTTTCAATAACAGTTTTTGGATACGTTCAGTAATATTCCATTTATTTGGATTTAATTGCAAAGCGGAAAAACTCCGACTGAGGAGTTAATTTTAGCAATGTTCTCAATTGTTTTTTAAACTGGGCGATTGTTTATGAAAGCCTTGTGATAGTGTGTGTCTTCGGGAGTGAGAAACTGTTATGATATTACCCTGGACCTAAAGATGTACAACTCTTTTTTTTTAATATTGCATTTCTTTAGCAATAAAAAACTTACGCAAATAAATCACGATTGTGTAATGAAACTGAAATGAGAAAAATTTCATCTCATTGGTTATAATTTTTTAAATAATACTGTATTTATAACCAAAGTTTGAAGATGGCCTTGAACAGCTATCAATAATATTAAAAACTAAAACACTGAAGGGTAAATTATAGGGAGTTTACATCTCCCGAAAATAATAACAACATTACTTTCACCCACAATTATGTGAGACTGGTATCACTGTAAACCTGCGCGCAATACCTCGCGCGGCAAATATTTAATTCTTTCTCCAGTGGTCTAGCCGCCGGTTTAGCCCTAAATCTCCTCTAACGTACGCGATCTGTTTTGTTCATAAAATTATTATAACGTGAGTTTTGTTAAAATAAAAACTAAATTGGAATTATCCGAATTCTTATTATTACACACCGAGAGTAATCACTTCACCTTGGATTCTGCGGATTGGAGAACCACAGAATCATTAAGCCAACAACCCATTTAAATTGGCGTAATCACAATCCTCCAAATTTGGTGACCCCGACGTGAATGAACACGCAACCTTCTGATATGGAGTCAGATCAGAGGCTGCGTGTTCAATCACGTCGTCACATAAGATAACAATTCTCCAAAACACTTAATAACATTATAAAATTTGGTTAACATTAAAAAAATAGGAAAGAAAAATACTTTTATGAATCAAACACAAAGACAATGAATAACGTATTAAATTTTCTAATAGGTTTTGTGTGGGTTTTTTGAGTAGGTGGGTACTGAAGACGGTACTGTAGCAACATTATGTAGAGCAAGCTGATGTAAACACTAAAAAAACACGTTTCTTTGTTAAATCATGTAATTTATACTTTGCCAAAGATGAAACTGTTCCAGGAATCTCTTTTTGCCATCGGTTTAAAAATAGGTGAGGAAAATCTTTAAAAATGCGTGCGTCATAACATTTGTATCTAACCTGTGTTTAATCTCTATTTAATAATGTAATCTTGTTCATGTTCATAAAATAAGCCCATTACGTAGTCCTACTAAATACTTTTTATCGTGGCAGTTTTGTTGAAATGCTTTCAAGGGATTTGATTTTTTTTTACTTAAAAGCTGTAAAACACAACCATTTTTTTTTTTTTTTTATTATTTATTAACCAATAAATTAACATACATTTTTTTGGTATAATCCACCTCACTAGGCTGAGCCTGTTCTGAGGTGGCGGGAGTTTGATTTAATTTTAGATAATGCGAATTTACATAGAATCAAAGATGTAGATAAAAAGATATACATAAAATATAAATAAAAAAGATATATAATAATTAGAAAGATAAGAATTTTAAAAAGAAAAAGAAAAACATAAGAAATAATGAAAATACATATAAATGAGTGAGAACAGAAGAGAAAAATTCAGGCGTGGAGTGCCACAATTTATGGTATTGTAGATGTTATCTGTCCGCAGTATACAATGCCTTTGTTGACTATCCATGTGTGGATTTTGTGTCTTATATTTACACTTGTTGCCAGGTCTTTAATATCTTTTTCCATTAAATTGAAAATTTTTGGGGCCAGATTATGAAAATGTCTTTGTCCATAGGTGGTATTTATCTTCGTTTTTCATTTGTTTAGTAATTTTCTTTGTAGGAGTTCTGCGTTAACACAAAAATTTTAAGCTAAAGCTGTCACTTCAATTATCAACTACGGAGCTTTAAAATTATAGAAATATCTGTCAACACTAGAACAAGTCGACTTTCTTGTAAAGTTTTTTATTTGTTAACATTTCTAGTCGCAATATAGTATGCGAATCAGTTTGTGGTAGACTGTAATCGATACTTGACTTCACTATTAGTATAGATAGTTAACATAATTGGGAAGGGATTTTGATATACCCCTGGTCTTCTGAATCACTGCACAAGTTGCCGTAGTAGATTCGATATTGAACGCACTAAAGTAACGTGTTCACTGTACCGGCAGACTGATCATGTGTTAATATAAAATTGAGGAAAACAAAAATAAATTCAGACACAAAATGGATTAAAGAACAAAAAAGACAATATTACCAAAATTTCATAACATGAAATAATAAAACCTACACCTAACACACAAAACCAATATAAAACACACATCACTCACAATCACAAATCATGAAATATAAATTTACCGATTTTTTCCTTTATTTCGTTTTATTTCTTTTTATTTTAATTAATGTTAATTTTAAATCTATATTTTTAATTTTATTTTAACAACAACTAATGAAACCTCCACACAGGAGGCCCTGGGAAAATGATTTCCTTCATGGCCTATGTCACCTTTGGGGATGTTATGTGGAGGGTCATTTTGAGGAGAGGAAGGAGTGATTTTTTTTTTATTGTGAAAAACAGTTCACATTTATAACTAATTACATTGCGGGCCCATTTCAACGGTTTTCCGTGGTCAGCTGTTTGTTTTCGGACTTCGGACCCTTCAAGATGTGCCCAGGAGATTGGTGAAGTCATCAAATCGGCGATGGATGGCTTCATAAAATCGACTACTAAAGAAACTGGTGTGGGCTCAAAGCCGTGGTTCAGTCGACAATGCTCCGAAGCAGTTCGACGAAAAAACGTGGCTTACCGAGCCTACAACACATCTCGAACGCCCGAAAGCAGATCAGCATACAACAAATCGGCAAAGGAATGCAAGAGAATCATTAATAGGTCAAAATTCGAACACGACCTGCAGATCAGCAAAAAGCTGACTGCCTGCCCGCATGGCAGCAGAGTATTCTGGTCGCTTGCGGGCTCAATAAGTCGAAATTTTTGCAAACCCAGTTTGCCAACTCTTATCAGACCTGACGGCTCACTAGCAAACACCGCCACCAAAAAGGCTAACCTATTAGGTAAAATGTTTGCTGAAAACTCGACCCTCGACGACGGAGGTGCTGTTCCGCCGTCGGTTCCTCACTGCGGCTTCTATATGAAAAAGCTGAGGATCCGGCATCGGGATGTACTCCACGTCATACGGGGGCTCGATGTTAACAAAACTAGTGGACCTGATGGAATACCTGCCCTGGTATTGCAGAGGTGTGCTGCGGAAATAGTTCCAGTTTTGACAAAGCTCTTCAAAATGTCCATGAAGTGTGGCACTGTGCCCTCTGGTTGGAAAAAAGCGGTCATTCACCCTATTCCCAAGAAAGGTGACCGCTCCAACCCGGCCAACTACCGCCCCATAGCGATCACATCAGTTCTGTCCAAAGTGATGGAACGTGTGATCAACGACAAACTGCTCACATACCTCGAGAAGAACAAAATTATCAACGACCGTCACGGATTCCGGCGGAACCGCTCGTGCGGTGATCTTCTCGCGTATGTGACGCATGTTTGGGGACGGTGCCTGGAACGTCACGGTGAGACCCAAACGGTCGCACTAGACATATCCAAGGCCTTTGACCGGGTCTGGAGGACCACCGAGGACTTGTCAACAAATTGCATTCTTACGGACTTCCCGCATCCCTGTGTACGTGGATTGCTGACTTTTTAAAGGATAGGTCGATTCAGGCGGTTGCTGACGATTTCACCTCTTCCTCGCACTCCATAAATGCTGGCGTCCCACAGGGATCGGTTCTGTCTCCGACTTTGTTTTTGTTGCACATCAATGACCTTTTGACATGTGCACCGATTCATTGTTACGCGGATGACAGTACAGTTCATGATAGTTTTTTGTTTGACAAGCCCCCAAAGGGAACACAAACTCCAACGGCTCGGAGTGCTTTGAAGCAGAGAATGGACGGTTATCTCGAGAGTATTTCCTCCTGGGGTATAAATAATCTCGTCGAATTTAACGTTTCAAAGACCCAATCCGGTCTGATTACGTCTAAAAGGGATACAAATGATAATCTAGTCTCCTTCAACGGAAGCAATCTTCCGAACAGGCCTTCCATTGATATGCTTGGTATAACTATAAGTGACCAGCTCAGGTACGGGGGCTCCATCGAAGCCAGAGTAAAGTTGGCCTCTCAGAAGCTGGGCGTACTGTACAGGGCCCGCAGATACTTTAATAATACACAACTGCTGACCCTGTACAAATCGCAAGTGCACCCTGCTGTCGAATTTGGCAGCCATCTCTGGTCCGGAGCCCCTAAATACCTAAAAAAAACCCTAGACTCTGTGCAAAAACAGGCGGTCCGTTTGATAGATTCCCCAATCTTAACAAATGGACTGCAATCTTTAGAGCACAGGCGTCAGGTAGGTATGCTGTCCTTGTTCTATCGGTATTACAATGGAAGATGCTCTGAGGAACTAGCGTCATTGATCCCTTCGGCACCGGTGCGTAGTCGGGATACACGCCAAACGCGCGCCCAACATTTGCACACAGTTGACACTTGTCACATGAGAACGAGTCGCTTCTACGATTCGTTCTTAAGTTCAACAGCTCGGCTGTGGAACGAACTGCCGGCCTCTGTGTTTCCTCCCTCCTACAACATGGGACTCTTCAAGACCCATGTTCACTCCTTCCTCTCCACAAAACGACCCTCCACACAGCATCCCCAAAGATGACATAGGCCCTGAGGGAAATTATTTTCTTCAGGGCCTCCTGTGTGGAGTTAATATAAAAAAAATTCCATTTGTAGTTAATAGATTAATTATATTAAAATTAATTATATAATATAATAGGTACATTTATAATGACAGGTGCTAAAGAATACTATTATTTCGCTCTTGAAGTGATTGAGATTCGATTGAAAAATGTCAATTTCGGAAGAAAGGTTGAATAGGTTGTAGGTTGTTGTTTAGTAGGTTGGTCCTGCCTCTTGGAAAAATAAACAGCCTATGTTGCCTCGCTCTGGTGAAGTTATCGGGCACATAAAGTGATAATTTTTTCAGAACATCAGGATTGCAAATCTGCCCGTTTAGCAGCTTGTGTGCTATTAATACCAATGCAATTTTTCTCCTAACGTCAAGACGATTTAATCTCAGCATTTCCGCGAGGAAATCCGAGGGATCCAACAAAGGGTAGTACCCAAACTCTCGCATGTACAGGTACCGCATGAACTAATATGGGTCTTGAAGAGACCGGTGGAACTGGCAGCTAAATACAACATTGGGAGCCCTTGCGATTTGTACAGGATCAGCAGTTCCGTACAGTACGCCCGCCTCAATTCCAATGAATGAAAAGGAAATACAAAACGTGATTTTATTATGATATCATAATCATTAAGCGTATGTTTTTTCAGCGTGCTCTATGAAGACCTCCGCTCCAGAACGCTACAGTTCTCAGTGTACGACTTCGACCGCTTCAGCCGCCACGACCTCATAGGCCACGTGTCACTCCGGGGCCTGTTGGAGAGCGCGGATCTACAGCAAGAGATCGAGTACACGATGAATATACTGTGTGCGCCGCAGGTGAGTCACTTAACCTATTAAATTACAAGATTATCCCCTGTTTAGACTGTTCTGTGGAGCTGTTACCATATTGTGTTTGTTATGGCTATACGAGGTTTAGTACGAGTAAGAAAAGTGGATTTCATTCGGCTGCCAGAAAAACTGCATAAAAACTAAAATATATTATATACGCACAGCGCCACTGATCACACTGCCACGCTTCGCAACGGATCACGTGACACGCGCTCCGTCACCTCTGTACGGCGCTGCTGGAACGAGACGGAATGTATATCAAGTGATGCTCTGAGATACCCAGTGGCGAAGCGTGATAAAAATATTTATTTTTAAAAATTTCACTGCTATGCAATTAGGGAACCAATAATAATAATAGAGTTGTGAGGCCTCTTTCACTGTGGGACTTGGTTTCGGTTTGGTTCGACTCTTTCCGCGACCCAATATTCTGCCCTCTTGTGGGGGCTGCGTGTAAACTCAACTTTCCTGTGGAATTCTTGTGATATCAGTCGGTAAATTTTTCGGGTTACGCATATGATTATTTATTTTTCACGGCCTCCGTAAAACAGTTGTATACAAGTAGATATATTACAGAGATTACAGGTGTAGAACACATAAAGGTTTGGTAAATTAACATTTGTTAAACATTTTAATGCGCAATAAATTTGTGGTTTCATATCCCAAATTAATAAAGATTTATGCCTAAGCATAAACCCAAAGGCTATTTCGAATAGAAACCTTCTGAATTATAGTATAATTATATTATTAAAGCTTCTAGAACATTCTTTACGGTTTGATTTGTATTATTATTTAAAACATTGAAGAGTTGAGCAACAGATTTCTTAGTATTATTATCATCGCTTTATTCAGGTTTTGTTGCCAAATTCGCAAAAATTCAGGTTCTCAGTAAATAAGGTCAAATTAATTCAATTTCTTTGTAAATATATCCTTCATTCCAGAGGCAAATTCTAAAGGTTTTTGGTGCCACCGTAATTCGATACAAAAAACCTTTTGAAAGAATTAGATAATGTTATTTTGATTACGGAAATTTTTTTGCCAGTTTGTTAGTTGGGAAATTTAGAATAACGAAATTTAATTTGACCCGGTAATACAATTAGGTACATAATTCAATGGGTAGAATTAATTTAAATTATTAAATAATTTTAGTTTTTTTTAATGAGAGATCATAACTTCAATCCTTCTTTAGAAGATGACAAATTACATTTTAAAATTATTACTCATTAGAATGAATTGAACATTTGCTACGTAATTCAACAAATCAATTATGTTATTCGGGAATGTATGAAACGAGGCGTACGTTCAGTATTTTCAGATATAATAGGTACCGGATTCCTTTTTCAGGATGCTTGTTTAAAAATGTTGAAGCTTTAAGGAGTCTGTCCACATAACCGAAGCATACCATGACCGTGCTATGAACGTATCAGGTTCAAAAAGAAACACGACACACCTATGCGTTGCAGTGGGGGTAGAGCATCTATATCCTATCATACTTGTCGTGACCTTGGCCATTTCGGCGTGCGCAAGTAAATATCATTTCATTTAAAATAATACACACAGAGTGAATAATGTGTAATTCGCTCGCCACTCCTAGATATGCTTAAGCCAAGTTTAATTATTACAAAACACAAAAATTCAAGTTAGTTAAATAATAATGCAGGACAAAGAATACACTGAGGCATGCAAATTATTAATTATGAAACGCCTTACTTTAAGAACGTTTAGTCAAATTAAACAAAACAATAATTGGGAAAACCTTCAACAACCATTTATAATTTCCGTTATATTACTCGGAAATCAATAATGGCATGGAAAATTAAAATAAAAATTTCATTATAAGCACCTATATGGAAATAATATGAATATATATGTCGTCTATAAGAGACCTTACCACAGTTTTATTAATTTTTTCAATGTTTTTTTTTTAATATTATACGCCCATTTGTGCTTTTACACAACACTGTGATAATATATGCATAATAATTCAGTGGAACATTAATAAAAAGTAAAATTTGCAAAGCTCAATTATTATTATTACTGAGGTAAGTTATTATAGCCTTCTTGTAACTATATTCCGTGCAGATGAGCACATCTACAATTTTTGCGAAAGTATTGCCAACTACATGCAATTAGGTACAAGCGAGTATCTAAATAACGCAGTAATGATATTATGATAGCAATTAAAAATAATTTTAAATCGAGTAGTTCTAGTTGGTGCGTTGAAGGTGATTACACTAAAATCAGGGCTGCCTATAATTAAATTAATAACTTTAAAAAATAATATATGCCTTTAGAAGACGACACAGCAGTCACGCTTAAAAATAATTACCCAGTGGAACTTTTTAATTGAATATGTAAAAGAAAAATTAAAAATAAGTTCTTCAAATTAAATTTGAAAACAATTTGATGTAACACAATAAAAGCTAGTGCGCGAGTATACCTGGGCGAGTGTACATTATTTTTAATTGTGTCCCAAAACAAAAAAATATTTCACTGCGCTTTTCTTGTTAGTGGCTTTAGCTATATGGGAACGTTAACTTAGTGCAACGACCCAGAAAGGCAAACAGCCGTGCTATTAATTGCCCAGTGTTCTGGAAGATATAGTTCGTCACCTGGTGTAGGTACCTATCCAGCTTACGGTGACAAAGGTCAGTGTACCTATTGCAAGACCTCCAACAATATTTTAGTAATAACACGTATTTTTCGATAAATTTTATCTTAACTCCTTTTCCTTGGAGCTCAACACATATGCCTCGATTTTGTGATATTTTGAACCTTTAAAATGCTTCTAGAATAATAAAATATATTTTGTTTAGAATACACTTGCAAATGTGTTTATTTTATCTGGCTAAAGGCTTGACCTGGTTTGGTGACCATATGTGAATAACCAGTTTTCACTTACGCTTAGAATGTATCTAATAGGTATATTTTAGGGTAAGTAGCTGTGGCGGTGGAAATAATCAATTTCATGTGCGTGAGAACTCTTATAAATAAACACCCGTACAAGAGTTTTTGGAGATCAAAATTTGTAGTTTAATGTGCAATACACACAAAAAATACGTTGAAATTATCATACAATGACAATTCCAAAACTCACAATTTAAATTATTGCATCTCAAACTGCACAACTTTAGAAACAGCAAACACAATCAAATATCTAGATTGGTAAAAATCTGAAATGGTAGGACCAATTATGTCAAGTTGTAAAAAAAATTTTAACTTAATATATATAGTTTTTAAAATCCGAAATTATTTGTCGATAAAAAACCTATGTTTTATTTACCACGCCTTAGTCTAATTAACTATACAATACGCTATCATTTTAATAATAATTAAAATCGTTTTTAAAAAAACCCAGCGACTACGCTTCAGATCGCTTATTCGTAGAAGTATCTACCTTCATTACTTTAAGATCGGTGAATTAAAAATTCAAATTATAAAAGAGGAAGACAAGTACCAATTTATAATTGAAAACCGAACTCGGCCTGAACATATGTTTCTGTGCACAAAATTAGTTACCTCATTTGCACAAAATTATTATACATACCAAGGAAGAACACTTTCTTCCATCGACTACCGGAAGAAACTAGAAGCTTTAATGACAATCAATCATTTTTCATTAGTGACAGTGTCTTCTCCAAACATATACATTATCATGTTGTATTACCAATTTCATTTTTTTAGATACGTTTTAACTATTTATATTTACCAAACATTGAATTTAATTATTTTCTTACTTTCTCACTGCAATTTACTTACTACAGCACATAATTTATGTACCTATCATATTATTAATTACTTATAAATAACTACAATCGTGTACTGCACACTCCTATTCCAAACACAAGCTTACGATTCCATGGAAGAGTATTATTCAAAGCTTATAATATGAAGAAACCCATTATAAATACTTTTTTATGTGTTGTTACTTTATTTCTTTAATAAAAAGGTACTTCTGAAACCGGTTGAGTGTGATTAAAGTAAAGTGGTCAAAAACAAATTAATGTGTTTCTATTATAATAAATTATTTGTACAAGAGTTCTCACGCACATGAAATTGACGATTTACGCCACATTTCGCAACGGCAACTTACCCTAAAATAGACCTTTAGATGAATATTTAAGGGAATGGCGTTACCAAAATTCACTATCCCGAGATAACGTTAAATATATCAGTGGTTTTACGCTTCGAAATTTCCCAACACCGCTCGGCACCATTTGCTAAGTGTAAGTTTAAACTCAAACGCAAGATTAAACCATAGAAAATAATTGTTTCTAACTCGGTGTTGAAGTTGACCGAGAATCTGGAAACTTTACATAACTGTGAGGGTGCCTTGGGCCTAAAGCTTCTAGTCTACATATCTCGTGTTTTTGTTTAGATATGAAATAAATAGTTTTTTATGTTGTAAAGTATTTTGTGGTGTTACTTAGGAAATATATTTGGAGTTTAAAACTAGCTGTTTTGTAAACAGTAGACAACACGTCCAAAAAAGTATATATATAATTTTATTTTATTTGTTAAATGCAAACCAACATTTTCTCTAAGATCTCAAGATTTATAAGTAGGTACTTAATAACATACCTACTTAACTGTGAACTTTAAACCATATTATATTTGTAACTTTTTTTTATTTCGAACAATTTGTCAAAAGAAACGTCACTATCTCAACTACAATTATTTTAACACTTTTCGGGTAGCTAGGTACATACAAATTATTATAAGCAATAATTACCTGCCTGAAATATCAATACAAACTGAAAATATCTCCCGAGTAAAAATAAATGCCGCCGACGGGAATTGAACCCGCGCCTTCTGATGTCCGATCAGGTGCTCTGAAGCTACGTCGACTTATTCCCATCTTGCCAAATAATTCAATATGTACTAGTACTTCAGTCAACAATTACTGCTTATTATATTTTTTCACTTGAAAACAACCAACTTTATTTTTGTAGGAAAGGCTTTGTTAGTGCTAAATTTACCACTAGATGGCGTCGACTAGATTTATGCTATGCATAAAAAACCTTGTCTTATAAACATTAGTTAATAATTAAAAAAATAAGCTTGGTACATATTGAAAAATGCTTAAAAAGTTCAAATAAACACGACCATTTCACATTTGAAAAAGGAATCTTTAATACATCATTAAAACGGAAAACCATTTTGAAACGCAAACGGAATGTATAAAAAAATAGACTAATTACGTGTTGCTTGACAGAGATCACACCAATATGACTTTTAAAATAATTATTTCAATTTATATTATGAATGCACATAGTATGTCTTATTATTCTTCAAAAAAGGGTTAATATTTTTTTTGATATTGATATCCTAATAAGCTATAAAACGGAAATAAATTTTCTTAAAAATAAAATCTTTCGTGCTGTAAGCTCTGACGTTATGAAATTTGCATATTTGTCTGTCTGAACTGGTCTAAGGCTACTCTATTTATAACTCAACGTCATTCCATCATGATCTAATAAGTTTTTACACTTCATTATTTCTGTTTGTGCAATTTACAATTTGTAGAACCTGAACCTTTAACAAAATATTTTCCAATTACAGACATATGGGCAATATGATTCTCAATTAAATCTCAATTAAATCATTGAGCATAGGTATAAGGTTACACCTTGTTACAAAGGTGAAATTTTCGTTATTCTTTTTAAAAGAAATGTATTTGAATCCGAAAAATTCGTCGCGCTAACCGATTTTTCGCTTTACACGTTTTCTTTTTAAAAGGTTTTCACTGTATTCTTTTTCTACATTACCTAAGTATGCCGTTTGGTTTTGAAGTCTGCAATGTAATTACCGCTATGTAAATATTACAAAATACAATATTAACCCCACCCGTGTGGCCGCTATTCCACAGCCTTTATTTGCCTTCGCCAACCCGCTTATAAAGGCATTCAGATTATGAAAAGCGTCGGATGATTTTTGGCAAAAGCGTCGACGTCGCGACGCAAAGCATTCAGACTGATGATACCGATTAAATGGAATTGCTTTATTAATCCTATATACGGTCTGTTGCTTATTAAGTTGATATATGGATGCAGCGTAAAGATGAAATTATAAAATAATAATGATAACGTGTTCAAACTAATAATTTATCGCAGTGTATCAAAATAGAGCACGTTCAGTAAAGTTTTACCATTAGCAGAACCTTCAAGAGTTATTCGGTTACATTTCTTCACTTTTTCACTTAAGGCGAAGATTAATGCCAAATCACTATTTTGATTAATCTTTATAACGAGTTGGTGTACATTATGAAAACCAAAAAATATGCTTTAGATAAATTGAAGGTTTTCCTATCGCTTCGCTTGAGTAGAATAAAAATAATAAATAAAAAATGACTCAATAAAAAATATAAATGAAAACTACTAAAAAATATTTTTTTCAATAGAAATGTATGAACGCATAAAGGAAACAAAAAATACAGTATTATAGCCAAGATTATCTGTGATAGTTTCACTTGATTAACTTTTTTGCTTTTTAAAAAAATTATTTACAAAATAAATAAAAACCAGTTTTTTGTTTGAAATTGAACGTTTCTAGACTTCGTTTGTCAAGCGATTTTGATGCCTATTACCTACAATATAAGGAATACCAAGAATATTCACATTTTAGGCTTGTAGCTTCCTCTTAAGGCGAAATAGGTAGACTTGACCTGAAATTTGGCATTTTTGAGGCCATTTTTAGACGTATGGACACTTTTCTGGAAAAAAACACAAATTGATTTTGAAAGATCGTTATTATATATAGTAAAGTAAGATGTTTAATTTTGAAAAATAATATTATTTCCATATCATAATAAAGTGTTACCTTTGGACGTTGCGCAGATTTGTTGCATTTTCAAAGGTAAATTTGTATTAAACAACAAATATTTCAAATCATATAATAATACAGTACAAACAATCAATAAATTATCTATCATATGTATGTATAAGAATTTTGTTTTTATTTTAAATAAAATTACTAATAAATAAATACGAACACGCGTTTTGTGACGAAAATGCCTCAATTTGACCATTTATTCATTGTCTTACAAATTAGTATAGTTCAGATTTTTTTACAAAAATAATTTACCAAGACATTATTGAAACATTAAAAATAATTTACGATCAAAAAATATATTCTTAAAGTATATAATAGTAATTAATTTCGATTCGCGTTTGTGCATTTTTATTAACTCGGCACAAGACAAAACATTGTCATTCTCCGCCGCGACCGGGCGGCGAACGGACGTGTAGTTCATGCCGGTCTAGTTATAACATTTAAAAAAAATTCCTCGCTTAAAAATGGGGAGGAAAATACCCTTGGAACAATAGTTTTATTAGAAAACACAAATTACGACATCAAAAACGTACGTGGGAGATATATTTTCAAAAAAAACAAAGGTTAGTGATATTTAATTATCCGTGTACATTGTACTTACTCATATGTTACAGGGTCGTTCAAAATAATCAGTCAGAATAAGCACATATTTTTTATAACATTTGGCGATAATTTTGTGTTGTTTGATTTCCAGGGAAAAGAATCAACTATGAACTATCAGGAGTTTATGTCTGTCATCGATGTTTCATGTATAAATGTTAAAACTTATGCCAAAGTACGTGAAACTGTTTGTGATTGGTGGTCAAAAAGTGCCACAAACCAAATGAATTTTGATTCGTGATGTGCGATTCAAATCATTTTATTTTTCATAATTTCTATTTTATTGTCCAATTCACTATTATATTGGTACAATTCAACATAGTTAATATTTTTTGTGTCACTTTTTTTCAGTTTCATAATGTCACATTGTGAATTGAGCTTCTTGTTTTAGGAAAAAAGACGAGGTTATTTTTGACATACTAACCTATGATTTTTCAATCGAAATTTACCTCGTGAATTTAATTACATTTCGAAAATTATACAAGTCAGGTCGCTCCGTTAACCATGAAATCGATACAATATTATGCAATCGCATAACTACATATGTAGGTAGGTACCGTAGAAAATAGTTGGAAATAAAACCTAGTTTTAATATATATATACTACTTCAGTTGTAAGGAATAACCCTCTTTTCAATTTCATACGTATCAAATCAAGTAATACTTTAAAGATAAGTATTAGAAATGAAACTTACAGGTAATACCTTTCGGACAAACGAATTAATATGTAAAACAAAAGATTTTTACTCACTTTTGGAAAACCTATGTAAAATTAATTTAAAAAAATTAAATTAAACAAATATTTGAATTTTTTTATATCTACCATGTCAACGCACTGCATTTGTATTTATTTATTTTTACGCTCTCCGACGTATAATTTACAAATATGTATGTAACTACTTATTAGGAAGAAAACTACAACCGAGAATTCAACAAAAATAATTGTTATTTCATCGGAACCATGCTGTAGTTTTCGTCAGCCGCGTGGATTTACGGCTCGCAGTGGAATGAATTCGGTATTTCTGTTTGGTTCTAAAAAAACGTCCGATCGCGAGACCGTCTTTTGACGAAATTTGAATTCTCGTCCGCTGGTTAAGACCCCTTAAGGCCAGCGCCACACTTGACGGAAATTCCGTCGCGGATCTTCCGCTGGAGTCAATCCGTTACCATACGTTGCAGCCACACTGAATATTCAGTGGCGGATTATCAGTCGACTGCCAACGCTTATACAGCGTGGTCGTAATGGATCCGATAGAAGTGATAGCTATTTATGAGGCATTAGAAGAAGAAAGAAAAAGAAAGCGTAAAAATTGGGTTCATCCCATAAATACTCTTCGACTAGAAATTAGGCAATTTCATACCTTGTATATGCAACTAAGAAATTATCCAGATAAAGTATTCAAATATTATCGAATGTCCATACAATCATTTGATGTATTGCTGAATTTAACGAAGGACTATATTACCAAGCAAAATACAAAACTTAGAACGGCTATATCTCTCCCAAAGGCAAACTCTATTTTGCACTTCGATAATAAATCTTTCAGTGTCGAACATCCTGTGCGTTCGTCGTCGCCGCGTGTTATCCGCCGAATGTGTCGCGATGCATACAAATACTTGGAATGCGACTTTGCCGATCTTCCGCCGACGGAAGATCGGTGCGCGGAGGACGGAACAGACGCGAGTGTCGGCGCGGTCCGCCACGGAGCGACCGATCGTCCGCGACGGAACGACCGATCTTCCGCGTAGTGTGCCCGCTATTTGTAATTTATATGCAATTACATGTATTGGCGTTCCGTCGCGGATCTTCCGCTGGAGTCAACCCGTTACCATACGTTGCAGCCACACTGAATATTCAGTGGCGGATTATCAGTCGACTGCAAACGCTTATACAGCGTGGTCGTAATGGATCCGATAGAAGTGATAGCTATTTATGAGGCATTAGAAGAAGAAAGAAAAAGAAAGCGTAAATACTGGGTTCATCCCATAAATACTCTTCGACTAGAAATTGGGCAATTTCATACCTTGTATATGCAACTAAGACATTATCCAGATAAAGCATTCGAATATTATCGAATGTCCATACAATCATTTGATGTATTGCTGAATTTAACGAAGGACTATATTACCAAGCAAAATACAAAACTTAGAACGGCTGTATCTCTCCCAAAGTCAAACTCTATTTTGCACTTCGATAATAAATCTTTCAGTGTCGAACATCCTGTGCGTTCGTCGTCGCCGCGTGTTATCCGCCGAATGTGGCGCGATGCATACAAATACTTGGAATGCGACTTTGCCGATCTTCCGCCGACGGAAGATCGGTGCGCGGAGGACGGAACAGACGCGAGTGTCGGCGGTCCGCCACGGAGCGACCGATCGTCCGCGACGGAACGACCGATCTTCCGCGTAGTGTGCCCGCTATTTGTAATTTATATGCAATTACATGTATTGGCGTTCCGTCGCGGAAGTTACGCGACGGAATTTCCGTCAAGTGTGGCGCTAGCCTATGGGTTTCTCTTCTCCCTTTAACCTCAAATTTGGGCGTCGTAGTCTCATTGGCTCCAACAATTGGGAGCAGTTAGAACTCTCGTCCGATATTTACATTAAACAAACAACTCGTAAAAAACAATGTTTTTTTTTTACATAATACATCTATTTTTAAAAACATATTTTTTGGTCGATAGAGGACATGCGGCTTCCTTCCCGGGGACCAGCTCTTGACTGCTGTGAACTTTTAAAACTTAAACAAAATATATTTATTTGACCAGGATTGAAACTTCCACCCCAAAGCCAAATCTCAATAGGATAGGACCGATACATATTTCGTACATTAACTGCTGTTCATTTTTTAATGCCATCCAATATCAGAGAAATGCGTGTAAAATGTATGGCCATCGATAACGAGTCTATTTGCCAACTTTCAGATCGATCGGATGTCTGTAATGTGTTAATTTTCACTTCCAAGATTGGCATTAGTTCACTACCAAAAACATTAGTTAAATTCAAATAGATGTGTTTAAAAAGAAAAATAACATTAATATTCATTAAAAAAAATTCGTACTTCCATAATAAATAATTAGTACATAACATGAGATTACGTTAGTAATTAAGTAGATTGCGTTGTGGGGGCCCTGTGAAAATCTGGCTTGATTTTTATAAGATATGTCTAAATAGTAATTGAAGCAAATATGTAACGCATTCTCTTACTGTATTTCATTGCTACGCAATGGAGGGAAGAGTAATCAGGGATGATGGAACGACATGTTACTTGGAAAATATTTTTTGGAAAACATAAAAATAATCTGTGTTGACTAAACGACCCAACGCATTCTGTCAAAAATAATGATTTCAACTGAAAAGACGCTTACGAATTTGGCCATCCGGGTCGCAACTTTTTGTATTACCTATAGTATACCACGAAAAAATAAATAAAAAATTTCTTTGCCTTTTGCAATCTATAACTCAGACTTTTATATAATCTTTTTCCCTGGTTTTCTGAAACCTTACAGGAATCCCAATGCTTCCCGAACGCGAAATATTTTGTTACTTTCACGGCTGTTGTATCAGATTACTTTGGATTAAGGTAGTGTTAAAAAAAGCGTTCAAAATTTTTTTTTTCAAAATTAATACTTCATGAGCTTCATTATTTTTTTTTACTACGATAGTAATTTCGGCATTTGTTGAATTTGTACGTAGAAACACGGGGATCGTGGCTTTTTAAATTCTCGTTATTCGTTTTCTTATTTTTTATACAATCGGCTTTAGGGATATCTGAGTATCTAGAACGGTAGATCGATAAAACCTTAAAAAATATCAATACGATATTAACAAAACCCGTCAACTTTGGTCATTTAGCGATATTTGCGGGCACGATCAGAATAAGATTCTGAGAGTCGGTAGTTTAGCGCAGACAAAAGGTGTCAGATAAGCTGTCAATATGCACAACATTTTGGATAATATCATTTTTTATCTAAAATAACTGGATTATTAATGAATTTAGATGAACTAACAAAGCTCTTAAAGTTGAATGAAATCATATACACGATCCATGGACTTAATAACTTCATCGATGACGCGATCTATTGATTCCGTTTCAGCTCGGAGCAACAAAGTTGTTAGTTATGTTATGACTAAAGACCTCATTAACTAAATTTCTTTTTTAGTGTCAAAAAGTACATGCGGACTGTCAATATGTATTTAAGTTATTATTCGGCTATTAATTTGGCGTTGTCAACTTATTCGTATTTTTAACTTTTACGTTACAAATACGAATAAATTGACAATGACACTAGACAGATATGCCAGTGTTGCCAGCGTACATACATTTTTCATATTTTGAGTTATCAATATCGGTCTGGTTATCAACAGCGCGACCGTGCTCGGAAAATCGGCAAAAAACCATCGGCAGTTACATATCGATCCGATTTTGTAAAGTTATCGATCTCACCGTGCTAGAGCCACTGTCATTCGTGATTTTGGCGTTCAGTAATATGACCTACATTCAATATGTATATGTGAAAATTGTTTGGTAAGTTGAATAAGTCAATGTGGCAGAAATAAAGTGATCGTAAGTTTTAAAATTCGCTTTATAAAATTGTTCTACTTTGCATTTTCCAATTTGTTTCCTTGGAAAATGTCGAGATATTCATTGCACCGCATTCGCGGGTAGCCCAAGTTATTCCTGAGCGGTTTTCCGCGTACACTATCCATTGTACAATATGCATAATACATTTCCATACGACATTATTCATAATGTTTATTACTCAGCTTCACGGCCAAGATATGGGTAGGATTATTCTAAAAAATTGTTGATTTTCGTTTTGAATTTAAATACACACAATCAAAATTTGACAGGTCGGTTATGTATGTCACTGTAACTGTGTTATGTTACTGTCCGAACGAGGTTGGTTTTGTATTTACTTACTAGCTATACTCCGCCACTCGTTGCTGTGGTTAAATTTGTCTATGCAGAAAGAGAAACAATAGCGCGTTTTCTTTAAAAGCTTTTACCTGTCTCAGGTAACATCTATATAATAAAGGTATATAAGAACACACGAGTATTCGAATGCAATGTGTCATATATTCAAAGCAATCGGTGGAGAAATTTCTAAGATTTTGAAATTTGTACAAACGAACAGTAACATTCTTATATATATATAGATTTAAAAAAGTAAGTAAGTAAGATTAAAATCAGCTTATATTGTCATATTGATGAACTAAATATATAATGTAGCAATTTAGGGGTTATATATGAGGGGTATAAAACCAAAAATGCCACTATCCACAAAGCAAAATGTTCAGCGTTTAAAATAACTATGATGTATACTTTTTTGGTGATATTTTTTTATTGCAAGCTTATGTAGGTTTTTTTAGATTCGCATTTACAAATCAATTATTTTTAGATTTGTTTCTGCTCTAAAAGTACGTGTATTTTGAATAGTGGAGGTTTTGCAGTTTAACTCAGATTATGTAGTGGCGTTTTTGAACCTGAACATTTGTTAGAAAGGCGGTTTTGCACTTCAACCAGCACAGCGGCTATATTGAATTTATGTAATACTTGCATGTTTTCTGGCTCGTGATTGGTGCATTTTAAAAGTGGCGCTTTTGAATAGCATAAAAAGTGGAAGAGAGGCGGTTTTGAATTTGACCATCGTTTTAAAAGTAGTTTTTGAATGCCTTTGGGTGGTTTTTGCTTTTGGTTTGCTTGTACTTTGTAGATAGTTAAATATAGATTGCTAATTTATTTTTTTTGGTAAACTAATGTTTAAGACAAGATTTTTTATGCATAGCACAAAAAATTATTGTTAATACATACATATACATATTACATATTTTAAAATAATTGTTACCCTTGTAAAGTGTCTTAAACATTAGTTTACCAAAAAAAATAATAATTAATATTTGACAAGTTCTAGTATCTTCACCAAAAAATGTAGACAAATTGTCTCGACGCCATCTAGTGAGAGAGTTAGCACTTACAATGCTTTTCTCATATAAAATAAAGTTGGTTGTTTTCAGGGGAAAAAATGTAATAAGCAGTAATTGAGGATGAAACACTAGTATATATTGAATTATTTTGCGGATAAGAGATAAGCCGCCATAGCTCAGTGGTCAGAGCTGTTGACCGGAAATCTAAAGGACACGGGTTCAAGTCCCGTTGGCGTCATGTATCTTTTATCAGGAGATTTTTCAATGTGGATGAGTGTTTCAGGCTAATAATTATTGCTTATAAAAATAATAGATTACTAATCAATCATGAGGTCAACATGAAAAAGCGTGGAAAGTGGCTGTATTGCTCATATATAAATAAAACTATGCTTATAAATTAGCATTGAAATGAGAATAATTCTATGTATTCCGGTTTACTTTCACAGGTCGGAGCGTAATATCACCGTCATCGATGTATTATACTAGATTAGCCCTGTCTAGTTAAATTCATTTTAAAAATAACGCCACGTAACGTACGTCACAAATATAGAGATGAACTTAACAACCCAACTCTGTTTAAACTCCTTGTACAAGCGTTCAAACTCGTAAGCGAAACCACGGAGAATTTGTTGTCAGAGGTGTTGTAATATGGACATAATTCAAATTTAAATATTTGGAACTCGGTTATTTTTGTGATTGAAAAAATGAACTTGCCCAGCATAGCTGATAAGCAAAATAGACCCACAAAAGGTAAAACGCAATGCACAGTGCCCATTTCGCATTGCGACATAATGCGTGGGCCTTTTCATAAATGTGCATGTGAACCAAACCAAAATTGTGTTGAGGTTATTTTTAAATGAATATGCCGTGTCTAGTCTAATTTAGTCTATGATCACCGTACAATAAATGAACCCTTAACGAAACTAATTTTTAATTGCTACCCATGTTTATATGACGTAAAACGCTTTAACCCAAACATCGCTGCTGGGTTACACATTTAGAGAGATATTATTTTAAGTGACGAAGTTACCTTAAATAATGTCAAATATTTTGCTTTGTCACCCTCTTCAGTATGTATTGTTGATGTTTCCAAAAATTATATTATAAATATATGATTTACCTTCTACAGCATGGTTTCTCAACATTTTTAATGTCGCAACCCCCATAGAATGCAGAAAAAAATATAGAACCTTACAACCTCCTTACGACATATTTCAATAGGTGACCGGGTTTCTCTTCTAAATGACAGTTCAACACACCTACAAAAAGTGATATAAAGTCATGAAAAGTGATGAAACAAAAACTAGGTTACATGGGAAACTATTGAACATAGTTTTTTTTCATCACTCTATATCACTTTTTTAAGGTGTGTTTAATTGTAATTTTGATGAAATATCATAGAACCATATCGAAATGCACATACATACAACATTGTGAACATAAAAAAATAAAAAATTTACCAACAAATATATTAGATTATAGAGATAAATTTTTAGGGTACTATACCGCGTTACCTCCTATTTTAGCCAATGTTTCGGACAGCATTAAGGTATCCATCATCGGGGCAGATGTATAAAGATTGCGGTGAAGTGTGTGCCTATGTATGTAGATTTGATACCGTGTCGCCAACTCCAATCCTCTAAGAGTTGGAAATATATTATAAATTAATATGGTTCTTTGAAAAATAAAGTATATTTTCTAATAAAATAATGTGTGTACAAGACATAATTTGGTGATACTATCAGGCTTGTAAAATGCTTAGAACTCTCTTACTCGGATCTCTTACTTACTTAACCCTCAGTGTGACAATAAATCCACCGTGGATTTGTTAGTAGCTCACTGCACTTGCTACGGTTTTATGGTATTTTGAACTTTAAAAAATTGCGACCACCATACTAAAATACATTTTATTCGTTTGGTGAGGACAAAACATATTTTAATATTATTCTAGCTTGACGTTTCGTGACTTGCAAATATGTTTATCTTATCTATTAAAAAACGCAAATGTCAAATTCCTACTTTATAATTTCCTCATATGACTTATGTGTATTGTGAAGAGCGTTATTTAGCTAGCAAATAAAATAAAACTAAATAATATTTTCGAATGTCTTCATTATATTGTATTTTTATAACATCAAAGATTAAAATAACGTTTCTCTGGATATAAGTACATATCTTAGGAAAACTATATGGATTACATTTTTTTTGCAAAATTTATTTAAGACAGTACAAATTTACAAAATTAAAAATTTATTTTGCAAAAAAAAAGTAAGTTATTTCTAAAATTTCTCCAGCGTACGGCGGGTGAATTTTACCCCTGGCACTCCTAGGGTTAATACTAACACATTGACAAGATAAACTCATATTGTATAGAGCCGTGTAAATTATATGACGTCTGAGCTCACCGTTCGAGAGTTTTTGACTGATTTTGTCAGAGTCTGTTCTTGAAAATTTTTTACGGCTTATCTATTTCTTCCATTATTTGTGATAATCCACTTTGTAGGTCCTTTTCCATTTCACTTAACTATTGACATTATATAGTTTTTCATAAATATATGTGCTTATAACGTCAATGCTTCATTGGTTCCGTTCACAGCACGCTTGTACAAAATACTTGAACGTTGATGGGTCCCGTAAACTTTATTTGTCCTTTTGCTAGTTGGGAGAGGCTCAGCGAGTTAAGTGGGCTTCGTATGAACGTAAACATTGACGTATGGACTTTTTTTTCAATAAAGTTTTTTTTTTAAATATGCGGAAAAGTTAATAACCCACAGATATAAAAGGAGTAATTTTTTTCAAGAAATACAGGAATACATTTTTTCTCAAGAAATACGGGAATACATTTTTTCTCAAAAAATACAGGAATACATTTTTCTCAAAAAACACAGGAATACATTTTTTCTCAAGAAATACGGGAATAATATACTCGTCATTTTACGCATTCATTTATTCAATTCAAAAAGTAGGGCAGGAAAACACGAAAAAATTATTCCACAAGACTCTTATCTTTAAGTACCATTCTGCAATGAAAACATAACATACTTTCCATTATAAACTCTACACCCAAATGAATGTGCTTTTAATTATGCCCCACCGAACAGTAAATCTCTAGAAATGCGATCTATACCGACTAAATGTAAAACTGATGTCACATATAAGTCCTTTCGAATTCTAGACCTTTTTTATTCCTTGCTAGAACTTTCCCAGTGAGTTACAAAACTTATTGTAGGATGAGAGGAACTTACAAATAAACTTAAATTTCACATACGAAACAGTAAAAAAGTAGAAATTTTATAATTACAAGTTCCATAACAAGTACACAAATAGAAAAAGGGAGGTTAAGTACAACAGACAAGAAGAAACAAAAAAGGAAACAGACAGGGATATACACATAAGCACAGAATCAGGGTAGGAATTTATAAGAAGGTACCTACCCACTAATACATTGGTAAAAATAGATAATACTCGATTACAAATACAGGGGATAGAAAAGGAGAGAGAAAGAAAAAAAATAAAGGACACATTACGACATGTTACGACAATTACGTATTTTCGTTTAAATATGTTTTTGAAAAATATTCTTTTAAAACCTTACTTTGAATTTTTGGATTTTGCTGGCTGTTTTTATACATATCTGGAAGAGAGTTATAGAGTGTGTAGGCAATGTAGTTAAGATGATTTTATTCCATATTTCGTAGTGCGTGTTAGAGGAATGCGGATTTTATTGTTATTCCGAGTATTGTGGCTGTGGATGTCTGGATTGTAAAGTAGCTTGATGTTAGTGTGGGTTGATTGTTGGGTAATTTGTAGGATGGTGGTCGTGATTTCATGTTTGTGAAGGATTGTGATTGGAAGGATACCGGAAATTTAACAGGCCAACTGCAATATCGTTGGTATTAGTGTATTGACTCACCCATAGATGGTACCAGTAGTAGTCCATTAGGTTACCCATAGATAGCATTAGCTATTGATTGTAGAGATCGAGTGGACAATAAATAAAGCGGGAACTACAAGGTCCATATTATATATTCATTTACTGTCTTAATACGCTCATGGGGCTATTATATTTGGTACATTAAAATGTTTACAAATTCGCACATAAGGGTTAAAAACATTAATTGCAAAAAATAATTTCTTACATTAAATACAAACATCTCATAAAAAAATACCAACTACTTATTATGAACTAAAAATATTAGAAATAATATCTTTACATAAAAACATGCTCTTGTATGTTTTAAGCATTTATTTTTTTACATAAACATGTTGATATCATTGGTATATTAATTTATTGTTTGTACTATGTAGGCGAGGAATTGGCGAGTTTGCTACATAGTTGTTTATGAATGGTGACTTTGAAATAGGTCCTTATGCCTAAATATGTCGTGTAGGTATTCTAAAATTAACCAGACTTAGAATTTCGCAACAGCCGAGCTCTGAATTTACAATTTTTATTTGTAGACATGGGTCGCTTATCCTACGCCGAACCTCAAATATATATATATAAATATAAATAAAATAAAAAGTCTATGTTTTATAATCACTACATTGTTAACGCTGGCTAAACCTTATGAGATACATCAAAATTATGTACTACAGAATTATATATCTGTTGTGTTCTCACAAACAGTTCTTCAACTCGTCGTGGAAGGAGATTTTAAAGAATAAGTTCTTTGTGTTAAATCAGGAATTTATTCAATACTTCGCGTATTATAATAGTGACTCGATTGTCGACCTAACTAGGAGCTGGCTAAATGAGATCTGCAAACACCATGTTTGTCTGGAAGCAGCCTAACTGGCCCTAGCGAATACTGACTACTAGCTGCCATCTTGCGGACTTCCAAGCAAGCTCTTTGCACTGGCCTCTATGAGTGCATCTATGAAGCTCTTAGCTAACTCATTTCCCAACAATATCTTAAAATGGCATAAATAAAAGTCTGCTATGGTATATGTCAATATCCTAAGGATAACCCCTAGCATAAATCAATCACTCACACCCACAGCAACTCCAGGTACATGTCAGCTAGTTAAGATATAAGAGCAAATTTAACAATTGATCAAAATCAAACAGTGATAGATTAACAATCTATCACGTTTTGTCGGGTAAATTTGAGCTTACTACGGGCACAAAGATACGCCAACTGCACACACTTCCATAGTACTATCTGTTCAGTGGTTCACGTCCGTCTACACGTGTATATAGGTCCACGTGTTTCACTTTGACGAAGATCGCGCCACGTTATCTTTTTATTGCACGCCGCAGGAAGGGTCGCAAACGCGTGAAATAAAAATATAACGACAGGGTGTGGAGTGGCCCACGCGGGTGATAAAGGTTTAAACAGCCCTGCACAGTATACATACATGTTGAAATGATAACAACAGGTTTGTGGAACAACACTAGTGTCATACGAGCATAATATATAACATGTAGTTTCATTCCTAATATGTTAACAGATACCCGCTTTTTCCGCCATTTGCCCACTCTCCCAAAATGATAAAAGCTGTGAAGTGGCCATCGTGGTTGATAAAGGGTGAAGTCCTATATACACATCCAGGTAAAATCAGCTGTTGTTGATAAAAACAAGCACATCAGTAGATTTTTAAAAATTACGGGTAGTTTCTTTCGGAATATGTTCGCAGAAAACTGTTTTTTTCATTGCAAACGCCAAATTTATCCAATCTCCTAATGTTAGTATGGGGAAAGGGTGAGAAGGACTCCACGTAGGTGATAAGAGATTAAGCCTTCTATACAAGTTAACACAATAACAGCTAATTTTGCAAAGAGTCGATAATTAAAATTATAGAAATGTAAAACAGTTGTACTCTTTAGACAGGAATCAAGTGTATATAATATATAGAATTAGAAATCACACGAGTGAAAATCTGGTTAGACTAAGAAATATTTTAACTAAACCAATTCATAAGATTCCGATGGTACGGTACTGATTGTTTTTTCACTTAAACATAATATTGTGTTGTTATTTGTATTAATATTATAAACTGTTCCTAACTGTTATCAACTGGGTCTGCTCTCAACAGTTTCTAGTGATTTATTTAATCAAAGTTGTGTTTTTTTTATTGTTTAATTTTATCTATTTGTTCCGATTGGTTTATAATACAACGCAATTTAAAAGGAAGATGAATGTAGTTTTGTTATTGTTTGGTAAATAAAATCGCTTTGCTTTGTTGTTAGGGTTGTTTTAAAATTAAGTGTAATTAATCGATATCCATTTCTCATTAGTTTGTAATATTCCTGATATTTTTCTTACAAATTTTATAACAGAAGTTTGCTTAAATACGTCTTCGAAATTTAGTTCTGAAAGGGGTTTAAATAGTGATTTTGTGGAAAACTCCTGTCATTAAGCTATTATTACACGAAACATAGTTTTTAATGCTGCAGAAACTTAATTTTTAATGTTTTTTTAACTGAGTAGAAACATTTCGCATTTTTTATATAATTTGTACAACATCGGACGGCTTGGAAGGTTCTAAAAATTCCACATTTTTTTCTATATACGGAGTTATTTCAACACAATTTTTTTACTGTGATATCACCCAGATTCTTTCCAACATTTGCGAAGAAATATTAAATGCTCCTTTTTTAAGTTCCTCAATACAGTTTATCATTATATTCTTTTGTATTATATTTATATACTCTTATATATATTTGTATCCTCTGATGTTTTTTTAGTTTTTTGCTTATTTTCCAAGATTTCATTAATAATCCGAACTCTCTTACCATCGTTTTCAGAATCATCAACTTTATCTTTATAATATTTTCTTTTGTGTTTTTTTTTATGGGAGAACCTAATTTGTTTTGTATTTTCTAAAAAGATTATTTAATGTTGTTTGTTGATGGTTGTTTTCAGTTTCTTTGTAAAGCCATTATTTATGTCTTATGGACACGATTAGTCCATGTGTGGTCCACGGTTTGGTTTAACGAAATTTTACTGAGTTTTATTTAGGAATATATTTTTTTGAATCATTTGTATTATTCGTTAATATGTTTTCAAATATTTTACAAAACTTGTTGACGTTTTCATTTCTGAGAATTTTAATTTATTTATTTTTCAAGGATTCGATATTAAAAACAGTTATTTCTTTGTTGTTATTAGCAGGTATATCGCCTGAGGTATTTGAGTGTATCAAAGTCATGTTGTGGTCGGTAATCGAAGTTTTCATAATTCACGAGTTTATATTATTTATATCCTTAATATTTGTAAAAATATGGTCAATGCATACGTTGCCCTCTAGTATAATAATTTATAATGTAATGAGGGTAAGAATATTTACATCTTTTACGCGTTTTAATATTATGAAAATGTAACAATTCACATGGTGAAGCAGCATGAATACGTCTATAAAATGAATGCTGATGTTACAATTTTATTTGATCGACAAGTTGAACGACAGATCTGGTAGTGTGTGGACGGCTTAATGCACCACCCCTTACACGTTAAGTAAAACGACACCTTACCTACTACTTGAGTTATGATGCAAACTGTTTCAAGTTGGATGTATAATAGTCGTTGGGAAAGTTTAACGATCTAACTTGAGAACATGATTAAAATGTCACAATTATAAGTTTGTGGAACGTGCAGGATGTAGGTAAGTGATAAGTTTATTTTACGCTTGCACAATGATATAAAATATAAATAAACGGAAGTACATTCTACTGCTGCTCCTTTAGCAGATTCTAACAAAAATGAAATATTACAAGCAAATTTATTTAAGATATAGCGTTTTATATTTTTCAATTTTCCAAATTGTATAATTTTCACAGTGTGTGTAGGTCTAATATCTAATTTATTACTAAGTGATACGTTTTTTCTCAAATAATATGGCATAATTACGAATTTTCTCCCATGAAAGGAACAGTTTCTCCTGTGAAAAAACAGTTTCTCCAATGAATAGAACAGTTTCTCCCATGAAAGGAACAGTTTCTCCCATTAAAGGAACCGTTTCTCCCATGAAAGGAATAGTTTCTCCCATGAACAGAACAGTTTCTATCATGAAAGGAACAGTTTCTCTCATGAATAGAACAGTTTCTCGCATGAAAGGAACAGTTTCTCTCATGATAGGAGCAATTTTATTCGGTTACTTAATAACTAATTGGCTATTATCTGAAATAAAACGTAGTAGGTTCCGAAAACAAATCTATGCGTTTTATCACCAAACAGTAAATGATTTTTTTTAAATTGAATTTATAATTGAAGAGATAAACTAGAAATAATGGATGAACTTATTATAACTTATTTTATGTAAGTACCACACAAGAGTCCCAACTGCTCTCGACCGTCTAGATTCAGTGAGACCATGACATAATTGGGGTTTATTGTTAGGGTGAAGTTATTGGGAAGGAGGAATGGGGTAGAAAAAGGTGGAAAAGTAACTGGCTCTTCTGATCTAGTCAAAAAGCAACTATTGCAAGCAACATTTATATTCTGAACGGTGGTCTTTAATCAGGACAATAATAAAATAACAACAACTCTGAAACGTATAATAATGTGAACGTGCAAACTTGTGAAATAAAACAATATAATTAAATCAAATTTACTTGCGCATTTCGGGATTTGAGTTTCGGGTCTGTCTCCTGACAAACGTAATTGATTTATTATTATCTGCATAATCATATTTCTGCTAGAGTTCATTCCAGATATTCTAGATTAATATAACTATAGCTGTTACCTGTAAACAATCACCTGATTTGTAACCGAATCAAATGCTTCCCTTAAATGGAAACTTATCAATTTCAGAACAACACACATTATCCAGATTAAGAAAACTTACATCAATTATGATTCCATGCTAAAAGCTCTGCCGTAAAATAATATGTTAATCGATTATAGATATATGATTTGCTATTCAACATAAAAAGAACCCGTAACTATACATAAGAACACTACTAAACCACATTCTTGACCAAAAACAAATTTCAACCAACGCGAACCATCATTAATAGGCCAGTTAAACCAGCGTACAATAAAACATAAAACTTCTGACAGTAATTACAAGCAAGACAAAGACACCACAGATACGAGTACTAGGCAATAAAAGCACTCAACAATCTCCCACTCGATGCAAAAAACATTTCGGATACAAAATCAAAAATGAATTAAAGAACAACAAAAACACAAGATTACAAAAACTTCATAACGTAAATAAGAATAAAACGTATATACGTTACACACAATACCATTACAATACACATTACACACTTATATACAACCGTTCCTCAAAACATTTGCCAATTTTTTTTTCGTTACATACTTTATTGTTGTATTTCATTTCAACTCAGATTTATTTTAATTTATTTCAATTTATTATTTCATATTTTTATTGAATTTTATTTAATTGTAAAATTGGGGCCTCAGCAGCTCAGTGAGGCCAACATTAACATATAATGTTTGAAAACACACAATATTATTTTTTAATACAAACAAGATCACAAGTGCTGAAGTTGTTTTTTTTTTTAATTTATCCCAATGTCGACCAGCGCAATAAAGCTTGACTTCTCAGGCTTAAATGAAAATAAAGCCTTCGTAATTTGTATTCAAACAAAGCCAACCCTAAAGGTCATGCTTCTTTGATCTGATTTACCTTCATCAAGAGTCCAACCATTACAGTACTTGACTTGTCTAATCGATTCATGACTTAAATTGAATTTCAATATAATCATTGTCTCGAAACATTTATATTTCTTTTACAAAATGTTTTTCCAAAATTGCTAGTTTTTGTAAATCACTTTAACAACACTAATTTTTTTAAACATTTATATTGCCTCAAAAACGAATGGTTTGATATCAAACTGCAAATAGTTTTTTGCAATAATTTTTATAATATTTCGAATATAATGTTTCAAGGGTTCAATTTAAAAAGTCATGCAAAGATAGGGAAAAGATAAAAGAAATGAAGAAGGGTTAACATTGAACGAGAGATAAGTGTCTACATATTGTAAAAAAGTAACTTTTCTGTTTACAAACCCGATTATTTTAGTATATTTTACAACCTATGTCCTAAATTAATGTTAATTCTTGGATTCACATAATTCTGGATTTTTAAATAATAGCATAAATAAAATCTTATAATGTACGAATACTATTTATTTTAAATCGAAATAATTTAAATACAACCTGTCTCAGTGTAAAGAACTATGTGGAATTAGATAATTTAAATCTACTTTAAAATCAATTACTAACTTAATTCTTACAAAAAAGGTGTTCAAAGTTAAAAACATTTTATTTATATAGAAAGTAAAAACCTTATCATAAGTTTTCAGTGTACTTACTCCAAAAAGACCATTTTAAGGCCAAACAGTCAGATATAAAACAAATAGGTTGTCCTGAGATAGTTTTTTAACAATAATAAATTTCTGTAATCTCACCAAAATTGGTAACATATTACCCATAGTTATTTTGTCTAGTATTTTTAATTGCATTGCTTATTATTTCCAACTCAAATGGGTGGGTTTTTTCCTTTCGAGAATCCATATTCTTCAACATGTCACTTTGCTGAATTTTGTAATTTCACAAAAAGGCCCAAATAGGCTCTATAGAAAGGGAGTTATTTTCAAAGCTGCATTGTCTTGATAGTGACGTTAAACGTTTCAATTAGAACCTAAACCATTAGTCTGAATAATTTGACGTTAATGTATTACTATTTCTCCAGCCTGGAATGCTGCATTCCAACCAATTCTTTGTGAGATCTCTAAACTACGTTACTTTATCATTCCGCAATGAAATTAGTTTTTTAAATAAGATTTCTTTTTAACTCAAGTGGAACTAAAAAGCTGAAAATTTTCCTAAATTATTATTAGAACAAGGGTAAGAACAAAGATGATAACACTTTAAGAAAAAGGATAATAGCACATATACGAAAAAATAAGAACAATGATAAGCACAAAAGTAGAAACAAATGTAAGAATAAAGATAAGTACACATTAATAACAAGTATAAGAGCACTCACATGCCCAATAAGATCAAAAATAAGGAGATGATTGAGAACAAGGATAAGAACAACGATAAACACAAGGATGAGAACACAGATAAGAACAAGAATAAGAGCAAGAATAAAAACAAGGATAAGAACAAAGGTAAAAACGAGGGTATGAAGAAGGATGTTAGTATGAACCAGAAAACGATGAAGGAAAAATCAATTTTCGACAAATTTCGTTGCCGATTCTTGGCGGCACTCACAATCCAAAACCGGAGCGTTTAGAGTGCTAGCTCATCTCATCTACGGGTGACTTCTGTTTTCTAGAACACCGTCCGTATTTCAAGTTCACTATAATGTAGACATTCTGATGTTAAACGTCTGACATAAAACTCCAATTTGTTTTCTTATATTATTAACAGGGAATATAATCTATTTTAATTGTGATCCACGCTCGGAGTCCTTTTACGGACGACATTTTTAATGATAAATTTATTCTGAACAGTGGAAGACTTTGAAATAATAATAAAAACAAAATAAATTATATATTTTTTTAATCTCAACACAATACAATTTATCTATTATTTATATATTATGTGCTTTGAGCATCGGGTGACGCTGTAAAATTAAATGTAATAGTTAGGTCCAAGCTGAACTTAATCCGGAAGAGAAATAGATTAAGAAATCCTTCAGTTGTCTAAACACCTGATTTATCCGATTATTTTTCGTAAATCCTTCAAACAGCTTAAACGAATACCGTCTTTGTGATTTATTTTTTTGTTTAATCCTAGGATTTCCCGATTACACAAATTTGCTCGTTTTTCGCTAGATCAACTTTTTAATTTTTCTAATTATTATTAGCATTGGAAGAATTAAGTGGTTTAAAAACCGTTCACTGTTCGCAAAATGCCAGAATATTCACATAATATGATTTATCAATAGATTTTCACCGTATTTTTAGTGATATTGTGGTCGCTTTTTGATGTCGAATTACTGAGAGTGAGAATCTCAGTGCCACTTAGAATTAGAATACTGGTCTCGCCCGATACGGCTCTCCGGTACGTCTCGCCCACTACCGCTCCCTGGTTACGGCTCCTCCGATACGTCTTTCAGATCCCTGGAGTAAGGTTATGAATGATGATATAACTCTTGTTACCGTACCACAAGAAAAATAAGCTGCTATGTAGTTAGTGGGTGTTCATTTATTTTTACATCTTTGTTAAAATACCAACCGAAATCACTTTTCATCGGAAAATCGCAAAAATACCTATTTTTTGAAGAGTTGAATAACAGAATACACTCAAAAGTCTTCCCACATAGTTATAAAAGTGTTAAAATACCAAAAGTTAAGAACCTCGTTTTAACAAATATTTTCGTATTTTATTTAATAACGCCTACAAAGTACGCCCACGGAATAAATTCTACGGTAAGTATGAAGGGCAACAGATTGTCCCTTTCCAGTTTCGCTGTGTACTCCATACTATTAAAATGTCACCGTTGTTGTTCATTTCAATTAAAATTAACTTGTCAGCTGCAGTATGGCTTCATATCTTGGCCATCTGAAAATTTAATTTAAACCATCTTGAAACTTAAAGAAAAATTCTACATCCCGTCTTTTAATAGTAGTTATGTAGTTATGTTTTTTATAAAACATAAAAATTCTTAATAATAAGTGTGTCATCCACATGGTTAACAATTAAGTGACGAAGAATTATCTTCTTCTTATTGTTTCATTACTTCAATGCATTTTTTTGTTAAACTATCTACATATTCTGATGTTAGCATCCTTACATATCTTACATATTACTTACCTTAATACAAAAGACTGGCAAATTAACAATTAACAACTCGTATGATAATGAAGAAACTTCAGAGATAGGTATCCTCCAAGGTACTGCACTAGGACCATTGTTATTTACAATTTTTTTAAACATTTATTTCATTTCATACGTTGACCTTTTCGTATTCAATTTATTTTGCAAACGAATGATTACCCAAATATCTTCACATTAATAACCCATCAACAAAAAATATATCTCGCTATCAAAATTTTAGTTTTGAAACTGTTAAATTTAAAAAGGCAATATCTTGGAATAATTATCGATGCAAATCTTAAATAAAACGACCTAATTTTGTCAAATTGTATCTACACGGCATCGCTCAAAGAAGAAACGTAGTTTTGCGATTGAATTATAAATATAATCAGGAAATATAATATGTTTAAAAAAATATTGAAAATTATTTGAAGTTTGACGATTACGTGACGTTTATATCCCATGATTCTACCCAAAAAATGTAAATAAATACTAACCATACTTATATATTTGGTCCTATATTATCTATCAAAGATTGCTAACTGGTTGTGGTGCAAGATTTGATCAATCGCAATAATTACAATTGTGAAATTTGTTTTGCTAAATGGTCAAAGTTTTTTAATAAACTTAAATAACAACCTCAATAATTCTGCAAAGATTCTTTTTAGAAGTCGGTTCCCGTGAAAAGTGTAGTAAAAAAATTACAATGAAGCTTTATCAAGCCGTTCAAACTCTCATCCTTTGAGCCCTGGCAATACGAAACTTTGACAAAGAGTTTCTAAAAATTGTAGAGGAACTCATTTTTTATATTTTTAGTCAAATTCGCTGTCACAAAATTTACAAAACCTTAAATTGTTCAAACCATCCATATAAAACACTTACTGCAGTTAAAATCGACCATAGTTACTACGTCTCATACTAACCATCTTTTACCCGCGGCTTCGCATTTTATCTACAGTTATTAGAAATAAGTTATTGTAAAACAAATTTTCTCACGGGAACGAAATTTCCCCGGATGAAATGTAGCCTATGTCACTTCCCAGTCATTCAACAATCCCTATGCAAAAAAAAATACGTGAATTTGTCGCTCCGTTTCGACGTGACATAAAGACAAACAAACGAACAAACACACTTTCGCATTTATAACATTAGTTTAAATATTGAATCCACAGAAAACGGTTTTGTTTGAAACACAGCAATATTGAATCCACGGGTTTGTTTGAAACACAGCAACCATATTAATCTTTTTGAGATAACGGTTTGTAAGGTAGATTTTAATGAGTTCAATTTCACGGTGGGTCCAAACGAGGCAATTCAGAACTTCAAAGTTATTCGTTTGATGTCAATTGTAAACCCGTATTATTTATTCTCTACTTCGTACCGTTGTTCTTTATTGTAATGGGCCGATGAACTACAATTATTTCCATGATATAAATTTTGTTTTAATTGTTCGGATTTTAGAAGATTTAGAGAGCAAATTAACAATTGAAATAATAAATTAATTACTTAATATATACGGTACTAGGTATACCTATAGCTGGCGTTATTATTATTACGGGTTTGGAATAAAGTTTTGTGTTTGTAAATTCTAATTTAATTGAAAAATGTACCTTTTATTTATTTAGCGTTTTTAAGATGGAAATAAAATTATTTTAAAAACTTTAAAAATTTACTGTTTTTAAGAATTTGTTTTACTTGATCGTGCCATGTGTTTCTCGGGCGACTCCGACCTTTTCTATCATCCACATACATGTCATTCATTCCCCTTAAACATCCTTATTCGTTCTTACCACAAATAATTATTGGGCATCCCCGACCTTTTCCGCCATTCACTACCGTTGGTGTTAAAATATCTACATTATACTGTGTTTGATTCGGACACGTTGTTTATTCCAGTGTAGAGTTAATGCGTCAAGTCTTCCTTTGTTTTCTTTTTGTAGTATATGCGATCAAACAATGAAAGAACATGTTTGTGTATTGTATAATAATAACTATTTAATATCGTTTAATTTAACCATTAAATCATCTTACACTTTAAACGTAGAAATATATATTTTTTAAATTCTTGTATTTTTTTTTGCATCCATATTTTATTTTAGGTTGTGATAAACTACCACTTACTAGAAACGCGTAGATGTTTTACGTTGTTAATATATATATATATATATTTAATTTAGTAAAAGTTTTTTTATGATGCATCTATTTTCAAATGCCTTTAAAAAAAATCTGTTCTCTGAGGATTGAATCTTTCGACATATATAGCGTATATCAACTGCTGTAATTTCGTCGAATTTCAGAAAGTCCGCGTGCGTGTGCGCAATTGCCATCAAAAGTTGATAAAATATATTATCATTGACAATGAGTCTATCTTCCGACATTAAGTTCGATCGTATATCGGAGAGTGGGTTAGTTTCTACTTTCAAGATTTGCATTCATTCATGAAAACAAAAGTGAAATTCAAAGAGATGTATTAAAAAAATTGAGACTCCGGCTGCGCCAATTCGAGTCTCACACTCGGGGACGTCACCACAACTTGACTATCGAGCGGATCATTTCAATATCTGTCTATCGCCACCTAATACGGTGTAACAAATACGACGTATTCTTTGAAACCAGTAGTGAGTTTACAATATTTGAAATGTATCAATAATTAGGTAAGTTGTAATGTAGGTACACAAATAAAGTGATAATCCATGCTTCCGCTGTAATTGATCAAAAAGTTTCATTGCACTGTCTGGGGCCTAGGAGTCAAAAATGTTTGTGTAAACTGGCGAAATCATTTTTTTTCAAATACGCTGGGTGCGTCATGTATTTCGTTAATAAATTTAAACATATTTACGAAACGAATAACTGACACAGATGGTCGTTTTTAATAAAACATTAAAAAAATACTCATACAAGACTCTACTAACTTTAACCATAATGTATTGGATACTTAAGCTGAATCACTTTCTTAGCACAATAAAGTTGGGTTATTCTGCCGTATTTAAAGATTTATTATGAAATTTTTAACATTATGTGCGTTGCAAAAGGTTTTTTTGTTTCTAGAATCAGACGTATTGGAAAGAATTAACTGACATCACACCTTACATACACTATACAGACAGTATTGTACAGGTATTATATATAAGATTTTAACCAGCGATATGTGGCCGTATTTGGAGTAAAAAAATGTAGATTTTTTTTCTTTATTAATCTTAACTAACTAACTAATCATCCTGTCATTTCTGCAGGTGTAGGCAGAGAAGGACCACCAAACAACTCGGTCTTGACACACATTCACACATCATCTCAGACACACTCTTCTATTATTCTGACTCTTGACATGGTCCGACTCCAGTATCTGATTCGCTGCGTGCCGAATCTTCCTCGGGCGTCACTGACTTCTTTTAATATTCACATTTGCGTCATATATTCTCATTACACTCCTTCGTCATTCATTCGCTATACACGCCCAAATATCTCACATGATATAATATTAATCTTGGGATACACATGTCAAAGATAATACTCACAGACACAAATACTTCCTTTTACAGTCCTGCCAAAGTATAACATCACAACTGCCATTCTACAAATAATTCAACACTCCTCACACACCAACACTAAACCAGTCTTTAATTCTGACATACACCAGCACAAAACACGATCACAAAATCAAATACATTTATCGTCATCTACTTACACGACCAAATTTGGAATTAACTCCTTACAATACACTGCACATAAACAATATAACACATTACCTAGTAATTTAAAACTTCCGGCAACGAACAAAAAATATTGACAAAAGCTCTTAAAAGCTATTTCCTTAGCAGTTTCATTAATGACTTACACAATCTTTCTCTGGAACTCCATAATAACATCTGCGTTTATTTATTTTAATGTATTTATTTTAATGTATTTTATTTATTTGCCTTGTCCTTTCTAATGTTGTCTTTCCCGAAATGAGTTTTATAAACTCATTTGGAATAATACATTATTACTTTGTTATCATTTTGTAATGTATTATCTTGTAATAAAAAAAATTAAAAAAATAGAAATAATATATACAAAACTTAAAGTATTTGTTCATGCATATAAAATAATAGTTTTACACCTTTTTTAAACAGGCGGAGAAACGGACATAACTTAATAACTTTTAAATGGATTTATTTGTATAGCGTTACCTCCTTCCTTAGCCAACATTTCGGAGAGCATTACAGTGTCCAACATGAGGGAAGGACAGACCCCACAAGTAAATCGCTTTGGCTAATACTTTTGGCAGTGGAATTCTCAAGTCATATAAATTAATAACTTTTTAACATAAAGTTTTCAGAAAAAGCACTTGGTCTTTGAGAATTATCATATTATATCTCAAAGGAAAATAATTGAGAAAATTTTTGAAAGAGTTTTTTTTTTATTAAACTGATAATAATTAATACTGAATTTTGCATATTTCTAATCCAATTTTAAGTTAACCGGTAAATGGTTAAACCATTTCACTCAAATATTTTTGTAAAATAGTTGGACTGTTGTCGTGACAGTACGAGACAGTTATATGTAGAGTCAAGAACATTTGGTGTACTGCTGTTGAAAATTGCTGAAACAATGGGTTTGTTAAAGGGCTATTTTTATAAATCATTTGCATGGAAGGGACTTCTAACTCATGAAGTAATCTGATGGTAATCATATGGCTTGATTAAAATTATAAATTGTGCCATTTTCCTGTTCAATTGTTTTAAATTAAAAACTTAACAGCCTAACGGATCACGTGATACATACTCCGTCTCGTTCCAGCAGCACCCTACACACGAGACAAAGCGAGATCACGTGATCTGTTGCGACATGTAGAGGAGTGATCAGTGGCGAGGTGTGATAGAAAAATATCTTTTGTTGTTTTGACTGAAACAACAATCATTGGACAGCAAAATGTCGTCTTATGTTTTTACTCCAAATATGCCCAGGAATCGCTGAATAAAATACTTCGGGTACGTGCTAAAACACCATGTTTGTAGGTAGGTATATGACCTTGCAAACTTTTCAAACAACATTTTCGACAAAGTTTGGAACGTTCCGAGAATACAAATTTGTTATTGTTGATACATTGGTTTGTTTTGAAACGGGGATAAAGTTTGGTTTCAAATTTCAAAAACAACTTCCTTCCATTTTCTTCATGGAACAAATTACAATATAACTCAACATATTTGTTTTCCTTCACAAATGACATATACAACCTTCGGTTTCTGAAAAATTAGTACATCAGACCAGCGTGAAACTATTTATGAAACATGAAATAGAGAGAAAGACACAGAAAAATAGAATATTACGGCTACAAATAGGAATCGAACCCAACTCCGACGGGATTTTGATAAAGATTTTGATCAAAACTGAAATTAACATTTGAAAACATTGACAAAATAATTATTATATATATATAGATATACATTTTTAAGTATATCTATTTGAATCTATCTGTTGTTTTTTGTAATGAAAACAACATAACGGACGCACACACATTGTAAAATGTCCTTCATACATTGATGTTCATAGTAGACGTTGGCTTCATGAGAACGGGCCTCTTCTTCCACTCGTGTTTATGTAACACAGCTGGAGTGAAACGCCTTACCGGCATCTGTTATTCTTCCTTTATATAATCTGGACCTTTTTAAGACCCGCATTAATAAATCCCTTCCTACAGCCCCTACTTTAACTCGCCTCATAACGATGCCCAACCGGGTGGCGATATATCTCCCCTGTTTTTACACTGCAAAGACATGGGCGCTCTTGTGAGATATCACATAAAAATAAAAATTTGATTGAACGCAAATCTTGGGAGCGGAAATTAACCCACTTCCGACATCCGATCAAGCTAAACTCGGCAGAAAGACTCGTTGTAGATAACAATGCAGTCTGTCAACTTTTGGTGGCAATCACGTGTGCACACGCGGACATTTACGAATTAATCTGAAATCGGATGACTTTAGAACAGATAATATACTAAATAAACGATCGGCATTTGGCGAGGGTGGTAGAGTTGTGGACTACAATTCCTGGGAAGGAAGATACAATTCTCAGTCAAAAGTAAAGACATTTTAAAATAGATGCGTTATAGCACATTTTTACTAGATACACTCCTGCTTCATATTTTGGTGTTTTGAATCATTTTATTTTTAATTTGTGACGACTTCCCCACAAATTTGAACCCTTTAATAATCCGCGACATCTGTCAACCAGTTTTTGTAAATTTCATCTGCTTTAATAGCTAACGTGCAGATGGGAGGTATAAGGGTCAGGAAAATATGTGTCGGGAAAATCGGTAAAATTAAGAAAAAGGCGAAGAATCCTCAGAAAAACACGACCTATTATGAAACAAAGAATTTCACATGATAGAGTTTTATATTTTATTTAAAAATCATAGTATTTAATTAATATTAATATAAAAAAGCATTGAATCACCATTGCTTCACGTTGACCAATACATTATAGTTATTTTGTATAAAGTGTAAACATAATATAGAATTTCGGACATTACTGATAAAGGCGGTTCAAACTCTACACACATGATAACCAACCATTAATTTAATTACTAACACTTTGTTAAAATTTGTGCCACATATACGTCTGAATCGCTTCTATAACAGCCTTCATTCTTACATGATTCTCACTGATTTAACAATAATATTAATATGGTTAATAAGACGTATTAATAATAATTATTAAGATGGTTGGAAAGGATGTTAGAGATATTGAAAGAAGGTTACATTTAGGTAACTCCATTAATGGAAGACTGAACGCGGTTGGGGCTAACAAAAAATAGCCCACATTGGAGTGCTGGTACCTTGTACCTACCCCGACTTATGGCAGTGAGACATGGATTTGTAGACTGAATGCCGTGGAAATGAGATCTTTGAGGCGTATGTGTGGTAAAACCTTGCACGATCGTGTGAGAAATGCGGAGATTCTCAAAGAAGTCACGGCTGATATAAGCGTAATGAATATCTAAGATTACAAAATGGAGGCTCAGATGGTTTATGCATGTAGCACGAATGGACGAAGAAAGGAGGGTAAGAAGAATATATGACGCAAGTGTGAATGGTAGAAGAAGTTGGGGACGCCCGAGGAAGACATGGCACGATCAAGTGAACCAAGTACTTAAGTCAGACCATGTAAAGAGTCAGAATAACAGAAGAGTATGTATTAAACCATGTATGAATATAAATGAGGCAAATAGAGTGTTTTGGCTGTCCGTGCTCTCTGCCTACTTTAGTTTTAAACTTATTTATAAAAATTCTACAAGCTTTTTCTGTATTATTAAATATAATATTCATGCATCCCAAATCTTACTCATAATGTTACAAATATGTAATAAATTAATGTAGCATGATGATCAATATTTGATATTTAATTATATAAATTAATGTAGCATGGTGATCACAATTTTATATTTAATAATATAAATTAATGTAGCATGGTGATCAACATTTTATATTTAATAATATAAATTAATGTAGCATGGTGATCAACATTTTATATTTAATAATATAAATTAATGTAGCATGGTGATCAACATTTTGACATGTTGTTAATCTCTTCAATATCCTAAACTAATATAACAGAAGCTGCGTACATTGTAAAATGTACTTCATCCATTGTTCATGATATTGATTGCTAAGCCTATCGATATTCACAAGGAGGATAAACCCAAACAACATGTTCAATGAACCCTTAATGAATATGCTCTGAACATTGCCTACTGAACTTGAAGTGTTTCAATATGGCATCAATCTTACACGTCGATACCACTTCACCCTTAGGATTAATATTGTTAATACTGGATGCGAGTACCCAACGTGACAAACAATATATACAGACCTGGGGATGCTGTCCTCTCTACCAGTGGTGGCTCGTGGCCAATCTCATTGGGAGTTCAATCGGAGATTCAAAGAGAGAAAAAATACCTCATTAAGGTACATATATGAAAAAAATTCTATGTTAGTCTATTCCAGGTTATTTTTCCCTGGATCTAAGGGAATTTCATCACGTTATCACGAAACTGTTCGTTTTTTAACGTAAAGAAATCAATCTAAGAAAAGAAAAGAGTTTAACTATAAAGAATCTGTTTTTCTGGTTTTTAAACTTTCCTCCCCAGGGATTGACTTAATGAATCAACCGCTCTATCACTTAAGCCAAATCTTAATTGGATATTACCAAGATTAATGTCGTGTTTTAACTGCTGTAATTTTTTACAATGTGAATGAAAGACACCAACATTCGATAGAATGCATTTTCATCGACAACGAGTCTATCTTTTGAGTTTCAGCCCAATCAAATGGCGGGAAGGGTTAGTTTCTACTTTCAAGCGTTTCATTAATTTATTTATTTATTAATTAATTTAAGGAAACAATATCGAAATTCAAATAAATGTATTTACTCTTAAAAAGTAACGTCATCTTCACTAATTGACTTATTTTAATTACAACAACTTTAGAAAAAAAAATTCTTGCAAAATACCATTTCGTACAAATTTGGTGTTAACAAATCTCATAGGTGCTGCGCACTTAGGCAACTAGTAGATTCCCAAGGTTTGCAGTTCTACCGCTTTGGCGCCACCAGTATGTTTTGTATGAACCTGAGAAATCTGACAGAAGGTCTCTTAGGTGCTGATATTCATAACGCACCGAAGCGATTTAGGATTCATTTCGGACTCTCTCTTGGGCAGTACGAGTTTCATTCGGTAAGAGGGATTTTTTTTTAGCACGTAATTCGAATGGCTCGCTGTTTATTAGTAAAATCATAAAGTAAGTTTGTCTTAGTTTTTATGGGAGTTCAATATCTAAACGTACTTTAGAGAAAGCCGCCACTGTTCTCTACGTCACTCTTTGAATACTTAACAAGACAAAGTTTAATTAATCCGTCAAATCAAAGGTAACGACTAATAAATAGATTGTCTCGAACAAATTTTTGTTTCGTGGAACTTGATTACATTCAATATTCAATACGCATCTTCTATTCCAATACTTATAATCTAAGACGTTCCTTCAATATTTGACAATTTTAATATTTAGTCTTTAGTTTTTATTGAGTCATGATTTTAGAGTTAATAAAATCCGCTGAAGTAAAGTGTTATTTAGAGTAAAAAGAATTGAGCTGAAATTGGACCATCGTGTTACAACGGTATTCGAAAGGAAGTGCTCCAAATATTTACCGAAAACGGTGCATAGCAGGAAAATTTCCAAATTGTTAAAATAAGAGAATCTTTTTCTTTTTTTATAAATGTCCCAACTGTCTGGAGCTAGTGAGACTATAGCATCCACAATAAGGGTATGTAAGGCTGAAAGTAGTGGGGAGGGGAAGAAATCTATTCAGATCTCGTCACAAAACACGGCTAAAGCAATTTCAAGCAACGTTTCAATTATAAATGGCCGTTGCTCAGAGGAAGGGCGCGCTCCTACACCATAGTGGAGAATTTCCCTCAAGCCACCGTAGTATAAATGTTAAATATGTTTTATTTTATTATAAGCTAATTACTCGCCCAAAATATCCATACAAATTGAAAATATCCGCACCTTCTGATGTCCAGTAAGGTACTCTGGACCACTGAGCTATGTCGGTTTATTTCCAAACCGCCAAATAATTCAAAATGTACAATTACTTCAATCGACGATTACTGCTTATAAGATTTTTTCACCTGTAAACAACCAAATTTTTTTTTCTAGGAAAGGCTTTTTTAGTTCTGAATTTCCCACTAGATGGCGTCGAGATATATCGTATCTACATTTGTTGGTGAAATATTTTGACTTGTCAAATATTATTATTTAGTTTATCATTAAAAAATTAATGTTTTATTTTATTTTATCATATCAGATCTTTAAAACTTCCATGTAATTGTTAAAAAACAAGACAAGATAACATCATTGTTTGTTTGTAACGGAGTTATTATTGTTTACCCCTATTATCAAATCCACTGTTATGATTCAATCAACAATAACACAACTGATGTAAGTAATGAACCTTGAATGCGAAGGGAATATTCAATGAAGTGTTGTTGAACAGATTTTCGTAAACTATCTGGTAAACTATTAATTAATTTACATGGTCGGCTTGCTTTGGACCCTACTGGTTAGCCTTTCCGTCGCTTGGGGATCATAAATACAACAATTATTTGAACCCTCCTTGAGGTCTGGTAGTCATTGAACTGAAATAAAAAATATATACTTTTAAAGTCGTTCATATTTTATGTATAGGGAAAGTACATTCGATGGGACAATATAAGATCAAAAAAATCAAAAAATGCTTTAAGCAATTAGGTACCGCTAAACAAAGAATTTTCTATAACGTTGTATTTACTACAAATTTACTGACCAACTTTCTTAAAGGACAAATTATATTACAAGAAAGACTTTCACATGCCATACAAAACAAAAAGAAAATATCAGACTAAAAAAATGATCAAAACAAAAACATAGAAATATTTTCTGGTAAAGGAATCTAAATGTATAGCTTAGTTCATAGTGAAATTTAAATTGTACCTGGTTTAAGAAAAATTAAAGGAACATTTAAAAATGATAAATGTAATAAATTTCGGAAGCGTAAAATAAAATCATCATCATCCTTTGATCTTTAATCTTTAATCTTTAATCTTTAATCATTTAAAACTTCATCATCATTTAATCGTTAATCATGTAATCATTTCAAACTTCATCATTATTTAATCTTGAGTAATTTAAAACTTCATCATCATTTAATCTTTAGTTATTTAATCATTTAAAACTTCATCATCATTTAATCTTTAGTAATTTAATCATTTAAAATTTCATCATCATTTAAAGTTTAATCGTTTAATATTTTAAAACTTCATCGTCATTTAATCTTCAGTAATTTAATCATTTAAAACTTCATCATCATTTAAAGTTTAATCGTTTAATCCTTTAAAACGTCATCATCATTTAATCTTTATTAAATTAATCCTTTAAAACTTCATCATCATTTAATCTTTGATCATTTAATCACTTAATTTTATACATGAACATCAATACATCAAAAAATCGCATTTGTCTTTTATGATTAGAATTATTGATTTTGAATGAATAGGTTTTTAATTGACGGTACTTGAAATTCTTTATCCGTTTGGTACTCGGAAGGATTTTAAATACTATCAAATTCCCAAACAAACTGATCAAATATATAGTTTTTTAATTAAAACAAATATAAAATATCTCGTACTTATATAAGCTATTTTATTCATTTGTTTTTTTTTTACTATGGCAACTTTTTGTGTATGTTTACTGCAATTATTAAAATAATAATATTGAAATTTTAACTAACATAATTTTTTTTTTCTGACGTATGCCGGTCGTTTGTAATTTGAATTTTCGAAAATCAAGACGCTTTTTGTATATTTTTTCATTTATATTTAATCATAATTGTGTAATAGTATTTAGCGCAAAAATTGTTTTTTTTATGATTATTAATAACTCACAAATAATTGCCAAAGTTGCTAAAATAAAATCTAAAATCATGAAAAAATTTACTCATTAATGGCCTATTTGTTTTTTTTTTTAAGTACAGTTTCGTTAAGTATTTTGTAGATATGGGTACACATTTTATTGAGCGGGAGTTACGATACCAGCTCAATATTTTCGTACGACTCAAGGAGTGAACTCAATTGAACTTCGGCTCAATTGAACTACGGATCAATTGAACTACGGCTCAATTGAACTATGGCTCAATTGAACTATGGCTCAATTGAACTACGGCTCAATTGAACTACGGCTTAATTTAACTACGGCTCAATTGAACTACGGCTCAATTGAACTACGGCTCAATTGTACTACGGCTCAATTGAACTACGGCTCAATTGAACTACGGCACAATTGAACTACGGCTCAATTGAACTACGGCTCAATTGAACTACGGCTCAATTGAACTACGGCTCAATTGAACGGACTCCCCCGATACGTCTCCCCGGTACGGCTCCCCCAATACGACTCCCCCGATACGGCTCCCCGATACGCCTCCCGAATACGGCTCCCAGCTCTCCAGCGTAAGCGTATGAATGATCCTACGACTCCTGGAACCGGTACCTGGTATTTAGTAGGTCATATGGTAGTCAGGTATGTCAAAGGGCAGATGTTGGACTATCAGACTTCGTTGAAATAACAAATATTACTTGGATAATTTGAATGGCGCCATTTTTATAAAATTTCTTCTGATATTGATCCTGATACATAATATATGTTAAAATTTTCTCGGTTGAGGGTTACCTTTTTGCAGTAGCCGAAAGTAATACTTTGATATACACATGACCTTTAACAAAGGATAATGGCGCTTTGTAATTCTTATTACTAAGACTCTCAGATTTTCCCGCAGATTTTCAAAACAACTTTTAAAGGTCACAATTATTATATTTCACTTTATCGGATTGGAAACCTACGTAGAAAGATTTATGCACAGTGAAAAGCTCTCAAAAATTCTACAACTTATTGATATTGGCATGACGACAATTTTTTGGATATTTTTAGAGAATTATTGTGTCATATTCGTGAGTATATACAATTTTCCACTAGGAAATCTATTAAACTATTTCATATAATATTTAGACCTCAAGAAGTAAATTGAAAAATCTTAAAATAAAGAGGTTGTAATACTGATGTCAGATTTCTGGAGATAGAGCTGTCACAAATTGTCAAGGGATTTTATTATAAACCACCTCGGCAACCTTTTCCACCCACCCACAATACACTAAAGTTCTTCTCAGAAATCCACATATTCAAATTGTAATATTTAATCATTGAAGACAATATTAGCAACTCTCAAACGAAAATTTGAAACAGAGAAATCAACAATAGATACGGTCGCATATTGTAATTGAACACTTAAATAATATATTCACCTAAACAGAAAAGTCAATAGATGTCGCGTATTATAATAAAAATGGACATATTTATTCAATACACTGTCTAGATTGCACTTACTTCGGAAAGAATCTTGCGATCATACATAAAGATAGCAGCCAATAAAAAATGCGTTAAGAAAATGAAGATAATGTTAGTAGTTCTTAGGCGAAGTATGATACAGTTAAATACTACCGAAAGATGTAGAGATGAATAAACTCATGGATAAAGCAGAGCACCGTCAGGTCCTGGGTTCAACTCATAGAAGCGATCCTATCTTTTTCCGATTATTCGGTTTTAAGTTTTCATATGATAGTCGCTAAAGATTTTATAATATTTTTACTTTTTTAGAAGGTATAAAAAAATCTTTAAATATACAATATCATAATTTCATTTTTGTATTCCATTTGTATACTATATATTTATGTTTGTTTTTTTACATTAACCCCACAAATGAGATCATTTGGAATGCTGTGTGGAGTATCTTTTTTATGGAATAGAGGATGTACTGGGAAGGTAAAATATATGAGGGTTGTGTAGGAATCTAGGGATCATTGTGTCCAGGAGTGACAGACATATGAATATATCTTTCCCACTGCGGCACAAGGCGATGGGTCGAGAGACCAGTTGAAGAAGTCAGAGGGTCTCCCCAAACCAGCCTCTCCCTATCTGGTACGCCAAGCAGCTGGTGGGATGGTGCATCTTGAACACACCTCACCTGATTAACCCGGGCGCCCCTGCTTAGCCACCAAACTTAGCGAACCACTTGGAGTGACCTATTACAGTGATGTTGATTATCCAATAAATAAACCTAACTCCCAAATTGAAAAATGAAAATCGCACAATTTAATTTGGATACCGACTGACTTTGTAGGATTTGATGGTCTTTCTTAGAACATGGTGACTTTTTTGTTGTTTGTTTTTGGGGTGTTATGCCGTGTTGCGCTAACTCCTTCTTTAGCCGACGTTTCGGACAGCGTTGCAGTGTCCATCATCAGGGCAGATCCGGTAGATCCGAAGATGTGTAATTGTTGGATTGAAGCTGGCGGCACGGTATCGCTTCCAAGTAAATAAGCACAAACTCGACAACCAACAATTACACATCTTCGGATCTACCGGATCTGCCCTGATGATGGACACTGCAACGCTGTCCGAAACGTCGGCTAAAGAAGGAGTTAGCGCAACACGGCATAACACCCCAAAAACAAACAACAAAAATGCCATTGGCCGTGAAAATTTAAAAACTTATATGGTGACTTTTGTTTTAATTTCTTGAATAAAATATTTATTTTAGCAAAAAACGACCTTTCCAGATTTCTTATGATAAACAGAATCTCAAAGGTCCATCCCATCTCGTTTTCATTTTCCTAAACTCATTAACAAAATTATTGCTTGTCCGGAACCACCTCCTTGATTTACTTTCTGCTTTAGTTCTAAGAACGATAAAGGTTAAAAGATTGATTGTGCTTTTCACAAAAATCTAATAAATCGGATACGAGAAAAACACAAGAATGTATTTTTGCAGAAATTAATATAACATTTATGACAAGATTATATATATTGTAAATTTTATTTTGCTTCAGTTTAATATTTTTTCTTTTTCTTAGTTTCATGTAAAGTACAGGGTTTTCCAATAAGAGGTATTATTTTGATATTCAATCATAAAAGATCAATGGTTTCGTTGCTTGTGTGGCACGTAGCGCCGTCTTGTTGAAAGTAAACGTTGTCCAGTTCAATACTATTCAATTCCGGCCATAAAAAATCATTAGTCATCTCTCGATAGCGCAATCCATTCACCGTAACTGTTGCTCCAGCCTCATTTTCGAAAAAGTAAGGTCCAATGACTCCGCCGGACCATAAACGGCCGGCGTGGTCTAGTGGTATACGCTTTTGACTACAGATCCGAAGGTCGCGGGTTCGAACCCGGCGTGCGCAAATAAATTTTATTTGATTAATTTGTGTTATTTCACAATTAATAATTTAAAATAATATATAGTATATTTGCGGCACGTTCCAGAGTGGAAGATACTCTCAGTATCGCCCTGGTGTAAGACCACCATTCAGAATTGAAACGTTGCTTGAAATGGCTTTAGCCGTGTTTGGTGACCAGATCTGAATAGCCAGGTACTTCCCCACCTTCCTCTTCCCCATCTCCCTCCCCTCCCCAATACCCCCAGCCTCACAACATACCCCAATTGGGGATGCCATAGTCTCACTCGCTCCAGACGGGAGCAGTTGGGACTCTTGTGCGGTATTACTGTAAAAAAAAAAAAAAAAAAAAAAAATAAACCTAGAGACCTATAAAGACGCTTTTCAACAATAACTCTTGAGTTTTCGAGCCCCAGATGCGACAATTTTGCTTGTTGACGAAGCCACTGCACCGTGGTGAAAATTGGCCTCATCACTCAAGATGATTTGCATTTGATTCACTCAAGTGAATTTTAATAATTTCAATGCGTTTTTGAAGCGTGTATCGTTCCATTTTTATTAATGGCGTAGTTTCTAATTGTCAAATAACAAAAAATAACAGCTTCAAAAGTAACATCTACCGAAATAGTGGGCTATTCAAAATAACACCTCTTATTGGAAAACCGACTTTTTTTATTTAATTTTTTTATTCAAACGTCCATTGAGCATTATCCTTTAACAGATTTTTTAATGAAAAAAAATAAAAGTACATACATAATAGTTATAATAATATTATAATCATAATAACATTGGTGGAATATACAGTACACACTATCAGTATCACCCTAAAATCATTAAGAATTTAAACGTTTCATGAAATGAATTTAGCCGTGTTTCCTGACCAGATCTGAATTCCCCACTTTCCTCTTACCCATCTCCGTGCCACTACCTTCAACCTAAGTAAGGGTTATTTCATATCGGCAAGTGTGTTTGGTTTTTAAAACTAGCAATGTTCTTAACATTCAACAACAACAACAACAACAGTCTTAAATACCTAGATACAGCGCCCTTGAGGTGATTTCTCAGGAAAACCGCGCTATATAAATTAGCCAAATAATAATAGATAAAGTTGCTTATCGATGGTCTTTATCGTGTAATAATTACCAATTCACTATAAAATATGTTTGATAAGACTAATGAATTATAAAAGTTACACTTCACTTTTATTATAAAATATGAAAACTGTTCGAGGAACGAACAAGGGTTGGTATAGCCGGATGAAGCCTATGGCTTATGACAGGCGAATGGGATAACACAATTTGTATGGTTAATTCACAGTCAGCTTACCGGGTGGCGAACGAAGTCTGCATCTCGGGAATCATCTGTCAGTACTGGAACGGTGATCGTCGTACGGTAGCACTCGTTATTTTGAATTGGATTGTGATAAAATACGTTTGAGGAATTATTCCGATAAATAACCGGCGATAGTATACACATTGGTTTTGACAGGACGAACGTTTTTTGTGCGATTGTGCGGCTTACGGAACTCCGTGGTTATAGCTGACGTGTGTGAATTTCAACTACACAATTCAAATTCTGACCATACTATTGGTTAGCACACGGCCTGTCAAAAGCAATCGGCGTGACGGAACAAAAACATTGACAAATTTTTGTCAAAAGCTAAATGTTGTTTCATGGAATTACAAGTTGTTTATCATTCATCTACAAATATAAAGTGTGGAGTTCTCTCTCGTTAACACCGTATATATTATATATCTCACTATAAAAAAAATAATCTTGCTGGGAGAAATATCTCCGAATTATTCTAAAACAAGGAGGTACAAACAAAAGATGTACATCTACAGAATTTGATTTAAAACTAGCTGTACCCCGCCACGCGTTGCTGTGGCTCAGTTTGTCTGTGAAGATATAGAAACAATAGCGCGTGTTGCTTTTTATGTCCAACAGATGTATTTTTCACAAAAGCAAGTATTTACCTGTCAGGTTACATCTGTATAAAAACACAGGCATATTCGAATGCAACGTTTTGTCACAATTTCAAAGCAATCGGTGAAGAACTTTAGGAGATTTAACATTTTAAACAAACGAACACTTACATTAATATTTATTAATAGATATTCTTTGCTTATTCGGGGTTGTAAATATACAGTAAAATTATGTAAACACACAGTAAAATGGTGTAAATATACAGTAAAATTATGTAAACATACAGTAAAATTATGTAAATATACAGTAAAATTATATAAACATACAGTAAATATGTAGTAAAATGATGTAAACATACAGTAAAATTTATTTATTTATTTATTTTCACATATACGGCACAACATGTGCCATTCACATATTAAATTACAGAGAATAGTACAGCAACATAAGGAATGCAACAATATAAATGTAAGTATAACGGTATAATCAGTAAATAGTAGTAAGGTTAAAAGTATGAAAAAAGAGGATATAATTTTATTTATATATAATAATATACAAATAAAATTATGTAAATATACATTAAAATTATGTAAATATACATTAAAATTAAAATTATAAAGTTTAAATTCAACTATTTAATAAACAAAACAGGAACTGACGATATTTCCAAATCGATCATGACTTAAAATTTTATGTAAACCCATTCGGTGTTCAGTGACAGTCAGGGGTCGCCATCGACAGGACTCTTGCACAAGAGAAAATAACCTGAAATTATTTCTTTTTCAATCTTCAGAACCTATTCTGATCCCAAAAAACACTTGTTCACAACTTCCCAAAATTGAACATTCCGATTTTGGATACGGGCATGGGTACCGTCGCCCCGGGAACGTTTTATTGGATAACCAACCCCTCTCCCGTAGGTCAACCCAAGTTGTTTGCTACGTATTGTGATCTAGCAGGGGTGCCCGGGTTTATGAGTGAGGTTTGCTTAGGTCTTACCTTACCTTATTGCGTAGTGGGCCGAATCGGGAGAGACTTTTTTTTTTATAGTGAATACCTCACAAGAGTCCCAACTGCTCCCGTCTGGAGCCAGTGAGACTATGGCATCCCCAATTGGGGGATGTTGTGAGGCTGAAGGTAAGTGGGGAAGGGAAAGAGGAAGGTGGGGAAGTACCTGGCTATTCAGATCTAGTCACTAAACACGGCTAAAGCCATTTGGAGCAACGTTTCAATTCTGAATGGTGGTCTAACACCAGGGCGATACTGGTAGTATCTTCCACTCTGGAACGTGCCCCAAATATACTTTATATTATTTTAATTAATTAATTGTGAAATAACACAAATTAATCAAATAAAATTTATTTGCGCACGCCGGGTTCGAACCCGCGACCTTCGGAATGGCAGTCCAATGCGTTACCACTGGACTATGCCGGCCGTCAAACTGCTTGAGTGAGACCTTTTGTCCTCTCCAGCCGGACTCTCACGACCCATCGCCTTGCGCCTCACTGGGAGGGATGCATTCATATTCATATGTCCGTCACTCCTGGGCATACACACTCCCAGATTCCTACCCACCCCTTTTCCTTCTCAGAACTTCCTATGCTTCCTTTTCTAAAAAGACTCTCCACACAACATCCCCAAAGAGGACATTGGATCTGATGGGAATTTATTTTCTATGGGCCTCCTCTTTAACTCCAAAAAAAAAAACTTTATTAAGTTTTTTATTAAGTTTTTCTGTTTCACGCAGTATCTCATATGTTTCTTGTTGATCTAAATCAAACAACTTGACAATACTTCTGCGTATTACAGTCAATATTCCACAAGAGAGTCAATATTCCACAATAAAGTAAGAAGTATCACATTTCATTTTGTTGTTTACGTATTTATTTGTGGAAGTTGACACAGTGCGATTTGTTTCAAGGGAAATGCGATTTACACATGTTTTATATTGTTTCCTTGTTAGTTGTCTCGACTTCAAAGTGTAACCTTTTTTTTTCATGTAAGCAGATATGGCTGTTAAAATGATAGGCAACCAACTATACCTACCGAAATGTGTGCTCAATGAAAAAATAAATGTATCAAATTTTTACATTAATCCCACGCACGAGTATATATGGGGATGCTGTGTGAAGGGTATTTTTAAAGAGAGGAAGTTCTGCGAAGGAAAAAGGTATGAGGGGTGGATCGAGAGACCAGTTGGGGAGGCCAAAGGGTATCCTCAAATCTGCCTCTCCCGATCTGGCACGACACGCAGGATGAACACGAGCACCCATTCCAATTCACCAAACGTGGCGAACCAATTAGGGTGACCTATGGCAGAGGTGTTGGTAATCCAATAAATGGTTACCCGGGCGACGGTACCAAAACCCGCCTCCCGAATTGAATGTTTCAATAGTGAATTATTTATAATTCACTTCAAACCCAATATCAGGTGTGCTCGTAAAGGTTATGATATTTTAGTGAAAAATCACCTCTATCCTCAAGGGCGCTGTAAAAACATGAATTCTTAGAGAAATTATTTTTCACAGTTATGACAAAAAAATATAAATGATGTGTAAGTGATTTAAAGGAAAAAAAACACTTTATATATGATGTTGAAGAACGCTTAAGACATTTTTAGCATTTAATAAAATTACATGAAATAAATCATACACGGTAATCACTAATTTAACGGGCTTTTCAATTTTCTATCAATATGTTTTAAAGCAATAAATAAATAATAAAAATCATTTTTGGGATTAATCTGTGTTTAAACGTTGGCTAAAGAAGGAGGTAGCGCAACACGGCATAATACCTCAAAAACTAAATCACTATAAATAAAAATCACATCTAGGAATGCACACAAAATTTGATGAGCGTAGCGAAATCTTGTTTTGACTCGACCACTTCGCATTTCGTCTGTCCGTATTTTTGTGTTCCGTGTCCGGTTAATCCTGTCAAGATGGTAGCCGTATTTGTTGGTACCTTTCATTTTGCCAGAGCGCATGAACGTTGTGAGTTGTCGATGCATTCACGTAATCAATACTGTTTACAGAACTACTAGTTATTATTATTATTATATGACTAGCAATCCGAAGGTCACGAGTCAAATCCCGGCGTGCGCAAGTAAATTTCATGTGATGAATTTGTGTTTTTTCACAATTTATTAATTTAAAGTAATATATAGTATACTTGCAGCTCGTTTCATAATGGAAGTTACTCTCAGTATCGCCCTGGTGTAAGACCACCATTCAGAATTGAAACGTGCTTGAAATGTCTTTAGACGTGTTTTGTGACCAGATCTGAATTGCCAGGTACATCACCAACTTCTTCCTCTCCATCTCGTTTCTTTCCCAACTATCTTCATCCTCAAAACACACTCCAATTGGGGATGCGATAGTCTCACTGCCTCCAGACGGTTCGGAGCAGTTGGGACTCTTAGGCGAAATTTAGATTGAAACTTAAATTTGAAAAAAAAACTTTACAAAAGCTAAAGAGTTTTAAGACCATATATACTGTAGAGGGCGCAATTTCCCTGTGAGAGGTCCATTGCAAAAAGGGTGCCTTGGTACATATCGGCGTTAGCTCAGGTGGTAGAGGTTGAGATCATGATCATCAGGCGTCAGGTCAGCTACGGCTTTTACACGGGGAACTGATTGCCAAACAAACCACTTCGAATTCGTCAAAGGAAACGCATTAATGGGGTATGATAGTATATTCACAAAGCACAATTACAAACAGGTACACAAATGAGATGGGTCATTTACATCCTAAATATTCCTAGCGTTTCGTTAGGAACAATCTCTCTTGATAATTTAGGTTCTGGCTGGCAAGCGTGTGTGTAGGCATAATTCAAGTCACAAAAGGCACATAAAAGGTAAAGATAGTTAATCCGCTTACATGAATTTGTAGTAGGTTTCGCGTACATGTTGAACCACAAAAGGAGGGTTATCTTCCGTACTGTACGCGCTATTACACGTACATTTCTCCATGGTGAGTAGGCACAGCAATTAGGTACAGGCTTCGAAAATACTTGTACAAAGCGGCCGTTAATTTAGGCGCGCAATCATGGCGTCCTGGTTGATAGCAAAACAGACATGTTGACAGGGCCAAGGCTAGATTGTGAGTCTGGGCGGTTGGTGATTTGAATGGCCGGCGTGTCGAGCGTAGAGCAGTTTTACCAACTTGGCCGTGCACAAGGCAGGCGCGCGCGCACAGCGACAATGGTAACAACTCACCGCTGACTAATTTGAATTCGCGGGAGTTTTGAACGTGTCCGATTCGTTACGTGACAATACCTAGGTCCTCTCTAATATTATCATCTCTCTTTTACCTCTCTTTCCTTTAAAATCTTACCTACTTCAAGAAAGAAAAAGATTATCTTCTTCTTCAATGATATATTATATTGATGGGTATAACCTTTAAAAAAGCTAAAGAAAAAACATATTTCTAAATATTTGCAGGAAAAGGGGAAAGGTTATCTTATATATTTATCCGATACACTATGTAGATAACAAACCAATTCATTGGAACGTTGTGATCATTTAAAAAAGTAGCTGCCAAAATTAGTTGAAAGATGGTATTGTTAATTCTGAATTTGAAATATGACATCAACCAATTATAACGTTTAATAACTAGGTCCCAAAGTTCGAGCGGTTAAAACGCTGTCTCGATAAAACAAGATATCCTGGGTTCGATTCCTAGTTGTGAACGTTATCTTTTTATTTCTGTGTCTTGTTCTGTGTCATAGTTTGTTAAGATTATTATTATTTATTATTATTATACCACACTAATTCCAACAATGTACACATCAAAATAGATGCTATTTTAACAATGAAATAATTATTTATTTTTTGGAATAACTTAGTGAGTAAAACCTCAAATTGTAATATTTAATTATTGAAGACAATATTAGCGATTCCTAAAAGAAAATTGAAACAGATAAATCAGAAAAAACTCAGAAAAGTGGCCCGTCAAGGCAAGGGTCCTTGGTTCGAGTTCTAGATGTGACCTATCTTTTTCTGATTTATCTGTTTCAATTTTCGTTTAGGAATCGCTAATATTGTCTTCAATAATTAAATGAAAAAATTTACCTGCTTGCTATAACAATTGTATGACAAACAATTATATAAATCACCGTGCATAGATATCACTGGCTACAACTTATAAGTTAAAAGTAACGACTTGTATTGGTATAAAAAATATTCGCAAAACGCTGTAAAGATTATATATCCTTGGTCGCTAAACTTAGTAATGCTATATTCTCCCCGGATGGGGTTGAAAAGGGTTGCTAACGAATTTACTTTTTTAATTTTTACGATAAATTTTCATTGTCCCCTTTAATAAAACGGGGAACTGTTTCTAGAAATTTCCATTTTCGATTTTCGCGAATATTTTAAAAACTATGATCTCGTCTGGAATACTTTTGCGTATTTTTGAATTTCCGATTTATTGATAAAACGAAAATTATTGTTTTAAGGCAGGAAGAAAGAGTGAGAGAAGTTGCCCTTAGGAATAAAATTATTGCAAAATTACAAAAATTACAAAAACGAAATTGGTTTTAACTATAATGGCAATAGCGTTTTTAACGGCTGTAATGAACAATTACAAAACGATATTTTAATTCAGACTTATCTTCATATAATCGTTGACGGTTTCACTGATATACCGTGCAAATAATTTTGTCAACACAATTTTCAGACAATATTAGCGATTCCTATACGAAAATCTGAAACAGAAAAATCAGAAAAAGATACGGTCACATCTAGGACTCGAACCCAGGACCCTTTCCTTTCCGGGGCACCGCTCTAGCAACTGAGCTAATGGGACCTTATCTCCTTCGGTCATATTTAACTGTTTCATACATCGAATAAGAACTACCAACATTGTCTTCATTTTTCTCACCGTATATTTTTATTACCAACTATCTTTATGTATACTCGCTGAATCCGAACTAAATGCAATCTAGACAGTGTCTTAAGATAACCATATCTTGTTTTTATTTTAATGTGCGACATCTATTGACTTTTTTGCAAGTCTAGGATGAATATTTATTTTTTTGGAATAACTTTAGTGAGTAAAACCTCAAATTATAATATTTAATCATTGAAAACAATATCAGGGATTAATTTTTTTTGGTTGACATCAAAATTCAAGAGTTAAGGTTTCTGTTGATTTTTGTGAATTTCATGTTATGCAAAATGGTTCTTCAAATTTGGTTCCATTTAGGAGATGCAGCGTAAATTAACAAAAACTCTATAAAAAAATGTTCTCTGTCAGAGTTTTCAAGAATTACCTCCAACATTTTGATTTTTTTCTATTACTAAGTAACTAAAAATTGACATGCGTGCCGCTAGAATGGAGCCACGGGTTGTGCATCACTGGTTTGTGACAAGTAAAATTTTACAGCCGAAAACCAAACCAATCCCGCAAGCTAGTTATTTACGGCAAGTGCGATTTTACAAGACGTAGATACAGTACGCACAAGCTAGTGATAATAAGATTGACAATTTAGTAATATTTTTCTCGGAAGCCTTGAACCAGGTGATGATAGTTATAATGCGTTGATTGTATTGAAGAGGAAATTGAGAATAAACCTTTAAAACAATCATTGATAATAAATTTGAGTAATATTAGTGTATTTTTCTAATGTATTTTTTGAAATAAGTAATACCTACTTGTATTTAGAAAATGTGCAGTACTTTTGCGAATATATTGATGGTAGAGGCAAGTAGGTAGGTACAGGATTTTTAAAAAACCTTTTTTGGATATTTGCTCATTATAACCAAGTATTAAGTAGTATATTTTGTAAAATTGAGGATGGGCATACATTTTTTTATTTAGTCTGTTATTCGAGAGAATATTTTGTGTCAATTACAGTGTATTGACTATTATTCCACCATCCCCTATATATATATATATAAGGTTTTCACGGGTGTAAGATGTAGAATGATGTTCTCGGTTTACCCGCGTAACGTAGTCTTTAAAAGGAGTTTTTTTTAATTCCTGATGCTTCGGACAGATCTCACTGTCCATCTTCAGAGGTCTTATGCCCTGAATTATGGCTCAAACTGAACGCTTTCGGGTGTCTGTTTGGTCCAGAAGTCAAAATTCATGTGGGTGCTTATCAATTCTTATGTCCAGGACGAAGTATGCGTGTTGAGAGTGATTTGACGGTAGAGGGGGTGGGAACCGAACAGACACGCGAAAGCGTACAGTTTGAGACAAAATTCAGGACATAAGGCCTCTGAAGATGGACAGTGAGATCTGTCCGAAGCGTCAGGAATTAAAAAAACTCCTTTTAAAGACTACGTTACGCGGGTAAACCGAGAACATCATTCTACATATAAAGAAATAACAAATATATATTTTTAAATAGTAGCTTACATTTTGTTTTCTTTACCTGATTGTAAATTTTACTGTATAATTCATTTTCGTAATACTTTTTTGTAAAAAAAATTTTCATCTGTATTTAAATGTACTTGTACCGTAAATAAATAAATTAGTGATATAGTGGAGTATTATCACGAAATCATTCAACTATTTAATGACCAGCCCGAGTCAGACATTACGGAGATTAATGCCTTAGCCGTCAAGCCCACGTCAAATTACTTGGCATTAAAAGTTACACTCGGCAAGTTGGTGACTTGACAAAGTCAAAATTTTGACCCATCGAGGTGGTGTCCTGAGTGGGTGGAACTAAAACGAACTCAACCAAGGCCAGTACATTTAATTTAATTGGCCTGCTATTTATGTAATAGAAGAACACTGATAACGTAATACATTCTAGAAATGCCTCCATGTAGATGTGAATAGAGATTGATATTGCCATTGACTCACAACTTTTTTGTCCTATCCCGTTTAGCACGCGCTCTGTCTCTCTTACGTATATCTCCATTCTATTTTATCAAATTGCTTATATTTTGATATTTTAATGTTTTTATACTTATAATAAATGTATTATGTTATTTTCTGATGGCTTACGACACGAATAGAAGCCTTTTATAACTCTTTTTCTATATACATTGCTAATAATCCACAAACTCCCTTAATCGATGCACTTTGTCCGTTATTTAAGAATAATAAATAGTTTTTCACCCACAAATTGTACTTTATAACATACAGTTAGTTGGTAACATGTAATATTTAAACAGTTTTGGTTCACCAAACACAGGAAACGACAAATCTTTTCTTGTGTTTTTGTGAATTTAGTAAAAAAGTGTGGCATCAAGTGATTTTGAGTTTCATGCACTTCGCGTGTAAGATAACTGTTTGTCTGTAAAGAGTAGAAAGATCGAGATACAATCGTCAAACCATGAAAAATCGACCTATGAATAATCGTACCATGAATAATTAATCGAACCATGAATATATGAATAATCGAACCATGTATAATCGAATCATGAATAATCGAACCATCAATAATCGAACCATGAATAATCGCACCATGAATAATAATACTTAAAATTTAGGCGTATTAGATCTATCAAAAAATGTATATATAAAGATGCAAAAGTCGGTCATTTTGAATAAATGTAGGATAACGAAAGATTTTTTAAATATATATGTTGAGGGATCAGTAGGATTTATAGGCCCTGTTAGGAGTTCTACCGAGCCAAATCCTCTGATATGAAAATTTCTGGAGTCGGTGAATTATTTTCCCATTTGATCTCTGGTGAGTTGACGTGTTGTTCTTGTATTGTTTTGTATTTATTATGCTTATATAATGCACTTGCATAATTTTGATTGACTAGATGATCATTTGTGGAAAAGTGTGTGGAAGGGTTTAGTTTTTCCTATGGGGAAGATTTAACCCGGACATAAAATCGGAAGTAATAAATAAAATAATACTTACTTACTTATAAATTGCACTTGGTGCGGTGCTCTAGTAACATGTAAAAAAATCTTTTAAAATTTAAGGTTAACCGCGCAGCTTGAAGATTTTATCGTAGGTCAGTGAAATTTTGTGTGTTTTTCTCATATAGCAGAGGGACAATGATTAAACATTTATGAAATTTTAATATTGTAATAAAACAAATTCACTCCGCCCTGATGTATTAGAGCTTCTTATAAAAGTGTGTTAAAAGCCATTTAACCTTATACACGAGTAAATACAACATTTTAAAGGTTATAATGACATAACATAGGTTAACCAAATAACACACGATAAGAGGATCATAATAATTAGCAGGCCAAAAGCAGCCAGTGTCCTGGCCTAGTTAAAGGTGGTTTTGGTAGAACTAACGCCACCCACCGTTACTCCACGGATTATCTTGTAACACTTTACGAAGAGTTTCCAACTATATTTGCTAACTTGACTGTTATAATGTTTAGTGCAAATAAAGTTTACTGTTATTATTTCTAAGATACTATTCGACAACTAAACTTTCCACAATAATACTTTGGATGGTTGTATTTTTATGGTTATTACAGGTTTTATTTCAGGTATTACTAAGTTTAATTTTCGCTGCACTATCGAAATCATAGCTATAAAGTAAACAATATCCATCTTACTCATAATAGATAATACGGAGGGATAAGAATAGGTTAGTAGAAAACGATACACGAAATCATGGGCATGCGTACTGCGTATACCGGCCGTAATACCACCGTATTAGTGGTTCCCCTAGGATTAGGGACGTATTACTATGGTATTAAGACGGAGACCGTGGACTTTGTTAACAATCTAGTTGATTTGACAAATATCCATCGGTCGCGCAGTGAAAATGTAAAAAAGCAGTAATATCCATTGGCAGCACAATAAGAATAATATTATAAATCGATTTACAAAAGCAATTACGGAACGCATAATCAAATTTGCCAAATTTCGAAGCAATTCAAATCAGACTATGTCAATGATATCGCAAATATCATATGAAGTTAGCAAGAAAACGCGAAATGGAAAAATGACCGTGTTTTTTTAGATTAGAACAAGTTTGTGCCAGTCTAAAAATAACTTCCGTGAATATTATTATGAGTAAATATTTTAACCCGTGCATTATTTATTTATTTATTTATTTATTGACGCCCTATTGGGCTTTTAATACATAAAAATTACAAATTTCAATTTTAGCAACAGTATAAAACAAACAATAGAAAATCGAAATAAAATATAATGATTTCTCATACATTATTTACATTTAAAAAGTGGTGGACTAATTTGGCTTTAAATGTATTGAAGTTTAAATTAAATATGTCAGCGACATCACTTAGTTCATTGCCCAACCTATGTATTCTTTCTAACACAGAATTCGTAGCGAAGTTATTGTTGTAGAATAAATTATTCCGTCTAGTATATTTTGGAGGTATATGTAAAGATAGCAAGTTTATAGTGTCAGGGCAGTCTAACCTTGAATGAACAATTTTATATAATAAAAGAAGATCAAGATCAACGGCAACAAATTATACGGCCTAAAATTCATTCAATGGACTTGAGTATGTAAACTTTCACTGAAAATTATCTTTTTTTATTTGACACATCACAGCGCCACTCTCTATAAGAGCAAAGGCAAGGAAACTATGTCGCCACCCGTCGGACTATGTCGCAATCCATGCAGCGTTGTAGGCGAGTTAAGATAGGGGCTGTAGAAAGGGATTTATGAATGCGTGTCTTGAAGAGACCCGGTTTATATGAATGAAGAAAAACAGATTCCGGTAGCTCGTTCGACATAGGAGCCGACTTACACTAAACTGAGTCGAAGAAACAGCCCGTTCTCATGAAGCCAACATCAACTGTGAACGGGTGTTTCGCTCGTGTCCGTCGAGTCTCACACACGTGCATCGGTGCATCTAGGATCAATGCTGATAGCTATTTTGAGTATCTGTAGAACAGACTCAGCATGCCCACATTGCGTCTCTGCATGATGGCAATCGGTCTGTTAACAATGAATTGTTAATCAGACTGACCGCCCTCCTTTGCACAGAATCAAGTAGCTTTATTAAGTTTCGTGGGGCTCGACCCCAAAGATGGCTCCCGAACGTAATTGTTGGGCGTACTTTAGATTTGTATAGGATTTACAGCTAGTCACTATTGATAAATCTACTAGCCCTACACAAAATAATATTGATTATTGGTATTTGTCTTCAACCTATGTGTTGAACTTTATCCTTTGCCTTTGCTTATAGCCCAGTCAATGAAGGTTTTGTGTCGGAACTAATTCCCCGGAAGCTGAATTTTTCACAGATGTTAGAAAACCTTTAGACATGTATTTTTACAAAAGTCCCCGACTTTCCCCCTTGTGCTTCCTTCCCCACCCCCTCTTGAATATATTTTTCAAAGCCTTTTGAAATACGCTAATATCTCCTTAATTGTTTTATTAAATCAAATTATTTATTTTTTGTTTAGCTTCTAATTAGTTACTCTAAAAAATTGTATTCTTTAATTTTTGCGAGAAAAGCTATACAATCTCTACAATTTATTAGTAAAGGAAAAATATCAGTTTTTAAAATAGTATTTCAGAATATATTTGCACATAACTTTTATCTGAGCCTGTTAACGAAAAAAAATAAACCAACAAAACTTGTAGAAAATATTTTCAGCTATAAAATAATGTATATAATGATGGGTTTTTATTTATAATAAGGCACGTAGGCTGTTAATAAGGAGCACGGCGCGAGGCGGCTCGAACGGGCAGCGGTTCGCGGCGCAGCGAGAAATTACAAAAACTCATGGAAAGTAATGATTAATTCATGTATTTGCTTTATTTTTATAACAAATTCATCTAACGTTGAAGAGTTTTATTGTTATTTACCAGTTTTAGTTCGGAGGGGAGGGGGGGAATATAAATATTTTCCCCTGCCCAATGAACCGCTTTCATTATCCACCAACCGCCGTGCCCCGGTCTGGCTAAACAGTCATATTATGTTGTATGATTGTTTGTAACTTATTATTTAAATAAAGGTATGTGGGAAATTTATGGGAATCAGTTTACGCGTCCTCAACAGTAACCCACATGCTCCAGGGACATGTATTTTCTCGGGAGCAGAGAAACAGAGCCTACACTTTAACAGCAGTGTCTCTTTTCCACGTATGAGAGAAGAATACCAAGATATTGATGTGAAATTAAGACAAATAGAAAATATGTATCAAGATTTAGTTACGTGGAAAAAATATGGAGGAGGTTAATAATGATGACAATCTAAAAGAGATTCCATATACTGAAGCAAGTGAAGACAGGATTAAGGATCATCGAGTAGGATTGCCAAGTTGTGGCTTTACCTTCTACATTGCATCGACCTCATGCTTAGATTTATATTTGCAGAGAAGTCTGGGATTCGGAAAATGCACCTAAATACTATTGTTGATATGCTTCCCTTTTCCACCCCGCAGGACATTTACCATACGCAAAATCAGCACATATGTACGTTTAAAGTATGTTGCAACTCGAATCAAGAATAAATAAAGAAGAATATAAACTATTCACTGAAATTGGGTACTTTACAATAAGAAGAAGCGACAGATATTGGTCCGGTACGTGGACGGACATGATCATCAAGCAGTGTCTCATACGACCAATGAAGTCAGTAGGAGGTTTGACACATGGGCGCGGAATCTGTGAAATAACATCTGTGAAAAATTTAGCTTCCGGGGAATTAGTTCCGACATTGGGTCTTTTTTTCCCTTCATTGACTGGGCTATTAGTAAACTAAACATAACACATAAAAATATTAGTGATAAGTTTTCCTAATCTAAAACAAAATAGAAGTCTATCTAAATTTCATTACCAAAAATGAATAATATTTCATAACTTGTTACTTACAACTAATGACTAATGACTTATTACGTTATTACTAAACTTACGACTTAACCAAAAAAAACTAAATTTATTTCTGACAACTAACTTGTCTCTAACTTACAATGCATGACGACCTACGTGGTCGAGGGTTAAGGCACTCGACTAGCAAGCCAGAGGTTGCGGGTCCATAAGGCACAAGTAAATTCTATTGATTAATTTGAGTGGAAGATACTCTCAGTATCGCCCTGGTGTAAGACCACCATTCAGAATTGAAACTTCGCTTGAAATGGCTTTTGCTGTGTTTGGTTACCAGGTCTGAATAGTCAGATACTTTCCCACCTTCCTCTCCCCCATCTCCTCCCCCCCCACTACCTTCATATGGGAATGCCACAATCTCACTGGCTCCAGACGGTTGTGAGCAGTTGGGACTCTTGTTCGGTTTCTTATAAAAAATAACACATAAATTTGATAACATCCGTATAACCATGGTTAAACATACATGCAAATCACAACAATCTTCCGTAAAATAACTCTCAACACAAATATAAACAAAGTATAAGATAGTTTGCGTCTATTGTATTACACTGTATTACTGCACTATCAACCTCATATCTCCTGTTACTCTATCTGGGTTGATAGCACCTAGTCAAGTACCTACTGAGTAGCAGGGTAGTTTTCAACAACCACTAGCCGTAACCTTTTGGCAGCTAGAGATAAGCACTAATGGTCATTTTTTGGGCTTCCTTTTGCAATAAGTTCTTTACCAATATTCTGTGTGAAAGTTAAAATAATATTTATTTAAAACTATTTTAATTACATTCATTTATAAAACCTCGAAGTTAAGTTAGGAGTTATATTCGTATATTAGTAAAATAAATTGTTTATTACATTCATAAGCACACACACTTAACCATTTAATTTCTTAGAAAATACACACTTTTGTTTTCAGTCGAGGACTTCGTTGCAGTAGATACTTATTTTGGACACTTACAAAACTTTTGTACGTAATTAAAAAAAAATGTTCTGTCTTTGGTTCCTCGTTGTCAAACTATTGTTTTCTTTAATATATACAGGATATTAAGGGACGCACTTGACTTACTTTAACCAGTGATTCCTGACATTATTTTGAGTAAAATATGTAAATGAAATTTTGGTCCGGTGACTTTTTTGGTGTTTTTCAAAATGTTTTTTTTTAAACTTCCATACGTCGTCACTGATCACTCATCTGAGTAAACGCTCAACCCCTTACATCGAACCCAACGGTCCAATTCCTACGGTTTTCTAAGTTTTTTGTTACGTTTTTAAATATATATATTGCTTTGCAGGAGACAAAAATTTCATTTACATTTTTTTACTCCAAATAATTTCAGGAATATATATATGGTTATATAAATATACATATATATATTTTTTATTAAAATACCCCAAACTAGGAAAAATGCACGTATTATTGTGGTAACATAACGCATATAAGAATAATATAATATTAAGTATACAATGACATAGCAAAACTAATTATTATTATTCGACATCTTTGTTCCATCATTTGGACAGCTGTCCATTTATTGGTTGCTAATGGATTTGGGTGGTTCGGTGTTGGTAGGCAATTCCGGAGATGTCAAGTTGGATAACAGCTGACTGCAAGAATCTGCTTCCTCGTGTCTAGTCCTCTACGTATACTGATATCCTAAACTTTTCAAAAATAAGGTTGTCTCAAAGTCAGGGTTGATTGATCGATTGGTATAAAAACGGTATGATGGGTCATTTTCTTTTCCCCGATTTCCATAGTTCAAATGTATCTTTCTCCAAACAGAAAATGATATGATGGTATTATACTGCACGGAGAAACCTTACGGATATAAAATATTTCTAATTTATTCAAAATCTGATCAAATTATTTGTAATCTGGTTGAAAACGGGACTGCAGATCTTTAACAAATGAATTGACAGGTTTCCTAACAAATCATCAGTAAACCACGAATGTGTTATGGGGACGTCGGAAAAATTCTAAAATGTTCGCATTTAGTCACTATATTTATTAGGTTGAACTCAACTGCATGATCACGTGTTCCGATATATTCTGAATATATTAATATTTGATTAAGAAATGGCCAGCTACCACGTTTTAACAGGATTTAATAAATCAGAAATACTCATTTTTTCCACGTGTAATTCGCTTTTTAATGTCTGTTTGATGCTCACTGTATTTATGTTTGATTCTATTATATACGATATTTACCTTAGGAACTGAGGAGATATTTAATATGTTTTCAACTGGTACATATTCTCACATATTATAATGTTTTCATTAAATGGCTAAATATTTTCCATTTCTTAATTACAATCTTCGATATCAACCCTTTTTCAGTTAAAAGTTTAGTGTTTATTTAAATATCGCGTTTAATCAAAAATCTTAAAGAAGCAAATATCTTTAGCCTATTTTATCACCTTCTTAAAACTCAGTGTCATCTTTGGGGATGCTGTATGGAGGCTCCCTTTAGGAAATAAAGGGGAGGAAATTCTGGGAAGGAAAATGGTATGAGGTGTGGGAATCTGGGGGTCAGTGTATCAAGGAGTGACACAGGTATGAGTCCATCCCTCCCACTGCGGTGCAAGGCGATATTTGAGAGAGTCCTGCTGAAGAGGTCGAAAGGTTTCCCTTAAACAATCTCTCCCGATCCAGTCTGCCACGTAGTTATTGGGCAGGCGCATCTATCTCCCAAACCCGGACAAACCTCACCTCATGAACCCGGGCACTCTTGCTAAATCACTAAACGTACCGAACTATTTGAGGTGTCCTTTGTCAGAGATGTTGGTTATCGAATAAATGATTGCCACCTAAATTGAAATGGCTAAAATAACGTTGCGAGCACAAAATTAACGTATCATTTGAATATCTAAAAACTACAGAAAAATAACTGACTATGCATATATAAAATGAAGGGCGACAATCTACAATACAATGTCAGAAAAATTGAACACAAAAAGGAATAATAAATATACTATACCTATCACATATTCCGTATTAACTTAGTTTTGTATTTATAATAAACTAGAAATTGAAATTAGGTAAAATAAATTTAACAGCATGTAACTGTTTTTGGCCGTCAGAACTGTGTGATACCTCATTTAGGTTTCCTGGAACAAGAATGAGTTTAATTTTCCTGTGAATTCAACTTTTCTCATTTGTTTTTCCGAAATATTTCCACGTCGTTTTGTTTGAAGTAAAATTTATATCCATTTCCCAGAAAAGGGAAAAAATATGTTCATGTTTTGTCGGTTGTTTTATGTTTGCATTGTTTCTACTGTAGATGGAAAATGTTGAGATAAAATTGATTTAGAAGCTGTGCGAATGTGGAAGGTAAAATATGTATAAATCTACTACTGTAAAGCAGAAATAAACGATAAGCTTTGAGAATTTCTGCGCTTTTCTTTAGCCAAAGCTTCGGACAGCTTTGCAGTGTCCATCGTCACAACTAAATACATCGTAATTACTTTAAAAACATTTATCTGGTGGTCTAAATTCGTAATCTTCTCAGTCATTTATTGTTTTGCAACCGTTTTATGGAGAGCGATTGAAATAGATAAATAAATAATTTATTACATCTCTCATGTACGAGTATTGCGCACTAACACTATTTTCTTAAGAAAAACTCAATAAGCGTGTATTTCATAAATAAATAAAACCAACAAAATTATATACGCTGTAAGAAATCTCTTTGATTCCCAAAAATACAGAATATCTTCGGAGACAAACAAGTTATAGGGTAATATAAGAATTGTTTAGAACTGTGGCACCTAGGGTGAAAAAAGTACAATGATTCCAACTCCACAGAGAAGAAAACAAAAACAAAATCTATCTCTGACCGAAATGTATCAGAAACTATCGCAACCCAGACTTTATGTTACCAAGTTTTTATTCCTCACCGTTAGGTTTACTTATCAAAAGAAATAAGATTACCATACTTAAATTATACATTATTCCGTCGATCGATAAAAACCCTCTGTCAATACTATGTATTGAATAAATCGGTCATCTGTGTCAGTTTGGGATATACATATATGTCAGTTGGCGAGCCTGGTCAACAATAATGATAAGAAATGTTCCGATGGCCGATAGACAAAGTTAACTGTCAGTATACACATCTTTTTTAATAATGCCGTTCGTTATGAAAAAATATTAGCTTTTTAATTAATGGAGGTGAACTAGTGAAGCTCTTAGAATTAACAGAAGTGGTACCCGTGATCAATTTAGTACGTTCGTTCTTGGAGAAACGAATGTTGTTCAAATATAACAAGCTATGACTAAAGACTTCATTTAACTAATGAACTACCTTTTTCGCGTCAAAAAATATGTGCGGGCTGTCAATGCAAATTAAAGTTAGAATTTCAATTTTTCATATTTTTACGTGGCCGTTTGACGTTTAGGAATTTTGAACCAAAGACAATACTAAAAAGTGTTGCCGTCGTAAAACGATTTCATATTTATTTCGTGTCATTATCGGTTTGGCTATCGACTGCGCCACCATGCTCGGGATATCGATATAAAATCTTCTGAAATAAGGCCTATCCATTCGATATTGTTAAGTTATCAATTGGACCGCGTTGGACCCTTAGGCTGACTTTCATTTTGAAACGTTATTACGCTTTGTTTCAAAATATACCTTGCGGCAATGTTTTTAGTTTAATTAAACGTTGTGTTTTTTTTAATCTGTCTTCCTAAAAACAGCGATGTCTGAAAAATTCTGAGTGCTTTTCAGAAAACTTTTTTCATTTTTCAAAGTACACAATAATTATTAAAAATAAGGGTGAAAAATTCTTGAAATGTGAATACTTAAAACAGAGATCACACGTAAATATAATGGGTATGCACAAAGATTCATCGTAACTTCTCCCTCTTTTCAGTAAACCAGGCATGTAACAGAAAGATATACAACGCAAATAGGACCATACAAACAATTTAAGGTTGTTTTTGGTTTCGTGTTGCTTTTTGTAATTATATCCCGAAAGGTATTGTTTATTTGACATTAAAGAAGAAGATTTTTTTATTATTTTAATATAGATCATAGTTACATTAATACATACATATTTTGCAAAATATAATATTTAGGTACATAATTGGTCATGTATACCTTATCAGAAAAATTATTAGATAATACTAATAATTCGAAACGAAATATAAAACAGAACAAGTTACCGGTTTCAACGGGGAATTGAACCCAGGATATCTGTCTAACCAGGACAGCGTCTTTTAACAATCTTAATTTTGGAAAGTTATTTTTTTAAGACCTTAACTTTTAATTTAACTAACTAACTAACCATCACGCCGTTTCCCAGCATGGGTAGGCAGACAGGACGGACCGCCAAACAACTCGGTCTTGGCACACACTTCTTGCCTCATTCACATTCATACTTCGTCTCATACATACTCTTCTATTTTTCTGACTCTCGACATGGCCCGACTCGAGTATCCGATTCACTTGATCGTGCCATGTCTTCCTCGGGCGTCCCCGACTTCTGCTACCATTCTCATTTTCATTCACTCCTTTCTTCGCTCATTCGCTCTACATGCCCAAACCATCTAAGCGTCCCTTTCTTAATCTTACTCATTACGCTTGCATCAGCCTTGCACTCTTTGCAAATCTCCACATTCCTCATTAATAATTTAATTTAAATGTTTTAAATTTATTGCACAAATGTTCTTACACACAAAACAATTTCAAGAAGTTACAAACTAAGGAACCTGAATATTTGCTCTTTTTGTATGCCGTACAAGACTACCAACCCTAACAGCCTTATTTCCACTAACGTTAATTAATTTTTTTTCAGCTTTTTACGGAAAAATCTCGATATATCACTTTGCTCACTTTCATCAGACATAATTTTATCTAAAAACATTTTTGGCGTCGAGAAAAATCTAGATTAACTAATTAATAATAAACCGCTCGACCTACTTGGTACCTACTCCCGAATTATGTACCTGCAGTCGAAATCGCATCGTAAACAAAGCAACCTACGTACTGCAAGCACAATTGCCGCGCTGTCGAAGGTTCCTGAAACATACAGTCTGTGCGAGTGCCTAGGATTTAGTTGCCATCCACCTACCTACTGCTGCCGTCGGCCGTGTAGTATAAATATGCCCGACGCAGCGAGTCAGTCAGTCAGTCATCTATCAGCCGTCAGTTAAATCAACGAGTGATCACCCGCGCTCCTCTTACTAGCGTGAAGGACAACGTACCCGGCTTCGCCCGTACCATCATGGACTCCACCGGGACATCATCATAGCGCCTTGTCCAGATCGCCGTCCCTGGCAAGCGCTACTCGGATTACAAGCGCCCTGGTTCCAGCGTCTCTGACCAGCACTTCTTCTACGCCACCATGACCACCACGAGGACACGCAGCATCCTCACTGGTCTACGCCGCTCCCGTTCAACTGCCTACAAGGTCCGCCGCACCTTCGGCTTCCGTCAGCACTGGAGTATTGATTCCCCAGATCGCCAGTGCCTGACAGTCATCGAGTCCCGGTCACCAGTGCCCGGCGTCGACTCACTGACTCGCGCTTGACCACCACACCATCGCAGCTACCGGAGTATTCAACATTTGTCCTACATCATCTCCTCGTCACGGCAACTGACTCAATACACACTGTGACCTTCATGACACGCTATCTTTTATTTAGTGCCTCACCTGTGATCCTCAAACATTTTTACATAGAAGAAAATTCTATTGTAATTGCAAGACGCAGTCCGTTTCCGAATGTTTTCCGCCTGAAGTGCAGTCCAGTGACTAGTGAAACATATAAACTTAGTCGAGAGCTTTACCCCTCAACCAAAGACGCGGTTATATACATATGTATATATACATATATATTTAATTATATTTTACATTTAACCCACATAAGAAGCCCTTAGGAAAATAATTTCCCTCTAGGTCTATGTCAGCTGTGTGGAAGGGTTTTTTTAAGGAAAGGAATTAGAGGAAGTTCTGAGAAGGAAAAATATATAAGGGGTGGGTAGGAATCTGGGAGTCAGTGTGTCCAGGAGTGAAGGAGGTATTAATCCATTCCTCCCACTGCGGTGGAAGACGATGTGTCAGGAGAGACCACCAGGAGAAGTCAAAGGGTCTCCCCAAACAGGCCCACCACAAATCTGATAGCCAGGCGAAGAACTGTACACACCTCACCCGATGAATCCGGGCACCCCTACGAAATCACCAAACGTAGTGAACCACTTGGGGCACCCCATGACAGAGGTGTTCCCCGAGCGGTATACCCATACTTGTCTCCCAAATTGTATTCAAACCCTTCTGAGCAGCGTCCTCGTGTTGACTCCAGAAGCCTCCAGTCAGGTTGTAAGGCTGATCGGCTTGTGTTGGCTTCTTTCGTTTCACGCCAAGGATTGGCTTGCCGTTGAGATAGATTGAGAGATTCGCTTCTCATTAAAACACTTGTGTTTTTTGTTGAAACGTTTAATATGTCACACAGAAGAGGGTAGACATTAAAACTTAGAGAGAGAAGCGAAAGTTGGTTGATAATGATTGTTGAAGAATGCTAATGTAGAATTGAATCGTATCTGGATCACAACAATCAATTTATATACAAACATAGATTTGACGTGACTACAGACACAAGATATTATAGACGCGAAATTATGACAATATTACACTATGACGTGCCATAGACAAAAATATTTAACATAAAAGGTGGCACAGACAGAAAAAGATAATGTATAAGGCTCTACACATCGAGATTATAATATGAAAAAGTGAAAGAGTTTAGGCTTGACTGAAGTTAAATGAAACAGGACAATCACAAGATACGACACGCAACACCTTCTATTATTCTAACTCTAGTATTTGGTTCATCTGATCGTGCCGTGTCTTTTTCTGGCATCCCCGGCTCCTTCTTCCATCAGATTTGCATCGTAAATTAGCCTTAAATTAGCCTCAAACTTTTTTCTTCATTCATCATCTGTACATGACAAAAAAAACCTATGGGTGACCTATAGCAGAAGTGTTGGTCATCAAATAAAGGATTCCCGAAGCAGCGGTACCGGTTACGCGCCTTCCATATTTAATTATTTAGTAATACATATATCTATCCGGAAGAAAACATTATTGTGTTCGAAACTAGTACATTCTAAAATCAAATCGAGGCATACTTAAAAATTTACAGTTTTATATTTCATGTATATGAATGTATGAGTATATTATATTTGCTTGGTAACATTTATAACCAAAATTAAAAACGTTTCGAATTCACATTTTTTTATTTTTCGTAGTATTCTTAATATGCAAAATATTTTCAAATATTTTTTTTATTCTAAGAACTTTATTTCGGGTTCGTTTTTATCTCCTCGGTTTGTTTCTCCTGGGAATGTATTATAATAAAAAGTGAAAATGGATTCTGCATAAATTGAAATAACATTGTTCTCTTTCGTTCTATCTTCTGTAAAATGTAGGATTAAATGATAGGAAAAATCCTTTCTCAGTTTTTGTGTTCCTTGAAAGGATTCTACATTACTTTGAAATTGACTTTTTCAAAAAAACATTCGTTAGAATTTAATACTTATGCTAATGTTAGTCGCAAAGTGAAATTAAAATATGCAGTAGGATTTAAATTAATCTAAAGTAAGACATAATATCATATCACATAGATAAAATATCATTACATCGCTAAATCAAGTCGGTTACTTACGTAAAATAGAAAAATATTTGGAAAAGTAATATAAATATTATATTTTCTAATTATTTTAAACGATGAGCAACATTCCAAATATGACTTAGAAACTGTTTGGGGTTAGGTTGTGAGTACCTGTCAACTGACTGCATTTTTAAATTGTGAAATGTAGAGTACCTGTCAACTGAGAGCATTTTTAGGTTATGAAATGTAGAGTACCTGTCAGCTGAGTGCATTTTTAGGTTGTGAATTGTAGAGTACCTACCTGTCAACTGCGTGCATTTTTAGGTTGTGAATTGTAGAGTACCTGTCAACTGAGTGCATTTTTTGGTTGTGAAATGTAGAGTACCTGTCCACTGAGTGCGTTTTTAGGTTGTGAAATGTAGAGTACCTGTCAACTGAGGGGATTTTTGGTTGTGAAATGTAGAGTACCTGTCAACTGAGAGCATTTTTAGGTTATGAAATGTAGAGTACCTGTCAGCTGAGTGCATTTTTAGGTTGTGAATAATAGAGTACCTACCTGTCAACTGCGTGCATTTTTAGGTTGTGAATTGTAGAGTACCTGTCAACTGAGTTCATTTTTTGGTTGTGAAATGTAGAGTACCTGTCCACTGAGTGCGTTTTTAGGTTGTGAAATGTAGAGTACCTGTCAATTGAGGGGATTTTTGGTTGTGAAATGTAGAGTACCTGTCAACTGAGTGCATTTTTAGGTCGTGAAATGTAAAGTATCTGTCAACTGAGTGCATTTTTAGGTTGTGAAATGCAGAGTACCTGTCAACTGAGTGCATTTTTAGGTTGTGAAATGTAAAGTACCTGTCAACTGACTGCATTTTTAGGATGTGAAATGTAGAGTACCTGTCAACTGAGTGCATTTTTAAGATGGAAATAATATAATTGAATAAGTATTTTTTTCACTTGATCGTGTCATGTCTTCCTCAGGCATCCTTAACCTCTTCAACCATTCAATTAATACATTCTCCTTACATGTTTTTTTTCTTTCATCAATTATATCTCATTTTACCACAAATAATTATTTAATTCAAGTCTTCCTCGGGCATACCCGACTTTTCCACCTTTCTATTCATGTAGTATCATAAAATCCACATTGTTACTGTTAAAAACCTGCATCAAATATCGCCTTTAATTCGACCACGTATCTCATTCTAGTGCAGAGATAATGCTTTAAGTTTTTTTCAGCACCAGCTACAAAAGAAACATTCATTTTATATATTTATAAGAAGGGAGTGAACTCAAAAGCAATCAAAGCCAAAAATTTACAGTCAATTTAAAAGCGTATAAATTTTAAACCAAATAACCTTCCTATGAGATATCAAGCTAAGTAATGTAACTAATTTTATGTAACATTCTATAGAATTACAAATAAAATGGCTATGTGACGAAGATTTTTGAAATTATTAAACTGAAACTACAATAAATCTAACTAACGTATTAACAGCAACAACCCAGTGAGGCCAACATTACTGAATTAGAATATGAAATATTGTAAAATAATGTATCAACAATAAAAAAAAAAAATAAAAAAACAAATATTCATCCTGGACTTAGAAGTCAAGTCATTAGATTGCATTTAGTTCGGTAAGAAACTTGCCTTAATAGGTAAAGAAAATTTCCATTAAAAATATGCTTCCATTAATGATGATAATGTTGGTAGTTATTTAAAAATTAGCGAAGGAAAAATGGTCGGATCAGCTCAGTGAGAGTGGCGTCCCGTCAGGTGGCAAGACCTGGGTTCAATCCCTAGATGTGACAGTATCCTTTTCTGATTTTTCATTTCTAATTTTTGTTCAAGAATCGCTTATGTTGTCTTTTGGTTCAATTGATTGACAATCTTGTCTCAATGATTAAATAAAATTATTATAATAATCTCCCTCGGAGCCTAATTCATCTTTGGGGATTCTGGCAGGAGGGAAATTCTGGTCAGGAAAAAAATATGAGAAGGATAGAAATCTAGGGATCGGTCTGTCCAAGAGTGACAGATGTATGAATCTATTCCTCAGACTGTGGTTACTACTGGAGAGGTCGAAAGGTCTCGCTCAACCAGTCTCTTCCGATCCGTCCCGCCACGCAGTCGGTGGGTAGACGCATTCGTTACCTATACAAACGTCACCACATAAATCCGGGAAACTCTGCTAAGTCACCAAACGTAGCGAACCACTTGGGGTGCCCAACATTGATGTTCCCCGAGCGGTATGCCTATACCTGCCTCCCAAATTGTATTCAAACCCCTCTGTTATTCTGACTCAAGTATTTGGTTCATCTGATAGTGCCATGTCTTTTTCGGGCGTCCCGGGCTCCTTCTACCATCAGATTTGCGTCATAACACTCTTTTCTTCATTCATCATCTCTACATGACAAAAACCTTCTAAACGTACCTTTCTTAATCTTACTCAGTAAGCTTACATCAGTCTTGCATTATTTGCGAACACGGTCATACACGGTATTACCACAAATACTTCTCAGTAGAAAAACGTATCCACAAAAGCGACTATTCTAAACTGAAAGCTCCACTCCAAAGATAGCTTTTTTAAATTCTGTAATAATTGAATCAATTTAAAAGATGCACCGTTTAATTAAACACACACAGAGCTCATAAACAGCGTGCCAAACTAAGTAAGCATGTCCAATCAACATTATCCGATTCTGGTCCGTAGCTCCGCCAAAAGCCCCTCGTATTTTACTTTGTACTTCGGTTACAAAGCTACGGAACACAAGGTCTACGGTCCTTTGTTACTCGTGTTTCTCTAATGGGGATTCCCTTTCCCCGTTCTCTCAATCCCGTTTATCAATCATCGTAATTACATCGTTTTTATTTAAAGTGAATATTCGTTTAATCAAAGTGGTTTTTGAGGAGCTAACACGGAACACGTGTGTATAATACATACTAAATTCTGACAATGAGAAGAATAAAAATACTAATTTTGGTTATGTGTCTCCGTATCTGTCTGTTACTCCGGATCAATGAACTCTAGAACTCTTCAATTTAAGTATCATTTTAAAAAATTGGAACTGTTTGGTGGAACAAATTTATACGAGCGATAAAGTACCTTCTTATTGATATATTTTAATTGAAAATTATTTTATCGAAGAAAACACTTTTTGGTTTGACATTGCACAAATGAAAACAACCTTATTTGTTTAAAATCACTTTATATGTAATAATAATATGAGTTTATTCCAGAATGTATGCAAGGGGTAGTGCAATGCAATACATTTCATATTTTAAAATAACAGACAAATAATAATGTCTGTATATCATATGACCTGTATATCAAATATACAGATCGACTGGTTTCGGTTGATTTCAACCTTCATTAGGAAAATAAACAAATAAAATTGTCCTGATAAAGATTGAGATCAACCGAAACTGGTTGATCTTATAACTCCAATTTGATTTTAAACAAAGAACTTTTACTTTTGAAAACTATTTTAATTGACTTTTTAATAATGGAATTAATATCACGTGATTTTTCACGGGTATACAGGGTGTATCGGCACGTACCCGACAAACTTTAATCAGCTATTCCTTAGCATATTTGGAGTAATAAATCTTATGTGCACTTTGCTGTCCGGTAACGTTTTTTTTTAATAATAAATTTACTATTCGTATTTTCACCACTGTTTTATCCTTTGTCAAAGTTTGAAAACCCATCTGACAATATTTTATTCGAATTCCATTGAATAATGCACGTGTGTACCTATATTGGCGCACTTTACAATCACAACGAAATGGCACGGCACCATTCGTCTCATTTTTAACTATTATTATTTAGTGTGTGCGAAAGAGCGAAGACGCTTTTCGACATACTTGCTTATAACAGCTGTTGTACACGAAAAGCAATGCCAACGACAGTGATGTAGTGTGGAAATTTTTAATTTTTTTGTTTTTAATTGAAAAAAAAATGTTACCGGACAGCAAAGTGCCCATAACATTTTTTACTCCAAATGTGCTAAGGAATAGCTGGTTAAAGTTTGTCGGGTTAGTGCCGATACACCCTGTATAGATATTTTTAAAAATAAAATAAACGACAAAATGTGAACCTGTCGACAGAAAAAAATACAGGAGCGCTGAAATGTGATAGGATAATTTGTGTTCATTTCAGTAGTGGCTCTAATTTCAAAATTATTTGGCATAAAAATATACTAAATTAATAAAAATAAACGTCAAAATGTAAACCTGCCAACAAGAACAAAATTCCAGGAGCACAACATTTTCATTGTGTGTTTTCATTTGGTTATTATTACAAACATTTATTGCTCAGTGACGATGGTTGTTAAAAATCACATAATGGGGAAACCATTTATATTTCATTTTCCCACCATTTTTGCCAGTTCTACTGCTTGTTCTCGCTGTGGGATGATTTACCAGTCTCTGTATTTCCTCTCTCCTACAACACGTGTCTCTTCCGAGAACCAGGTTCACTCCACAAAAAGACCCTCCACATATCATCGCCAAAGACATACGCCCTGAGGCAATAATTTCCCATTTTGTGGACTCAATTTAATAATCAAATTAATTAAATCTTTACGAATTATTGCGTCACACGCTTCTATGCAATAATTTAGGAGGCAAGTTTGGGTACCGTCGTCCCGGGAACTATTTATTGGATCACCAACGCTCAACGCTCTTCGTTCGGTACGTTTGGTGATTTAGCATGGGGGTCCGAGTTCATCGGGAGGGGTGTTTTTAGGTCTTGGCAGCAAACGCGTCTGAGCACCAGCTGCGTGGCAGGCCAGGTCGGGACAGGATAGGCTTTTTTGGAGAGGGATACATTCCTTCCCGCCCCTCACGCCTTTTTCATTCCCAGAACTTCTTCTCAATGTTGATTCAGCAATTAAAATTTAGGTGAAACCTCACTGGAGCTCCCCTGGTATGTTTGCAACTTGGGAGACCATGGTGGGGGACGTTGTTAGGCGAGTTAAGGTAAAGGCTATTAAAATGGATTATTTGAGGGAGGTCTCGAAGAGTCTCGGATAAAATTAGAGAAAAAAGACGAATGCCGGTAACTTGTATCGTAATTATTATGCACAACGTTTTATATTTATTTATATTACATTAGACATTAGCCAGAAAATATAAGATCACTCAATGATAGTTTCAAAGAATTCAAAACACAATTAAAAAAATATACTGAAAACCTAAACTAAATAAAAAAAACGTAAATAAATAAAAGAAAAACAAAAACAAAAATTTAAAAAATAAAATAAAAATCTAAGAAACTAAACAAATAATACCTCATCACATACACACAAGCAATTGCTTAGTATGGGAGAACATTGAAAAATAATAAATATTAATCATATCATAATATCTTTTATCTTATTATTAGTGAAATATATATATGTATATCACACATTGTAAATTTTTTTATTGAATAAATATAATTAAAAAATATAAATATATTATAAAAAATATAAATATATATATATATATATATATATATATATTTATATTTTTTAATTATATTTATTCAATAAAAAAATTTACAATGTGTGATATACATATATATATTTCACTAATAATAAGATAAAAGATATTATGATATGATTAATATTTATTATTTTTCAATGTTCTCCCATACTAAGCAATTGCTTGTGTGTATGTGATGAGGTATCATTTGTTTAGTTTCTTAGATTTTTATTTTATTTTTTAAATTTTTGTTTTTGTTTTTCTTTTATTTATTTACGTTTTTTTTATTATATATAATTAACGCCTTTCGGTTTTTACATGTGATACTTATAGTTTAAGAAACATGTGTAAATAAAGCAAATTGAGATCCTTTTTCAAGAAAAAAATATTGGAATGAAAAAATATACATAAATTGATGTATAAAAAATATATATTACCTTATATATCTTAAGTAACTGACTTAAGATAGATGAGGTATACTATAAATGTTTATAAGTTGGTGTATAATAAAAGCACATTGAGATCCTGTACTATTATTATATCTTAATATATAACAATCACATGTTCATTTTCATCCGAAATCGCTCAGTAGATTTCAATGAAATTTTGTGAATGTATTATTGTTGGTTCCAGCTTGTAATATAAGATAGTTTTAGACCCGATAGGTAGCGCTGTTGTCAAGATCTAAAAAAAATAAAAATTTCACTCAAAAATTTAATTTTTATATTTTCAGAATTCTCATCCAAAAATACATACAATCAGAAATCTTAACTTCCCTACATAGAAGGCGGTCTGCGGCAGGACAACGACTTTTATTATAAAATGCATTCCACACGGTTGAATTAAATTCTTCGTATATTTGTTCTCGCAAAACTCGAAAGGTAGTCGACCGTTATCGCTGAAAATTTAAAAGTTTTCTGTTATTCGTGTCAGAAGTATTTACAGATGTTTAAATGATAGAATAAGTCGGGTACGCTTGAGGAATACTAAACGCGATATCTCTGCACCGTAATGAGATACAGATTCGAATTAAAGCCGATGTAATGTAGTTTTTAACAGTAACATTGGTATGCAGTAGTGAATGATGGAAGAAGTCGGAGGCGCCCGAGAAAGACATTAGCAATAGCGAAGCATTGCGGGGCATCCACTAGTATACTATAATAAGTAACTTACTTAAGGCGATGCACTAAGTCGTGTAATATTTCAAATTGAGCCGCTATCAATAACAACCCTTACGTAGATGGCGATAAGATTTAAATTCCCGCTTAACACCATCCACCTGTTTTGATTTATGCAAGAAAAAAACATGGCCAAAAACTGCCTTTTATTTTATTTTGTGGATGTTCATGCATAAATATTTAAAAAAATTTCGATCATTTTATAAATGACTTAATTTGCCACATTATACAATAAAATCATAACCGAAAATGGGTTAGTTAGTAGGAGATTTTGAACTTTAAAGCAGTTTTCATTAGGCCTTTACATTATTTTTTTCTGGGCTTATAAAAATACTTATCTAAAAAATACTAGATTTTTTCAAATGCCAAGATGTATTTTACTCGCAGTATTTAATTAAAGCATCTGAAGCATTTCTAGGCGACCAAATTTTCAAACAAAAAACACATGATTTTGCATTAAAATGTTTGGCATCGCCTTAACATAAAGGTAGCTAAATGCTTAAGAGTAGGTATATAATAGGTAAAATACATTTCTAGTTGAGATGATGATTATATATCACAAGACAGAAAACCTAATTTCTTATGAAATAATGTTACTAAATGCATAACGTATAACTCATGAAAAAATAAACAAGAGTAAAATAAATTTTTAGGTATTACAGGTTGTAAGGGTTTATTTTTATTCCCTAATCATAAATTTAATAACGTAAATAGCAGGTATATGTATTATATTTCCTTTTTTCCAAGAAAGGTTCTTCTAACAGCTTATCATTTTGTGATATCATTATTTATTTTATTAAAAATACAAATAACTTAAAACAAACACTTAGTTTCATTTCATTTTGTATAATGTCAAGCCACAAAGTGTTTGCTTTCTTCGATAACAAATAACTTAGTTTACATCAGTTTATTTGCTATATACACAACCTAAATGTTTCGCGAACAATGTTCGCTTCATCGCTTTTTCAGTGTGCATTTACTCCCTATGACGCGAACAATGTTCGCTTCATCGCTTTTTCAGTGTGCATTTACTCCTGATGAAGCGAACATTGTTCGCGAAACGTGTAGATTGTGTACATATAAACTAAGTTATTTGTCTTTTTAAAAAATATCATACTTTCGCCGATGTAGTGTACCTATATTAACCGTAGATAAATAGTTCGTGAGTACATAGCTCCGATAACATGAAAAACGACTCGTTTTCAAGCTGCTGACTATGGATGCTAACAGATGTTCGGCATGTGCTTACCTATACTACAGGGTAGATGTTACTTTTGAAGCTGTCATTTTTTGACATTTGACAAGTAGAAACTACGCCATTAATAAAAATGGAACGATACACGCGTCAACAACGCACTGAAATTATTAAAATTCACTTGAGTGAATCAAATGCAAATCATCTTGAGTGATGAGGCCCATTTCCACCTCGGTGGCTTCGTCAACAAGCAAAATTGTCGCATCTGGGGCTCGGAAAACCTAAGAGTTATTGTTGGTTAGCCTCTCTATCCTTAACGTGTGACTGTTTGGTGCGGTTTTAGGTCTGGCGGAGTCATTGGACCTTACTTTTTCTAAAATGAGGCTGGAGCAACAGCAACGGTGAATGGATTGCGCTATCGAGAGATGATTAATGATTTTTTATGGCCGGAATTGGAAGGTATTCATCTGGACAACGTTTACTTTCAACACGACGGCGCTACGTGTCACACAAGCAACGAAACCATTGATGTTTTACGATTGAATATCAAAATAACACCTCTTATTGGAAAACTCTGTACAAACAATTATTTTAGAGAAAATGGAGATAATAATATCTGGTTGTCTTTACAACGGGATCCAATAACATTTAATGACTATTTTAATAATATTCAAGCTTCTCGAGTTTACACAGACTTCCCAAGTAAGTATTATAATATTATGCCTTTTGTAAAAAAAAACGGAACGTGAAACCTATTCGCTCTCTCAATTTTAAACAAAATTCTCGAAAACATTAGTACCCAGCTGTGTAAAAAAAAACTTTAAAAACAATTCAGTACAAAGGTACAGCTTACATGTTAATCATTTTATAGACCTTGTTTTTATAGTGTTGTACTGGATAGATCAAAAATAATAATATAATTAAAAATAATTGGCTCAATGAACTCCAGACAGAACTCGGATTTGCTTTGAATTTGAGTGTCATTTTAAAAATTGTAAATGTTGGCTTGCACAAATTTGGACAAGTAATTAAGTACCCTTTTGCAATATAGTGTTTTAAAAGAAAAATACTTCAATAGATTTTCAAATTTTTAAATTATAATATCTCGTAATTTTTTGATTTTTCAACGTCAAACCGTGAAATGTCATAGGGGTCTGCGTTAATTTCCGCAACGGCTCTAATATCACTACAATACAAAACTGTGTTCACGAAATTAAAATGGAATTGAGATCTACGTCAGGCGAGTTTAAGTGAGACGGAGCGCAGGCCTATTAGGCTAAATGAATGTCAAAATAGTGTGTACAATAAAACATAATATAAAAAATGATAATATACCTCAAAACGTAACTGAAATATTTATTTTTCAAAATTTGAATTATACTATCCCGTGATTTTTCACGGGTAGCGGATGTGTACGTAGCATAAAGACCTAGACAAACCTCTCCCCATAAAAGTTACCAATATAGCAAACTACTTGGGGTGACCTATGGCAGGGGTGAGAATCTGTTTAAAGTTATTAATTTAAAACCGGGTTCTTTTAAAACTCACTTTCACAAACGAGGTTCTCTTTTCCGTTGTGAAATCAGACCTGACCTTTAGATTCGCTGTAATCAAAGATATCTAATGGAATGAGGTCTAGATGTATTGAATAATAAGTGTGTAAAAGGAAGGTAACAGTAACCGAAGATGAATATAATATGGAAACATAAGTCACAATTTGAAGCTGGAAAATGGACAAAAAAATGATTTATGTAGATTTATGCAGCGTTAAAAACTCTTTTTTTTAATTTTTCTGCTAACCTAACCTCACCTATCCTTTTACGTACCTAACCTAAACTTACCTAAAATATTCTAACCTAACCTAACCTAATCTAACCTAACCTCACCTAACATAACTAAACCTAACCAACCTAACCTAACCTAACTAATCTTACCTAACCTAATCTAACCTAACCTCACCTTACATAACCAAACCTAACCTAACTTAACCTAACCTAACATTACCTTATAGAATTTGATTTTTGTATATTTTTGTAGAGTTAAACCATCTGTTTTGAATTATTTAAATTATTTTAACCTCATCTATCCTTAACCTCACCTAAACATTCATGACAAAAATGTTTTTTTTTTAATATAAAAGTAAATCAAATTTAAGTTTTTATTATTGTGACAGCCGTTTCGGCGTTCAAGGCCATTGTCTATAAGAATATTAAAATACTTTCAGAACTAAATAATAACATTATGAAATTTGATTTTAGAAATTGGGTACATTGTTTTATTAAATGGAGTCCTTTTTTCACATTAAAATGTGGCCCTGAGGAAAATATTTCCCTATTGGATATAGCGCCTGTGTCATCTTTGAGGGAGTTTGAAGGAGATGTTTTTGTAAAAAGTAGGAAATATAGGCTAGGCTAAGCCTTCCACAGCCGAGTTCTCGGGTGAGTAACTGTTGAAGTCAAGAACGAGTCGTGGATACGACCCGTTCATGAAACGATCATGACACAAATGTTAACCGTGTGCACTGTGTGGACACGCGTTTAGCTGTCTGACTGTGCACCGGTGCCGAAGGGATCAATGACACTAATTCCTTGGAACATCTTCCATTGAAATATCGGTACAACTGGTGCGATGTAAACACAATAAATAATGTTTAGTTGATTTGTATTGCATAAGGTGGTGGAGTTTTTGCAAATACTTTTTTTTTCAATACCGCACAAGACTCTCAACTGCCCGGAGTGTATGAAGGTACCTGGCTATTTAGATCCAGTCATAAAAACGGCTTATTCAATTCGAGCAACTTTTTGTTTACTTTTTGTAATAACTTTATTGAGTAAAACCTCAAATTGTAATATTTAATTATTGAAGACAATATTAGCGATTTCTAAGGATACGGTCACATCCAGGACTCGTGCCCCGGCAAGGCAAGGGTCCTGGGTTTAAGTCCTAGATGTGACCGTATCTGATTTTTCTGTTTCAGATTTTCGTTTAGAAATCGCTAATATTGTCTTCAATAATTAAACTTTTTGTTTGTTTTCGGAATCGTTTAAGAGGGGTAAATATTATAAAGCAGACATGAAATTTATGTTGGTTTGTCTGATGCGTGAAGACGGAAATGTTGAGTTTTAGAATCCTGAAATTTGCAAAAAAAATTTGATTAGAATATTCAATTTGGTAGGCGGGAATGGGTACCGCCGCCCTGGGAACCATTTATTGGATGACCAACACCTCTGCCACAGGTCACCCCAAGTGGTTCGCTACGTTTGGTGACTTAGCAGGGGTGCCCGGGTTCATGGGTTAAGGTTTGCCCAGGTCTTGGTGGCGGGTGCGTCGGCCCACCTTCTGCGTGGCGGGCCGGTTGGGAGATGCTGGTTGAGGGAGACCCTTTACAACCGGTTACCGCTGTCCGGGCCGCTCGATAGTACAGGGGCCCGACCCTCAGGCTCACGACTAAGGGTGGGCTGCCCCATCAGCGAGTGTAAAAACCCCGCCACTGCTGTTGTGCCGGTTCGTGACTGGAGGGGACCCAGCAGCAGCGTTTGGGGCGCATTGGATGCCCTCTCCAGCCGGACTCTCCCAGCCTATCGCCTAGCACCGCAGTGGGTGGGCTGGAACCAAACGCTCATCACTCCTGGACAGCCTGAACCCCATATTCCTACCCACCCCTCACACCTTTCCATTCCAGACCTTCCTTTCACTTCATACCCTTAAAAACAAAAAAAAAACAAAAAAAAAAAAAATTAAAATCATGAATATACATAAAAACAAACATAACATCTTTACAGCGGCGAGTAGCAGGCGTTCCCGGTGCGGGCCAAAACTGTTGGTAAATTTTGCCAACATTCGCGGCCTGCACACAAATTTAAATTCCGTCCATCACCATCTTTTGTCCCAACGTCCCAACCTTCTTTTCCTATCCGAAACTCAGATAGCCGAGCCGCCAGACTCCTCCTATCTGGACTGCCCGGGCTTTACCCTCGCAAGCAAATTCCGACTGAAAGGAGGAGTCTGCCTCTATAGTCGAGCTGACGTCAGCTGTGTGCGACTATTGAGTCTGGAAAACTCCAGATTCGACGTAATGTGGGTGCGCGTCAATCTTGCCAGTACGGCAAGATTCTACGAATGTCTATACCGCTCACCGAACCATAGCGAATCAGACACTTCCGAGCTCTTCAAACATTTGAGCGATACTATTGATGATCTCTTGCCCCGCTACCCTTCGGCCGAGTTTGTTGTTCTGGGGGACTTCAACGTTCATAACGAACCATGGTTGAAGTTCTCAGGCCCAACGGACTCGGCTGGCCGACAGGCGGAATCCTTTGCCATTTGCTACGGATTAGAGCAATTGGTTCAGGAGCCTACAAGGGTTCCTGATGTCCAGACTCACCGCTCCAATCTGTTAGACCTATTCTTAACTACTGTGCCACACGGTTATAAGATTGACGTCACAGCGCCTCTGGGATCATCTGACCACTGCCTAGTGACGACATCAATCCCCGTTAGCCTCAGACCAACCAATGAGAGGCTGAGGAGAAAAGTGTGGCACTATAGGTCAGCAGATTGGTTCGGTATGCGGGCCCATTTCAATGCTTTTCCGTGGTCAGCTGTTTGTTTTCGGACTTCGGACCCTTCAAGATGTGCCCAGGAGATTGGTGAAGTCATCAATTCGGCGATGGATGGCTTCATACAATCGACTACTAAAGAAACTGATGTGGGCTCAAAGCCGTGGTTCAGTCGACAATGCTCCGAAGCAGTTCGACGAAAAAACGCGGCTTACCGAGCCTACAACACATCTCGAACGCCCGAAAGCAGATCAGCATACAACAAATCGGCAAAGGAATGCAAGAGAATCATCAATAGGTCAAAATTCGAACACGACCTGCAGATCAGCAAAAAGCTGGCTGCCTGCCCGCATGGCAGCAGAGCATTCTGGTCGCTTGCGGGCTCAATAGGTCGAAATTTTTGCAAACCCAGTTTGCCACCTCTTACCAGACCTGACGGCTCACTAGCAAACACCGCCACCGAAAAGGCAAACCTTTTAGGGAAAATGTTTGCGGAAAACTCGACCCTCGACGACGGGGGTGCTGTTCCGCCGTCGGTTCCTCACTGCGGCTTCTATATGAAAAAACTGAGGATCCGGCATCGGGATGTACTCCACGTCATACGGGGGCTCGATGTTAACAAAGCTAGTGGACCTGATGGAATACCTGCCCTGGTATTGCAGAGGTGTGCTGCGGAAATAGTTCCAGTTTTGACAAAGCTCTTCAAAATGTCCCTGAAGTGTGGCACTGTGCCCTCTGGTTGGAAAAAAGCGGTAATTCACCCTATTCCCAAGAAAGGTGACCGCTCCAACCCGGCCAACTACCGCCCCATAGCGATCACATCAGTTCTGTCCAAAGTGATGGAACGTGTGATCAACGACAAACTGCTCACATACCTCGAGAAGAACAAAATTATCAACGACCGTCAATACGGATTCCGGCGGAACCGCTCGTGCGGTGATCTTCTCGCGTATGTGACGCATGTTTGGGGGCGGTGCCTGGAACGTCACGGTGAGACCCAAACGGTCGCACTAGACATATCCAAGGCCTTTGACCGGGTCTGGCACCGAGGACTTGTCAACAAATTGCATTCTTACGGACTTCCCGCATCCCTGTGTACGTGGATTGCTGACTTTTTAAGGGATAGGTCGATTCAGGCGGTTGCTGACGGTTTCACCTCTTCCTCGCACTCCATAAATGCTGGCGTCCCACAGGGATCGGTTCTGTCTCCGACTTTGTTTTTGTTGCACATCAATGACCTTTTGACATGTGCACCGATTCATTGTTACGCGGATGACAGTACAGTTCATGATAGCTTTTTGTTTGACAAGCCCCCAAAGGGCACACAAACTCCAACGGCTCGGAGGGCTTTGAAGCAGAGAATGGACGGTTATCTCGAGAGTATTTCCTCCTGGGGTAAAAATAATCTCGTCGAATTTAATGTTTCAAAGACCCAATCCTGTCTGATTACGTCTAAAAGGGATCCAAATGATAATCTAGTCTCCTTCAACGGAAGCAATCTTCCGAACAGGCCTTCCATTGATATGCTTGGTGTAACTATAAGTGACCAGCTCAGGTACGGGGGCTCCATCAAAGCCAGAGTAAAGTTGGCCTCTCAGAAGCTGGGCGTACTGTACAGGGCCCGCAGATACTTTAATAGTACACAACTGCTCACCCTGTACAAATCGCAAGTGCGCCCTACTGTAGAATTTGGCAGCCATCTCTGGTCTGGAGCCCCAAAATACCTGAAAAAAACCCTTGACTCTGTGCAGAAACGGGCGGTCCGTTTGATAGATTCCCCAATCTTAACAAACGGACTGCAATCTTTAGAGCACAGGCGTCAGGTAGGTATGCTGTCCTTGTTCTATCGGTATTACAATGGAAGATGCTCTGAGGAACTAGCGTCATTGATCCCTTCGGCACCGGTGCGTAGTCGGGATACACGCCAAACGCGCGCCCAACATTTGTACACAGTTGACACTTGTCACATGAGAACGGGTCGCTTCTATGATTCGTTCTTAAGTTCAACAGCTCGGCTGTGGAACGAACTGCCGGCCTCTGTGTTTCCTCCCTCCTACAACATGGGACTCTTCAAGACCCATGTTCACTCCTTCCTCTCCACAAAAAGACCCTCCACACAGCATCCCCAAAGATGACATAGGCCCTGAGGGAAATTATTTTCTTCAGGGCCTCCTGTGTGGAGTAAATATAAAAAATAAAAAAAAATTCACCTCGTAACACAGTTTTCGTTGTAAATATTATTCGAATGCACAAGCGGGAAACTGGTTAATCTACATCACTAAGGACGGGTTGTTTCGGAGAATTTGAACAATTCATCAAATTTCAACGTGCATTTTCAAGTTCTGTGAAAGATTTTTTTAAGTTCTGTTTTTATTTCAGTTTTGTCAAGCAACTAGCCTACAATGATATAATAACAGAACTTGAATAAGTCTTTCACAGAACCCGAAAAAATGAACGTTGAAATTTGATGAATTGTTCAAATTCTCCGTTTTTTTTTTGTTTGTTTTGTTTTGTTTTGAGCTTTCGTTTTTGAGTCCGAATTAAAAATTGGAATTCTTTAGGCAAAATTTGAAAAAAATCTTTCGCTACCAGATTACTATCAGCTGTTTACTATCTCTTTAAATGCGTCCAAAAACTTGGCCCGACTCCTAAAGTTTGTTTGTTTTTGTGTATTTCACTTTAGTTTTCGGTAATGAATGAATGCAAATGTATGAAGCGGAAATTTACCCACTTCCCGATTTCTGATCGAGCTGAAACTCGGCAAATATACTCGTTGTCGATATCTGTGCTTTCTATCAACTTTTGGAGGCAATTGTTTACACACGCGGATATATACGCATTACTCTGAAATCGTATGACATTAATGCAGTTAATATACGAAATAAATGTCGATCCTAACCGATCGGCATGTGGCGAGATTTTTAGAGTTGTGTACTCCCGTTTTAGGAGAGAAAGGTCCAATCTTCAGCCAAATCAAAATACGAAAACAAAAAGTGTTGACAAATAATTATAAGCAATAATTAGTCGCCTGAAATATCAATACAAATTGAAAATATCACCCGATTAAAAATTAATGCCGCTAACGGGAATTGAATCCGTGCCTTCTGATGTCCGGTCAGGTGCTCTGATCGTAAATAAGCCGACAGAAGTTATGGGTTACAGGTAATTCCCGTTAGCGGCATTTATTTTTACTAGGGAGATATTTTCAATTTGTATTGATATTTCAGGCAACTAATTATTGCTTATAATTACTTGTCAACACTTTATGGTATTCATAAAACCTTGTCTTATAAACAATAGTTATGAAAAATATCATTATGAAAAATAATAAAATTTTGAAATAAATTTAAAATAGGTGTAATGATAAAAAGATTTGGGTTTTACTATTTTTTGTTCAACCTTAACATAAGAATAAAGATTTCTTAAAATGGCTTCGAAGCTGGAAAGTCAAGTAGTAATCGCTTGTATCAAATAAGGTTTACAATTTGGTAGAATTTTGGTAATTCCATAGTTCCCAAGTTCTCATTTTCGAAACAATCATCATACTTCAGCCTAACCAATTTTAACATTATTATTTTTTCTTGGCTGTTCTCTGAATTTCTTGAACCTTTTTGGTACAAAATGCTGCAATTTAAATTTTAATTTCGCACAATAATTTGTTTTAGGAGATTGCTTTTATTTTTCCCAGGAATAAAACCTCATAAGCACAAACAAAACAAATATTTTAATACTGTGATATCAAGAGACATGAAATTAGAGCATGCGGAGATTGTTGAGCATAGAGCTGTTAGAATTTGTGAAAAATACCAAATGGTACCGAAGATATAAGTTATATTTGTTGACATTTGCAGCCGGCCGAAAACTGTGACAATCGAATTACAAATTGTACCAATCGCGTCTTATATGACGTCACGAGACACTATTGCATACGTTTTACCCAAGTTCAATTTGAAAGTTCATAACATCGTCATTTTTAAAGATATCGTAAAACTAATTTTACCGTCATTATTATACACTCTTTAAATATAATCCATAAAAACAACTAACAACTAGGCGACCACATTGATGAGAATTTAATAAAAAAATTAAAATTTTTATTCGTATGCGTTGTGTGAATTTTATGTTTTTTCATGAGTCGGAAACATTAAATTCTAAAATGCATTTGTCTCGATTTAACCAGATATGAATAGAAATCAGTAATCACACACATAAATGGATTGCTTATCTAGAACTGTTTTTGCGAAATATCACCTCAAAGGCGCTTATTATAAAATTAATCGAATAAGTTAAACAAACAAAAAAATGATTGCTATATTTATACAGTGGTTACCACAGAAGAATTATTCGACAGAGCTGCCCATAAGGGCGAGGGGAACAAACCAAGTGGCGTGGTGCAGAGGGAGTGGCGTTCGCGTGTCCGTATCAGTAATTTGTCAATAAAGGAATCTGACAGTATACAGGCACCTCGCATGGTGTTATCATCATTTAGTGGGTGAAAATATAATTTGCTTACGTATTACTGTTTTTTTTACAATAGCGCGCCAGTTGCTGGCCAGGTAAAAAATATTTACTGCATATCCCAAATCGGGTAGGTAAGCAAAAGTTCGGGTTATTTCTAAAATATTTGTATTTTGTTACACTATTTAGTCATGACGCTTTTACAAATGTGTTATATTTTACCCGCCACTTTGCTTTGTTTTTCTGCGCGGGGTCGGGTTATTTTAATGATGTCGTAGATTATTCAAAGCATTCTCGAATCCCCCTGGTGCCAAAAATATTCTCACGTGGTTTGAATCCAGGTCATCGAAATGATACCCGAATTTTATGTTAGTGCAAATCTATCTCTTCTGACGTCAGTGGTAATAACGTATCTGCCCTGATGATGGACTGCCCACATCTGCCCTGTAACACACTGTGATAATGGACACTGTAACGTTGTCCGAAACGTTGGCTAAAGAAGGAGTTAGCGCAACACGGCATAACACCCAAAAACAAATAACAACACATGTATTTTTACTCCAAAAAAACTAAGTCGATAAATTGTATATAATACAAAATTTTGAAAATACATACTTTTTAAATATGCAATATTTTCGTTTATACAATAAAAATGTATTTAAAAAAATCCCAGAGAATAACCAAAAAATAAGACATATAGCGAAACCCATTCTCTCGTTGTTTAAGCAAAAGTTTTTGCTCATCGGACCCAAACAAACCTGTACCTGTGTATAATCATAACTTCAGCAGTTTCAAATCTTATCTCTGTCGTTGTCTACGGACAACTTATCCAATGACGCATATCACCATAATCTTATATCAGTCCCTGAAGGATTTATCCTTTTATTATTTATTATATTTCACCTTCAATTTAAATAAATTACACACCTGGAACCAATAGTTTTTGCTCTGGATTCATGAAGAATCACCAACAAATGACCAAAAACTTTTACTCTACAGTACTCTACATGGTAGTCGATTTATCACGTATTTTCCAGGCTCAAACGATATTTCATTTTATAAAAACAATGAAGAGAGAGCAGGTGAACAAATATTAACAAATATACCAACCAAGTTATGTCATTTATCTTGGTAATGTCGTAGAAAAGTTTTTACAGGTGATTCATTACATCTTACGTATTTAACCCTTCAAGGTTTGATTTTTCGTGAACTAAGGACCGATAATATTCCCGGAAGGTCTAAATAAGTAAAGTTTATTGATGTTTATTAATGCTTCAATTTCAAACCTCTTACCAGCCATGGGTTAAGTTGTCAAAACTGTATACGTATTTATGTATATGTAATGGGTTCAATCAAGTGTTCACACGTTGTTAATGCTGCGTATAGAGCCACGACTTACGGGAAAGGAAGTCGTAGTTCAGCTCGGCAGTTTGGCTCGCGTGTTAATACGCACCCTAAAGTAAGCATTTAAAAAAAAAAATCTAAATACAGCTTGGTGTATTTTTCACCCAATTATGGCATCATTTATGATATACCCATATGATAATAATCTTGTAAAAGATTTTGTTGAAAAAAAATTTTTACACACGTATTTTTGAATACCTTTTTATTTTTCATTATAAGTAGAACAAAATAACTTAGATTGAACACCACTTTATTTGAGTTTAATATATAAACCAACCGGTTTTGATACGATCTGTTACCCTACCCTTGTCAGGGTTTTAAAAAACAATACTCGAGAAACCGGTTGGTTTATATACTATACACAAATGAAGTGGTAATCATTTTTGTGAAACTGCGCTAGAGTCCTAACTGCTCCCAACCGGCTGAAGCCAGTGAGACATCCCCAATTTTGATATGTTGTGAGGCTGAAGGTAGCGGGGAGGGGAAGGATATAGAGAAGACGAAGATGGGCAAGCACCTGGCTATCCAGATCTAGTCACGAAACACCGCCAATTCTGAATGATAGTCTTACACCCGGGCGATACTGATAGTATCTTCCATTCTGAACGTGCCGCAACTATAAATTGTAAAACACGAATCCACCAAATAAAGTTTACTTTGCGCACGCCGGGATTTGAACCTGCTACCTCGGGCATTCTAGTCGAGAACCTTTCCCCCTAAAGTGATTGCTCGGAAATATTTCATTTATCGTTGATAAAAACTTTTAATTACTACTAAATAATATGGAGTGTACAGAAAATTTAACACTCTGACTAATTTTTGAAATATCTTTAGTTAATTTTTAACCGAGACAACTTTTACATTTTGGTTAGACACATGATGCCCTGAGAAAAAAAATGAATGAATGGTTTCCTAATAATCTTTTAGTAAAATACGAATATAATATCATGATCACGCATTCACATAAATCGTTATATTTTTGTATTTTGTAAATATAAATAATCAAGGCAAGCAGGTGCATGAACAGGTGTTTTGGTATATTACGAATTTACTAAAAGTTTATCAGGAAACTAATTTGAAGGGTTACCAATAATTTTAAAAGTTCATAGTAAATTAGCAATATTCATTTTTCTCCATGCAGTTGGTTTATTTTTAATGGTATTTAACCATTTTCTCAATAAGCTGTTAAAACACTATCCATTGGATGACCTATATTTTTATACCTAATTTTTTTAAGTCCCATTTTACTAATCGGTACTAGAACCTTTTAATAGAGGTTGTATTTATTAGATAAGCTAGCTGAGTTTTCTACTTATTCGGAGTATTTATTTGTTGTAGTGGATACTTATCGAGAGGATAGTAAAATACTCCCTTAACTAATAACTTATTATGCAATAATCTACGTAATCACGATCAACAGTATTGGTGATAGATGATTTAAAATAAATCCTGATTTAGTTTCTACGTTAAAATGGCTCCCTTTACCCTGACTTATCTCTGCCCTTAATAACTTGTAATACTATGAAAACTACCCTAAAACACAAAATTCTTTTCCCTATCACCGGTTTTAAACAATATAAGATGAATTTCCCAAATAGCTGAAATTTGAATCGATTAATTTATTTGAATAATCTCGTTTCATCCCCCCATCTGAGCCCTTGCAGCTCCCTGGGGATGTCGGCCGGGTTAAGGCTTTCAAGGAATGTCGGAAACTAGGTCAGGGTTGGAGCAGCGCCTCCTACGCAATGCAAGGATGATCCCGTTGTAAGGGTCCGAAGGTACATTTACTAATTTACGTAATACTGTTTTCATTACTTGGATCTTTCTGTTTATCTTTTTTTGTTAAATTTCTGCGCGCTTTGAGAAAGAGGGTGAAATTTAAAATAGGCGTTTGTTGCGCTTTAATATGGAATGAAACGGTTGGAACAAACGAAATCTTCTAACATAGCTTTATTTTGAATGCTAAAATCTTGCCCAAATTGGAAGGTTCTTTCCTTCGTCCCCTGAGGTTTCTGGTTGAAAACCTAGCGTAAACAAATGCAATCTAACAATATTGTGTTTCTTGCTCCAGTGCGGAAGATATTCGCAGTATCGTTCGAAGACAGCCATCCAGAGTCGAGAAGCTGTCTGAATTGACTTTAGATAAGTCGAATTACTAGATCTGAATAGCCAGGTACTACCTTCATCTCTTTTTGGTTGTACTTGTAGTTAGCATCCGACATTCGCACGGAAAAATTAGTAATACACTGTAATCCCGAGTTTTATCACTTTTTAATTATAATTTTTTTTAATGTTACACCTCACAAGAGGGGTGTAAAGTGTAAATACGGAGGAACTATATCACCATTCGGTTGGGCAGCGTTGTGAGGCGAGTTAAGGTAGTTAAAATAGGGGCTGTAAGAAGCGATTTATTAATGATGAAGAAAAACAGATGCCGGATGCTGGAGATATTTACTGACACAATAAAGGGATATTACTAAGCTCCTGGTAGTAAAATCTTTGTCTGCTATAGTTAAACTTTTAGACGATATTTCTGAAATAAATACTCTCATGTTTTGTTTTGGAGTAAATATAAAGTGGTTTCTAGTATGTAGGCATTTAAAATAAGGTTAATTCCTTTAAAACTAAATATAACGCGTCATGTTTATACCATAAGCTAGTTACGGATTAATTATGAATACGTTTTAGTAATGGAAATTAATTTATTCGATTAATTAAATATTAATCTATTGAATGAACCCGTTCTTCGAATAGCTCTCGAGTAAATCAGCCTGTCTGTACAGAGTTCAAACTCCAATTTCATGCTCGACAAATAACGTGCTTTGAAGTGACAAATTCACCCCGCTGCAAAACAAGATACAGCCTCCGCGCTATTTCCGCATAGGGGTGGCGTTGCGTTGAAGGGGTGGGAAAACTGAAATCCTTCGCAACTATTTACTTCTTTGAGGCATTAAACTAATTGCAAGTCGGCTCATTTTACAGTATTCAGGTGCGGAATTAATCTTGATACGACAGTTCGCAGAACGTGGTTTTTTGCAAACTGTTTGTTTCAAGTTTGTTAAAGAAAAAAATATATATTTTCATAAAAACAAAGTACAAAAAACTCTGGAATTTTTACTAAAATCGTCATACCAGACAATAATATTAATATATTGAAATATCAAATTTCCTGACGTTCCCTGGAGTAGAACAACAAAATACTTGACTCCAAAATCCTGATGTTAACAAAATGAAGCTACATAATTGGTTTGTTTTTTTTCACGTATTGAATTAAAATAAAAGAAAATGGATTAACTTTATAATAGATGATGCAAATTTGAATGGTAGAAGAATTTGGGGACGCCCGAGGAAGACATGGCACGATCAAGTAAATCAGATACTTGAGTCGGGCCATGTCAAGAGGCAGAATAATAGAAGAGTATGTATAGATGTGAATGGGGCAAGGAGTGTGAGTCAAGACTGAGTTGTTTTTGCGGTCCGTCATCTGTCCTACCTCTGCAGGGAAACTACGTGATGGTTAGTTAGTTTACTCTATTTGGTCCTTGTTCCAAAGTGAATTATACTGTCAGTATCGCCCTAGAGAAATGCAAAATTTTCTTTGTTTGAAATGGTTTTACCTTAGCTTTTTTTATGCGAATGCCGCACAAGAATACTAACTGTCGCAACCGTCTGAAGCCAGTGAGACTATGGCTTCTTAAAAGGGGTAAGTTGTATAGATTAAGGTAGAGGGGAGAGCAATAAAATGGTATAGAGGAAGATGAATTACCTGACTATTCCGTATTGATCACCAAATACATATCGAGCAACGTTTCGATTCAAAATGATCGTCTCTCACCAGGACGATACTAAATTATGGATCATTTATTATTCATATCTTGAAATGTATAAATTGAGAAATATCACAAATAAATGAAATTTAATTTAATTATTGCCTACGTCAGGATTTCAAATGTAACATCAAAACCACTCAAGGCCGTCAACTTTTCCATTATTCTACAGTAAATGTTACTGAGGTCGGCTTTTTTTTTATTTTTTTTTTATATTTACTCCACACAGGAGGCCCTGAAGAAAATAATTTCCCTCGGGGCCTATGTCATCTTTGGGGATGCTGTGTGGAGGGTCTTTTTTTGGAGAGGAAGGAGTGAACATGGGTCTTGAAGAGTCCCATGTTGTAGGAGGGAGGAAACACAGAGGCCGGCAGTTCGTTCCACAGCCGAGCTGTTGAACTTAAGAACGAATCGTAGAAGCGACCCGTTCTCATGTGACAAGTGTCAACTGTGTACAAATGTTGGGCGCGCGTTTGGCGTGTATCCCGACTACGCACCGGTGCCGAAGGGATCAATGACGCTAGTTCCTCAGAGCATCTTCCATTGTAATACCGATAGAACAAGGACAGCATACCTACCTGACGCCTGTGCTCTAAAGATTGCAGTCCGTTTGTTAAGATTGGGGAATCTATCAAACGGACCGCCCGTTTCTGCACAGAGTCAAGGGTTTTTTTCAGGTATTTTGGGGCTCCAGACCAGAGATGGCTGCCAAATTCGACAGTAGGGCGCACTTGCGATTTGTACAGGGTGAGCAGTTGTGTACTATTAAAGTATCTGCGGGCCCTGTACAGTACGCCCAGCTTCTGAGAGGCCAACTTTACTCTGGCTTCGATGGAGCCCCCGTACCTGAGCTGGTCACTTATAGTTACACCAAGCATATCAATGGAAGGCCTGTTCGGAAGATTGCTTCCGTTGAAGGAGACTAGATTATCATTTGGATCCCTTTTAGACGTAATCAGACAGGATTGGGTCTTTGAAACATTAAATTCGACGAGATTATTTTTACCCCAGGAGGAAATACTCTCGAGATAACCGTCCATTCTCTGCTTCAAAGCCCTCCGAGCCGTTGGAGTTTGTGTGCCCTTTGGGGGCTTGTCAAACAAAAAGCTATCATGAACTGTACTGTCATCCGCGTAACAATGAATCAGTGACTTTGAATCTCTTTAACAGAGTTAACTATTTAGAGTTAATTACTACATTTGGCGAGTAGCCTGTTGACTAAATAAAAATAATCCTGGCTTTTTTAATCGTATTATGTCGAAAATTTAGCATTAAATAATTAAAATATAAGTCCATTTTGATCCCAATGAAAAGATACTACCTCAGTGGAATTAACATTCATAACATTTATCTCAAGTCTCAAGTAAGATTTCTGACTTAAGTCATGAGAAAGCAGATTATTGGAACTTCTAAAATTTAATTAATTTATCTCCTCATCAATCTTTACGCAAAACTCAAAGAAAACGAAAATATTAGAGGAACTTATAGTTGAGATAAATAGATATCTCTAAATAGTACAACACAAAGTCGCTCTCCGCATCTGTCTGTTTGTGCGCTTGTTTTTCTTAACTGCAGAAAGAAAAACAAAGAAAAACTTCTTCCGGAATATACAATACATGCATATTACATTTTTAGAAAGTAAAGAAAATACGAGCAACTCCGGCTATCTGGCACCTAGTAATATCTGTTCAAGAATGTAGATAGATACTAAACCTTAATTTATGGGAATACTGTAGCTAATACTTTGTTGAGAATGAGATATATTGAATTTGACTGTGCAGAAATGGTTTGATGGATCCCCTATCTTAAGGCAAGACAATTCCATAAAATAAAGCCAGAATCTTAACGACGTAAGTGAAGCAACCGTGCACAAAAATATGCAACGCGCGTTCCTGGTGTATTGGACAGACCTACGATCGACATTGCCCTAGCAGGCCTAAAAAATCTAACTTTCCGTGGCGTTTATTTTAATTATTTCTGATGAACGTATTACTAAAATCTCAAATGTTTTTAGAGGGAACTCTCAGGAAGTTACTAATTCACCATCTAGAAAAATAAAATCCATTTGTTTACCCCTTAAACTTAGAGTTGAAAAACGTTTTTTTTTAATTTTCAAAACGTTTTACATAAAATATTTTAATGGTAAGGTTCTATATTTATTAATTCTTAATATAAATTATGTATATCCGGGGGGATCCCTCCAGAAAAAAATGAAATATTAGTAATACTTTTATCAGAAATAATTCAATGTGAGCGTTGAGCAAACCCCCGTATTATGAGTATTATGTCGCTTTAACAAACCGATTGCAAATTTTAAAGCACAGACATCAGGTGAGAATGCTGTCCTAGTTCTACCGATTTTTTTCAACGGAAGATTCTCCGAGGAACTAGCGTCACTGACCCCTTCGGCACCGGTGCACAGTCGGAAAACACGCCAAACGCACGCCCAACATTTGCACACGGTTGACATTCGTAACACGAGTACGTGTCGTTCTTGAGTTCAACAGCTCAGCTGTGGAATGATTTGTCGGCCCCTTTGATTACTCCCTCCTTCACCATGGTCCACTCCTTACTCTCCTCAAAATGATCTTCCACACAGCATCCCTTAAGATGACCGTAGACTTCATTTAAAAAAAATAAAAAATGAAAATCCGCATAAAAGTCCGAACTCTTCCCCACTCTCCGGATAGTCACAAAACACGCTCTAAAAGGATTATTACGGTATGTTACAAATTTCAAATTAATATTTTGTCTATTCTCAACAAATATCGATAAATAATAACCAGAAAAATGAAGGAATCGGACCGTAAATGAGCCACTGGGGCGTCTATTATAACCTCTCCCTCTTTTTCACAAAACGTAACATGTAAGAATGTTGCAACTTACAACGGTGCTCTCAGCAGCAAGTTCCCAGCTCATACCACGAAACTTAACTATAATTATTCATGAAAAACTTTGCAAAAAATGTAGACATTTTTTTATTAGTGTTCAAATAAAAAAGGTTGTGATATATTTCTGATTTGTGTTCGCTTTACAAAACGTTCGTACGAACACACCTTTATAATAAATATTATTTCTCCGCGCTCGGTCAGTTGTTCTATTAATTACATTGATATTGATTTTGCACTCTCTTATTATTTATCTTTTAAAACACGGGTGGAGAACCTTTTCAAAGGCCGGGGCCATTTGGATGTTTGTGATATCGGCCGCGGGCTGCACTTTTTGACGGCGTGGTGGTCGAGGTGTCAGATATATTATTATTACCTCATTTTACATATCTGACAAGAGTTCTTCGAATAGTTTTTTTTAAGTGATCAAATGTCGTGTTCGCAAATGAGTCTACTACTAGTAATTTATAACTGCACTCGGAACGCAAGAATGGTTTTACCTTGAGTTAATATAATATATATATTTATTCAAGAACGTTTGCACTTTACAACTATAAAATGCATATAATCATGTTTATTGTATATTGTTTTGAAACTTTTTTTTAAGGTTATAAAATTAACAGAAAAATACAAAAATAATACGATGAAGGTAAAAAATAAGGTACAAGTACAGTTAGTTGAGGTTTCTCAAACTTCACCGCCTCACTAGGCTAGCCTGTGTTGAGGCAGAATTTTTCAAGTTACTTCCTAATACCTTTGAACATACCTATACTTGTATTAAGATGTATTCGCTCAATAATGTGTTTATTTAAATAACTGCAAATTTGAGTGAATGCACCGGTAAAGGCCCTATTCTTATTTAAGTTTTTACATTGTCTTTGAATTTTTTTATGAATCACATTGTTTTATATTGTCTGGAAGAATGTTGTAGAAACTTGTCCAAAAGTAGTATGCGTTATCGGTATTTGTAGTAAGTATCTTGTATTTGAATTTTTTTCGTGGTAATAATGAATACTTGGATACAGATGAGTTAGGGTAGTTTTTTGCATATAGCTGCCGAACATCAAACACATTGAATTGAAGATTAGGTTCTAGTCTGTAATTATAGGTAGCCTAAGAATTATTTTTAAAATTGTTTTCTGAGCCTTTATGATCGAAAGTGCTGCCTCCCCATGCTATGATATCATATTCAATAATAGATTGGCAGACTGCAAAATAAATCATTTTCAGGTGTTGTAAGCCGAGAAAGTTGAGTCATGAATCATGAAGTTGAACATATGGTGTGAAGCTATAATTAAAACTCTACTCGGAACATGCGAACCTTTTCTTTCGAAATTCCTCTGCATATGTATCCGCAACTAGAATTTTAACATATCCTCCGAAAGACAACAGTGATTTTAGCTTAATATTGAATCTTTATGCCACAGCTTTGATTAAAACTACACCCAGCACATGAAAATGGTTTCCCGATGGATGCACAACTGTAATTATATCTTTACATTCTGAACACAAAAATGGTTTTAATTTAATAGTTAATCTTTGTGCAAGTCCCCAACTTTAATTAAAACTACACCCTGAACACAAAAACGGTATCCTCAGATTTATGCAGCACATAGTCTGCAACAAGAATTTTAAAAATTCACTCCAATCACGGGAATCGTTTCCTTCTTAAATGCATCTGCAGATGAATCCACATCTGTAATTTGACCTGTAAGTGACTCCCTAGTTTAATTAGCATTACATTTATATATTTTTATTACACATTTAATTTATTATCAGTAAAATAATAAGAAATTAAAATTAAATGAAAAAGCTATGTTGGATCGCCTATTTATTTTTGCCTAAACTGCTTTCTAGTAACGTAGGTGTGTACGTAACTAACTGTCAGATATGATATTCCTTTCTCTGGGTTTTATAATAATGCCTTAAAAATTTATCAGAAACACCGTGAAAGAAAACCTTGCGTTCTGAAATATTTTTTTTACTCTTTTTTTGTTGTCGTGAAAGTACTCGCGGACCGCACCAAAATACCTCGAAGGTCGAATGCGGCTCACGGGTTGCAGGTTCCCCACCCATGTTTTAAAGATGATTGGAACATTTTTGCAAATGAATAACCGCTCTTACTGCATTGCGACTCGCAGAAATTAAAGCTACTATTTAGGCAATTTTTGTTGTTGTTGTATAAAAAAAATTATTAGTATTTGTTTCTTAGATTATTATGAACATGACTCTTTTATTACGTCCTTAAATTATTTAATTAAGTCAGAGTCAACCTTGAAATATATAAATTAATTTTTTTCACTATGTTCAATTTTCTTTCACAGTTAATTAAATATTTTTACGTGCCGCTGTGTTTTTCAGTCCTTTTAAATCTTTTGTCACTTAGACAGCGAAACAAATTAATTTAATAAAATTGTTTCCCAACTTGGTACAGTTGTTTTACATGATGGAGTCACTTACATTCATTTATAATATAATTCTTGAGAAAACTTGAACCGGGGAAATTATTTCTCTATTATACGAGATGAAATAAAATTGTAAAAGAGATTAGGGATGACCTGGTTCACTGACAAGGTTAAATCAAAAGAGACGAGAGATATCTGACGAAACCACTGATGTGAAAACATCCCGCTTTAGAAGTTATGTTTGCTCTTTTTCATTTTTAATTTCAGATAAAAAATATTCACCATTGAAATAACATACTAGATATACCTGATACCCGGCTTCGTCCGGAATTTATAATGTATATAGGTCGAATTCAACAGTTCACAAGGAGAAAAATTATTATTGCTGATTTATTAAGATCCTGTTTAGACACGCCATTAATAATAAAATATTAGTAAATTCAGAATATATAGGAACGTGTGTTCATACAGCTGCGCTTATTCTGATAAATATTTAAAAATGTTTATCGTTTTAGAGTTTTTCAGCCTAAAAATACAGTTTTCTATTATAAACTAAGAATTAAACCCCCGCATTCCGAATTTCTACCGATTTATTAGATATTTCTTTAAGTTGTAAAGTTTCTAAAAAAACATTTTTTTTTTAAGATAATACGAAATGGTAATTATATGAAATTGCCTCGATAGAAAAAATCTCGAAGTAAGCTCCGAAAATTATTAAAAACACGTTTTGTTCTGTTATTTAATATTTTATAAGTATGAACAAAATTACAGTGTATTTTAAAATGCAACTTAAGCATATATCGAGAGATGTTTTTTCTATTTCAAACGAGTGTTTTATGAAAATATTTCCACACTCCTTTTCGAACAATCTTTGAACGCTTACTACGGAGCCTTAAAAGAGAACGTACGATGATGATATTGGCTATAAGTGTGTTTTGTAGCCAAATCTAAATAATAAGGCACTTCCAATCTTTCCTTGCCCATTTTATTATATCTTCTCACTTCGATTTTACCTTTACGACATTAAGACAGCCATAAACTGTCCGAAGGCAATTGAGGCAGAAGACAAAAAATTGAACAATTATTGCTGTCCAGTTTATTTATTTATTAACCCCCTTTTTCGGGGCTTTTACATGAGAATATTAAGAAATATACATTATTTATTGTACATACCTGAATTGCTTCATTAACAACATTTTACATTTGTTTAAAGATAAATTGAAGATGTCCACTGACTTGGTATAATTGTTTCCCTCCATTAGTATTCTGGAAAAAGAGGAATACATATGGTAGTTAGTCCCAGAATTTAAATAATTTAATTTAATTATAACCTATTGGTTCAAAACATCAGGTAAAAACGCAGAGTTCAATCAATCGACGACCTAATCTATGACGGCCGGCATAGTCCATTGGTAACGCATTGGACTGCCATTCCGAAGGTCGCGGGTTCGGACCCGGCGTGCGCAAATAAATTTTATTTGATTAATTTGTGTTATTTCACAATTAATTAATTAAAATAATATATAGTATATTTGCGGCACGTTCCAGAGTGGAAGATACTACCAGTATCGCCCTGGTGTAAGACCACCATTCAGAATTGAAACGTTGCTCCAAATGGCTTTAGCCGTGTTTAGTGACTAGATCTGAATAGCCAGGTACTTCCCCACCTTCCTCTTTCCCTTCCCCACTTACCTTCAGCCTCACAACATCCCCCAATTGGGGATGCCATAGTCTCACTGGCTCCAGACGGGAGCAGTTGGGACTCTTGTGAGGTATTCACTATAAAAATAAAATAAAAAATCAGGAGTTACTAGGGAACAATATGGAATTTCTGCCAAACAAACATATGTAACATTTGTATTATCCCTGTCAACGTCACTTGTTGATGAAAAATAGACCATAAAATCTCATGATACAGATTGTTCCTGGAAACACTATTAAAATAAACAATACTAAATAAATCACTTTTCACAAAATCTTGTTTTCCTGAACTCTATAAATTGTCATTTTCTTTTACAATGGCAACCCCACAGTAAGACTTAAATAAACAAATAAATAATAATGGATTTCATGGGGAATCTTCCAGGTACCTGGCAACATTATTTATTACTTTAACCCTCTTTGTATTGATAAAAGAACCTCCCAGCTCTTTTTAATACATCAACCAACAACCTTCATCAAAATGCTTTATTATTTATAAAGGACTTTCATTTCACGGTCTTACAACGTTTGCAGGTATTTTTTTATCCGCGTAAAAATCTGTTGAGAAAATTTTTAATAATTGAAGAAGACGATTTTTTCTCTGTGTAACCATTTAAAAAGATAATAACTAAATACATGGTAAAATGAGTTGAAGATACGAGTAATATTATTGATTCTGAATTTGAAATATGAGATCGACAAAAATGACAAAAAATAATTAAGTTTCAATCATCATTACCGATTCGGTAAGACGGAGATCCTTAGTTCGATTCCCAGTGGAAACCGTTAACTTTTTTATGTGTCTTATTCTGTTTCGTTTAGATTTATTGTCATTATCTTCTTCTTCAATGATATTTTACGAAGATCGGTATAACCTTCAAAAGTTATTCCCGTAGAATTAAATTGATTTTTGTTAATTGCCGTTTAATTTTAAGTTATTTGCCGTTTCTAATCTTCGTATAAATGATGGACACTTCTGTTTACTAACTGTAAATATACGATGGTAGATCATACAAGGTTTTTAATCATGAAAGGTCTCATCAAAAACACCCGTTGAAGATGAGACCTTTCATGATTAACAACCTTGTAAGTGTATGTTAATCATGAAAGGTCTCATCAAAAACACCCGTTGAAGATGAGACCTTCCATGATTAACAACCTTGTACGAGTATGTTAATCATGGAAGGTCTCATCTTCAACGGGTGTTTTTGATGAGACCTTTAATGATTAACATACAAGGTTGTTAATCATGAAAGGTCTCATCTTTAACGGGTGTATTTGACGCGTCTCGTTGATGTGTTTTCTCCGCACCTATTACTTCAATTGTACGCGAGTACATCATAATTAGTAGTGAATTTCTACATTTTTATAAGATAATCATGTTTACATTTGTCAAATATTTCCATTTAATTTTTATAAGCTCCTATCTATAGGCCCAGAGATTTTCAGTCTTAATGTTTTATATTTTTCTTTAGAATAGTAAAAAGATTTTACAGCCTGAATAAATAAATCTTTAAATAGTATAAAACAAAGTTACTATCTGAGTCTGTCTAACTACGCAACGGATTTTGATAAGGTTATAACTATCATTTATAGAATTTCTTCCGGGAATAAGTTGAAATTATAATTCTTATTTATACATTATTACACATCATAAAAACAATAAACAATATTAAGATGCTTACCTTATTCTTATATTTTTAAGTAATTTCCACAATGTTATGTAAACAGTAATTTTACCAATGATATGAATTTATTGTTATGTATTTGTGTTACATTACTTACTTCATATGAAGTAAGCCTATCAATGTGATTGTCCTGAAACAGGAAACCTTCCTAGTTGGACAGTCAAAGATTCATTATTCTGTAATTGTATTTTTAATATCTAATAAATAAATAAATATATAAAACATGCATATCATATTTATAGAAAGTAGAGAAAATTCAAGCAACGCTGGGCACAATCCAGCTATTTGAAATATAACTAACTGGGGTATTTCACCACCCTTTTGATAGCTTATCTATAGGATATCGTTTATAAATAAATAAAGTTTGTTATAAATAATAAGTAGAAAACTCGACTAACTTATCGGATATATACGTTATCCTACAAAGATGTCTACGTTATCCTACAAAGATGTCTACGTTTTCTTACGAAGATGTCTACGTTTTCTTACGAAGATGTCTACGTTATCCTACGAATATTTCTAAGATATCCTACATATCTATGAAGATGGTGGTAAACACCGCCTTGACATTATTAAATTTGATTTAAATTAAAAAAAAATTTCATTAATATAGCGTCTAGATTATAATAATCTGTTGATAATAGCACTTTTCCAATGCTTTTAACGGCGTCATTTATATGAAGAAAAAAACATTACGCAAGCTATTAATGCAGCTACCTTCCAATAGTTATTTTCCTCTTTTCCTGTCGCTATCTACTTCTCTCAGCTTATCAACCTTCCCTAAAAATGGAAAATATCCACACAAAAATCTTATTGAATCTATGTGAATTATTATTAATATTCTGCAGATAAAAAGGAATCGGACAAGAGCATTTCTCTCATTCGCAAAATTCTACAGAAATTCTGAACAATATACCAACCTTGATAAAATGATATTTTGAATACCTTTACTTCCTGACCCATCTGATACCCAATTTCAGGTTCAGTTCACCATACGATTCGCAAATTTATCGGTGATCATTGTCGATCGTAACGGATGTTTTCAAATTGTTCGAACATTCCATTCAAAACGGAAACGGTTCATCGATCATTTCCTATCGTGACTCTCAATTTGAAAAAGTAAAATACATTATAAACGTTCCTTTAATTTTTTTACGTTATCTATTCGGGTGTCCTTTTTATGTGTGAATAAATGCAAATCTTAGAAACGAAAATTAACGCAATTCTCATATCCGATCCGTCTGAAACTCAGCAGACAGACTCGTTGTCTATGACAGAGCATTTTTATCATTTTTTGGTGTCAATCACGTACACACACGCGGACATATGGTTAATATACGAAATAAGTGTCAGTTCTACACGATCGGCATCTGCGAAGGACGGTAACGCGGTTGACTCCGGTCTCTAGAAGGATGTTTCAATCCTCAGCCAAAACAAAAATAAATAAATTTAAAATACATTTTTTTTAAATGTGTTATAGTTAAAAAATTTAGTTATTTACGGGTTGAATTTATGTAGGCTCACTTGTTTACTTTTCTAGATTTTTAACGTTATCATTGTTTTATGTAAATCTTCCCAAAAAAAAGTACCAACTGCTCCCAACCGTCTGAAGCCAGTGAAACTATGGCACATCCAATTTGGTTGCTGTGAGGCCGAAGGTAGCGAGAAGGGTAAAGAGCTGAAAAAGAGGAAGGTGGGGAAGTATTTAGCTTTATATCTGGCCGCCAAACTCGACCAAAAACTTTTAAATTCTGAATGTTGGTCTTTCACCAGGGAGATACTGAGAGTGTCTTTCACTTTAGAACTTATATGTCATATTTTTTTTTTTTAATTTATTTATTATTTTAATATAGATCATAGTAGATTATATATATATATATCATATATGTTTATATTCAAATATTTATTTATTTATGCCATATATTTAACACAACTTAAATAAAATTTACTTACGCGTTTGAACTCGGGATCTCTGGATTGGTAGGTTTCCCTAATTAACAAAGGAACATATATAACAGACATGCGCTCATGTGACTATTGCTACGACAAACAAAGATCGGTCTTTTCAAAGACGAACCCGATGTACACCTCAATGTTATGGTTGAACTACAAACACGGACTACACACGGACTTTACAAACACAAACAGGTTACAATTTCCGCCTGTGTCCTTAATGTCGAGAATTACACTTGTTCGCGGTCTGGAAAACAGACGGTTTTGAGGGAAACATTCATCACAGGATTCACAGGATATTGTTACTTTCAAGGTCATTCTAGGACTTTAATAATAAGGCAATTAGAACACTTTCTTCCTGGAAATAATGTATTTTATGGTACTAATGTACCGCCCCAGCCAGTAGCACTCCTGTCCCGGTGAGACCGGCATACTTATATGTTAGGACATGGAACATGTGCTCTGAAGAGAAGCAGTATATGAAGAGTTCAATCGACGGGTAAACATGGCAAATTGACTGAACTAATGACAAATTTAAATATATTTATTTATATATAAAAAAAATTTGAATATAAATAAATTTCAATATATCATTACCAGATCTGGTCAGTTTGTTAACACTATGAGCACCGGCCGAATAAACATAAAACTTATTGTGAAGGGTTTCTTAAAAGTGTTATAGTTATGAAAATACTGAGTTAAATCAATTAAAACTTCTCGTATTTATTAAAAACACTTTAAAATATCATTTTTGTATGGTAGTTTTGCCAACACTGGTCTTTATGGAGAGCCACATTGCAATGTTTGTACATATGTCGGGTCTCATTCCTTTTTTTGTGCTTTGCAAACACCTTGCATGTTCGACAGGGTATCGAACATCAGATGACATCTTTTGGTTCGAGTTGTTGCTATTCATAGAACTACGAAAAATTTATAATATAAGTCACTAGATGCAACTATAAGTCACTAGATCAGGGTGATATTGAATAGTTTTATCATTTACACACAAGAATCATTACGATTTACCGCCACTATTATGTACAGCCGTTAAATGAACTAAAACACCAAAAATCAATTGAAATCCTCCCTCTTTCATATTTCCTTTCCACCGCAGCACTTACTTCAGCCTCACTACATTCCCAAAAATTGGGATATCATTTTACCATTGGCCGCACACAGAAAGTAAACGAAAAGTTTTAAAAATTTTGCATCAAGTTTTGTCGCTATGTCTTTGCCGATGTGTATTTATTAGTATGTACACGGTGTCCGAAAACTCACAGTACAAGCGGAATGGAAACTGATGAATCTACATCACTTAGAGATACAAAAAAAAATCTTTGTTCTAAAATTTTACTTTTTACTTCCATCATTTTTTTCGGCAACTAAAAGGTTAAAAAAACTTGGAGCCTGCTCAACGCTTCGACCCATTTACAGCTGATATTGACCTCCTAGCTAACAGATTTCTTTCAAATATGACTATAAAAATTCCAACTTCGCACTCAATTTACACCAAAAGCTCAAATCATAAAAGTAAAAGCTTACCCCCAAATATACTCCAAATGTAAAACACCGCCGCCCCAGGAACTGCTTATTGGATAACCAACAACACTTCTGCTACAGGTCACCCCGAGTGGTTTGTTACGTTTGGTGACGAAGAAGGAGTGCCCGGGTTCATAGGGTTGAGGTATGTCCAGGTATTGGCTACTCTAAATGACCTTTTGACCTCTCCAGCCGGACTCTCTAGACTTATCGCCTTGCACTGCAGTAGGAGGGACACACTGAGCCCCAAATTCCTACACATCCAACCTTTTTCCTTCCCAGAACATTCATTGCTTCCTTTCCTTAGTAAGACCCTTCACACAGCATCCCCAAAGATGAAATAGGCCTCCATGGAAATTATTTATCTTAGGACTTTCTGTGTGACGCCATTGTAAAATATATGTATACAATTATATAAATAAAATAAAAATAAATTTATTAAATAAGTTCATCTAGTATTGATGTGTGAAATATTATTTTCGCAAAGATACTTTATAAATTTAAGTATTCTAAATAAATTATGTTCAATCCAGGAATTTATAAATCTTAACCATTTTAGTTCGTAGTTATTACAAATAAGTTCATGTCGATTTTTTTGAAACAACATAAATAATTCATGAATATATCTCCGAATTAGTCTGTCAGAATTCCTCCTAATCATTTTTTGTCTAGAAATGAGCGGAATTCAAACCCTCTCAAGTAATATCAATGAACGAAATATACTTAGAAGTGTAAAAACGTAATACACAATTTTACACAAATAAGGGGTAAAATGGCCAATGATTGACTTTCAGTGGATGTAAGTTTGATCCTACCCACCATATTATAAAACAATAAATAGCTGCATAATATTTAATTAATTACCTATTTACTAAAAATTCAAACATCCGCTAAGATTTGAGAGTGACTAAATTAAGCATATTTACCAAAGTAAACTCTTATTTCTTCGTGGAGGTTCTGTAGCCGTGCTGTGGAACGATGACTAATTACCGACATAATCGATAAAATGTTTATCGATGTTCTTATGCTAGAGTAACTTATTTTTATTAACAGATAATAATTTTCACTGGTCTAACTAGAGCCTACTAGTCAAAAGGTCTAAGGCAAATTTTGTTTTTTTTTTAAATTTTTATCTATAATTATTAATCTTTTTATTTATTTTTTTTATTTATATCTTTGATTCAATGTAAATTCGATTTATCTAAAATTATATCAAACTCCCGCCACCTCGGAACAGGCTCAGCCTAGTGAGGTGGATTATACCAAAAAAATTGTGTGTTAATTTATTGCTTAATAAATAATAAAAAAATAAAAATTTAAAAATTGGTGCACGGAGAAAAGTGATTATTACTAATTTATTAAGAATCTCTTAAAATTACTGATAATCCGGTTGAAACGGGATTGCAGGCTCTTTTGGATAAAATATTGGAACACATGCACATGCGTTTGTCGTGATAAAACATAATAACGAAATGCGAAAATGTTAGAATTTTTATGAACACATGTTCCGACATCGCGACAATACATTGGTACCTTACTAAAAGTTTATCCGGAAACCTATCAATTCATTCGTTAAGGCTCTGAAATCCCGTTTTTAACCGGTTGCGAATAATTTGAAGATAATACATTCGTAATAAATTAGCAATATTTTTTATCAGTAAGTTTTCTCCGTGTGGTTTTGAATCGGTTTTCTTTCAAATTAGTATGTTGTAGTCACAGGCAGAGCTGGCTCATGTGAGCATGTTGTAAGCGCTGCAGTATCTGGGTAGGCCGAACATCGTCAAGGCCAAATACCGTAAAAGTTCCACAATTTGAAAGAAAATTTCGTTAGCGAAATTTCAATGGGAATGTGATTAAAGACATTCGATGTTCTAAAATCTTCTGACTTTTCTTTTCATACAAGACGTGTGAGGGTCGGCGATGACCTCTCTCTGGGACTACTATAGATAACACTTCTATGGGTTTTCTGATCAGTGTCAAGTAAGATCGACATGCCGAGTCTAGACTATAGTCGTAATCTCCTTTAAAACTACTTTAATATTAAACCTCATCGCATTTATTTAACCGTAAAACATGCCGTCGAAAATTACAGAAAATCTCTTAAATCCTGTGCCTTTACAATAATAGTATTTTCATGAAAAATTGTAATCTTGGTATTTGCTGAAAAAATTTCTGGAAAACTATTGAGTTTTGTTTTAATCGATAGTATTAAAATGTTTTTACTGGATTTAATACCGGACTTCGTCCATGATTTGGATCATTGAAAAAATGAAACCTTTTTTTTTACTAAAAAACATTTTTATAAAACATTCTAATTTCGATAATTCTGGGTAAATGAACCCGGATTTGTTTTTATTTAATTGTCAATTCTACAATTCTATTATAAATATATTACACACCATTGGCAACTCTTATGCTGGCTGATGTTTTTTAACATGGCTCTATTGAAGTATAAATCTGTAATAATTAAACACTTTAGAAGTGCATATTTTAACGATGTAACCGCATAACAGGTTTTTAGTTTGTGTTTCTTTTCTTTCTATAATATTATGACAAATTTAGTCAAACAATAAAGTACCCATTTACACCTGGTATGATATTTATTTACCAGTAATTTTTTTTATTGCTTTTTATTTAATCTTGACGTAAAGTCTGATTTCGTGATTTTTCAAGGGTTTACGCTTTTTTCATTTCCAAGAAAGCAATATTTATTATCTAATAAAATTTACAAACTTAATATTCCGTCATTTTTCAAGGGTCTATGCTTTTTCCATTACCAGGAAAGCGATATTTACTAATGAAACTAAAAACTTAATATACCGTCATTTATCACGGATCTGCGCTAGTAAGAAATAAACAGCCAAAACAAATTAAGTTATTTATTTGTAAAAGTATTTATTACAAAACTTTTGAAGTTGTTGAAAATAATTTAGAAATAATATTATGAAATAACACAATAATAACATTGTTTACAATCACCATTTAACACAAGCATTATCAGGGTACAAATTAAACATAAATGAAAAATACCAGAACATATTAAATAATTTGATGTGTTTTGAATAAACTGATGTAGCGTAATTGGTAGAGCACTTGACCGGCAATCAGAAGGTGGCGGATTTATTTTCCGTCGGTGGCATGTATTTTCTCGGAAGATGTTTTCAATTTATATAGGTGTTTCAGGCTAATAATTGTTGCTTAAAATAAGTTGATAACCTTTGTGCTATGCGTAAAAACATTGTCTTGTAAACATTAGTTTATCATTAAAAATAATAAATTGCCTTATTATAAAAGACACATACACGGTGTCCGGAAACTCGTAGTACAAGTAGGAAACTGGTGAATCTACACCACATGGGGAACCCAAATAAACATAAAGTTTTTGATTTGAGCATTTTCACCAAAAAAAAAAAAAAATATATATATATATATATATTTATATATATATATATATTTTTTTTTAACAAATAACAAATATATATATATATATATATTTATATATATTTGTTTCAAAGCATCATAACTCATAGTGAAATTAACATTAGGAGCCGAAATAGTTGAATTGGCCCCAAAATCACTTTTCAATGGCTTCCACTGCATTAACACACAGATTTTGGATTTACAGTTAAGTTAGACAAATATTTTAAACCTTCATAGCTCATTGTGACAATAATGTTGCGAGCTGAAAATAGTTACCGAATCATTTTCAGCAGCGATTCCTTACCATATTTGGAGTACAAATGTAGGTGTCCCATCTGAAAAAAATTTACAAAACACAAACAAAATGGACAAAAACATGGAATTATTTTTATCTAAACTTGATGAGAAATTAGAAAAACAAGCGGAAATAATAACTCATTCCGTTACTAGAAATGTGATGGAAGCGCTAGATGAGAAGATGAAAACAATTATTGAGGAAAACAATATCCTTAAAAATAAAGTTTTAGAACTAGAACAAAAACTTAAAGCAGTAGATAGAGAAAAACGTAAAAATAACCTGGTGTTCTTCGGAATGGAAGAGAAGGGAAAATCTGAAGGAGACCTAGTAGACTACATTAAAGACCTCATAGTAAACACGGGAGTACATTTGGACAGCCAAGAAATTAGCAACGTGTACAGAATAGGGAAACAAAGCGAAAACACGAATCGTCCAGTCATAGCCTCTATCACGACCCAATGGAAAAAACACCTTATACTCAAGAACAAGACAAACCTTCCGCCACGTATTAATGTGAAAGAAGACTACTCGAAGGAAATCCTGGAAAAACGAAAACAGCTACAACCTCAACTAGAAGAAGAGGAAAAGAAAGGAAAAATTGCTTACATAAAATATGACAAACTGATAGTGTTAAAACCGAAGGCCAACATTAGCGAAAAGCGAAAAAGAGGAACTTCGGATTCTCCTAAGTCATCAGCACAGAAGAAAGTAAATACAAACAAAATATCAAGCGATCCTTCACAACCTCTACCCAAAACTAGCATGAAAGAGACCAACAGACCTAACATACTGAACTATGTCAACCGGGCAAGTTCTGACCCACAACTAAGTGCTCCAAAAAACTAATTACTGTCTCGGAAGATCGGAAACAAGGAATATTAACAACAACCAAAATTAACAACCAAAACTAACCAACAAAAAGTCTCCCAATTCGGCTGGTCCCCGCGGGAGTTATAGACCACAACCCTCTAACAACAAGAAGAAACAAAATACTCAATATTGCAACTTTAAATACGAGAACTCTTAAAACGGAAGAAAGCCTACACGAGCTAGAAATAGCTCTCGAAGAAATAAAATGGGATATCCTGGGCATTAGTGAGATGCGAAGATTGGGAGAAAAGATTGAGGAACGCATTGACTATATACTATTCCATAAAGGCAAAACAGCCGGCCAAAAAGGTGTAGGTTTCATAATCAAACGGTCAATGAAACAAAACATACAAGACCTAATTGGAATCTCTGATCGAATAGCCATTCTTAACATTGACATACCGGGATACCAAAAAGTATGGTCAATTATACAAATTTATGCTCCAACAGAACAAGCAACGAAAACAGAATTCAAACTTTTCTATAAAGAACTAACCCAGATAATAACAAGGTATCAAAACAACCATATTATTCTAATGGGCGACTTTAATGCTCAAGTCGGGGAGAAGCAATGCAAGGAAGAATATGTCTTGGGAAAGTTCGGTCAAGGTAGAAGAAGTCCACAAGGTGAGTTTCTGGTTGAATTCTTATTACAACACAACCTAACGCTCTTGAACAGTTTATATATGAAAAACCAAAAGAATAAGTGGACATGGATCTCCCCCGACGGCAACACCAAAAACGAAATTGACTACATAACATCAAACCATCCAAAAGCCTTCACGGATACGTCGGTTCTAACTAAATTCAACTTCAATACAGATCAATCATCGAATGGTCAGAAGCAACATAAGAATAGAATTACCAAAGAAATCTAGAAAACATTTCGCTTCACTCACTACAAAACACCACAGCGAAGAAAACTTAAAGGTAATAACACAATCTCTAATTAGATCAGCCGCAGAATTAACTACGAGTAACATTGATACTCATACGAAATATGGAAAGCTAGAAAATCTACTAACTAAAGTAAAAGCTGAGACTAGCAATAGAAACAAGTTGAAGCTAAGTGATACAACGCTGCAACTTATAAAAGAAAGAAAAAATCTACTTACAAAACATCCTAAAAAAGAGAACATAAAAACTATAACGAAACTAAGTAAGGAAATCAGAGAGAACATCAGGAAAGATAGGATGACCAAGAGGCTGCAAACATTAGAAAAGCATATAGTGAAAACAGGAGGAGTGAAAAAAGCGCTTAAAGAATTGAAGGAATCAAATAAGGAATGGATACCAAAACTAAACAAAAAGGGGACTACTTCTTCAAATAGAAATAACATCAACGAAATAGCCACAAAATTTTACCAGGACCTCTATTCAAGCCCAGACGACAAACAAAAATACGATCAGAAGACAAACGTCATTAAAGAGCAGAAAAACGTTATAACCGAACCAAAAATACTTTCCAGAGAAGTAGAAAAAGCCATATTCAGTCAGAAGATGGAAAAAGCTCCAGGCCCAGACAAAGTGACAAATGAACTTCTTAAAGGCACCCTAAAAGAACTACTACCAATACTCACTTCAATATTCAACGAAATACTAACAACTGGTCTAATCCCTCCACAGTGGAAAACATCAAACATTATTCTCATATTTAAAAAAGGACAAAAGCAATATATAGGGAACTACAGACCTATAAGTTTGATGTCAAATATCTACAAAGTATTTTCCAAGGTTATCGTGGAAAGAATAAGTAAAAAGTTAGACGAAAACCAACCACGGGAGCAAGCCGGCTTCAGACAAAAATACTCTACCCTGGACCACATACACACAGTGAAACAAATAGTAGAAAAATATAACGAGTATAACAAGAAAATATACATGGCATTCATCGATTACTCCAAAGCTTTCGACAGCATAAAACACACAGCTTTATGGGATTATCTTAAACAGCAGGGGATACCTTTAATATACATCAATATTATAAAAAACATATACCTGAATTGCGAAGCGAGGATCCAACTAGAAACCTTGGGGAAAAATTTCAAGATCAAGAGAGGAGTAAGACAGGGAGACCCTCTATCACCAAAATTGTTCTCGGCTGCTCTAGAAAGTATCTTCCGCAAACTAGATTGGGAAAAATATGGTATCAACGTGCAAGGTGCAAAACTGAACCACCTAAGATTTGCAGACGATATAGTCCTATTCGAGAAAAACCCAACGCACCTAAATAAAATGATAGAATCACTAAACGAGGAAAGTGTGAAAGTCGGCCTATGCATGAACAAAGACAAAACAAAATTGTTTACAAACTCTGATCCAGTAACTATAAAAATTGACAACCAACCACTCGAATATGTGTCAGAGTACATCTATCTTGGACAAATAATATCACACAAAGATCAAACCACTAAAGAAATCGAGCGAAGAGTAGCAAATAGATGGAAGAAATACATGTCTTTGAAAGAAGTCTTGAAATCCAAGGAACTAAGTATGCAAATAAAAAGGAAAGTCTTCAACACGTGTATAATTCCAGTCATCACCTATGGATGCGAAACTTGGGCACTCACCAAACGCCACAGAGAAAAGTTGGAACGCTGCCAAAGAGCCATGGAGAGACGTTTGACAGGAATAAGAAAACAGGACAGAGTGAGATGTAGCAAAATAAGGGAGATAACTAATGTTGCCGATATAGTTACCCGAATAGACCAACAAAAATGGAAATGGACAGGTCATATGATCCGAGACCCACAAGAGAAATGGTGTAAAAATGTCACTGACTGGTATCCCAGAGATGGCAAGAGAAGTAGAGGACGTCAACACATGAGATGGGAAGACGACCTAAAACTCACGGCTGGACATCAATGGAGAAGAGTAGCGCGTGACAGGTCCCAATGGAAATTGTTAGAGGAGGCCTATGCCAAGAGGCAAACTGAGCTTCGGGATATATTATAATAAACAAAACATTTCTAATATTAATGTACCTAACAGAAGTTCAGAATAAAAGGCTTATTATTATTATTATATGTAGGTGTCAGTTTACTGTCCGTTAAAAAAATCCATTAAAAATAAAATATTTACTTTTCATTCCCACACGGGGCACAGCCTAGCGGGTCACGTGATATTCACTTGACGTTGCGACGTGGGGCAGTGCGATCAGTGATAAAATATTTTTTTATATCATCGGACAGCAAAATTACATGTACATTTTTTACTCCAAATATATTCAGAAATCGCTTGTTAAAATCCGTCGGGTACGTTCTAATATATACACAAGAAAATGGTATGTGTTCAGTTTATTTATTGGGGTAGGTACTTTCATGTTATTTTTTTTCACATTTAAATGTGTCCAATTCTTAAAATAATAACAAAAGTGAGGAGGGTTTTGACAGGTTGGTTATTCACAGGAAAACTACGTTTAGAAAGGAAACCCAACAGGGTAACACGGTAAGGAAACAAAGAACTTAGGGAAAGGTAGAGATTGGTTTGAGGTTAGAGTATTGCGTTGTGAAAATGATATTTTTTATATTAACCCCACGCAGGAGGCTCTGAGGAGAATAATTTCCCTCGGGGCCTATGTCATCTTATGGAATGCAGAATGGAGGATTTTTTTAATGAAAATGATGGAAAGGAAGTTCTGGGAAGTTAAAGGTTTGAGGGTTCAATGAATATATCCCTCCTACTGCGGTGCAAGGCAATGGGTCGAAATCAGTTGCATAGGTCAACGTGTCTCCCCAACCAGCCTCTTCCGATCTGGCACGGCACACCGATGATGGGCAGGTGCATCCTGAACACACCTCGTCCGATGAACCCGGGCACCCCTGCTAATACTCCAAAAGTAGCGAACCACTTGGGGTGACGTATATCAGAGTTGTTTGTTATCCAATAAATGGTTCCCAGGCGGCGGGACCCAAACCTGCCTCCCAAATTAGCGAATTTACATCACATTTGGAGTCGATTTTTTTCAACATTTTTTTTTTAAATTTCAGTTTCTGTTTTGGAGTAAATCGAGGCCGAAATTAGGATTTTTAAATAAACGTCAACAAATGGCTTCTAGGCTAAATCTATTCTTTACCTCAATTAAGTTCTAAGAACCTCGCATAAGTTCCATGCGTACTCATATAGGTACACCTGAGGATTTTTTTCTGGATTTGTTTCAGCATATTTATGTATTTAGTTTGGAGCGGAGTCCACACGCTACTACCTAGCATACATCAGCTTGCTTCTTATTTAATTAACTTCCGCGTGAGTATGTTAACCTGTCCATTTACGCAGGATGTATCCTGTTTCCACCTTTCCAAATTAGAGACAAAGCGAGATTGATGAACCAGGTGTATCCCACCTTGACCCACGAATTAGATGAACCCGGGGTACCTTTTCCTACCCTAACCTGTGAACCGGGTATTCTATACCCTTACAACGGACCCTTCGTCATGTCATTTGGCTAGTTGTTTCTTTTAGATGATAAACTGTTCCCTAATGGTCTAAGGCGGTGGGATAAATTGGAATTTTTCGGGCTTCAATATATAGCAAATTATGAAATTCACGTTATTAGCAAAAAAGGGCTTTGATGATTAGTATTTAAATTGTGTCTGCCTCGTGCGGCATACAAACTCATTTGATATTAAGATCTTTAATAAATCTAAGCAATAATAATAATAATAATATTTGGCTATATAGCGCCGTTTTCGTGAGAAATCACCTCAAGGGCGCTGTACAAATATATTTCTTAAACAGTTAATACTAGAGCACTACAATGCACAGAGAAAACTTTCTGACAGAAATATTGCTAATTTATTTTTTATTCGCTATTCGGTTAAAAATGGGATTACAGGCCCTTAACAAACGAATTGATAGGTTTCCTGATAAACTTTTAGTAAAATATCTAGGAATTGTCACGATGTTGGAACACGTCTTCAAAAAATTCTAACATTTTAGCATTTCGGCGTTATTAAGAAAAACGCATAACACTTGTTCTGAAATTATTACGAATTTACTAAAAGTTTATCAGAAAGTGGTCTGCGATCCGTTTTTAACCGGATAACAAATATTTTGAAAAGCTTTTTAAAAAATCAGCAATACTCATTGTTCTCAGTGTGCTTGAATCGTAATTCTTAGTCCCAACTGTCTTGGGCAGTGAGATGCATCCCCAATTTTGATATGTTGACAGGGTGACGGTCAAGAAGAAGGGAAGGAGGTGTGGAAGATGATGATCAGGAACTGGATACTCAGATCTGGTCACCAAACACAGTCAAAATCATTTCAAGGAACTTAGATTTTCAATGATGGGCATTCAGGCGTTTTTGAGAATATCTACTCTGGAACTTGCCACAAATATACCTATAAATACATTAATTTATATTAAGTATGTATGTGTTATTATTAAATGAATTTATGGCAATTGAACGTATAACGCCGAAACATTCTTTGTAGTCAAGTACTTACATTTAAATATTTTGGTATTGCCACCCCGAGCGCAGGCTACGTACAGTGGGGGCGGCGACTACGACTGGCGACTACGTCCTGCAACTACGTCCGGCGATGAGGGCGGGACTCCGCCAGCAGGGCAGTTCTAAGGGATGTTCGTGTCTTGAGACGCTCTTGGATTTTTGCTTTCAGAAGAACAGGTTGTCTCCAGTCTCTTTACTTAGAATCCGAGATTTTCTTTTCAAAGTAGTTTGAAAGTCTTTGTTACCTAAAAATAGTTAATGTAAGAGATATTTTAAATCATTAACTACCGTTATCGCTGCCGGGTCATTGCTGCCGGGTTATTTCTGCCGGGTTATTGAGGTCTTTATATGTATCGTCAATGGGTATCGTTCCAATTTTCTTCTTTTTATTTAAACTTTGCTTTCGTCAGACAATATTAACTTCAGTCAACATTATTTTACAAAATCAACTACATTCTTAATCAATCTGCTAAGAGATTTAAGCTTTTCTTAGAAGCATAGAGCCAATTTGCCTCAATATAGGTCTCCACGGGGGCATTTTTAGAGCCAAAGAGTCTGTTTCATTTACAAATATCCCTGTATTATTTTCAACCACTGAGAAGTAGTGGTTCTGTAAGTCTACCCTAGTCGATGTGAGAACACGGTAAACCACTCCCCTACAAGAGCTAGTGCGGCAAAAGTTCAAGTATCTTCTTTGCTGTTCATAATAATCAACGAGCAGGACGGTTTGAAACCATATATGTATGTGAAACTTATATTTTTTAATGGTGTGTGTATTCATAATTTTTTTCATTTTATTTATCAACAAACCATTTGAGTTTAAATAAAGTAACATTCTAACCAGTCACTGGTGTTAATTAGTGATTCACTTTTCACACGAAAATTCTCTTCAATTTACACAATTAAATTCCTAAAAAATAACACAACAGCCGCGCATTCATGACCTAAGTTAACCAAAAAGAATTGCTGAGCACGCCCAAATATCTATCACTTTAAACCGAGGAAAGCAAAAGTATTTTTCGACAAAACTTTACAACTTTCTCCCCCAGAGTTAGGAAAATGTAAGAGAAGAATGAATATAGAAGACGCATTAAAAAGAACACTAAAAACTTCATAAGAAGACATAAATTGGACAGTTTAAAATATGAATCCTTGTCGCTTCAAAACTTAACTCCCTAGTGAGGATATCTAAGAAAAAAACTCACATATTTTTACGTAAGTTACTTTTATTACCCAGTCACAAAATAAAATTAAATAAACTACGGGAATGTTTTCACACCATGTATATGGTATTCTGGTATATTTAACTATATGGAATATAGGTACAAGAAGGCTATAATATCATATCTTTACAAATCATTACTAATCCTACGTCTACTAATAATTTTATCATGTATTGCTTAGTTTTATATCCGCCTCTTTTTAAGTCTCTGATAGAAGATAAGGGAAATAATATAACTAAAATATATGTCTAAGCTACTTCGAAACATGATAATCGCCTATATATAATTAGCCTCCTGAAAACGTGATAGTCGCACTTTCATATAATTGTAAAATTAAAAGTAAAAGAAAACCTTGTAGCACATAGTTTATTGGGTAATGGGAACTATGTATATACAGAACAATTCACTGTGCTATAGTAGATCCATCAACCCGTATCTTGTCCCTTGAGGATAGATTAATTCATCATCACCTGTTGCCAAGCTTTTTGCTCTTCTATTGTAGTCTATTCTATGGCAGTATTGGTTTTTACTTATTTCTAGAAATGGCAATTAAGATTTGCGATCCCGCAATCCCGCATCCCGTAATCCTTCGGGATTTCGGTGATATTTCATCCCGCACATTTGCGGAATTACCGTTTGCGGGATTATCGTGTGCGGGATTTTCAAGACGAAAAACATTATGTTGAGATAAATAGGTGATGGTCACTTTTTGACAATGAAAGAGGAACTGAACTTGATGTTAGGCAGATAGGCCTTGTCTTACGCTCGGAAACTGAAGACCTGAAATCGATTTAGATGAAAGTGATGTCCCTTTTTGTGAACGGGTGTATCAGAAACATCTTCAGTTAATTTTTCAATTTGTATGGGTGTTTCAGGCTAATGATTATTGCTTATAATAATTTGTTATCTATTTGACCGGTCGGTGGCCGAGTTGACATCGCGCTTGGGTCCCACTCGGGCGTAGTGGGAGTAGGAGATTTTCAAATATTGTTAGGTTATTCGTAACCCGAGAATGTTTTTCTTTCTTTTAAAAAATAAAATAATAAAATGATAAAAATAAATAAAATACATGTAGGATAACAAAAGATTTTTTAAATGTTTATGTTGAGGGATCAGTAGGATTTATAGGCCCTGTTAGAAGTTTTACCGAGCCGAACCCTCTGATATGAAAATATCTGGAGTCGGTGAATTATTTTCCCATTTGATCTCTGGTGAGTTGGCGTGTTGTATTGTTTTGTATTTATTTTGCTTATATAATGCACTTACATAGTGTTGATTGACTAGATGATCATTTGTGGAAAAGTGTGTGGAAGGGTTAAGTTTTTCCTTTGGAGAAGATTTAACCCGGACAACAAAATCGGAAGTTTAAAAAAAATATAATTAAAAATTGAAACACTTATTATGTTACCTTGTCAATATATTTTTATCATATTACCAGTACTAACGATTATTTATACGAAAAGTCCTCTTCAGTGAGTTATCTGTCACCCTTTCGATGTATTTTTCACAATACTTTATTATCGAAGATAATTAATACTAAATAATAAAACAATTAAGAAATGTGGGCAGTATTTGAATTTAATTCTTCTTACTGAAAATCCTGCAAATCCTGCAAAATCCTGAAAAGGTTGCGATTTGATTTCTAATGGCGATAGTGTTGTCCCAGTGTATTTCTACGTCAGATCATTTAAAATCTTTTACTAAAACATTATAAAATAATACTTTAATGAAATTATTTTTATTTTCTTCCATTTTGGTAGCAGATGAAAGCGAGCACTGGCTCATCTATACTGATAAATAATTAAATTACAGACACGTTATTCAAATATTAAGGACCTTGGTTTCTTTTTAGTTTGCTTGTTCAAAGTATCCATTGAAGTAATTTGAATAAACAAAGAGACGATAACGAGGTGAAATAAAACGCTAAAACAATATTGTTTTACTAATTTATTCATATCTACCTTTTAGAATAACAGATTATTGTTATTTAAATTATTTTACTTCCGATTAATCAACGATTTATGATACAATATTTCCTTTTTTAATATTCTTAAGATTTAGGAAAACTATTTATTTATTTGATATTATGGAAACAAAAATTACATGAGTTATAGTGATGGAACAATATACAGGAATTAGATATTTCATGTTGGGTACCTATGATATGTTTCCTTGTAATGTCTGCCAAGTGGTTCCTTAATTACCTGGCCACGTGTGTAGTATATAGGTGTGTGTGTGTGTGTTATGTATGTGTGAGAGGGTGTGTATATGTGTGCGCATTTAACAGTTTATATTATTGACACGATGCCATGTTTGAATTTGGGCAGTGAATCCGAAAATGTGTAAATTTTTGAGTTTAGACAAATATCATTTAGAATATGAAGAGCTCGGTTAATTGGCGAATTAGATGCTGCATTTGTTTTGTAATTAAGAGTGATTAGGTACACAATTTTTTTTTAGGTTAAAAAGGGCGATTAATTATATCTACTGTTTTAGAGATTTAATTAAATAGCACCATTAGCACCATAGCTATGCTATGCTAGAACAATTGTTCTGACTTGTGGTATCTGGAAAAGTTTAAAAAAACATGGTATGTTAACTAACAGTGTGCCCAGCTTTTTTATTTTTATTTATTTATTTAACGCCCAGAGGGCTTTTACATGGTTGGTAGTATAATTTTAATTTGACAAATACTTTCAAACATAAAAAATAAGAATAAAATTACATTTGATAAAAGCTATGTAACAAGTTATACAAACACAAGAAACAAAAACAGAAAATTACAGCTATTTGTTGGTTTACATGATGTGTTTAGGAGTATTGTTGAAATAAATGTTTTAAATGATCCACAAAACTTGCCAAGTTGGTATTGAATATGTCAACATCACCCAAGTAATGATTTCCCATGGTGTGAAGTCGTTGTATCGGAGAGTGGGCAATGTAGTTACGCTTATGTGTGCTGCTGTAGAATATTGTATTTTGTCGTGTTGTTACTGTGGGTGTATGTATGTTTATAAGTTGCAGGAGTTCACAACAGTCGAATTTAGAGTTAAGTATTTTGAATAAGAACGTTAAATCGTTTATTTTACGTCTATCTTCTAATGTATGTATTTTTAGAGTATTTAATAAGAAATTGTATTTTAAGTCTTCGACAGAGAAATTTAATTTAAAATTTATAAAACGTAGAAATTTTTTTTGTATTCGCTCAATGTTGTTAATGTGAATTGTATAAGATGGAGACCAAACTACTGAGTTATATTCAATTAGACTTCTTACTAGAGATACGTATAATAGTTTAATGGCTTGCAAAGAATTAAAGTTTTTAGTTGTTCTTAATACGAAGCCTAGTGTTTTCATACCTTTGTTCACAATTTGATGGATATGATTGGTGAAACTTAGTTTTTCGTCCAAAATAATTCCAAGATCTCTCATTTCCGTGACTCTTTCTAAAGCTATGTTATTGATGGAATATTCGAATAAAACAGGAATTAAATAATAATATTAATGGTGAGGAAAAGCTATTATTATTTACCTTTATAACACTGTATAATATGTATAAATTGTATATTTATTGTAAAAAACATACAAATATTAAATAAAAAAAATAAAAAATAAAATAAAAAAAAGTGTCATGGAACCAACTTCCTCATTTTATTTAGCGTTGGGAAGTTTAACTTAATAATAATAATAATATTTGGATGATTTGTGTAGCGCCAAAATCACCCCAACAAATCACCTGTACAAATATATAATACATTTCTACAAATGTAAATTTGTTATTATTCCTATTTATTTATATGTTATACAGGTAGATAATATACAGTACCATACCTCCCTGGTAGGTCACTTGAGATTAACACTTTCCGATGTTTTTCGGTGTTTATTTTAATAATGTGTTTTATTTTCTTTAATGGTTGTGTTTAGGAAAGGAAAAGCAAGTTTTAATGCTTTACTACAGCACAGGGCGGTACTACAGTACAAGGTTTTGATGAGAATTTATCTTCCTAAAAGTGATTCGTCTCTCAGTATAAGACACATTTCGAATAATGTAAATTCAATAAGAATTCTCAACTTAACGCAATGACAATCCTACAAGACTTTAAAAGTGATATAAAGTTATTAAAATCAATTAATGTAAACCTAACCTACGTAATCAATTTAATCTAATTTTTGTTTCATCACTTTTCATGACTTAATATTACTTTTTAAAACTGTATTGAATTGTATTTTGATGAGTTATCCGGTAACCGTACCTACCTTCTGACATATGCATGTATTTTCATATAATTTCTTATAATGGTTTCATGATGTAGATGATGTAAAAGCTCTGCTATTTGCTCACGACTTAAAAGTATATAAAAGAATACAAAATTTATACGATTGCCAAATTTCACAGACTAACTTAGAACAACTTAATCAATGATGTGAACAAAATGCTTTATTTTTGAACATTCAGAAATGTCACGTAATACAATTTTCCAAAATCAAAATTTTCATCATAAGAAACTCAAAAAAAAACTTCATCATAAGAAACACAAAACTTTTTAATAGCATCGATATCAGTAAGCAACTCTACTTTGCCTATGTACGAATTCATTTGTAGTTTGCATCAGTTGTTTGGTCTCCATTTTACAAAATCCACATAAACAAATCGAAGCAATTAAAAACAAATTCCTAAAATATCTTTGTTACAAGTCATTTGTAAGATTTAATAATCATGCAGAGGCAGCTTCATACTTTAAAATTGATTCACTGAGTGTACGGAGGCACCCCAAGAATGCACTATTCATGTATAAAGTACTTAAAAATAATATTCAATGCCCAAAGTTGCTAAACAAGATTCCATTAAATTTACCTGTGCGTTCAACACGCTCTTGTGTCCTGTTCAGGGTTGATCAATGCAAAACGAACTCCGAGCAAAATTCTTGCCTGAACAGACTATGCAATAATTACAACAGCGTATTATCCAAGGTTGATATTTTCAGTTGCGAACTTACCAAATATAAGAGGTCCATACGAGAATATTTCTCTGATGGTTTGTGAATAATGTTTATGCCTCTATTGTTTATATTTCTATTATGATATGATTTATATCAACCTCTCTCCATGGCTATAAATGAATTGTTTTGTAAATTTTTCGTTTTATATAATCTTTTGTTTTGTATAATTTATTTAATTCATATTCATTTCTTAAAAATTTAATATATTTATCCATATTATGCTGTCTCAGTAGAGGGAAAGTCACAAAGAGGAAATCCATAATTTTATTTTTATTTTGGTCATATAATAGTTATGTACAAACTGATGACTTGGATGTAATATTCGATGAAATTTGAAATTAATTTCCCACATCAACTATATAACTAATAAGGCTTTTAAGATGCTTGGCTTCCTTTGCAGAACTTTAATTGATTTCAAGTCCTTAGATTGTATGATAACTCTCTTTATTTCACTAGTAAGAAGTTAAGTGGAGTATAATTCACCTATTCCCCTTTATATAAAGTTCACTCTAACAATATAGAAAAAGTTCAACGCATATTTCTTAGATACGTAAATTTTAAGCTCAGTATTCCAATTGATTACATTAATTATGTCATAAAATAAAATAAAATACCTTTTTTTTAAAACCACGAGTTTTTAATAATTTTTAGAACCGACCGGTTTCGCTTTACTCAAGCATCTTCAGGGTACAAATTATTACTGTTAAATTATTACTAAAAATTGGTACAGTAATAATTTGTACCCTGAAGATGCTTGAGTAAAGCGAAACCGGTCGGTTAAAAATTATTAAAAACCCATGGTTTTAAAACAAAACGTATTTTATTTTATTTTATTAAATATGTCAAACCACAAAGTGATTGTAATACAGTAATATTAATTATGCAAGTTTGATTAATCAATTGCATCTAATAACACTGTCTGACAGGAGAATAATGTCAATATTTTATGTTACTGTTACATGTTTATGTTACATGTTTATGTTTCTCAATGAAATTTTTTTTCATGCAGTTCTACAAAATTAAACCATTAACAATAAATTTTAAAATATGATGGTAAATATTACTTACCTGTATAGTTACCAAAGAAATGAATTTATAGATTATGCATTATAATAACTTTGAACATCGTTTCTATAAATTCATTTATAGCCAGCACATTTAAAATAAGCACCGCCTTTAGTAGTACGATCTAGGCAGGTACTTAGTTTTTGCAGTGTGTACAATGTGTACATAGAGTAGAGAAGAGAGTACCCGCAGAGTGCTTTAGAAGTAACTTATGAACAAGTACCGTAGTACCTACTCGCACTCGACGTTAAATAATACCCGTCCAATGTCCATTTTGTATAACGAACCCGGCGAGTTGGAAACGGAGGCAAGACTCTGGTAATGTTCAAAAGCTTTTTGGGAAATGTCACGAGGAAATCTGTAGCCTGCTTTTGAAATTGCGCAGAGACTATAATATGTTATACCATGTAATTGCTCGTATTTCTGTAAGATTCTGTGTTATAATTGGTCAACGTATATATTTTTGAAAAATGGTTCGTTAACAGTAAATGCGGACTAAATGAGAGTCAAAAGGTAACAAGTAATTTTTTTAGCATGTCAGTTTCGTACGTCCTCCAGGTAATGCTTTCGCTTGATAACACGTTTAACAATAGAGTAATATAAATACATAATCAGGCTGGTATGGATACCATTTGTTGAACCATTTATTGGATAACCAACACCCCTGCCATAGATAACCCTAAGTGGTTTTCTGCCTTTGGAGACTTCGCAGGGGTGAGGTTTGTCTTGGCGACGGATGCGTTAGCCGGATTGGGAGAGACTGGTTGAGGGAGACCTTCTGACCTCTCCAGCCGGACTCTCTCAACTCATCGCCTTGCACCGCCGTAGGTGGGATGGATTCATACGTCCGTCACTCCTGCACAAATTAACCCCTAGATTCCTATCCACCCCTTGTACGTTTTTCCTTCTCAGAAATTCCTCTCCTTCCTTTTCTTGAAAAGACCCCCCACATAGGATCCCCAAAGATGACGTTTAATTTTTCAATGCCGGTGCGGAGCCTATATACATTTTTATCTTTCCGATTTTATGTCCGGGTTAAATTTTCCCCATAGGAAAAACTAAATCCTTCCACACACTTTTCCTCAAATGATCATCTAGTCAATCAACATTATGCAAATGCATTATTTAAGCAAAATAAATACAAAACAATACAAGAACAACACGTCAACTCACCAGAGATCAAATGGGGAAATAATTTACCGACTCCAAATATTTTCATATCAGAGGGTTCGGCTCGGTAGAACTTCTAACAGGGCCTATAAATCCTACTGATCCCTCAACATAAATATTTAAAAAATCTTTCGTTTTCCTACATGTATTTAAAATGACCGACTTTTGCATCTTTACATATAAATTTTATGATAGATCTAATACGCCTAAATTTTTTTTTTATTTTATATATTTTTTTATTATTTTATATATATACATATATATATATTTTTTTTTATTTCACCAACTATCCAATATTCTCCTTTGATTTCAATCTTACATTTTCTTCCTTTTCGCTCTCTACTACTTTTCAACGATTACTTGACAACGTCTTCACCTCAAAAGTGGCGAATTTATGTATGTATACCCAACACGTATAAACACACAAAACTTAATTAATTAATTATTTCTCTTAAGGTCATAAACGTTTTCACTTCCAGACTCCAAGGGTTAATATCCTGGTCACGCTGAACTCGGCTGAGTAAAATCATGAGAATTGTATAAACTATGCGAAAAGTCGTCGAACCCTTTCTCATTCCAATTACGTTCTATGGACTAAATATGTTTTGGTGTTAGAATATAATTCTGCAAATGTACCTACTTACTGGAATCGATATTTATTTATTTTTTACATCTGTGTAATATATATGTAACATTTTGAAATTTGACTTTCTACTACCACCGCGCGTGTTCACGATGCGTGGCGTGACTTTCGAATGATATCTGAGATATTAGTAGCCACCTGCATCTGGCGGCTGGTGTGACGGTGGATTAAATGTGTGGATTGTGGTTTAATTAGAATATCATAAGGTCCAGAAAAAATAACATAGAATTTTTTTAGTTTTGGAAGTTAAAAAAGGAAAATTAGGAAAAGCTTTTAAGGCAAAGACAATTAATTGTAAGCTACAGGCATTTGCCTATTTTGGTGGTCAAAATATCGTATTATTAACGAATAGCACATATATTTAAATATTGTGAAGTTGATTGTATTCATTTATTCATGCCTTGAACGCTTTTACATGTATACATTTTTTTTATTTATTTTTAATATATATGTTCTTTATTCAGTAAGGTTTATACATTACAGTAAACGGGTAAATTTTTGGCCACCACACTAGGCACATGCCCGTGTTTTAGTGATCAATTTTATGTTAAGTATAATAATACAAATTAAAAATAAGTTGAATGAAAACAAAATAATATAAAAATAAAATAAAATAATTTATACATCTAAAACAAGTATGAAGTATAAAGGAATTAAAAATAATGCAAAATATCTACATAAGTTTAAGATATATGAATATAAAAAATAGGTGTGGAAAACAGAAAAATTTAAAATAATATATAAAAAGTATATCAAAGAAAATACGTATTATTGAATTAAAAATAATACAAGGAGCATGTATCAAAAAAAAGAAAAAATACAAGTACATTGTTATAGGTATGTCCTTCGGGAGTAAGATAATAAGTGAATATTACATAACATGATCAATTGAGTATGAACGATATAAGCAGGTACAATACAAGTAGTCATAGAGAGTTTTGTTGCACAAAGGAGTTCAATAATCGTAAATAATAACAATAGGTCACAATACGTACTAAAGGTACTATGAAAGTATTTCGGCCTCTGTTTATCCTCCCTGCAACAACATGCGTCTCTTCAAGACTCATGTTCATTCCTTCCTCTCCTCAAATAGACCTCCACACAGCATCCCAAAAGATGATCTAGGCCCTAAGGGAAATTATTTTCCTCAGGGCCTCCTGTGTTGAATTAACGTTAAAAAAAGTTACAGAACAATGTGTAGTTTTTTTTTGAGTTTTATAAAAATGAACGTGAACCGTAAAGCATGTTTGCATTTAGCTATCATTCTTTACCCCAGATTAGATGTTTTACAGAACATACATAAATTATTACAGTGATAAAACTTGCATCTGAAGAAGTATGAAAGACATAATTATGCATCGAAAATTGTACAATGTAGTTTAATATAATAACATATTATGAAAATCAATATGAACATTTTTTATAAAGCATGTTTGTGATTGACACATCTTTATTACACCCGATTAGATGTTTCACAGAACATAGAAAAAATATACAGTTGAAGAGTGAATTGAATATCTTATACGACCTATAATGAAGATGGTATATTAGCAAAATAAATAACATATTATGCGTTTATATAAAAAGAAGAAAAATCAACAAGAAAAAGAAAAAAACTATTACGACATATCTCATCAGTGAACTTAGGACTCTCTCTAAAGATCTCATCAGTAGATGTAATCTCTATCTAAATACGTCTTAAATAATATTTATATGTCTTCAATACATTCAAACAGTTTCTAAATATATAACAAAATGTATAATAAACGATTCGATCCAATGTTGAAAGGGCATTTTAAATCATCCACTGTTTTCTTCCTCAGGAGAAGGTCCAGCTGGGAGAGTTGATGCTGTCCCTGTGCTACCTTCCCACCGCCGGAAGACTCACCCTCACCATCATCAAGGGGAGGAATCTCAAGGCAATGGACATCACTGGATCATCAGGTAAGCCGCAACTCTTTAACGTTTACCCACCATTTAAGCTAATAATTTCAAAAATTTATTTATTACTTAATTATCGCCGTTTTTAGGGGATTTTACATAGTAAAAATTACATATTAATACATAACATATTTATTATACCTAATTAAACTGTCTCGGTAACAATCTTTTGTATTTATTAAGTGACAAATTAAAGAAGTCCACTGACTTGGTATAATTATTTCCCTCCATAAGTATTCTGGGCAGTGAGGAATACATATGGTGGTTAGTAACAAAAGATCTTTTTCAAATCATAACTGCCGTCGAAAAGTTACCTGCTGGAAGTTAACTCGACCTATTTGACTGGTACTGGGCAATGAAAAAAAATGACGTATTCTATTTTTGAACGGATTTATGCACATTTTAATATGACGGACATTATTAAACATATGCCGTCTTTATATTGTTGTGTTAATATTGAATAATTTTATTTTATTTTCTATTCAATCTTAGTTTGTTAGTGTGGTACACAGCGTTATGAGTTGCATAAAAATATTATTAAAAGAATTTTTATAAGAATACTGTGACAATTTCCTGTTCCTGTAGGGTGACCTGTAGTAGTTTTTTTTATTATTATTGTATTAGTTATCCAGATATCTTTAGTTAGATCTTCACAATGTTTGCAAGTTGATCATCACCCAGTTCTCTGATCCATGTTTTGACAGTTTTAATATACTATTTTCTGTTATTTTTTGTGGTTTGATTTAGTAGGGCATTATATTGTTTCGAGCCATGAAATGTGGATGTAATAAATTTGAGAATAACTGGTATATCTTTGCTTATTGCTCTAGATGAGTGTTTATATTGGGCAGTGCAGTATTCTAAAAATTTTTTTTTTTTTTTATTATGTGTATTATGCGTACTGGTTAAATATGGCGGGTTTCAAATTCAGCGTCTCAGTTTACATAAGACTTTATCATGAAATCTAACTCAATAAAGTAACTACGTACCAACAAAAATACATCTCCATTGACTTTTCTGGATAGACAGAATAAAAATGAAGGCATTTAATAAGTAGATGGAGAATGCAAATATACACTAGATGAAGAAAATGAAACAAATGCGGAAATTCTCAAGCAAGATAACATGAAAAACTTCAGACAAAGAAGCAATATTGCAAAATGAAACAACGTTGATACAAAAGGACGAAAATCAATGCAAAGGAATATTACCCAAGCGTTGTTGCATTTTACATTGAAGCCAGCGCACTATGTGAAATTGTAAACAAGCTATGAAAATATAGACTGAAGACATGCAGAAGGAAACTGTGATCAATATTATATTAAAACGCAAATAACTTTGTTTACATCACTTTAATATATATAACCTATACATGTTTCATGAACAAAGTTCATCTCATCAGAAGCAAGTACATACTAAAGTAAAAAATTAATTATAGATTACAATTGAACAGTGAAAGAAGTGGGAAGGGGTAAGAGTGGGCGGAGTTTTTCAGAATTGGGAATTACAATATTGTTAGACGGTATCAATATTATTATGTAACGAGCGCAGACCCGTGAAAAATCTCGGGATATCATTATTGTAGGATGTGCAAAGATAAAAGTATTTATAAATTAAAGTATTCATTGCCTTTCAAAAGAAGACATTCAGGTACTTGTGTACTCTTAGGACGGGTTGTTTCACGTAATTTGAACAATTCATCAAATTTCAAAAAAGATTTTTCTGTTCTGTGAAGGTTATCTTTGAAATTTGATGAATTGTTCAAATTCTCTGAAACAACCCGTCCTTTATCCGAACAAAAAAAGAAGCATCATTTATGAAAAGGCAAGTCAAAGTGTTGTGTTTCCAACAGTTCTCCAACTCGTCGTGGAAGGAGATTAAAAATTAATGGGTTCTTTGTGATAAATCAGGGATTTATTAATACTTCGCGTATTACAATGGTGACTGTAAGACTGTAACAGTAAGTTTGTCTGGGAGCATTCTCACTGGCCCTGGCGACTACTGGCCACTAGCTGCCATCTTGCGGACTTCTACGCAAGCTCTATGCACTGCCCTCTATGAGTGCAAGCTCTTACTTCCCAACACAAAGAATATTTGTGTACTAATGAAATATATATGAACGGCCGTTGAAGTATTTATTTTACATTAACTCCATACGTGAGGAAAATAAGTTCCTTTGATTTCATTAATAATATCATCTTTGGGGATGCTGTGTGGAGGGTCCTTTTAGGAAAGGAAGGCGAGGAAGTTCTGGGAAGGAAAAGTTATGAGGGGTGAGCAGTAATCTGGAGGTCACTGTGTCCAGGAATGACGGACGTATGAATCCATCCCTCGCAAGACGATGGGTCGAGAGAGACCAGCTGGAGAGGCCAAAGGGTCTCCCCAAACCAACCTTTTCCAATCCGGCCCGCTACGCAGCTTGTGGGCAGGTTGCATCCGCCGCTAAAATCTGAACACACCTCACCCGATGAACCCAGGCATCCCTGCTAAGTCACCAAACGTAGCAAACTACTCGGGTTGACCCATGGCAGAGTTGTTGGTTATCCAATAAATGGTTCCCGAGGCGGCGATACCCATGCCCGCCTACCAAATTGAATGCTTAATCATAATTTCCGAGAAGGTTGTATACTTGTTAAGCACGTCTAATTTTAGAGCTTACTGAAATTCATCAGTACCCTATTAGCATTAATAAGGACGTCGGGTTAACTAGCACTCAAAACTTCCTGATGCCCGGCTTTGTAGGATTTTTCCAAGTATTGACCGGCACAGTATCCCTGAAATTCAATATATAATTATCAAACTTTGTGAACTAGCAATACTGGGGACACTGCAAATTGCAAAACCATCCATTATCCATAATGGGACCGTCAATGGTGTGAAAATTTGGCTCAATTAGGAGAAGGAACCACATCACAGATCAATATAACAAAATATTGCCATCTCCTTCCCTCTGTCGCTCCGTTCCTTTGTAGAGCCCAATGACATCAAGCAAGAAGGAAGTATGCAAATATATTCTTCGCCATAGGGAAATTATTTCTTCTTTGGGATTCTTGGTGGAGTGTCTTTTTAATTGAATGAAGAAGAGGAAGTTCTGGGAAGGAAAAACGTATGAGGGGTGGGTAGGAATCTAGGGATCAGTGTGTCCAGGAATGACGGACGAATGGTCTATCTCTCCCGCTAAGACACAGCAGTTGGAGAGAGTCAGTTAAAGGGTCTCCCAAAACAAGTATCATTAGTGAACCATTTGGGATGACCTGTGGCAGAGGTTTTGGTTATCCATAAAATGATTGCCGGGGCGGCGGTACCCAAACCCGCCTAAATCTCGTATTTTCACTGTTCTTTTTTATACTTGAATAAAAATAAATAAAAATTTATTCGTGAATTCAGCGGCGTTGATATGAATGACAGCCGTCTTACCAGAAATGGCGTTTATTCTGTCATAATGACGTTGTAGCCAGTTGGAACCATTCCAATGTGAGGTTTTAGATTATTTTTAAAATCAATTAATCATATGAATGAAAATATTAAAATTACAGATAAGTAGGTACATTGATCAGAAAAATAAACTTTTTTTATTTTTTTTTATTTATTTATTTATTTAATTCAAAAAACAGTTTTTACATAAAAAGCATACTCTGCACATCTAACTAGGGCATTCCTGTATCAAGATGTGCAGCTTTACAATAATATCATTTTAAAAAATACATATATGTAAATTTAAAATAATAACAACATTAAATTAAATTTAAACAAAAAAAGAAAAGTTTATGACACGGACGTTTCGAGACCGGTAGACAAAAATAAACAAAATTTTAGTAACAAATGTATGAAAAAAATAAAAACAAAAAACAAAATAAAAACAAAAACAAAAAACAAAAAAGTCAACAAAAGAAAAGAAAAGAAAAGAAGCATTATTAAGTAAGTTGGCAACAATAATATTCTTCTGTTAACTAAAGTACAAGGTACCTGTGCTGACTTATCAGACACAGGCATAGGGAAACCATACTGACAATTACAACATGGATAGTATGAATAATAGATTATAAGAAAAAATAAAAAATAACTAAATAAAAAAAGGTAAATAATAACCGATAGGTAAGTAGATAATATTATAATAAAAAGTAAGTAAGTAAATATTTTAGCTAGACAATAATTAAAGTAAATATTGATACGATAATTAAGTAGATAATAATAATAATAATAAGTAACATAATAATAAATAACCAAAAGTTATTTTAGAAGTAAATAAGTGCATGCGCAGTAAGTAAATAAGGATTGTATCGAAACAGAGCTTCCACAAGGAATTATGATATAAGCGACAACATGGGTGATCCAAAATCATCATTCTCAGCTAGTACGGAGATTTTGACCATTTTCTTGAATGAATTTAACGTACCTATAGTTTTTATATTTACTCCAAGCATATTATATAGCAACGGAGCTTTATATGAAAAACTCCTTTGTCCGAAGGATGTTCTGGTATACACCGGCTGATACATTAAAGAAGAACCCATTCTAGTGCTGCGCACTTGTTGAGATCTTTTGGCAGTAATAGTGTTGTTGAAAAATTTACAGAGAGCCTGTATTATGTACAACTGCCTTATTGTCATAATTTTGCTTTCACTATATAATAACTTTGATGGATACATAAAATTTCTCTTATACATTATTTTTAAAATTAATTTTTGCGCAACATTCAAAGGCTCTAAGGTAGTCTTGTTACAAGAACCCCAACAGACAACATTATATGAAAGCATTGATTGAACTAGAGCATAATATACAGTTTTTAATGTATTTTTGTCCAATATTTTTCTTAGATTTTTGAAAATGTATGCTAGCCTTCTTATTTTGTTTCTTAATGTAGTAATGTGATTGTTCCATTTTAAATTTTTATCAATAATTAAACCCAGGTATTTGATGTTGTCTACTCTTTCCAAAGATTGACAGTTACACTCCTGCACACAACAATGTATTTTTAATGAACGTTCCAAAGATGGTTGATTTACAGAGGAAATGCTAAAAGTAATATATTTAGTTTTGTTCATGTTTAAGGTTAACAAGTTTTGATCAAGCCAATTTTTGACTGCCCTTAATCCTGCCTCGCACTTAGCATACGTTTCGTTCCACGTGTCAGCAGCAAACACCAAGACAGTGTCATCTGCAAATACAATTGAAGATCCAGAAAATTTCAGTTTACAGAGGTCGTTAATATATAACAAAAATAGAATTGGACCCAGAACACTACCTTGAGGAACACCATATACAATTGATTTATTTGAGCTAATGTGATCATTAATTATTACTCTCTGTGTTCTATTTTCAAGATATGATCTGAACCAATCTAAAGATTTATTAACAATACCCATTGAACTGAGTTTTTTTAAGAGTAAACCGTGGGATACGATATCAAATGCCTTAGACAAGTCTAAAAAGACGGCCATTGCTTTATTGCCAGTATCAAGAGCTTCTACGACTGTGGTAATCATTTTTAATGCAGCATCACTTGTTCCCATGTTCTCTCGGAAGCCAAATTGATTATCTGAGAGAATTTCATATCTTTTTACATAAGACATCAACCTAATTTTAGCTAATTTCTCTATTATTTTTGATAACGTATTTAGCAAGGAGATAGGTCGATAGTTATTTACATCTTTGTTATCTCCTCCTTTAAATAAAGGAATAACTTTGGAATTTTTGCAATGATTAGGGAACAAGCCATTCTCAAAACTAACATTTACAATGTGTGTAATAGGTATTACTAGTTCAGAAGCATTTTGTTTGTAGACCATTGCACTTATATTGTCATTTCCACTCGAAAAACCTGATTTTAGCTCATTAATCACATTTAAAACTTCATTACAATTCGTTGGTTTGAATTCAAAGCAGGCATTTTGCATAGATTGTGTTGGATTATAATTTTTTACTAAAGATTCTTCACTGGTGTTATTTGCACTACACAAAAGATTAGCAAAATTTTGACCTATATCACTAAAAAAATTATTCACATGGTTAGTAATGACTGTTGGATTATCATTTATGGATACAATGTTATTATTTACTTTCAGTTTATTTATGGGCACTGATTCCTTTTGCAAATCCAATGCTTGTTTTATTATTTTCCATTCTTGCTTTATGTTTCCTTTTACCTCGTGAAGCTTCCCTTTATAATATGTCTGTTTGGTCGTTTTTATAATTTTAGAACACCAATTTCTGTATCTTTTATAATGTGCAAACAATTCGATATTATTTGGTTCTTTACGACAACTCTTGTGTAATTTGTCACGTTTAATGAGGCAGTTAACAATTCCAGAAGTTATCCATGGTTTCAAGTGCTTTTTATTACAATGGATTCTCTTAGTATATGAGCAATTTCCAATATGTAATTTTAGACGTCTTATGAAATTATCAGCTGCAGTATTGACATCACTGGTGGATAAGACTGTATCCCATGTTTCCTCTTTCAGTGTCGAATTTAGTAGGTCATTATCCACAGTTAGTCTAAGCTTTACGTCTATTTTTTTTGATTTTGTTACTCTGGATTTAGGATATTTCAATAATGTAGCAAAATGGTCTGTAATACTGGTCCTGAATACAGCACTCTGAGGATCGTCTTTTGACTTAACCATAATGTGATCAATACAACTCTCAGTACTTGATGTTACTCTAGTCGGTGAAATAATTAATGGTTTTAGACCGTGGTAAATCAAAAGTGAAAGATATTGTTCACTTTTTATGCTGTTCATATCCAGAATATTTATATTTATATCACCACATAAAATCACTTCATGGTTATGTGTTGATACAGAACGTAGTAAGTCATTTAGGTGGTCAAGAAAGGTATCAATGTGTGCTTGAGAAGGAGATCTATAAACTGCTAAAACACATACATTATAAGGTAGTTGTAATTTAAGACAGTTGGCATGTGGAATAGTTATTTCTTCAACAGAAACTATGACATCATTCCGAGTGTAAACGACAACTCCATCATTTTGTAAATAATTTTTTTTGGTGCTATGTGATGAATATCCAGTAATACTTGGGATATAGATTGAATCTTTCAACCAAGCCTCACTAAAAACGATAATGCCAAATCTATGTTGTATTGCGTCGAGAACAGCTATAGTATCATCGAAATTTTTTTTTATGCATCTTATATTCATACAATATATAGAGAGAGCAGAATGGTTAAGAAATTCATTACATACTGATGGGTCATCTATGTTGATATTGATTTCCTTGTCGTCATTTAGTTCTTCATCCAATATAGAATCCATATTAATACTTTTTTATACATGTTGCTGTTGGTGGTGTGACTCATAAAACAAAAGCAAATAATATGCGATGTAATTAATAATAATAATAAGAATAATAATGGGTGTATATTAATTTGAGCCCGTGAAAACTTGTCGAAAATGTAGGTATATCCCGTGAAGGTACAAACGAAGGAAATTATGTTTACATAATTATCAATCTTAAAGTAAATATTTATAATAAAGTGAATAATAGCAATAAAAGTGGTTATAGAGTGGTAGTAGATCTTTTGGTGGTAATAGATTGGTAAGATAAATAAGTTAGCATCAAGAACGCAACTAAAATGACAAATACATTCAATAACATTAGAAATACACAGAATGTGACTAAAATAGTGCGCAGGTATTTGCAATGATTTTATGATATTAACAAAACAACAATTATTAAATGATATTAACAAAAAAATATAGCTCAGAGCATGGAGCGTACTTAAGTTGTAAAGATGTTGCAAAGAATATGTTGACATAAAATAAATACATACAAAAACATTTGAAATACACAGCGATGTGGCCAAAATAGTGCGTAGGTATTTGCAATGAAAATTTTTTTTTTCAGGTATATGCACAGTTGTTATTTGTATGTTATTACCTAATGACAAATTATATGTGATAACAACAGCTAAGGGTGGTAGGTAAATATAGAATACATCACATTGCTCATTCATTATCCTATTGAAAATTATGAAATGAGTCTTAAATGAACAAGTAATGAATTTCATAATTACCGACTTATTATTCTTAATCAGAGCACGGTGGGTACTCAATCTGTAAATATGTAGGTGCGACGGGTGTGTTGCAATAGAAAAAGAAGTTACAATTACCTGCGAACTATTCCAGAATCTGACCATAAAAGGAATATAGATATATTCATTTATTTTTTTCCCAGATTTATATAGATTTACTAGAAGTATGAGGTTGCATGAGATCTTACTGATTGTGATAAAAATAAATGAGTATATAAATATTCTATAACAATATATTACAATATGAGAACATGAAATGATATCTTCATTAACAGCCATAATGACAGAGTGAAATAGAAGTCAGATAGATTGACTTTTTAAACGTTGCAGGTCATTGGCATTATTTATTGTTATGATTTTTGAGCTGTCAATTTTCTTCAGTAAGATACGTCCTGAAGATGTCCATGCATATTTAAAATTATTTTCTCTGGCGAATCGTTTAGTTTGTCCTAGGAGGAATTTTGCTTTTTGTGTTAAGTGATCCGATATATATATTCGTTGGGCATCTTGCGATACTCCTAGATCGTATGTATTTAATTTATTTGTGCTGGGAGTTGTGGCCTTTGTGTATGTTTTTATTTTGCATAAGAAATTATCTCGATCTAGTGTGTTATTAAAGGTCGCAATGATTGATCTGGGATTTTTTTCAGCAATTTTAGGCCCCATTCTATAGATTTTTTTTATTACCGAGTTCACATTTCCTGAAGAGTCCTCAAAGTTGATAATTTTTGTTATTTTATTGAGAATTTCTAAATAGTTATTAGAGATGGATTCTGGAATGCCTCTTATTTCAATATTACATATTTGAGACATATATTCTAGTCTGTCGATTTTGACGTCTTGTTGTGAGATTGTATTAATTAAAATGTTGTTTTGGTTTTTTAATTCGATTAGATCAGCATTATCTTTAACCCGTAATTTTTCCATAGAAGTCACACGCTTTTTTAGATCTTCCTGTTGATCCGCCATGAATTGGAATGACTTTAGTAGATCATTGTTTTGTTTTAATATTTCTTCATATTTGTGATCATAGATGCTTAGTTTATTGTCTACAAAAGAAATCATTGTTGTTTTAAATTTTTCAAGTTCCTTCAAGAATATTTCCAATGTTAACGGCTGATTAGAGCCATCTGTGAATGATGAAGCTAGATTTTCACTGGTTATTGTAGGTGTGGTTGTAAGCTTCGCTGTTTGTGCAATTCGTTTTTGATTTTTGGCAACAGGTGTCAGGTCTTGATTGAGTTCATTCATGTTATTATCGATAAGTTTCTGTTTAGTTGATTTCGGAATTTTAATGCACTTCTTACATTTCCATTGTTGCGATTGAGATTGATTTTTTGCACCTCGGCGAGAAGTTTCCACTATATCCGCACACAAAATGTGATATCCATCTTCACATACAGAACATGCTATAAAGTCGGCCGGAACTTCAATGTTTTTTTCGCATGCAGTACATTGAGTATTCATTCTAAATTCGCTGAGCGTGAAATTCACACTAAAAGAGCACTATTGAATAATTGTTTCCTTTAAGGATGGATAACTTTGCTACACTTGAGATCTTCACTCTTTGATATTCAAGAACTATGGCACCGATTTTTGAGTTTATGACACAAGCTCTCGAGGAAAAACAAAAAACTCTTTTTGGTGCAAAAAACACACTTTTTGTGAAAAGAAATACACTGGACAGTGCGCAATCTTCGATTTAGATGAATTGACCACTTTTTAGCTATTTTCTATTGTTGATTTTGTTAATTTTTTGATAATTTGAAGGAGATACAGAAAAACGTCAATACTAGACTTGACAGTGTTGCCATCGCTTTAAATCTTCCACTCCTTTTTAACTGTAGTTATAGTTTGTAAAAATATCCCAATGTCGTCGATCAATATTAATTTAACTGGTTATTGCATACGGTGAAAAGAAGTGTGGATTATATGTAGGTATGGATTTTATACGAGGCAAAACTTCGATGTAAAGCTCCACTTCCTTCTTCCATATTCTTCCTACAAGCCCGACCAAATATCCCTTGTTAAATCTCGTCGATTTTTTTACAAACCATTCATTTGTCGCTGTCGTGGCGTTAACATAAATCAATAAAATAAATATCAATAAAAATAGTGGAATCGCAATATTCGTTCACACCAAATTCAGTATTGTCACGACTTTAGAACACCCAATATTACTGACTAACTGTATTCAAATCGAAATTAAACTCGATAAATATATTTATCACATAATTGCCATTTACAGAACACACGAATCAAATATTTCACATTTTATAACTCAACTGAAAAAAAAATTACTACCGCTTAAAAATAAAACCTGTTTTATCGCGGGTGATTTTAATATTAACATTAACGAAAAATCAGAAAATATTTTCAAAAATGAGTTCCTAAATTGTATGACTGAATTAGATTTTAAATCATGCATAAACAAAAATACTAGAGAAATGCACGGACAAAAATCGTCTTGCTTAGATCATATTTGGATAAACATAAAATTACAAAACCTATATAAAATCAAAACAATGATTTGGCAAACGAATATTACTGACCACCACACTTGCTTATTATTGTATGATAATGAAATAAAATCACAAATTAAGGCTCCAATTACTATTAAAAAAACCACAAATATTGCCACTTTAGAGAAAAAATTGAAAGCAGAAACTTGGTGTACGATACTACAATCTAACGATGTCGAACAATGCTCAAATATGTTTGAAAAACAAATTATGGATCATATTGAAACCTCCACAACAGAGGTCTCATTATACACGAATTCAAAATTCAGACGTATAAAACCTTGGATCACTTGTGGCCTAATAAAATCTATCAGAGAAAAAGAAAGGCTATATAAAAATACAATTAAAAATCCACACGATGAAAATGCTAAGATAGTTCTCAAAAAATATAGAAATAAATTAACAGCTTTAATTAAAAAAAGTAAAGACGACTACTTTAAAAAAATAATCTCTACTTCAGAAAACAATCTAAAAGTTATTTGGAAAACGGTAAATTATGCAATTGAAAATAAGAAAAAAAATAATTCTATAAAATATTTAAAACATGAAAATAATATCATAGATGTATCCAAAGACCCAAAACTAACAGCAAACATTTTCAATTCTTACTTCTCTAAAGTAGGAAACAATCTCGCTGATAAAATCACTAAATCTGTACACACACCAAAAACTATAACAACTAATACCCAAAAACAAAATACACTATCCACTTTTAAAAAAACTACCGAAACTGAAATACAACTTGTAATAGAAAGCATGAAAGACGGATCCTCTCCAGGTTTTGACCACATTTCTGTGAAAATTCTTAAAGAAATGAAAATGTATCTACTGAAACCACTAAACCACCTTATCAATCTCAGTCTGACTAAAGGCATATTCCCAACAAATTATAAAACATCTATAATATCCCCTATCTTTAAAACCGGCGACCCGCAAAATGTTTCAAATTATCGACCGATATCACTAATATCGAATATAGCAAAAATATTTGAAAAGATTGTGAAAAAAAGGGTTGTTGATTTTCTAGAAAACAATAAAATATTACATTCCAATCAATTCGGATTCTTAAAAACAAAAAGCACACAAGATGCAATAGCAAATGTAACATCATTTATATACTCTGCACTTGATGAAGGAAATAAATGCGCAGGAATATTCATAGACCTAAGAAAAGCATTCGATAGTATCTCACACGCAAAGCTTATCAAAAAACTGAAATTAAATAACATCAATGATAAAGCCGTCCAATGGATAGAAAGTTATTTGAACAATCGTGCACAATTTGTTAAAATAAATGACCAAACTAGCGACCAAGAAACATCAAATTTTGGTATCCCACAGGGCACCGTGCTTGGACCAATATTGTTCATTTTGTATGTAAACGACATATTTATTCAACCATTGCATGGCCAAATTATCTCTTACGCTGATGATACAGTCCTTATAATAAAAGAAAAAATTTGGGAAAAAATTAATCTAAAAGCTACAGAAGACATAAATAATCTAAAAATATGGTTTGACAATAACCTCTTGTCGTTAAATAGTGATAAAACATATGTCATTCCTTTCGAAATTAACACTAACATTGTACCTCCAAATCTTCAAATATTCTTACATAATCATTCTCTCGCACAACACGATACTAATCACTGCCAACAAAAATGTTCACTTCTGAAAATAGCGGATAAAATTGCATATCTTGGAATAATCATAGATAAAAACCTAAAATGGAAAGATCACATCGACCATACAATAAAAAGAGTTAATTCATATATTCTTACGGATACGAAACTTTTTATCAACGAAAAACCTATACTCAATATACTACGCATTAGTACAGTCTATTCTTCAGTATGCCATTATCAGTTGGGGAGCAGCTTACAAAACTAATCTGACCCCCATAGAAATTGTTCAAAAACTAATAATAAAAATTATACTAAAAAAACCTCCAGACTTCCCAACTGACAGCATATTCGAAGAATTCAAAGTTCCAACATTTAAAAACTTATTTATAAAAAATTCAATTATACAAATTATAAAAGAAAAAGATAAATACGCATTTATAACTGAAAATCGTACTAGACTTAAACATGTATTTGTGTGCCCCAAATTAAACACTTCTTTTGCACAACACCATTATACTCACCAAGGAAAATTCTTTTTCAATAACCTACCAATAGAAATCAGAAGCATTAGGAACAAAATTCAATTGTTGAACTCCATCAAAAAGTATTTTAGAGAATGTCACACTAAAAATCTTACTTGTTTTTCTTCTTACTGAATACATATATTTTTTTTTTTTTTTTTTTTTATTATTTTAATATAGATCATAGTTACAAATACATACATTTTTTTGCAAAATATAATATTTAGGTACATAATTGGTCATGTATACCTTATCAGAAAAGAGGAGCTCTTGTGCCTGATAAGGGAGCCACGATTCTTACTTCAGTGATTCAATGTTATGTGTAAAATATAAATATAATATATCCATATATTTTTTTAATATAAGTTTTTTTTGAAAAAAAGTTTGATTTTATTGATTTGTTCTTGTTGGTTCGTAATACAGCGCAATTCGGAAGGGAGATTATTGTAGTTTTTTATGGCTTGGTAAATATAATGGTTTTGCATTTGAGTTGTTTTAAAGATTGGCGTAATAAATTGATTTCCATTTCTCATCAGTTTGTAAAATTCTTGATATTCTGTGTTATTTTTTTCTTTACACATTTTTATAATTGAAGTTTGCTTAAATATATCATCAATATTTGGTACTGGAAACATTTTAAAAAGCAATTTTGTTGGGAAAGTAGAGTTTTTTTTAAGTATTACCTTTATAATAATTTTTTGCGAGACTTTTACTGAGTTTAGGTTGTTTTTATAAGATCCTCCCCAACCTATGATTCCGTAAATAAGCAGGGAGTGGACAAGAGCATAATATACATTTTTTAGTATTTTCACATTTAAAATATTTCTTAACCTAACAAATATATATATACATTTCCTTATTCTCTTTACTAACTCCGTAATATGGCTTTTCCATTTCAAATTTTCATCGATGATCACACCAAGATATTTAATTTCAGAAGAAGAGTTGATTACAGTACAAATAGGATTAAGTAGTTTACAGTTGACATTGTCACAATTTTCATCATGGATTATGATATTTACTTTGTGTTTAGGTATTTTTTGTAGTGAAAATAATACATATGTTGTTTTTTTGGCATTAAGTGTGAGTAGGTTATTATCAAACCATGATTTTAAGATATTAATACATTCATTTGCAAGTTTGTTAACTAGTTCCCATGTTTGACCTTTTATTAATAAAACAGTATCATCAGCATAAGAGATTAATTCACCTTTGATTTTCTGTTGGAAAATGTCATTTACATACATTAGAAATAGTAATGGTCCAAGGACCGTGCCTTGAGGAATGCCAAATGTACTTGTTAGTGGTGTACTAAAGGTTTGGTTAAATTTTACAATTTGAGGTCTCTCTGTTAAGTAGCTTTCTATCCATTTAAGAGCTAAGTGGTCAATGCCATTTTCTTTTAATTTTAATATAAGTCTTTCATGGGAAATGCTGTCAAATGCTTTCTTTAAGTCAATAAAAATTCCTATACATTTATTTGATTTGTCCAGGGCACTCTGAATACTAGATGAAATTTTTGCAATGGCATCTTGGGTACTTTTTCCCTCTGTGAAACCGAATTGATTTTCATTTATAATCGAGTTTTTTTTTAAGAAAGCAGTTAGTCTTTTTTTAACAATTTTTTCAAAAATTTTCGATATATTAGATAAGAGTGAAATGGGTCTATAATTAGAAATGTCCTCCGGGCTACCGGACTTAAATATTGGAGAGATTATGGTTTTCTTATACGTGCTCGGGAAAACTCCTGTCTTAAAGCTATTGTTTATAATATGAGAGATTGGTGTAGAAATATAATTTTTAATGATTTTTAGTGTTTTTACAGCGAGACCGTCAAATCCCGGAGCAGAACCACCTCGCATTTTTGATATAATTTGTACAATTTCAGACGGATTGGTTGGTTCGAAGAGTTCAAGTTTAGTTTCTATATTTGGAATATTTTCAATATACATCTTATTTATTTTTTTCACGGTAATTTTTTCTGCTAGACTCTTTCCGATATTTGCAAAGAATTCGTTAAAAGCGTTTGCTCCTTTTTTAGGTTCTTCAATACAGTTAATTATGTTATTGTTTTGTATTACACTCTTAATAGTATTACTTTTGGTATTTTGTTTATTTTCCATGATTTCATTGATTATATTCCAAACTTTCTTACTGTCATTTTCAGAATCATCAAGTTTATTTTTATAATAATTTTCTTTCGTGTTTTTTATGAGCGTGGTTAATTTATTTTTGTATTCTCTAAAATGAACATTTAATTTAATGTCTAGTGGTTTTTTTTTTGTTTCTTTATAAAGCCATTCTTTGTGTCTTATGGACACAACAAGCCCATGTGTTATCCACGGTTTGATTTTACGAAATTTTGCTGTATTTCCTTTTGGAATAATTTTTTTTGAATCATTTATAAAGTTCGTTAATCTATTTTCAAATATTTTACAGCACTCGTTGACGTTATCACTTCGGAGAATATCTAACCATAATTCAGATGACAATTTATTTTTCAAAGATTCGATATTAACAACAGATATTTCTTTTTTATTATTAGCAGTTTGTCCGCAATGTTGGTTTGTCGCCTGAGGTATTATTGAATTGTAATGTAGCAAAGTCATGTAATGGTCGGTAATTGAGGTTTTTATAATTCCCGAGTTTAAATTATTTATATCTTTGATATTTGTGAAAATGTGATCAATGCATGATGGACGTTGCCCATTGAGGTTTCTGGTGTAAGAGTTTATACACGACACATAATTCAATTCCGCCAATTGAATTATGTTTACATATTTTAGTTTATTTATTTCAATTTATGTTTACATATTTTAGTTAACGGGTCTGATTGCCATGTGTCTATATTACCTACACATACATATATATTGAAATACATGATTATAGTAAATAGTAATTATAATTATATGAAATGTATTAACTGTATTAACTGCATTGTATTAACTGTACACGTGACTTTATTTGTACATAATATGTGAAATGTTAACTCTTCTTCCATCCACAAGCTAAGGCTTTTAATGGAAGACCAGTAAAATTATAATATAAAAATACCTCTAACTGATGTTGGTCCTTCGAGCTGGATTCTAATAGCTTATGTTTTCTGGAAAGCGGTGGACTATAATATTTTATATCTGTTATAATGAGAGACTTCCTTCTTGAGAGACTCAATATCTCAAAAGTTAAAATTGTTCAGGCTTCTCTCCTGAACAATCATAATATATATGTATATATAATTATGACTATGCTAACCTTACTTCGTTAAAAATTGTGGTAGCATAACGTGTCTTAAAATCAAAAAGTTAAAAACCTAACTTTTACTTCCAAAGTGAGTTTTCTCAAAAGAATACACATCTAATATGTTCACGGAAATCTTGTACTGTTATTTACTTTATTAGAACCCGCGCTGTTAGAGATGGTGCCGTGAAAACGATATCCGTTCGTGTGAAACTTGTCTGTTTGAAGTTCTTATAAAGAAAGAGGACATTTGCTCCCCGGCGCGAAATACCACTTGACCGACCGGTGTTTCCCGTATTAAAATCCCAATAAACTCCTCTTAGGTAAAACCAAAAGAAAGAGGGTAAAACTCAAGGACTCCAAATTCGTAAAGCCCTGAAGCCCGATAAATATTGAAAAAATCAATGAAATAATTCTCTAACTCACGTCACAACCGAAGAAGCTGCCGTCTTGGGGCTCATCAATTCGGGTTTCCAAAAATTGAAAGGTACTTTCAATATAATGTAGTTTTATTGAAATCTATTGCGTAAAATGTGGCGGTGAAATTAATATACATTATTCACAAATAAATGTATTAACATACCCGGAGCTGATTCATTTCGAGTTTAAAAAGGAAAACTGTACAACTGTACATAAATTTCTGATGAAAATCATACATTTTATAGAAATCAACATATTTCTTAAATATTTATAAATAAAATAAATTTGAAAAAAGTATTAACATAATTAATAGGATAATATAATAGTGTACGTTTATCCTGACAAAGAAACTATTGGCTTTGAAACATGTCGATCATTCTTTATTAAAAAGTGGTGAAGAAGCAACATTTATCTCTTTTTTATTCGTTTATACATGGTTTAGCAGTTTTCGTGGTTTTAAACTTTTGTAATTTCTCCCTTCTACAACATTGATCTTTTAACCCCCAGGATAATTTGTTCGGTTTTGCGAACAAACATCCAAGTCGATTTGTTCGCTTTTTGGAACAGCTGATAGATCTCGTAGAAATAGTTGTGTGTCCCTTACTGTCTTGATTAGAAACATGATCGAAGCAATTTTAGAAAGCTAAAAGGTTTTATATTCAAATCAAGAAGCTAACCACAGAAGAATTTAAATCTACTTCAATGAAACCAAAGGTTCCAACCGCAATTTAAAAAATATTTCATTTATTTATTATTTTTATACGAAACGACAAAAAGTGAGGTGGCAGTGAAATGTATAATATATTTTTCTAGTAAAATGTGTGGTTTCTTTGTTATCAATAATTTTAGTTCAGCGTTTAGTCGAAAAAACGTAAAGAGAGACTTTTTATGTTTGATTTCAAAGTTTGAACATATCAAAAATTTTACGTTTATTTCTAATAATTAAAATTTAAAGCGTATTTCATCATATCTCATAAAAAGTTTTCAGTTTTTGGATACGGTCAGAAATATCCCGTTCATTTAGATTTTATTGATTACAATAAATACATACAAATTCTCTGACTTTCTGACAGCATCTTTGAGAAATACAATGGTTAATATGCCAGAGGGGTTAAGAAATATAACGGCTAATATGCCAGAGGGGTTAAGAAATATAACGGCCAATACGCCAGAAGGGTTAAGAAATATATCGGCCAATATGCCAGAGGGGTTAAGAAATATAACGGCCAATACGCCTGAGGGGTTACGACTTGCTTCTTCCATTTCTCAATAAAATCCAAAAAGCTGGGCCAATTACTTAAATTATTAAAAGTGGGTAATTCCGACTTTTCCTACAATATAATAAGTAATACAATTAAACCAGACCTTATACATTATTTTATTAATGTACAGTGTTATGACCCTAACATTTCATCTACTCAAAATGTACTACATTTAGATCAGAAAGACTTTTGCAGGTCAAAAAACTCTTTCTTAAGAAAAATTCACAATACAAGTTCTGTAGACAAAAAAACTGCTTTGAAATCTTGAAGCCTTTATTCCGACCTTAGCATTTTGACAAACATTTTATAGTACTAAACCTAAACAATCTGAGATTTCTCTCATTACTGTAATGCTCCTGTCAGCTCGCATTAGTCTTTTCTTTATCTTCATTTCTCACGCGGCTCTTCTAAATCTCTCCATTTTTCATCGTGGTCGCATCTCGGCTGCAGCTTACTTAATTTGTCCGGGAGACTCATTTTACTTACGTTCACTTTATAGGGGGGTTGAGGGAAATTATTTAGTTTTAAGGTAATGGGAGGATCATTCCGGGTCTTTAGATGAAGGAAGCACAAAAGTCGACAAATTGGATAATGAGGGTAACCCAACAAGAGCGCCGGATAGAAATTGGATAACGTGGGGTAACCCAACAAAAGCGCCGGATTGAAATTGGCTAATGTGGGGTGAACCAACAAGAGCGCCGGATAGAAATTGGATAACGTGGGGTAACCCAACAAAAGCGCCGGATTGAAATTGGCTAATGTGGGGTGAACCAACAAGAGCGCCTTATTGAAATTGGATAATGTGGAGTGACCCAACAAGAGCGCCGGATTGAAATTTCTCGCCATTTTTTATTACTAAGTTGGTAGCTGTATGCTATAGAAATGAGATCCCTGAGGCGTATGTGTAGTAAAACCATGTATGATCGTATGAGAAATGTGGAGATTCGCAAAGAGTCCAAGGCTGATGTAAGCGTAATGAGAAAGATTAAGAAAGCGACGTGGCACAATCAAGTAAATCAGACACTTGAGTCGGGCCATGTCAAGGGTCAGAATGATAGAAGAGTTTGTATGATACGATGTATGAATGTGAATGAGGCAAGGAGTGTGTACCAAGACCGATTTGTTTGGCGGTCCGTCCTCTCTGCCTACCCCTACAGAAAAACGGCGTGATGGTTACTTAGTTAAGCTCTAAAAATTTCAAATGTTTCCTGTGTCAACACGGAGAAAACTTACTAATATCAAATACTGTTAATTTATTAAAAATCAAATTATTCGATTTTTTTAAAACGTGACTGCAGACCTTTAACAAATGAATTGACATAATTCCTGACAAAGTGACAGTTAAAAGCAAATGTCTTATGAGGACGGCGGAACACGTGTTCTTACGGATATTGTTACTGATACTGTCACATTCCGTCATGATATTTATTAGAAAATTACACGTGTTCTCGATATATTCTGAATGACTAATATTTAATCTGGAAATTATTTTATCACTTTTTTAACAGGATCGTTTTTTCTGTGAACCTTAAAAAACAAAGATTTTTAAACAAAAATACACCTATTTTAATTAATGGATAGATAGGTTAAAATATATGTAAAGGTTTTTTCGGTTTGACTGAGAATTGAACCTTCCTCCCAAGGGACTGGCTCTTGACTACTGTCAACTTTTAAAATGTCTTTTAAAACCTTTTTTTGGTTTTACTGAGTAATCACAATATTGTAATATTTAATAAAATAGAAACAGTATTTTTTTAATTCTTTGATAGTATTCGTTTAAGGCGTAATGACATTTGTTAAGAGGAATGTTTTTAGTGATGATTTAAATGAGAGTATATCATGTATTTGTTTAATGCAGTAAGTTCTTTTTTGAAATATTGTTTTGGTTGCTTGTGGTATTATATTAAGAAAACTAAATCCCTCGGTATTATTGGGTTACCCTATATAACTCTCGAACTAACTATATATTACGCCATTTCTTTGATTTAGTAGGAAGAAATTATGAAATATCACACAACTGTGTATTTGCAAACACTCCTTACTTCGGATTTGATTTGTGATTTTTATTGCTTTTGTATTATCTTGATTATTTTTGGGTTATTATGCCGTGTTTCCCTTCCACGTTCTATAGCCAATCGGACAGCGTTATAGTTACACATCTTAACTTTCCTTCATTCTTTGACCTTTATAGTCACTGTTATAGTCTTTTTTAGCAATGAATCAAAGAAAAAATCATTTACAGTAAAATTTTTCACCTTCGCGTAAGTTTGAAAGGTTTATTTTTTGTATTCCCTTATTGTAAGGAAACATTTCAAAAGGGTTTTTTTTGTAAATCCAGCTATCGTTTTTTCTCTTTTTACCGGATAAAATTCAATTCAAATCTTAAATTCAAAGATATTCCGGACAAGATATTCCAACCCAGGGAAATATTGTAATATATTGGTAGAAATGATTATCACGCGGATATGGAAAAATCTTTGACCATAAAAATTTATGAGAAGAGAAACAGCGATGGGAATGAAAGGAAAAACTAAGGCCACAGAAGCACTTTATTTTTCATACATTTCGTAATAATAATATGAAAAAATAAGGTGAAATCACAGCTTTTATTTATGAAATTGAAATAATATGCTGTTATTAAGTTTTCTGTTCGTACGAAAGGCAAGGATAGTGTTAAGGATTTGAAGACTTCGCAATACAGTACTGCTTTGTATGCAATAAGAATGAAAACAACGTTTCACGCGGAATACGAGAATGTTTGCATAATCTGTCAGCCACATAACCAGAAATTATAAATTCCTCCTACGTCAGCTGGTTTTGAATACATAATTTTGATAATGGATCCGTAGAATTGTAGAAAGATTTTATTATTTTTGTAAAAACCTGTAGAGTTTCACCGCAATTTACTCTGCCGCTCTCCCTCTCGTTACTACGTGTTAAGGTGGGTGATGACTCTCAAAAGATGATGCCAATCTTCTTGCCATTGCCCAATTCGGGTCGGGAATCCATTACCTGCACAAAGAAAAATAGTGTTGTGAATTACTTCAAATTATTGGTAATTCGGTTAGTAACGAGATTGCAGGCCATTTCCCGATAAACTTTTAGTAAATTCTTAATATATCTGAACGCGTGTTCATGCAAGTGTATTTGACTTGATAATATACAATCACACAATGCGAAAATATTAGGATTTTCATGAACATGGTCCACACATAAACATAATCAAAGACAGAATGAAGAAACTAACACACATCTTTAGATGTCTAAGTTTAAAGAATTCTTTAGAAGAAGTCTTTCTATTTAAAGTCGGAAAACTAAATTTATTATACTTCTACCATTCAACATTACAAGTTTACAAATATAGTATTCTAATTAAAAATGCACTTTTTAAAAACAATAGATTACTCAGACAAACGTCAATACTCCCAACTACGAAATGTAAAAAAAACAATGGGCTAATTCAACTTTAATATTTTGGAGTAATTTTTTTTTAATTCATTACCGGAAAGTACCTGAAATATAAATAATAACAAATATTTTAAACTTAACGTTAAAAAACACACTGAAAATTTAAACTGAATACTTTGGAAAATTACATAAAAAATAACAACAAAAAAATTACACAACCTCCAAACACACAAGCCTAGCTTTATTATTGTGGTACATCTTATGAATAAAATTGAAATAGTTTTTTTTTTCTATATTTTTGAAATGTGATTTTTTCGTCGTTGGAAAGATAAATAACTATTCTTTTCAGTTTGACTCAAATATTTATACAAGATTACATGGATAAAAACCAAAAAATTATCATTGACATTTGAAAGTTTAAAATTTATTTTTTATTGTATAAACGGCATAAAAAAACGGCATAAAAGTGGCGGTTTTCCTACTAATTCCCTACACAAAAGGAATGTGTTTTTTAACTGTCAAATACTATGAATGTATTGTAGGTGTCCCGGTAAGCCTTTTTGTTAACATTTACATGTGTGATATTAAAACTTTATTTTTTAATGTGTTTTTTAATGCACAAAACAACTGCTCCCAACCGTCTGGAGCCAGTGAGACTATGGCATTCCAAATTGGGGTATGTTGTGATCCTGAAGGTAGTCGGGAGGGGGAGGAGATGGGAAAGGGGAAGATGGGGGAGTACCTGGCTATTAAGATATGGTCACCAAACACGGCTAAAGCCATTTCAAGCAACATTTCAATTCTGAATAGTGGTCTTATACCAGGGCGATACTGAGAGCATCTTCCACTCTAGAAAGTGCAGTAAGTACACATAAATTGTGAAATAACACAGATTAATCAATTAAAATTTTCTTGCGCACGCCGGTATTTGAACCCGCGACCTTCGGCTTGCTAGTCGAGAACCTTACCCATCGACCACAGAGACAGTGTACTAGAAAAATGTTAATTTTTTCCATGATTTTTCTTTCTAGGACAAACATTCAGTTAAATTGAACTTTCTGGGGCCTAGGAGTTGAAAGTTCTTATGTAAATTGGCGGCATCAGCTTCAAATGTAAAGAGATCGCACTTCATCACCTTGTTCAATGTAGTGTACTTTTCATTTATTTAATTAAATAGTAGATTTATTCAGGTGTGTTAGTTAAAAAAACATTCTACTTTAAGCAAAGTATATTTTTCAGGTACAAGTATTATTTTAATATTCACGTTGCGTGTAGGAATTAATAATAACATAATGCTAGTACAAATATAATTAGAACAAAGAAAATTACGAATTTAAATCAGGAGTTTAACATTTTCATAAAACCATTAAAAAAAACTCCAAAAACAAACTAAAAAAATACATTGGGGAATCATCGATGAGTTCAAAAATTGCTTTGAGCATGGTAAAAAATGTTGCAAAAAGTTTATTGTGTCCTTTGAAGAGTGCTTTGAAGGTCACAATATTTCATTTTTTTCTACTGATAAATAAAAATTATTCTATAATTATTAGTTTCCCTGATTTTAGGCTTGATTTCTGAAAGTTGATCCCCCGACACTTAATCCCCCGGACACTTGATCCCCTCAACAGTTCATCCCCGTACAGTTAATCCCTCGGTCAGATGATCATTCGGAAAATTGATGATCCAAAGTTTCTTCATGTATTTTAATATTCGTACACCCAATGATCTATTATTATTTATTATTATTCATTTATTATTATTCATTAAATTTATAAATAAAATTGCTAAAAATTAAATTCTATAATTTCAGATCATTAAGTATGTCATATTTTAAAATCCTTAGGGAAATAGAAATTAACTGCACATATTTTAAGCTAACCCAACCTAATCTAACCTAATACTTGGAAAAAACTGTTTTGTCACATTTTGATAAAATAATAATATTTTTTTATTGGTGCCCTTTTTTACTCATTTAAAGTACGCTCTAGCGTGTTTAAATCGCACTATATGGAACGCGCTTTTTTTAATCAATCAACAGATCAACAAAATGTGAAGTCTAAATGTCAACTTTTAACTATAAATCCAACTATTAATCTTATGTGACAGATTTCAAATTAATGTTTGTGTTTTTCATTTCTATGACAACAAGATATTGTGATGTCACATCACGAATTCATTAATAGTTCTTATTTCCAAATTTTTAATAATAATATCAATATTTATGTTTTCAAAGTGTACCAATAAAAAAAAAATAGCGTAAAGTATTCGTGGATAACTGGTCTTTAAAACACTTGCTTTATTTTAATTAATCGCGCGTGTTTTAAAGACCTTTTTATCCACTTATACTTTAATACTATTAACTAAATATATAAATAATAAATGAACTCATAATTTAAATACGTATGTAATTTCGAACGTAATTACGGTAGAATTGTATAGATGTGCCCCCGCCCTATTTAAATATAATATCATATACGTATAACATAAGTATACAGGGTGTATCGGCACGTACCCGACAAACTTTAACCAGCTATTCCTTAGCATATTTGGAGTAAAAAATCTTATGTGCACTTTGCTGTCCGGTAACGTTTTTTTTTTAATAAAAAATTTACTATTCATATTTTCACCACATGTCACCACTGTTTTATTCTTTGACAAAGTTTGAAAACCCATCTGGCAAATATTTTATTCGAATTCCGTTGAATAATGCACGTGTGTACCTATATTGGCGCACGTTTACAGTCACAACGAAATAGCACGGCACCATTCGTCTCATTTTTAAATATTATTATTTAGTGTGTGCGAAAGAGCGAAGACGCTTTTTGACATACTTGCTTATAACAGCTGTTGAACACGAAACGCAATGCCAATGACAGTGATGTAGTGTGGAAATTTTATTTTTTTTTGTTTTTAATTGAAAAAAAAATGCTACCGGACAGCAAAGTGCCCATAACATTTTTTACTCCAAATTTGCTAAGGAATAGCTGGTTAAAGTTTGTCGGGTTAGTGCCGATACACCCTGTATATAAGTCACAAGGAGGAAATCCATAATGGGTTTTATTTTACTATTTAATACTTATGTACAAACTGATTAAATGTAAACTGTTGATTTCCCGAAAATGAATAAATAAATAACATTAACGGATGCTGGTATGTACGGGGATATAAACTTTGGGGGATTAATTTTTCAAAGAATCGACTGGCAAAAGGAACAACTGTCCGGAGTATCAACTGGCAGAGAGAACAACTGTCCGGGGGACCAACTGTCCAGGGGAACAACTGTCCAGGGGAACAACTGTCCAGGGGAACAACTGTGATCAACTGGCAGAAGCAATAACTGTCCAGGGGGTCAACTGTCCAGGGGTTCAACTGACGGAGTGAACAACTACCAGGAGATCAACTGTCCAGGTATCAACTGTTTGGGGAATCAACTGCCCAGGGGATCAACTGGCAGGGGATCAACTGGCAGAAATAATAACTGTGCGGGAGATCAACTCTACAGGGGATCAACTGTCCGGGGGACCAGGTGTCGGGTCATCAATTACACGTTCTCTATTTCTTTCGTATTTGCTTTGAAATCCCATCGCAAGCTAATATTATCTTAAACGGAATCTAGCAAACGTTGATTTTCCAATGAGAGATATGTGATTTACTCAACTGTGCAATGAAGATTTGATGTTTGCTATATCGGTTCATATCAGAAATTAAACGATGCGTTATTTCTAAGGGTCAGTAAATACAATTCAGATGAGACCTTCCTAAGAAATAGTATCGGATGAACAAAAAAACATACTCCTTGCATAATACATCATGTTCCAAGCTCATACCGCGAAAATTTGGCGTGAGATTATTCATGAAAAACCTGGGATATTTTTTTTAAAAGGTATCTTAATCAAAAAGTTATGATTTATTTTTTATTTATGTGTGGTTTACTAATTACTAGTTGTAATTATTTGTTGTAATTAAAATAGCTTTCATCAGAACTTCTCTTAAATTATCACGAACAACCAAAGTTTCGCGGTATGATCGTAGAACACGAAATATGTATATAGATAAAACTAAATAAATACCAAACAATCACACCGTTTCCCCGTAGGGGTATGCAGAGAGGATGGACCGCCAAACAACTCGGTCTTAGCACACACTTCTTGCCTAATTCACATTTATACATCGTCTCATACACAGTTTTCTATTATTCTGACTTTTGACATGGTCCAACTCAAGTATCTGATTAACTTGATCGTGCCATGTCTTCCTCGGGCCTCCTTGACTTCTGCTACCATTCGCATTAGAGTTGTATATTCTCCTTACACTCCTTTCTTCACTCATTCGCTCTATAGATATTATGTATAAAAAAATTAACAAAATAGAGAAAACATGAAACATAAATAAGCAATATTGAACTAATGTCTGCCAAAACTTTTTATGTGGAACACGGCCAAAGCCATTCCAAGCAACACGACGCGATGTTTCAATTCAGGATTAGGAACTTCTTACTGCAAATGTAAAAAAAACAGTAATTCCCATTGGCAGCACTATCAGAGGAATATTTTAATAAATACGGAATTCATAATCAAATTGACCAAATTTCGAAGCAATTCAAAGCATACCGGATCAATTACATTGCAAATATCATCTGAAGAAACGTGAAGTTAGCAACTAAACGTGAAATGTGAAAATTATCGTGTTTTTGAGGATTGTAACAAGTGGTCTAACATAATCTTGCATAAATATTAATATGAGTAAATATTTTAAGCCGAGCAGTTAACGGCCTTCTTTATCGTATAGCCATACCAGCGGCGTGTTAGGGAATCTTAATAAGTAAAACTGATATACCTAATATATATATATAGTCACATACTGAAGTATATGGTGTTCACATACACATGAATAATAGATTTTCATTCACAGAACCATTCATTATAGTATATCCTAAATAAATTTTCTTGATGTGTTCTCAACACATTTACGACGTTCACAAATCAATTATTGCTTGGTTAAATAATGAGAGATGATAATTGGGCAATAATAATATGCGTAGTGAATATATGTTCCGTCACGCCGATTGCTTCTGACAGGCCGTGTGCTAACCAATAGTATCGTCAGAATTTAAACTGTACAGTTTAAATTTCGCACACGTCAGCTATGACCACGGAGGGCCGTGAGCTGGGCAGTCGCACAAAAACCATTCGTCCTGTCAAATCTCGATCGCCGGTTATCTATCGGAATAATACGTATTTTATCGCAATTTAATTTAAAATAACGAGTGCTAACGAACCACAATCCCGTTCCAGTGCACACAGATGAGGCTCACTATGCAGATTTCACCATCGCCACCCGGTAAGTTGATTGTGAATTAACTTTACGCATTGTATTTTCGCATTCGCCTGTCACAAGCCATAGAATTCATTTATTCGTTATCTGTGTGGAATAGCCCTTTAGTCGGCTATTCCAACCCTTGTTCGTTCCTCGAACAATATATACACCAATAATTTATCTTTTGAGAGAAGAGAAGCAAACCTATGATAGACAAAAATGATACCAATTGCAATAGCTAACTGCATTCGGTATAAATCTCGACACATTTGCAATAAGGCTTCATTACAGCAATGGATACAATACTTATTATTCTGGCTACCGAGGTTCCATAGGTCCGGTGAAATTTTTATTATTGTTTTGAGTGAGAGCGATAACAGTGAACATTGCTTTTTGTTTTGCATTTAAATAAACAGGTCATTCCTGGAACTCGGACAATTAAATAATGGTTTTTTGGAATGAACTGTCAATGTCATAATTTCCTATTTTTTACTTTGCATATAAATTAACGCTTGTTATTAATTTTATCTCACTGAAAAGGTTTTCCTTTTTCATTTCATTAATTTGCATTTTTCATTTCATTCCCAATTAACATGAGGATGACGATAATGACCTTTTTGGTAGAGCAGTGAGCTGTTTTTTTAGAGAATCCCTTTAATTTTAGGGTTTTCTTCAAAGAGTCTCAAAACAGATTCAAATACTGAATTCAAAGTGAAGCTTTGGTGATTCAGAATAAAATCTCTGTGGCTTGAAATGTCTTTAGTTGTGTTGTCTGATAGATATAAATAGTCATGAACTTCTTCCTCTCCATCTTCTACACATCCTCCCTTTCTGAAATCTTACGGCATTCCCCAAATGGGAAAAACCTAGTTCCAACGAATCTTGATTGTTTGAATTCTTGAGCCGTACCAGATAAAATAAAAAATATTTTTTTAATTGCCTGTCTATCCTAACAATGTATATAATATGAAATTAACGTCGTGGAGGTGAAAAAACATTTGTCACACTCAAGGTATCGCTCAAGCTTAAATGTCGATAAATGGCCTTAGCCTCGAATTGAAGCCTTATATGAATGAATAACAACCTCATTATGGTTCTGCCGGCCTTATATTCTGATCGTAGAGTTTGGAACATCCCCTCGGCGACCTCTGTGGTGGAGAGGTAAGGCTCTCTGCTCGCAACCCCGAGGTCGCGGGTTCTAATCCCGACGTGCGTAATTATTTGTGTAATTTTAACATATGATTTAAGATTTTCACGGCCAAAAGTATTTTTGTTATTTGTTTTTGGGGTGTTAAGCCGTGTTGCGCTAACTCCTTCTTTAGCCATGATGGACACTGCAATTCTGTCCGAAACGTTGGCTAAAGAAGGAGTTAGCGCAACACGGCATAACACCCCAAAAACAAATAACAAAAATTTTAACATAGGTTGAGTATTTATTTTACCCAGTTTTTAAATAGCATTGAACGCTGAAATAGTTGTCACAATAATAAAAACTAAAATACTTGCAAAACTTAAAAATAACAGTATTATTTTGGTTTACGTTATTTTTTTTAATAAATTGAATTTTTACGAATTAAACATAAAACAATGAATAAATGAAAAGATTGAGTATGTTACACGATACACATTATGTTACACCACGACCTGTAACAAAGTAAACATCATCATCAGCGTTAAAAACAAGTCCATTAAAATACCTATATCCGTCGATTTAATTCTCTATAAGTGCCTTTAATCTATCCTTCGTTATTTCTTCACAAGGTACAAGAGTTTGTCTACAAAATATCCTCGCAACATTTAAGCCTTATCGTCACACATACTACTTGTTAAGAAAAAAACACACCCCTTTCACAGCCACAACAGGTGGCTGAGCAAACATCCTCGTGATTTATCATCCCCCATCCCTCATTTCTTATGCCACCCTGTTATCTGCTATAAGGGGGGCATAATCTCCACCCCTAACTCCCCAGAACGTCCCCTTATCCAGGCTCTGGTCTGGGGGGAATATACCCACATAACCTTGCCAAGTATACAGCCAAGTATGTAATACCTACCCCATGTATTGTTGTGGAAGGCTCGGTTTGAGCGTATCGACTTCTTGTTATACTTATGTTTCTTTTTAGCTTGGGAAATTGAGGCGCTCAGAAAGTTTTGTATTCATATTAAAACGGTAATTATGATGGGGGAGTTTTAATATAATGCTTTAACATGGAAAAACCTGAAATTTTTCCGGGGAATTAAATAATAAAGAGACTCGTCTTCCTCGGGCATCCCCGACTTTTTCCGCTATTCAGATTTGCGTCATATATTTTCCTTACACTTCATTCTTCGTTGTGTCCAAACCATATGAGCGTCCCTTTCTTAATCTTATTCATTACGCTTACATCAGCCTTGCATTTTTTGCGGATCTCCATATTTCTCAAACAATCATATATGGTTTTACGATATATGTATCGTTCGAAAAATTCGGGGATGTCCGAGGAAATATAATATAGGCGTATGCGCCTCAGGAATCTCATTTTTACAGCATTCAGTTTGTTAGCTCCAGGGTCTTGAAATTTGAAGAGCTTTTTAGGACTAGATTTTTTTTATATCGATACAACTATTTTGGGGGCTGAGCTTTGAAATATCATTTTTATTTTGTCAAAATTACTACAAAACTCCGTATTGTTTATTCCACATTTCTCTATTATCTGTTATAGTAAACCAATTTTCTCCTCCTTCTTCCATACGTCTCATCGCAAAAGCCGCCACAAGAATACTACCGTACTACCGTGTCATTCTGCCAGCCAACCTCGGAACAGCTCTTCATCCGTGTTGCCAGTCATAAGGCATCTCGTCCTCTCCAAATATTAAAAATAATGGGGTACTTGATTTAAATCCGTTACACAACCTTTCCTGAAGAGGACTCAACCGGGGCTTAATTTACGAACACAAAGCAGCAAACGGGGTAAATCTTTGGCATCGTTCTCAAATGTTAGATGTTGTGATACGATAGTCATTATTCCAGGCTTTGACAAATGATCTCGGCGATCCTCGATACAAGATTAAGGCGATGAATTGCCCTTGGTTCAGACCAGAACCTCTTCACAAGAATACTGCATGTCCAAATCAGCGTGGGCATTGTCAAGATCCCGCTTTCACGAAATGTCAGAAAGGAAAGGAAAATCCGACCTTTGTATTATGGATGTATTCCGGTAGAATTTCCCATAAGATACTTCGATTACTTCGAATTAGTATTGTCTTTCACTTTTAAAATTACTTGTCGTACGTGTATGTATTCGTCAGAAACATACGAGGCGAGAGCTCCTGTTTCGTCTTCTACAGGAGGTTATAACTCCAATAGAAATTTGCAACCGAAATATTGTGGCGTCTTATGATTGCCTAACTATATCCACCAATGAAAAAGTCTAATGGAATAAACTTTCCGAGTTTTTCATTTGTGTATAGTATAATAAGTAGGCTCCGAATGAGAAATGTACTGTCTATTTATTGGTATATCTATGGTTTTTAGTACCAATTTGTTTCATACAAAAAGTCTGAAAATATCGATTGAGTGGTTTATTTATGGTCTTGTGTTTTGTTAAAGAATGCCATAAACAAAGCACTCACAAGAATGCTCTCTTTCCTTCTGTCACAATCATAGACAAACATCGGGTTAACAGTATATAAAAGCATCAAAGACAAATTAATGACAGGGAATGTACCCTTTATGCAAGTTTTATGTCTAATATCTACCCGATCTGTCAACAACATTGAAACATTTGTATTGTACATTCTTGTCACCTACATCATAAATGGTTCCTCCTAATGAGGTAGGTAATTATAGCATGCAATTAAAAGACATTGAAAATTAATTATCTTACCTACTAACATTGTTGTTTTCTTTGTATAAGTGATTATATTTCAATAAACGCTGATTTATCCTCACTGAACAGAAAATAATACTCAATCTAACCAACACAATTTAGTTATTTTTTTTTTTTTGATAAACTAATGTTTATAATACAATGTTTTTATGCACAGCACAGAGGATAACAAAATATTATAAGCATTAATTACTCGCCTGAAATATCCATACACATTCAAAACATCTCCCTTATAAAATAAATGCTCCTGACAGGAATTGAACCCGCACCTTCTGATGTCCGGTCAGGTGCTGGACCACTGAGCTGCTTCGGCTTATTAACCCGCCAAATAATCCAATATATACAAGTACTTCAATGAATTTATTTTTATTTCAGGCGAGTAATTAATGCTTATAATAATTTGTTAACACCATTATGGCAAATAATTTAAATTTATAACAACATAATTTAAACAAAAACATATATAAGTACTGTGATACTAGTTTGAGGTTTTCTATAGCCAAAGGGTAACCCCTTTTCCACTGGTTCCCATTCTTTATTTTTCTATTTAACCACCTGGAAATAAACTGTATTTTCCCACTGTCCTCAACAGAAGGACTCACTAATTACTGTTTGCTTCGGTTTCCTTCGAAATTGAAAAACAGTGTTGAAAAGGAATTAACGCTTTCTATACACGGAGAATTTAAAAATATTCAGTTTAGAACAAGAAAAACTTGTTTTTCTGTTTATGACAAAATTTGAAAATAATGAATTGTGAAAAGGGCATAATGTTTCTCTCGCACGAATATAATTTAAGTATTAGCCTTAGTTAACCCAAGAAAATACATAGCTTGTTTAAAAATTAAACACGTTTACATTGCATAACTTACAATCGTATATTATTATAATTATATTATTTCATTAAATTATTTCACATTTTTTTTTAATCAAACTTTTAATAATATTTTTTTTGGTTTGTCCTTCCTCCGCAGGAACTGATTTTTAAATGCTGTGAATGTTTAAAAAAAAAAAGTTTGACTGAGGATCAAACCTTCCTCCCCAGGGACTGGAGTCAACTGCGCTAACAACTGAGCCAAATCCCATTGGGTAGGACCGACATTTATTTCGTATATTACCTGCTCAAATGTTACTAATTATAATTTCAGACAAATGCGTACATGGCCGCTTGTATGCGTGATTTCCACCAATATTTGTCATCGATAACGAGTTTATCTGCCGAGTTTCAGCTCAATCGGATGTTGGGAAGTGGATTAATTTCCAATTCGAAAATTTGTATTAAAAAATCGTCCATTTTACAAGACTTTTAACATTTATGAAAACAGGTTATACAAAAATATTATTTAAGGCGAAGCTTAATGCCGAATCACTATTTTGTTTAATTTTTATAACGAATTGGTGTACATTATGAATACCAAAAATATGTTTTATATAAATTGAAGGTTTTCCTATCGTTTCGCTTGAGTAGAATACAAATAAATAAATAAATTACTCAGTAAAAATATAATTGTTAACTACTAAAAAATATTTTTTTCAATAGAAATGTATGAACGCATAAAGGAAACAACTTAATAAAAAATACAGTATTATAGCTAATATTATCTGTGACAGTTTCACTTGATCAACTTTTTTGCTTTCTTATAAAATTATTTACAAAATAAATAAAAACCAGTTTTGTGCTTGAAATCGAACGTTTCTACACTCCGTTTGTCAAGCGATTTTAATGCCTATTACCTACAATATATAAGATATACCAAGCATATACACATTTTTGGCTTGTAGCTTCCTCTTAAAGACTAACTTAGCATATCCACTAATTTAGAAATTCCATTCTCTTGCTGTGCTATACTGTTATAAAACGTCTGTTATCTTGAACAAGTCTTGAAAATGATTACGGCTAAAGTTTTTAGGCAAAGTTTTCATTCTGATTTAATATAAATCGGAAATCATCAAGAGATGGCTCGAAATATTGTTATAATGATCGAAACCGAGTGGGTCTGTCTGTAATTGTAAATCTGTTCTGTTGTCGGTACTTTTGTTTTTTCGTACAAAATACTTTGAACCCCCCCCCTCTCCTTCCCCTCCTCTTATACACGCCCCAGATATGAATTATAATGCAACAAAGCTAACAAGTAGGTAGAAATACGCTGTCGTGTTCAGATGTAAAACGTTTGTAAATTTCGCCTAACGTAAAATTATTTTACACCCATGATTACCCATGACAACAGTATTACTCAAAATGAAAATTATATTACACAAAAAGTTAGGTAAGGTTAACTTGTTGCCAGATACATTGCTGGCTTTGTAGTTTCACCTTTTAAAATTGCGCAAACTATTTGTTTTGTCTTTAAATAACTGTGGTAATATACAGCGGATCTTATTGTGTCTTCAAACAGTGGCGTATCAACTATCAGGGCAGTCACTTGGGGTTCAAGCGTCGCGCGCCGCGGGCTCATGCAAAGACTTTGAAATTTGCAAAAATTATGGTGGACCTTTTTTGCCAGTGCTCTTCATTTCTTGACTACTTTGGCTGCGCTTAATAAATTTGATTTACTAGTCAAATAGGCTAACAAACTCTCTACTTGTTTGAATTATAATGTGCTACTTAACATTAAAACGAGTGTAATTTTTTTTTTTTTTTAAAAGAAAGACAAACATTCCCGGGTTACGAATAACCTGAAAATATTTTAAAATCTCCTACTACCACCACAGAAAGCTGAAAATGTTGCTTGTTTTGTGATGGAGGACTTAGCCAGCCGAGGAATTGAACACACTACGCCTGGGTGGGACCCAAACGCGATGTCAACTCGGCCACCGACGAGTATATAAGGTGATTTTGCTCAAAAACGGTGCTGTACAAATCATCCAATTATGATTATTATTTAGTATTATGTTTGTGAATAGAAGTTTTGTTGTATTAATTTATACATCACAATAGATTACTTATATATCATGAACTAACTGTGTAAAAAACTATTAAATTAGGAAAATAAATTAAAAATTAAAATAAAATAGTCATGAGAGACGAAATATGTTAAAAATGAAGAAAAATTATGAAATAAAATGTTAGTTTGTATTCATTATTTAATTATTAAATGATGTACCTACTCACACATTAGAATAAAACACATATTTATAAGCACTACATGAGTTTAAAAATTCCCTCCCCCCCTCTTACCAATAAACGTCTTTATATTGAAAAATAACCATTTACTACACGTCTATAGTCGACAGTTGCATAAAATTCAACACAATTTTCTCAATTAGGATGGAACAAATAAACATTTCGCTTAAGTATATACGAAATCTTACATCTCGCATTACTTCATGTGTACCTTCAATAAGATTTTGTTGATTATTTTTATTAAGAACGTAAAGCGAAGAATGAACGATTAGCGTACGAAATCAATTCTCGAAAAGTTATTTCTATCGCAAAACGTCAATACTCCCGAAATAAGTGCCCGTAATACGTAATACAGTTGAATGTCCTGGATGTGATACGTTTCGTTCCTTACATGTAAAACAATATACAATTATTAATATTAGTTATCAAAGATTGTGCAAGGCGTTTGCTAAATTCGCCTCGGGGCTGAGAGTTTATAGTAACGCTAATGTCCCCGACACTATCTAATTTCAGACATATCGTGTACCCAGCTAAATCATTGTCAAAGCAAAGGCTGCTGGCAACACACAGTTGCTGGTGGTAACCTGGGGCGTATTATTCTACTCTGGGTTCATGGAATGAATATACTGGTGATATAATATATGTTGGTGGAATGTAACACTAGGAAAGACATCCGATATTATTTAAATAAATATTAATTATATTTAATAGCCTTCCAGAATATACTAAGTCATCTAATTCGTTGGGTGCTTTGAACTCTTGACAGGCCAAGATGCCAAACAAAACGTCTGTAACTAAGTGGGTCTTCCGACGACCCCATGCATTTTTCTGTCTTATGGGCTTATAAACTATAGAAATCGCAATTATTCGGTCGGTTATTAATGGTAACTTATGTATTTGCGCAGAAATACGTAAAATACTAATGTATCGATCATCATATCATACAACTAGATTAAGTTGTTGCCCCCACTGTGTCAATATCTTGAAGTAAACACCTGCAAGTTTGATGACCCCCCTTTTCCAAATCGTAATATTTACCAGTTGAAAAATGTATCAATCTGTTACTAGACGGAAAAAAATACCAAAACAGTTCGATAACCCTATTTTCTTAAACTAAATTAAAATATTGACAAAGCCAGTCGATGGGCGACTATTATTCGCGATATTATTCGCACCTAAAACACCTGCGTCTGGAACGATAAACAAGTTGTGGTAATTACAAGAAACACGTTACAAGAAAGCTTGTTAGAGAAATTATAAATAGCAAAAGAAAAACACAATATGGGGCATTCAAGTTTAAAAAATTACCACGAGTGGACGGAACACCTCCAGTTACAACGCGATCTGTTAATTATAATTTAAAATTACAAATTCCTGAGTGTCAACTGAAATTTGTAGTCGCTTCTGTTAATCCATCACGGCACAATCATTTTAAAGATTACAACTATGTTCAACGAGCTGTTCACGGCCAGCACTCTATCAGCTGAGCCAGAAACATCTGTCATAATTACAATAATGGGGCGTCTCCGTGTGCCGGCCCTTATAATCAAATCACCATGCCGCCGCTGAATTCCTGCGACTGAACTTCCCACTGCCGCTGATCACCTAGAGGCTGATGAATTCCTCCTGGCTACCGACTGAACTGCCCACTGCCGCTAATCACCTAGAGGCTGATGAATTCCTCCTGGCTACCGACTGAACTTCCCGCTGCCGCTGATCACCTAGAGGCTAGTCAATCCCTGCTGCATTGATGCTGACAACCTAGAGGCCGGCTAATTCTTCCTGGCTACCGACTGAACCAGCACTGATGCTGACAACCTAGAGGCTGGCAAATTCTTCCTGGCTACCGACTGAATTAGCCATTGATGCTGACAACCTAGAGGCTGGCGGATTCTGCTGGCTACCAATTGAACCGGCCACTGCTGCAGCATTCGCCTACGCCATTTGCTGTATATATTATGCACAATGTGCTCCAATCTGAAATTATCGCTGAAAGAATTCCGATTGTCTCAATTTTCTATCTGTGTATTAAAACCCAGTTGTGTTGAAATACATATAACTATTTCTTGTGAATTAGGTTGGCTGTAAAAAATAGGAAGTACCTATAAGCTACACCCCTTTGTACGTTCTGTATGCCAGTACAATACTTGTAATAAAAATGTGAATTTTGATTTAAATCGTCTTTCTTTTATGATGGTTTGGATAGAGCACCTCACAGTGTTTTATTTTAATCATTACCCAGGTTGAGGGCTGATGTGTGCCGTTGCTTATTATTTACAATCTTTTCTTGTGCAGGCAAACACGTCCCGTACAAATATTTTTATTTTATTTTTATTTTTAAAAAAGAAAGACAAATATTCCCGGGTTACGAATAACCTGACAATATTTGAAATTCTCCTACTACCACCACAGTAAGCTGAAAATGTTGCTTGTATTGTGATGGAGGACTTAGCCAGCCGAGGAATTGAACACACTACGCCTGAGTGGGACCAAAGCGCGATGTCAACTCGGCCACCGACCGGTCGTAAATACTTGATATATCATAAAATGATATATCAAGTATTTAAGCTAATATAAGGAGGATAGTAATTTTTGTTACTACCTACTTCCCCACTTGGCTGCGGGACAGTTAAAAAGACTGTTTAATTATTTGTGTTGTCCGAGTATTGCCAACTTTTTGCCTTTGTCTTTTTTAAATTTATCGCAAAATTTACATGATTTTTTTTTCTACTCTTCATGTTTGTCCTTTTTAAACCCTACAGCCTGAATAATAGGTACCCAATATTTGTAAGAAACAATATCATTCTTCGGCTACGTGTACCCGGCATTGCTCGATTTTTCTCTAATTTTTAAAAATATAATAAGCATGTTTTAAATGTATAAACTTTCCGGAATAAATCCTCCAAATGATAGTGAAAACCCTATCAAAATCCATTGCGTGTTTTATAAGAACTAAACGCAAAGACAGACAGACAGATTTTTGCAAACCCAGTTTGCCACCTCTTACCAGACCTATCGGCTCACTAGCAAACACCGCCACCGAAAAGGCTAACCTATTAGGGAAAATGTTTGCGGAAAACTCGACCCTCGACGACGGAGGTGCTGTTCCGCCGTCGGTTCCTCACTGCGGCTTCTATATGAAAAAGCTGAGGGTCCGGCATCGGGATGTACTCCACGTCATACGGGGGCTCGATGTTAACAAAGCTAGTGGACCTGATGGAAGACCTTCCCTGGTATTGCAGAGGTTGTGATGATTTGAATACTCACATAAAATAAACGATAAATAATAAACGAACGTGCTCCAAAAATTTTTTTGTCTAGACTAGCAACATGGGATAGATGACAGGCAGGTTTTTTTAAGTAAACACGTTCCCACGGGAAGGGAGAAAGAGGAGATCGCATGGGTCAGTCGGTCTTTGAACTTGGGTACGTTGACAGCTCCGAGAAAGCAATACAAATCAGAAGTGATGTGTGAGATTACAGTTAATTAGTGAATTCAGATGGTGTTAAAAGTATTGTGGAATATTGAATTAAAGTGAAATATTATTGAACCGGTGTTTGTGTGAAGTGAAAGTGGTTGTACTCAGTGAGGATAGAAATATTTGGATAATTTGTAGAGCGCCGTTTTGTGAAAAATCACCCCAGGGGCGCTAAGAGTTGTGCCAATGCGATTGTGTTATAAAAAATGTGTTAAATTAAACGTGATTTCGTAAATATGTAGTTCAAACTAAATTACTTGTCTTAAAAACATGGAAATAATAATAATAATGATTGCGTTTTAAAACAGAGTGAACGTATTTATTGACCTAGAAAGGGATGTAAACTCCCGACGACGAGGAATTTACAGCGTTTTCTAGAGGTGGCACGTAACTTAGGACCTTACGTGTCACATTTTCGCGACTAGATTCGTGACAAGGGATGTCATGGTTTTCCCCTTCTACACTCAGTAAAGTAGATTTTCCTGGAGGTGCATCAGGTTGGGGCAATTCTGAAATTGGTGAGGAGACCTGGTTTTCGTTATTCTGGCGTGACGGTTGCCGATTTGGAACAAAGGGAGACCCGGCCGGTTGTGATATCCAGACACGCAGATATCGATCGCCTTGTTCAAATTATCATCCATCGGTTTTGTTTGGTAAAGAGGAGGAGCCAACTTTAACTTGAACAAATTCATTCCCTTTCCTCTCCTTCCCCTCCCAAAATATATACATGGATGGCGCCGACAACTAACACCATAAATTTATCGTATGTTTATCACACATATAAAATCTAACACCTTGTTATACTCACATTACCCTACGACAGGTAGAATCACGTAACTAGTCGGTGAGCAGGCGAGTCAGAGAATGAGGTTTATGAAATGGCTTTAAAACACAGCGGTAATGGATTCAACTCACTCTATCTCAAAAGAACCGAGGGGTACCACACACATTTTTTTTTTTTTTTTTTTTTTTTTTTTATTTATGCTTTAATATATTTGTTAAACAATGGTATAGTATATTGTCCTCCACGCTAGGAGTTCACCTGTGTTGTGGAGGACTTTTTCAATTGTAAAGTTATATAATTCTAAAACAATACAGTGGAGTTGGTTACACAGAGAAACATTAAAAATTAAAATATAAAATCGATTTTTCCATAGTTATAACAGTAGTTTTTCCATAGTAATTCCAAAAAAGTGAAATATAAAAAATTAAATATTAACAGGATTGTAGCCAGTTCCATATGTGTTTTTTGTATTCTGTAAGATTAGATGTTTTATATTGTGTTGGAAGTGAATTGAATAGTTTTATAGCCTGGAATCTGTAGTGTTTTTGTCCAAAGGATGTGTTGGTTTTTGGTATTAGTAGTTGGTGTGCATGTCTTGTTCTGGTATTGCGAGAAGTTTGTGAAGTTTTAAATGTGTTTAGGTTCTTGTAAAGGAAAGTAAGTATTTGTTTTGAATATAGTTTTTGAATCTTCAACACTGGGAATTGTTTAAATATGGTTGAAGTGGGTGTTAGTATTGGTACTTTAAGTATTACTTTTATTAAGGTTTTCTGAGCTTTAAATAGTGTGTCTATGTATTTTTTACTGGCATAGCCCCAGGCAATAATGCCGTATTCCATTATAGATTGTGCTATTGCGAGGTATATATTCTTAATATCAAATATGTTCAGTATATTTCTCACGTTTTTGAAAAAGTAAATCAACTTATTTATTTTTCCTTTAACCGATTCAATATGTCTGTCCCATTTTAAATATCGGTCGAAGTATATACCAAGATATTTTATATTTTCGGTTTGTGTGATTGGAGGACAATTGCATGGGATGCTCGCTGAGTGACAGGAATGTATTTTAAGGTAGATGTTTTTGGCGGGTTGGCCTCTCGAGTTTATGCTAAAGGTTATGAATTTAGTCTTATCTATATTTAAAGTTAATAAGTTAGAGTCAAGCCATTTTTTTTTTCACCCACATACGATAACTTGGTTTCTATACCGAGAAACAAAAAAGCCAACACAACGTTCGGTGAAACCTTTTTATGCTGAACCGTCACGTGAAATGATTACGTTCAAGATCGTAAACCACGATAGACAAACTAGGGTGCACACACTTGAAGGGGTGTGTAATAAAGAGAGGGGCAAGGGCTTGTAAAGACGGCAGGGAGGACATTCCTACCTCGGATATATACATAACCAAAGCCTTAGGGAAAAGTTACCAATGGGACTTAAAGAAAATTTATCGTAGAAAGAAGAGACGGAAAAGTTTGAAGAGGACAGATCATTACAAGGTATGCTGCGGAAATAGTTCCAGTTTTGACAAAGCTCTTCAAAATGTCCCTGAAGTGTGGCACTGTGCCCTCTGGTTGGAAAAAAGCGGTCATTCACCCTATTCCCAAGAAAGGTGACCGCTCCAACCCGGGCAACTACCGCCCCATAGAGATCACATCAGTTCTGTCCAAAGTGATGGAACGTGTGATCAACGACAAACTGCTCACATACCTCGAGAAGAACAAAATTATCAACGACCGTCAATACGGATTCCGGCGGAACCGCTCGTGCGGTGATCTTCTCGCGTATGTGACGCATGTTTGGGGGCGGTGTCTGGAACGTTACGGTGAGACCCAAACGGTCGCACTAGACATATCCAAGGCCTTTGACCGGGTCTGGCACCGAGGACTTGTCAACAAATTGCCTTCTTACGGACTTCCCGCATCCCTGTGTACGTGGATTGCTGACTTTTTAAGGGATAGGTCGATTCAGGCGGTTGCTGACGGTTTCTCCTCTTCCTCACACTCCATAAATGCTGGCGTCCCACAGGGATCGGTTCTGTCTCCGAGTTGCACATCAATGACCTTTTGACATGTGCACCGATTCATTGCTACGCGGATGACAGTACAGTTCACGATAGCTTTTTGTTTGACAAGCCCCCAAAGGGTACACAAAGGGTATCGCAGCTCGGCTGTGGAACGAGCTGCCGGCCTCTGTGTTTCCTCCCTCCTACAACATGGGACTCTTCAAGACCCATGTTCACTCCTTCCTCTCCACAAAAAGACCCTCCACACAGCATCCCCAAAGATGACATAGGCCCTGAGGGAAATTATTTTCTTCAGGGCCTCCTGTGTGGAGATAAAAAAAAAAAAAAAAAAAAAAGTCCAATGGCTCGGAGGGCTTTGAAGCAGAGAATGGACGGTTATCTCGAGAGTATTACCTCCTGGTGTAAAAATAATATCGTCGAATTTAATGTTTCAAAGACCCAATCCTATCTGATTACGTCTAAAAGGGATCCAAATGATAATCTAGTCTCCTTCAACGGAAGCAATCTTCCGAACAGGCCTTCCATTGATATGCTTGGTGTAACTATAAGTGACCAGCTCAGGTACGGGGGCTCCATCGAAGCCAGAGTAAAGTTGGCCTCTCAGAAGCTGAGCGTACTGTACAGGGCCCGCAGATACTTTAATAGTACACAACTGCTGACCCTGTACAAATCGCAAGTACGCCCTACTGTCGAATTTGGCAGCCATCTCTGGTCCGGAGCCCCTAAATACCTGAAAAAACCCCTTGACTCTGTGCAAAAACGGGCGGTCCGTTTGATAGATTCCCCAATCTTAACAAACGGACTGCAATCTTTAGAGCACAGGTGTCAGGTAGGTATGCTGTCCTTGTTCTATCGGTATTACAATGGAAGATGCTCTGAGGAACTAGCGTCATTGATCCCTTCGGCACCGGTGCGTAGTCGGGATACACGCCAAACGCGCGCCCAACATTTGTAGACGGTTGACATTTGTCACGTGAGAACGGGTCGCTTCTACGATTCGTTCTTAAGTTCAACAGCTCGGCTGTGGAACGAACTGCCGGCCTCTGTGTTTCCTCCCTCCTACAACATGGGACTCTTCAAGACCCATGTTCACTCCTTCCTCTCCACAAAAAGACCCTCCACACAGCATCCCCAAAGATGACATAGGCCCTGAGGGAAATTATTTTCTTCAGGGCCTCCTGTGTGGAGATAAAAAAAAAAAAAAAAAGACAGACGCGGATATCGACTTTGTTATACTATTGTTTTCTTCGATATATTACTTTGTGTTATTTTTATTATTTTATAAAATTATTAACCTCAACACAGGCTAGTCCTAGTGAAGTTAAAATAATTTATGTATTGTTGATTGAGGAAAAGCAATTCATTAATTCTGAGGAAAGCGTTAGAGGGATGAGATACAACAAAGTAGGTAGTCAATCATACTGTTAATAATTTTGAAAATGCAGATGAGATTAAAGTCCTATAATGTTACATTATAAACAAAAGTTTATTTTTATCATTGAAGAAAGAGATAATACTAATAAATATGATACAGAACAGGACAAAGTAAAATGAAAAGGTAACAGTCTCAACCAACAATCGAACCCAGGATCTTTGTCTCACCGGGACAACGCTTCAACCAACTCAGTCAACAATTTTTACCGTTTTTTCGCTGATATCTTTTTGAATGAATTACAAAGTTGTTACGAATGAATTTGTAACCTAAATAGTGTTATATAATGGCATGTGTTTATATTTTTTTATCCGGCATATACGAGTATATATACAATTTTATTTTTCTACCAGCACCACTCGTTAAAGGCCGACGTGCGTAGGATTAGTTGTAAAAATGGACTTTGTTTATTATTTCTGAATCCCTGGAACCGTCCAAAAAAACATTCAACTTCGTAGTATTTTCTGTTTCTCATGAAGTAATCAACGTCAATGACTGTAGGTATTGGTTTTCCGGCACTGTTTTATAGCAAGTCTCTACGAACCATATCTTGTTTATGTGGAAGTAAGGAATACTCCATTACTTGTTTTGGTATTTTATATTAACACTCTTGGAAATCTATCAGACGGTTCTTCCAATATTACAGAGGTATGGCTTTTTTAATCAGATTAATATATTTATTTAATATGAACGGTAGCTGACATGACATTTCTCCATAAAATAATACACAACAAAATAGACTGCTCAGAACTTCTATCCCAAATAAATTTCAATAACCCATCTAAAAGAACTCGACACACCAACCTTTTTTCACAACTAGTAATAATACAAACGCTGCAGCCAATTCCCCTATTTCTCGCATCCTTCAAACATTCAACTCAATTCAAACAAGCACAAATACCGATATATTTTTTTGATTCTCTCCCTCTATTTAAGAAAAACTTTTTTAGCACACTGAATTCGCCTACATAACACATACAACCACACACAGACACACATGCACACGTACACACACACAAACACTCACACACACCTCTCTCCTTCCGCAGCACACTAATTACCTTAATTTAAAAATGTAACTTAACCCTTAAATGTATAATATACCTCATATGTATATATGTCAGCGACATGTCATTGGTACCAGTTATTGTACTAACTTTGTAACTATTGTCCTCTATGTAATTATGTACTGTTTGTTTCTGCAATAAACAAAACAAATAAATAAATAATGATCAGGTCGGGTGTTGGTTAGTAGAAAGGCTTTGTGAATACCTCACTAGGAGAACCTGTGATGAGTTGCTAGCATGTTTTAGGTAAAGTGTATAATTATCATAAATAAAAACACAACATCGTCCTTGAGATTGCTGTGGTTCTGTATACATATTATTAGGTAAGCAGTAATTACATCATAATATTTCATATAAGACAGATTGTGGTAACAGTTTAGTGGAAAGAAAAAGACACTACATGAAGTGTTCTTAATGATGCAGCTAAGATTAAAAGAGAATAAAACAAAACAAAAGCAGATATTTAAAAACATTACCTAATATTTACACTATTATATTTATTACAACTAAAAATATAATATACAGGCTAATTAAATTGTGTTATGTTTGGTTTGGGATGAATAGGTTTTGGATAAAACTTTATCCATTCTGTCAGCTGTTTTTTCAGTTTGCATATTTAGTGAATTATTAGCAGTTTGTTTCAAATTAGGTGGCAAGCAGTTATACAGTTTATTGTAATAGTACTTAAAACCTTTTGAACGCGTTAATTTGCTCCGTTTTATCTATACCCGTACGCGGTACATATTTTCAAATACCTATGCACGAAATTAAATGTCAAATTATAGCATTCTGGCATGATTTATTGGACTATATAGACAGAACAGATTATTCTCCAACTTATGAAAACAAATCCTCGTGTGTCTACACTCTTAGATGTTTATAAAAACAAAAACATAAAATTTCATACAAAGACGTACCTTATCTTTTTAATGTGGTCCCGCCATTCACTCGGCGTGTGTCTACTTAGGTGATAGACACAAGTGGGACACCATGATCACTTATCATTTTTAGTTATGAAAAGTTGTGAATGATATACTAGTACTAACGCCATCCGTTGACAAAAATGTAAACTAAAGGACTAAAAGGCGCACTTGATTATCGATCTTTTTTTATGAAATACAATTTTATTTTTGAGAAATTCTTGTAGATGTCAGCATCGTGATAGTTCTACGAATGTCCAAGTGAGCAAGAAATACATTTATGACGAAAGAGCGCTGGAATATCGGCCGTCAAAGTTTCCGTATCAACTGTTGATACAGCCGCGTGTGAGTATAGACTTTTGCCGTAACAACAGTTGATACGGCCGCGTGCAAAGAGTTAAAGGGTCTTTGTCTGTTAGATTAGATATATTATATTAGATATCTAGAAGTTTTAGACTTGCTCGGATTGTAGTAGGGGGCATCCACAATAGCTAGTAAATCATTCCACAATCCATTTTTGTTTAACACAAGAAAGTAGTATTTAAGTTTATTTGTTGTTATTTTTGTAAATACTGAACAAGATTCCTAACTGCTCTAGCTGTGGGGAGCTGTTGGACGAAGTTCCTGGCCATTCATACCTGGTAACCAAATACTTCAAAAATTAATTCAAGCAATATCGATTTGAAAGGCGAGAATTTAAGGCTTGCTTTGAAAAGGGATCTTTGGTGTCGCGAAGCTGCGACTCCACTATATTTTAGAGGTGGTGTGATATGCCACACGCCCAAAGGACCAGTCCCAAACTACTCCGAATGATAGGTATGGGACGATATATGCATCCGACAAACCCGATGGACAGTGCAATAATCAAAGGTATAAATCTGGGCTTCTGGAGCACAAGATAAGCCCAGATTGGAATGCAGGAAAGATGGACTCACCCGTTGATGACTATCACACGTCTCCAGGAGTATTGGTTGATTTCACTTCACAAACTATATGTATTATCGCCCTGTCTGATATTAATTATCACTCCGAACTCTGATAAGCAACTGACACCACTTGTCAGATTTTACATGTGTCGCAACAATATTTTTAATATGGTGACATTTTGGGATGGGTAAAAGGGTAGGTAGGACATTTGCAGGATTTGGTATTGACATTACACTTGTCCTTTAAGCCTGTGGATGCATACCTAACAATCCCATATATATTGCGCGAACAATCTTAAACTAAAAATAAATCCCTTTGAAAAAAAACACTAATGGGTAAGGAACTTACATATGCTATTACCGTTTACAATTATATATTTTTCTGTATTTTGATAACAGGTAATATTTTTTTAAATGTTTACTTATAATAAATTCGTATAAAAACTGAAAACGTGGAATATGTGGCAGCATTTAACTTTTTTCAGATTTAACCTTGTAAATAAAATAAATAATAATAAGGGACATTTGATAAGTAACGAAAAATATAATCATTTTTATTCATTCTTATTAAAAGTATTGAAATAATTTGAGCACACATTTTTTTTAACAATCTAATGAAATCGGAGAGAAGCTGTCAAAGTTACACCTAGATACGTTCACCACTAACATATACTTTCCGTATTTGGAAGCGATTTTGATGGCAAGTTCTTCTCATTTCGGGTTAAATATTCTTCACCGGCATTCTTTGGGGTTCTAAGTTTGATGTCCTTCTGTTCAAAAACGCTTAGTTTTCCCGAAATTCATCGGACCACGTAAAACTCACGCCATCTTGGATGACTGTTAGATCCGTATTCCACGACAGGAAATCATTAAACACAGATACATCATAACAAAATATTGCTAAACCAAATTCTCCTGAGATGGTAGCATAATAAAGAAATCGAGCTTTTATCCCATTATTATCTCACACTCAACAAAACAACGGTTAGATACCTGTTCGAGGAAAATTATAGACTTCAATTAGAGTCTGTACCAGTCTACGTATGCATATATCGTTTGCATTAAGCTGCACCTTGTTCTAGAAATAATTAAATACGTTCACAGATTAGATACATGGTGCAGCAAAACAGACAGTGCAGCTTTGGGGCTGTACATCCCGCGTGGCTTGGATAATAACAAGGTAGGGGTCTCATTGTGTCGGGGGGGGCTTGTCGTTTTCAGTCGTTGTCTTTACCATGGTTTGGTTCGGACAACACCGAGGCTTCGCCGTCGTTTTCCTAGCGCGTTACTTGAAAATTGCTATTCTTTCATAGCCACCCAGCGGGCCTTCCGGCTGCAATTTCTGCTTCAATGCGACTTCTTCCTGTGAGGCTTCCTGAAGGAAAATGTTTTTAAACATCGGCCTCACACCATGGAAGGACTAAAGGATTGAATTCGGGAGGAAATCGCCGCTATACCCATATATTATTATTTATTTGTATCACAGTCTCATTCTCCTTTATTGTAGAACGACCCGCACCAATATGTGTATGAACTATCCCTAAATGTAGTTTATCAAACGATCGATAATGCACTTACAAGGTTTTCTGTATCTGTAAATACACTGTATAAACGATACAATTTTAACTACCACCTTAAACTGTAATGTTATATATAATAAATTGTACAAATTGAATTAAATAAATAAATGTACCAAAATGCGGCCGAAACTTCAGAAATTGCCTTCATCAATGTATACGATGGGGACCATCATCTTTCTGATGTCAACTTCGAGACTAGTTGAACGTACCAAATAAAAATTTAAATAAATCCTATTTATGTAAGTTACGCCGTTTTTTTTAGTAGTTCTTCAAAACTGCACTCTCTGTTTTGCCGCACCCTATACCATTCCTCATTAGTCATTATTATTTAATGTTTCTTTTAGGAGCAAATTACCTCCCTATGTAGTAAAAGGTATATTATTATGTCTTCAGCAGTGTTAACCAACTTTAGTTAATAACTAGGAATGTATTTACCAACAGTGCTTTGGTAATTTGTCTCTCAAAGAGCATAAAGCGAGTTAATTTGAACTGAAAGATTATACAATCATTGTTATCTAGTGCAGGACTTAATTAGGGCGTATATGATGGGAGGATTTAGGGGCTAACCCCCCCCCCCCCCCCCCCCCCCTGTACTCCTTGATATCGTTTCTTGATATTGTTTCTAATGATTTCTAAACCTGCTAAATAACCTTCCTGGCAGGGATTTACAAGCGATTTATTATTATTTTTCTTTTCTATCTTACAATATTTTTACTTTTTATTTTTCGGAATAACTTTATTGAGTAAAACCTCAAATTGTAATATTTAAATATTGAAGACAATATTAGTGATTTCTAAACGAAAATCTGAAACAGAAAAATCAGAAAAGGATACGGTCACATCTAGGACTCGAACCCAGGACCCTTGTCTTTCCGGGACAGTGCTCTACCAACTGAGCTAATGGGACCCTATCCCCCTCGGTCACTTTTAACTGTATCATACTTCGAATAAGAACTACCAACATTGTATTCATTTTTTCACCGCACATTTTTACTGGCAACTATCTTTTATGTATGATCGCAAGATTCAACCCGGAATAAATGCAATCTAGACAGCGTATTTTTAGATAAACCTATTTTATTTTTTTATTTTTAATGTGCGACATCCATTGACTTTTTTGCAAGTCTAGAATGAATATTTATTTTTCGGAATAACTTTATTGAGTAAAACCTCAAATCGAGTCCTAGATGTGACCGTATCCTTTTCTGATTTTACTGTTTCAGATTTTCGTTTAGAAATCACTAATATTTTCTTCAATATTTAAATATTTTTACTTTTATGAATTATATTGAGCTCGTGGGATTGCACCCTCTACGAGATCTGGAATAAACAAGGCAAAAAATTATTATAATGAATTACTGCTTATAAATAATTAATTTATATCGGATGAAGGATCTCACTTTACAAAAACGCCTTTCCTCGAACTCTGTCAATAATACTTCCATAATAATTAGAAAGCTAACGGAAATGACAGATTATCAAATTTCATGTAACGGGAGGGTGAGTTTTAAATAAATTCCCTGTTTATTTATTCGCTTATGAACGGGTTCGCTTTTAATTAAGCATCGAAAAAATATTTTAAATAAACTTTCAATATTTTCATCCTCGTCGTAGGGACGAAGGTAGGTGTTTATGTCCTTGTTTTGATTTATTACTCAATATGTGTCAAAAGGATATATTTTCTACTTGATAATCTGAAATCAATTCAAAACCCATGAAAACAGTTTTTGGCTAATTGATTAAAACTCGAGTTAATCCGTAGTCTTTTCCGTCTAAAATTTCAAGTTCAACTACAATCCAAGGTTTTCAGTCCGAAAACAAACGAAAAACAACGACAAATCGCAGTAGGTGTTGTGTTATTTCCTAAAGCATATAATTTGATGATTGTGAATATTAAGAAAGTGTAAAGGAAGGTTTGTGAATGGGACAAGCACATGAACACCTTGATTCCTGAGATGTTCAGTGTTCAGCTTGTAATTGCAGTAAAAGCTCTATTGGACCAGTGGGAAGATGGTCGATAAAACAACTTATTACTTTTCAGAGTATTGTCGGATGAAGAATGCCTTCTCGAACGACTCTATTTATTGGGCAAAATTGTACATTTTCCACATTTTTTTAACAGTGCTAATCATCTTTGTCTTCTCACTGAAATCCACGAGATTGAGCAGAGTTAAACAAACGACATTATTTTTAAATGCCTGAAAATTCATTAAAATTAATTGGATTGGTTTCAGCTTAAGGAAACGAGATAAGGATATGTAGAGTTATATGATATGATATTATCATATATACAGTATTCAGGTATGATAAGGATTTTATCTTCTTCTTTCGTATGGTGGGGGGTCAGAGGGGACATCTAGGTTTGCGAGCCATTTTCTAGGGCCTCAGGCCTCGCCATGAGAACCTTATCAATCCCGCCGGGGAATTAATGGAGCGGACATTCGTTGACCACATGTAGGATTTCATCAAATATGTGTCATATTAAAAATGTAAGATGAGCAAATATGACATATTAAAAAAACAGTGAAATAAATACAGTATAATATAAAGTGTATACAGTGGACAGTAACAAAATAATAATGTTTCATTATGTTGATCAACATAAACGATTGCAGAAAATTTTTGCTATTTGTTTTTGGGGTGTTATGCCGTGTTGCGCTAACTCCTTATTTAGCCAACGTTTCGGACAGCATTGCAGTGTCCATCATCAGGGCAGATGTGTTATTTGAGGTTGTGTTAAAATGTGAGCTTAAGTATGAGGTTGTGGCCACCCTGACAAATCAGCAATTGCCGAGCATTTGATTGACACCGGGCATTACTTTGGATTTGTTCCTGAAATCCTGGGGAGACATTAATAGAGACGATGGAGCTAAGCTCAATAGTTCTTGGTATCCGGTAATTGACGGCTACACCAGAACTAAACGAAGAAAAACCACTTTAAATAAATAAAAAAATGATACGTTGATGTTAGCTCAGAGGGTTGGAGCTGGCAACACGGTATCACAACCTCATACTTAAGCTCACATTTTAACACAACCTCAAATAACACATCTGCCCTAATGATGAACACTGCAATGCGTGAAAATCTTAAATCATGTTTGATTGCAGAAAATGCTTCATCAAAGTAGTGTGTTTGACGGTCTTCCAATTTATCTGAAATGAAGAACTTCACGGGAAAAATAAATAAATGTATAGGTAATATAAATGTATAGGTAATATAAATGTAACATAGTCTGAATTCACCATCTCGATGAATCAGTTTCAAATTTTAAAAATGCAATTAAAATAATTTTCTTCTCTGAACATTATCGCTTCTCTGAATTCTCTTAATCATTCCTCGCAAATTTTTAAATGTAAATCAAATCCGAAACTGAAGTTACAGACAGACAGATGGAGTTACAATTGAAATAAGTTGTTTTTACAATACTTTTGTTTACAGCAGAAGAGAAGAAGACAAATAACATTCAGCGTAAAAAATGTGTAAAAAGTACTTACACAGCCAATTTCACTTGTTTGAAAGTTCACGCACCGTGACCTTACTAGAATATGTATTACATTTCGTGACCTATTTTGAACCTTGCCTCTTATCTCAGACATGCATTTGCGCGTAAACTGTAAATAATGGTTTATCCTCCTTTTCATAAAGAAGAAAATGTTTTCTGAAAATTTATGATTACTTACGATACGATAAACCATTAGGGGAATGAAAGAAAATAGTTGACTACAAAAAAAAACAAATCAACACAAAACATATTATGAATATGAAAATATGTAATTACTATTAGGAGTGTAAGTACTAACTATCCGAGTTTTAAAAAACTTTTTTAGTATCGAAAATAAAATAAAAAACATGAAAAATAAAAGTAAAAAATTTGGGTTCCACTCTTATTTTTTTTACCGTTATGAGGAATTTACAAGCCAAAAATGTGTATATTCTTAGTATAGCTTATATTGTAGGTGATAGGCATTAAAATCGCTTGATAGAGTCTAGAACCATTCGATTTCAAGCACAAAACTGGTTTTTATTGATCTTGTAAATAATTTTATAAGAAAGCAAAAAAGTTAACCAAGTGAAACTGTCACACGTTATCTTAGCTATAATACTGTATTTTTTTAAAATTGTTTTCTTTACGCGAACATACATTTCTATTGAAAAAATCTTTTGTTAGTTTACATTTATATTTTTTATTTAGTAATTTATTTTTTTATTTGTATTCTACTCAAGCGAAACGATAGGAAAACCTTCAATTTATCTAAAGCATATTTTTTAGTATTCATAATGTAGACCAATTCGTTATAAAGATTAATCAAAATAGTGATTTAGCACTAAGCATCGCCTTAAGACGACATAATACTTGAAAATAATATCAGTTATGGTCGTTTCTAGTGGGCGCGGCTATAGCCCAAAACATTTCGTTTACGCCCCGCGTTGGTCAAAATTTCGCACAGTGTCACATGGTTTGATTTCACACGGACAAGTTTTATAATTATAAATTTAAAATGATAATAATAATTTTCATTATTGTTGGCATTAGTTAATGAATTGCATAATTTGCATGGTGTTTTGAAAATCGTGGTATCTACATACAGTATTATAATCATCTGCAGTATGTAAGGCATCTCAAATAATCATAAATCACAAATCCTTTTTTGGTTACTATTTTTTTTCTTGATAGAACAATCCCGAAGAGTTAAAAAACTCATTGTAGGACGGGAGGAACTTACAATACATAGGTGGGAGTTAAAAGGTACAATTTTACATTGGTATTTTGATATCAAAATTATAAGTTTCACGTACGAAACAGTACAAAAATAGAAAATTATAGAAATTTCATACCAGCTACTTTGTGTAATATCTTATACTCTGCGAATTCTTGAAAAATCTGTTTGCATTTTAAACTAAAGCAATTTTATGTTAAAATCTTATTTTAGGTATAGAAAGGTATTTATGGCATGTCTGAAATCTTTACATTCATTTTAAATTTTTCTGTGCCCAAAAATTGGCATGACTGAAAGCCAAATAAATATAATTTAAATGTAAAAAGAAAAAAGGACATTATTTATAATTATTATATTTGAAATACTTTTTACATGAAAAAAAAGTTCTACTATATTATCATTTTTAGGCGCTCCAATTACAAAAAAACAATCACACATAACAGCAGAATTTTTAATTGAAAAAAATATTTAACGTAATATTTAACTATTAAAATAAAGAAACTTAAGAATTTAAAAAAATCTACAAAATAAATTCTTTTCATATTTTTTTTACTATGTCCAAATTTTTTCTGAAACTTAACCACCGTGCACTTTTTAAGTTCAAATTATGACGAAAATATAATCTTTTGTTTTTTATTGGTGAAACACACAAAAAACCTTTACTGACTTGTGGAAGAGGTCACATTATAAAAAACAGAAAATTTCACTAATAACTTTAAAAGTAATCGTTTGATTAAATAAAAAAATACGTAATAGAAATTACTGGACATACCGGCCGGGAGTCAGACGACCTTTCCAGCTTAAGCTCTGGCCGTTACTGAGGAATAACGCTGTAAGTGCCTGGGGACCTGCACACGAATACAGTTACGCGCGCCTCAGCGTGTTGGAGTAACGTACGGCGAGTTTACTTTATCGGGACAGAAGTTTGATGTTTCCGAGTGTTATATTTTAATTAATTCTTATGAATAAATTAGTAAAATCACAATTTTTTCTAGAGAGATTCCTCGGGAAGTTACTAATTCATCGTTTACAAAAATAAAATCTAGTGCTTCCCGCTCATCTTATAGTTGAAAAACTTTTTATAAAATTGGCAAACCGTTTTACATAAGATATTTAATGGTAAGGTCCTATTTTTATTAATCTTATATATAAATAACTTGCATCCCAGGGAATCCCTCGAGAAACATTTAACATTTTAGTAATACGTACATCACAAATAATTAAAATGTTAGCGTCGGGGCAAATCCCCGTTATCAGGGTAGTAACCAAAAAAGGATTTGTGATTTATGATTATTTGAGATGCCTTACATACTGCAGATGATTATAATACTGTATGTAGATACCACGATTTTCAAAACACCATGCAAATTATGCAATTCATTGACTAATGCAACAAACGCAGCTATCGCTCAAATAGAAATTGCACAGAAAACGGTATTAAAGGTAATACTCAAAAAACATAAACTAACCGACACAGACCAAATATTTAAAAGCTGTGACGTACTTGATATACGCCAATTATATGTTAAAACACTACTAAACTACATTTTCGACCAAAAAAACAAACCCCAACAAACACAAAATATCACTAATAGACCGGCCAGACAAGCGTACAAAGAAAACATAAAAACTCCGACGGTAAACACTACCTTTGGACAAAGACACCATAAATACCACGCTATTAAAGCATTCAACAGTCTTCCACTTGAAACAAAAATTGAGGAAAATAAAAATAAATTCAAACACAAAATAAAAAAATGGATTAAAGAACAAAAAGACAATATTACCAAAATACTATAACATAAAAGAATAAAACATATACACGCAACACAAAAAAAATATATAAAACACGCAACACGCACAAACACATATATCATTATAAATGCCGATTTACATTCTCTTTTGATATTTTTCTTTTAGTGTTATAATTATATTTTAATTTTTAATCTTTATTTTTTATTTTAAATTTATCTTTATTTTAATGTTGTTTTTCTTTTATTTTTTTTTAAATGTATAAATTCTTAAATTATAAAATGGGGGCCTCAGCACGGGTAAACAACCCAGTGAGGCCAACATTACTAAATTGAAATATGAAATATTGTAAAAAAAATGTATCAACAATAAAAAATAAAAAAAAATAAAAAATGCCAACAATAATGAAAATTATTATTATCATTTTAAATTTATAATTATAAAACTGACCATGTGACACTGTGCGAAATTTTGACCAACGCGGGGCGTAAACGAAATGTTTTGGGCTATAGCCGCGCCCACTAGAAACGCCCATAACTGATATTATTTTCAAGTATTATGTCGTCTTAACAATCAACATCATTTCGTAAAAAAACTTTTGATTTTCCATTCCGCATTATGGGGCTGACAGATTACGTTATACGCATCATGGCTTATATGCTGAAATAGGCCAAGCCACGAGCATACAGCGCGCTTATGGCGTGGTCTGTCACAGACTTTATGTGCTCAATTTTCCGCCATTTTGTAAAAGTGAATACTAACGCCATCTATCGAAACAAATTATCTGATAGTATTATTGTCCCAGCGTCTGGACGATGTAGGCCCTCTGATTGGTCAAATTAACATTGTCTGTTTCGGGTAACTTGAATATTAAGACACGATTCCATACTAAAATAGGATCGCCTCATAATAATACGAGATTTCTTCAAAAGCATCGTTTCTGCTCATATAATTTTTGGATAATATCGAAGAAAATATGTTTTAGAAAGTTCATAATCCATTGGATTAATTACATTACAATGAAAATTCTCCACAGTTACGTGATTATGTTTGACGTTTATAAAAATTCACGCGTTTCTTCAAGATGGCCGACAGAGCGCACCTCTGGCGGTTTAAAAACGAACCAAATGCCTGGCGCGAATATTTAAATATGCAGCTCACAATACTTGACTACTTACCATTAACAAGCGTTTTATAAGAAGATTTCTTCTGGAAGCTTATCACTTTGTAATGGCATTTATCATTATTATTTATATTTTTTTTCTTATTAATTATATCTGATTTTATATTGGCATGTTTTCTAATTTCTAAAATTTCAAAATTATTTATTTACGATGCTTTATATCCTGAGTGAAGTATTTTAAGACCTGAATTTTTATCGAAAGTGTGATCATTATTCAAAAGATTATTTGCAAACTCAGATTCACTATTTCCATTTATAGCCTTGCGATATTCTTTAGTTCTGACTTCAAAGTTTCTATTGGTTCTACCTTTGTAAAAGATTATTAAGAATATATTTCTTCATTGTTATTAGTGTAAAACGCCAGTTGAATGGTACCAGGATTGTTTATATATATATAATTTTAGAAGTATCGTTATCCACAAACAGAATTCTACGCCATTGTTTATTTCTATCTTTAGAAAGACCGTTTGAAGAGAATGTGTTTAATTTTTTTATTTAGTATTTCAACTATCAATTTATTAGAATAACCGTTATTAAATGCTATTTGTCTTATGAATATATTGTTTTATGGTTATATGCTATTTCTAAATTTTAGAAATGAGGAAACATATTAATATAAAAGCAGATATAATTAACAAGATTTTTTTTATAAACTCTCTTTTAAATATTTTCCCACTCAACTGGTCTTTCCCGTCTAACGATATTGTAATTCCTAATTATTATAAACCCAGCCTACTCTTACCCCTCCCCCCTCCTTCCACTTCTTCTTTCCCAATTGCAATCTATATTTAATTTTTGACTTCGGTGTATACACAATAAAATGTAAACATTATATTTATTTATTTATTGGACAATTTGCATAGCGCCGCTTTTGTGAGATATCACCACAGGGGCGCTATATTATAATAATCTACCTTTATATATAGATTTTTACTCTCCTGATAAAGGTGTGTATATAATCTAGCTTTAAACTTTATTAGATACAGTAACAGTAGTAGGTAAAGAATTACCACCAGTTGGAGTAAAATTAACACCTTTTAATTAAACCGACGCTAATGTCATCGCACAATTACCCTCCTTTTATTCATAAACACGGGTACAATTAATCAATATGTAATAATCTATTATTTAAGTCAACTTTGTTAAAACTATCTTTAATTGTGACAAACTAAACGATATTGATTTAACTTATAGACATTGACGGTTGTAACACATATTCAAGCACTGCAAGTCTCCTATGAGCTAATTATATTAGGTACGATAACAGTTAATATCAGTTGTAGATATGTAGTCAATAATAGTGTTTCATTTGAAATAATCCATCACAAATACGTAAAATTTCATTTATTCAAACAACTGTCATTCTTATTATGCGTAAATTTAGCATGTTATTATTAATTAACTCCTTCCTGTTCCGTGTTTTAACAATATATATACTCACCCTCTCTCTGTGAATGTTCTAATATCTATCTATTAAATGTAACTGTTGTTAATATCACTTAAAATGGGCGAAGCCCAACGTAGAGCCGCCCGCAGGGCCTAGCAGAAAAAAACCCGCGGAGCGGGTTTTTAACTGCTAGTTATTATTATTGTATCTATTTTATAGAGGTCGCTTCTGACGAAAGTTGCTCCCAGTAAAAGCCCTTGAATCTAATGAGTTTTTTATTGGTTTTGTTTATGAAGGCGAATATTTTCTTACGTATGAATATTTTACTTAGCAAGCGGATAATAAAACTGAAAGTATTTCTTCTCCTACACCTCAATTTAAGTCGATGTACTGAATACAGGCCGGTCGTAAAATGTGCCTGCATTATTTACTTGGAAAAGAGGGTACGTACTTTTGAGTTGCGATCAAGTTTCGTGTACGGTATTATATTGTAATATTATGTACTTGGTTCAAATTTCTTACCACTAAACTAATTTATTTCCCACGTTTACGAGTATAATACTTTTTTTATTACAGTGACAGTACTTTAAAAACTGTACACACAAAATATGATAGTGAATTATTTGTTAGTCCTCCTCACTAGGGTGACCTGTACTGAGGCGTACTAAATTTATTCATTTCTATTTTATGTGTTTTCTATGGAGTTTTTTCATTGATCTCTTTTAGCCAGATTTTTGTTCTTGATTTGTAATCATTAAACTTTTCTATTCGCTTTATATCTGGAGGAAGGATGTTGTGGGATGTGTTTTGTGAGAAAACAAATGTAGTTTCTTTGTCTGAATGTGGTTTTATGACTTGGAATATTTTATGCGATTATGATTTTATCTAGTGTAATGAATACGCAGTGTTGTAGAGGATTCAGTATTTTTGAATAGTTTCATTAGTATATTTTTAGCATATATTTATTGTACATTTAGCACATAAAAACTATTGAAAATTTCAATCGAAGGCGTTCTTATGGGTACTTTCAATATGGTTTGTATTATTCCTTTTTGAATTGTGTTCTGTTTATGTATATACTAAGACACCGCAGATCCCCATCCTATAATTCCATATTCAATTCGAGATTGACATTAAAGCTTAATAGACTTTTTCATGTCCTTTTTATTTACCATATTTCTCAAATTATTAAAGAAATTTTACAACGTGACTTAGCATGGGTTGTTTGACAGAATTTGAACAATTCATCAAATTTCAAAGTTAACATTCAAGTTCTGTGAAAGCTCTTTTCATGATCTGTTACTATTTCAGATCTGCGAAAAGACTGGCTCATAATGATAGAATAACAGAATTTGAATAGTATTTTCAAAGAACTTGAAAATTAACGTTGAAATTTGATGAATTGTTCAAATTCTGCGTAACAACCCGTCCTTAATCTGAATTCTGATTTGAATTATGTATCGCATTGAAAAGAATTATTTCAGTAGTGTGTCTGTGTGTCACTTTGGTTCAATAAACTGTTGATCTGGGATTTTCTTTAATTTTCAAAATTGGAACTGATTGTTGAACCATTCAGAGAAGTAGGTACCAAAATTAATTACAATTTTTTGTGTCATTTTTTTCCAAATGTCGTATTTTTTAAGTTTAATGGTCAATATATAGTAAATATATTTTTATAAATACTCTCAGCTTCAAAAATTTGACAATTATAATATCCCATAATTTTGCACGAGTGTGCGCTAATATTTCACTAAAATGAAATGACCAAAATTATATTTATTCCTTACGTAATTTTAAACCTTTTTTATTTTTTCTTATAACACATATTAAAAATGTAGGACAATGACTCTTTGCCTATTTAAATGGACGTTTCAAAGATCTGAAGGGACCTGCTACGTAGGTACCTATATATTTTTAAATATACCTACCTAACATATCTGTATGTAAATAATCAAATTAGACAATTAACTAGTAATAAATTGTACAGGGCACTTGAGATAATTTTTCACGAAAACGGCGCTATACAAATTATCCAATTATTATTACCTACCGAGCGAGACGCGCGGAGCTCATCGGTGAATATGATGAGAGAGGTAGAGGGGGGAGATTCGGTGTGGGTCCCATGGACCCACAACGCCACTCAAGGGTTAACTTGTAGCAGTTTCGCCCGTTTAAGTACCTACCTTACCGACAGTCAGCATTCTCAAGTTGCCGTCTTGTTTTGCGAACTACTCTGAAGGGCGCTGCGCTGCATTGAATTGTTGGTTCTGTCAGTTGTGGTTCGAAACTCGTGTGACAAGGAACGGTGAAAGGCTTACCGACCTTGGCGGACCCTGAATTTACGTAAGAGGCCCTTTTAATTGATATTGACATATTTTTAGTTTATTAGGGATTACACTGATAATTTATAAATTTGTTCAGAATTATCTAATTCTGAGCTGGCGCCCATTTATTCTTATAGCATCATTTATTCTTTGTAAAATCTTCAACTGACATGACTTGCATTTTAACTATCGAGCATTTCTGTCTCGACACGCTTTGAGATATAACCTTTATATTGAGTCTCTTGTCTCTTTTATTATTTCCTAGAGCTATGTGTTAAGAAACCGCATTTTATAAAATAAATCTTATATTTGTTATAAGAGTTTTATTACTGGTGCAAGCATTTAATCTACCCACATATATGTTGAGTTCCTTTTGAGAAGTATTCAATACAGGTAAGATCAAATGTTACAAACTAAGAACCCATTTTCTATTATGTTGTGCTCCCCATAAACTAAACGCATACGATAATATAAGATAACATATGGATGAAGATTTTGGGTTCGGCCCGAATCTTGCATAACCATTAAAAAACTATTGTAAGAGATATTATCATTTTTTTAAAACCCCAATTACTTTCGCTCGTATTTATTGTACGTGTCGTTATATAATAGTATATTATATTACGTCCTTTCAGGCAGTGACAGATATCCAAAGTAAAAAAATTGTTAAACTTAGTATTCAACACAAAGTCTACATCAGGCATGCCCAACCTGCATGCGGCCCAACTGAACATTTTTTGTATCCCAAAACGAGGTGTTAAGCTTTCTTTGTTTTGGATTTTTGGTATTCATACAAAAAAAAAATCATTCTTGTAAATTTATCACATTTAAATTATGTTTTGTGAAATAAGAACAATCTTGTTATTAGACCTCGGACTCTCAATGGGGGTTTTGATTTATCGCTTGAAAGGTGCCAGGCGCATTCCCTCACTAGGAATTTATTTTCGCAATCAATTCACACCGGTATATTTTTTCCGCACATTTCTCGGAAGATCGAACGAAATCGCATTACAGGAGGTATGGGCAATATATTAAATTATTAATAATTTTATACGCCATTACTGCAAAATAACGGGCATACCAAATATCTTGAACAGATACGTACCACTTGATGTAGATATGTGTTTTAAAATAGTTTTTTCATGACTTCCAGGGTCGACTTTGGCAATTTTTTTTTCTCCATTCATAAAATATATTTGAATTCAGTTTTTTACATGCTTTTCGACTTCCACACTAGACACATGCCCGTGTATGGTAGTCGAAATTTGTGTATAATTATATAAATGTAATACATGACTCATTTGTTAATATATTATTTTGTGAAATTCAATGTATTTGTAAAATAGGTAATACTTTAACTGAAAATAAGAAAGAGATGAAAATAAAGATTAATTAATTATTTTAAACAAAATTTTAATGAAAAAAAGAATAATAAAGCAAATGAACTTAATTTATTATGTCTCCCCCCCCCCCTTCATAAATAACCAATTCTGAATATATAATATTAGGTAGATGATCACATACAGGAAAGGAGTTGAAGTAGGTGAATCTTGTAAAAATAAAGATAAAAATAAGGTAGGATACAAATAAAAATAATAGAAAATGTTATCATAACTATAATTAACAAAAAATGTTAAAGTTGCCTCTAAAATCATGCAAAGATGAATTCTGTAATTTGTTTTTTATTTTAATTATTCTGTTTGGTCGGGTATTTTAGCCCCAAGCCCATGTTTAAGCTTGGTATAAAATACTCCTCGCAGCCGTTCCTCTTAAGGCTGTCATTGCTCTAACTATGGGTAAACCGATAGAAATTTCTTGTGGGCTTGTCTGTCTACCCAAAGTTAGGTCAATTTGCCCTTTGGTGTAATTGATCTAACTGTGGGTAAACCGATAGATATTTCTTGTGTGCTTGTCTGTCCACCCAAAGTTAGGTCAATTTGCCCTTTAAGGTGTAATTGATCTAAATATGGTTAAACCTATCGATATTTCTTGTGGACGTGTCTGTCTACTCAAAGTTATGTCAATTTGTCCTTTAAGGTGTAATTGATCTAACTATGGGTAAACCGATAAATATTTCTCGTGGGCTTGTCTGTCTATCCAAAGTTAGTTCAATTTGCCCTTTAAGGTGTAATTGATCTAACTATGGGTAAGCCGATAGATATTTCTTGTGGGCTTGTCTGTCTACCCAAAGTTAGGTCAATTTGCCCTTTAATGTGTCATTGATCTAACTTTGGGTAAACCGATAGAAATGTCTTGTGGGTTTGTTTATCTGCCCAAAGTTAGGTCAATTTGCCCTTTAAGGTTTAATTGATCAAACTATGGCCAAACAAACACGCACATAATATGGATTTTTCTTAAGTTATGTAAATTTTCCCTATAAGCTGAAATTGATCAAACCTTTTCGAATATCGATATTTTTTCTAAAAGATAATCATTTACATTGGTTTACCTGGGGCGTAGGAGTTGGGTCTTATGTATGTAAATTTGTGTAATTTTATTTCTTTGTAGAAGTACTCAAAGAACATTTTCACTTTAATCGACAGAAATCGGTTTTCTTTTCCGATGTAAATAACTTATTCTTCCATTTATATCCAGATATTCGACTGTCCTCCAATTATATTTCTTTATAATTCAAATTAATTTTGTGAGGGTCTTTTGTCACAGTTGAAGTGATTCTTAGAATATAAATTCAAGGCACATGGATAAAAAAATATATTTTCGTTATTTTTTCATTAGTTTTCAACAACCCTATGCCACATGTTGATATCCGAACAATGGCTTATGCTTTACACAAGTGATAAGATAACCCTTAAAATCTCTACCCACCACCCTAAGGTGCAAGTATTTTACAGAAATTTGACATTTTTATCAATTTTAACAATGGTGTTAAATGTAACATTGTTATCAAATTTAACAATGGTGTTAAATGTAACATTGTTATCAAATTTAACATTGTTATCAAATGTAACAATGGTGTCAAATGTAACATTGTTATCAAATGTAACAATGGTGTCAAATGTAACATTGTTATCAAATGTAACAATGGTGTCAAATGTAATATTGTTATCAAATATTATTTAAAAATATTACATTGTTTGGTATCAAATGTTGTTGTCAAATGTAACATTGATATCAAATATAACATTGCTATCAAATGTAATATTGTTATCAAATGTAACAATGTGATCAAATAAAACATTGTTTTAAAATGTAAAGTTGTTATCAAATATAACTTTGTTTAGTGACTTGAGTAGTGGGGCGGGTAAAGAAAATCTGATAAAAAATAACTAAAAACTACCGGACCGATTTCTTTGAAAAGTAAAAATTTGTTCTTATTAGTGCAAGGAGGGTTTAGAGAGTAGTTCGAATTGTAGAAGATTTCGGGTATGCCAGATGAAGATTTTGTACTGGAATGAGATATGAAGTCGAAATAATTTAGTTTTTTAATAATAACAATAATTTAACAATACATTATCGAATGGTAGGAACAGTCGGGTATGCCCGAGGAAGACTTTACGCATTATTTCTGCACTGGAATGAAATACGTAGTCGAATTGAAGTCGATATTGTGTCATTTTTTCACAGTAAAAATAATATTACATGAAGTAGAAAAGACACGAATCAAATAATTATTTGTGATAACGAATAGTTGAAGAAGTCGAGTACGCACGGGAAGACATGGCACGATCAAGTGAAACAAATACTTAATACAATAATAGTATTTCCACATTAACGATCTTACTAAAAAAACGTAGTGAAAATTTTATTCTATTGATAAGCGACCGTTTATGTGAAAACATTACTAATATAAAAACTGACACAAAATAGTTCATGGAAAGATGTATAGATCGTTTACACAGGCAAAGAGGGTTGTTTGTCTGTTATATAAACAATCCCCATGTTTGTTTCTCATCGAATTTTCGAATATTTCCAATGTTTTTTAAATGAGATATATATTTCATCTTTTTGAAGATGTCGTAAAAACAAAAATCATTTTAAGAAACTAGATAAAATTACCGTTCAGATTTTGTATTTGAAAAAGACTTTGAAATTTATGAATTGGAATATTTTAATTTCAAACACATTCCTTTTATTTTATTTTTGGATTAACTCAATGAGTAAAACCTCAAATTGTAATATTTAATGATCGAAAACAATATTAGCGATTCATAAACGAAAATTTGAAACAAAAAAAGATACGGTCATATCTAGTACTCGTACCCTTGCCTTGCCGGGGCACAGCTCTACCAACTGAGCTAATGTGATCCTATCTCCTTCGGTCATATTTAACTGCATGATACTTCGAATAAGAACTACCAACATTGTATTCATTTTCTCACCGCACTTTATGTATGATCGCAAGATTCAACCTGAACTAAATGCAATCTAGACAGTGTCTTAGGTAAATATATCTTATTTTTATTTTAATGTGCGACATCTATTGACTTTTTCCGCAATTCTAGGATGAATATTTTATTTTTGGAATAACTGAGTTAGTAAAACCTCAAATTGTAATATTTAATTATTGACCACAATAATAGCGATTCTTAAACGAAAATTTTAAAGAGAAAAATCAGAAAGAGATACGGTCACATCTAGGACTTGAACCCAGGACCCTTACTTTGACGGGTACTGCTCTACCAGGAGCTAATACCCTATCTCCTTTGGTCATCTTTTTCTATTTTTTCTATTTCAAATATTATTTTTTGAATCGCTAATATTATCTTTAATAATTAAACATTCCTTTTATTTAGGGAATCTGAAAAAAATTGACACCTCACTTTCAATCTTGCCAAAACAAAAAAAAACAATTCCCAGAAAATAACAACAACAAAAATTAGATTTTGAATTCATTGTTATTTCTATAATTTACATCATACCTACACATATGTAAAACATTTATCTTATTAAAAAACATCACTTTCAAAGAATTCTTAATAAATGCACGCGGTAATAGTCAGTTAAAGAATAATGTGTCCTCGAACTTGCACTCGAATCTAAACGTTTAACAGTATTTAAGTATTTAGTAAGGCTGTTAAAGTGCACCCAGTTGAGAGGTACATTAGAATTCACAACCTCAAATCTTTACCCCGAACCATTCCCCCGAATTCCTCGATCAATGCCGGGTACACGTCAGGTAATGTTATATAAAAACCACCAGTTTCGTCTCAACCAATTATTTCAAAATTTTCGGGAACGTTTTAGGTATTTTAATGTAAACTTAAAGCGCTGTATTCTTTCTTTCTGACACTGTTAAAATTTACACTGTAATACAAAATGAGATGAGATATGAAACCATGTCTGGTTGGAAGATATTATATTTCTAAAAGAATATCTCCCAAAATTGACCAATAACAAGAAAAATATCACTCGCCAATAATATTTAACCCATTTACTGCCACGGCTGATTCACACTCCCCTGTTACGCGTGTCACTCACCTCTGCCATTGAAAACAGTGCTTATTTCAGTGCAGGTATCTCTCACAGTATTAATTAAAAGCTCCTTTGTCGTCTGAAATATCGCGTAATGAATACGGCTGACGACGCACGTCGCACGGACGGTACCTGATGTGAATAAATTACCTTATGAATAATGATGTCATTTTTATAATTTGTTTAAATTTTATATTTTATGTAACTATTTTGTGTACGTACTTATTTTATTTATTATTACTTTTCGACTTTACATTTAATACGTGCATAATAATATAAATAGGGGCTGCACGAGAATTTAAGTTGCCATTCTGCTTGCCAGGTCGCACATTAATTCCTAACTAGACATAAAGCCTGTTATGGAATTATTTTTTTGGTGTGTAACAACATATGGAGTTGAGTTGTAATGTTTTGTGATTATTGTCATTTAAATTTACTGTCCATTGTTTAATAATACTTAGTGTGGGGTTAGGAAAAAAAGTTTTTTTTTTATATATCAAATGAAAAATACAATTTGTAAAACACCACTTTTATTTTGAATTAATATTAACAGCCAACCAGGTTTCGCTTAGCTCAAGCTTCATCAGGGCTTATTATATCAACTGTTGATATAATATAATAAGCCCTGATGAAGCTTGAGCTAAGCGAAACCTGGTTGGCTGTTAATATTAATTCAAAATAAAAGTGGTGTTTTACAAAGTGTATTTTTCATTTGTTATATAATGTCACATCACAAAGTGTTTGCTTCCTTCGATAATTTTTATTTATAATTTTATTTACTTAATATTTAAAATGAAGTATCAATGACATCTAATTGGTGGATAGCGACATCAGTTTACATCAATTCCAGCTTTCTTGACGCTAAGGAAACCAAATACAAAGAATTGAATGAAGGGTAAAAACTTTTACATCCAAGATGGCGGACAATGAAGGTTCCAAATTCAAACTCAAGCATTCTGACCCCATATGGCCGGACTCGTTACGTAACAAAGCATTCCCGATTTTACGTAATAAAATATTTCCGTCTGCCCGTTTTATATTTCAATATTTTTTATCTGATTTTTCTGTAACTGTCCTAAGCCAACATTTGAAGAAGTAAGTATTTGGCTATTCAGATATGGTTACTAAACATAACTTTAGACCACAAACATTGAAAGTAACATTGATATGTGGTCTCTTGTCCGATGCGCAAATATGCCGAATTTCTTTTTTGTGTGACGTAAATAAAACTAAAAAAAATGTTTATTCGTCTTCGTCGGGTTTTAAACCCACGTCCAAGCCGCCAAGAAGTTCAGAGCCGAGGAGCTTACCACTCTGACGAGTCGTTGTCGAATTCAATCGGTTCGTCCAACAGTGGAGTATTTTCAAAAACTTGGAATACCCTTTAAAATGTGTGGAAGTTTTAAAAATTTTATCTGTTTCTGATCATCGTTAACCACTCGAGCGATTGGTGTATACATGTATATAGATTAAAACATTGTTATACATATACATATATAACAATGTTTTATATAAGAATTAACTCATGCTATTCCTCAAAATATTACTATTGAAACATATGAAACTGCTTACTGCGGTTTAAAGCTACCGTATTCACCTATATTTTACCTTTTTCCCATATGTTTAGGTTCTATAAATTTGGCACAATTATGTATAATAAATATGTAGAACATTTTGACAGGTCCACCAAAATTATCAATCAACATCACAAATTGTACGAATTGAAAAGGAATCTATGACAAAAATATCCAAATTCCTGTGGGAATTAACTCTCGACCTCACGAAGACGCCAAATATCTCTAGATTAAAATATTCTCATTGGAAACAATCTCTAACAAAAAAAATCTGCTGCCAAAATATTAAATCTTTGTCGAAAAACATCACGACAAGCCTCTACTATGTTTGAAGGTACATTATGTTTGCTACGTCTTCCTCTGTTTGATCCATCGCTTTGGTCTAATGTCCTTTTCGTTCCACTTTGTCCATCCGTCACCAAAACACGGACACAATAGCTTGTGAGAGAATATGTCCTAGTCTCTGGGACCTATTCTTCGCCCAGGATCCGAGGCCCGTAATGGGACCCCAGATTACCCAGCGAATAATAACAATACTAACAATAGCGGCAGGACCGAACAAAGGACAAGCTGTTTCGAGTTTTTGGCCCCTACAAAAAACTCCTCATGAAAACCCATTTCATTGTAAACTATTCAAATTACGCTTTTTGTAAACGTCTAGAATTGTCAATTTAAAAATATAAATACCTATCGTCTTTACGAACAGGTTCAAACAACTATTATAAAAATGTGGTTCAAACGTACCACACGATCGTACTAGAATTAGTCATTAAATGACATTGATAATGTAACGAAAATTTGCGTTTAATGTTGTGTTAGACGGTAATAATAAAAGTATGGGAAACAAAGAAAGTGATGCATTTCCATATTATAAACCAACTAGTTAACCATATTGCCGTTTCTCCGCTGGGGTAGACAGAGATGACGGACCACCAAACGAATCGGTCTTTCTTCAGTCACATTCACACATCACCTCATACACCATTCTGTTATTCTGACTCTTTACATGACCCGGCTCAAGTATTTGGTTCACTTGATCATACCATGTCCTAGAAGGGCGTCCCAGGCTTCTTCTAACATTTACAAGCGCATCATTTATTCTCCTTAAACTCCTTTCTTCGTTCATCCGCTCTACATACCAAATTCATAAATTTTAGCGTCCCTTTCTTAACCTTACGTCAGCCTTCGCAGATTTCCACATTTTTCACATGGTTTTACCACACATTTGCCTTACGGATCTCATTTATAGAGCATTCAATCTACTTTCATCCTTCCTCTGCCAGTTCCACGCCTCGATGTCGTACATCAGGATTGGTATCAGCCCTTTCATTGTGGACTATCAGTTATGTATGTATGTTTTCCCGCTTATTTTTGAAGAAGCTCGTGCACCTTTTTGCCATTTGGCGCCCTGGGTATCGATTGGGCAATCGCCGTCGAAATTACATACATAGGTCGACGTTCTTATTCTTGAGTTTCGTCGAAGGCACACACTCACATACGCCAAACGTCAAAAGTCATTTCACTTGTTTGTTCGAGTGGAATGACTTCGTCGAGAATTGAGGCCCTTTTTACACGCTTAATCGTATATACATAAGATCCAGCCCTGAATAAGGGCCCGACGAAAGGCCTGCATTACTGGGAAGCCCGACGCTTTCCTCGGAGACGCTAAACGGGGCCAACCGGCGCTGCTCCCGGTGGAAAATGGAAAATTCCCCTTTGACATTGTCGCCGACACGGGGACTAAAATGGGAACTAAGCCCTCGCTTTACTCGCTATTGTTTTACGGGTTCTGTTTGTTTCCTTCCGTCTTCTCGTGGCTAGGGACTAGGGATCACTATGGTTATATATGTTTTTAATTACGAGTTGAAAATTAAGAATACTCTTTTGCGAACTGTCAAAGGTATATTTTGTAATAACATAAGTCTGGCAGAGGCCTAACATTTACATATTTAGATAACAATATCTATGATATATGAGATTAAAAATTTAGCAAAGAGTTATTTTTTTCAATTTTATTTCATTTTCGGTTCTATCCGACTTCATTACAATTCGTTTGATAACTTTATTCTTATTTAATGATTGAAATATTCGAAACATATAAAATAATGACGTATTTTCGTATTTTTTATCTATTGACTTGTTTGATGATGCTTACATTGTGAGCAGAAAATTAGTGATAACCTTTGAAATCATAATTGCAAATTATATGAAGACAAACCTCTGTGTCTGAGAGTTTTTAGACTCAGAAACAGATATGTACACATTTACTTTTTTAAACTAGTCAAATTATTTTTTAAGTGTAGTATAAATTTGTCTCGTGGCTCCTGCTTTTTGTAAGCTAAATACTGTAGCATAATAAATTTTAATTAGGTCCTTTAATGAAGGGTACAAACGTAATTTTAATATTTTTGAGTTATCTGTAACACGTGTGCGTGTTTGCATTTTAAGTTGAATAATAACATTTTTAAATTACCTGGGTACTTTTATAGTTCCACGGTACTCACGATAAGGAAAATATGTTCAGGGCTGAGTTAAACATTAGCGCAGATTGAACGTGATACCATGGGTATAGAATAGTGAAATTGTTAACATTAGCAGATCGATTGGCGTAACTACAGATACGAGCACGATCGCGCTGCTGACAGCCAAACCTATGTTGATAACACAAAAAATCAGAATTCGATATACGTTGGCAACACTGGCATCTCTCTATCAATTGACATTCCAAAACCCACATTATAATATACATGTACAAGCTGTTAAAAGAATACAAAACAAATTCTTACGTTTTATAAATTTTAAAATGGGTATTCCAGCAATTATGTTGAACTACAACACTCTGTTAAATTATATGAATTTACTCAAATTGTCAGACAGAAGAATTTTCACTGACTTGGTATTTCTATATAAAATTCTAAATCATTTCGTTGATAGTCCGGTATTGCTAGAATTGATAAGCTTCCGGATTCCACAACGCAGTACTAGAAGTCAGGATTTGTTTCAGTGCAGATATGCTGGGACTAACTCCCATATATATTCCTCTTTGCCCAGAATACTGATGGAGGGAAACAATTATACCAAGTCAGTGGACATCTTCAACTTATCTTTAAACAAATATAAAATGGTGATAATTAAGCAATTCAGTTATGTACAATAAATAATGTTTATTTCTAAAAATTCGCATATAAAAGCCCCAAAAAAGGAGGTTAATCATAGACATATGAATATTAGTAGACCTGCCCTAAGTGATTAAAAGCGTATTATCCCCACTCCCCATACCGGTTCCATTGGAGCCGGCTGTGCTCGCGTATGGCCTCAAGTGAAATTTGAAAACGTGACGTCATCATTCTTGTGCGAACTATGGTCGAGGCATCATCGGTTCATTTTACGAAATAACACTGCAAAATGTTGACTTGTGATATGAAAACTTGTAAAAATAGATGTGAAAAAGAGAATAAACCCAATTGTCGTATTACATTCCATAAGTAAATATTCCATATTCACACGATAAAACTAACGAAACAAGAAGTGAAATCAAGTTTAAAGTCGCTAGACATAAACAAAGGTGCGGGTCACGATGGAATTCCGGCGTTTTTCCTTAGATCTGCTGCGTCGTCACTGTGTGTGCCGCTTACCATAATATTCAATAAATGTCTGAGTGATGGGGTTTTCCCTGGCAGGTGGAAGCTGGCCTACATCATACCGGTTCACAAGGGTGATTCGCGTCAACGAGTGGAAAACTACAGGCCAATATCCATTCTCTCAGCGATCTCTAAACTATTGGAAAGACTTGTCCATACTAATATATATCCTCAGCTTACTGCCAAAATTACAGACCAACAACACGGGTTTGTCAAAGGCAAATCTACCGTGAGTAATCTACTTATTTACTCTAATTTTTTGTTTACTAGCATGGATCGAGGCCATCAGGTAGATGCAATTTACTGCGATTTCAAAAAGGCTTTTGACAAGGTTGATCACCTTATTCTTATCAAAAAAATTATGTATAACGGAATTAGGGGAAACTTATTACGTTGGTTCATCTCATATTTAACAAAAAGACAGCAAGCTGTATCGTTACGAGGACATACTTCCGTATGGGAACCAGTTACTTCTGGCGTACCACAGGGATCAATCCTAGGACCGCTTTTATTTATACTTTTTATTAATACAGTTTCTGAATGTTTCATGCATTGTTTATTTCTCTTGTACGCCGATGACATAAAAATATTTGCTATTGTTAGAAATTTGAATGATTGTCTGCTCATCCAACGAGACTTAGTAAGGTTCGAAGCGTTTTGCAATGAAAACAAAATTTACCTAAGTTACAATAAATGTTAACAAATAAGCTTCACTAAAAATCATAACGCTATTATACACAATTATTATATAGGCAACTATTCACTAGATCGTGTATACTGTATAAGGGATCTTGGCGTACTTTTTGATTCCAAACTTCATTTCGATGCGCACATTAAAAACATTGTGAATAAAGCTTACTGCATGCTAGGCTTTGTTATCAGAAACAGCCGCGTATTTCGAAAGCCTGAAACCTACCTTCTGCTTTACTATACGCTGGTCCGTTCTCAACTTGAATACTGCACCTCCATATGGACTCCACTTTACGATATCTATAAAGAAAATATTGAAAGTATCCAGAAGAAATTTCTGCGTTACCTCAACCACAGAATGAGCGCACCTAAACGGGGATACACAAATATGCTCTCGAAATATAACGTCTCCACTCTTACTAACCGGCGAACTTACCTTGACCTAATGACCTTGTTCAAAATCTGTAACAACTTTATCGACTGTCCTGGCTTACTCAATCTAATAAACTTTAAAATACCACTCAGAACGACGAGGCTTAACGACTTATTCCATATTAGCCGGACGCGCACAAATGCTGGTGTCAGAGATCCAATCAGAAGAATGTGCGAATTGTATAATAAAAACCAAAACCTGAAGGATTCCGACATATTTTTTGATACATATAGTACTTTTGGCAGGAAATTGAAGTCTGTTTTACTATAAAAAAAAGAAAATGTGTACTTACTTCATTCACTATACTCTTTAAGTACTTTTTATGATCTATCTCTAAACTTGTTTACAAAATATGTGTACACTTTTATTTGATACTGAGCATTATCTATATACAAATTTTTTACCTTATTTACATGTAAAAAAATATTTAAAATTGTTATCTACCAGTCAATCAGTGAGAAATAGTTAGGATGCAGGCGAATTCTCAAGTTATTGTTTTACAAAATTATCTTTTAATTACTGTCTGTATCTGTGTTTTCTCCTTAAATAAATAAATAAAAATAAATAAAAGTAAGCATTATTTTACTTTATTTTAAGCTTATTCACACCGTATTATATGGATCAGTTTTAGAAACATATACTATCACATCACAATGTAGCGATTCTCAAGTGTGCTCATCGTTGTTTACTGGGGTAAGTAAATTATGAAACATTTGTAAAAGTGTCTTAACTAAATACTCTGAAACTAACTACGACTCTGCAAACAGAAGAAATTTACTTTGCCGAATTTGGACTTCGCAAATTAGTTCATAACGTGGCGAGTAATTTGCGCTCCCATGTAAAAATGTCTATTCATTCAAAAGCAGATTTTACTTTTAAGAACTAAATGGTGATATTATAATGCGAGATGCCTATTTACTGTCAGATTGATTTATTGACGAATCACAGTCAGCTTAACCCCCTTCGTTCTTCAACAGTTGATTTTACCCCTCGCCATTATCTTCTCGTCTATTAATTCCTATGTCTGTGAGGTTAATTAATAAATAAATAAAACGTCAGATGGCTACGTAAAAGTTAAAAATACTAAGAAATTGACAATTTCGAATTACTTACTTGTAAATAATCCAATAACTCTTTTAGAAAATTGAATGGATTTGTTTGTTTTACGTTTAAAAAGTTGGAAAATTGAATGCACTCGTAATAATTGTATGAATTTGTGTGACATGTCGCAGCAGTGTAAGTGGATAGATGGCTCGAAGCATGATCTAATTTTCATCAAAAATATCCAGCGTGTATTTTTTAACCTTGTTACTGGATATAACCGATCGATCGGTGTTCACTCTCCCGGAGGATATTTGATAGGTCACACGTGTTGAAAATTTATAAGTGCTAAACAGGCACGTTATGTTGTACCGAAACAAATAGTGTTACGCGGCCACACTCGATGAGATTACTCCTGGGGGCGAAGGCAGTGGTGTCACACATTTTCTGTAAAAATGGGTTATTTCAGTAGAGATGAAAGGAAATAGTGATTTTCATTTTTCATAACAACGGACATTTAGAGGGACATGGCATATCGGTTTGCATTTAGTATTGGATTGCAGATGGAAAACTTTTCACTTGTATTTATTAATTTATTAACTCCCTTTTTAGGGGCTTTCACGTATAAATAGAAAAAAATATATATTAAGGCCCGTAGTAAGTTTTCAAAGATGGTTTGAAAATGAGATGGGTGAATACGAATGTTAGACGAAGCGTGCTAATATTAAAAAATAACGATAATAATGGTGATTATATTTGCTAAAACACGACTCGTTTGAAATAGAGCGAAAATCTCTCGACAAATGATTTAGTTGCATTTCAAGATAAGAAGTGAAATTTAACATGCCTTTAACATATTAAATAACAAATCAAAACGTGCCTTTGATAATATTTGGAGCTTTCTTTGCAATTTTTTTCAACCGAGGGAATTTCATATAATTAACGTTTCGGCATAAAAAATGTACTGATATTAATTTTAAAAATATTGAAACTTAAACTTAAAGAGTTGACGAGAAACTTGGTATAAATCAGTAGAATTTGGGTATGCGGTGGCTTAATACAGAACATAACTATACTTAACTAAACCACCTCAGTAATAATTTTTGTATTTTTTAAATGATAAATTAAAGATGTCCACTGACACGGTATAATCATTTCCCTCCATTAGTATTCTGGGCAATGAGGAATACATATGGTAGTTAGCCCCAGAATTTATGCACTGAAATAAATCCCGACTTCTAATATTACGTATTAGAATATGAAAGTTTATCAATGCAGGCAATTCTGGACTATCAAATGCATTATTTTGAATTTTATGTAGAAATACTAAGTCAGTGAAAATCCTTCCGTCCAACAATTGAAGCATATTCATTTAATTTAAAAGAGTTGTAATTCAACAAAATTGCTGGAATACCCATTTTAAAACTTGGGAAACGTAAGATTTTTTATCTTTTGCGACACTGAAAAATGTATACTGTTCAATGCATTATACAACAATGAGGTTTCTGTTTTTTTTTTGATAGAAACACAAAAATATGATAATCTCAGACACTATCTGAAGGATATTGATAACGTTGATAAACGGGAAAGTTAACAAGTTGACCACTTACTTTCTTGTGGACATTTTCCAACCCGTTGGAAATCTAATTATATTCCCCCGATTATCAAAAATAGTGATGTCACAATCATAAAAATATACCATACTATATGCAGACAATCAGCACTCCCAATTTTTTTTAATCCCTTGTTCTCGATTTTATTTATATACGTAATAGATAAAAAAAAAAACCAGCACGGATTCGTTACTCGAAAGTCAACTGTTACTAACCTATTACTTTACCATAACTATATTACTGAATCTTTTACCAACAAAAAACTATAAATACGGTCTTTACAAAAGTTTTTACAAGGTATCCTATATGTTATTACTCAGTTAACTATATATATTAAGACTGACAGGCACGTTGTTAGATTGGTTCTCAGAATCCTATTCGTCAAAATCAAATATTCCAAATCAAAGTTATTATATGCAACTAGTGGTCTACCGCAAGGAAGCCATCTCGGCCCCATTCTATTATTTATATTCTTATCTGACATCGTAAATTACACAAAGAAATATCCATTATTAGCGATTGCCTAATCGTAGAGTCAAACATCGACTAATTACGTAATTGGTGCCTTGATAACAACTTATTCTTCAACTTCGATACATCTAAGACACTTACATTTTGCCGAATCAAAACCCCGATATCATTTAACTACTATCGACAACAAAATCTTGGTAAAAGTTAACGTCATTAGGGATCTTGGAGTTATATTTGACACTCAAATTAAAATTTGTAAATCACATATAACAAATAACCAAGGCATGAAGACATTGGGTTTTATAATCAGACCTATCAAAGACTTTGTTTCATTGGAAGTTATTAAAATAGTATATGTTTTGGTACGCAGCTTGTTAGAATACAATTCAATAGTATTTTCTCCATTTAAGAAATTCAAATTCACATAAGAAATATTGAACGTGTGCAACACAATTTTTTACGATTTATTAACTTCAAACATCACATACCTATTCAATACATAAACTATAAATTCTTACTAAATACCCTTAAAATAGATAAACTAGAAAATATAAAAATAATAAATGACTTTTCGTATGAAATAATTTATTCCAAACTAGATCGTTCAGAACTCCTGCATCTCATATACTTTCAAGTACCAAATCGAACAACCAGGAAAAATATATTACTCTACGAGAATAATTCCGGGTCTCGCCTTCATACACTTGGAAACAAATTCACTTCAAGCATCGACATGTTTGATTTAAGTTTACGTTTATATAAGACATACCTGAATGATGTGTTTATGTAGCATTATATTATTATTTAAAAGCATCGCGTAGGAGCGATTACATTTTTTTGTTTCATATTCTTCTTATCAGAAATTACTTGTATTCACTTGTAAATTACCTATTATACACCTGTAGATACTATTATTTTTACGCCATATACACTTTTAAAACTGGTTTATTTATTTTCTCTTTATTTGTATTATGTTCATTTAAATGGAAAATTATATGTACTGTGTATTCCGTTGATTTTTTTTTTTTTTTTTTTGTTGTTGTTAAAAAACTAAAACATTAAAAAACTTCTGATGTCACTGTATTATGGAGTAAATCTTGTAACATGTATAAGTTCCGTAGAGACGGGTTCTTCACGGACGGGTTCCATCGATTGAATCTTTCAATACGTATATAAAAATATCAGATTCAATGATATTATCATGGACGGCCTGCGGGACATTGAGGATATGGAGAGACAGAGAAGAGAGATATCAATTAAAGCAAGTAAAATCAATGTGGTTCTCATCGGGTCCAATTTATCACAAGGTTGTATCGAAGAATCTACATACGATTAGGTATATAGGTAGTATTGACCATTGGAGAAAGATACTTGCTCCCACAATCTTAGATCCGTTGGATTCCCGTGCTTCTCTGCTTTAACTTAATTTAATTTTTAATTTTTTAATCTCTTTTTATTTATTTTATCTATGTTACTCTATGTAAATATTATTTGTATTTATCTCATCTATGGGATGTGTGGGATTGCACTAACCTCCCCACATCCTGGAATAAAGAATTTATTTATTTATTTATTTATTTATAGTAGCTATAGGTCGAATTCATTCTCATTAAGGAAACAAACTAAACAAGCACGCAGAAATTCTGGGACTAACTACCATATGTATTCCTTTTTACCCAGAATACTAATGGAGGGAAACAATTTTACCAAGTCAGAGGACATCTTCAATTTTTGATTAAGCAATTCAGTTATGTACAACAAATAATTTATTTATTTATTTATTTATTTATTTATTTGTTAAGACATACACAGTACAATAAGATACAGTTAGAATTTTTTTAGTTATTACATAGTTGTAGTACCTATTACGTATGTCCATAAAATGTCATTACGTAATTTCGCCTGAGATTGTTATAAAAGGAAGGAAGTGTGTGGATAGATAATAATAAATGAATTGAAAATAAGAATTATAATAAGCTCACGAATTGTAATTGACTGTTAATACATAGGAGTTTTGAAAAATGATGTGAAAATATTTTTGAAATTTGTCATGCTAAGAAATTTAATAAGTTAGTTTTGTATGTTAGAAAGGAATCATGAAAGATGTCTAAATGTAGTAATTTTTCGTAATGGGTGTATGTTGTGATTGCGCGAGTAATTACTGAGTTGTTTGCTGTATTGGTATTGTTGGCTTCAATATGAAATAGTGTAGTGTGCCTGGTACGCCTCGTTGGAACATTTAAACCAATGACGGATAGTAATTCGGGACTATCTATTTTATTATTTAGCAGATTATGTAGAAACAACAGGTCTGACAATGTGCGTCTTTTTTGTAAAGTTAACATATTATTTGTAGTATTGTTGTATTTCTTGAGTAAATGTTTCGAAAATTTATTCTGTATACTTTCTACTAAATCTATGTATACCTTATATTGAGGATTCCATATTGTGGAAGCATACTCCAGTGGACTTCTAACCAATGAACAAAACAAAATTTTCAGAGTATTAGCACTTTTGAAAACTTTGCATATTCTTAATAAGAAACCTAGCATTCTGTAGGATTTAGAAATAATGTGTTCAATGTGCTTGTCAAAAATTAATTTGCTATCTAAGTAAACACCTAGATCTTTACACGTAGACATAGGTTGTAAAGGTTTGTTATTCAAGTTGTATGGATAGATGATTTTGTTTTTATTTCTAGTAAATGTAATCGAGTGACACTTAGATATGTTTAAGGACAATAAATTTGATTCACAATATACGCACAAATTATCAAGATCGCTTTGCAATTCCATACAATCGGATAAACACTGTATAGCTTTATAAATTTTCATGTCATCCGCGTATAAAACAAAGTAACTATTTTTAAAGCATACGGAAATGTCATTTATATAAATATTAAATAAGAGTGGTCCAAGATGCGATCCCTGGGGCACACCTGAGATGATTTCCGTTAAGCAAGATGCAAAACCATTGACAACCGTGATTTGGTGCCGATTATTGACGTATGATGCGACCCATCTATAGAGGTCACCGTGAATTCCTAGACCTAATAACTTTTGTAAAAGAATATAATGATTAACACGGTCAAATGCTTTAGAATAATCCGTATAAATGGCATCTACCTGGCATCGCATATCCATTTGAGCATGAAGAAAATTTGTAAAAAATGCAAGATTTGAAGTTGTTGAGCGATTTTTCATGAAGCCGTGTTGATTATTTAAGAGTGAGGGTGAGATAATAGAATATAATTGATCGTAAACAATTTTTTCCAATACTTTACTTAGTATCGGTAATTTGGATATAGGTCGATAGTTCGAGACATCATTTTTACTGCCATTTTTATATATTGGGGTAATCAGGGCTGTTTTCCATTTGTCGGGAAATGTTCCTTCGGATAGCGATAGTTTGAAAATAACAAAAATGGGGGGTGTCAATTGTTTACTACAATAATTTATGAAGATCCCTGGAAGTTGATCATCCCCTGGTCCCTTTTTGATATCAATGGACTTAAGGTATTTGAATGTGATGTCTTCATTGATCTCGATTGAGTTGATTATGCTATTTGAATTAGAGCAAAGACTGGCATTGCTTGTATGTGCAGGTTGAGCATTCGAAAATACAGATCCAAAATACTCAGAAAATAAGTTGGCTACTCCTCTACTGTCATTAGCAGTTTTTTCACCGTAAATCATATGATCAGGGATGGCAGGAGATTTTCTTTGAGAATTGACGTAGGACCAAATTTTTTTAACATTGTGCTGTATACCGGATTCTATTGTAGAAATGTAGGTTTTGTAAGCTGCTGAAGCGACTGTTTTTTGCCTTTTGCGAAGCAATGAAAATGAGAGATAATCAAGGGGGTTCCGATGGCGCTTCCATTTTCTAAAGAATTTTAATTTTTCGTTTGTTATTTTTATTAAGGCTGCCGTGTACCATAGTGGGTATTTTCCAGATTTCACAACTTTCTTAGGAATAAACGCTTCGATAATCTGTTCAATTATAACATAAAACGAATTTAACGCTGTATTTACATCTGGTGCATTTATAACGGTTGACCAGTCGGTTTCTTTCAGTCTCTCATTGATCTCTGCATAATCTGCTTTATGGAATAATTTTATTGTTCGAGGAGTTGAGAGGGTTGCAGTAGTGGATGGAAATTCTAGTTCTACAATCAATGATTTATGATGAGCATCTTCTTTAACTAATGGGTGGTCGGCAAGCGACACATTAACTGAAGTGTTACAAAAGACGAGGTCCAAAATTCGACCGTATTTGTTAGGTAAATGGTTAAATTGGGTTAAATTTGCAAAAGATAAGCAGTTAAGTAACGCGAGTGCGCATTGATCTCTATTACTTGGCATTTGTTGATTATTCCATTCGATATTGGGCATGTTATAGTCGCCAATGATTAAAAACTTGTCATTGGGAAAACGGATTGTTAAGTCAGAAATAGTATTGGTATGACTAGTAAATAATGCTAATCTTTCTGATGATGTTAATTTTGGACCGACGCTAGGTAAATATACGCAGCACATATGAATATTATAACAATGACGATTCGATTTTGATGTATTGACAGTTATCCAGATATCCTCAGCGTCTGATTTCCAAGAGCGAGGGGTAACAAAAAATTCTTTTTTAATTGCTATGAGTACGCCTCCGCCAGTTGATTTGCTAGTGCGGTGTATATCCCTATCATTTCTGTAAACAGAATAGCGATTATCGAATAATTCCTCATCTCGGATACTATCAACCAACCAACTTTCGGTAATGAAGATCAAGTCATAATTATTGAGCAGTATATTTTGATGAAATTCCAGTGTTTTCGAGCGCAAACCTCTTGAATTTTGATAAAAAATTATTAATGAATCATGCATTGAGAATTTTCGGTAATTACATTATTATGTTCGGTTTCTGTAGAATATATATTAAGAATATTATATTCTAGAGTTATGTTATTAGTCATGAGTCCACTGGGCTTAGCAAAGCACAACATACTATTATTATCAATTAAAGTGAGTGAGTATATTATAGAATGTAGTAGTGAGCAGTTAGTGTAATTATTAGCATGTGGGGTTAATGTAAAAAGGGTGATGTTGAAAAAATTATGAAAAAAAATACGAAAAAAATAGTAGTTATGAGAGGATAGGTGGTTTAACATTGCAATGGTAGTTAGATAAGGTTTTTTAGCTGTAATTCGCATGAGACGTGTATGGGTGGTGATGTTTCGTTTTTCCGTAGGTAGATTTTTGCACTTCTTATCCATAAAAACTGATAGTTGTTTTCGTTTTTAAAGGCTTTAGCGCACCTCAATGTAGATTTATTCTTCCGCGTGAGATGGTCGTTGACGAAAATCCTCTGGTCAGCTCCAACCATCCCGATGGCCTTGGTAGTGATTCCTTTTCTTTTCTTGATGGCTGCGACAAATTCGTCCTTCTTCTTGCGGGAGGTGAATTTGGCGATTATGTTACCCGGACGTCCATCTGTCGTGGCTTGTGTACGATGGCGCTTACTGATTCTGCTAACGTATTCAATGTCGCTTTGATGGAGAGGGCATCCAATGACTGTTGCGATATTCGACATCATGGTAGGTAGTTTCTCATTGGTGGTCTCAGGCATTCCATGTATTTCTATATTGTTGGATAGAAGTTCCTGGTCCCTTTCGTCGTTTCCCCTCTCTAACATGTAAACTGTTTGTTTTAATTCTGAGACCTCCATTTCTAGCTTATCAATTTTAGCTAATTTTTCGTTTATAGATTTCATATTACTTGAAAAATCTTCCATTACATTATTATTATAAATGATGACTTTTTCGAATTCCGCCATTTTACTGCTCATTTTTTCTATTTGTAGTGCCATTTTTCTGATCTCAACAGTTAGGAGTACGTTGCTTTGATCTGAGGAGCAGGATTGGGTATCTAAATTGTCCAGGGTTTGGATACAATTATTGCACTTCCACGCATCCTTTTTACCTTGCGACATGCGTTTAAAAACACTTGCCGAAATATCAGCGCATTCGAAATGGATGGTGCATTTGCAGGTTGAACACTTTATACACTCAGCCAGTTTCAGCTGCTTAACGCAATATTTGCATGTTGTATCCATCTTATGTTTGGCTTGCGGCTGCAATAGATTACAATACTGTGGGTAGCTTGAAGATTTTTGAAGAATAACTAAAACTCTAGATTTAGCACTTTTTACACTCCAGACAAACACTCACTTTCGTATTTTAATGCACTTCTATGAATATTATCAGCTGGTATTAAAATTTTAGGATAAGGGTCGATGTTTTTAGAAGAAAATATAAGATTAATAGGGAGCGAAATGACAAACGTCAGACTTGTGATGATTGTTGTTGTTGTATGGTTCCATGTTAACTCAACACAGTGATAATTCTACACACTCTAAAAAAGTGATATAAAGTCATTAGAAACGATGGAAAAAAAATTTTACCTAACCTACATAACCCAGTTAAAAAAGTTTTTGTTTCATCACTTTCCATGACTTTATATAACTTTTTAAAGATGTGATGAATTATCATTGTGATGATTTATCCGGTTACCATAATGTATATTTATTAATATTCATATGTTAAAGCCCCGAAAGGGGGCATTAATTAATAAATAAAGTAACTATTCCCAAAATATATATTTTTTATTTTATTTTTTTTTATTGTTTAACTTATCATAGTTACATTGTACATAAAATTAGGTAATAATAGGTAATATTGAAAAACATATGTTATTGAATTTCTACTCCAATGAAGAGTGCTAGCTCTTGAGCTTGGCGTAGGAGTTATTTGACAATTATTTCATGTTTATATCAGTAATTAACATAAATACAGTACAATAATATAAACTTAAAAGAGGATATAATTGGGTATTTTCAAAAACTATGAGTACCGTTAAAAATGCGTAAACATTGAAAGTTTATTGTTCTGTAATCATATTTTTAGTATGATGATCATGATCATAATTGATCATCACACCAAAAAAATTTAATTGACAGATTTAAAACCGCACATTCCGAAACGGTTTCAACTTTTGAAGGTACACCCACCCTGTCCCACCCCGGTATAGGTGACTTATGGTCACCCCTTCGGAGCTCTCGCATGAATCTATTTTTTTTGAATAAACGGCTCTACAATTTATATAAATGAAGCTCGGCCTTCAATGTCCCCGCATACGGTGTTATGAAGCGGTATGCAAGCGCTTACAAGAACTAAACTAAGGACAACACAGAAAAATAAACAACAAAACAATCAAGTTCAAGTGTCAGGCAGATAGTTGGTGGAGGGGACCCACACTCCAGTACCTGTAAACACATAAAAGTAAAGTAAACAATAGAGTGACGGGGGAGTTTCGCCGAACCACGACTGGCAGTCCTGTTGAGAAATTGGTGGTGGTTGGGGCGACTGGTGCAGGTCAGGACTTCCACACCCCTTAGCCGACCACCCGGTGGTGCCCTGAAGATAAGTATTGGAAAAAGAGGGATAAAACCCTAAAGAACCTAGGGGAAAGAAGCGTCAGGAGGTCGGAGGCAGGGTGGAGGGTACCCCAGCCCGCACAGTCACCCCTCTGACCACCAACGCTCATCAGGGGTGGCGCAGGTGATTGGCGGAGTCCCCCTGTAAGAAAGAATAATAAGAAGCTCCAGTCGTGCATGCGGGGACGAGGCCCGTTATCCAACCCCTAATGGGGAAAATAAACAAAACAAAACAGACAACGGAGTTCAGTTCTCGCCTGTAAACTCGTTGCTGTTACAAAAAAAAAGAAAAGAAAACCGGAAAAAATACATGTTAAAAGAAGAGAAAATAAGAGGAAAAATGAAAAACAATAATCAATCCAAAAAGTGCCACATAAGGGCAACGGTAAATAAGTAAAAACAAAAGTAAAGGTGTAAAAATAAGATCTGCATGGTCTGTAAAGAGGACAGTAAGTATTGGATAAGATAACAAAGTAAAGTAAGAGAGATAATTAGTAAACACAAATATATAAGAGTGCTTACAGTGTCTGTAAAAAGAAAAACAGTGTGTTAACCTTAGACAGGGAAAAAGAAACGTATGAAGAGAAAACAGAAAATAAGAATTAAAAAGTACAAGACAAGTTGATTAAAAAAAAAAAAAAAACGGTTTCAACTGGCTACAACGTCATTTATGACATAGAAAACGCCACTAGCTTGTAAGATGGCTGTTACTAACATTGCTCGACGTTACTTCACCGCCGCCATATTGACGATTAAATAACATGTCGTTTTGGTGACAAACCAAAAGTGATCGTTATAGAAAATTTACTAAACATAAAAATTCCTTCACTGTCTAATTTTTTTATTCTTTACGAGAATAAAAAAAAGTGAAAAAACACCATCATCAAATAATTCAAAAAGAAGCGAAAGTTTATTTATGGAGACATTAATTTGAGAACTTCTGGATTTTTGTTTTGTTTTGGAGAACTTGTTTCCTAAAACCCTTAAAACCCACTGTACCACAACACTGGGCAAAGAAGACATATTTCAACCATTCTAATCCATTTCCAAAGAAAAAATAAATTCATCGTGTACTTGTGCGACACGTTGAATAACGGGCGGAACGAGCAATCTTGTCTTAAAAAGGTTCTAATAAATTAAAGTGTTTTTTCTGAGTTTGACAACGGCAGATGCTGCCTAAACTGTGTATGACCTACATTTCACAAGATTACTTTTACGGTGGGTAATGAAGTCCTCGCGAAGTACGGAAAAAATGATTCCAGTCTTTGATCATCTTCGTTTGACCAATTACTCATATTATTGTGTTTGTCTTATCGACAAGATGCGGTGCCTAAAAGTAAATAACTATCCAACGCAAAGTGTTGTACACATTGATGTAATAAGTCCTTATTAGTCAATGGTTGTACACTAATTTCGATATCAAGTCGGGAGGCGGGTATGGGTACCTCCACCCCGGGAACCATTCATTGGGTAACCAACACCGCTGCCATAGGTCACCCCAAGTGACTGGCTATGTTGGTGACTTGGCAGGGGGCCCGGGCTCTGAACCCCAGATTCCTCTCCTTCCTTTCCTTAAAAAAAATCCCTTCTCACAGCATCCCCAAATATGACATGGACCATTTAGGGAAATTATTTTCCTTAGAGCCTCCTGTGTGGAGCTAATGTAAAAAAACATCGAATAAGTATGAAACAACTTTGAGTGATGTACTAAAATTGTAATTCTCTTTTCTTCTAGACCCCTACGTGAAGGTATACCTAATCTGCCAGGGTAAGAGGATCAAGAAGAAGAAGACGACTGTGAAGAAGAATACCCTCTGCCCGGTGTACAACGAAGCCCTGGTATTTGACGTTCCCTCCGACAACGTGGAGGAAGTCAGCCTGTTGGTTAAAGTTATAGACTATGACAGGTAAAAAAATATCATTATCTACTTATTTGTTTTTCAGAGCCAGGGGAAATATTATAACGTCTAACGTTTTTATTTATATCACTGGGTGTTTTCCATCCCCTGAAAACTGCTTGTCTCCTGAGACAGATGTCCTGTAAATAGCCTTGTTGGCTTCATCAATGAGAATGGGTTTACATCCATATAGATTTAGTGCTCTGGTTCTTTTGGGGTTTAGACCGTTGAGCACTTCGAGCACTTCGAGCACGTCGAGCACTGCCTGATGTTACCAATATTTTTCTCTCGTTCTCCAATCATTTCTCCTTCTCTCCTTCTCTCTTTCTCTTCTTCTCTTCTTCTCTACTTTTCTCCTTCTCTCTTTTTCTCCTCCTCTCCTTCACTCCTTTTCTCATTCTCTCCCTAAAATTTCTTGAATTTTCGACAGCTCTTTCTGTGATCTGTAAGTGACATCTGCTTCCGTTTCTCAACAGAGTACGCCATCAGATCATATTTGAACTTGTCGTTAATGTAAGGTATTTACTTCCAGGATCGGTTCCAACGAGCTTATGGGCTGCACAGCCATCGGCTCCAGCTACATCGGCGTGGGGCGTGACCACTGGCTAGAAATGATGGACAACCCGCGCAAGCCCGTGGCACAGTGGTACCCGCTAGCCGAGAGCGTCCAGAACGGTGTGCCCAACGGTACCGGAGGGGTGGAACACCCTGTGAGCTTGAGCTGCTTGAATGGCAGGTGGGGATACTGTATATCTATATACCATAAATAGTTTAATCAGAAATCAAAAGAGAGTCAAGACTAAATAAATGCAGACCTCTACCGTAGGTCACCCCAAGTTTTAGCGGGGGTGCAAGGGTTCTTCGGGTGAGGTGTGTTCAGGATGCGCCTGCCCACCAGAAGAATTCGGATCGGGAGAGGTTGGTTTGTGAAGACCCTTTGACCTCTCTAACTGATCTCTCGACTCATCACCTTGCGCTACAGTGGGATATATTCATATGTCCGTCACTTCTGGACACCCTAATCCCTAGATTCCTACCCAACCCTCATACCTTTTACCTTCCTGGAACTTCTTCTAAAGAGGAGCCTAGAGCCTTTCCTTAAAAATTACCCTTCACACAGCATTCCAATATATGACATGAAGCCCCTGAAGGAAATTATTTTCTTCAGAGCCTCCTGTGTGGGATTAATGTTAAAAAAAAACAAATACTGTTGGAGATGAGAATTGCTTGCGGCTTCTAGCCACATAGCAGTGAAATTCTGCCACCAATAAACATTTTTTATGCCAGAATCTCAAGCTAGAGGATATCATCAAAACATTTTGTCTTGTCGAATATCTCTCGTACAACTCCAGTACAAATCTGTACCTACTCGAATTCGTGTCCTGTTTGATGAATTCGACATTTTATACTGATTGTAACATCTTACACTTGCCTGACATCATACATTACCGTCCATTTAAATTTCATGATGATGAAAAACAGTTCTGTATTTGAAATTTAAGGCCCCATTGCCCATATTTTTTATCAAAAAACACGTACACTTATGTTCTTCTTCATTCTCTGTTATTTTTATAGTATTTATGTCACATTGATTTATTTTCTTCTCCTTTTCAGGTGAAGAGACAAATCAACACAGTTGGATCGTCTAATCTTTTTGACTCAAACTTAAACATTTATTAGAGAAACTTGAGAATCCTCAGCGAAACTTGCTAATGGTTGAGCCCGGAGGTATTTACAAGAAGAAGCCATCTTCTTGCCTCCCGTTGAAAGTAGGAATGAAGTAATAGAGACAGTCTTTCACCGTAGCCGCTGCCGACACTCTAAGAGTCTTTAAAGTTATTACGCGACTGGCAAGAAAACGTATCACATATTTTTTTATCAATGATTAGATGATATAATAAGATAACAGTTTTTCAAAGAAACAACATACTTTATTTTAGATACATTACGCCAAAAGCTTTAATTACAGTGTTGTAACTGGAGTCATGGCTATCAGAGTATGAATAACAAATATATATACGACAATATATTTGAAAATAATCTTCTATTGCATCTACATTTGTACCTATACTACTCAAAATATTATATAAATATGTAAATATTTTTACTGTTGAAAAATTATTTTCTTCCATTATTTTTGTTAACACAGCAATAGTTATAAAATTATGATGTTTACAGAACTAACTGCAAGATTCATATTATTTACAATAATATGAATTTTTATAATCATATTTAAAGTCTCTTGAAAATATGAAAATGTTACCTGCTTACGTAAAACATCTTTAAGATTCAGTTTATTGCTCAAGTTGCAGTGGTCAACTTTGTAAAATGACATTTTTGATCTCCAAGTACAGTTGTTAAATCGATAGATTCTATTAGACACATTGAAGAATAGCAATGATCGGACACTAATGAATTCAAGTTAAAATGTTGAATTCTTCAATAACACTGATTCAGATGGGTTAAAGTCCTTCAATGCAGTCTCCACCGTTGCACACATCACACAACTAGTACTGAACGTAAGTTCTTTTCAAACTGCTTAGACTTAAAAACAGTTTTAAGGTGGTTAACGTCCTTCAAAGTATCAATCGTTTCTAAAACCTAATATGACTGTTGGGATCTCAGCTAAATATTCATTCATTCCAGTAATTGCTCTAAAAAGTCTGTCAAAAACAGATACAAATGGGTTATAGTCCTTCTAGGCAGTCTCCACAAAACGTTAATTCCCTTTTTTTTAATATTAAGATGGATTGAAGTTCTTCGAGGTATTTTTTTATTGTCTCAAACACATTATTATGACTGTGTTAAGGATTGTCAACTAATTTTTAAATGACAACCATAAAAGTAAAAATGATTATTCCTTTAACTGATTCAGGTGGGTTTAATTCCAGCAAGATTTTCAATTCGTAATTTTTCACACACCTTATATTCACTATTGGGTTGTCCTTCTTGTTAAAGGGGTTATAGTCCTTCTAGATAATCTCCACATTCTCAAATAGCTAATGTTGAGTAATTGGACACATCCAAGTAAAAATACTGGATCCTTTGAAAATCTATTTCAGAAGGATTTCGGGATGATTTTTAATTGTCTCATACATCTAGTTTTGCCTGTTAATTAGTATCACCTTATATTTGTACTAAAAAATTTAAAATAGTCCTTCAAAAACACATAAACATACAGATTAATGTCCTTCAACATATTTTCTACTGTCTCAAACACCTAACGTTGACTGTTGGAGTGTCATAATAGAATAGCGAGATGAATGATTCCAAGAAGCTTTTCTACATGTTTAAATATTTGTGAATAGGTGTCAAGTGGAATCGACATCAGATTATTTAAAAGGATGCGGAGTTATTCAGCGTCCTGCTGTATTTGCTAAGAGCGTTATAAGAAATCTTCGAAAACTCTTGCACCGAATGTATTTTTGCACCAAGCTGCTCGTAATTAAACATCTTAATGAAAATATAACTGTTGTAAATAAAAAAATACGTTTAGTTTTATATTGGAAAATTAATATAATTAAATATATATCACTAATGCAATGCGTGTGAATTACTCTCTTTATTTATTGTGCTAAGCTTCTTATATTATCTTTAACCAAATGTGAGTCTGTGATTGTATCTTTATTTCATTTACTCATTATTTCCAACAAAAAAATGCTTCGTTCGAATATTATTTTTTAAATTATTTTTTTATTAATATTTTATTGTCATTTTGTAAATAATGTGTAGATAAAACTTTCTATTTGCCAATGTGTATTTTTAATAATGTCATAATAATTGTAAAGAAATCTTTAGTATCTTGTTTGATTAGGAACGATCTCCGTGGTTGGACAATATGTTAGAACTTACTTAAGATGAGTTCTACTAGGTTATTCAGAGAAAACTACACTATTTTTTTTTAAATATCATAAGCTGTAGAATTCCAAATCACTATATCGCAGTACCTAGGTACTAATTCACTCTCAAAAATTATCCTGACAATAAATCGGTTAATTTGAGTTCAAAGTAAGGAAATAATTAATGTTTTTAAAGTGCATAAATGTGAGTAAATCAAATCTTTGTGTTTCAAGATAGAGAAATCTTTTCTACCTTTCAAATATCTGTTTTCTACAGGGACGGATTTAACCATTAAAACATGTTCTTCTCTTTTTACATGGCTGAAGTTTTGAATGTTTTACAGCATTCTTTCACCTAGCTCCATCAAATATCCCAGATACTGTATTTTAACTTTTACTAATTCGACTAACTATTGCTAGAAGATTCCTAACAACTTAATTAACAGATTCATAAAAGCATAAAATTTGTAAATTCGTCCCTTCCTTTTTAGGTTATCTAACACATAAATCTTTTTTATTCCAATAAAGAGACATCTATGGTGATTTTATTTAAGTATTAATTTTATTTTAAAATACTTTCAATAGTATACCACTTATAATGTTATATTATATGCAGAGATGTGCAAAATGGGTACCCAAAACCATTTGAAATGCAAAATGGAAATGGGTCAAAACTTTTCCATTTGAAAATGCAAAATGGTTTTTAGAAAAGCATTTCAAATGCAAAATGCCTATTTTCAAAATGCATTGAAAATGCAAAATGGTTTCTCAGGTCAAACAATTATATAATTTTTAAACAATTATGTCATTTAATAATGGACATCAATGTAGAACAAACATATTACATGATGGTAAACCCAAAATCACCACGACTACAGATTATGAAACCACAAAAAATTTGCGCGGGACTAATGTTGCCAACGTAAAAACATAGAAACTGCTATCTAACATTTAATATTACAGTGTCATGGCCCCATGTTCAGTATTTGAATCAGTATTTTTTGTAATGGTATCACTCAATTGCCAGGGCTCCTACCAGGGAGCAACTTGACAAATGTAAATTATCTCTCATAGCGAGGTTGAGGAACGACTGATATTTGAGGCTTATGAAAAAAGATGAGTGGAGATAGTAGGAAGCATGTTGCAAAAAATCATTTAAAATGGAAAATGCATTGAGAAAAGCATTTAAAATGCAAAATGCAAAATGGTTTTTAGAAAAGCATTTAAAATGCAAAATGGAAAATACCCATTTTGCATTTTGCATTTCCATTTGAAATGGATTTATTTGAAATAAAGCACATCTCTGATTATATGACCTATTATTTTATATTATATGACATTTTTACACAATTTTTCCAATGCTAAAATAATTACTGGTATATTAAAATCATTTTCTCTGTTTGCCATTTTATAATGAGAAGGAGGAAATATGTTTAGGATAAAAAACTATAATATTATAAAATATATTTGTCTTTATATTTTTAAGGGTCAATTACATTTAATGAAAAGTTTAAGATTTTAGAAATATGTCAGTACCTTTACGAGAGAAAAATGTCTAAAAAATATTAAACTATAAAAAACATTGCTTTGGTTTACATTTCATAGAGGCTGCTTTATATTTTTAGATGGTCGGTTCCTACTTTCCTGAAGCGATTATTCATTTTTCACACTTAAAATTTACTTCTATTCTACTTGTATTATAACCGTGTATGGCTAAATAATTTTCGCAAAAGATTGTGTACTTCATTTTTTTACGGAGTAGGCACCAAAACTAAAACAAATTTCTTTCGTCACCTGTATTATTTTATGCTTTAAGTGTAACTCTCGCTAATGATTAATTTGTTATTATGTTTGGTACGTACTTAAAAGCTAGTATTATTTGGTTTTGTTTTCAATGTTGTCAGTATAAAAATATTTTTAACCTTTTTATGAAATTGACGTCTAATGCTCAAGTACAATAATATAATACTTATAATGTGCTGCATTTTTTCGTTTCTCGCACCTAATATTAATCCTATCTATACGGTCACTTTTTAGTTTCATGTCCGCCAAACCCACTATACAACATTTTCAAAGATACCATATCAAGAAGCAGGTATCGATCATAATTAGGTAGGTACTTAATCACATATTGAATTGAAAACTAGAAAGTTACAACTATAATCTATCAAACAGTCAAAGGTTGGCAGAGATGGTTTGGGAAATTGGGTGACCGGATAACTCATCAAAATGACAATTCAACACACCTTTAAAAAGTGATAAAAAGTCATGAAAAGTTATAAAACAAAATTAGGTTAAATAGGTTACGTAGGTTAGGTTTATAGATTAGTTTTTTTTGATCATTTTTCATGACTTTTTATCACGTTTAAAAGATATGTTGAATTATCATTTTGATGTTGAGTTAATTGTGTCATTGTGTTGAGTTATCATGGAACCATTAGACACTGAAAATAATCCATTCCATGTAGTTTTGAATGGAAAGCGATGTCGCCAATGACTTAGTACCTACCGTTTGTTCCAGCCCATTTAGCATGCGCTTTGTTGCTCTTGCAACTTCCTGACATTTAATTTGCCGATCCATTTGACGAAATAAAAATTTCTTAGTGACGATAAAACGAATTAATTTCTCTATTTGAAATTTAAGCAAAAAATGTTCAGACTTTGGGATCACGAAGCACTCCTAAATAACATTTCTAGTGTTCTTCTTTATTCTATGTTTATCAACTAATCATATTATACTTGCACATTATTACACTCCCCCTTACTATTAAAGGTGTTTTATTTTTTTAGCAACTGATAAACAACCGTTTACCCTTCAGTTATTAGTTGTGTAAAATTTAAAACACCTTTATGATTATTAGTAAGGCCTATTTGGAAAATAATTATTTTCACTTTCTTTGTTAAAAATTAGTTTGTAAAATTCAATGTTTTATAAATTTAAAACTAAGGTTTAATAAAAATGTATAACAAGAAAGTACATATTTTTAAGAATTGAAATTAATGAATTACCAGTTTACACAGGAAAATTAAAGTTCAGTATTTTATCAATTAGTATTAAATTTATTTGTTAGGAAAAATTCACATCTTTTTTTTTTAAATTGCTTCATAAATAAAATAAAGATATTTATCACATTATTACTGTGTTTTTCACATTTGAAATTAAATGTTACCAATTGCTTCAAAAAACTCACCGTACAAGGCCATCTAGCGGAGAAAAAAGTTGAGATAAACAAATATTTGTTGAATAATTTTTTATTAACATTTTTGATTCCGTGTATACCTTTCTATTAGTATTTGATACAATTAGTAGCCCGATTTTATGGTGTTAATAATACATAATTAAAGCCTTTGTAGCGTGTCCTTGTTAACTCTCCATAATATAGATACCCTACAAAATTTGACCCGTAAAAAATATTTTCCATAACACAAGAAACGTATTTTTCTACATGCGATTTCTGTTGAATAATATTCAAACAAATTAATTGGCATAAATATGCACAGAAAGTTTGAGAAAACACGCGAAATACAAATATTTAAAGTTTCTAGTAACAGAGAACATGTGTTAGTATAATGTCTCACTTTTAAAGAATTAATTTACAAAATAAAGAGTAGAGATTGAAAGATACGAAAATAAACAAAAAAATATATATACCGGGGGTGTTGAATTGTTAAGGCATATTTGCATGTTATTTATTCTAAGTATACATTACTTCAATTGAAGGTTGCGAAGGCTAATCATAGCCCTGGGTATGACTGCGTAAGAAATAATACATATGATATTTAAATATATATATGTGTATACCTTTATATTATATTATATGATATTACTAACATAAATCTGGTTAAAGAATGATCTTTGCGTTGTTATGATGTAACAATGATTATTATATTATTATGAATATAATATGTTATTGGCATTTTAAGCATATTTTTATGTATGATAAAAGCAAACTGGTGATTTATATGTTTAAAGTGAAATAAAACTATGAAAAATACTTTGTTTTTTTTTTTTATTTAACAATTAAAAGTTAATATAAACACATAGGTTATAGGCAATTACTGGTATTGGCCACATTTTGGTAGGTAGGCACTGCATTTGCAAAAAATTATCAAAAGTTTGGGGATCTGGTGAGGAGTCACGCAATGAAAGAGGTTGTGAAGGTCACAGTGTTTTTATTGAGTCAGGATGCAGTATATGATTTGACTACAGGAAAGATGATGAAGACTCCGGATGCAGGCGGTGAAGTATTGGTCAATGTGCGGGCCTTTGAGTCGACGCCGCTTGCTGGTGACCGGACTCGTGGTCGTGCCAGGAACTGGTGAAGACCATGAGTCTTCTAGGTGCTCCAATTCTGAACAGAGTAGCCGAAGGTGCGGTGGACCTGGTCGGCGGTTGTGCGGGAGATGCATAGACCGGCGAGGATGCCATGGGGTCTAGGCACGTGGATGTAGCGCTGGTCAGATGTGCTGGAACCAGGACGCTGTGATTATCCGACGTAGCGCTGGCCAGGAAAGCTGGGGCCAGGGTGCTGTGATGATCCCGTTGGAGTCCGTGGATGAACCGTGCAGAGCCGGGTGTATCGTCCTGCGCGGGGCGCAAGGCGCACCGGTTGTTTGCACTTGCAAATTGTTGAACGACTAATGACTGACTGACTGCTCGCTGCGTCGGGCCTATTTATATAGTCCAGCCGACGGCGGTAGTAACTACGCGAGACCGCTGGTAAGCTGGAGTTTGCTCGATCAGTCTGGATACTTCTGTTGGTTTCGATGGCGCTGGAATTATGCCTAGGTGATTGTCAAACTCGCAATTTATTGACGTAGGTAGTTCGCTCACACGTAGCAACAAGTAGCTGGTACCTATTTACATTACGCGATGAATTGTGTTGCGTGAAATGTCTCCTACTTTCTCGGCCCATGCGTTTTATTCGGGCCGACTTTCTGGAGCATTTCAGAGACATCGATCGCTACAAAATTAGTATTTACTTGCAACTTGCAAGTCTACCGACCATAATTCTAGTGATTTTTACTTTTGCAACTGAAAACAACAATTTATATCCAATAGACCACGTCGAGGCTATAAACTGCCCATACTTTGGGACCACTCAGAAAAACGGCCATTACCATAATTATTATTATGCCTATTGTCCAATGACTACGAATTTCAATGCACTTCATAACAAGTAAAATTGAAGGGAAATTTTTATCTGAAATCCATGATCCAGTTTATAGGGCTATTGGTGATATATATCTTTCACAACAAATACATACAAAACCTTGTCAACTTTTTAAAAGACAGAATCCCGTCATAACTTCAAAAATGGCATTATCAATATTTGACGATTGGCAAATAATAATTTGCGTCATCCCAAATGCATATCAAATCATATTTAGTAGGTATGTAGCCATAGACTAAATACAACTAGACAAGGCAAAATCATTGAAAAATAACCTCAACACAATTTTGTTTTGGTTCACGTGCACATTTATGAAAAGGCGCACGCATTGTGTCGCAATGCGAAATGGGCACTATGCATTGCGTTTTACCTTTTGTTGGTTCAGAGTTAAGCTATTTTGCTTTTCAGCTATGCTGGGCAAGTTCATTTTTTCAATCACAAAAATAACCCAGTTCCATATATTTTAGATTGTTCCTATTGCGTACTTTATTTTAGAAAATGTAATCAGCTATCTGAATACAAAAAATATAAGTAACTTACAGATAGATTGAAGGCAGCACATTAACAAATATCAGAAATTAATAGAATTTCACTAACGACTAGTAAATTTTGACAAGATAATTATTGATGGGTTGGTTAAAATCACGCTTTTTTACTCGATACGCACAAAAAACTTTAGAAGTGTGGGTTATTTTTTAGTCTTGTCTCTAATTCATTAAATTATATGAAAAAATCGCGTCGTTGAGTAATTTATTTTTTGTTTACTATTTAAATTACATTTTTCTTTTCATTGAAAAAATATATATTACAAAGTATTTATATATATTTTACGCTTACCTTTTTATTATAACTATTGCTGTAGAGGTGATGAAGGTGGAAGATATGCTACATGAAAAGGAACGTTCGTGTAGGCTTAAAATGTTAGGTACAGGAATAAATATTTTCTATATTCGTCGAAACCGATCGTGTGGCGATCTACTCGGATATGTGACGCATATTTGAGGGCGGTACATGGAACTTTTTGGTGAAACTCAAACCGTTGGGTTGGATATCTCCAAAGCCTTTGACAGAGTCTGGCACCGGGCGCTTATCGGGAAGTTACCATCGTATTAATATCCTTCTCGCGAAACTGCAAGCCCTTGGTATACATGGATCATTCCTAAAATGGTTGAATAGTTACCTCTGTAACAGCGAACTGATGGTAAAATTAAATAATAAAGTCTCATATAAATTTAAAGTAACATCGGGAGTTCCTCAAGGCTCTCATCTGGGCCCACTTCTCTTCGTATTGTTTATAAATGATTTATCTTCATGTTTCGAAAATGTCAAATTCATTCTATTTGCAGATGACCTAAAGCTTTTTAAGATTATTAAATTTTTAAATGATGCACTTATCCTTCAGCATAATATAGATAGACTTGCTAGCTGGTGTGAAATAAACAAATTATTCCTAAACGTAAAAAAGTGATTCCACATGTGTTTTTACCGTTCATGGACTCCAATAACCATATCTTATTCAATTAACAACAATGAAATTGCATTAGTACCATTTATCAAAGACCTTGGTGTTATTTTTGACAGAAAACTTACCTTTGATCGTCACTGTGAAACAATTTCCAATAAGGTCATGCAAATTCTAGGTTTTGTAATGCGTAACACAAGGACTTTTCAAAACATTGAGTCAATTAAATTACTCTACTGCTCTTTTGTGAGATCGCACCTAGAATATGCATCTCCTGTATGGTCTCCGATTTATACCTGTAAATTACACCGCTTGGAGAAAGTACAAAGAAATTTTTTTCGATACGTTCAATTCAAATTGAGACAGCCTGTAATTGATATCTGCTACAATACTTTAAGGTCTGGTCTAAATCTACCACTTCTTTCTACCCGGCGAACTATTAATGACATTCTTATACTTTTAAAATTACTGAACAATCTCATAGACTGCCCTCAAATGTTAAGTGTTATAAATTTTCGTGTCCCTGTTAAATCAACTCGACTCCACCATCTTTTCCACAGTGACAATCATAGCACTAACTATATGTATCATTCACCGTTGGCGCGTTTTCACCGCACTGCCAACACGTATATAGACCTTTTTGATATTTTCAAAACCTCACCGTCTTGCATCAAGGCAAAAATACTTGGTTGTGAATGTAACTGATATGTTTGTGTAATGTTAAATGTCTGTTTGTACTGCATCATACTGACATGTTCTTTTTTATGTCTAACATATGTATGGTGTTCTTATACATATACATTCCACATATATACATATATGTGAAATGTATATGTATAGCATCAATATAAACTGCTTGCTTCAGATGTCTTATACTGTTGGCTAACGGATGTATTATTTTAATTAAAAATGTTATTTTTAATTGTCAAGTCTCTGACAGCCCTGAATTGTTGAAGCTACTTTGCCATACACTCCGGCTATAGTGTCCAAGTGGAGATATAAATTTGATTGTAACAATAAACTCACTACTATTTGCGCTACTATAATATTTTGCTAGATTATATCTGTTGGCAAGTCACCTTTTCTGTATATTTTATCCTGTTTAAATGAAGTGTTTTCTATTATTGTAGCATTCTATGCCTTAAGAAAATTTCAGCTGTATCACATTCAATGTCGTTTTATATACATATTGTTGTGTTCTTAAATGTAATACTAATATTCGCTGTGTACTTATAATCTAATGTATCACATTACTGTAAAAGCCTTTTATGGCGTTTAATAAATAAATAAATAAACAAAATGAACGCTGTTCCTTGGTTTCGCTTACGAGTTTGAACGCTTTTACGAGGAGTATTTGTGACGTACGCTATGTGGTGTCATTTTTAAAATGGATTTAACTTTACAGGGCTAATCTATTATAATACATCAATGTATGTAGCACATTTTTTCTACGAAATAATAGCTCGAGGGCTTATAAGGTCCATTATAGGTCACGAACATTGGCGGGTTAAAAACGGCCATTTCGTTTAGGCGGCAAATCGAAAATGACACATTTCAAACCGTTATAGATAATTTATTCGTCAACATAAAAATAAACTAAATATACTTCCATTTTCTTATTTTTTCAAGAATAAAAAAAACTATGAAAAATCCTATTCTGTGCTAGCGTTAGTTAGTCTGTGTATTTGATCTTATTTTTTAATGTGAAAATCGCACAAAAGTCCCAACTGCTCCCAACCGTCTGGAGCCAGTGAGACTTCGGCATCCCAATTGGAGTATATTGTGAGACTGAAGGTAGTGGAGAGGGGAAGGAGATGGGTAAGAGGAAGGTGGGGGTACTTGGCTATTCAGATGTGGCCACCAAACACGGCTGAAGCCATGTCAAGCAATTTTTCTGCCTGGTGGCTTACACCAGGTCTATAAATGAATAAATTGTAAAATAACACACATTCATCAAAAAAATTACTTGCGCACACCGGGATTTGAACCCGTGACATTCGGATTGCTAGTCTAGAGCCTTACCCCTTGATTTCGGAGGCTGTAAAATCTGTGGGATGTGGAAATTATCGCGACTGCGATATTATTATTTAATTTTTACTTATTGTACGTTTATTTATTAATTATTCTAAAAATTTTGATGAAAAAATGATTGTCTCGATTTGAGTTTTCGAATGAATTCTAGGGTTTAAAAGCAATTTTCTCGGTTTAGATTCCATGTTCGAATGATTTGTGACGTTTGAACGATTATCTCAAATCCACTTTCGATGAAGTTTCAAAACCATTGTCTTTGTTACCCCGTTCAGACAGAGCAATTTTAGTTGAACGACCTTTATTGAACGACAAAAATTGAACAAGATATCATTCAGACGTTTCAATTAAACTCGAACCGATATTGTTAAGAGTGGGTTAAAAGGCAGAATGGTGATTTGCTGGAAAACGGCTCTCTTAAACGGCCTTTCGTATGTCATTCTCAGAATTCATATTTTTTGTTACCAAAAAATGGACAAATATTTTTCAATCTGCTTTTTTTGTAATTGATGTAGGCATTTGACCATAAAAAATAAAAAACATTGATACACCATACACCCCCCACTTTTCAAACTTCGATCTATGATTATCGTCATCTGTAGAGGTAAGGCTTCTTATTATCGTTATGATATCTGTGGATATTAACAATTAAATAAACACTTTTTCTTGCACCAAATTTTCAACACATTTCACATTTTTTTACTTATTCCGGGAGAGAAGCTCCCGTTGACTGTGGTGAAACTACACGCTCCGTGTTTGACGGCGTATATATATATATCGAAAATGCCATCAAAATGTTTCAGTAATGAGTAGAATACCGACTCACTTGAAGTATTGCAGTAAGTACTCACAAATTCCCTTTTTTCGTGTAAATTCGTCGCATTGTATTTTTTCAACTGTCATATTCTTTGAAACCCATAAAATACAACATTAAATGTGCGTTCCTGTTCCGAACAGATAGCACGAACGTCATGATTATTGACTGGCGCGCTCTTTTTGCAAGAGTGTGTGAGAATTCATTGTCTATACGCGCTCTGACTATGTTGTGAGAGTGAACGTTTTTTCATACGGCGTGTTTGGTAATAAAACCAAAAATTACAGTCTCACGCCGGATCGTTGGTTTGGTAAAATCGGCCGTTTTAGGTGATAACAAGTCAAGTTTTTCACTGTTCCGGCCTTACACGGTAATAATTAACATAAGGAGTAAATAATTAATAAAGTTATATTAATATAAGGAGTAAAAAAGTTTATCACCGTCAAAATTGTTTCATGAAAATTTATTCTCATCATGGTCCTAACGAGCGGATGGATATAATCAGAGGATTTATCGGAAAAATGAACCAGCACCAAACAAAAGGCTTTTGATGGAAAAAATTGATGCCAATTCCAGAAGAAATTCAGATGAGTAACCTTGTGCCTTCCTATCTTTTTAATCATTTCCAAGTTCAAACAAGCTATGTTTTACTGTGTATTTTGCTAATATAATAATTTGAAAAGAAAAAAACGGCTACCCACAGCATAGATGCAAGTCATTGTGTATTATTATTGTTGGTTTTTTAAGGTAAGGTAGCTCAAACATATTATTTGTAAGAATTTGTCAAGGTACGGCTGGATTTGGTTATTTCATTATTTGTGGTTTCAATTATAATACGATTGCGCAGAAAATATTTTAAAGGGAACATTTTTTTTTTGGTTTTTACGCAATTAAGATGGATAATATGAAATCGCTAATCGCCAAACGAGGAGTTTTAAAAGGTAAACTCACGAGGTTCGGGGATTCAATAAATAGTTTATCGGTAAACGAGATCCAAATTAGGTACGAAAAAATTGAAAACGTATTAAACCAGTTTGAATTAATTCAAGATCAAATAGAATCTCTACCAGATTCTGACGACATCGAGAATAATTTCCAAAGGGAAAGTTTTGAGAATCAATATTATTCGATTTTAGCGAAAGCAAAAGAAATGTTACAATCCGTTGAGCAAAACAAGGTAGCAATAAAACTTCCTAACCTCCAATTAAGGGAATTCAATGGTGATCAAAAAACATGGGTAAACTTCTTAGAGACATTCAAGACACTGGTGCATAATAATCAAACGTTAAATAATGTGCAAAAATTCTATTATCTGCAATCCTGCTTAAAGGGGAATGCAGCGAAAGTGATCGCCAATTTCGAAGTATCAGATTTAAATTACGTGTCAGCCTGGGAATTGTTGCAACAAAGATTTGCAAATTTACGAACTACCGTTCATAAGCATATACAAGCTTTGTTTCAACTTAAAGAAATGAAACAAGAGGATCCGGTAGCCATGCGCTATTTAATTGATGAGACTAATGTGAACCTAAAGGCTCTGCAAAATTTAGGCTTAAAAATCGATCAATGGGATGCATTAATTATTTATATAGTTTCTAATAAATTAGACGCAATATCGCGAAAGCATTGGGAACAAACAACATTACAGGAAGAATTACCAACGTTAGGAGAATTTCTCAAGTGTCTAACGTCAAGGGCGCAAGTTTTAGAATTAATGTTACATACAGAATCGAAAAAAAATGTTACCTACCCGAAAATAAATGGCGGCAACAATAACATTCCTAGAAAGGAATCAGTTTTCTTAGCAGCCGCCCACAATAATTGTATATGTTGTCACGATAAAGGACATAAAATTTATTATTGTAAAAAGTTTTTAAAGTTAACTTCAGGAGAGAGAAGCGAAATGATAAAGAGGTGTAGGGCCTGCTTCAAATGTTTGAGGTTAGGGCATACGGCCTCATATTGTAAAATTAATATACAATGCAAGTTATGTGGTAGCGATAGCCACAACACGTTATTGCATAAAGGGAATCACCCGAGTAATGATTCCGATAAAAATGGTGAAGCCTGCCCTGGAGGTAGCGACCATATGGAAACTGAACGAGTTTCAGTGTCCAACCACTCCGCCTTGGTGAAGGCGGAAAAAACTGTGTTATTGTCGACAGCAATCATAGGAGTTTTAGATCGCAATAATGAAATGCATAAAGCAAGGGTATTAATTGATTCAGGAGCCCAATCAAATTTTATGTGCGAAAAGTTCGCAATAAAATTGAATTTGAAGTGTGAAAGCATAAACAAACCCGTGTCGGGTATACATAACAACGTGACCCATATAAAGAAACGGGTTGCAATTAAAATGAAATCTTTAAAAACAAATTATAAACAAGATATCACATGTCTAATATTGCAGGAATTAACTACAAATTTACCGCAAGCAACGGTGGCCAGGAAGGATTTCAAGCTTCCGCCGGGATTGGAATTGGCGGATCCAAACTTCAACATAGCAGCACCAATTGATATACTGTTGGGCGCTGAGAGTTTTTGGGAGATCTTGAAGAATGATCGGCTAAGATTGGATACCGGACCTACGCTCCAAAGGACAGAATTAGGATGGATCATCTCGGGCCCAATCAACGCTCACCATAAAAAAAGGCCAGTACCAGAAATCTGTAGTTTATCAATAAATACACTGTCAAATCAAGTTGAAAATTTTTGGAAAATGGAAGAGGTGATGCCTCCAAGTTTTTATAACCACGAGGAGAAGGCTTGTGAAGCCGACTTTGTAGCCACGCACGCCCGAGAGAGCGATGGTAGATACGTAGTGAGTTTGCCGCGCCGGCCGTGTGTCAACCAACTTGGTGACTCATTAGGCACAGCGGAAAAAAGATTCAAAGGTTTGGAAAGAAAATTTTTAATGAATCCTGAACTGAAATCTCAGTATGCTCAATTTATGAAAGAATATGAGCAATTAAATCACATGGAGCTATGTGAGAAAACAAAGGACCATTCCTATTTTTTGCCGCATCATGCGGTAATAAAGGAAGCGAGCAGCACTACTAAAGTGCGTGTAGTATTTGACGGATCGGCTAAAACGTCGACCGGTATTTCCCTGAATGATGCATTAATGGTAGGAGCTGTTATTCAAAAAGATTTATACCCTCATCATCTTTTACGTTTTAGGAAACATAGATACGTCATGACGGCGGACATAGAAAAAATGTACCGTCAAATCAACGTACGCCCAGAGGATCGCAGCCTGCAGAAGATTTTATGGCGCAACTCTCCAGAAGAGGAACTCAGGCATTATAAATTGAAGACAATCACCTACGGTTTGGGACCTTCCTCTTTCCTGGCAACTAGATGTCTACGGCAAATCGGTATGGACAATCGCATTAAATTTCCCGTAGCAAGCCAGGTCATAGAAAACGATTTCTACATGGACGATCTGTTGACCGGAGAGGACGACTTGGACGCATGCGTCAGGTTGAAGCAACAGGTACATGATATTTTACTGTCCGCCGGAATGACCCTGCGGAAGTGGAGATCGAATATTTCGGAATTGTCATCTGGGTCGGGCCAGGGTGAAATTGCTGGGAAAAGCAATGGTGAACAAATGATCACTAACAATTCCAAAATTGAAAAGATCCTAGGTTTGATCTGGGATAATGAATCAGATTGTTTATCATATGAAATTAAAAGACCGTCAAGTAAGACGGAAAGTAAGCGTCAGATATTGTCGTGCATAGCTTCAACTTTTGACCCATTGGGTCTCCTAGGCCCCATAATAGTGGTGGCCAAATTAATTATGCAGAAATTATGGCAATCAAAAGCAGCATGGGACGACACACTACCTGATGAAATTTTACTACCCTGGAGGGCCTATCTAGGTGAACTATCACAACTAAATGTATTGAAAATCCCGAGGGGAATTAACCACGGAGCGCCAAGGAATATACAATTACACGGTTTCTGCAACGCTTCGGAAAAAGCATATGGAGCCTGCGCTTACGTCGTCTCAACTGATCAAGAGGGTAAGCGACATGCACATCTACTTACTTCTAAGTCTAGAGTAGCACCACTGAAATGTATTTCACTACCCAAGTTGGAACTATGCAGTGCTGTGCTACTAGCCAAACTGATTAGAAATATCAAGTTGGAGCTAAGTATAGAGGAATCGGCCACTCATTACTGGTGCGATTCAACTATAGCATTATGCTGGTTGAAGGGTCAACCAGCTCGGTGGAACACTTTTGTGGCTAACCGGGTAGCGGAAATACAGGATATCAGCGATCCAAACCAGTGGCGACACGTATCATCGGCCGAAAATGCAGCGGATATACTGTCCAGAGGTACCACAGCTGAAAGGTTAGTCAACGCTTCAATTTGGTGGAAGGGACCAAGCTGGTTGACAGAAGAGATCAGCGCTTGGCCACTATCCAAGGTGTCCTGTTTGAATCCCCCTGAGATTAAGAGTAAAAATGTATTACTGGCAGCTAATGTTCAAGAATGGGAGATTTTCGAAAAATTTTCATCGCTAACCAAATTGAAGAGAATTACCGCTTTGGCGTTGAGATTTATAAATAATTGTCGGAATCCTAAAGATAAAATCGGAGGCAATATAACTGTCACCGAACTAGAAGCAGCCTTAAAATGTCTGCTGAAATCATCTCAAGAACATTCCTTTAAAAGAGAATTAAAGGACTTGAAAAATCACAGGATGGTAAACAAAAATAGTAGATTGAAAGCCCTCAATCCTTGTTTATTAGATGGTTTTATTTGTGCAAATGGTAGACTAAAACTAGCTACGTACTTATTACATCAACAAAGGCAACCTGTAATATTATCGCCTACACACAAATTAACCGAATTAATCATAAGACATTATCATTATGTGCATTTACATGCCGGGCCACAAGCGCTGTTAGCAGAAATACGCTTGAAATACTGGCCCATACTAGGAAAAAATACTGTTAAACGAGTCTTACATAACTGTATTATATGTTTTAGATACCAACCTCGAGTTTGCCAGCAGATTATGGGAAACTTACCTGTTGAAAGAATCACTCCCAGTCGACCATTTGCGGTGACGGGGCTTGATTATGCTGGACCTATTGACATGAAAAGTGGAGCGCTGAGGAAGTCTCCACTTATCAAATCGTATCTTTGCATATTTGTTTGTTTTTCTACTAAAGCTGTTCATTTAGAACTTGTAACGGATTTGTCAAGCGATACTTTTTTAAATTGCTTAAAGAGATTTATCGCCCGGCGGGGTCAACCTGAAAAAATATTTTCTGACAATGCAACTAGCTTCAGAGGAGCTTCCAACAAGCTTCAAGAGTTGTATGCCAGTCTAAAGCTGAACAATGACAAAATTCATAGGTTTTTAGCAGATAAAGGTATAGTTTGGAACTTCATTCCTCCTAGGGCGCCAAATCACGGCGGGTTGTGGGAAGCTGCAGTTAAATCTACCAAGTTTCATTTATATAGAAATACCAAGAATAATCCATTACAGTTTGAATTATTATATACCTTACTTTGTCAGATAGAGGCTTGTTTGAACTCCCGTCCTTTAACTTCCTTGTCTGATGACGTCAACGACCTACTCCCCCTCACCCCCAACCACTTCTTTATGGGCACTGAGGCTTCTATCATCCCTGAATTAGACGTCCGCGAGCTACCAGAGAACAGACTAAGCCAATATCAAAAATTAAATGCCTTAATTCAAACTTTCTGGTGTAGATGGTGTCGCGCGTCGGACCTGGGGGGCCCTGACTTTCCCTCGGCCAGCTCAGAGCGGGGCATGAGACGTCTCTCTCATAGTCAGGGTTCGGGGTCAGCGCGAGGCTCAAGAATCCATATCCCACCGTCTACACAAAACACTCCCATACGACTGCTATTCCCAAATGAAAGAGGTTAGGTTTTTATGAATCAAAATTGTATTTGAGCGGCAAAATGGACATTACATGGGTGAATAACAATAGAATACAGGTTGTTACATCCTAACTGGAATTATCATCAAAGGGTTCCCTAATCTCTCTCTGGGGAATAATTAACAGCTCTCTCTCTCTCTAGACCGACAGGCAGCGTGGACGAATTTAGGTTATTAGCGGACACATTCAAGGGTAATAGGAAACGTAAGAGACTCACAGCGTGGTGTTGTCGGGGTATCCTGTTGATTGTAGGGCTGAGCGCCGTGTTTCAAACAAACGGTGCCAGCCTGCCGATGTTCAAAGCGCGCCATTCTCGTACATATTGCTTTTCGACCGAGCGGTGCGAATTTGGGAACGCGGGCGCTGAGACGAGCACACGTCCAGCTAGGTCAGAGGTCGGCGCGTAAGAAGGAGGAACGAGGCGCTTGGTCGCCGGGGGTGGGGGGAACTGTAGCGGATCTTTTGCGCGTTATTACTACGTTTGGCCCAGCAACTAACCTGATAATTCCCGCTCTCAGGCTGGCAACTGTAGGATCTTTGCGCCTAAAATCTGTTATATGACACCTCCCCCCGCGCTCGTAAAAAGGGCGACGTGGTAATGGAGCATCAGGGTTAAAAGATCCTCTATGTGCCTCCCTTGGGGTTTTTTGACAAAACAAGAGTTGCCCTTAGTTTGAGAGACTTGGATGGCCAGAGAGATGCCTAGCTAAAACATAATGACTAGCTTATGCCATAGGCTAGGTAACAATATTTGTGGGGAGAAATGAGGAAGGGTACATAGCATGTTTGGAGCAAATAATTTTGGGGAGAGAGCAGGTGTGGAAACAACAAGTAAAATTATGCAATTAGAAAACAATAGACATGGTTATGCAATTGAAAGACAAAAGACAAAATTATGCAATTGAAAGACAAAAGGGCATGGTTATGCAATTGAAAAAACAATAGACAACATTATACAATTGAAAAAACAAAAGACGGAATGTTAAGGTGTGATTCTAGGGTTTCATTGGTCTGGAAGCTAAGTTTGCGTTGCGTTGGTTTTTTTGGTTTCGAAGAGTTGCGAAGGAAACGAGATTTCACTGACTCTAAAAGATTACATTATCACTGTAATCTGACCCATTGAGATAACACTCAGGAGTACACTTAGGCCTTGGAAAAAAAAAACACTTTGCTTCGTTGTGGGCGTTGATGTTTGCGAAGTGGGGCTGTGGTTTACGGGGCTGCGGCTATGGTTACAGTGGTCATTGGAGAGAGTAGTCCAGGTTCCGTAGTTATGCCAGTACGAGTCCTATGTGCTATTATGGTGGGCACGGATCGTATGTGTTGGTTATCGGAGCATAATGTAGCTCAGGATAACTTTTTAGAGGTGCGCAGTTTGTTGTTTACTGGAGGGGCAAAGGGTAATTATGTTTCACCCATGACCTGGTATGTGTCACTGCATGACAGAGCAAGAGACGGTATAACTGGCATTGGCATTGAGGGCAAGAAATTTGAACTCCGGGACTTCTCTTCTTCGATGGCGCTACAGCCCATATCGAGCTTTGGCCTCCTGCAACAGTCGCCTCCAACTCCTCCTGTCCTCAGCGGCTGACTTCCAGTTTGTCACCTGGAGAAGCTGTGCTGCATCCCCTCTTACCTCATCTTCCCACCTCAGTCTGGGTCTTCCCACTTTTCTCTTTCCACCTGGGTGACCAGTCAGAATTCTTTTTGGGACGCGTGTATCCGGCATTCTCTGTACATGACCAGCCCATCTCAGCCTGAGGAGTATCATGTGTGCAGAGATGCTAGGGGCCTTATATATATCGTACAATTCTCTATTGTGCCGGATACGCCACTGTCCGTCCTCTTTCACCGGTCCACATATTCTTCTCAGCACCTTTCTTTCAAAAGTATCCAGCATTTCAGCCATCTTTACTGTCAGTGTCAGCGCCTCACATCCATATGCCAATACAGTTCTTACAATGGTCTTATATATGGTTATTTTGGTTTTTCTGTGGACACTACGTGACTTAAACACTGGCACCAAAGAGAAGTATGTTTTGTTGGCTGCTGTGATTCTTCTTCTGATTTCTGCTGGATCCTCATTGTTCTCTGTCAGGCTGGAGCCCAGGTAGGTGAATTGATCGACCACTTCGTATGAGTAGTTGTCTTTAAATAGTGCACTACTTCTTCTTCTGTGCGAAGGGTTCCTGCTCTGTACCATCATTTTTGTTTTGTCAACATTAACTCGCAGTCCTACTTCCCGCGCCGCTATTTCTAAAGGGTCGAAGACCTCCTTAATGGCTGAAATTGATCTTCCGACAATGTTGATGTCATCCGCATATCCGACAACTTGACTGCTCTTGAAACAAATATTGGAGCCAGTGTCTATTAGTGTTTTTTTTTCCGGTCTATTAGTGAACTCCGGGACTAGCGTGTCCGAAAGGTAGTTCAGAGTGTCATAAAGTATAGTGGGACAACTCGGCTTGCAGTGGTGCGACAAACGTCATACATATGAGTGGTATTGTCTGTGGTTTCAGGAACAAGATGGAACAAGTGTGTAGCGAGTAGTAGTCGAGGGGCCTTTGTAACCACAGCGCAGGCTGCTAGGAGGTGAGGCTCAGCTTGGCTGCCGGAGATGGCATCCGCCTGGGCTTCTTTTTAAATCCGGGGGGAATTATTATTAAAGCAAATTTCTTGAAGTTTACCTGCCTAGGGACCAATGAAGAAAAGTTTGGAGAGAAACAAAATGTGTCCAGAAAAAATAAACAAACGAGGTTTAGCTGCCGGTCCGGAGAGTGACGAAGAGTGTGAGAGAGAGGTAAAGAGAGGTTCCTAACTAGTTTTGATTACATAAACATTATCCTTTATTAGGATGACTTGGCGTTTGTCGAATGACAAACTGTCTTGGTTGAAAAAACAACCGGCCTTCTTTGGCCTATGTTAACATACAGGTGGTAACATTTTCGTAGGATTTCAAAGAACAAGACAAAAAATTCGTGAACGAGTCACGGCAACAGCAGGGAAACTAATTCATGAATAAAGGTTGTCAGAAAAGACAGACGATACGCCAAGTGCGTATCATACATATTCAAAATTCATGAATGTGTTTCGTTGAGGAGAGAAAAAAAATGACAACATACGTGAAAGGTGAGGTAGGAAGCCTGTTGGTGACCGGAACAATTACCGATTCGAACTCGAAGTGAGGGCGAAATATGGTCGACAACAGATTTTCCACTTCATACATATGCCTGAGGGCATGGGGGTAGGGAGGGGAAGGAAAAAGGACGGGAATTGAGTTACGAAATTTGCTAGAGACTGGACTAATTTCCAATTCAACCTCTATGTGAGAGTGAAACATATTCAACCAGCAGATTTCCTGACTCTTTACATTTTAATAAAGTGGATTAATTTTAAACAGTATTTGAATACACATTGTACTAAAGAGGCTAATCTTTTGCGTGTATTTGGCAAAAGATTAGGGGTCGTTTTAAACTTCTACATGATTGTGAGAAAAGACAGACCCTAGTTCCAATTTCACAAACCTGGGATTCTTCTTATTCGTTTCCCAGACGACGAGTTTAGTGGTTTTGTGCCCATCGATTAACTCCTGCGGCACTATGCCCCATAATTGACAGTGAAGCTGAAAACTAGTCCTTTTGGGATAGTAGATATTCCTGGGCTTCTTTTCTTTTTGGAAAGCAGCAAAAACAGGAAGTCCACGGGCATTGGCGTTGAACAAAGAGGTTTCTGTGAAATACTTACGTAGTTCACATATAAAGGTTTGATATTATTTCGTTCGCACGATTCATGGTGAGTATTGTAACGTCTTCACGTATAGTGTACAAGTATGCAGTATATGTAAGGTACAACTCAATTATAGACAGAAGTCAAAGAGTGTAAAAAACAGTTCCTTAAAGGAGATGACGATGTCGATATTATGTCGTTCACACGAATCACGGTAAGTATTATTATTACGTCTCCACGTCTCGTGTACAGGGTTGTACACAATTATACACAAAAGCGGTTCTCATGACATGTTAATGACACACGACCAAATTATACACAAAGGCGGTACTCATGGCAAGTTAATGTCACACGACCAAATTATACACAAGGGCGGTACTCATGGCAAATTAATGTCACACGACCAAATTATACACAAAGGCGGTACTCATGGCAAATTAATGTCACACGACCAAATTATACACAAGGGCGGTACTCATGGCAAATTAATGTCACACGACCAAATTATAACACATGGTTATAAGTATTAAGTAATTGTAACGAACTTCTCGTGTAGTGGTGGATTTTTTAAGGATCTCTCCTATCGCGTGACAATTTTTTACATTTAAATATAATTCAACAAAAGCTAGCAGTATCATTTGATACTGTTTGCAAAGATTTGTTAGATTGACTAACTCCGTAGCCTGGAGAGGCGTACGATGGAACAATAGAGAAGATAAACAATTTTAATGTTACTTCATGTGTTACAAGGTGCAAGATGATGGTAGAAGGTATTTCTACTTACATCGTGCGATGGGTGAGAACAGGCCCATAATGGCTTTACATACTGTTCATTGTAGCGTGCAATTGGGTTGCAAACACTTGGTTAAATGGTGAGAAAAGGTTGGGTGTTTATATTATGCAACGATGATCGAACAAAGTCCTGTTGATTTACGTTGTGATATAATTATTTGCGTTCGAAGATCAGGATAACCGTAAGGTTTTACTAACCTGTCCCGTAGGGTTGAAACGTGAGGTACGAGACATACGTGACGTAACAGTAGAGAAAAGAAATCGAGATCTCGTCATACAATAAAAGACCTTAATGGGTTTTACATACTTTTAGTTGAAGCGAGTCCAGTTATGGTATGTGGTTTTATAGGACCGACATTTGGTTTTCTTTTATAAATACAATTTCCCAAAATGGATGTGTCAAAATCCGATTTTTGGTAAATGTGAGCTTGGGTAGGACGCCATCAATTTTTGAAAGGAAAAAATTGAAAAAAATGAGAAAATTATATACATACAAAGAAGACAATTATGTGATTAATTGCTACTTGGTTCTTGCCTTTGAGACCACTATAGGGTTTTACATACTCAAGGTGACGTTGAATTGGACAAGAAAGAATTAATGGCTGTACTTGACAGGTTTTCTTCTTTTTTTTTTAAAAAAAAGGGGTCGGTATTTAACACTTTGGAATTTACAAAATCCGAACTCTTTTGGATGGCACTCTTATGAGTGATTACCAATCGTTATTTTACAAGGAACAAAAACAAAAGTGGGGTGGTTCTTTCTAACACGACGAAGGGAACAAAATGAAACGAAAAATGGGGTGACATGACATAAACATTGCATAGTGTAGAAGTTGAGAAGCAAAAGCGGGTTCGCGACTTCCCGGCGATTGTAACTCGAAAACGTGTCTCTATTCTAAAATGATCAGTTTCAGAACAGGTGAGAAAATAAAACGTAAAAAGGGAGAAAACGATTGTCGTGAGGGAAAGAACGTTATTACAGGAATAATACTTCATGGTCATCATATGTTAATATACATTTATTTACAAAGGTAGGTTAAACTCGTTTTGACGAATAGGTTGACATGTAGTTGACACTTTACACGCCTAATTATGGTAAGACTTCATAAGCTTACAATAGTTTGTGATAATACACAATGGGTTAGTTTAAAGTTGCTGGGGTGGTGGGGCAGTTTCAACTGTCTCCTCACTTCCAGACTTTACAATGTCCTTAATATGGTAATTACCAGTATGTTTGCCAGAGGAGTCGGACAGGTAGTAAACTAAGTCCGATATTTTTCTTACAACCTTGGCCTTGACAAAACGGGGTGCCAGCTTGGCAGAGAAGTACAGGGCTCCTTGAGAGAGGGTGTTATTCCTTCTCCAGACAACATCGCCTACATTAAAAGTGATGTGTTTCCTACGTAGGTTATATCTGTCCGCACTTTTTTGGTGGGCCAGCAATAGGGCATCAGTAACTTCACTATAAATGGCAGTAAGTTCTTCCAAACGATGAGCGTAATCAACGGCAGGATTGCTTGTGGAGGTGGTTGACGTGGGAAAATTCGTGTTCCAGTGCAATGAACCATGTACCACCTGTTCCATACCGTGTTTTAAAAAGAAGGGGGTGTAACCAGTGGTTAGGTTAACAGTATTATTCATGGCAGCTTGAATTTTATCTAAATTCTTACACCAATTACGTTGGTCTTTGTCAACCAAAATGGCCAGAGCTGTGTTAATAGTCTGGTTATACCTTTCGACAGTGTTATTTTGGGGAGTGTACAAGGTATTATAATAAATATCTTTAATCCCGTATTTAGCAAGGAAATCTTTAAATTCTTGTGCTATAAACTGTTTTCCGTTGTCAACTATTACGGTTTTGGGAGTTCCGTAGGGTATGAAAATGTGTTTTTCCACAAGTTTGACAATGGCGGCGGCGTTGGCTCTTTTTAAGGGGAAGATCCAACAAAATTTGGTAAAGATATCCACAATGCTGAGTATATGCATGTGTCCAGAATAACTCCTGGGAAAAGGTCCAACGAGGTCCATAGATAACGATTGGAGGGGTCTATCAGCACGTTTGGGTTTTCCCATTAGGCCGGCAGGGGGTGCCGTACTATGTTTGTAAGCTTTACATGTTTCACATTTGGAGATGTAGTTGCGAACTTGCTTGAAAAGACCAGGCCAGTAATACTTCAAGGAAATCTTTTTATACGTCTTGAAGGTTCCTGGGTGTATAGAGTCGGGGGCACTATGATTGTTGATGATTACTTGTTTTCTCTTTTCGAGGGGCACAACGAGTTTCCAAGAGTAATCTTCAAGGATGGACAGTGGGGCCTTACAATTGCGATATAGTTGTCCTTCTTTTATAATAAAATTGGGAAACTTTTGTTGATTGTTTTTGCACCCTTCATAGATTTTAAGATACCATTCATCTTTTGTGGATGGGGTAGAGGCAATTGTATCGATGTTTAATGTGGCAAGTTCAATTCTTGACAGGGCATCTGGGACAATATTGTCCGCACCTTTACGGTGGATGACATCGAAAGTGTATTGGGACAAACGAGAAGCCCAGCGAGCGAGTCTGCCGGAGGGATTACTTAGAGAGATCAACCATTTCAAACTACTATGGTCTGTGACTACAGTAAATTTGCTACCGTCTTCCAGAAGTCAACGCCAAGGATGAAATTCTGGGATATAGAGGGTACTATTAGAAAGTTAATTGTAACTGTGTTATTGTTACATTTAATTGGTAATTGCTGAGTACCGATGACTGTCTGGGGAGCATTGTCCGCAGTTGTCACGAGTGTAGGTTTGGAAAAAACTTTAAAACCGTTGTTAACAAAAGGCAGGTGGGCATTGTTGCCAAGGCAACTAACAGATGCACCACTATCTAGTAGTCCAGAGAAGGGGACATTGTTAACGGAGAAAAGGGCATAAGGTCTTCCATCTTTAGCTTGTTTGCAACAAACCGAAGAAACATTTAAGGTCTGGTTAAAATATTTAATGTGTGATAACCAATCAGTCCATTCCTTAGACCTTGGTACAGAATGAATACCTGAGAGGTTATTATTTAGTTTTTTGGTTTTCTTGCTTGAAAATTCGGTGGGGGTTTAGAGAAATCCACTTGAGGTTTAACAAAGTGAGGGTCTTGCAACCTTTCCATGTTATTTCTTGATTTTTTGGAGATTTCACGCAGTTCGTCGCGTGGAGGAGAACGATCCCTGGAGCGATGTCTCTTTAAGGTTCTGGGTTCTTTAGCTTCCAGAAATTTGGCCTGCTTGAAACAAGTGGTAGCTAGGTGACCTACTTTTTTGCAAAAGGAGCAAACTTTTTTGTTGTCAAATTCTGGTTTTAATCCAGAAGGACGGCTTGGTACAGTGATATTGTCCGTGGTGGTTTTGTTGTTTTTCCTGTCTTGGTGGGATTCCAAAATGAGGCAAACTTCGTTTAAATGGGCCAACGACACAATTTTCTGTGAGGTGATAATGTTTTCATATCTTTGTAGGAGGCCATCAGTTATAACTGGTAATAATTCGGCTTCCGAGACAGGGTGGGAAAGTTTGATGTTGATGGACTCGGCCCTCTCTATGAATGTTGCCACAGTTTCGTTTACTAATTGTTTAATGGATAGTAACGATAATTTAATTCTGTGTTGGGCCTCTGATTTGCCGAAGCTAGTGATCAGGGCTGATCTGAGTTTATTCCAGTCCTTGCATTTTGATTTTTGTATTCGGTGCCACGGGATTAATTCTGGAGATATTAGTTCTCTAAAGTTTTCTGCAGCACTTCAAATGGAACATTTTTAATTGAGGCCGTTTCTTCGATTCGGTCAATGAAATCCAGTACATCAGAAACACCGTTATATTTGATCCTCCAAGGAGTGAGATCGTATGTTTTTTCTTGTGCCGTGATGGGTGCATTGTCTTGTTTTACTGTAACATGTGTCCTGGTTTCTTTGTTAGAAACGGGGATTTTCAAAACTGGGGTATTGGGTGCCTTGTCTTCACTTGCAACGGATAGGTTTATTTTCCTGATGAACTTCTTGTTGAATAACAAAGCGTATGCTTTCAATGCTGACTTTGATTTGTTTAGTGGTGATATTCCTCTGTCTTTTAAGACGGCTTGTAGGTGCACTTTGGATAAGTTGTGTACATTGGGAATGACACCCATGTCCAAAGATGTAGCCATTTGATTGGAATTCATTGTTAAAAATGGTTTAAAAAAGGAAAAAAAACTCCGAAATTCTTCTAAGTCTTTTTGAAGAAAATTTGGCCAGGGGGACACTTTAGGACTTGCATTATTTAATTTTTGTGGGCACTATTCGCACTTATATTCACTGCACTCGAGGAAAGGCACGAAAAAAGGCACAAAAACAGCACTTTAGAAGCGAAAAAACACTTTTGATGGAAAGATTTTATATTTGCTTCATTTACTGGCACTAAATCGTGAGATTGAACACACGTTCTTATTATTGCGTCGAGAAAACACTTCTTTGCAAAAAACACTGCACTTCTGAAGTTAATTTGAAACAATTCACTTAAAATCACTTTTATAACAGTCAAAGCTGAAAAAAAAGAATACGGACAAACACCGTACCTATATAATTAATCGGGATAAAGAATTACTTGTGTTTTACAGGTTGTAGCTGATATACTTTTTAGAAATCAGCTTCGATGGGCCGTTGGGTGTATTGTGCTTTTTTTTTAAAAATCACTTCCGGTGTAAAAATTGGCTTCACAGTTCTAAATCCTGACTGTTATTATTACGGTGCAATTTATGCCGAAATTAAAACAGTGGGTTTGTTTTGTTTAAACAAAGAACACAGAATTTATGTTATTGAAAAAAACATTATGTTCAAACTTTCGTTATCACAGCATTTTGGCGGGAATTTCGCGCGTCTCTTTTATTCGTTCGAGAGGATTCCTACCGTTATTTTTTCGCGGCAAAAATGCGCTTGGCAACAAAATTGCATAGTACATGTTTTCAAATTGGGGACAATCGTAAAGGCAATTCTGTGCAGTCGGGAAGGATATGTTTAAAAAAAATTCTGCCCTATGTTGGTCGCCAGTGTCGCGCGTCGGACCTGGGGGGCCCTGACTTTCCCTCGGCCAGCTCAGAGCGGGGCATGAGACGTCTCTCTCATAGTCAGGGTTCGGGGTCAGCGCGAGGCTCAAGAATCCATATCCCACCGTCTACACAAAACACTCCCATACGACTGCTATTCCCAAATGAAAGAGGTTAGGTTTTTATGAATCAAAATTGTATTTGAGCGGCAAAATGGACATTACATGGGTGAATAACAATAGAATACAGGTTGTTACATCCTAACTGGAATTATCATCAAAGGGTTCCCTAATCTCTCTCTGGGGAATAATTAACAGCTCTCTCTCTCTCTAGACCGACAGGCAGCGTGGACGAATTTAGGTTATTAGCGGACACATTCAAGGGTAATAGGAAACGTAAGAGACTCACAGCGTGGTGTTGTCGGGGTATCCTGTTGATTGTAGGGCTGAGCGCCGTGTTTCAAACAAACGGTGCCAGCCTGCCGATGTTCAAAGCGCGCCATTCTCGTACATATTGCTTTTCGACCGAGCGGTGCGAATTTGGGAACGCGGGCGCTGAGACGAGCACACGTCCAGCTAGGTCAGAGGTCGGCGCGTAAGAAGGAGGAACGAGGCGCTTGGTCGCCGGGGGTGGGGGGAACTGTAGCGGATCTTTTGCGCGTTATTACTACGTTTGGCCCAGCAACTAACCTGATAATTCCCGCTCTCAGGCTGGCAACTGTAGGATCTTTGCGCCTAAAATCTGTTATATGACAATGGAAACGAGATTACCTTGCTGAACTACAAAAACGGACCAAATGGCAGGCCAGCAGCCAAGAAGTTATAAAAAAGGACGATCTGGTCATCTTGAAGGAGGATAATCTGCCTCCTGCATTATGGAGAATGGCGCGCATAACAGCAACTCATCCAGGACCTGATGGCGTAGTGAGGGTGGTTACCCTCAAGACGTCCCAAGGCATTTTTGTGCGACCTATCACAAAAATATGTTTGATGCCAATAGAATCAAACCAGGATCTGCATCTCCAGACCCGGCAAACTACAGACCTTCCCAAGGTCACAGCCTAATGTAACCAAGGCTGAACCGATGCTACCACACAGGACTACTGACCATAGAGCATCGCTGTGGTTGACCAACCTATATCCAGAAGCCACTGGGGCTTCCAGTCAACCAGGACCAGGGGTATTCGCTGCCTACCAGGACAGGGCACCCTTAATATGAGACTCAACCCCCTGAGTTAACATTTACCACCCTTGACAGGATGATCACCACTGGACCGAATGCAGAGTGAACGGTCTACACAGTGCAGTGATTACAGTGTTTTGTGTTCTATTAAAAGAAAAGAGTCAAGTATGAACTCATATAAAAAAACAGACTTCAGTTTTTGAACGGCTCTATACGGGAGCTAGAATATTAGTTATTTAAGTGATCTATATGTGTAAATGTTATTAATTTTATGAATTTTTATCAATTTTATGATTTATCAGGTTATGGGTTTATTAATTTTATGGAATAATGTGATTAATTTTATGGATTATGTATTTGTATGAGGGTTATTATATTTTTGATTGTTTTATATTATATTCCCGATCCCTTCAGGTTTAGGTAGTTTAGTTATAATGAACTATTTTAATATTTGTTGAAAGTTTTTTGTATTGATATCGAAAAAAAAACCCACCAGTTTTTTTTTTTCTCATCCCGGCGGTGGCAATATGTTTAAAATGTACAAGTTATTAGCTAAGTGCACAACCATTCGACCAGTTGCCGTTCTATGTTCCATCATGAAAATATTCGAGAAAATTCTACATAAATATATACTTAATCACGTTAATCCAATTCTTGATGACCGTCAATATGGTTTTAGACCCCAGATGTCAGTAACATCAAACCTCTTATGCATCTCAGATTTCTTATCACAAACTCTCGACAATCGGGGACAGGTGGATGTTGCTTATTTCGACCTGGAAAAAGCATTCGACAAGGTTGACATCGACATTCTTCTAAATAAGCTAGCTTCATTTGGTTTTTCCAAAAGACTACTCTGTTTTTTTGCTTCATATTTTCGAAATCGTAGACAGTTTGTTTATTATAAGGGTTCCAGTTCTTTGGAATTCACAGTTTTTTCTGGAGTTCCTCAGGGGTCTATCCTTGGACCACTTCTGTTTCTGATTTTTATCAACGATATTGGTTCAGTCATCACACATTCGCTGTATTTACTATGATGTAATTTATGTATTTACTTGCAGATGACTTGAAACTATATCGTTCAATAAAAAACCATCTTGACTGTATTCTCCTTCAACGTGACATTGACTGCGTCTCAAACTGGGCCAAAATAAATGGCTTGAACTTCAGTACACCCAAGTGCAATATCGTCTCCTATACAAGATCAAAGAAACCGCATGTATTTGAATATACAATCAATGAAATTATTCTCCAACACCTAAATCAAATCAAAGATCTAGGAGTTATTTACGACAGCAAACTAACCTTTCACCAACACATCGATGATTTAATAAGCAGAGGATACAGGCTTCTCGGCTTCGTAATTAGAAACTCATATCCGTTTCGTAACACAAAAACACTGACGTTATTATATAACACACTAGTCCTAAGTGTACTTGAATCAAACTCGATCATCTGGGCTCCACATGAATTAACATACACTTTACGCATTGAAAGAGTCCATAAAAAAATTTTAAGGTTTTTATTCTCGCGGCTCTATGGACGTTACCCTTGGCTTTACCCATCGATTTATATATTAGGCATGACCAATTACCACTCCCTAGAAACACGTAGAGGTATTGCTTTGCTTAAATATTTTTTCCAACTAATAAACGGTCACTTATCTAATAATGAGATACTGGCCCAATTAAATTTTTTTGTACCAGAGTCTCACTCTCGAGGACGTCATCACAATCTTCTATATAGTAGAGCAAGCCGCACTAATTTATTAATGAACTCACCTGTGGGGAGAGCTACGTGCTTTTTGAATGCGGTAGATAAGAAATTAGATTTATTTTTTGTGTCCTATAGCGCATTTACGAGATTTTTGGCATTGCATATACACTGCATAAATGGTACAATTATAACGTCTTAGGCTTTATTACCTGTAATTGTTATAAATAAATGTACTAATTATATATATAAATAAATAAATAAATAAATTTTATTTTACAGGGCACTGCCTAGCACCTAGCGGTCAGTAGTAAAGCTAGGGCCTATTGTTAAAACAGGTGTTTTAATTACCATTGGCTTCTATGACAGTATTTGTTTGGATAATTAGATTGTCAATGTGTGTTATTTTGATTAGGTTATAAAAAGCCTCGCAGAGTGGATTTTTTCACTTCTTCTCTCCAAAAAATAGTAACAGGCAGGAATTATGGTCAACTGACCACCTGTAAAAGTGTTTTGCCCGGGTCGGGAATAAATTTAAACTCGTAACATTAAATAAAGTACAAATGCAGTTTTGTGCAACCAAAACCATGCGTCTGTTATTCTGAAGACTCCATCAAGCCCCAAACTATTCTCAACAAACAATAATATCGCTTTTCTGCGTATAAACACGTAATCATTCACACGTTGTCAAATCAAAGATATTCTATGTATGTGTTGTGTTGTAAAGTTCCAAATAATAATATTATTTTTCTCTTTGTAGATCAATACATGATTTATATGGCAGCCGGAAAAAATACTAAAAACAAGGTATGCTTCAAGTAACGAATGAATGAAAAAAGATTATTGTTTAGTTGTACTAAATAACACAGAATAATTTAACAAATATATAAACAAAAAATTAAACTTTCTTTTATTTCTTGAGGTCAATAATTTTAATGATGTTATTAATATGTATAGATATTCTATCAAATATAAAATTTACCAAAAAAATCCACCTTCGATTTTCTCAAAAACCAAAGTTCAAATAAAATAGTCATAACCCAAAATTGACTTTAAATGAAAGGTAGATTCATTCACAAGTTATACCGTTTATACCACGAGTTTCCGAACACCGTGTAAAACAAACTTTCTTTGTATCGGAAATGTTCCGTCGTAAAGCCAAAGGCCATTCAAATCTAATCAGATTTAACAAAAGCAAGTGATTTATTTTATTTTTTATATTTACTCCACACAGAAGGCCCTGAAGAAAATAATTTCCCTCAGAGCCTATGTCATCTTTGGGGATGCTGTGTGGAGGGTCTTTTTGTGGAGAGGAAGGAGTGAACATGGGTCTTGAAGAGTCCCATGTTGTAGGAGGGAGGAAACACAGAGGCCGGCAGTTCGTTCCACAGCCGATCTGTTGAACTTAAGAACGAATCGTAGAAGCGACCCGTTCTTATGTGACAAATATCAACCGTGTACAAATGGTGGGCGCGTGTTTGGCGTGTATCCCGACTACGCACCGGTGCCGAAGGCATCAATGACGCTAGTTCCTCAGAGCATCTTCCATTGTAATACCGATAGAACAAGGAGAGCATACCTACCTGATGCCTGTGCTCTAAAGATTGCAGTCCGTTTGTTAAGATTGGGGAATATATCAAACGGACCGCCCGTTTTTGCACAGAGTCAAGGGTTTTTTTCAGGTATTTAGGGGCTCCGGACCAGAGATGGCTGCCAAATTCGACAGTAGGGCGCACTTGCGATTTGTACAGGGTCAGCAGTTGTGTACTATTAAAGTATCTGCGGGCCCTGTACAGTACGCCCAGCTTCTGAGAGGCCAACTTTACTCTGGTTTCGATGGAGCCCCCGTACCTGAGCTGGTCACTTATAGTTACACCAAGCATATCAATGGAAGGCCTGTTCGGAAGATTGCTTCCGTTGAAGGAGACTAGATTATCATTTGGATCCCTTTTAGACGTAATCAGACAGCATTGCGTCTTTGAAACATTAAATTCGACGAGATTATTTTTACCCCAGGAGGAAATACTCTCGAGATAACCGTCCATTCTCTGCTTCAAAGCCCTCCGAGCCGTTGGAGTTTGTGTGCCCTTTGGGGGCTTGTCAAACAAAAAGCTATCATGAACTGTACTGTCATCCGCGTAACAATGAATCGGTGCACATGTCAAAAGGTCATTGATGTGCAAAAAAAACAAAGTCGGAGACAGAACCGATCCCTGTGGGACGCCAGCATTTATGGAGTGTGAGGAAGAGGTGAAACCGTCAGCAACCGCCTGAATCGACCTATCCCTTAAAAAGTCAGCAATCCACGTACACAGGGATGCGAGAAGTCCGTAAGAATGCAATTTGTTGACAAATCCTCGGTGCCAGACCTGGTCAAAGGCCTTGGATATGTCTAGTGCGACCGATTGGGTCTCACCGTGATGTTCCAGTCACCGCCCCCAAACATTTTTTTTTTTTTATAAAATATAGTATAATTATTTAAATTTACATAGTAAGAACAATATTTCTATAAAAATTAACATGTTTACCTTTACAAGAGTCTAAAACTCGTGTCTAAAGGGAAAAAAAATAAAACTTAACATACATATGTAAATAGAAGAAAAAGGAATCATAAAAACATGTAAAGTGAAGAGATTTTAGTTTTTAGTACAATAATTTATAAAATAATATAGTGAGATATCATCGTCATTCTAATTCGTTAAATCATTTAAGATAGTGAAGTTTATTTTATTTTTAAATTTATTATAATCCGGTTTTAATCTCATCTCTGTCGTTAGTTGATTAAACCACACCACTCCAGTGTACGTGTAATAGTGTTGTGCAAAACTGGTGTACATTAATGGAGTGTGTGATGGTTTGAACACTTACATAAATAAACGAGACGAACGTACTCCAAAAAAATTTTTTGTTTAGATTAACAACATAAAATACATTACAGGCAGGCCCTTAAGTAAACACGTTCCCACGGGAAGGGAGAAAGAGGAGATCGCAGGTCGGGGACAGTCGGGATTTAAACTTCGATAGAGAGGGAGCTCGGGGAATAAACTAAAATCAGTGGTGGTTAAAAGAATATGTGAAGGTACGCTTAGTTAGTGAATTCAGATGGTGTTAAAAATTATTGTTAAGTATTAAATTAAAGTGAAATATTATTGAACCGGTGAAGTGAAAATGATTGGACTCATTGAGGATTCAATTAAGTGTTGCGATAGCGAATTATATTATAAAATGTGTTAATTTAAACGTGATTTCGTAAACAGTTCAAACTAAATTACTTATCTTAAAAACATAGAAATAATAATAATAATAATAATTGCGTTTTAAAACAAAGTGAACGTATTTAGCAGCAGGAAGTGTTTACCATATCGGAACCCTTACTGGAACATTGGACCTTTTCTTTCAATTCCAATTTTTTTTTGCATATATAGGTTCATTTTGATGTTAATAAATGAGGAAAAATAATAAAAAAAATATGAGTTATTATTTGAAAGATTTATTAAATAACTTGATGTGGTAATTCCAGAGTACCACTGCTCCAGTAGCACTTTTTTTTTCAATTGAGAAAAATAACAATAATTGTTTAAAATAATAATTAATGGTAAATAAGATTGAGAAACCTGTTTCATATATGAACATTATTTTTTATGATAATCGTTGAAGCAGTTTCGCAGCTCCGATAGGCATAAACCTACTTTGCAGGTGGAGCATTCCCATTTTGATCTGCGTGGAACTGCTCTGGTACTGCAATTGGCACACCTGCGAACATTTCCTCTTACTGGTAAATGTTGTGCATTTGCCAAACGCCTTTCTTTTGGCACAAAAGGCTTGTACCGGGGTATAAACTCTACAGACTGCCGACTTTTCCGAAGTTGAAGTTGGCCTGTTCCCATCAAACCTTCTGCAATCGTCAATCGGAATTGCTTATGCACCATTTCTTGGTCATGTAGTTTCCCATGAATAATATAAGAATTAACAACAGTTACATCCAGGAAATGAAAGAATATGCGGTGCCACCACTTCTTACTCTTCCGAGAGATCTCATAATAAGACTTGAGTTGATCCGCTTTATCCACATAGCCCATATGGGTATTGTATTTTTTGACAATCTCGGGATATGTAATGGTCGAATTCGAACCATCTTTATTTTTTCTCACCACAGTGCCAATTATTGAAGGATCTAAAAAGTTTGAAATCAATACACAGCTTCGCTTGTCCATCCATTTTGTGACAGAAATGTTATCGCTCGTTGCATAATCCCAGTCACCTCTTTTCATATTTTTATCTTCTTCCAGATATATATTACCCTCTTTCTCAATTCGCATATTTTTCTTTTTTATAGGCAAATGTAAGCGGTCTCCTCTGATAGTTCCACAAGCGTGAATATTATATTTGCTTAGCTCTGTCATTAGCGGCACAGAAGAAAAATAATTATCGAAGAACACAATGTAATTTTTATCGATCAACTTTTTTGTCAACTGCTTTATTACTCGACCTCCTAAATCTTTTTCGACTTTGTTTTCAATTTTTCCTGTATATATCTCAAATTCAAAAATATATCCTGTTTGGTCTGCCCTCACCCAGATTTTATAACCACGTTTGATGGTTTTTTTTTGGCATATATTGTTTGAAAGATATTTTTCCTTTAAATTTAATCATACTCTCATCTATAGCTTGATGTTGAGTGGGTAACATACATTCATCATATGATTGTGATAAGGTTTCTAGAAACGGACGAACTTTGTATAATTTATCAAAATTATCACTTCCTTTTTGTGGCATTCGAGTATTATCATTGAGATGAATATTTCCTAAAAGCCAGCTAAATCGCCTTAGTGACATGGTCTTTGCTATAAAGTTGTCTCTCATAGCATCGTTCGATGACCAATAGTCTTTATAACTGGGTGATCGTTTTATACCCATTAGAATGTTGATACCAAGAACAACTTTAATTCTTCAGTAGTAATAATAGGGGTATAGTTGGTGCCATATTGTTCTGCTGCGTATAAATTTGTTTGATATACAATGTGTTCAAACAAATCATTTGTGAAGAGACTTGAAAATATCTCTACTGGGGATTTTCCAACAAGCCTTGAAATTTGTACACCCGTTTCCTCAGTAAATGGTTCAATGTTCTTAATTTTGTCAATATTCCTCACCCATTCATAATTCTCGGGTATATTTGTTTGAACCGTAAGTAATGACGACAGAGGTGCATTATCATCTTCACAGAAATCGTCATCCAAATCTTCGATTTCTGTAGGATTAAATATTTCTTCTGGATTTAATTCATCTTCACTCAAATCGTCAACTTCAGATTCGGAATCTGACGGCAAATCTATGACATATGCATTTATTTCAAAATCGCTCAGCTTTTCCATCTGAAAGAACATCAAAATAACTTTTACTATCAAAATGCGGTAACACAAAAAATTAATTTACGGTCAGTGCAGATTTCCCTAGTGGAGTTGTGGTACACTTGAAGTAACACATGAAAAATTCAACCCACGAATGGTAATTTACATATTTCGATATAATTCTTAAAATAATCACAATAGAACATTGTATTTTAATAGAAAATTGGATTATTACCTTAATATTTGCACAAAAAAGAGGTTTTTTGTAGCACTGAACTCTTCTAACATCCGACTGTCAAAAAATCTCTCGATGAATGACAAAAATGTCGATAAACACGATGATATTCAAATTTTGAAGGAAGTTTTTGGCAGCGGCCAATAGATGGCAGTATCAGTTACTTCAATAAATGTGTGATATTTTAAAAAGCACACTGCTCCTCTAGGAAATAATTATTTTCTATGTGTGCTCACAGGGATACCACAAAACCGTTAAGGGTTAATCGAGCTAGGGAGGAATCAATAATTAGCGAGATGGCGTTCTATCCACAGAGACCGTAAACCAAAGAATCAAACAAATCATATGACTGCGGGTTCGAATCCTGACAGAGGTTTTAGGGAGGTACAATTTTATTTACAGAATTATTTAATTACCCTTCTATAGACATAGGGAGGAAACCGTATGTCGAGAGAGAGAAGTTAAACTAAACTGATTTAGCTATGTAGGGTGGAACCAGGTAGGCTTCATACTGGTATTGGGAACGGCTGACGGGGTGAGTTTTTTAATATTATTTATTAAATTCCAGAAGACTCTTTAAAGGACGGATGCAACCGTGGAACAGGAACAAGGTTTATAATACCTGCCCTATGTCCGGGGCCAGAGGCGCAGAGTACAGTCAGTCGAATAGGGAGGGCGTTTTGCTAGCGTATGACCGCCCGAATAGAAAGCGACCGGATGCAACCAAACGGAACAAAAATGAATATTTATCATCTGTTATTTGACTTTCTAATTTACAAATTGGGATACACAAGAACAAATCTAGAGCCAAAAAGGGGAGATGGTAATCTCCGAAATAAAACTACCAACCGAATAACTTTTCTCAACAGGTCCCTTTCGAGAGGTAGGCAGCCTCATAAAATTAAATGCCAAAATCAAACCAATTATCCGTTTATACCTACCTGAGAGGACAGGTATTCAATAGAAGATACCCATACCTAATACACGAGGGAGCTAGTAACCTCATAAAATAATTACTGGAACTAAATATTAAAATACAGACAGTCCTCATCCTAAATTTGGCATTTCGAGTAAACCTTACATATATCTCACATCATAATTGGCTGAATGGGTAAGCACACAACTTATCCATAGAAGCGGATATAATGTCGATAAGATCGTCGTGTGTTATCTGTGTTATTGACCTAGAAAGGGATGTAAGTTCCCGACGACGTGGAATTTACAGCGTTTTCTGGAGGTGGCATGTAACTTGAGACCTTACGTGTTACATTTTTGCGACTAGATTCGTGACAAGGGATGTCATGATTTTCCCCTTCTACATTCAGTAAAGTAGATTTTCCTGGAGGTATAATGAGGTTGGGGCATTTCTGAAATCGGTGAGAATACCTGGTTTTCTTTATTCTGGCGTGAAGGTTGCCAATTTGGAACAAGGGGAGACCCCGCGAAAGCCCGTCAGACCCGGCCGGTTCGGATATCCAGACACGCAGATATCGATTGCCTTGTTCTAATTATCATCCATGAGATTTGTTTGGTAAAGCGGAGGAGCCAACTTAGCTTGAACAAATTCATTTCCGTTCTTCTCCTTTCCCTCCCAAAATATACGTATGGATGGCGCCGACAACTAACACCATAAGCTTATCGTATGTATATCACATATATAAAATCTAACACCTTATCATACTCACATTACCCTACAACAGGTAGAATCACGTAGCTAGTTGGAGAGCAGGCGAGACAGAAAATAAGGTTTATGAAATGGCTTTAAAACACAGCGGTAATGGATTCAACTCACTCTATCTCAAAAGAACCGAGGGATACCACACACATACATAGATAATCAGGTTTCTATACCGAGAAACAAAAAACCAACACAACGTTCGGTGAGACCTTTTTATACTGAACCGTCACGTGAAATAATTACGTTCAAGGTCGTAAAACACGTAGAAAAACTAGGATGCACACACTTGAAGGGGTGTGTAATAAAGAGAGGAGCAAAGGCTTGTACAGACGGCAGGGAGGATATTTCTACCCCGGATATATACATAATCAAAGCCTTATGGAAAAGTTACCTATGGGACTTAAAGAAAATTCATCGCAGAAAGAAAAGTTTGAAAAGTGCAGATCATTACAAGTGCATAAGCGACCCATTGTATTTTGCCTATTGCTCTCGACACGAACCATGGAATGGTGTGACTTTTTATACAGATCTTTGTGGGTTTGAAGCAGCGTAATTTTTGTATATGTATTTTTTAGTGATGGGACTTGAAAATCTTGGAAAAGTTATGAGGTTGGGAAGTCTGATGGTTTTTTTATTAAAATTTTTATTAACCGCCTTTGAGTGATTTCAGTACGACTCATTGAGCAACTGCTAACTGGCCGTACCTTCAGGGTTTTTCTAGGAGGGCGAAAAAGCAAAAAAATACCCCTCAATAATGGCCTTGCCCAGGGCTCAGTGCTGGCCCCATCGCTATTTAACATCTACACTCGAGACCTCCCTCACACTGAAGGCAGAAAATTTGCTTACGCAGATGACATCGCCGTCACAGCTCAAGCCAAAACCCTTAAAGCAGAAGAAGATATCCTCAATTCTGACCTAAAGGCTTTGGAAGAATATTTCCTCAATTGACGACTAAAGCCAAATGGGTCGAAAACAGTTGCGACAGCTTTTCATCTTAGCAATTCACAAGCGGATGCCAAACTCTGTGTTCAGTTTGATGGAAAAAATATTTACCATGACCCCCACCCCCGCTATCTCGGAGTTACTTTGGACAGGAGCTTGAACTACCGGCAACACATGGAAACAGTGGGTAAAAAAACCAGGACAAGGCTTAACTTAGTTAATAAGCTAGCTGGAACTAGCTGGGGATGCGACGCCAACACGCTCAGAACAGCATCCATTGAACTGGTTTTCTCAACGGCTGAATACTGTGCTCCAGTATGGGCTAGAAGCGCCCACACTTCCATGGTAGACGTTCAGCTTAATGCCACAATGCGAACCATCAGCGGGACTTTAAAATCTACTCCACTCCCTTGGCTCCCCGTACTTGCAAACATAACCCCGCCAAACATCAGGCGAGAAATTGCAACACTGAGGGAATACAAGAAGGCGTTGCAAAAAAGCGCAATACCTCTAAACGAAGATGTCGTCTCCCACCCGGCATGCCGCTTGAAGTCCCGAAAGCCCTTCTGGGCGGAAGGAGAGAGGCTCCTCCGACTACCTCTCACCCCAGAAGATAGGTGGAAACTTGAGTGGCAAACGGCCAACGTGGGAAATGCCCATCTCATACAGGACCCCACCGAGAGACAGCCTGGGTTCTCACTGCCTCGCAAAACCTGGTCCGCCATCAATAGGTTAAGGTGCTCCCATAGCCGCTGTGCCCACATGATGCACAGATGGGGCCTTAAAGAGTCGGCGATGTGTGAATGTGGTGCGGTGCAGACTACCGAACATGTGGTCAACGAATTCCCGCTCCATTCATTCCCCGGCGGGATTGATGAGGTCCACATGGCGACGCCTGAGGCCCTAAAATGGCTCGCAGATCTAGATGTCCCCCTCTGACCCCCCACCATACGAAAGAAGAAGAAGAAGTGATTTCCAGCGGTAAAAGTGATGATTTGTAAGCTCCCCCCCATGCAACGATACCATACTGTATTATTGAATGGGCTAGAGCGTAGTAAATATTTTTAAGAATTTTTAAGTTAAGTATATTTCTTAGACTAATAAATATGTAAATGAGTTTTCTTAATCTATTTATGATATTGTTTATGTGAGTTTTCCACTTAAGGTGACTCTCTATTATTACACCTAAATATTTAATTTCATTTTTATTTTCTATGAATAAACAGTCATTATTTTGGCAAGTTGATCTTTTTGATGTGCATTTTTTTTTATGTATTTTAATATTTAAAGTAATAAAAGGGTTTTTTTTGTTTATACTAAAAATTATATAATATGTTTTTTCAATATTTAATATTAATAAGTTTTTATCAAACCATTCTTTTAACTTATTGATATCATTGTTAGCAACTATTTGAAGTTCATTCAATGAATTCGCTTGAAATATAATTGCAGTGTAATCTGCACATGAAATGAGTTTTCCTGTTAATGGTAATTTAAAGATATTATTAACATATAATATGAATAGAAGAGGGCCCAATATGGTGCCTTGTGGTATTCCAAAGTCACTTGTGTTCGGTTCACTGAGAGTATCATTTATTTTTACATATTGATTTCTAGAGTTCAGGAAACTTCCTATCCACATTTTGGCATTATCTATAATTCCTATTTTGTTAAGCTTGTACAGTAATTTTTTGTGACTTATGCTGTCGAAGGATTTCTTTGGGTCTATGAATATTGCAAGAGATTTTTTGCCTTTGTCTAGTGTTTGATGTATATTTGTTGTTAAATCTATGATTGCGTCCTGTGTGCTTATTTTTGCGCGAAATCCGAAACATGCGTCACATACGCGAGAAGATCACCGCCCTTTTTTCCCTAATAGGTTTGCCTTTTCGGTGGCGGTGTTTGCTAGTGAGCCGTCAGGTCTGGTAAGGGGTGGCAAACTGGATTTACAAAAATTCCGACCTATTGAGCCCGCAAGCGACCAGAATGCTCTGCTGATGATTTTGCTGATCTGCAGGTCGTGTTCGAATTTTGACCCATTAATGATTCTCTTGCATTCCTTTGCCGATTTGTTGTATGCTGATCTGCTTTTGGGCGTTCGAGATGTGTTGTAGGCTCGGTAAGCCGCGTTTTTTCGGAGCATTGTCGACTGAACCACGGCTTTGAACCCACACCAGTTTCTTTAGTAGTCGATTGTATGAAGCCATCCATCGCCGATTTGATGACTTCACTAATCTCCTGGGCACATCTTGAAGGGTCCGAAGTCCGAAAACAAACAGCTGACCACGGAAAAGCGTTGAAATGGGCTCGCATACCGAACCAATCTGCTGACCTATAGTGCCACACTTTTCTCCTCAGCCTCTCGTTGGTTGGTCTGAGGCTAACGGGGATTGATGTCGTCACTAGGCAGTGGTCGGATGATCCCAGAGGCGCTGTGACGTCAATCTTATAACCGTGTGGCACAGTAGTTAAGAATAGATCTAACAGATTGGATCTGTGAGTCTGGACATCAGGAACCCTTGTAGGCTCCTGAACCAGTTGCTCTAATCCGTAGCAAATGGCAAAGGATTCCGCCTGTCGGCCAGCCGATTCCGTTGGTCCTGAGAACTTCAACCATGGTTCGTTATGAACATTGAAGTCCCCCAGAACAATAAACTCGGCCGAAGGGTAGCGGGGCAAGAGATCATCAATAGTATCGCTCAAATTTTTGAAGAGTTCGGAAGTGTCTGATTCGCTATGGTTCGGTGAGCGGTATAGACATGCGTAGAATCTTGCCGTACTGGCAAGATTGACGCGCACCCACATTACGTCGAATCTGGAGTTTTCCAGACTCAATAGTCGTACACAGTTGACGTCAGCTTGACTATAGAGGCAGACTCCTCCTTTGAGTCGGAACTTGCTTGCAAGGGTAAAGCCCGGGCAGTCCAGATAGGAGGAGTCTGGCGGCTCGGCTATCTGAGTTTCGGATAGGAAAAGAAGGTTGGGACGTTGGGACAAAAGATGGTGATGAACGGAATTTAAATTTGTGTGCAGGCCGCGAATGTTGGCAAAATTTACCAACAGTTTTAGCCCGCACCGGGGACGCCTGCTACTCGCCGCTGTAACGATGTTAAATTTGTTTTGTGTTGTGTTCATGATTTTAAGTTTTTTTTATTTTTTTTAAATATTTTTTTTATGAGGTGAAAGGAAGGTCTGGAAAGGAAAGGTATGAGGGGTGGGTAGGAATCTGGGGTTCAGGCTGTCCAGGAGTGATGAGCATTTGGTTCCAGCCCACCCACTGCGGTGCTAGGCGATAGGCTGGGAGAGTCCGGCTGGAGAGGGCATCCAATGCGCCCCAAACGCTGCTGCTGGGTCACGAACCGGCACAACAGCAGTGGCGGGGTTTTTTCACCCGCTGATGGGGCAGCCCACCCTTAGTCGTGAGCCTGAGGGTCGGGCCCCTGTACTATCGAGCGGCCCGGACAGCGGTAACCGGTTGTAAAGGGTCTCCCTCAACCAGCATCTCCCAACCGGCCCGCCACGCAGAAGGTGGGCCGAAGCACCCGCCACCAAGACCTGGGCAAACCTTAACCCATGAACCCGGGCACCCCTGCTAAGTCACCAAACGTAGCGAACCACTTGGGGTGACCTGTGGCAGAGGTGTTGGTCATCCAATATATGGTTCCCAGGGCGGCGGTACCCATTCCCGCCTACCAAATTAAAATGATGAAACATTTATAAAAAATGTCAAATTAAATGCTTTACCAAAATAGTAGGTTCTGAAAATAAGTCATACCTTTTTACCAAGTTGTTTGTTTTACTTAATATATTGATAAATGTATTGTTTTGTAAATTTTTCTTTTTATATAATCTTTTGTTGTGTATAAATTCTTTAGTTCCTACAGATGTAATTTACTTTTTCCATATTATGCTGTCTCAGTAGAGGTAAAGTCACAAGGAGTAAATCCATAATTGGTTTTATTTTGGCCATGTAATACTTTTGTACGAACTGATTAAATGTAAGCTGTCGATTTCCCGAAAATTAATAAATAAATAAATATTTCTGATTGCGTACGTTTATTGCTGTGCGACATGATGAACGCACATTTGACGTTGTATTTTCACAACATAATTTCACAAGTTCAGTACAATTACCGCCCTCTAGCGACAAAAAAATAAAGACATTTTGACAGTTTGAGAAAATTCGCTAGCATATAACAATATGGCGTCAAGTGAAGTTCTCGCTGCGTGCATCCCTATGATTTGGGACCTTTGACGGAACGAACTTTAGACTATGAAATCTATGGGCCAGATAATGGATTATAAGGAGAAACGAATTAGGTGCTTCTAACACTACATTGAGAGATGGCGTTAGAAGATAACGAAGGCTATCGCAATCATTTGCCAATTTCGGAAGAACAATTTGATGTACTGTTGTCTAAAATTTGAAAAATCCAAAAACAGGACACAGTTATGCGCGCGGCTGTCCCAGCAAAAACTAAGTTGCAAATTACGCTAAGACACCTGGCAACGGGGATTCTTTTTCAAATCTGGGTTATATGCAACAGAATTCCAAAAAATACGATATCATTGTTTATAAAAGAAGTATTCGTTGCAATAGTTGATACTCATAAAATTGTTATGAAGGTAAAAAAATATTATTCTTTGAGAGTGTCACGGGCATTCTTATTTTTGCAAACTTCTTGCTTCTTCTCCCAAAGACAGGGATGGTTTTGGTATGTATCCATAAATCTAAACATCATATCATCCAACCACTTAATACATTTTTTCATTGAAGTAGATGCCATGATGGTTGGTACTAGGTAAGCATAAATAAATCACTCAGTAGGGACGTCTGACGTCTACTTTCGTAGAGGTGAGGCGTATTTATCGTACCCAGTAAAAGTACCGGGTATTTCCATGCGATACTTTGTACTTGTGACAGATCTCTAAAATACCTGGTTCCAAAATACTCGTGAGTATTTTATACCGGGACTAAATATTTTTAATAGGTACTTTTACCAGGTATTTTTGGTAGGTATTTTTGACAAGTATTTTTGATGGATATTTTCAGTAGGTATTTTTGATAGGTATTTTCGATGGGTATTTTTGATGGGTATTTTCAGTAGGTATTTTTGATAGGTATTTTGGATGGGTATTTTTGATGGGTATTTTCGATGGGTATTTTTAGCAGGTATTTTTGATAGGTATTTTCGATGGGTATTTTTGATGAGTATTTTTGTTGGGTATTTTTAGTAGGTATTTATGATAGGTATTTTCTCGATGGGTGGTATTTGATCCGATATTTAGCGACGGGAAAAATGTGGGGATTTTTTTCGAAATGGAATTCCTAGCTACCCCCCCCCCCCCCCCCCTATGGATTATGAAAAATTATGGGGAATCACACATGATGATTTTGCCTGTGCGGAATTTTTTTTCAGCGAAGTTCTGTAACAACCCCCCCCTCATGGATTTCTCAAAATTTTTGTGGGGAATTATGGTTTACAGAAATTCTCTAACAACCCCCCCCCCCATGGATTTCAAATAATACAACGGAGAATCAAGCTCCCGTAGAATATTTGTGGGGAATATGTGGGTAGAATTTATAATTTATGCGAGTTCATTAGAATTACTTATTCTGAATCAATACTTTTGAGTATTTTGTCACCGGTATTTTTACCAGGTATTTATCTGTATACCTGTACTCATTGAACCCAGTAACGAAAAGTACTCATAGGACCCACCTCTACTTTCGACCGCAGGGAATGGCAGGGAACTAAACATCACAAGCGACTTGAAACATATGTTCACACGTTTCGATTCGGCGGGAAAATCGAAAGATGACTCATACTTGAACAACGAAAGTAGGCTTTCAACTTTCGTCGCTAAACTAAAAACTTGATCAACTCTATTAAAAGGCTGTTCTGACTTATCGATTAGCTTTCATGTGTCATTCAACACAGACTTGATCAACTAATATCGTTCTGTGTGAATGGGATATATTAGACTGTGTTTTCCAATGCAGTTTCACATCGAGATACGAGAGAATTCATTGTCCAAGATTCGATTTGTCTATGACAGTGAATCGAAATATTTCGATTGTTGAAAAGATCGAACACATGTCGATGATTTATCGACTGTGCCCATAGACATATAAGTAGACCTGCCCTAAGTGATTAAAATCGTATTATTCCCCACTCCCCATACCGGTTCCATTGGAGCCGGCTGGGCTCGCGTATGGCCTCAAGTGAATTTAGAAAACGTGACGTCATCATTCTTGTGCGAACTATGGTCGAGGCATCATCGGTTCATTTTACGAAATAACACGGCAAAATGGTGGCTTGTGGTATGAAAACTTGTAAAAATAGATGTGAAAAAGAGAATAAACCCAATTGTCGTATTACATTCCATATATAAGCATTATTTTACTTTATTTTAAGCATATTCACATCGCATAATATGGATCATTTGTAGAAACATATACTATCACAGATAGATATACGTCTGGACGCGAAACACAAAGCTGGTTGGTTGCTGGGAAGTAAATTATGAACATTTATAAAAGTGTCTTAACTAAATACGTAAACGAAATATTCGACTCTGAAAATAGAAGAAATTTATTTTGCAAATTTGTTCATAACGTGGCGAGTAATTTGCGCTCCCATGTAAAAATGTCTATTGATTCAAAAGCAGATTTTACTTTTAAGAACTAAATGGTGATATTATAATGCGAGATGCCTATATACTGTCAGATTGATTTATTGACGAATCACAGTCAGCTTTACCCCCTTCGTTCTTCAACAGTTGATTTTACCCCTCATCTTTAATTTCTAGTCTATATATTCATATTTCTGTGATTGTGCCCATCTCTAGATAATCGTTTTTAAATGTCAGAATTAATTCGAAAACGCAAACCAAGAAAGTTGTTTCTCAACTCTTTCTGGCTAAACATTCTATATATAAGTCTCATTCTATATACCACGAAATATACGTAACTAGCAGTTAAAAACCCGCTCCGCGGGTTTTTTTCTGCTAGGCCCTGCGGGCGGCTCTTGGTTGGGCTTCGCCCATTTTAAGTGATATTAACAACAGTTACATTTAATAGATAGATATTAGGACATTCACAGAGAGAGGGTGAGTATATATATATATTGTTAAAACACGGAACAGGAAGGAGTTAATTAATAATAACATGCTAAATTTACGCATAATAAGAATGACAGTTGTTTGAATAAATGAAATTTTACGTATTTGTGATGGATTATTTCAAATGAAACACTATTATTGACTACATGTCTACAACTGATATTATATGTTATCTTAGATACCTAATATAATTAGCTCATAGGAGACTTGCAGTGCTTAAATATGTGTTACAACCGTCAATGTCTATAAATTGAATCAATATCGTTTAGTTTGTTACAATTAAAGATAGTTAACAAAGTTGACTTAAATAATAGTTTATTACATATTGATTAATTGTACCCGTGTTTATGAATAAAAGGAGGCTAATTGTGCGATGAGATTAGCAGTCGGTTTAATTAAAAGGTGTTCATTTTACTCCAACTGGTGGTAATTCTTTACCTACAACTGTTACTGTATCTAATAAAGTTTAAAGTTAGATTATATATACAACATCATCAGGAGAATAAAAATCTATATATAAAGGTAGATTATTACAATATAGCACCCCTGAGGTGATATCTCACAAAAGCGGCGCTATGCAAATTGTCCAATAAATAAATAAATATAATGTTTACGTTTTATTGTGTATACAGCGAAGTCAAAAATTAAATATAGATTGCAATTGTGAAAGAATAAGTGGAAGGAGGGGGGAGGGGTAAGAGTAGGCTGGGTTTATAATAATTAGGAATTACAATATCGTTAGACGGGAAAGACCAGTTGAGTGGGAAAATATTTAAAAGAAAGTTTATAAAAAAAATTTTGTTAATTATATCTGTTTCCTCATTTCTAAAATTTCAAAACTATTTATAGTGAAGTATTTTAAGACCTGAAAAAAACAAATAGCATATAACCATAAAACAATATATTTATAAGACAAATAGCTTTTAATAACGGTTATTCTAATAAATTGATAGTTGAAATACTAAATAAAAAAATTAAACATATTCTCTTCAAACGGTCTTTCTAAAGATAGAAATAAACAATGGCGTAGAATTCTGTTTGTGGATAACGATACTTCTAAAATTATATATAAAAACAATCCTGGTACTATTCAACTGGCGTTTTACACTAATAACAATCAAGAAATATATTCTTAATAATAAAGATAGCAAAATTCAAACAAAAAAATCAGGAATTTAAAAACTCAATTGGGATGATTGTAATTTCTTTTACAAAGGTAGAACCAATAGAAACTTTGAAGTCAGAACTAAAGAATATCGCAGGGCTCTAAATGGAAATATAGAATCTGAGTTTGAATAATGATCACACTTTCGATAAAAAATTCAGGTCTTAAAATACTTCACTCAGGATATAAAGCATCGCAAATAAATAATTTTGAAATTTTAGAAATTAGAAAACATGTCAATATAAAATCAGATATAATTAATTAACAAAAAATATATAAATAATAATGAAAAATTCCATTACAAAGTGATAAGCTTTCAGAAGAAATCTTTTTATTAAACGCTTGTTAATCGTAAGTAGTCAAATATTGTGAGCTGCATATTTAAATATTCGCGCCAATTATTTGGTTGGTTTTTATACCGCCAGAGGTGCGCTCTGTCGGCCATCTAATCTATAGCCGTGCGTATCGGCAATTGAAGGAACGCGTGATTTTTTTATAAACGTCAAACATAATCACGTAACTGTGGATAATTTTCACTGTAATGTAATTAATCCAATGGATTATGAACTTTCTAAAACATATTTTCTTCGATATTATCCAAAAATTATATGAGCAGAAACGATGCTTTTGAAGAAATCTCGTATTATTATGAGGCGATCCTATTTTAGTATGAAATCGTGTCTTAATTTTCAAGTTAGCTGAATTTACCCGAAACAGACAATTTTAATTTGACCAATCAGAGGACCTACATCGTCCAGACGCTGGGACAATAATACTATCAGATATTTCGTGGGTACATTGCTAGTCACAAAAGATTTGATAGTTGATATTGTCTTTAAACCCGTTGTGTGAACTGTAAATGATTAATTTATATTTTTAGGTTATGATTTACGTTGCCACTATATTGTATGTGTATAATATTGTGCATGGCGATTGTTTTAATAAGTTTGGAAGGTTAGTGGATTATTTATTTACTATACGGGTGTTATATATTTTATTTATTGGAAATGTACCGAAAAATAAGTAGGTACCAGTAGCATTTGATTCCTTCAAAACATCATTCTGATGTTTCGATTATGCCATCACTACTTCAAATAATATTATTATCTATGCATTTCGTATATTGGCCGGCCTTGCCAAAGTTTTCTAGCTCGGCGTATTCATGTGTTGTTGAAAATGGCGGACGGGGTAGATATAGATTTATATGCCGACGACGTTAAAACTGATTTTGCACAGGTAGTATGTATTATTTATGAATTTTGTTGCTATGTTTCGTTAACTAAAGCAACGACTCTTTTGAAATCAACCCAATTTTTACTTGAAACCATGATTCAAAGTGTTTTCATCGTATTCAAAGTGACCCCGCGGGAATGTTAATTTGACATGCTTTACGACAATGCCGGATGTTTGTGTAAATTAACATTTAATGATGCTGTTTTTAGTTTATGGCGATGTACAGGAAAGCTTCATGTATTCGTTGTGTTTCAGGACGAATTTGGCGGGGAAGATGTAGACTTATATGACGATGTGATAGTGAAACAAGATGACGGAGATAATGGGAATCAGCCGGCCTCACAACGTCGTCCGTCAGAAGAAACAAATGGCGGAGGAAGTTATCACAACAGTAATTCTGGTCATGGTCACCACGGACACATTGGTAGGCGTCACCAGTTATATGTGGGAAACCTTACATGGGTAAGTAATTATTCCTTTCCTGTATCCGTTATATCGAATATTTTTTTATCGGCGGGAACTGTTTAATTTTTGTATGCTACTTACTCTTGTAATCTGAGTTCATTACTTATCGTGGTTTAGGAGCTCCACAAGCACTTCAGATAATAAATGGAAATATACTTCTATTGTATATTATTAATACTTGACAATGTTGCTACCATAAACATTTTATGGTAAAACGAACATGTCCGAGTCCAAACATAGAGTTTCACTTATTTTATAATGAAACATGTTTACATCAAAACAGAGAGGACATACAAAAATATTATCTGGCAAATGTAAACAATATTTTTTACGGCATTTCTGTTTTGAGTCTTCAAATTCAATTCCCAACTACATCATTTCTAATATTATCCAGGAAGGCAATATACGTACTACATCTCAAAATACATGTACCTACCATTTTATTAATTACTTATAAATAACTACAATAATGTACTGTACACTCCTCTTCCAACCACAAGCTAACGCTTCCATAGAAGAGTAGTATTCTAATCTCACAATACGTACAAACACAATGAAAATACTATTTTATATGTACTTATTTCTTTAACAAATCTTATAAAATCTTTTTTTAATATTAATAATTTCTTTACTTGTTCACACCTTTAAGGGTTTTACATCTATACATTGTTATAAATAAGTTGTCCAGGAGTACAATGATAAATTAATAAACTGAGTACGAACAATATAAGCAGGTACAATACAAGTTATCATAGAGAGTTTTGTTCGGGGGCTTGGGATCACAGGGGCCTAGCTACAAAAACTGTTTTTTGAGTTAAGCTTAGTTTTGATAATGCCATAATCATATTTATTAGTGACACAAAGCTCTAACTCGTACATACAGTCGGGCATATGAGCATGCCAATCTTTATTTGCGTTTATCTCAAAACTATGTTATTGTAGATAGGCCCCTGTGATCCTAAATCCCGGTAGTTGTACAAAGGAGTTCAATAATTGTATATAGTAATAAGAGCACAAAATAAGTCCTTGGGCACTATGGAACAGAGGTAGCAAGTTTGTTGGTATTTATAAAAGTAAATGAGAGTTTGTTGTACAGCATGTTTATATTTAGCAAACCTTTATTACGCCAGATTGGTTGTTTTATAGAACATATCTAATTTGATATTGTTTCGCCTAACCCTTAAATCTATGGAAGATTGTGACCTCTTACAACAAGACACTTTATCTGCTTGGTGTGTTGACAACGAAATGCAACTGAATAAAGCTAAGTGCAAAGTTATAAATTTAACTAAGAACACCAACAAAACCCTATTTTCATATAGCATATGTGGTCACAATCTGGAAACAGTTGAATCGATCAAAGATTTAGGAATTATATTCGACAACAAACTAACGTTCAACCAACACATTGAATACATTGTAAGTAAATCAAATAAATTACTTGGTTTTCAGAGATGTGCAAAATGGGTACCCAAAACCATTTGAAATGCAAAATGGAAATGGGTCAAAAATTTTCCATTTGAAAATGCAAAATGGTTTTTTGAAAAGCATTTCAAATGCAAAATACCTATTTTCAAAATGCATTGAAAATGCAAAATGGTTTCTCAGGTCAAACAATTAAAATAATTAACGAATTTTCAAACAATTTTGTCATTTAATAATGGACATCAATGTAGAACAAACATATTACATGATGGTAAATCCAAAAACACCACGACTACAGATTAGGAAACCACAAAAAAATTGTGCGGGACTAATTTAGCCAACTTAAAAACCTAGAAACTGCTATCTAATATTTAATATTACAGCGTCATGGCCCCACTTTCAGTATTTGAATCAGTATTTTTTTGTAATGGTATCACTCAATTGCCAGGGCTTCTACCAGGGAGCAACTTGACAAATGTAAATTATCTCTCATAGCGAGGTTGAGGACCGACTGATATTTGGGGCTTATGAAAAAAAGATGAGTGGAGATAGTAGGAAGAATGTTGCAAAAAAGCATTTAAAATGGAAAATGCATTGAGAAAAGCATTTAAAATGCAAAATGGTTTTTATATAAGCATTTAAAATGCAAAATGGAAAATACCCATTTTGCATTTCCATTTTAAATGGATTTATTTGAAATAAAGCACATCTCTGTTGGTTTTATTGTAAGATCAACTAAACTGTTCAAGAATTCTTATAGCCTAATAATTCTATTCAATTCGTTAATCCGTAGTGTTCTTGAGTATGGGTCAACAGTCTGAAATCCACATTATATCACACAGGTATCTAGACTTGAATCTGTCCAAAGAAAATTTACACGGATTTTGTCTTATCGATCAGGTGTCTACCATCTACTAGACGGTTGCGAACAAAGACTTACATAGTTCAAATTAGATAGTCTAGTTAAAAGACGAAACATAAATGACCTCTTAATGCTTTACAAAATTGTGAATAATAAAGTAGATATGTAGTAACATAGTCCATCTAATCAAGTTAAACGCCAGGCCCAAATTCACTAGAAACCTTAACATATTTTGGACCGAAATTTTCACCAATAACACTGGTTATTTTAATCCAATGTCTAGAATGTCTCGATCATACAACGATATTGCTAAAACACACGCTTGCATAGATATTTTCGTAAATAATATAACTTATTTCATGAGATATCTCCACGATTTCTGTACCTAAAAAATAATAAACAAATATTGTTTGTTGATTTTTGATAGTTTGATATTTTCTATTATATACCTAATTTAAACATATTTTCAAAGTCTATTTATATGACACATTAGTCTAGGGGCATTTATATTTGTACATAAATTTATTTTATACTATACATGACTGTACTTTAAATGTCCTGTTTGTGTCTCAAATAAAAAAAAAAATTAAAAATAAAACCCATTGGAAAACTGTACGATATGTGGGTAACATAACCTCGAAGGCTAGCGCCAAGTCTGCGCATACGGCGGTTAATTACGGAAGCGATTATATTAGATCCGCCTGGCCGGATGGACTGACCTGGTCATGTGTGGCCAAACCATTCAGTTGTGCATGACATTTTCAATGGCGTGGAATTTTACAAAATGGCGTTGTGGTCCAAACATTTTTTATTAGAATTCATTCAGTTATCTAATTTAAAGCACTGAACATAGTTTACAATTGATGAAACTGACAGCCAATTGTGATACAATAGCTTAAGGTTTGTCTGCTGATAAAGTTTATAAACCAAAACTATAGTATTATAATGAACTTAACTTGCTTATTGCCGTCAAGAATTCCGTATTTCCCATAAAAAATTACTGCCTATTCCTGTCGACTGGAATTTCCTCGGACTCGTTCCTGTGTTGCCGGTGAGTTCAAAGGGCTACCGATATTACTGACGGATATACTCACTAAGGAAATTATACTGTGTGTATATAATAATGTCCTTTATTTCCAGTGGACAACAAATGTGGACATAGCCAACGCGGTGGCAGACGTTGGAGTCAGCGACTTTGTGGACGTGAAGTTCTTTGAGAACCGCGCCAATGGCCAGTCCAAGGGCTTCTGCGTCATCTCCGTGGGCTCCGAGCAGTCACTGAGGCTGTGTCTCGACAGACTGCCCAAGAAGGAACTGCACGGGCAGAGTCCGGTGGTCACCGTGCCCAGCAAACAGGTAAATTACTAACTAACCAAACGTCACCCTGTTTTCTGCAGGGGTAGGCAGAGAGGATAGACAGGCACGCACTCCTTGCTTCATTCACATTCATATATCATCTCATACATAGTGTTTTATTATTCTGACTGTTTACATGACCTGACTCAAGTATTTGATTCACTTGATTGGCCCATCTCTCATGTTTCACCAAATCCAAATAAATGGAATATTTCTGAAAACTAAAAAACTGCTTTCGAAAGGTGATGAAATATGCTTTCAAATGTTATTATTAGAAATAAACATATAATTTTTCAATTACTGAAGACAATATTAGTGATTCCTAAACGAATATTTGAAACAGAAAAATCAGAAAAAGATACGGTCACATCTAGGACTTGAACCCAGGACCCTTGCCTTGCCGGGACACTGCTCTACCAACTGAGCTAATGGGACCTTATCTCTTTCGGTCATATTTAACTGTATCATACTTCGAATAAGAACTACTGACATTGCCTGCATTTTTCTCACCGCACATTTTTATTGGCTGCTAATTTTATGTATGATCACAAGATTCAACTCAAACTAAATGCACTCTAGACAGTGTCTTGATAAATATATCTTATTTTAATGTGCGCCATCTATGGGCTTTATCTGCAAGTCTAGGATGAATATTTTTTTTATTAAGATCCTTGCCCCGTGCCCCGGGTCCCGGGTTCGAGTCCTAGATGTTTCAAATATTCATTTAGGAATCACTATTATTGTCTTCAATAATTAAATATTACAATTTGAGGTTTTACTCATTAAGTTATTAAAAAAATAATTATAATAATAAATAATTTTATAACGATTCAAATTTTGATAGCAAACATAAAAACTGATAATGAAAAAAAAGACAAACATAAACAAATGTAGTACATATGATTGTCATTTCATAAAAAAATAAATAAAAATCACAAATTTTTCCTCAAATTGCGGTCTGAAACTTTGCTTTCATAGAGATGCACACTTTAATTTTGCTGTGGTTAACTTCTATATTTGAATATAAAGTGTGGTATTTTGTCTTTCTTACACTGTTTAGATCACATTTATCACCGTGACAGTAAGGGAGATACAATGATTTCTAAGAAACTCATGTGAGCCGTTACCAAAAGCGAACAAATTTGCTTGAGGGGTTAATAAAATTCACCAGGGTTAAAATTCACCAATTCACAATTGGCATTGGGCTAATACATCAGCAACGCGGGACATTAGCATCATAGATGAATCGGTATTTCTGCATCCTCCATATATCCTACAGCTATTGGTGCTTTCCAATTCGCTTGGTATTTTAACAATCTATAAACTCTTCTTCCTTTGATTTATATTGATAAAACTTCAACTTCTTCCAATTATTAATTCCAGGCGCTGAACCAGTTTGAGAGCCAGTCCAAGACCAGGCCTGCGCCGGCCAACCCCAACCAGGGAGGAGGTGGAGGGGGCGGCGATGGTCGCATGGGCGGTGGCATGGGAGGCGGCATGGGCGGGGGCATGGGGGGAAGAGGACCTCAGGGACCCCCGCACCAACACCACCCAGGTAAATTATTGATTCGACTTCTTTATTTGTTAATTGCTTTTCCACAATTATGTATATCATTCTCCACTGTCAGTTGAGACTTGTTAAGTCAAGTCAGTGCCTTGAAAGTTTTGTCTGTCTTTATGGAATAGTTTCTAAATCATGGACTCCACTAAAGCCTTGTTCAGACTTTAACTTGAATATTCTATCTAATGTGTATATTATATGTTCTACTTTTGTCTTTAATTCATTAATTTATTATGTATGTACTTTCCTTTTCTGTAACTTATATTTTTCACTGAACAACTGGGTGCATTTTTAAATTGGAAATAATATTAATATAAAGAATTTTTAAGTATTTGTTTCACTTGATCGTGCCGTGTCTTCCTCAGGCTACTTTTTCTACCATTCACTTCATATAGTGTAATGAAATCCACATTGTTACTGTTAAAAATCTACAGTATACCGACTTAAATTTGACTTCCGATCTCATTCTAGTGCATAGTTAATGCATTAAGTCTTCGAGTGACGCTGACTTTTCTACCATTCACTAATATATACCATATTGTTACCGTTAAAAAAACTACATTATATCGACTTTAATTCAATTACGTATCTCATTCCAATGCAGAGATAATGCGTTAAGACTTTCTCGGGCATCCCGACTTTTTCTAAAAATCACTACATATTGTGTACCACATTGTTACTATTAAAAAACTGTATTACATCGACTTAAGGCGATGCACTACGTCGTGTAATATTTTAAATTGAGCCGCTATCAATAATAACCCTTACGTAGATGGCGATAAGGTTTAAATTCCCACTTAACACCATCCGCCTGTTTTGATTTATGCAAGAAAAAAACATGGCCAAAAAGTGCCTTTTATTTTATTTTGTGGATGTTCAGGCATAAATATTTTTAAAAAATTCGATCATTTTATAAATAACTTAATTTGCCACATTATTCAATAAAATCATAACCGAAAATGGGTTTGTAAGTAGGAGATTTTGAACTTTAAAGCAGTTTTCATAGGCCTTATACATTATTTTTTTCTGGGCTTATAAAAAGAATTATCTAAAAAATACTCGATTATTTCAAAGGCCAAGATGTATTCTACTCGCAGTATTTAATTAAAGCATCTGAAACATTTCTAAGCGACCAAATTTTCAAAATACAATATGGCCGCCACTCTGGCGCCGCGCTCGTGTGTAAATGATCTACGCGTGTGTTTCTAAACCCGCCATGTCGGCTCAGTTGACTTTCAAAAGCCTCTATATCACGAAGTGAGTATCAAAATCCGCTTTATCCATTTTATTTATCGAAATTACTTAATTATTGCTAGACATATATGGAAAAATAAATTCTTTTCGAAATGTTATTACTCCAATTCATTATATAAAAAATTGTAATGCAATTACAGGGTGGCCACAGACCTGGAAAACCGGGAAAACCGGGAATTATCAGGGAATTTTACCGAACCGGGAATTATCAGGGAAATGTCAGGGAATTTTAAAATATTCTTAAAATATCAGGGAATTCCAAAAATAAAACGAAATTCGTTATTTACGATTTGTGAAGTCCCAAAGTTGTGTTTTATTACTTTTACTTGAGGCGTGTGTAACAATAGATATGCCGACAAAGACAAACTAGATAAGTAGGTATTTTTTTATTATTATTTTCGTAAATAGCCCTTGCAACACAATCATGTCGTAAACCACCCGCCTTGGTTTTTCCCCTATACTATGTAGGTGCGAAATCTGTAAAGAAAAAGCTAGCAAAGTTACAACAAAGTGTCAAAAGGGTCGGACACCCAGTACGGTCGTAATAAAATTTAAAGATCATCATTATCAACATTTTTACAAAGTGTCAATACAGTAGAACCTCGTTAATTCGAAATCCACGGGACATCAAAGATCAAATTTCGAAATAACGAATTCCCACGTAATTCGAATTTTTATGATAAAAAAAAACGCCGAAAATCGATTTTCTCGGCCGCCTCTTCAAACCCGGGTGGTATTTTAGCTGTAAATTCGTATTAATACCAATTATTTCTTTATTTTCGCGGCCGATTACCGTAGCGGCGGGCCCTTTAAATTCAGATATTCGCAATAAATTCGTAAAAATGCTATATATTTACGCGTAAATCGAGATTTCGCTGCCGATTTCGGTCGCGGCCTACCCTTTAAATTGAGATGTTCGTAAAAATACGATATATTTCCGCGTAAATCGAGATTTCGCGGTAATTTTCCGTCGCAGCCGGCCCATTATTTCAAATATCTGTATTTAAATTCGAGAATTCGCGGCCGTATTCCGTCGCGGCCGGCTCTTAAAATTCAGATTCGAAAAAAATTCGCAAAAATACGATATATTTCCGTGTAAATCGAGAATGCGCGGCCGATTTCCGTCGAATACGATATATTTCCGTGTAAATCGAGAATTCGCGGCCGATTTCCGTCGCGGCCGACCCTTTAAATTAAGATATTTGATGTAAATTCGTAAAAATATGAAATATTTCCGCGTAAATCGAATTTTATCGGCAGTTTTTCGTCGCGGCCGGCCTTTTAAGTTCAGATACTTGAAGTAAATTCGTAAAAATATGTCATATTTCGGCGTGAATCGAAATTTTTCGGCCGATTTCCGTCGCGCCGTATTTTTTAACTCGGATATTCGAAGTAAAGTTTGTAAAAATACGATATATTTCCGCGTAAATTGAAATTTCGCGTCCGATTTCGGTCGCGGCGGGCCCTTTAAAATTCAGATATTCGAAATAAATACGTAAAAATACGATATATTTACGCGTAAATCGAGATTTCGCGCCCGATTTACGTCGCAGCGGGCCATTTAAATTCAAATATTCGAAATAAATTCGTAAATATACGATACATTTACGCGTAAATCGAAATTTCGCGGCCGAGTTTCGTCGCGGCCGACCCTTTAAATACAGATATTTGGTGTAAACTCGTAAAACTACGACATATATCCGCGTAAAACGTATTTTCTCGGCCCTTCAAACTCGGATATTCGAAATAAATTTGAAAAAATACAACATTCCAGTGTAAATCGATTCAGATTTACAAAATAATAATACTAATTAGGACGATGTATAACCACGTAAAAATACATTTTCGGCGTTTTACCGCCACGGCTGACTTTTAGATTCAGATTTACGAAATATTATGATTTATTTTCGCAAAAATCAAATTTTTTCGAATTTCACGAACAAATTTTCGTGCGCGGACAAAAATAAATTTCGAATTACGAATTTCGAATTAAAAAAATTTTTGTATGAAAAAATTTTTCTGCGGATATTTTTTTGGCGAAAATTTCGAATTACGCGTTTTTTAGAATTATCGGGGTTCTACTGTACTTACTTTTGTTTATTTGTCTATTTTTGTCTGGTCTTTTCATTTGTACACAAATTGTCTTCAGGCGAAATATCAAAAATTTGTAATAAGTGTATTTTGTTTTGAATAGATCATTGTGGTGCAAGGAAATAATAAATGCTTTAGATGACGGAATTCCCTTTATTTATGTATCTGTTCTAATTTTCTGGCGTAGATGAAAATCGTGTTTCAAAAATAAAATTTTGAACGATATGTCCTTATACCAAATAAAACATATCAGGGAAAAATATAGAAACTGCCCTGGAAAACCTGGAATTATCAGGGAATTTTGAAATCCGGTTTTTGTGGCCACCCTGAATTACTTATGTACGCTAGAGATGTGACAGTTTTTTGCGGTTTTCTCCAAATCAATGAAAGTTGATATAGCGGGTATAGAAATTACACGACTCATTTGTCTTGAGAATTTAAAACAAATTTTTGTTACAGAAATCAAAAACTCACACCTTCATTTATCAATATTTTTTAACTCAAATTTCAACACATATAACGTATAATTTTTCATAAGATTCTCAACAAAGCTTGTGATATGAACTTATGTATCTTTATTAATTGTGCACCATGGTAATAGTTTAGCCAAGCATTAACAATAATGTATTGAGTATCAAAATAGCACAAACCTATTTAAATTTAGTTTATTAATCTTATGTTTAAATTTTACGCTACTTAATGTATTTTGCATCTCTAAGTCAAAATTCAAAAGATTTGCATACAAAACCGGTTCTTTCCTGCTGATTTCTATCACATGAATATAAAGTGTTTTATTTCAACAATCCTTGAAAAGCCAAAACCTCCGAACTGAGAAAGTGGTGCCTATTTCTGTTCAGCTGCCATACATTAGAGACATGTCGATGTATTGTATGTGTTATTTAAAGAAAAAATATTCATAATTAATTGCCAACGACATTCTGGCACAAATAAAGTTCATAGGACAATGTCGGCAGAATGACCCTATGTCTGAATGCAGTGGATGAATAATTCAATACAATAATTTTTTAGCGATTGAGAAATTTCTAATATTGTTATTATTCCTGTTATGTGGACGTGTATTAATTCTTTTTTTATTTTTTTATTGCTAATAAAAATCTGATGGCCTCTGAAAACTAGATTATAATTATGTATATTATGTCATAAAAAAAACTATGAAAACTTCCTTTTTTTAAAAAATAACACTGCTTTACATAGTTCCTTAACACTCTTATAATGTAAAGCAATGTTATTTTTTAACCCTTTAGATCTGCTGAGTATTCAGTTACCAATAAAAATCGATTGAATATAAACAAATTTTTATTTTCTTCCAGATCACTTCTACGGCCCAAATAACGGCATGGGCCCTGGCGGCGGAATGGGTCCTGGCCCTATGGGCCCCGGAGGCATGGGCCCAGGTGGTCCAATGGGCCCAGGAGGCATGGGTCCAGGTGGCCCAATGGGACCTAATGGCCCGATGGGGCCCAACGGCCCAATGGGACCAAATGGCCCAATGGGTCCAAACGGTCCAATGGGACCCAACGGCCCGATGGGACCCAATGGCCCGATGGGACCTAATGGCCCGATGGGTGGACCCATGGGCCCAGGCGGCCCCATGGGACCTGGTGGTAATATGGGGCCTGGCGGACAAAGGATGATGATGCCTCCTCCGCACCAGCAGAATATGAGGGGACCACCTCCTCCGCATCATCAGCAACAAAGGATGCCCATGCAGGTTAGTCTATAACTATTTTATGGCAAATTGTAAGTAAGAATTAGTTCGTACATATTCTTCTGTTATTCTGAACCAAGACATGGTCCGACTCTAGTTGCCAGGAAAGCAACCCATTAAAATGAGCATACATTTTTGTTTTTAGGGCCCACCAATGCAGGGTGGCGGTGGCCCGCGCTTCCAGCCCCCGCCCCAGCAGTGGGGAGGCCCTCCACGCCCAGGCGGTCCCCCAGGGGGTCCCCCGCGCCCCCCAGTGCCTCAGGGACCCAACCAGCACCACCACCCATCCATGCAGCGCCCACCAGACCAGCACCACCAGCAGGGACCACCCTACGTAAGAAACAACTTAATTTGTAATTGCTTCGACAAGCCGCCTCCACGCTTCCCTGTCCTTGGCTTCTTCAGCAGTCTCAGTCCATTACAGGCTCTCCTCGTCTCCAAACTCTCCCAGCTTCTCCTTGCGAAGCCTACTCATTTTTTAAACTGCTGGGCGGTCAAATGAGTCATAAAAAATGAACCATCCTTATGGTCAACTTTGTACAAATCTGATCCAATCTTTTCTATCAAATTTATGTTATTGCTTGTGTATATATTATTCTGTAATGCAAGGGATTAAACCTCCCCACATTCCAAAACAACCATCTACCGCTAGTTCTTCAGAGCACCTTCTGTTAAAATACTGACCACCTGATGCTTGTGCTCCAAGATTGGAATCTGTCCATTAACCTTTACGTAAAAGATGGAAGGTGAAAAACATGTATCACCTGGATGGGGGCACTGGGGTCCCCCATATATCGCAGAGCGATCGTGTCTCTTAATACTCCTTTTGCCCTTTCCACTAAAACTCAGATATTAATTACTATTTTATACCTACCATTTTAACTAAACAACAATCAATAATTAAGTAAAACAAAAACTTTCAGTAAAATGCACTTATTACATCGTATTCGGGGCTTCTTTGCAGTAAGGATTTAAAATAAGTTATGTAGATTGGAGGAAGGGAGAGGGGACACACACACAACTTAGATAACGAACAAAACTCTCGTTTGGGGGATGTGTATTAGGGTGTATCGATTTTTAACTTTTTTTTGTTTTCAAATTCCAAGTTGAAATAAAGTTGCTACTAGGTACCACAACTTACCACAATTTTTTTTGGATTTTTAAAAAAATGTTTAGGTCACCGGCACAAGGCCTAAAGTTTTAATTTTTTTCAAAAAATATAAATTTTTTTTTTAATTTAAAAAAATAAATTCATAACTTTTTTGTTTATTCCAAGTTAAAAAACAGTAATATTAGGGCATAAAAATAAGTACGAAACGGTTTTTTTTAATAAAATATGGTATTTTGGTCTCCCGCACAAGCCCTAAAGTTTGTTAATTTTGATGAAATTTTGTAATTTTGTGTACATATATGAACCATGTTTTTTTTTAAGTTTAAGCCACCGGAATTAATTGTACTTTTCTTACAGAAGGCATAAAATGAGACAATATATATATACATAATTCTTATATACATACAGTAAAAATATATACCACATATATACTATATATATATATAATATGTTTTATACCTGAAAAAAGATAGTTGGACGGTGTAAATTGTATGAGAAAGGTGTTGAAAGAAACTAATGTTATTTGCTATTACTGTTGTTTTTTACAAAAGTATAAAAGGTTATAACATGTCATAAAATGTAGTATAAAAACTAAGTACAAAATGTTGCTGATTACTTTCCATACGACATGAGTGGCAGTTTTCTTGTTCTACTGCAAATTTACTGACTTGTTTAAGTATTCGTCCTTTCATCTTGGCTTCAAAACCTTAAATCAAAATTATGTATAGTTTTTACATAGGCCTAGTGAAAATTTTATAAATGTTATTACAGTTCCCAAATGAAATTTCAATTTAATATAGAAGACAGTATGATAAAGACGTTATTTAGAAACATTATAACTACAAAATAGTCGAAAAAACTTACTTAAATTCTAATCCTTTGCAGAGGTTTTGTACTGGCTCTTGGTCTCGAACGTTGGTAGCTCTTTACGGTCTTCCAGTCTGGCACGGATAAAACCATCTCTTTCGATCAGCCCACATACTCGCTTTAAAGCTTCTGTGACTTTCTTGACAATTCGTTCCACCGCTTGAGTGTGAGAAGGAATTCTAAATTCAACCCTTCCACTTTTGCCAGTTTCCGCAATTGACTCCAACTCTTCTAGGCTCATATCAGTAACAAGAAGGGGTTTGGTTACTGAAGTGGATCGCCAGTCAATCATATCTATATAGTCTTCGGCATCAAAATTGATCTGAGGGGGTTTAAATACCCTTACCCCTTTCCTTTCGGTTGCGCGAGCTTTCTGGATTCCCTTATAAGCCAAGGCTCTGATATGTTTTCGTTCATCGAACAGCATAGCTATCAAAACATGCTCTGGGTGAGCCATGAAAGCATTTCTCTGTAACGTTGCATGGGCGACTTTTCTTAGCTCATCTTCCAAGTAATTGCGGAAAAGAATCCTTTTTAAAAAATGAATGGAAGCTTGCGGGATTTGGGGATTGCACTTAATTGAGAACCATGATGGTATGTAGACCTTTATTATGAACTCTGCAAGCTTTCTTAGCTGAGGGGTCGGATCATCGGTGGCTACATACAAACGAAGGACTCGATTTGCCAGAGTAAGCCACCTGGCGTGCGAGATGTTGCCGGGGTTTCGTTTGGCCAACTCTTCAGCAATAGAATTGTCTTCCATATTAAATTGAAATTTCATTTGGGAACTGTAATAACATTTATAAAATTTTCACTAGGCCTATGTAAAAACTATACATAACTTTGATTTAAGGTTTTGAAGCCAAGATGAAAGGACGAATACTTAAACAAGTCAGTAAATTTGCAGTAGAACAAGAAAACTGCCACTCATGTCGTATGGAAAGTAATCAGCAACATTTTGTACTTAGTTTTTATACTACATTTTATGACATGTTATAACCTTTTATACTTTTGTAATAAACAACAGTAATAGCAAATAACATTAGTTTCTTTCAACACCTTTCTCATACAATTTACACCGTCCAACTATCTTTTTTCAGGTATAAAACATATTATATATATATATAGTATATATGTGGTATATATTTTTACTGTATGTATATAAGAATTATGTATATATATATTGTCTCATTTTATGCCTTCTGTAAGAAAAGTACAATTAATTCCGGTGGCTTAAACTTAAAAAAAACATGGTTCATATATGTACACAAAATTACAAAATTTCATCAAAATTAACAAACTTTAGGGCTTGTGCGGGAGACCAAAATACCATATTTTATTAAAAAAAACCGTTTCGTACTTATTTTTATGCCCTAATATTACTGTTTTTTAACTTGGAATAAACAAAAAAGTTATGAATTTATTTTTTTAAATTAAAAAAAAAATTGATATTTTTTGAAAAAAATTAAAACTTTAGGCCTTGTGCGGGAGACCTAAACATTTTTTTAAAAATCCAAAAAAAATTGTGGTAAGTTGTGGTACCTATTCTCGGTCCAAGATTAGAACAACCCGTGGACGCGCATGTCTCCGCCCCTTCACCCCACTCCTAAAAGGACGAGCGTTAACACATTCAGACCCACTATTTTAATAAATTAATTATTTAATTTATTTTCCTACCGATAAATAAAATTAAAAATTAAAACATTTTAATACATTCAAATAATGATGATGATAGTATTACAATACATATTGTACTTTATTAGGCATCAGATTTATCAAATAGGCTAAGAAATCAATCCAAAGTTGAAAATATCATCATTGCCATTAAAAAAAAAAAAAAATTTCCTCAGATGATTCATTTGAAATTTCAAAAGCTAACGAATTATCATTATTGTCCTCTAGTTCATCAAAAATGTGATCGATATTCCGAAATTTTTTTTCGATACATATTTATTATCATTGTCCGTTGAGGTTTGTGCACCACCTATAAACATAAAAAAACCGATCAACACCAACATTCACAAATTTTATACATATATTACCTATCTATATCCTTGAATTATAAAAATGCATTGTTGTAAATCGAATAGTCATACAAATAACACATAAATAATGTTTACCTGTCCTTTTTTGTTTTTCGTAATTGGTGATAATGAATTCGGACATATCGGCTGAACATCCATTTTATAGCAGGGTCTGAATGGGTTAATTTCTCTAAGCGCGGGCATTAACGACTAACGAATTGTCAGCGAAGATTGCCGGAGATAGCCGAGCGATGGCGAAGGAAAGGAGCGGGGGGGTGGTATGCGCAGAACGAACCTAATTTGGTACTCCAACAGGTCGTTCTTATCGTGGACAGAGTATAGTAGCAACTTTATTTCAACTTGGAATTTGAAAACAAAAAAAAAGTTAAAAATCGATACACCCTAATGTGTATTACCCCCTCTGGTGCGAGAGGGGAATCTATCGGATGTATTGCGCGTTTTAGTATCTAGAAACTCCCTACTAGATTTTTATGATAGATTGAAGAATGTTAGTTGTTGTATATTTTGATTTCTGGGAATAAGTAGGACTTAATTTTTTTCATTGAGACATTAGGAGTATGTTTTTTTTATAAAATATTAATTGGTAATGTGAGCCTCACTGGGTGCTTATGTATGATAAGTGTACTATGAAGGTAAATTTTTTATTCTATTAAGTAAATTTTTTTTCTTTAATCCATATTTTAATTTTGTTTGTGAAATGTTTTTTGATTTCCCTAATTTTTTTGTCAAGTGTAAGATTGTTAAATGCTTTATTATAATATGTAAATTATATAGTAATAAAAGCCTGCAACGGGCTGATACTGCCAGGAACCAGGAACTACTGTCAGATGTTAACATATGTATTGTTTGAATATTTTTTAATACCAATAAGTTCCCCATTTTGGCGTGGTCAACGTGGTGGCTGAAATGTAATCAATGTAATAAATATTCATATTTTTTCCAGTTCCCCGGTGGTCCGGGAGGCCGCGGGCCCGAAGTGCGGGGCAGCCCTCGCGGTGGGCCCGACTGGGCCGGCCCGCGCCCCCCGCCCCAGCAGCAGCCCCCGCCCTCGCACCACTTTGCCCCGCAGCAGCCGCCCCGCGGGCCTCCGCCCCAGCATGTGCCCCCGGGTAAGTTTACTGCACAGAATCTTTATGGAGAATAATAATAGATTAGCTTTTTGCCCGTTGCAGGCAACTAATTTGTAAAGTGTGTAACTTTCCGGCAACAAATTTAAAACGGTTTGTGATATAATATTTGAATGTGGATGAAGCAAGGATCGTGTGCCTTCATGAAGAACCCAGGGAGTTATCCATTCAATTTAGTACTCCTGCTACTGAGCCACTTGGGTCGCCCTGGTCAAAGCGCTCAGAATGAGTCAGAGAATGGCATTTTACCACGTGCCTTTTTTTCCCAATTAGTCTCCTCATTTTTTCTGAAGACTATGGATAGGCATAAGGGACGGGGAACTGAGAGAAAACCCCTCTACGAGTTGCAATTTGCCTATCAACCAGGTAAGTCGGTCGAGGCGGCACTGCACGGGTTGATGTACAAACTAGAGCAGGCAGACGACGAGGGAACTGGCAGTAGGACTCTTCTGGATATAGAGGGAACATTCAACTGCATCACTATTAAATCCATCGATCCATTAGTATACCTCCAGGAACACATTGCACTACATTTCAAGCTGAGATGGGGGCCATCTTAGCTTGTGCACAGGAGAACACACGTACCGGGTACAGGAATAAGAACATAGGCATATGCTCTGATAGCTAAGCAGCCCTAATGGCGCTGGAAAGTAATCGATGCGACTCCAGATGGAATGCTGGTGATAGAATGCAGGACCGTTTTTGAAGAACTTGCTACCATCAATAAAATAACCTTAATCTGGTTACCAGGACATAAAGGAATCGAGGGCAATGAGCGGGCTGATGGACTAGCAAGGAAAGGGACGAAAGCACCACTTGCAGGATCAAAGCCGGTTGTAGGATTAGCAGCTTGCCACACCAAAATACGTATTGAAAGGTGGGTCAAATCCCGGCACTGGGAGGAATGGGAAAGGGCACCCGGAATGAGGCAACCCGGAAAGACCCAAGGCGAACCAGATAACTACTCAATATGGACAGCAACCCACTGAGGGAACTGGTAGGACTACTAACGGGACACTGCCATCTCAGGAGACACATGCAGTTGTTGGGAGTAGAAAACGCCAATAGACGCAGGAAATGTGAAGAGGATGAAGAGACTCCAATTCACCTTTGTTGCCAATATCCCGCCCTGTTGGGAACAAGGCTCAGATACCTGGGAAGACACATTGTAAAACCAGAAGAGCCACTTATGATAACAATGATAACCCTGATAACCTTTATAAAGGGTTTACTGTTAAAGGAATGAGGTAAAATAGGAGATAGCACAATGGGCCTATGGCTTAACACGGGAAACTTACGTCAACCGTCTCCTATAATTAAAAAAATGTAATAATTCACCATGATCTACCGCAAAAACAAAAGCTCTTGAATGAATTTTGTGCTGGCGAATTGAACCATAAAATCTTCCAAAATGCAGGGTGGTACAGTCGATTTTAGCGAGACAAAAAAGGTTTAATTTTCAGGAATGGATGTCGTCACGTGATAATGGTCAGTTAAACTTAACGGTAGAGTGGTTATTTTACGCATATTGACAATGAAATTTCAATCTTACCAAATAACCACAGATATTAACGACGCATATTGGTAGAAATTTTCATTGTCAATATGCTTAAAATGGTGGAAGATGTAAAATTACATCATACAATATTATCTGATTTCCTCTGAGTCAGAGACATATCACTTTGATTATCCAATGTGTTATTCTCTGGCAAAAAAATGAATGGCTGGCTCATTGTTCAACACCTTTAATTTATGTATATGATACTGACAAAATTTGTACTCATTACAAACATTCAAATGCATTTTTATCAAACTAACTATTCTGGACATACCATACAACCGGTTCAGTGCCAATCACTCCAATGGGCGGAGCAATCATATGCAATTTTAATGGTAACAAAAGCTCCTGGCAGCGAATGTGGTAATACCATCGATATATCGCACCTCCGGTGCTAAACTGTCACTTATATGCAAGTTTTGTCAAGATTGATCTGAGTATGAGAAAAAATAACTAATGTACCTCTTTACTTGGTGTGTCATTGTCGCTTGTGTAGTGCGTATAATTTCCGCGTGAGGGCAGTTATGTCGTTATGGTTTTGGTGCAAATCTAACCTCCACTGGGAGAAAAAACGTTTGATTGGTTAGTTGCGCGCGGCACCCCGCACGAATAGCAGTCTCCTGGAGCTACAACGCCACTAAGGTAATTGTGACAATTCATTTTTATGATTTTGGAGCAATAACAACACTTAACTTTGTTGTGACATTTGTTTCTTGAAATAATAAAGATACTTGTGTACGTAGTGACATTGTTTCCCCAATCCTTATGTTTTATGGTATAAAGTTTTCGTTCGATTAACAATTGTGACAATATTCCTGATTCGTGGGGCGAAGAAGACTGGTAAACCATTTGTGGTAAAAGAAATGAATTACGATGATTCCTTTGATTTGAAGTCACTTGAGGAAAACATGAAGTTCAATATAGCAAAAAATTTAAACGGAGATGTAATCAAAACTGGTGATATTAAATGCATTAAATTCACAAAGAATTGTGAAAATTAACAACTTACAAAACTGAAAACTGGGAGGAAGCAAAAGCTATAATTCAACCAAGAGGAAGAAATTTACGCGGAAGTAGAGGCAACGCCCAAAGAATAGATGACATTCCCTTCAAGCAAGCATACACTTCAAAAATACCAATTACAGAACGCAAAAAGTGTGATTTATTGCAATTAGTGGAGGCAAATATCATACCAAGATACTATGAAAGTTTCTATAATGATCTCATTTAATTTTTTGTACTTTTAAAATTCTATAAAGTCACATTTCCACTTGCAGGGAAAACAAGTTTATTGAAACCACAGCGTTAAAGACTCCCTGATTTTCCTGGGAATCTGACAATAAATTTAAGGTTTTTGATTTTTTAAGAGTACCCAATTAGTACAAAATTAATGCTAATTAAAATAATAATAATAAGTAAAAGAAATTGTATTTGTTTGATACTGTTGTTAATTGCGTAATTATAGTATTTAAATAGGACCATACGTGACCAATGACTGATTTAATATGAAACGTCGCTGAAAACCGTTCGTAAAATGGTAAGAAAACTGAGATTAAAAAGTCTTATTAATAGTAAAGTTCCTTATGTAGAATTAAGAAAGTTTGTTATACTGCTTTGATTTTTTAATTAATAAAACTTTAGAAAACTATGATATCGTGTTTTGATTGTTATGACATAATTGTCTGGTAAATTGTTTTCTAGTGCCATAATGTGACTTCTGGGAGGGTTGTAAATTTAAAATGTTTATATTTTTTTATTACAAAGTTGTGAGACGTTTGCTTTTACTTTGATATGAAGTTTAAAGTTGTAGTTTAAATAATTACCAGTTCATTTTTTAGACAAGAAGAACTGTACATTATAATAGGATGTCGAATTTTCAAACGCTTCTCCTGAAAAATTACATTATTTGCATAAGTGACAGTTTAGCACCGGAGGTGCGATATGTATACCTATTACTTATTTTCATGCCAACTTCAGCTGTATTTTTGGGAAATATTCCCCAAACGGGGAATATTGCAGGGATTTTCATATAATTGATGAAATCCACATGAAGTTGTCTCCTACAAGGAAATATGCTATTTACAATTATTAATATTAATTAGAGAATGCTGAGGACAGAACTTTTTTATTTTTGGAAAATACCGAAGATATAAGCTGTCACAATGTTAATATTTGTAGCTGGCCAATAAGAATGTGATGTCAAGGTACATATCGCACCTCCGGTGCTAAACTGTCACTTATGCAATTAATGTAATTGTTCAGGAGAAGCGTTTGAAAATTCGACATCCTATTATAATGTATAGTTCTTCTTGTCTAAAAAATGAACTGGTAATTATTTAAACTACAACTTTAAACTTCATATCAAAGTAAAAGCAAACGTCTCACAACTTTGTAATAAAAAAATATAAACATTTTAAATTTACAACCCTCCCAGAAGTGACGTTATGGCACTAGAAAACAATTTACCAGGCAATTATGTCATAACAATCAAAACACGATATCATACTTTTCTAAAGTTTTATTAATTAAAATATCAAAGCAGTATAACAAACTTTTTTTAATTCTACATATAGAACTTTACCATTAATCAGACTTTTTAATCTCAGTCTTCTTACCATTTTACGAACTGTTTTCAGCGACTTTTCATATTAAATCAGTCATTGGTCACGTATGGTACCTATTTAAATACTATAATTACGCAATTTAAAACAGTATCAAACAAATACAATTTCTTTTACTTATTATTATTATTTTAATTAGCATTAATTTTGTACTAATTGGGTACTCTTAAAAAATCAAAAACCTTAAATTTATTGTCACATTCCCAGGAAAATCAGGGAGTCTTTAACACTGCGGTTTCAATAAACTTGTTTTCCCTGCAAGTGGAAATGTGACTTTATAGAATGTTAAGAGTACAAAAAATGAAATGAGATCATTGTAGAAACTTTCATAGTATCTCGGTATGATATTTGCCTCCACTAATTGCAATAAATCACCCTTTTTGCGTTCTGTAATTGGTATTTTTGAAGTGTATGCTTGCTTGAAGGGAATTTCATCTATTCTTTGGGCGTTGCCTCTACTTCCGCGTAAATTTTTTCCACTTGGTTGAATTATAGCTTTTGCTTCCTCCCAGTTTTCAGTTTTGTAAGTTGTTCGATATTGGTAATTTTCACAATTCTTTGTGAATTTAATGCATTTAATATCACCAGTTTTTATTACATCTCCGTTTAAATTTTTTGATATATTGAACTTCATGTTTTCCTCAAGTGACTTCAAATCAAAGAAATCATCGTAATTCATTTCTTTTACCACAAATGGTTTACCAGTCTTCTTCACCCCACGAATCAGTGATATGTATTGGTCGGGTACATAAATAGATCCAGCATTTTTTGCTCTTGTTACAGCTTTTTCAATAACCGAATGCGCTACGTCGCCTTCGTTTTGCGTATGACTTCGAATCAAAAAGTTATGTTGAATAAAATTAATGTCAAACTTACTGACTGCATAATAGTACATCGCAAACACAAACCTGTTCTTTTGTTGGCCACAGCAAATGTCCGAGTAAATAATTATATCGGAGCCATGACTTTCAAATGCAATCTGCTCCAGGTATTTATACACACACGATCCTATTTCTATGGCTCCTCTATTGCCCAAGCCTTCGTGCCAAAAATAACAGGTTGTTTCTTTCTTTTTTGCATTAGACATTGTTAATTTATAACAATTTAGTCTCGATTTGTAGTAAAAAGAGCTTGATTTGCCAACAGGACAGGGTAACACTGCTTGTAAGTCATAGATGAAAACAATTATGTTGGTGTCAGGTTCATGACACTTTTTCATATCCCTGTCTTTTTCAAGTCTACTTAATTTTTTTTCTTCCTGGAGTAACTTGAACCTGTCATGTAACATTGTCACAATTGTTAATCGAACGAAAACTTTGTACCATAAAACATAAGGATTGGGGAAACAATGTCACTACGTGCACAAGTATCTTTATTATTTCAAGAAACAAATGTCACAACAAACTTAAGTGTTGTTATTGCTCCAAAATCATAAAAATGAATTGTCACAATTACTTTAGTGGTGTTGTAGCTCCAGGAGACTGCTACTCGTGCGGGGTGCCGCGCGCAACTAACCAATGAAACGTTGTTTCTCCCAGTGGAGGTTAGATTTGCACCAAAACCATAACGACATAACTGCCCTCACGCGGAAATTATACGCACTACACAATCGACGATGACGCACCAAGTAAAGAGGTACATTAGTTATTTTTTCTCATACTCAGATCAATTTTGACAAAACTTGCATAAGTGACAGTTTAGCACCGGAGGTGCGATATAATGAACGTCATATCAGCTGCAGCACTACCATTCGAATTATGGATTGTGCCTCTTGTGACGTCCCGAGACAGAACTGTATACATTTTACCAAAGTTCATTTTGAAAGCTCATAACTTTGTCATTTTTGGAGATCTTGAAAAACTGATTTTACTGTCGTTATTAACTTTTTGAATACGATGAATTTTCATTAAAATAATTCAACCTGATTCAGAATAACTTTCTTAATAAAATAATTTTACCTACCAATAAAATTTATATTTTGTTTCCACGATGCCTGGAATTCATTATGAGAGAGAGCTTGCTCTTTCGCCCTTTTCATTTACGTTTCGCGCGTGTTTATTCCCTATATTTGCCCCTTTTCTCCACTTGCCACGCTTTCTCTCCCTACTGGCAACACTGTAGTGACGCGCATTTCAGGTCACGTGATGTTTTTGTTAATTAATTTTTTTTTTAAATCCCAACTGTGGGGAATTTATATTAGGTCGGAGGATATTCCCGGGTGCACATCACTAGCTGTATGTTCCATCGAGTTCTTCTCCAATGTCTCCGTATTATTTAATAATGTATTCTTTATCATTGCAGGTGTGGTAGGTGGACAGCCTGCCCCCCATGTGAACCCCGCCTTCTTCGCCGGAGCAGCGGGAGTGGGCGGTGCGGTGTCGGTGGTGGGAGTGCCCCCCCAGCAGGCGCCCCCCGTACCCCAGATCGCACCGCAGCCCTACCACCGGCCGGCGCATGCATACCAGCGTCCTCCCGTATGTAGCTCTGTCTTTAGTTCTTTGATGATGTGAACGCATAGTCGAACAATGGCTCTTCTATGAACCTCTGAATATTGCCAACATTGAATGGGGTGACTTGATTAAGACTTTCAAAATTTGATCTGGACATTATAGTTGCCCTCGCATCCAAGAAATCTTAACCACCGGCCGATGTTTTATAAATTATAACGCACATAAATAAAGTAACACATATCCGTACTAGACATTAGCTATACCTTTTGATAAAAAATAATTTTTCATTTTGATTTATTTTATTTAGTATTTTGGCCTCAAATTCAAATTTAAGTTTTGTATGAAGAAGGGTGCGCAACATTAAGTTTACACCTAATTGATATTTAACACCAATTTTTAATACATACTATGAAATTTCAGTTAATTTGTTGTCTCAATATTTTGTTTATTGAAACTGTTTAAAAATAATATCATTTAAAAAAAAACGATTGGATTGATGGTGAAAGCGTTTTGTAGCAACAGTTTATGATGGGTATTTCAGTTTACAGGTAAATCATTTTAGAGACCCTTGCTTTTTTAGCGGTGTACTGGATGGATCCAAAACTTATTTTATTTAATAACTAGCTGTACCCCGCCACGCGTTGCTGTGGTTCAGTCTGTCTGTGCAGATAGAGAATCAATAGTGCGCGCATATAATTTTTACTTTCATCAGATAGCGCTGTTTTTCACAAAAAGCATGCTTTCACCTGTCACAGGTTATATCTATATAATATAGATATATAAAAACAAATGCAAATTCAAATGCAACGTTGTGTCAAAATTTCAAAGCAATCGGTGGATAACTTTCGGAGATTTAAGATTTTGATCAAACGAACATTTACATTTTTATTTATATAGATAATTTTGTATTGTCAGGAAGCTTAAGAATGAAACATTTAAGAACATTGTCCAATTGAAACACGAATCTAAATTTAAGTTATCGACGAGACAAGTTGAATATAAGCGCCACGTGGAGGTGACATCACCCATACATTCAAACATAGGCGAAACGTTAAAAAGCGATTTTTCGATTCCAAAAGTCACTGTTCCCTACCTTGATATATTCTAAATCAGTTGATTGATTCTATAATTTCTGTATAAAACAATCTAACGTACTTGTATTGCCATTTCCAGGGGGGATATGAGGGTCGCGTGGAAGCCCCTCCTCTCATGTCGGAGCAGGAGTTTGAAGAGGTAATGGGCAGGAACCGCACCGTGTCCAGCAGCGCCATCGCCCGCGCTGTTTCAGATGCCGCCGCCGGAGAGTATGCCAGCGCCATCGAGACGCTCGTCACCGCTATCTCACTCATCAAGCAGAGCAAGGTAAGGAGGATGATTATTTTATGCATACATCTTCTTCCCCATATCGTATTCAAGGCGCCTCCGGATGTATCTTCTGGGATATTTCAGCAAGCCCAGCCTCACCTCGCGCAGTCCTGGGAGTTATTGTAATATGATTTCTATCAATATGATTTTATTGAGAATTGTGATGGCTGAATTAACGTCAAGTCAAATGACTAGGAGCATCCGCCTTTACTTTGTTAATGTTCAAATCAAACTCAACATTTTCCGCTGTTTTCCACTGCAGCTTTGCAAAATATCTTTTTCTACATGTATACGATGGCTACCCATATTTAGGTCTCATCGCTCTAGGCCTTGAGCCACGGCTAACTAAATTTAGGTTGACGGTTTTTGCAATTTGTTTCAATTTATTTTTTACCTACGTATATGGGATAAACAATGAAATATCAATTCATTGGCTTTAAACCACAGTAGGCAGTTTATGTTTTAGTATTATTATTCGTAGTTTATCATGCTGAATTATCTAGATGACTTAACTACCTAACCTTCCACATCATTTCTCCGGGTAGGCTGGAGAGGATAGACTGCCACACAACGGCACACACTTACAGATTATCACCACAATGCACATTCCATCAAATTAAGCCGTCAAAAGGGCAAGATAAAGTGTATGAAATCATTGTGACATATCCATTCAGACATTTCCATTATTGCTAGATACTTTTTAGCACTCGTCTAGCCCATGCGTGACACACCTCTGGGAGACGATGAAGCTAATCACTTTAATACTCTCTTGTTATGGCCTGATTCAAGTGTATAATGACTGTTTGTTTTGTTAACCAAATCTCTGTAATTTCAGGTTGCAAACGACGACCGCTGCAAGATCCTGATCTCATCGCTGCAGGACACCCTGCACGGCGTAGAAACGAAAAGCTACGGGTCTGCCTCGCGCCGCGAGCGCTCTAGGTCCCGGGATCGAGTGCACCGCCGCGCGGCGCGCAGGGAGCGCTCTGCATCGCGCACCTACCGGGACAGGAGCCGCGAACGTGAGGAGCGCGAAAGGTTAGAATTCATTTTTTTATTTATTTTTTTTTTTATTATTGTTATTAAGTTTAATTTGTAGAACTCCATTTTAATATAAAAAATAAATAAAAAAAGGTTAGAATTCAATTTGGTTTTAACAAATGATTTATTTTTGTTTAATTTCAAACTTTGATGATCGTTAGCTTATGTTTTGCTAGAGACGTGAAAAAGTTATTTTCGTGTAAATGATGAAAATTATCATATTTTTTGTGCAATTTTCTGCTATTTAAAAATATGAACATAAAATATTTGGTTTTGACAACCTTGAATTGCCATAAAGTGGAATGTAGCAAACTTCAGGCTGAAAACATTGCATATTTATTTTTTGATTATGTATACAATTAAACACAAAACAAACAATAATATGCCATTCTGCCACTTTTTTCATGCAAAACATCATAAGTTAACATAGCTTTTGCTGTAAAATAACACCGCTTTTCCATATTCCACCAAAAAATTATGTGAATTTCGCCAAATAATAATGCAAAATTTTCAGGTCACTTTGTGTATTGCTAATAGATTTCTAAATGAGGCAAGTTTTGTTAGTAGTTTTTAAACCCTAAGATTTAGATAAATATATGCTGTTAACTTAGTTTAACTTTTACAGAGAAAAGAGAAAATTGGTATACCTGTTAGAGTTTTGAATTGTTTTCTAGCATGGTGATATTGCGCTTGGGATGATATTTCACGAAAATGGTGGTATCAAAATTATCCCTTAATTAATTAGGCCTGCTTTCTGGGCTATCAGTCACCTCAAATTGTAATAAATATTTTAAAAAAATCTTTCTCTATACTTTTTTGATTAAATTTTTCTTGATTATAATAGTAAATAAATATTTTCCTAGTATGGAGTTTCATGTTCAACAATTTCCATTATGTGTGTTTGTATTTCCCATACATAAAATGATTTTTATCAAAGTTCGGAATTGGTCTTAACTTCTCTGAAATCTAAAAACCCACTGTAAAATTATTTGTTCATTATGTCTTCATTTTTTACTGTCACATGCATCTCGTCGATTGTTTGTGCCGTCTGTAGTAATTTGAAATTATTTTGAGTTTGCTGAAAAACCATGTTATTATGAACAAAAATGGACCCATGACCTTTTCAAATTGCAATGCAAAATAAATCTGATGTTATTTTTTTTAATTATGTGATGATTTGGGTGGGAAGATTGATATTTTAAAATAATTCGGTTATTGTTTACACCTGTCTGCTTCTAAAATAATATTTTCCTCAATATGTCTAAACTTTGTACAATGTACTAATTTAATCAGAACATAGCTCTAAGAAGGTAATTGCAGATGGGAGCTAAAGGTATATTAAAACATTTTTTATTTTCACAAATTGGGCTCCATTTCTGAAGGGATGAACAGCAAACTGCATGTAAAGTTTTCTAAAACATTTATTCCTTTTGCATTCCCTTCCTTTTCTATTTATTATGTTTAATTTAATAAGGATTCAGAATTCTGCCTATGGGCTCATATCTAATTCACAATAAATTTTACGAGGGGTGGGATTTGTTCTCATTTATAAATAAATGTTCCTTAGTGCAGTTCTGGACATTTGTTTCCAGTCCCCAGGCCTTCCTATCCTGTTCCAGAGTGGTACTCTTTGTATCGCCCTGATGAAAGAACACCTTTCAGAATCGAAACATTGCTTGTGATGGCTGGTTTGGTGATCAGTTATGAATAGCCAGGTATATCCCAACCTTCCTCTTGCACATCTCCTTCCTTTCACACTCCCTTCGTCCTCAGCGTACCCAAATTGAGTATCTCATAGTCCCACTGACTCCGAACAGTTAAGACTTTTGTGCTGTTATCTTTTCGTTCACGACTCAATACATATCTTCCTCTGGGTAGTTTCCACTGGGACACCCACTTGCTTACTCCCTTTGTAATCAATTTGCCATCTTATGAATAGCATACCTTTGTGTTTTAATTAATCAAAATAGATTTTTATTCCACTGTAAGTAAACCTATCTCAGAGCTCATTTCGCATAGCTTATAATTTTATTTTATGCTCCAATAGATTCCATTTTCATCTGGAACTAACCCACATTTTCCATTCCTTTTTTCCCATTTGTTCAAATCAAAAACTATTTAGGTTAGGATAGGTAATGTGGTTAGTAACATGGTAGTTTCTAGTCGCGTCCAAACTGACGTTTGATATTGCCCTTTCAGATTCAGGGAACGTTCGAGAGAACGGGACAGGGAGCGTGAGAGGGATCCGTGAGTATTCCACATTTGCCAACGTGATTTCACCATCTGTGTTTTCATTAATCATTGATAAATAAGATGCTTGTCACGTCAACAGTTACAATACAGACCAGATACTTTGTAAAGATATTTTTTTTATTTTAGCGATCATATAAAAAGATTAAACAATAAAAGAGACAGTAAAATTTCAACACCATTTTATACATACAGTACTCTCTCACTAATCTGCCACCCCAAACAAACACTGCGCAAGTGTACAATTAGCGGCGGATTATAAAATACATACTAAAATAAATACATACATACGTTCTAAAAACTAAACAAACTCTGTTATCGATCTTTTGTAAAATTTTAATTTTTTTGTTTAAAGTGTCAATTTTTAACGTGTCAGAACGAAACGAAGAAAACCACGTTCGAAAGTTGCTGAAATACGCAGAGGACTAACCGAACTATCCTTTTACAACAAACAACAATTGTGTCTGTTAAAATCGTCAGCTCTACCGAGCTAAACGGCGATATATTAACTGAGTGTGTGAGATAACCCAACCTGTCGGTGTATGTGGTTTGCCGCTCGAGTCTAGGAACGCGACGGACTACTAAATTTGACATACGAATACCGAAGAATTATAAAGCTTGATTTTGTATAAAAATAACGGCGGATTACTGAGAGAGCACTTTACTTCATTCTGAGGTGAGATGATGAAGCATAACGTTACAGATTCAATTCCCATGTAACGCAAAAGCTCAGCTATGCTAAGTCTGGGTGTTGTAACATTGCTCCTATCTTCAAATAATTTCAAGCTTTGTATTGTAACTCAAACACGTGCTAATGTCATGTATTATATTATTTTTTTGCTAGACATTTGCGAGATGGTATTAGTTTGTGATATTTACTGGTGTTTGTGTTATTTTTTGTAATGAGTAGTGGTTTAACCTTCTTGTGCCACAATACTCAACTTTTATTTAAAAACATGACATACATTTTAAGTACCTATGTTTTTTAATACTTGTTTGAGATATTTTTGGCTCTGTCAATTAGTTGGCCGAGCCTAAAAATGATTGTAATTTTATTTTTGAATTCATACTAATTAAATATTTGAACTAAAGGTGAGTCTTAGAAGTGCTTATTAAAAGTAAACAATATTTCAGATGCCTCTCTATCACTTTTTAACCCACATTATCATGGCCATTTACCTCATATTTTGATTGTTCTCATATTAGAACTTTCTGAATTTCTGCTACATTTGACAAAAAATATGTACACTGATGAATATTTTTGGTATTGACCAGAAGCTTTCACAATTTATTTTTATTCTTTGGGGCCTGCAAACTGCACTTTACAGCCATATAAACTGTACGCCCCTGAAATTGAAATTTTGTTATTTGTGATAGAATGACTTTGGAATTATGTTATCTTTTGGCAATCCACATACTTGTTTACGATTTTACCATTTCCAGTATCAATTTTGTTGAATACTTATTCACAAACTCTTCTCATCTCTTTCAGGTATTACCGGGATAATTACCGTGAAAGGGAGAGGGAACGATCTCGCTCCAGGGGAGACAGGACGGACCATTACAGGGGCCATAGCCGGGAAGAAAGGTACTACATAATAATAATTTAATATTTTACAGCGCATTATGCTTATAATTAGAGTGAAACATGGTGATTCAGGTAAGCTGCTTTGTCTTTCTAGCCCTACAATGTTAGAATACATAATGCATAGCACTTTTTCGTGACAACTAATCTTAGCATGTGAAAAGTTATTCAGGTCCTGAACTGAGTCTATAGGGAGATACCTGTTGTATGTAATACCTTAATAAAATTAAAATTTATTTACAATACATTAAAAAAATTATTGATCGTTCAGGATCTGCAGTCTTGCTACCATTGGTAAAGCCAGTTAGGAGAGCCTACTAACAACATGCTGAGAGAATTGGCGGTTAAGAGGAACGGCTTCGTGACCTTTTTCATACAAAACTTAAATTTAGATTTGAGGTCAAAATACCCAACCAAACTGAAAAAAATAATAATAAAAAAATGTACAAATATCTAGAATTGATATGTTCCACTGTATTTATGTGTTTTAATTTATAAAATATGAGCCATCGATGAATTCAATAGACATGAAAAAAAAAATATTCAAATTTTTATTATATAAATATATGAAATATAAAATTTAATTAAATTAAATGATTCAGAAAACCATTTTGAACAGCGTAAATTTAAATTACAAACAGATTTGTGTTGGACAATTAAATACAACAATTGTTGATAATTTGTTGTATTTAAAATTTCTACCCAAAAGAAAACCCTTGTGATATTAACACAGTATGTAGGGTAGGATTATTTTTTACTAATTACAATTAACTCGCAAAAAAAACAAAATCATGGAAATTTTCTCCAAAAGCATGCAAAATTTACTTCTTCAATGGCCTATATATTATTGTAATTTAAAATGCAATTAAATAATGTTACTTACTAATAATATTTATATTTTATTTCCATCGATGCATGGAATCCATAATGAGAAAGAGTTTGCTCTTTCACCCTTTTTATTTACGTTTTGCACGTGTTTATTCCCTATAGTTTTTTTCGACTGCTACACTCTCTCTCCCCTATGGCAACACCTATATATCATCGTAATTTAAAATACAGTAAAATAAAATAGCACATATCGGTACTAAAAATTTGCTATACCTTTTGATTACAAATAATTATTCACTTTGGTTGGGTATTTTGGCTTCAAATCCAAATTTAAGTTTTTTATCAAAACGACAGAGCAACCGTTTATCTTAACAGGGCCCATTATTGAAAGTGACTCTCTCGTAAAAACTTATAAATTGCGCTAATCGTCGATTTGTGAGAATGTAAAATATGCCATAGATTGAAACAATTAGTACTAACACTCGGTGTTATAACCATAAAATTAGTCTTATAATTTCCTTTCTCCCTTTAGACCTCGCAAGTCTCCAGTGGAGCCCAGTGCCGGTGAAGCCCCCGTGATCTCAGAGTCAGTATCCAAGTCCCGCTCCGGAGTCTCATCCAGCGGAGGCCTAGGGGGCTACTATGAGGACCGCTACCGAGAACGCGGTGGAGGGGCACGCGAGAGGGAAAGAGAGCCCCCGGCCGAAAGAGAACGAGATAGGGGAGAACACCGATCCCGACACTAAACAATGTGACACTCCTATCTGTTTTCAAATCATTTCTATGCTTTTAAGAAATGACATCTCTTTTCAATCTAATTCTATGGCTTTGATAAAATAGTGATGCATCTATTTTTGTGCCACTTCTACGGATTTTATGAATGAAAAAATTGTTAATTTCTTAGATCTTCATTTATTACATAGTAGTAGTTATTTTAGTTTGCTAATTTCTACTACAATTCTTGGTACATACATACAGTATAATTTAAGATAGCATGGGTCATATATTCGGTGCAATTTACGATAACATCGGGTAGTGAAATTGTTGGATCCAAGTTTTAAATTGTGTAGAACCACCATCTTCGATTTAATTAAAAATTATGTACTGGTATATTGTGTTGCACACTTTTAATATTTGCCTCCACAGCCTGAAGTGTTTTGTAATAAAGGTTACTATGCTACGCATCGCGAAATGTGTTAGTATTATTTTGGGAGTGTTGCAAATTATCCAAAGATTGACAGATCATCAGTGAATATTCGAGTGAAACCCACCGGTGTTTGTGACCGTACGTTGACATTATCAATTCAGTGCTCTTCTGATTATTTTCACTAATCACTTATTATTCTGAACCCACTTTATGTGCCAATTTCTGACATGTGATTTAAATACTTTAACTTACGCTTCTAGTTTTTTTTTATCATTTTCGTAAAAGAAATTATGCCAAAATCTATGATCGTTTTGACCTTAGAAAAACTTTTGTTACTAGTGCGGATTTTGTTTATTTTTTCAAAAAATCTTACTTTTTTTTTCCTTACACAATAACTTTTTTTTGTGCGGTCACGCATATTATTCCATTTGATTTAATTTCATTTTTTTGACTACCATTATATTTAAGTTGAACAATATGTTCATCGCTTTAATAAAATGCAACATGTTTTTATCTCACTGATTCATGACATTTTTCCGAGTCTCTTGTAATGAAAAATGATAATGTTTTTTTGAAGATTTATTATTATTATTTAACGCTCTCCAAAGTTGTGTCCTTATCTGGATCTTATAAAGCTTAATTAAACACGGATTTAAAAACTTATATTTAAATTTAGGTTCTAACTCCACGTAATATCCATTAGTGTCGTTACTTGCGTAACCATTGATGTTTACTAGAAGTTACAAATGTAACCCATAGATTTAGTCAGTGTACGTATGAATTGAGTCGGAAATTTCTTTCTTAGGGAAGATGTTCTATACGGAAGCGGCAACTCCAAAAAGAAGAAAGAAGAAAATAACGGAAGATTTCATTTTACTTATTGTATTAGTTTTCTTTGATGTATTTTAGTGAGTATAAAAATTATAAAACCAATCTCATTGTATTTTACTATTGTATTTTTTAGATTTTGGTGTTTTCACCTCATTTATGTTGTATACATATTAATATGTTCCTTCTTTGTAAATTATTCTGGCTGTGTGATGAGACTTACTTAAAAAACGTACTCAAATACATTTATAAAAAAATTTAATTTAACTTTTGCTACGTGTATTTTATTATACACGTGATAGCTGTTTTGCTTTTCGGAGGCATTGTCGAATGTCAAAATTTGGCAATGCATTCTAAGGATGGGTTTTTTCACAGAAATTCAAATGGCCAATCAGCACCATTTTGTGTGTTTTTTTTTTAACCGTTGAAATGTCCCCGTTACATACCGATTCTAAGTTTGTTTCAGTTTTTGAACAAATTGTGATCAGTGGAAGAGGATAACTATCATCTTATTAAGCTTGTCAGCTTATCAAAATTTGATAGAAAGCTGAAACGCACCTGGAATCAGCGTTTAACGCGAACCTTTGAAATGTAAAAAAAAATGGTGATGACTTTGTCACACGTGAATTTCTGCAAAACAACTTGGCCTTAATTTAAATGTATACCTAGAAGATCTGAAAGCATTGTATTTAAAAAAAAAAAATTGTAATGTTTTACAACTAAACAAAAAAAAATGTGATGAAAAATATTTTCATATTGTGTGAAGTGTTAAGGACGGGTTGTTTCATAGAATTTGAACAATTCTTCAAATTTCAACATTAATTTTCGGGTTCCGTGAAAGTCCTGTCCAAGTTTTGTTAATATATCATTATAGGCCAGACAGAACTGGAATAATAACAAAACCAGAAAAGAACTTTCACAGAACATGAAAATTAACTTTGAAGTCTGAAGAATTATACAAATTCTCTGTAACAATCCGCCCTTAGTGTTAATAGATCACTTCTTTGACTATTTTGAAAGAAGAACCAATGTCTTTTGTAAATTCGAACTTAACCTGTGATTTTTTTTACTGATTCCATTACATGGCTAATTGTGTGTAAGATTATTCTCATGCATATTGCTATGTATGCATTTTGTATATGTAGCTAGTTTTACTAGCTCTACATGTATACAATGTCCTAAAGATAATTCTATGTGAACGGAAGAAGGGAATAAGTCAAAAGATCTCATTTAGATTTAAGCACTTAATGGAAGAAAAAATTCAACAAATTGAAATATATTATTGAGTATTTTTTAAATCAAATGTCATCTTCAACGTTTAAAAAACATGTCAGTGTGGGTGGGGGTTAACTGTTGAATCTACATCACATCAGCGAGACTTGCGTCTTTTGTAGTATAACTTTTTCTGATTTGATATTTCACTTTTGTCCAAAAAGTTCACTCGTCAAAATCCACATCTCTATGTGATGTGGATTTGCCAGTTTCCCGCTTGTACTACGAGTTTCCGAACACCGTGTATATAAATAATTGCATTTTTTTTAAAGCAGTGTTATAAGAGAAATAATAATAATGCTATATTTGCCAATTTTGATTTATCTCCTTCCTTTCACACACAGAATTAATTAAATATTTGTTGGACTGCCGACCCTTTACAGGTCTTTTTATTTATGAAATAGTCTGATAAAATGTTGAGTGTTAGACTGCGTAAGATTGAGTGCTGAACTAAAAAATGTTTTTATATTAACTCTAGAAAAGAAGTTCCAATATTATGATGGAAGGAACTTTTGAGGTGCGTTTAATTAAATGTAGATAGAATGAAGGTATTTCTACATAACTCTGGTCATACAAGCGAAAGTCACCATGTACACTATTTTAGCAGAAATTGTTATCTGATTAAAACTCTGACTGCTGCTACAAGAGTGATCATGTGTTGAAAACAATTACATTGACTGATTTATAATTTTGGTTTTATTGTGTTCACTGAGAGAGAATCATTTTCAAAAACAAAGTAATATGTTTCTTATCAAACATAAACATAACAATATCAAACTTCATTCATAAGGAACAGCTGTCACATAATATGATTCCATGATAACTCCTCAAAATGACAACTAAACACATCTATAAAAAGTGTTACAAAGTTATGAAAAGTGATGAAACAAAAACTAGGTTAAATAGTTACATATGTAACCTATTTAACCCAGTTTTTGTTTCATCACTTTTCATAACTTTATAACACTTTTTATGGATGTGTTGAATTGTCGTTTTAATGAGTTATCCGGTCACCCTCATAATATATTTCCTTTGAATTGTGTGTCTATATAATATATTTATTGAAGAATAAGATAATTCTAAAAAATCTAAAGGAAACAGAACAAGACACAGAAAATAAAAAGATGATGGACTAAACTGGGAATTGAACCCGGATTCTCTGTCTTACGGGAATAACGTCCTTATCCAGTCAACCATATTGGAATTATTATTTGTCGATCTCTTCTTTCAAATTCAGAATCAACAATAATATCTTGCAACTAATTTTTCTCATATATATAATAATCTTATATGTTTATCCGAGACACTATCAAGGTTACAAACCAATTCTTTAGAACTTTGTGATCATTCAAAAAGATAATGCCAAAATTATGGAAATAAATTAGTTGCGAGATAATATTGTTAATTCTGAATTTGAAATATAAGATCGACAAATACGACGTATATTAATTAGGTCCCAATGGTCGAGTGGATTAAGCCATTGTCCCGGTAAGACAGAGAGCGATCCTGTGTTCGATTCCCAGTTGAGACCGTTATCTTTTTATTTTCTGTGTCTTGTTCTGTTTCATGCTTAGTTTAGATTTGTTAGTATTATCTTCTTCAATGATATGTTGTTATATTGATTCAAAAGTTGTTCAAATTAAAAATTGAATAATATTTTGTTTTTGGAGAAGATGACTGTGAAAAATGAAAATAAAACCAAAGTTTATTTTCCTCTTATTTATGAATGCAAATTTAAATTCAAAAAATCAGGTCAGGGCGTTTTCAACACAGGTGTCTAACCACAATATTTAAAATTAACCCCAGCTTTCTGTGTCGTTTACTTTATAAGCATTGTTTTAGGTCCCGAGTATTAATAAGTAGTAAATTAACACTTTTTATTTTTATTTTATATACTTAACCAAGATGAGATTTCAATTTGGTTTTTGGTGAATGAAAATCATTTAATCAATTTCACAAAACCTGTTATTTTCATCTCAGTTATATTATCGCGTTATTTAATTCAATATTTTGAAAAACAGTATTATAAAAATATTTGTGCCATTCCATATATTATAATAATATTTAGCAATACAGTAGAACCTCGTTAATTCGAAATCCACGGGACATCAAAAATCAAATTTCGAATTAACGAATTCCCACGTAATTCGAAATTTTATGAAAAAAAAATACGCCGAAAATCGATTTTCTTGGCCGCCTCTTCAAATCCGGGTGGTATTTTAGTTGTAAATTCGTATTAATACCAATTATTTATTTATTTTCGCGGCCGATTACCGTAGCGGCGGGCCCTTTAAATTCAGATATTCGCAATAAATTCGTAAAAATGCTATATATTTACGCGTAAATCGAGATTTCGCTGCCGATTTCGGTCGCGGCCTACCCTTTAAATTGAGATATTCGTAAAAATACGATATATTTCCGCATAAATCGAGATTTCGCGGTAATTTTCCGTCGCGGTCGGCCTTTTATTTCAAATATCTGAATTTAAATTCGTAAAAATACGATATATTTCCGCGTAAAACGAAAATTCGCGGCCGGCTCCTTAAATTCAGATATTCGAAATAAATTCGCAAAAATACGATACATTTCCGCGTAAAACGAGAATTCGCGTCGTATTCCGCGCGGCCGGCTCTTTAAATTCAGATATTTGATGTAAATTCGTAAAAATATGATATATTTCCGCGTAAATCGAATTTTATCGACAGTTTTTCGTCGCGGCCGGCCTTTTAAGTTTAGATATTTGAAGTAAATTCGTAAAAATATGTCATATTTCGGTGTGAATCGAAATTTTTCGGCTGATTTCCGTCGCGCCGTATTTTTTAACTCGGATATTCGAAGTAAAGTTAGCAAAAATACGATATATTTCCGCGTAAATTGAAATTTCGCGTCCGATTTCCGTTGCGGCGGGCCCTTTAAAATTCAGATATTCGAAGAAATTCGTAAAAATACGATATAATTACGCGTAAATCGAGATTTCGCGGCCGATTTCCGTTGCAGCGGACCATTTAAATTCAAATATTCGAAATAAATTCGTAAATATACGATACATTTACGCGTAAATCGAAATTTCGCGGCTGTGTTTCGTCGCGGCCGACCCTTTAAATTCAGATATTGGTGTAAACTCGTAAAACTACGACATATATCCGCGTAAAACGTATTTTCTCGGCCCTTCAAACTCGGATATTCAAAATAAATTTGAAAAAGTACGACATTCCAGTGTAAATCGATTCAGATTTACAAAATAATAATAATAATTAGGACGATGTATAACCACGTAAAAATACATTTTTCGGCGTTTTACCGATAAAGCTGACTTTTAGATTCAGATTTACGAAATATTATGATTTATTTTCGCAAAAATCAAATTTTTTCGAATTACACGAACAAATTTTCGTGCGCGGACAAAAATAAATTTCGAATTACGAATTAACGAATTTCGAATTAAAAAAATTTTTGTATGAAAATTTTTTTCTGCGGAAAATTTTTTGGCGAAAATTTCGAATTACGCGTTTTTTCGAATTAACGGGGTTCTACTGTATATTCAACTGGTTAATCTATGTTAGTCGACATGCTAGTTCTTTTAACCCTTCAAGCCTTTGACATTTTGCTATGTACTGCTCTTAGAAGAACTGTCAGGATAAAGATTCCACCGAGAATATTTTGGCATTTCATATGAGAGCAGATAAATTCGCTGTTTCTGAACGTATTTCAAAATGAAATGGTCTGTTTTCAAGAACAGTATTTTGACTCGAATGTATTGAGAAAATATTTCATGCACTTCATTTTGACAGTTCAAATAAAAATATAGTGGCTTTAGGGGTTAAAGGAATTATTTGGGTGACGGAAGGTTACTCTCTAGACTTTCTTTGTTTCTCGTGTCTTGTCTTTAATTATGAAACATTAAACCTTGCACTGATAAATCGGCGGTATTCGCACAGTATGATGGGCTATTGAGCACTTTCGTAGGTTGGTGCACGAGGGTTAAAAGGCGTTATTAGATTTTAAACTATGCACGCCCAGTTTTAAGTATGTTCATGGTCCAATCTTATGGCATCATTTACAAAATTTTACTAACCACGAACCCGGAAAAATCTTAATAATTTGAGGCAATTTAAAAAACTTCTATAATGTCTTTGTTGCAGCAATATCTGTTATGTGATTCTATGGACGGGTTGTTTCACAAAATTTGAAAATTCATCAAATTTCACAGTTGATTTTCAAATTTTGTTATTATATCATTATTGGCCAGTCGTTTCAAAAAAACTGAAGCAACCGGTGCTTAGGACGGGTTGTTTCAAAGAATTAGAACAATTCATCAAATTTCAAAGTCGCTTAACAAATTCCGTGAAGGTTTTATTCAAGTTCTGTTGTTATTTTAGTTTTGTGAAGCTGCTGGCCGATAATGATGTAATAATAGAACTCGGTTAATGAAACAACTCGTCCTTAATTTTCTGTAGTTCATTTCAACCGATGCATTATAATTAATGCATAATATTACTAGTGCCAATTCATTTTAAATATATATTTTTGCTTCAAAGGACAAAATTAACATCACGTAAGGGAAATTGCTGAGCGAATTTATTCAACACCTTGTTTCTGCCAGGAAAGATGTTAAAAAATTTATATGTTTTTCTGCTGGTCCACAGAATTTTTTGTTTTCCCAAATCATAACGGAAAACCTTATTAACTTCCACAGACTAAGAAAACCATAGACAGGCCCATAAGGGTGAAGAGAATAAACCAAGTGCGGGGAGGTGGCATGTACGTCTCGTCTCCCTTTCAATGATTTCTCACTAAATGAATCTGAGTGTTTACAGGCAACACGCATCCTCCTCACTGTCACAACACGCATCCTCATCACTATTTAGTCTTTGAAAATAAAATCTGCTTACAAATTACTAGTCCTTTGAACAATGGTGCGTGCATTGCCCGTTTCTTAATGAACATACTTGAGATTCCCATATCGGGTGACAAAGGTTCGGCTTGTTTCCAAAATCTAATATTTTATTGCAGTATTTACAAATGTGTTATAATTTACTCACCTCACTCAGTTTTGCGGCCCGAATTGATAGTTTTTAAAACAGTTCAGTTAAAAATGAACAATAATATCTGCCAAGGCAACATGCAAACCCTGCCCAGAAAAGTCTCACGATGGACTACTCTGCAAACTGTTGTCTAAGTTTACTTTTCTCTCGACTGCGGTCAGCATACAATAATTTTTTTATTCAGTGTTTTTTTACAATTAATGTTGTGGTTTGTTCAAAAAAATGCTGGAACCCTCGTGCCAAAATGATATACGGATTTTGAGTTAGGCAAGTCTATCCTTTTCTTCGTCTGTGATAACAAACAACATATCATTATTTTTGATACTTGTGAATTTTTGTCATATCAAAAAATAAAAAGACGGTCCCCGGGTGTCTGGGGGTAAAATGCTCAAACTTCGGGAAGTGATTCTACATTATTGTACAAGTTGTTTTAAGGTAGTTTTCAGGTACAAAAGTTGATTTTTTTTTAATGGAGAAAATAATATTCTTCTATGGAAAAATATTTTTGTATAGGAGAAAAACAAAGGAATTTCAAAAAAGTTATTTATTTTTTTTACTTCTACTATCATGTAGAATCACCTCCTGAATTTTGTGCACTTTACCCCCAGACACGCTGTATGTAATACCGTTATTGTGTACTTTGTTTCATACAAATGGAACAATATTTACAATTAAATATTATTCACAAAGAAATAACCTAAACATTTTTAATATAATATTTTATTTCAAAACATTCTTCTCTCGCTACACAGAAGAAGTTTTTAAAATATGAGGTTTTAATGTATTTATTCTTGCGTGCATTTTTTTTTGTTGGAGTTGTAGTTCTTATGGATTGTGTACTATTTGACATGTTGCAAGGTGATGCTAATCTATCTATTTAAATTTTACAATGAACAGATTTATATTATGAAAGTACTTACTAAAGAAACATTACAATTATTGCAGTTAATTCTTAACAACATCCCCCAATTGGGGATGCCATAGTCTCACTGGCTCCAGACGGGAGCAGTTGGGACTCTTGTGAGGTATTCACTATAAAAAAAATCCCTCTGGCTAATTTGTTCACTCTTGGGAGCAGCTCGTATAGGTCTCATAGAAATCGTTGTGTCTGCCTTACTTTGATGGTGAGTATGTGTTAGAAAGAGAAAACACCACGCTCTATATTAAATCTAGAAGTTAACCACAGAAGAATTAAATTGTACGTTTCTATGAATTCAAAGTTTCCGACCTCAATTTGAGAAAAAAAGCTTTGTCAATTTTTTATTAAATATTTTTATGTAAAACGACAAAAGAAACATTTTTAAATAAATAAAATGGTTTGTATTTTTATTATACAAAATAGTAAGGTCAGCCATTTTAAAACCTTTTTTTATGTTTGCATTCGAAATTTTTATATTTTAAAAATTATATGTTTATTTCTAATAATAAAATTTTAAAGTGTGTTTCATCACCTTAGCACATTAGAACGTCAGAACAACGTCCTAACCACTCAGAACATTAGAACGTCAAAAGATGTAAATATGATAATAGCGGTCAAGACATTAGAACGTCTTTTCACGTAAACGCGCGAGATTTTACAAAAATCGATTTATTTCCATCACTTGTATACGGATTGCCATGATTTAAAAAACAGAGTATCGATAATGAATAACGCTACGCGTCTGTATTCAAGAATATCTATGGAACGTAGAAGTGCATTATCTAAGCCGATTGAATCTGTCATCTTGTTCGTTCATAATTTATTGCGTTTCTAAATAATTTATTAAAAATATTTTAGTTTGGACGGTTATTATTTTGAGGTGACTAATAGTTTTTAATTATATTTCTTCAATATATAAAGTGTTATTTCTTTATGATACTCAGAAAAAAGTACATTTTTCACGGCTTTGAAATAATGGTAAGCGATTCTTACATATTTTTGACGTTTTCATAAAATATATATTTAGAAACGCAAATATTTACGTATAATAACACAATGCGATAATGGATTTCATAATCTTTCCAAAACATTTTTTAGAATGAGGCTACGTTTCCCAAAACGTGAGTTATGAAGCTTTTAGCAAAATTCGTAAATAACACAAAAATTATCACGTTTTGACAGTTCTCAAAGGAACACACAGTAAATAAATGTCTTTGTCTGAGAGGTTAAGAAAAGTTTTTAGTTTTGGAAACATTCAGAAATATTCCATTTATTTGGATTTTATTGCGAAGTGAAAATACTCTGGCCTTCTGACAGGTATGCCAAAGGCCTGAAGGGGTTAAGAATTATATTGTATGCAGTATTTACTACATACAAGCATTCAATTGTGTAAATTTTTAAAACAATTTTTGTGTAAAGACTTATTATTATCGTCACCTTGCAACTTGTACAAAATATGTCTGTTTTATGTAAGCGCTCCTTCTTTTTTTGTATTCAAACCTCAATTCTTACCAACCTTAATCCTATCCTCAATTATAACCAAAGAAACAAGTGTGTACCATTACCTCAAAAGTCTGACAATTACCATAGCTCTGTTCAATCATGAATATCTCTAATTATCTGTTCAATCATAATATCCTATTTAACAGTCATTCTAATAATCATCTTCATCTTATCAATTATTTAAATTTCTTAATATTGTGTTATTTTTTTCTTTTTTTAAAACATGTTTATGAATACTGTATAAATAACAAAATTATATTCTTATAATTTTTATTCATTGGGTACCGACAAACAAGCCAGCTTACTGAAATTTTCGTGAAAGTGTAAACGTAACGTACATTATAATCTACACCTTCATAAATGGCGTTAATTTAATCATAATATAAAAATATACTTTTTGCAAGTTATGCTTTAAAATATTTAAGACAAATTATTTCTTTGCATCCGTACATACACAGTATAAATATGAATAAATAGTTTTGTCTGTTTAAAAACTCAATTCTTTCGAGAAAGGCGTACAAATACAATATTGTATTGGCGATGTATACCTTGTTGTACCGATACAAAATTGTATTTTTTTTTTTTTTTTTAAGAAAGACAAACATTCCTGGGTTACGAATAACCTGACAATATTTGAAAATCTCCTACTACCACCACAGAAAGCGGAAAATGTTGCTTGTGTTGTGATGGAGGACTTAGCCAGCCGAGGAATTGAACACGGTACGCCTGGGTGGGACCCAAGCGCGATGTCAACTCGGCCACCGACCTGTCAAAATTTGTTTGTCTATATTGAATAATTGAGTGTTTATACAAGCTGAAGCTGAATCCATCTAAGATTGAGTTTCTCTGGGCGGCCACAAACAAACATCAACATTTCATAGACGATTCATCTATTTCTATTTCCTGCAGCGATATCATCCCAAACACAACAGCCAAACTTCTCGGTGTCAATTTAGATTCGGACTTTTAGTTTAAAAGTCAAATAAAAAGAACTGTAAGGACAGGTATTTTTCAACTAAGACAACTCAAGTCTGTCCGAAGAAACCTTCCTGCAACGGCATTTATGCCAGCCTTCCAAAATATCAATCTGAGAAACTTCAATCAGTGTTTAAAGTCCTAACAGAATTCAGGTCTAAACTAAAAACTTACCTCTTAAATATCTCGTACCCTTAAATTAAATATACATACCTGCCTGAGAGTAGCATTCTTGTATTGCCTATAATACATCCTAATCACACTTCTCTTATTGGATTTACATTAATCGAAATCTGTCTTATACCGAAGGACGAATCACGTTTAGGAAGAGGAATTCTGATCAAAACCTTTTACTCTAGTACCACCCGGCATAAAATTAGTTTTTCCTTTCCTAAACACGCTCATTAAAGAACATAAATACATATTATTAAAATAAATTCCAGAAGACAAATTATGTCCCGTGCGTGCGAACCGTATCTAAATTTCTCTAATAAACATTAAACCTTGTTAATCTCCTACCAGGTAATTATGGTACTGTATATAATCTGCCTGTACAAAATAAGAATAAAAACATATGTACATTTGTAGGAATGTATTACATATTTGTACAGCGCCCTTGAGGTGATTTTGCACAAAAACTGTGCTATCAAATCATCCAAATATAATTATTGTTATTATTAAAACAATGTTCATATTGCGTATGTACGGGCGCAAACTAATAATTCTTCATAATGTTTTTAAGGATTAACACACTTCGGCCAGAAAAGGTAGTTCTACCCGTTCGGTCGATTGATGCTTAACGCCGGAAAAGGGTAGTTCTACCTTTTGCGCTGGCCTCATTTCCATGGCAGAAAAGACGGAGTTATTCAATGTTTTAACATGAAAAATATATACCAATCTCTTTGTAAAGATCCCAACTATATGTACATAATTATCAATGTAATGAAAGTATTTTTTAAAAATTTATTTTCGTGCCTTTCGTTTTCTTCGATATTTCAACAAAAGGAAAGTATATTAATTGTTAATGAATTAATTCAATTCCTGGAATGAGGGTTTTTATGACCGTGAAACCTGATTCGAATCTCTTTCTCCGTTCCGCACCCACTCAACTGCTATGTGCGAGTGAGAGATGTCGGGCGTATTTAAAGAAAGTAGGTATGAGCAAATACTTTAGCCGTGAAATGGCTTTAGCCGTGTTTGGTGACCAGATCTGAATAGCCAGGTACTTCCCCACCTTCCTCTTCTTCATCTCCCTCCCCTCCCCAATACCCTCAGCCTCACATCATACCCCAATTGGGGATGCCATAGTCTCACTGGCTCCAGACGGGAGCAGTTGGGACTCTTGTGCGGTAATACTGTAAAAAAAAAAAAAAAAAAAAATACATATAGGCGGAATACCGTAATAAACATATTACAAGTTTAATTTAATTGAGTTGCATTTCAAATAATATTCGATTATCGTTTAGTACTTTTATAGCTTGCGTATGCTGAGTTACTATGTTGAAATTTTATTAAAATATTTTTGAAGATATAGCGATTTAAAACAAATTAAAGAAATTCGCCCGGACTCAGCATAATAGCGCCAGCGCAAAAAATACCCAGCCCAAATGTGTTAATTGCAAAAAGTGTATTTTTATGAAATAATTAAATTAACACCATCTATGAATGCGTAGATTACAACGTGCCCTTAATTGATGTTTAATTTTTAAAAAAATTATTACGTGGTATGAAATTTCTTTGTTTCAAGATTGTGTTTTTTATATGCAAAACAAGTATGAATCAATATTGTGCTTTTGATTTATTAAAAAAAATAGTGTTTTTGATTTAATTTGGATTGCCACTTTTTCCTTTGTCAACAATATTTCACGGTAGAAATCTGGCAAAATTTTAATTTTGAAAAAAATAAATTGATATTTTCTATTTTATTAAAAATAAATGCATTTATTGGTATTAACTTCTAACCGTAAACGTTTTGGAAAATAAAATGTTTTCCTTTAAAATAACACAGCAAATGAGATTGAGAGTTCTTCGTACATATTATTGTTATGTATCATTATATATTTTTTTTTTTTCAATATTGTTTTATGACTTTTCCTCAATGTTCCTTTTCGATCCATGTTCCTTTTTACACATGTAAATACTATTTGTTTTAGATCCTTATATTATCATCTTTCTGCTTCCTATACATTTAATATTATTGATTTACTGTCAGACTTCCTAGATTTACACCAAAAAAATTAGAAAAATTATAAAATTATCCATTTTAAAAACATAAAAAATTGAAGCTTTTGCTGTCGTGTAATGCCAATTCAAGACCTCGCCGTAAAAATGTTAGTTTTTTTGTTTTGTTCCAATTTCTATGCACTTTTGAAAGAGCTCGTGAATGATAAAAGATATTAGGATTCAGACCCTTTTTGAAAAACAATGTTTTTTTTGGTTCTGATGTAGCCATTATTATTCACCAGTTTTGCACTTGTTCCACTAGTTTCCGGACACGGTGTATTATCAAAAATAAATCCTGTTATTTTCGATATCTTGCCTGTCATTAACTTGCATAGAACACAAAACAGAAAACTGAACGGTGCTTTTGCCTTGGGGTCCTCAATTGTCATGTAAGTCTGGAAAATCTGTACAAATTTGTAATGTAGATTTTGTACCATGGATTCCTTTGTAAGTGTAAAATTTATTTCTGTCCTTCATTATGATTATTTTACTAGAGTTTTATTAAGTTTTACACTTAAAAATGGCTCAATATATTTTAGGTCATGTCAAAAGGCTTCTCGTTCGAAATGCAACTTTTTTTTCTCTGTCTCTCATTTTGAACAAGTGTTGCAAGCTCTGAAATAACAGCATTTCAAACAAAGATGTCTTTAGGCATTGACCGTGTTAAATGATATTAATCAATCTATTTAAATATTCTATTATATTGATTAGTTTTAGACATAATGACAGGTGTGAATAATATATATATATATATATATATATATATATATTTCTTGTTTTGACTGAAAACGTTAATTCTAACATTGATTTTCTGCAAGGTCGGGTGCGATATTGTCATTTAGGTATTTTTCTTTAATAATTACTGAATGATATCAAATACCCTAGAATAGAAACAATACTTCCAACTTTTGGCATTTCCCATGCGTTCTGATGGCAGTATTCTACGCTAGTTCCTCTTAGCTGTGCCAGTTCTGCTACTGGGGTTTCATTCATACGTTTTAATGAATTTTATGTTAAATTTTTATATTAACGAAAATTTAAGAAATGAATATTGGTTTAATTATGTACATACTGACCTTACTGCTTTTTAAAAATATTTTTTAATCAATATTGATCACAATTCAAATTAATGTACTAAAACAAAATGCACCACCAAGTACTTAATAAATTTATTTATTTCCCGCCGTTATCTAATGTTAACATACTACACTAGCACCTCTAGTGGCCAGCATTGGGTAAATACTGGCAACATGTTACTGGAGTTTGGCGTGTTATTATTATTCTATGGTATTTGATGATATATATTAACACAAGTTCTTATCAGACGTGATATTTAATAGATTGACAGTTGTAAGAAGGTCCCTGTTTTACGCTGTTAGAATATGTAATGCCGCCAAATCACTACTTGGATCTGATTATTAATCCATAGTACAGCTAAAATGGTGGTTAAAATGTAACAAATAAGTTTTTTTGATGGTCGTCAGCTTGTCACTTATTATAATTGCTGTACAAAATATGTTTTGGCCAATTTATCATTAATTTTCACCACCATTGTTATTTTTGTGCTATTCTTTGGATGAAACAATCGGTCTGTGTCAAAGTGCAGTTTTTTTTTAAAAACTAAAAGTGGATAAAAGTTCTGGATGATATCAGAATCAATGTGAAAAATACTCCCAGAGTAAAAATATTACCCACAGTGAAATCTTTCTCCACTGAACTGATCCTAGCAATTTTTAAGTGTCTTTATATTAATAACTCAGTATTTGAGGAGTTGAGGCAGATTATGCTTTCACAGTGGGTATTATTTCACTCCACGGTATTGTATATTCTTTCGCTACATATCTCTGTAATAACATGCCCACATCACCTTTTTCTTTATTAGTTATAATTCAACCCGTTTACAAAGTAAAAGTATGTTAGCATTTATCACCATTATATAATATTTTCTAGTCAAGTCAGATTTCCCGTGTAGGTCATGTTAACAGGTCATTTTTATGGTAAAACATGTTGTGATAATGAGGTGGTTTCCTGCAGCGAAATTTCATGTGTTTTACAAATGTATCATATTCATTAGAGCACGCTGAGAACAGAACATTTTGAAAATGTTGAATAGTACCGAAGATACAGTGGGTGGCCAGATTATTAGGTTTTATATTATTTAAGAAGTAACCGCTTTTAATGCATAAATAAATTTATTACTAATTTTATTGATAAACTTAGAAAAATACATATAGTAAGTCAGAAAACTAGAAAATCAGGAGGAAAGTTATTCACTATGCTCCTAATGAACGAAAAAAAATTGACATTTGCCTGGAAAACAGGAGAAAATTTACGAAGAAGTTACGAGTGCGAAGGACGAAAATATACTATTTCGCTAAAATGCATTTAGAGCACACCAAAAAATGTGCAAGCTGTAGCTGACACCAAGGGAAGGTCTACTAAATATTAACAGATTTTGTATAGTGCTATTTAACAAAAATATATATATATTTTTTTTTTTATTGTTTGAAATTCCTAATTTAACTAAAAAAACATAAGTAAAAGTATAAATTTCCCCTATTTAAAAATTTTACAGCTTCAAACTGATGATAATGTAATTTTTGTATGTGTAATTAATAATTGGGCCACCCACTGTATAAGCCGTCAAAATCTTGATATATACGGCCTGCCGAAAAGGTTTTATGTACACGGCACACATGCGGAGGTACTGCGGCACTGCCATTAAAATTATGAATTGTACTGAAACGTGTCTTGTGTGACGTCATTAGCGCAAACCCTTACAACCAATCTTAAACGATCCATACTGTGCTTTGCATATGTCAAGAAAAAAAGAAAGAAAATAAACACTAATAACTTTTGTGAGAAAATTGTTCATTTCCGATAAATGTACACTTTTTGCAATTTATTTTTCTTCTTTTCATAGGGTATGCACAGCTTTGCAGTATTTGTGAATAGCAATTAATTTTTCCTGCTTGCAAAAATAGTTTTCAGTCCTCTTGTCAGTATATGTAGCTTAACTTATCATGTGGGAATCTGAAAGAAGGTTTATTGTGATATATAAGTCCCAAAGCAAGTGTAATTGTTTTTGGAAAAGAAGTACTTAAGTTAATGTATTATAAGTAGTGTTAAGAAGGAGTATGCAGCTTGGAAGTCTACAGAACGAGACATCGGGCGGTTGCGGACAGCAGACTTCAGTAGACATAAGCACTTTAGTATTAGGTTATGTTCTTTGGATTAAAAGAACTAACAATTCTAAGATTATGGTAAGATTTGTCCTAATTCTGTACCATGCATATTTTTTCCATAAAAAACCTGTTTATACTTTCAACTTACTCTATCTGCAATACCTTGTAGAAGCCAACTTTGAAGTGTATTTTTTCACAATTTTGCTGAAAAATTGATATTTATAACAAGTGTTATGACCGTATTCTTGATGTAAAAATTTGTGAATAATAAAGCAGCAATACAATTTACTTCAAAGTTGGCTCTTCTTGTAAAGTAGAAGATTTGCTGATAGAGTAACTTACTGTAGTATCTCATTCCCTCATTTAACTAAAATTAATCTGATTGCATTCAAGTTGGTTATAAACATAGGCAAAATAATAATCAACCTCTTCTTTTTATTTGTATCTTCTGTAAAAATATTTTTTATTTACTTTACCTTATTTTCAATTAGGCAAAACTTTGTCTTTCTATTATCTCTTTTAATATTGATGTGCATTATAGACTTCAATAATCCTATTTTTTTAAAATTATCATTGTGTTGTGAAAAAGCAGAATAAGTGAATGTTCGTAGAGATTGGATCTTTGCAGGCATCGCCTAATTTCTCAAAACAAACTCCTATTAAAAGATTGGTAATTTTTAATCATTGATGACAATATTAGCGACTCAAAAACAAAAATTTGAAACAGAAAAGGGTTTGATAGCATCTAGAAATTGAACTCGGGACCTGCCGGGGCTTTGCTCTGCAAGGCTGTGGTCCAGGGTTCAATTCTTAGATGCGGCCAAATCATTTTCAATTTTCATTTGAGGGTCACTAATATTGTCTTATATGATTAAATATTATAATTTGAGGATTTACTCATTAAGTTATTTCAAAAATATTAGTAATTTTTTGGTTTGTAGGAGATGATAATAGCTGTTAAATGATATTATTTCTTAACCACAATATTCAGTTTTATATTAATTCCTTATAAGCTTATATATATCTATACATATACAGGGTTTTCCAATAAGAGGTGTTATTTTGATATTCAATCGTAAAAGATCAATGGTTTCGTTGCTTGTGTGGCACAACGAGCCGTTTTGTTGAAAGTAAGTAGTTGTCCAGATCAATACAATCCAATTTCGGCCATAAAAAAACATTAATCATCTCTCGATAGCGCAATCCATTCACCGTAACTGTTGCTCCAGCCTCATTTTCGAAAAAGTAAGGTCCAATGACTCCGCCGGACCATAAACCGCACCAAACAGTCACATGGATAGAGAGGCTTTTCAACAATAACTCTTGTGTTTTCCTAGCCCCAGATGCGACAATTTTGCTTGTTGACGAAGCCACCGAGGTGGAAATGGGCCTCATCAATCAAGATGATTTGCATTTGATTCACTCAAGTGAATTTTAATAATTTCAATGCTTTGTTGAAGCGTGTATCGTTCCATTTTTATTAATGGCGTAGTTTCTACTTGTCAAATGTCAAAAAATGGCAGCTTCAAAAGTAACATCTACCGAAATAGCGGGCTATTCAAAATAACACCTCTTATTGGAAATCCCTGTATATATCAACTCTCGTTACTACGCAATTGTTGAATTAAAATTTCAACAGTAGTTATATTCGGTCCATCACTAACAGTAATTCACTTTTTATTTTAAACCAGGTCTTCTTTATACTGTATCAATCGTCTACCCCATTGTAAAATTTATATTTTTAAAACTGTCGGTTTGCCGTGGAAATTCCAACGTAATGAATATAAAAAGAAAGATATCAGCGATCATCAGACCAGTCTGAAGATGACTACAATAGGTTGAAACCGATCCGATCTACAAAATAAAAATGGAATTATGATTTAAATTGTTGTATATTCATTAATACCATTGAATTTAAATAAACCTCTGATATCCTAATGCGTACTCGCTGACAATAATAATTCTGTAACTTGAAGTTTCTCCAAAAATTTCTAATTTTCATGTAACTTGATAAATTTGTTAGGCTATAAAAGTCTTATAGTTTTTTTTTGTAAATTATACGAGTTATAACTATTCGTATTTTATTATATAATGTAAAACACCAAAATAAAAAAATAAAGTATATTTTATTATGTTTATTCATATAAATTTGTAACCATTAACAATTTTTGTATTTTGCTTGCGCTATTACTATTCGTAATTTATTGTTCATAACTAGACATCGGATTTTACGCATGATATGCGTTTTTGAGTATTTTTAGTTGGTAGTGCATATTTCAGCCTTTTTGTTCGTTGGTGTATATTTGAAAGTTTTTCCATCACCAATGCCTAAATTTCTTCAAAGTATATATTATAAAGTATAAATATTCTTAAAAATAGATAAAACTGAATATTTAAAAAAATATATAGCTTATAGATACATAGCAAGTAGGCTATGGATGAAAAGAATAAAAAAATTATAATATAACTACAAAAATATAAATTTTCTGAAAGAATCGATTGCAGAAGATCTATTTTTCTTGTTTTTATTGTTTACTTAAAGCGTACATTTTGGCATTGAGAATGCATTTAATCCGATGTATATTCTTAACATTATGTAGATTAACGTCACACACTATAAATAATATTATTGTAGAAATACAGTCAAGCAAACAGGTTTGGCATAAATGTTTGTCGAAAAATATTATCATTAAATTTTCATCATTTCATCTTGCCTTCATCCAACTTGGAGTAAAAAGTACTAAAAGAACTATTATCTAAAAGAAATGACTCTCGATCATTATTAATGTTTAGTGGTCCATACTCAGTCGCTTGTTTATAATATTAGATAAAATGGTACTACATACATAATATTATATCTTGTATTCCTAAAGGTGTGTATAAACATGCGAGCCCAACTGCCGAGCTAACCACAACTTGTGGGAAAGGAAGGAAGCAACCTCAAATGGTGCGAAACGCAGCTTGCGGTTGCTTTGTTCCTTTCCTGAAATTCGTGGATCAGCTTGCGCGTTTCTTCTCATGTCTGTATTAAACATTAGAGTTTTGAAATAATGGTGTTCTTTCCAAAGTTTACAAAGAGTTTATTTTTAAAGCTGAGGTTTTTAATTTTCGTTTTGTTACGGAAGAAAAACTTTGAACCTTATTCTTGTGGTTCCTTTTTAAAGTAGGCCACAAGGTATGATTATGTCTGCACTATATTTATATTGTTTTTAATAATAGGATAAAAAAAGGTAAGTAACATTAGTATAGGTTAAATGTACATTATAGGTTAAAAAGTTATTTTTATTGATGCCATTGGTTGTGTATATTACATCTTTTTGAATGATTTTTTTTTTTAATATTATGATATTATTGTTTGTTTTACTTGTACTTAACCCGTAGGAGCCGGCAAGAATATTCAATAAAAAAAAATACTTTTTTGTCATACCACACTTGAAAAAGTGACATTTTGATTGTGTGTTTAACAAACCCTGTAGAAGTAATATCCAAATGCAAAATCAAGGTATTAGGTCGACACTGCAATTGCAGTGTTTCGTGACGTGCGTGGGCACAATTCTTCAACACTGCAATTGCAGGAATCCGGCTCCTAAGGGTTAAAGTTGTAAAATTAATTACACCATGCATAAAAAGAACAATCACTTTTGAACGAAGTAATTGATATTTTAAATGTACTTTTGAACCACAGGGTGACAGTTTTTAGACAGATGTAATATTTATTGTATTACAACTTATACTACAATTTGTATAAAATTGGCAAACTAATTACATTATTTTCCCTAATATTATTTAGGTAATCTAGTTAATTAATAATCTTGATGGAAAAGTACTTAAATTTGTAACTAATAAAACCTGTTGGTAGCAGATGCATTTCCCATCAAATTAATTATTGAAGTGTAGTGTTTTTATTTAAGCTTTTTCCCTTCAAGTTTATACTACATAAATATAAACAATAATTTTTTTGATAATGCCATTATCATTACAAATAGTGGTAATCTTTCAGATATGCTTTATACAAATATGTTTTTCGAAAATATCACTTGGACTCAACTTAATTACTATTAACGATAAGTACACAATTACGTTGTGGGAGACGGTAAAAGATGCATTAAAATTAAAATTTGATGTGACAATCTCAGCCACGTTTTTTTTCTTGTTTAACGTATTCATATTAAGCATATTCAGTGATTCTGAAATTTTACCCAAATAATAATGCCTTAAAAAAATAATACTTTGTTCTGACTTTGATAATTTATTCTGTTTAAAATTCCATGATAAATAGGACATTCATTGGAAAAGTTTATGTATCAGCTCTGCGTTATTTTTCTTGATTATATAAATGCAAATTTCTCAGATTTACGCTATCTGTAATGGTTAAGAATTTCGTCTAATATAAAAAAGTTCGGGTGAATATTACAGTAATTATCTATTAGTCTTTTACATCTCAACGTCGCTGTTAATTCCATTTCACTCTTGATGACACTACAAAACAGATAATATACTTAAGGTTAAATGTAAACATTTGTATAAAAACTCAATTCTTTCAGGAGAGGCATTGAAAAACAATATTGGATTGAATCACTGAGACAATATTGTATTTGTATGCCTTTCTTGAAGGAATTTTTTATAAGAACAAAACTATTTATTCATATTGTGTTTGTACAGGCGCAAACAAATAATTTGTCTTAATATTGTAAAGCATAACTCAAAAAATGCGTATTTTAATAAAATAATTAAATTAACGCCATCTATGAACATGTAGATTATGATGAACGTAGCGTTTAACCTTAAGAATTTATATTACATATTGTCGTCAGAATTTTTTGAAATCTTTGAAGTAATTTTATGTTCAAAGAAAGGCGAATGGATGCAAAGACAAAATTGTACTGTGCGGGTTGAACTTGAAACATTTTGCAAAATAAATCGTTAACAGTATTTTATTAGTGTATAGAAAAACTATTTTATATATTATATTCATTCCTTAACATAATAAATTTTTTTTACATTATTATATTTTATAATTTTTATAAATTCATTTTTTTTAAACTTTATTTTTTAGGTTTACGTTTTCTGTTGTGTTTTATTATAAACAATGTTTAATCAGTATTCAAAGAAATCAATTATTTCTTACGTTAAATTATCAATACAATATTATATTTTTTATCTGTCTTGGTATAACCAATCTGTGATATTTTTAATATGTTTGATTCGAAATAATTGATGGGATCATTACATAATTTGATATTTGAAGAAATATAATGCTTGCTAGCTGAATACTGCATTTTAATAAAAATAAAAATCCTTGCACAAAAACAGGTACAAACGAGATCTATAAAGGTGTATATTTTATAGTTTGAAGTAGAAGAACTAAAATGCTTTTTAATGGTGGTATTAAAATTAAATGTTTATTTAGTGAAGCAAATAACATCAAACACTGCGAGAGTGCGAGGCTTTTAGTGACAGTTGAGAATCTATGAATTTGCTTAAAAGCTTAGATTTTCAATATCTAAGACTGGAAATCTAAAAAGTTTCAGACAAAAAAATAGTGATGGTTTTTTTATTCTTTATAATATAATATGAATCATATATATAAAATTAATAAAATCGTATTTCATTTTGTAATAAAGTAATGGTTACAATAAGAGGTTTGGATCATAGTGGAATCGATTAATAGCCATCGAAACAGCATGTCTTAACAATGGTTTTTTAGACACTAAAGGGCAGTTGGGTATTAACAAAATATTTGCAGCACTTATAGTAATTTGGTAGGTTTTCTTAGAAATCCAGTTAGTCGTGTTTTGTAATATTTCGATTTTTTTTTTAATTTATTGAAGATCGTGAAAATCGTAATACCCACTAAACTTGAGAAGTCGGATAGGAGTAAGTATAATAATTATTTTTTTTAAAAAATTACTGATCGAAGGATTGTAACTTACCGTCGTTAAAGCAATGCACTACGTCGTGTAATATTTTGAACCGAGCCGCTATCAATAACATACCTTACATAGATGGCGATTAGGCTAAAATCCCCGCTTCACACCATCCACCTGTTTTGATTTATGCAAGAAAAAAACAAACCAAAAAGTGCATTTTATTTTGTGGATGTTCATGCGAAAATATTTAAATGTTTTCCATCATTTTATAAATAACTTAATTTGCAACATTATACAATAAAACCATAACCGAAAATGGGTTCGTAAGTAGGAGATTTTGAACTATAAAGCAGTTTTCATAGTCCTTTACATTATTTTTTTCTGGACTAATAAAAAGACTTATCTAAAAAATACTCGATTATTTCAAAGGCCAAAATGTATTCTACTCGCAGTATTTAATTAAAGGATCTGAAACATTTCTAGGCGACCAAATTTGCAAACCAAAAACACATGATTTTAAATTACTACGTAGTGCATCGCCTTAAAATAATTTTAAGATCAGCATGGTAGCAGAAGTCGGGGACGCCCGAGGAAGACATGGCACGATCAAGTGAATCAGATAATCGAGTCGGGCCATGTCAAGAGTCGAAAATTATGTATGAATATGAATTAAGCAATAAGTGTGTGCCAAGATCGAGTTGTTTGGCGGTCCGTCCTCCCTGCCCACCTCTGCGGGGAAACGGATTAATGGTTAGTTATGCTGTGTTAGAACAAAAAGATTATGTATCGAAATTGCACGAACGTTTTCACAATCATCTGAATTTTAAAAATAACTTTAAATAAGAATTTTAAAATAAACACCGACAAACCTTGCACAGGCGATAAGGCCGAAATATTCTATTTTTAGGTGGGAGAAAGCTTTTAAGTTTTGTGGATAACTACAGTGATGCCATTCTATGCCACCTCAGATTCCCATTGATGTTTATAATAATAGTGATGTTGACGCAAACGGTTATGCGTTTTATATTTCGTGGCTAATGGTAAACGTTTACTTCTGTCTATGATCATTTGCAAGAAGTGTCTATGCCCCACTGTCGTACCGCAGTGCACCCTACCGCCACAACTCCGAACTAGAATTTAGTATGAGACTGAATGCATTCGGCGGCGGAGTCGTAACTCAAGTTGTTTGGAGTGGGGGTGTTTCTATCGCCATTTTACGCGCTTGCTTCTGACAGTCGCCGTGTTTGTGTCTTATTGTGAAAATTTGGGAGTTCCATCGTGTATCCTAGATTTAAAATGTGTTAAATCATAATTACTACGATGTGGTCTACAGTTTTTCAGTGTTCCTTTTTTAGTGTGTGCTCCACGGTGGTGGAAAAGTGACGAAAACGAGCCGTGTTATTGTGTTGTGGTTTGGCTGTCACAGCTGTGAAGGTTCATTTATCGTGTGAATTTATCGACCTCGCGCCGTCTCCTGACTTTGGAATACAACCTGGACAGCATTCGACATGGCATCCAAGAGCATTCCCGCAGATAAGGTACGTTTCAGTGAATCTTTCGCCCCTCCCTCTACATTGCTACAAGAAGTCTATTTCGACCTACTTATATTATAGGTACCCTAGATTAATTCGTTGAGGAGGTCGAAATGTTTTTACATTGGTCACTTACTTACATAGAAATCTATTCTTGAATAACACTCGCTGAAGAATTCTTCGGACTCTTCATTTCGTTGTGAGACTTCCATATCGCTAAAGGGAAAGTTTGTTTGTTCTTGTATTCTAGGTTCTTGCGATGAACGGAGAGAGAAAGGTTGGATAATTCACAGCTCACGGATGTTTTAACAGAAATAATAATACCAGCGGAGGTATTACTAAACAATTGTTAGTCATTGATGAGATTCAGCGCTATACTTGTACTCTTCATTAGAGTGACAAGGTAAATATTTGACAACGAAACAAAATATTTACATTGCTGGTTTGAATTGAAATTTCTAGTGGTTGCTGGAAAAAAAACTGGAGCTACTTACTAATAATTTTTCATTGAGAAATATCTTTACAAGGCTTGGTGCTCACGGCAGACTGCATAAGTATGGAATTCCCTGTTAAAATATAATTCAATGATATATTAGTAACAAAGATGATGGTAAATATACAGAAAACAGGGACACGCTTATACACACATTCTACTTTCATTTACAACTTTGTATCCGTTAGATAATAAGTATTTCAGTTTCCGGAAATTGAAAATAATGGATTTTAATATTTATTTCGTTAAAAAATGTGATAATTTGACTATTTTCTTTACGCCGTGTTTTGGCGTAATAATATTAAAATTGTTTTTTAAACCCAATTAGGTTCGTATTTTGGGTTAAAGACGAAAAACTAACCTTAAAACTTTCACTTCTATAGCAATAATTTTGGCTGCAAGTGAACAATCGATTTTAATTCTAATGAAATAACTGTCGGAGTTTATTATTATCTAACTACCGCATCTTTGTCTAGCCAAGTGTTCCTATTTTCTGTATATTTACCAAAAACTTTTCTGCACTCGGCCAGGGAATGAAAAATAAATATTTTAACAACTAGTTCCTACTCGACAATTTTAGTTCCTACTTTGCATATTTTAAAATTTTGTCATTTAGCAGAGATCTGAATTTGAAAATCACCCGACATAATTACATTTACAAGGCATCGATAATTTTTAATGAAATTGTTTTAAAATTAATTGAAAACCGCCAAGTTACAGAATTGCACGCAAGTTTTACCACGCTTCTTGAACAAGGTACCTTCCTACCTACCTTTAAAAAAACCATTATAATAATTCATGGGCAATGGTAAAAGTTCAATAATGAATGAACATTCTGTGTAGAGTCAACGGTATTGAAAGTTAATTTAAATAAATTAGAGACGGTTCTTGTACGGGTGAACCCAGGTTTTAGTCGTCCTTCGGCCAGAGTTATTTATCGAAAATGTATTTAGCGAATATAAATGAGGAATTATAACAATGAAATTGATACCAAAAATATGTTTTTCGATTTTTTTAGATTGTAGCTCTATATTTCAATTGGATATCCGATTTCGTTATAATTTTACAAGAATCTGTTAAACTCGATATTCTATTTTAGTATGTGAAACACGCACGATGCCCATACATATGTAAATGTTCAGTAATTAATTATATTCAATTAAACAATAAACAACAAAGTAAATGTCAAACAAGACGTCTAAAAGGTGAAATACAAAGTACCCACCTACATAACAACTTATTGGTTTTTTATGGTATATTTGTTGTTTTATTTTGTTTTTATATTTGCATGTCATTCTAGCTTTTTTCTGTATTCGGTATAATATCGATGAAAGATGAAGGAGGAACATTACAGACGCTGGAATATGTCTGTACATGTCGAAACAAAGAACCATTTGGATATTTTTGTGATGTGCGTCATAATCGACATTATTATTTATTTATATATTTCGTTTGTAAAAATAATTAATTCGAATAAGCACGTCGATTATAAATAATAATCCAGAGTGGTAGTGATATTAACATACTAAATACTGCTAAATTGCAATCCGTTTTCAACGCTGTGGCAAGATTTATGACCGGCGTATCTAAATATTCCCACATTTCAGAGCATCTTAAAAAAAATCCTAAAAGAATCCAGTTCAAGCTCTGGTGGATGTAGGGTTGCCAGATGGTATCCAAAAGGAGGACATGTCCTCCTTTTCCATGTTTTGTCCTCCCTTACCTACTGTAAGTCCTCCTTTTTGCTAAACATCCAAAATGTTAATAAAACAGCCAAATACCCGTGTTTTACCAGCGGGCGAGACTACTTTGAAGCCAATAATGTTCTGTTTACGACTGCCATGTGAATGTGGGCAACAAGGGAACTATTGCTTTAGAAAGACACGTGGCTACGAACTACGTAACTTGATTTCATTTCTTAAATCAAAATCAGATGAAGATGAAGCATATTATGATGAAGTTGCACGAACAGTGGTAAATCTACTTCAAAAGTGTTAAAAACATTGAATTTTTCTTAGAACTGCTCAATATCTGCGAGTTATATTTTTGTATAAGCGCACATAACGCAAATGTGAAAGAGTTTTTTCACTGATTAATACTCAGTGGAGCAAAGAGAGGAATATACTAAGTGTGCAGTCAGTTAAATCTTTATTTCTTACTCCATACAACTTCAAAAACATGAAATGTGAAGATTTTTATAATTTTTTGTTAAAAAACCAAGAACTTCTTTCCAAAATTTGCAGCTCAGCTAAATATGATTAAAATAAAATAATAGGTATAAAAAATTCGTTCAATTTCTGAATGTCCTCCTTTTTTACAGAAAATCCTCCTTTTTGGACCCATCTGCCCTCCTTTATCAAATTATCATCTGGCAACCCTAGGTGGATGGCATTTAAACCACTCATCGGAAATGTGTATTCAAGATAATGCCAATTCACGACAATCAACCCCCAGGTCAACAGCGTCATCAGATATCGGAAGGTTGAAGGAACCAAAGCGCACACCAGACTATTAATTCTTTCGTTAAGGGATGCGATCCCGTTTTTAACCGGATTTCCAATAATTTGAGTTTCTTAATAAATTAGCAATACTCGTTTTCCTGCGTGTAGGTAAAATTTATATGTTAGTATTTTTTCTTCGCTTTTTATGACTCGTCAATTGTCACTGTGTTGGATTATCATGGAAGCGTAGGCAATGCATAATTTACTGCTTATTATTTCATTACTAAACTCCGCTCCGGTGTCGGTAGCCAACTATCGCATAACTCGATGTTAATTGCATAACAGGTAGAAGAAGAAATATAAACGCACATGCTCACATACTTGATAGATTATCTCATGCATTATGGATTATTTATTTATAAATTGTATCACGCCGTTAGAGCAATGTCAGCCAAGTCAAAACGGTGGCAATTCATCATCACTCTCCAACGTCATCCTTCCCAATGAAATCTTGCTTCTATTTTGAACTTAGATCGCTGTCTGAAGAAAATTAAAATACGAATTCATTATTGCAATTGGGTATTTATTCATTTGTTGATAATTCGTGAAATTTTTGTAAGTGGTAGCAGTAATGGTGTCAGTTAATTTTAGATATAATCATATTTGCATAACTTGTCTCTTATAAGAATAGCTGTAACTGCCTTTGGTAAAATTATCATTAGAAACTTAAGAGGAAGCTACAAGCCAAAAATGTGTATATTCTTAGTATACCTTATATTGTAGGTAATATGCATTAAAATCGCTTGACAAACGGAGTCTAGAAACGTTCGATTGCAAGCACAAAACTGGTTTTTATTTATTTTCTAAATAATTTTATAAGAAAGCAAAAAAGTTAAACAAGTGAAACTGTCACAGATAACACTGGTCAACACATTTTTTGTCCCTTTAACGAAATCTGACAGGAAATTTCACGCTGATTTCAGATATTAGTTTTTTTCTATCACGTCAGGTTTTCATGGGTTTTAAGTTTTACTAAAATGTGTATTAATTCATATTCATTCGTGAGTTATCATTGATTTTTTTTTATAATATGTCAATACTAGGCTCGAATGTCATTTGAATGTCACAAACATGAAAGAGAACTATGACAACATAAAGCTGCTATTAACAAAAATTAAATATGTAAAATACGAATGGAAAATATGTGGTGATCGAAAAGTAATAGGGCTCCTACTAGGACTGCAAGCGGGATACACAAAGTATTTTTGTTTTCTGTGCGAGTGGGACAGCAGATAAAGAAAAGACCAAGGACTGGCCTACTAGAAAGCACCTTAAACCTGGCACGAAGAATGTTCAACATGCTCCCTTAGTAAAATCTAAAGATATCTTACTTCCACCCTTACACATTAAATTGGGTTTGATGAAAAATTTTTTAAAAGGCTTGTCTAAGGATGGAAATGGCATGATTTACTTAAAGCAAAAGTTTCCTAAGATCAGCGACGCAAAAATTAAAGATGGAATATTCGTGGGACCATTTAAAAAAATAAATGTAGACCAGTGTAATCTTAACTTTATACTGTATTTTTTAGTAGTTTACATTTATATATTTTATTGAGTAATTTATTTTTTATTTGGATTCTACTCAAGCGAAGCTATAGGAAAACCTTCAATTTATTTAAAGCATATTTTTTGGTATTCATAATGTACATCAATTCGTTATAAAGATTGATCAAAATAGTGATTTGGCATTAAGCTCTGATAAAGGGGGTATTCTTGAGTCACACGTCTTAATTAATTCCGACTAATTGGTAACTATAATACATTTTTTCTCAGACCGATACCCACGGGTGTAAGTTATTTATGTTTAAGTTTAATAAAAACTTTACCTTACCATGAAAATATTTTACGTAAAACGGTTTGATTTTTTTGTTTTAAACTGTAAGCACCAGTTTTTATTTTTCAACACGATGAATAAGGAACTTCCCGAGGGATTCAGTTAAAAAAATCTGGGATTTTAGAATTAATTTAAATGACCCCCGCGACTGACAGAGCAAACTCGACCTTATGTCCGTCCAGTAAGCAACGCCGCGCGCCGAATACTTTTTTCACGACTTCTCCACTTTTGTCGTTAAGATTCCCACTTTTTTTGGGTGTATTTTAGTGTCATCTTAACAAATGAATCGCAATCTTTAGAGCACAGGCGTCAGGTGAGAATGCTGTCCTTGTCCTACCGGTATTTCAATGGAAGATTTTCCGAGGAACTAGTGTCATTATCTTGTAAAATTAAATAAATAAATCATTTGCAAATGCATTCAGTCGCTTGATGCGACTTGTATTGCAGTAAATTCAAATCTCCCCGTGGAAAATGTCAAGCTACGTCACGTCTTTCTAACCAATCACTGCTCTACCCTCTCGATGAGAAATAAATATTGTATGGATGATTCAATTCAATATTGTATTTGTATGACTTTTTTGAAAGAATTAAGTTTTTACGCGGACAAAACTCTTTATTCGTATTAGAATAACTTGAAAAAAGCGTATTTTAATAAAATAATTAAATTAATGCCATATACGAACACGTAGATATAACGAACGTTGCGGCGCGGCCCTTTTCATACGAAACTTAAATTTGGATTTTAGGGCAAAATACCCAACAAAATTGAAAATTATTTTTTCAATCGAATGGTAGAGCAAATATCTAGAAATCTAGATCTTCCCAGAAATCTCTTAATTACCCCTTCCCTTTTGCTCACCTCCCGCTCCAACACTTAGAAATATGTATATATAACAATATTTTATGTGAGGTAGTTTTAATATTCTCCTGGTGAAGGAAGGGTACTTCTGAAACCGGTTGAGTGTAATTACAATAAAGTGGTCAAAAACAAATGTATGTGTTTCTATTGTAAATACCTATATATTTCTGTATCGCACAGGAGTTCCAACTGTCTGAAGTCTATGGCACCCCAATAAGGAATTTCAGTCATCTTTTAAAAGTTTATATAAACTCGCTCACCTTCTATCTTAATTACATATTTTTTTTACAATTGTCGATTTCATTTTTGTTTTAAATATCTAAATCTGACGGGATACGCGTGACGTCATACGTTCCTCGGTTTTGTCGGTTAAAAGTAAGATCAATCCCACTCGGGTCGGTATAAAATCAACAAATCCCAATTTAAATATTTAACAAGCTTTCTAAAAAAAACATAGGTAATTTATTTAAAACATTTTTGAAATAGTAACCTTCCACTCCAAAACAGAGTAATTCAAGTAACTAACTCCCGAAAATAGACAAGAAATAACTATACTACGCATAATGTCCCAGACTTCGAGTTTATTTTTCTGCTGAAACTTCTGAATCTACACCCAACCCCCGCCCACCCTATTCCACCCTCTTTCAACCTCCTCACCCCTTCACCGATCTGCGCTCCCGATACCCGCCCCCTAACGAGGCAGCGATTTGTTCGCAAATCGGAACGCTTTTTCTTACTCGGACAACAAACCGGCTCAGATCTCAATCTTGTTTTCGGAAGCGAGATGTCTTCGTGTGTGAACCATTTTATTTTGTAAAATAATGGCGTCAGAAACACGGTGCTTACTTTTTTTTCCGTTATTGGGCACATTTGAATTTTCAGTTTTTGACGATTCTTAATCCCACAAATTAATCTGCACCTTTAGCTGGGATCGAACCTGATTTATTATACGTTCTATTTCGTAGAACTATTTCTTAGATTCTACGAAAGAAAGCATACGGTTTCACGATAACTCAACACAATGACAATTCAACACACCTTGAAAAGGTAAAAACTAACATATAAACATAATCTAGTTTTGTTTATCACTTTTCATGACTTTAATCTAATCTGAATCTACCACTTTGTAAAGCGCTCTTGAGGTGATCACCACAATATAAGAGTAGTATTAAGAATTTCTTCTTGTGATTTACTCCGTTCTTAAATTTGATTGTCCTTTGATTTATTGAAATTCAATGTAATTGACGGGTTGAAACTACTGAAAAGCCTAAGCAAACTTGATTTAGTTCAGATACAACATTAATTGTCTGTACATATACGATGCTAATATGTAATAATGTCAATCTAGCGCCCTCAGATACCTGTCTCCCTTGACTGAGACGGGGTGTTATTATAATGTGTACTTTACTCGTGTATTTTGACACTTGCCATTTGATATGCCCGCGACATCTGCTTGGAATCACCCCTCACACCGCGTACCCCTCTGCCGTTCTGCCGCGCTAATGAGAGTAATACGTTCCCGTCGAAGGCTACATATTATGTTGGACATTTTTCACCCCTAAAAGAAGAAAGGGGAGTATTCTAGTATATCACCTGTGGTCCTGCCACCGAGAGCTGTTATAACGTCCGTACATTGTTTATGTGAAAGCGGAGAGGTAAATAAATTTAATAAAAGCTGTATTCTGGAATAACTTTTCTTTCTGTTACATTCGTTGTTTACGAGAAAGAAAGAGAGGTTACAACATATCTACGAGTGGGTATATCTGCTTCTGAGAGCTACGTTGTAACTTGTAACCTCTCTGTTTCAAGCGTCGTTTACAGGAAAAGAAGATAGGTTACAGCGATTCTACTAGAGGTATGCTATCAACGATCCTACCCCTGAAACTTTCATTGCAGTATGTATTTCTATTACATGTGTTGTTTATGACAAACAAGGAGAGGTTACGACATATCTATCAGCGGAACGCTATGGTTCTAGCACTGTTGTAACATCTCTTTCTGTTACGGTGTGTCTATTATCAGATAGAGGGAAATAATACGACGGATCTTCCAGTGGTGTGTCTATATGTATAGTAGGTGCGGCAGCCTTGGAGGGTACGCAAGTAGTTAAGGAAGCTTTTTCTTTCTAGAATTTCCCTCCCTTTTTCCATCCTTCGCTTCTTGCCCTATCTTCTCCCTCTGACACTTAATGACATAAATTGGAGTATTTGTTAGTGCGTACTTGGAGAAAGTTGCTTGGGCCAGTCTAACACGGACCTTTGATCTTTTTTCAGAATCTTATTCGCAAACTGTGCTTTTTCATATTCTCTTGAATTTTTATGGAAAAATATTTCCTAATGCTTATTCAGGTTTTTGAGTACATGATTTTGTAGATGTTTGACTAAACGTATCCTACAAAACGCTTTTGATTATTCTACCTCAGCTTCATAAACAGGCTTTATCTGATTTCATGTGTTAAAAAATACAGGCTTGATGTGATTAACTATGTTACAAAACATGCTTGGTGTGATTACTTCTAGAAGCTACAAAAACCTGCTTGATGTGATAAACTAAAGCTATAAAAACCGGCTTAGTGTGATTACTTCTAAAAGCTTCAAAAACCTACTTGATGTGATAAACTAAAGCTACAAAAAAAATGCATCATGTGATTAACTATGCTACAAAACATGCTTGGTGTGATTACTTCTAAAAGCTAAAAAAAACATGATTGATGTGATAAATTAAAGCTACAAAAAATGTTTGATGTGATTAACTATGTCACAAAAACGTGTCTGACATGATTACGATTACCCGTGCTACGAAAACATTCCTGGTGTGATCACTTCTTGAAGCTACAAAAACATGTTTGACATGATAAACTAAAGCTACAAAAACATGCCTAATTTGATTAACTATGCTAGAAAAACATGCTTTGTTCATGACCCACTTAAGCACTCATGCTATAAATACAAGCTTGGTGTGATTACTACTCGAAACTTCAGCGCCGTTGAGGCGCTAAGTACGGCGCTGTGCAAGTTATCCAAATTATTAAAAAAATTACTAGACGTAATAAACTAAAGCTCATAGACATATGAATATTAGTATACCTGCCCTAAGTGATTAAAAGCGTATTATCCCCACTCCCCATACCGGTTCCATTGGAGCCGGCTGTGCTCGCGTATGGCCTCAAGTGAAATTTGAAAACGTGACGTCATCATTCTTGTGCGAACTATGGTCGAGGCATCATCGGTTCATTTTACGAAATAACACGGCAAAATGTTGACTTGTACTACGAAAACTTGTAAAAATAGATTTGAAAAAGAGAATAAACCCAATTGTCGTATTACATTCCATATATAAGCATTATTTTACTTTATTTTAAGCATATTCACATCGTATAATATAGATCAGTTTTAGAAACATATACTATCACATCGAGAAACGTCTGGACGCGAAACACAAAGCTGGTTGGTTGCTGGGAAGTAAATTATGAACATTTATAAAAGTGTCTTAACTAAATACTTAAACGAAATATTCGACTCTGAAAATAGAACCGAATTTTTTTGCCGAATTTGGACTTCGCAAATTTGTTCATAACGTGGCGAGTAATTTGCGCTCCCATGTAAAAATGTCTATTCATTCAAAAGCAGATTTTACTTTTAAGAAGTAAATGGTGATATTATAATGCGAGATGCCTATTTACTGTCAGATTGATTTATTGACGAATCACAGTCAGCCTTACTCCCTTCGTTCTTCAACAGTTGATTTTACCCCTCGCCATTATCTTCTCGTCTATTAATTCCTATGTCTGTGCTAAAGCTACAAAAACATGCCCAATATGATTACCCATACTACAACAATGTACTTGACCCATGACCCACTTAATTACTCATGCTTCAAACACAAGCTTGGTGTGATGACTTCTAAAGGCTAAAAATCGTGCTTCATGTGATTACTTGTGAAGCCAAGTATTGTAGAAGCCAAGCGAGTTGTGAAATATTTTGAATTATGACCCGACAGATAGGCTAGGCTATCCCAACTCCTCAGCTATCGAACAACAATAAATAAGCATAAGTTTTCAATTCCATTTCAGCTCGAAACTTGGACACAAATCAACACCTTATCTAACTTTGACTGAGCTTTTTAATAGTGTGGTCCCTACCCGCTTGAAGAATGTTTGAAAAATAATTCCCTACCCGCTTGAAGAATGTTTGAAAAATAATTATCATCGAGATAGTGACGTTTCTTTGTACATTTGTGAAATATTTTTTTTATAAATCTTTCAGCTTCACAAATCCTACAATAATTATAATATCCTGTGATTTTTCACGAGGTCTGCCCTAGTAATTCATAAAAGTTGAATTTGCAACAGCATAGCCAATCAAATTAGTTTACAATGAATTCCTAAGCTAATCTCTTATTAAAATTGTAATTCGTGCAAATCGTAAATGCGTGTTTTATCCCTCGTTGAGTAGAGTTTAATTGGCGACCCTCCGTGGAGTGTGGAGAATGGGGAGGCGTGGGTTGTAAATCAGGCGGCGGCGTCCAGTGGGCGCTAATGAAAACAAATTCAATTTAGGGGATGTAATAAAAGTGCAATAAAACCGGCTGGGGTCGGAGAGCGGTCACAATTCTCCCGATGTTTACAGCTTTGGACCACAACACTGTGATGGCGCTGTATACGAATATCGCTACACGAAAATGTATCATATTATGTATCTTATATTATTGTAGTCACTGCTGGCCACAGACCTAAACACCTTACAATAAATTACCGCCACTGGAACGTGTCTGTCGTAAATAATGGCATTTGCCATTTGCAACTCTCTACTTGGACGGTCTACATCTCACCTTACTCGTGGATCGTTTGTCCAATATCTTGACTTTAATTGTTAAATGTTATATTACATATACACATAACATTTAAAAATTATTTCATTTTAATTTAGAATGAATTTCTAAATTAAATAAATTAATTCAACGGAATCTTGGAAGTGGAAATTAACACACTTCCCGACATATGATCGTGCTGAAACTCGGCAGATAGTCTCGTCGTCGATGGCAAAACATTCTATCGACTTTTGGTGGCATACACACGCATTTTCTGTAATTGCCTGACATTATAAAAATTTTCAGCAGTTAATATACGAAATAAATATCGGTACCATCCAATTGTGATAGCGCGGTTCACTCATTTTAGTCAGTCCCTGCGGAGGAAGGTCCAATCCTCAGTTAAACCAAAAAATTATATATTTAATAAGAAACAGGTGCATTGTAATTTAAAAAAAAAAATTAAAGATTAATAATAATAATAATATTGGACATTTTTTATAGCGCCGTTTTTGTGAGTTATCACCTCAGAGGCGCTTTACAGTTGATGCAGGTATTACAAAAAATATAAATATTACCAAAATAAAGTGAAGTTAAGTAAAGTAAAATGAAGAACAAGAACAGGTGATATGAAGACAGAAGATGGAGACTCTGCAGCAAGTATCCTAGGTGGTGAAGAGGCTGGACCAGCTGCTGCAGCGAGAGAGACTACCGCATCCACCAACAGTGCCAGCACGAGGTTCGTCATCCGTTCAGGTATGTGTCTGCTGCTAATAAAGCGCTGACATGTGTCTGCTGCTATTAAAGCGCTGACACAATATCCTCACATAGATAACAGACCTTGGCAGCACCGCTGTGACGTTCGACGAAGACAGAAGATGGAGACTCTGCAGCAAGAATCCTAGGTGGTGAAGAGGCTGGACCAGCTGCTGCAGCGAGAGAGACTACCGCGTCCACCAACAGTGCCAGCACGAGGTTCGTCATCCGTTCAGGTATGTGTCTGCTGCTAATAAAGCGCTGACATGTGTCTGCTGCTATTAAAGCGCTGACACAATATCCTCACATAGATAACAGACCTTAGCAGCACCGCTGTGACGTTCGATGAAGATAGAAGATGGAGACTCTGCAGCAAGAATCCTAGGTGGTGAAGAAACTGGACCTGCTGCTGCATCGAGAGAGACTACCGCGTCCACCAACAGTGCCAGCACGAGGTTTGTCATCTGTTCAGGTATGTGTCTGCTGCTAATAAAGCGCTGACATGTGTCTGCTGCTAATAAAGAGCGCTGAAATAATATCCTCACATAGATAACAGACCTGGGCAGCACCGTTGTAACGTTCGGTGAGTCCATCATAGTCTCTATTAATAATAATATTTGGACGATTTATACAGCGCCGCTCTTGTGCAAAATCACCTCATCTCTCCTAGTCTATTTTAGTCCCTTCTAGTCACTTCTTAGCTATTCATGCCACTTAGTGCATCTTCTCGACCCTTTTAGACTCTTTCCTGGCTCTAATACCTAAATAAAATCCAACAAAAATTAAAAAAAAAATAAAAAAAAATTATAATTTATTCTATTGTGTCGTGATCCAACGATTTCATACCTCTGTCTCAGACCTATAGGGCTCGCTTACGCAGGCTATCATCAACAAAATCTTGAACCAAAGTCAAAGTGAAGTGTATGTGTGTCATCTGAAACGAAAACAATTGTAACTTAAATTTAAATGACGTAAATGCGAATGGATGCAGAAGTCGGGGACCCCCCGAGGAGGACATGGTACGATCAAGTGAATCAGATGTTAAGATTTAGAAAAATAGAAGAGTATGTATGAGACAATGTATGAATGTGAATGAGACAAGGATTGTGTGCCAAGACCGAGTTGTTTAGCGGTCCGTCCTCTCTGCTTACCCCTACGGAAAACGGCGTGATGGTTAGTTAGTTGAATTGTAGTACGACAGATTAATAATTCATTTACAGTACAAGGTTTCTTATTTTAATATTCTTAACATAAAAAACTTCAGTTGAGTTTATTAATGTTAATCATAAAATTTTAACTAAATTGTGAAAAAAAAAATATTATCAAAAAGTATTGATTTGTCGAAAATGTAAGCGAGTTATGAGAGTATAATAACTAGATTAATGTTCGACTTTTTACTTGGTTGAATAATATTAAATATTGCCTAAAATCCATCTCCCGTGATTGAAATTAGATAGCGATTTAGAAATTGACGTAGAAATTGACAAAAAAACCTGTGCAAATCTTACGACGCCAAAGCTCACCGTTCCAGGGCTTTTGTAGCACTTGTGCTTTGTAGTCGACTTTTTTTTAAATAATGACATAATTAATTTCCCCGCTTACCAATGTAACTCATCCTCCGGTAATAACAGATCCTCGTTTCGGACGCTCACTTTGTGGTAAGTTTGAAAATTATTATGCCGTAATGTATGGCGCTGTAACTTCCCTTGTATTTTATTTGGCAATAAGGGCGGATGGGTTTAACGAGGCGGGCTGTTTTAAAACGCTCTGAAATCAGACACTAAACCTGTGCCTCGATTCTCGACGAAGTCATTCCACTCGAACAACGAGTGGTTCGACCCACTCATTGTTTGTGTGGAATGACTTTTGACATTAAGCGTATGTAATTACGTACCTTCGACGAATAAGATTGTCGACGAATGTATGTACTGTCGACGACGAATGCGAGCGGCCTGGATTGGAGAATCGATACACTGGAGCTGTGATTACGGAATTAGGAATGGGTTAATTCGACATTCTTTATGGTGATAGTTGTGATGTCTCGTTGGGGACGTTGGGATTAGGGAAATTGTTTAATGCTAAAGCGTGAAACACAGATTTTAGATAACTTCTTCGGAGAAGAAAAACGTATAACATTTTTTGAGAATTCTGCCTACAAAGTATTTTATTTCATTTCAGTATATAAAACAGGCACGATGCTAAAAAAATTACATACATGGATGTTTTAATATATAATAATAACCAAAGCAATTAGCTAAATATCCAAAAGTAAATTACAAACAAGAATATGTAAAAGGCATTGATTTATTATGTAGATGAGACATGAAGCGTAAAAACGTGTTCCGCTTTTTGACCTCCAACTCTCACAACCATATATAAACCACTAACTAGACCGATATCTTCGGATTTTTAGTATGAAAAAAATTGGTCCTAAAAACCATAGATATGCCAATATATAGGCAGTAAGATTCTCATTTGGAGCCTACTTATTATACTATACACCAATGAAAAACTCTGAAAGTTTATTCCACAGACTTTCAGTTTTTTTCATTGGTGTATATAGTTAGGCACTGTGACGTCATATATAGGTATATGACGTCACAGTATTTCGGTTCCAATTTTTGATCGGAGTTATACCCCCTGCTCCCAACTCTCTAACTAAAACTACCGATTCTGGTCTACTTGCACCCGTTATCGCGTTCTAATAGTGGAACAAGTTTCGACAAGATATTATTATAGTATGCAGTATCGCCTCTAATTGTAGATCTATGGTAAAAGGGTGGAATACAAATTAAAATGTTCATAAACAATTTATTATTGTCACTTGTACAGATGATACACTGATTTGGTAGAGGTACAATGTGCTTCATGACAATATCAGCTTGATATGATTAATGGTAAAATATATATTTTTTAAGTATTTAAATTGGTTATTAAAAATGTCTATTTCATTATTAGACCACTATATATAGTGTTATATTTCCTTAAGGTTAAACGCAACGCTCGTTGTATTCTACGTGTTCACAGATGGCGTTAATTAATAAATTTTGTTTAAATACGCTTTTGCAAGGTATTTCTTTACAGTATTAAGACAAATTATTTGTTTGCGCCCTCATATACGCAATATGAATATGAATAAATAGTTTTGTCCATATAAAAACTCAATTCTATCGAGAAAGGCATACAAATACAATATTGGATTGAATCATCGGTAAAATATTGTATTTGTGTGCCTTTCTCGAAAGAATTAAGTCTTTAAACGAACAAAACTATTGATTCATATTCATATTGCGTATATACGGGCGCAAAAAAATGATTTGTCTTAATATTGTAAAGCAATACCTTGCAAAAGCGTATTTAAACAAAATTAATTAATTAACGCCATCTGTGAACACGTAGAATACAACGAGCGTTGCGTTTAACCTTAATGTTCGCCGTACAGGGAAGAAATATCCTGTATTTCTGTGGTAGGCTTTAATATTGAAAATGTCCTGCACTACTGTATGTTGATGTTAATTTTGGATTAAATGTTTGGTGTATCAACTGATGCATGTATAATTTTACGTAGAAGCAACACATCATAAAGTTTACGTCTGACTGTCAGAGAGCGTAGTTTATAGTGCAAAATTCGGATGTTATGCGCTCCAAATTGATCAGATAAACCTTCACAATAAGCGATTATACAGGTTAATTTTCTTTGTATGGATCGATCCTATAATTATGAATCTCATAATTGGGAGACCAAATAGTGAATGTGTATTCAATAATACTAAGTAACTGATTACATATCACAAGAGAGCCCAGAAGAAATCTTATTGCTTACCAGGCTTTGAGTTCCGTAGCCCCGGCTATCCGGGAAGTAGCTCAAATTGAAATGCGTAGACCACACCACACTATAAAATAAAAATTAATTGGGTTGATCAAAGCAAAACGAACTCTAAGCAGAATTCTTGCCTGAACAGACTATGCAATAATTAATAGCGTATTATCCAAGGTTGATATTTTCAGTTGCGAACTTACCAAATACAAGTTAGTAAAAGAATATTTCTCTGATGGTTCTTGAATAATGTTTATGTCTCGATTGTTTATATCTCTATTATGATTTGATTTATATCTACAACCTCTCTCGATGGCTATAAATGTATTGTTTTGTAAATTTTTCGTTTTATATAATCTTTTTTTTTTATTTTTTTTTATTGTTTAACTTATAACATTGTTACATTGTATATAAAATTAGATAATCATAGGTAATAGTGAAAAACATAAGTTATTGAATTTCTACTCCAATGAAGAGTGCTAGCTCTTGAGCTTGGCGTAGGAGTTATTTGACAATTATTTCATGTTTATATCACTAATTAACATAAATACAGTACAATAAATATAAACTTAAAAGAGGATTGTGACGTTAATTTTGGTTGTAACATGAATTGAAGTTATAACATTTGATAGGTGATATTAATTTTTTTTAAAGATAAATTTGACCTTCTTTTTGAATAAAATAAAATCTGGTATTTTTTTCACTTCTTCGGGAAGACTATTAAAATATCTTATGCCTTTGTAAATGTAATTATTGTGCATTTGTTGTGTTGAAAATAGAGGAATTTGGATGTTAAAATTATGCCTTAAGGATGAGTTAAACTTAAGTTTTTTTATTACAGTTTCTTTATATATTTGTAATATTGCATCTTTTTTATAGAGGTCTTCAATTGTTGGTACTTCGAAAATTTTGAACAGTGATGCTGAAGAGAATGTTGGTTTTTTTTTCAAAATTACTTTTATAATTAGTTTTTGTACCACTTTTACAGAGCTTAAAATTTTTTCATATGCACCTCCCCACCCAATGATTCCATACTGAAGTAATGATTGGACTAGTGCGTAATAGACTTTTTTCAGGTTATTTAGCTTGAGAACATTTCTTAATCTAATGAATATATAGATACATTTTCTAATGCGCTTGACAAGTTCACATATGTGTCTGTTCCATTTCATATGTTGGTCTACAATTACACCGAGGTACTTTACTTCAGTTGTTTGGTTTAGTATGGTACATGATTTATTACAAACATCTTTGTTACATTTTTTGTTGTGTATTATTATATGAATGTTGGGGTAAGATTTGAATTTATTTATTGTGAATGGTATATAAACTGTTTTTTTTTTGCGTTAATTGTAAGTAGATTTGAATCGAACCAGTTTTTTAGGATTTGGATGTCATTATTTGCATTTTCATTTACAATTTTCCAGTCATTACCCTTAATTATGATAATTGTATCATCTGCGTAAGATATAACTGTTCCACTAAGGTTTTGTTTAAAAATGTCGTTTACGTACATGATAAAAAGTAATGGACCCAAAACAGTACCTTGTGGTATCCCAAAATCACTTGTGAGTGGTAGACTAGATGCGTGATTAATTTTTACTACTTGTGTTCTTTGGTGAAGATAACTTTTTAGCCAACTTAATGCTGTGTCATTAAAACCCACGATCTTTAATTTTTGTATTAGTTTGACATGAGATATGCTGTCGAAGGCTTTTTGGAGATCAACAAAAATACCAACACATTTTAAAGATTTGTCTAAAGCGTCTTGTATGGTACTAGATAATTTAGCAATGGCGTCTTTTGTGCTTTTGTTTTCCATGAATCCAAACTGGTTTTCGTGAATTATATTAATCTTTATGAACTGAGTTATTCTTTTTTTGGCAATTTTTTCAAATATTTTTGCAATGTTTTATAGTAAAGAAATAGGGCGGTAATTGGTTGGTTCTTCCGGATTGCCGGTTTTAAATATTGGTATAATTACAGATTGTTTGTACATGGATGGAAAAACTCCGCTTTGAAAACTTGTATTGATTATATGAGTTAATGGTTTTGATACTTGTGATTTTATACATTTCAGTGTTTGTGTTGTGACCCCATCAAAACCAGGGGCAGAACCTCCTTTCATACCTGAAATAATTTGTTCAATTTCTTCTGGTGTTGTCGGTTGAAATAATTCAAATTTATGCTCATTATTTACTATAGTATTTGGGTCATTTGGGGTAAGGCCTTGTTGGATTTTTTAAGCGAGGTTTTTTCCTACATTAGCAAAAAAATTGTTAAATACATTTGCGGCTTCTAGAGGTTTATCTTTACAGCAGATTTTTGAATCATTATGGTTTACATTGTTGATTGTTTTATTTTTTAAATGTTTTTTATCGACAATTTCATTTATGATGGACCAAATCCTTTTACTGTCATTTCCAGATAATTCAAGTTTTTGTTTGTAGTAGTCATCCTTTGTGTTTTTTATTAGATATGTAAGTTTTTTTTTATAAGCTTTGAAATGTTTTTGTAATGTTATATTTTCCGGTTGTTTTGTATATTGTTTGTAGAGTGTTTCTTTGTGTCTAATTGAGATGATTAATCCGTGAGTTATCCATGGTTTGATTGGTTTTAGTTTTGAAGATGTTTTGTTAGATGTAATATTTCTACAAGCATTTATGTGAAAACTCAGTTTTTTATCAAATATTTTGCAGCATTCTTCTACATCGTTACATTGATATATTTCTTGCCATTCTTTTTCGTTACTTAATATTTTAGTGAGAGAATTTATATTAATATTATAGTTGTATTTATCAGTATTATTAACGGCCGTTGTGGTTGGTAATGGGAGGTTTTGATGTTTGTAGTCATATTTAAATATACATGCAAAATGATCCGTTACAGTTGTTTTAATTACCGCAGATGATATATTTTGTATATCTTTGGTGTTTGTGAATATGTGATCGATACAAGATGGTCGTTGTCCGATAATGTTTCTGGTGTATGAATTTATACATGAAATGTAATTTAATTCTGCTAACATATTTAAATAGTTATCTTTATCGTTAGAGGAGTAGTCATTAGCGATATTTACGTTAATATCTCCGATGAGTATTGTTTTTTTGTTTCTATGATGTTGTAATATTTTTTTTAATTCTTCTATGTATGTGGTTATAGCAGAAGAGTGTGTCCGATAAATAGCAATGATATTAAATGAATAATTCATAAAATTTATCTCTAAGTTTAATAAATTGACATTACTCACCATTATTTCATTTACACTTGTGACAGCGTAAATATTTGATACAAATATGGCGACGCCGCTATTTCTGTTAATTTTATATTTTGTTGCATAGTCCGAGTAGCCCGGTATATTATAATTAATTTCACTCGATGAATGCGTTTCTGATAATATTATACAGTCAAGTCTATTTAATTGTTTAATAGTTATTAGAAATTCTTCGAAATTTTTTTCCAAAGATCTAACGTTCATGTGTATTATTATTAGGCTGGCTGTAGGTTTTATATCTATAAAATCGTTTGTATTATTTACCGTGTCAAAAATCCTTTCGTCTATTTTATATGAATTATCTATTGCGTTTATTATAAAGTCGTTCATTTTGAGGTAGTAATAAAATTAACAATAATGTTGGCGCTGGGAATACACTTCACATTTGTAATTATAATACTACATGTGTTGCTTGTATATCATCACTGCGTGTTAACACTTTGCGGGCGGGCTTTTCGTAATATTTTTTTGAAATATTGTGCATATTATTTAGGTTTTCGTTAGATTTGTGATTAATAATATGCATCATTAGTCGTAATCGATGCGATCCCTCGCAATTTTCAGCATTTTGTTTCTATAGTTGCACCTAATACTGTTGGCTGCGTGGTCCGTGGTGTTTTTTTCTCCATATTTAGAATTTTGTCTGTTGCAGTTTACACATGCTGGTACTGTTTTTTCTCTTCCCGGACATTTTGAAAGGATGTGATCGCCCATACAGTGTGGGCAAATTGGAGGGCTGGTTCGGTGTAGGCATCTTTTAACCGTATGCATGAACATACAGCAATGAAAACATTGAGTTAATGGATCGCAATCTTCAATTTTCACTCGTTGAAACTGTATATTTAGTTTACCGAGTGCAAGGAGACTTTTTCGCATTTTGCCACTGGTTTCCATGATGTAGCTAGTGAATTGGCGCTGCTTTTCGTTTATGCTTGTGTTTTTTATCTCCGTTATAAGTGTGATTTTGTTGTCTTCACTTTCCTTGTAAACATCTTCAATTCCTTCGTTCTGGGTAATTATTCCGCAAACTATTTCGTCTTCAGTAAGATTGGATTTTAATCCTTTTATTATTATTTTTGGTCTTTTCTTTTGAATTTCATTTACCACCAAATCGGTATTCAGTTTTTTTTATTTCGGCGGTTAAGGTATTTGCATATTCCTTTTTTGGGCATGATATTATTATTTTTTCTTCTTTTGTTTTTCTCAAACCATTTATTCCTATCTTTATGTTACTTAAATTTATTTCTTTTTTTATTATCTTTTCAATTTCTTCTGCTTTAGCATTATTTTTGGTCGACGAAATGATGATTGAGAATCTCTCTTCTTCTCGAGGAGTGACTTTGGTTGTTGATAATACCTGTGCATAGGATGGTGTTGTTGCGCTTTTCATTATTTTTTCAAAGTTTCCCACCAGTTGGTCGTTTTTTTCGATAAGTTTGTCTTGTAGTTGAATTATTTGTTGTTGCATTTTTAATATTTCAGATTTCACTTCATTGTCAAGATCAATGATAATTTTTTCGATATTAGTTTTGGTTTTCGAGTCTTTAACGGTTTGTATTTTTTGAACTTCATTTTTTAGCGTACTTAACAACTCTTCTACCGTCATGAAAGTGTTACGTTGCGGTGTAACGAGAGCGCGAATACAGTACCGTGGGACGGGCTGCCGTTACGAGCGTAAGGTTATAAAAAGGTTAGTTAGGTTAGTTTTTGTTTTGTATAAATTTTTTAATTCATATTCCTTTCTCGCAAATTTAAATAACTTATTCCATACTATTCTGTCTCAGTTAAAGTCACAAGGAGGAAATGCATAATTGGTTTTATTTTACTATATTATACTTATCTACAAACTGATTAAATGTGAACTGTCGATTTCCCGAAAATGAATAAATAAATAAAAAAGCCCATCCTAGCCTAAATTTCTTCTAACATTGTGATTGTTTACTTACATAAATTAAAATTCTCGGTAAAGTTTTTAAACCCACCCAAAATCCTGTACAACGGACTTCCTCCTAAATAAAACTACAAGTATTGTTTATAAAAGTCGTGGCTCAGTGTCTGTTGGCTCTTGGGCCGGTTGCTGGTGACTTGCTGTTGGCTGGGAAGTGTATCCGAGAATTTATTAAACCTAATTTATGCTTCCCTAAGAAGTTTTATTCTTATCGGAGGCGAACTGAGTGTTTCGGAATGTACTCGTATTAATTCCACGCAAATTTTTTGGTCAGACAGGGAGTCATGATTCCGTGGAATTTGCTGGTATATTAATTAATTTACATTTTTTATGTAAAAACTGCACAATATCGATCGTGAAAGAAATCTATCTGCCATGTAAATACCGCACAAGAGTCTCTACTGCTTCCAACCGTCTGGATCCAGTGAGACTATGGCATTCCCAATTGGGGTATTTTGTGAGACTGAAGGTAGTGGGGAGGAGAAGAGGAAGGTGGAAAAGTTTCTTGCTATTCGTCTTGTCACCAACGTTTAAATTCTGAATGGTGGACTTTGACCAGCTGGAAAAGTGCCGTAAATATACTGTACAGGGTGTAACAGCTTGTACCCGAAGAACTGCTGGAACGTGCCATAAATATACTGTACAGTAAGGTGGAGCGGTCTAGTATGCAGAATTTTTTTTTTCGTAATATAGAATTCGACATACGCGGGATTGATGCTCCGTTATGTACTTATCTTAAATAAAAAATATAAAAAATATTTATTTATAATTACGACATCGCCACCACTTTGAATTTTTGATAAAAACACTGAAAACACCAATAATGTTCTCCCGATTCTTAGAAATGCTTATAATTATGTAAAAAAAATTGAGTGTTTATTTATTACCTATGATATAATTACATTATTATTTTATAATATAATTATAAAGTAGGACTGTAGGAACAGTTAAACTATTCCCACACAGCAACGAATCCTTCTATCCCAAACGCGTATCAAAGAGAGTGAAGTGTATCGCGTATCATCTTGGCGAAGTTTCCGATCCGCTAGACATTATCTAGTAGATCGGGGTACTGACGCTATTCCTTCTTGTAGTTTAAACTTTAGACTCTCAAAAAAATGTGCTTCGTCTTCAATCCCTCAAGAAATAATTCAAAGTGAAGCACAACCAAATTATTCTCACCATGAGGTGAAAGATTTCCCTGTTGTGGCCAGAATACTAGACAGATATTGTATTTCAGATCGAGCAGGAGCTGCAATTGTTTTCGCTGTATTACAAGATGTTGGTTTAATTTCACAGAACGATACATCTCGCGTTGTGGATAGGAGTAAAATACGTCGAGCTCGAATGAAGAAAAGAACTGCCCTTACTAGTAAGCTGTTAGTAATCGATTCCAATCAATTTGGTTTATACTTCGATGGACGGAAGGACAAAACTTTAAGCATGGAGGACAACCGGCGAAAAATAATAACTGAAGAACACGTTAGTTTAGTAAAAGAACCAGGTAGTGGGTGCATGGGACAAATTTCATTAAAAACCGGAAAATCTGAATCAAAAAGTAATGGAATTATTTCACTACTGTCTTCGAAAGATATTGCTTTGGAAAAAATTGTTGCAATTGGATGCGACGGAACTGCAGTTAATACGGGGTACAAAGGAGGTGTTATTCGGCGCCTTGAATCACATCTCAAACGGCCTTTACAGTGGACTGTCTGTCAATTACAAGCAAACGAACTCATTTTGCGACATCTCTTTGAGAACATCGACGGAACCACGACTGGACCGCAAAGTTTCACTGGAATTATTGGTAAATCTTTAAATAAGTGTGAACAACTTCCTGTCGTGAAATTTAAAATCATTCAATGTTCATTACCAAGTATGACAAATACACAGGATTTAAGTACAGATCAGCTGTATCTATTGAAAATGTGTAAAACTATTGACTCCGGATTCTGCAATGAAAATTTATCAAAAACAAATCCCGGTAAAATTGTACAATCCAGGTGGCTAAACTACAGCGAATCGGATTCTTCGACTTGACATTTTTACCCTAAAACCATAAAAAATTTGGTAACTTTAACGACATTTGTATTAACAGTTTACGCACCTATGTGGTTCAACATTAAGACCAAACCATTATGTCTTTTCGGTGCAAGGCATTTACACGAAACAATAGTGCTTTCACGGTATTTGCCCAGTGATTTAAAAGATATGATTGATCCAGTAATCCAGCGTAATGGCTTTTTTGGGCATCACGAAAATATATTGTTAGCCATGTTAAACGACAACCGAAAATACGTAAGAGAGTTGGCGTTGAGAAGAATATTGAAAGCTCGGCAAATGAAAATGCAATCAGACTTTATTCGTACCTTCAAAGTGCCTGTTTTTGATTTTTCAGCAGATGATTATATTGATGTTATAAAGTGGGAAAATATAACCGAGACACCACTAACCAAATTTGTAAGTGACGAGACAATTTTACAAGCCATTACCGATCACACGATAATTGAGGATGTCATACTACCAATGATAAAGAATTTTCCTTGCCACACTCAAGCTACAGAAAGATGTGTGAAAATTGTAACAGAAGCCTCAGCCGTTGTTTGTGGACCCTTGAGGCGAGATGGATTAATAAAAACAAGGTTAGAGTCACGACACCTTATGCCTATTTTTAACACCAAAATGCAGTACCGTTCATAGTAACTTTTGTAATTTTCAAGTTTTTCAATGCGGTAAATAATATATGTACAATTTTTATTTCCACTATTTGTTTCATTCTAACAATCAACGAATGTAATATCTGTAAAATAAATGGTAAAATACAAATTTTATGTTTGTTTTATTTCGCGTACATAAGCTATAAATACTTAGGTAAAATCGTGAAAATGATAGAATATAAAGCTTTGGCGATGTCCAGGTATTGTGAATATATTTTTTTATTATTTTTGTTGTAATTGTTAATATATGGAGCATCTTTCCCAACTATGTCGATTTCGAAATTCTCAAAAAAAAAATTCACTCCACCTTACTGTACAGGGTGCAACAACTGAAGAACTTGTACCTGAAGAACTTTAACCAGCGTCTCCTGAGTATTTATGGAGTAAAAAATGTAGGTGCCATCTATGTTAACTCCAAATATTCAGGAATCGCTTGTTAAAATCCTTCCGGTATGTTCTGATACATATCATATAATACATATTTTTTATTGAATTATTTGTGAAACAACACAAATTAATAAGATTTACTTTAGCACGCCGGAATTTAAACCCTCGAATTGCTAGTCGGAGTATTACCCTTCGACCACGGAGTCTCTTAAATTGAGGTTTCAGCGCAATTACAAGGTTTCATTGGGCATAAATACTTTTTTATATGGTGTCGCAAGTCACATCTAACAGGCGCCATTGGAACTATGGCATTTTGATGTGGGGAACAATGCACTTCATTTCTTCAATTTTCTAAAGTTTAATATATTTTTGTGATGAATGTGGAGCACTTCGATAGTAATTATAATTTAAATTATCGATTTTCTGTAGAAGTCTACATTATATTTCTCTGCTCAAGTTCAGAAGTATTCTTGAATATAATTCCTCTCTCTGATCACATTTATGTAACATACATACACATAAAATTGAAAGAATCCCTTCAGCATACATTTTTAAGGTACATAAATTAAGGGAATGTTGTCTTTCTTTTTAAAGAAAGAAAATTATAAATTAGATATTCCAATTGATAAAATAAATCATAGTGATTTAATACGATTACTTATGATAGCCCTGACCCGACGAGTGACGACCCTGACCTGACTAATTATCGTGTAGGTAACCAATAAATATAACACTATACTTCATGCTCACCAATTCTATGTACAATTCTTGTTCCCAGAGATTGCATCGTGGGGGGAATGAATCTTGCTCTGTCGATCTGTTACACAGATATCTTAAATGAATTAATGAAATTAATCTTCGATCTTTACCTCACTAAGATCATTCATCGCCCTACAATTAATGTATATAAAAGTCTAATGGACGTTTAAATAAATAAATTAGAGTTATCCACCCTTTCCAGATCCCACCGCGGCGGGGCTCTCAGTATTGTGAAATATGAAGGCCGTAAAAAGTTTTCCCATCGAAATAATAAAACTCGCGCGCTTTGTTCGTGCTTTTAAACTCGCGGAAATTTCGCGGAAAAAATGCTCGTTTTAAAACAACTACCTGCCAAACAAAGTGAGCTAAGTTATAAGTAGGTACTTGCTTAGTTAACGGTGTTTACAACATTACATTTGAAATGTTGTATGGTTGTTCATTATAAGAAAATAAAATTAATTTAGCTATTTTAACCCTTTGATGTATGCCGATTTATCTGCAGGATCCTTTTTGCCTCTTGAGTGCGGCGCGGCTGCTATTATGCTACGTATACATACGCGAGCTGAACCTCATCACAGCATGGCGAACGCTTGTCCCTTTCACCTGATCATTCAGCATTGGAAATACACATTGGCAATGGTTTTTTTTTTAGCAAATATGCAAATTAAAAATTAATCAATATTTTAATGACCCGTTTCATAACCACCGCTCCTTATTTAAGGATAACAATGTATTGGGCATTGTTTGTTTCACATTTTGCATTCAAATGTATGGAGAAGCTTGGAAATTAAATTGTTTTATTTTTTAACGTTAACTCCACCCAGGTGGCCATGAAGAAAATTATTTCCCTCAAAGCCTATGTCATCTTTGGGAATGCTGTGTGGAGGTTCTTTTTTGAGTAGAGGAAGGTGTGAATATGAGTCTTGAAGAGACCGGATGCGACAAAGGCTATTCTAGCCATCACGCAGTTCCTTTGTAAGGGTACGCAGAGAGGATAGACCATCATACAACTCTATGCCTATGCACACATCCTTGCTTCATTTACATACATCGTCTCACACATACTTTTCTGTCTCTTGACAAGCAGTGGCGGCTTGTGACGTTTGGGTGTGCTAACATTAAAACAAGGTATTATTGATGTTGTTGTATCCGAAAATGATTTTTGTTATTTTTAGGAAATTCGGTTTTTTGTACGAAGATTTTCAAGTAATTTCCTGAAAATCTTCATACAAATAATTTTAGAAAAAAAACGTTTTGGACTAAACAACACTAATAATGTCGTAACGTACGCTATAATCTACGCTTCATAGATGTCGTTAATTTAATCATTTTATGAAAATACCCTTTTCGTAAGTTATCTTTTAAATTATTTGTTTGCGCCCGTACACACGTGATATGTATATGAATATATTAATAGTTTTGTCCGTAAAAATACTCAATTCTTTCAAGAAAGGCATACAACAAATACAATATTGGATTGAATCACCGATACAATTTTATATTTGTTTTGCCCCTCTTGCAAGAATTCAGTTTTTATACTGACTAAACTATTTATTCATATTAATAATATTGCGTCTGTAGTATACGGGCGCCAAGAATAATTAATTCATATTTTAAAGCAACACTTGCAAAAAGAGTATTTCAATAAAACGCCGTCTATGAACGCTTATATTATGACGTATGTTACGTTCACCCTTAAGATATTTAACTTAAATTCCCTTTTTTATCATTTTCAGTAATCTTGTTCACAGTACATAACTTATTTTCGACATATAGATTGTTATCATCTAGTATTCCGCTGAGAATCATTATATTGCTTGTTAAATATTCAAGGTAAGTTTGTTTCGCCACTTTTGCCGCTTTGGCTCATCAAAATGTTTAATGCGCCTCGAGAGACTCGTGCGCGTTGTGATTGCTTTTACTACCTGCCTTTAAATAATGGAATATCGTTATTGCTAGTCTAATAAATACACCTTTCATTTAATAAGGCCATTATAATGTATGTTTAAAATTTATTTGGTGATTCAATGGTTTATTCCTGGTTACAAATATTAGGGTCTAATGCCAATCGCCCGCCTTAAAATTTCGGCAGAAGTGTTGGTAATCCAATAAATGGTCGCCTCCCAAATTTTGAAATCAGAATATTAATATTTTTTAAATAAATAAAACGAAAATTGTTGGTTTTAAGTCACCTTACTGATATATTTTCACTGTCTTCCGGTGTCTATATGTTCCCCATTACTTCACTTATCCCACACTCCCCTCCCTCAACTCTCTCCCTCAACTGACGAACTGTCCCACTCTAATATACTTCTTATTTCGTATGGTGGGGGGGGGGTCAGAGGGGGACATCTAGGTCTGCGAGCCAGTCTAGGGCCTCAAGCGTCGCCATGCGAACCTCATCAATCCCTCCGGGGAATGAATGAAGCGGGCATTCGTTGATCACATGTACTCCGTATACCGTATACTCTAGTATAATGGATCTTTCTTTCTTGATAATATGTCTATATATATGTGTACTTCTGTATTTGATAGCATTATTTTTATAACGGTCCTTAGACTAACCGGTAGACAGTGAGAATATATCAATAAAGTTACTTAAAACTAAGTATTTTCTTTCATTTATTTAAAATGTCAAGTCACAATGTGTTTGAAAAATTTAATATTTTAATGGCGTAATATTCACAAGTTTCTGATAGCAAAACGTAACATTTTTTATACTATACCAGGAATTAATATTATTTTTTTTGATCTGGGCAATAAACACGTCTAAAACCTTTTTTAACATAAGTTTCAATGGCAAATTTTGTACATGCTGTGTAGGTATAAAATATAATACAAGTATAAATTCTTTTTTTTTACACAGTCCACAAATTTTGTACATGATGTAGATATAAACACAAAACTACTTTTGACAATATCCAAACTGCTCGTGATACTAGAACCAAAGGACATAATTTCTTACAAATCCCTTTCGCTAAAACAACTTTTGGCCAGAGAAATTTTAGATATTTTGCAACAAGGCTATATAATGCTCTCCCACTAGCCATTAGATTGAACGAATTTTTTTAAAAATATAAAACAGACATCAAGTCTTGGATCATCAGCCAAGACAGATCCAAGATCAAAAATTTTATAAAAATCCCTTCATAAGTATGTACTCCAACTAGATGCTGATTAACAAATTTATCATTTATTATTATTATTTATTATTTTTTATCTTTTTCACAATGTCATTTAATGTAATGAAATTTTTATGTATCAAAAAATATGTAAACATTAATTTATGTATCAAATACGTCCGTCTCGACACAGGTTTATCCTAGTGAGACAGACATCGAAAAAAAAACCTGTAAAAAAAACTTTATATTGATAATAAAAAAATAAAATAAAATATAATATAAGTATAAATTCAATTTTTTTACACATTCCCTCAAATTTTGTACATGATTTAGGTACAAAATATAATATAAGTATAAATTAAATTTTTTTACAGTCAAATTTTGTACATGATATAGGTATAAAATAAAACATAAGTATAAATTCAGCTTTTTTTCACAGTACTCCTTTCAAGCAACGTTGAGTAATGTTCGCTATATTAAATTCGGTTCCAGCCATTAGAGAATACTTCATTGCTGTGTACTAATAAGTTCCGATTCGTCAATTATAACGATATGTACGTCGTATAAGAACCTATCGTTATTAAATTTTTGATTGTTCTGTTACATTACTTTACCGAATAATTTTCAATGACAAGCATATTAAGGAAAAACATTCGGAAATGGGCGAAATCAATCCTTTTGCAAATGGCGATAAGGTTGAAGTTCCCGCTTAACACCTGCCGCCTTTCACTTTATTTTGTGAATTTTTGACACAAATCTTAATACGTTTTTCCATAATTTTCTAAAAAACTTAATTTACCACATTATACAATTAAACCATTTCCGAAAAGTGGTTCGTAATTCATAATTACTTACTTATTTATATTATACGCCCTTACGGGCTTTTACAAACGTGTTAACAGTAATCATGAAGTAAAACTTGGTATTAAAATATGTAGAAACCCAACGCAGAAGAATGGTATGTTATTATAGCCTTCTTGTAACTATATTCCGTGCAGTTGAACACGTTTGCTATTTCTGCAAAAGTATGGGCAACTGCATAAAATCTAGGTACAAGCGAGTATCTAAATGACGCAGTCCTGGAATTGTTGTTGCAATTAAAAATAATTTTCGATCGAGTAGTTAAAGGTGACTTGGCTCAGTAAATCGGGGCTGTCTATAATTCCATTAACAACTTTATATTCGACTTCTCCAAGTGAGGACGTGTTTACGTCGATCATATGAACGCAATAAAGTTAATTATGACCTTCGGAGGAGGAATATTGAGTTCAAGGTTGGTGACATTCCTTCGTTTTGTCTGATGCCTCTAAACATTTCTCCGCTAAACTGGCTCCTAAATTTTTAAGGAGCATAATTATTGAAAATGTCTCGGCTGTTGTGTATAAGCTGGCAGATATGAAGGGGAAGTCAATTGGCGCTTTCCACATAAAGGATTTAATTAGAGTAGAAAAATAATTTTGTTTTATATAAAAAAAACGGGTTTCTTGTACTAACACTATGTTCGCGACGGTGGTATCTGAAACTCATTTTTTTTAGTCATTGATTTGGGGAAATGGTTTTCTCGTCCCTGGAGAATTCGAACTAAATAAAACCATTGAAATGTTGATCTGTTATTTAACGTTTTTTATTATTGTTAATTCACACAAACACTAAGAGATTTTTGATTTGTGTACTACGTGTTTAATTTAATATTTTATTGACGACCGTTTTTTATTAGATATTATAGATGCCCAGTTTATTGGTAGACTCCTCTCGTTGATGCGTCGAACGAGTCTTCAGATTACCTCATTTTGTTATTTAATTTTATTACACAAAGGTAAAAGTTGTTAGCTATAAATTAGCTACCAATTCAAACTTCTCGGTAATAATAAACATAAATCGATTCTCAACTTACAAAATTGAGTAATTTCTGCATCCATAATGTTCCGATTAGTTTCACGTATCGTACGTTTGAAACTCTGTAATGTTAAATGTTAAATTCGAACCGAAATACACTTCGATCCGATTAGCATAACTTCGCTATTATAATTTCCGTGTTCCGAAGTTTGGTTTCTAATCTCAAACACAAACTAACCAATCCACAACTAGGAACGTTTGATATTTCCACTAGTGTCGGATTAATATACTTGTACTACTAATAGTGCAGTTACCTCGGTTCAATAAACTAGCTAACGTCGGTTTTAAATTAGTTCGAATTACTGACTCATACTTTGGCTCACCTGTAATTCGTTTGGATCAATTACATACATGTTAATCTCAGTCGATTCTAGAACCACGATGCATAAATAGTAGATATGAGCCAATGGTTACAATGAAAACTGACGAAAATACTGGTATTTAAGCTAGAAGGTGAACTTTCATATGTATATATTTTTTAATTGATCGGAATTCCTTATTAGAAACTCTAATTAGTCATCGTTGTCTACCATCCTCTTTCTTTAACTTCCATTTAGCTTTTTCTTGATACATATATACAGGTCTCTTTCATTAAAATATGCAGAAATGGACGAGTTTTAAAGACGAGTCTACATTATGTTTCGAAACGGCCTAAAAACTATTGATTATTCGTGAATCGCTAAAATCTATGTCACTGTCCATTGACCAATGTGAACCGAATTTAAAGTATCGTCATAGTGAAGTGTGTACCTACCTGCTTACCGAACTGCTATTGTTTATGAATGTCGATTAAAGGGCGTAACAGATTACGCTATAAGTTCAAAGTCTTTTATATGACTCCATCTGTCACACCTAAAAATGTGATTTATTATGTCGGGCGCTTTACAGTTAATGCAGATATAGTAAAAAATATAAATATCACATAATAAAGTGAAGTTAAGTTAAGTAAAATGAAGTACAGGAACAGGTGACACGAAGATAGAAGATGGAGATTTGTTATAAGTGTGGGTGTGGTGACGATATTCGCTGTGATCTGCTAGCCAGGCTATATTTAAATATATGCGACCCTCTCCTACCTACGGCAGAGAAGGGGTCAGAACAATTTACGGAGCGCGTAATTAATTAATTTTACTACGCGGCTGTTATTTGTCAAAGTGACAGATCCCATGCAAAGAATTGATATTCCGCAGCAGTTCCCCAATTGATCTGACCCCCTCTCCTGAGTAAGAATATAGCGTAGTGAATCACCCCAATATATAATACGTATATTCCACGCCCAAATTATGCATGCATAATATAGCGTAATGTGTCTAAGGCTTAATACTATAATAAATATCTCTCAATGGTCGAGTGGTTTAAGACGCATGTCCCAATAAGACAAAAGATCCTGTGTTCAATTCCTAGTTGCGAGTTGTGACCGTTATCTTATATTTGTCTGTGTCGTGTTCCGTTTAGATTTATTCGTATTATCCTTTTCTTCAATGAATTAAAAACAATTTCTTACAATATTTCGAGCTTAGTTTTCTCATGTGTAATTACAATTAGTATAAAGCTAATTCGCTCTTAGTTAAGTAGTTCTTCTGACTTATTTATAATTAACAATCTCGAGAGATATCGCTACTTTATGATATTGTATTACGGAAGTACTTACTCACTTTCTTAGGTGTTCCGCTCAAATACTTTCGAAGTGTTTTCCCCGTAAAACAATATCTTTAAGATGTTGCTTTTCTCGCCACTTCCTCGAAAAGCCTACATTAGAGCAATTAAATCTATTGCCTTTACGCGGAAGGCTTTTAAAGAATGTAAGAGGCACCACTTAAATACTTACGTATTTGTAAAACGAGCATTATCAACGTTTAAGGCTCAAAACCACCAACCCAAATAATTTATTTTATATGTGTAAAAGTGCGACGCAAGAGCCCCAATTATTCCTAACCGTCTGGAGCCAGTGAGACTATGGCTTCCCCAATTGGTGTATTTTGTAAGGCTGAAGGTGGCGGGGAGGGGAACGATACGCGGAAGAAGAAGAAAACGTTAATTATTTATTTACCAGCTGACCCGGCGTTGCTCGCCTTTTCTCTACTTTCAATAAATATAATATACATTATTTATCTTTCGAACGTCATAAAATTACGTATTTCCGCGTGATAGAAAAAAAGAGAAAAATACTTCTATAACATATATGACCCTAAAACGCTGGAGAGGTTAAATAATAGGAATTAGAAACATTTATTTTAATATTATATATACAATACACATATTGCATTCGAATGTATTATAAAAAAAAGAGAAAAATACTTCTATAAAATATAGACGCCCTGTCATACATGACCCTAAAACGCTGGAGAGGTTCAATAATAGGAATTAGAAACATTTATTTTAATATTATATATACAATACATATATTGCATTCGAATGTATTATAAGAACTCCAGACTGACTTCTATTTACCTTGACAGAGACCTGTTTCGCAGTATGTAGTCGTGGGAATGCTAATTAACGTGTTATTATGTATTTATTTACATGAGGTGCTTATTATTTACCATTTTTACTATTTTCGTTTCTTGCTGCAGTGCAATCCCGATGAGATAAAACTTATTTTAGGACCGATGGAATTTATTATCCATAAGTAGGAGGTAATACAATTTTGCATAGGTATTTTGATAAATCAAAAGTATGAGTTTGATGTTCAATGCAACATGTTGGAACACGTGTTCATGAAAATCCGAATATTTATAGTGCACGTGCATTTGCTTTGACATGCTCCAACATCGTGATAATTCGTAATTTACGAAAAGTTTGTCAGGGAACCTGTTAATTTATTCGTTAAGGCCTGCAATCACGTTTTTAAACGGATTACCAATAATTTTAAGAGATTCTTAATAAATTATCAATACTCATTTTTCTCCGTGCGTGTCAGAGGAATTCAGATATTATTGTGGTTGAATACAGATTACGGGGAGATTTTATTTTTCTTATTACAATGATTGTCGACAATCTTCTTTGACCTTTATTGAGCTTTCTCCGTATTAGCTCGCCGATGAAGGGAACCATAGAAACCTTAGTGAACCATAGAAAACGGCCTGCCGTGTGTCCTCAATTCGTTTCTGATTTGTTTTCACTAAGCATGACCGTTTCCGATTCGTTACAACGTTTTAATAATTAATGGTTTAAGTGTTATGACCCTGATTTGATTGTAAATAGACTATATTCAGTTGGTGCAGGTTATTTTATGATAGTGAAGACACTGTCATGTACAAGACTTATTTTTGATTCATTCAAAAACAAAATGTTCGTGAATATGGCATTGTTGGACGTCACACCGGTCAATGTCGGTGACAGCCATAGACTAAAGAATATAACAAGCTTTGCCCTGCGGGAGTGTGAAAACTGCGTTTTACCATGATTACAAAATTCAAATAAGATGGCGAAATGCAATTTCAGGCAAGTGTAAGAGAGACAGACCGCGTGCTAAATGGTCCAGAAACTCCGTTCAAAAATTTCCGTTAAAATTTAGATGGAAGGCACATTTCTTCTTTATTCTATGGTGACAGTCATCTTACCAGCCAGTAGCGTTTTATTCGTCGTAATGACGTTGTGGCCAGTTGTAACCGTTTCGTAATATGCGATTTTAGATCGTTTTTAAAATCAATAATTTTTAATTAAAATATAAAAATACACATTTTTACTACGATGTTCAGAATACGAAAAGTTTACTTTAAATCTTTCGCATATTCGCAAATCATGAAAATACCCCGTACACCAGTATTATCTTAGTATGAAAAACAATTTACAATGTGGTGATCTGAGAAAGCGATACAGTAGACGATAAATACATCACTAATTAATTTTTAGTGGTACATGAAAAGTGTTTTATTTCACAACTCTTTTAATTCGCGGGTCAAAGTATTTAACGCGCCAAATTGTTGCAATTGTGTAACTTCTTACTTATTTTTTACAATGTTTTGAAATAATGGCGTTAGGTAACGAGATTTTTTTTCTTTCATTATTCTTAAGTTTTTCACACGCCTTTGTGTTATACTAAGAAGTAATTGTTTCGCAACTCCGACAAACAAGAGCTGCGAGCGAGATTATTTTATAATTTTGAATCGATCCTTTGTTGAAAATATGAACCGTTGTGGGAATTAATTAAATCTCACTTTCATCCGTTGTCGCATTGTTGTGTTGTTGTTAGTTCTTACGAACTCTCTCGTGTGTGTTGTTTGCTGTGATTTTGCGGTAACAGCCCATTTGAAAATTGCTAAGTCTGATGTGAAATCGTATGTTACATGTGATGCAGTGTGCAAGAGATGGACTATTCTGTGTTTGCTGCTTCTGCCAAACTGTATACTACTGACTGACTGACTAGACTTGTCATCGCTATTGATATTTGATATTGTCGGGAATGTCAAATTTGTTGAATCAAGACGGGTAAGACTTTATAATCAGAAGTATTTTTGATTTTCAAATACAAACATCAGATATTCTCACTATCTCCCTGGTGTTACTACCACCATTCTGAATTGAAACGTTGCTTGAAATTACTTTTAACGTAACAAGGTATTTCCCCACCTTCCTATTCCCATCTCCTTTCTCTCCCTTCTACCACGAGCCTTACAACATACCCCGATTGAGGATGCCATAGTCCCACTGGCTTCAGACGGTTGGGAGCAGTTCTTGTACTGTATTCATATAATAATAATTAATGAAATTCCTGATTACTTACGTTCGAAAATCTAGGTTAAAATCTTCGTCTCCAGGCACTCAAATTGTTAACTCCCGACTGACAGTGCTTATAGCAAAATGTGTCCATAATCCTGACGTTGATCGCTCTGTTATAACTTCTCCATATTTCTCGTAAACAACTCATGTAACAGGGAGGCATGTTCCAACGGTACGTTTCAAAAGTGCCATACATTTTATTTTCAACATAAGTAGATACACAAACACATGGAATAATGTTGCAAATGCAAAAAATAAATATTGGATGGGAAAGGGTCAGAGTATTTGATGCATTTGACATTAAGCGCTGCTATAAATGCTACGGGTTCAACCATAAAGGGAGCGAATGTAAAAAAGACTCCTTTGTATGCCCTAAATGTACAGGTGGTCATAAAAGTGAAGAATGCAAGGCTATTAGAGGAACAGAAAAGTGTAATAATTGTATTAATACTAAAAACAAGTTGAAGATAAACCTGGACTCAAATCATCCAGCGTGGAGCTTCGAATGTCCAGTATACAAAAGGAAATTGGAATTGGAGAAGAAAAAGGTAAATTTTTTATAAAAAGCAACCAACTGCAAGGAATTATATACTTAAATATTCAGAGTCTGATAGCGAACAATGAAGAAATCCAGATTTTGATTGAACGAAATGATCCTGCACTTGTAATGTTAAGCGAGACTCACATAACATGCGATATTGAAGACAGCGAAGTTACTTTTCAAGGATATTCAACAATACGCTGTGATTCCTACAGTAGACACACAGGGGGAGCAATAATAATTATCAAAAAAGACATAATATTTGAAGTTATTTCTAACACAAAATACGAAAAGAACTGCTGGATACTAGCGATCAGGATAACTTCTGGATATAAGAAAGGAGTATACGGAGTAATTTACCATTCTCCAAATGCAAGTACAAAAGACTTTTTATCATTTATAGAGAACTGGTGCACCCAAAACCTAGAAGAGGAAGAAGATAATATCCTAACTGGTGACTTTAATATAAATTTCAAAAATTTGAATGATACATATACTTAAAAAAATTATCCAAGCATCGGGAATGAAACAACTTGTTAAAAGTGAGACACGAATAACGGATAAATCCAGGACGTTAATTGACCTTGTCATATCCAACAGATTAGATTTGAATGTAAAAGTTCTAGATGAGCCAAAAATAACCGACCATAACCTTATCCACATTACAGATAACACAAAAAGAAATAATACGAAAACCAGCAAAGTAATAAAATACAGAAATTATAAAAAATATAACAGTGAAAGGTTAATTGAACTTCTGGGTGATATGAATGAACTTCATCAAATGGAATTTAATGAAAAGGCTAAACCATTAATAAATAACCTTCAAGAAGTAATCGACCAGTTAATACCAATCCAAACTACTAAAATAAGAGGAACAAATAAATGGTATAACATAGAACTACAATCAATACAATATGAAAGAGATAGACTGTACAAAATTGCAAAAATCTCAAGAAACTCACAAGACTGGAAAGCATTCAAAAATGCAAGAAATAAATACTCAAAACAACTGAAAGTTTGTAAGAACGATTACTTCAAAAATAAAATTATCTGTGAAAAAGGAGACACTAAAAAAATGTGGAAAACCATAAAAGGATTAATGCAAACTGAAGATAAAGGGATGAAACATGACATTGAATTTCCACATCAGATACAGGGTAGCATACAGAACTGCTTCAACAAATATTTTGTAAACAGCATAACGGAATTACATCAGAGTATACCAATACTGAAGGAAGACAACCGCGTGAGAAATGTTCCCCTAAACCGAGAAAAACTTGTGTTTAAAGAGATTGATGAAACATATCTTTTACAGATTCTAAACAGCACCAAATCAAAAGAGAGTCCAGATGGAATAAGCTTTACAGTTTTAAGGGATGCAATGCCAGTGATAGGACCTCATCTACTGAACATAATAAATGAATCGTTAAGAAGTGGAAAATTTCCAAACACATGGAAAACATCTATTGTGATCCCGATTCCGAAAGTTGTTAATACCAGAAAATGCGAAGAATTTAGACCTATAAATATGTTACCAAAATACGAACAGGTACTAGAAATTGTAATAAAGAAACAACTCGTTGAGTATTTGGAAAAACATCATATATTATGTGACGAACAATCAGGATTCCGTAATAATAACTCTTGTGAAGCTGCAATAAACATTGTGATTAATACATGGAAGAAAGAAACAGATAATAAAAAAATCACCATTGCAACATTTTTAGATTTTAAAAGAGCATTTGAAACGATAGAAAGGAAAAAACTTTTGGAAAAATTAGAAGATATAGGTCTTTCTGAAGTAGCTCTAAATCTTTTCAAAGAATATCTCCATGAAAGAAAACAGGTAACAAAAGTGGAAAGCTCAGAATCAGAACCGATAGAAAACAACCTCGGTGTTCCACAAGGGTCGGTATTAGGCCCAATTCTATTCATTATTTACATTAATGATATAATTAAAACCATAAAACATTGCAAAATTAGATTATTTGCAGACGATACATTAATCTATATTTCATGTGAAGAATACATAGATGCAATCAATAAATTAAATGAAGACCTACAAAATATAGCGAAATGGCTGAAATTAAACAAATTAAAACTGAATGTCAACAAAACAAAATATATGGAAATAGGCAACAAAACACATAACACAGAGTTAAAATTGACAATTAATGGCGAAAAAATTGAAAAAGTAAATGAAATTAAGTACCTGGGTGTGATACTAGATTCAAAACTAACTTTCGCAGCAAATTTTGAATATGTGCTAAAAAAGGTATCTAAAAAAGTCAATTTTCTTAGAAGATTAAGAAATAAACTAAATGGAAACACTACAGAGCTGATTTATAAAACTATAGTTGCTCCACATTTAGATTATTGCTCTACTGTGTTGTATTTGGCCAATGAAGGAAACTTGAACAAGCTAGATGTTATACAGAATAGAGCTATGAGATGTATACTAGGAAAAGGAAAATACGCAAGCATAGATCAAATGAGAGAACAGCTAAATTGGATTTCTATAAAAAAGAGACTATTATTTAATGTGTTAATTTTTGTACATAAAATCATGAACAACCAAATGCCAAAATATTTTAAGGATGAAATTGTTTTTAATAGAGATGTTCATAATTACGAAACCAGAAATGTAAATAGGATTAGATTGCCACATATGAAAAAAACAAAATCACAGAACTGCCTAATGTACAAAGGACTAAAAATGTATGATGAAATGCCTGAAAGTCTGAAGAATGAAGGAAGAATGAATGTATTTAAAAAGAAATGTTATATTTATTGTAAAAATATGTAAAATTACAAAATGAAATATGATCTTGTTTAGATTAGTTTATATTCAAATGTATAAACTAACTCAATAAATAATAATAAATAAAATAACAAACAAAAAAAAACCAACAATAATAATTAGGAAGCTGTTTCAGGTCAAACGAAGATTACATTCGCGGTTAACATGGTGACACGAATCTTTCTTCGTACCTTGTGGTTTATCCCACTGCCAATATTCACGACCTTATTACCATTAACTAACCATTATGCTGTTTCCCCGCAGGGGTAGGCAAAGAGGACAGACCGCCAAACAAATCGGTCTTGATACACACACACTCCTTATCGCATTGTCATACATACATCGTCTCATACTCTTCTGTTTTTATGACTCTTTACATGGTTCGACTGAAGTATTTGGTTCACTTGATCGTGCCATCCCCGGGCGTCCCAGACTTCTTCTACCTTTCACATGTATAAATTCTCCTTACACTCATTTCTTCATATATTCGCTCGAAATCCCCAAACCATCTAAGCGTCCCTTTCTTAATCTTATTCATTGCGCTTGTCTTGCATTCTTTGCGAATCTCCGCATTTCTCACACAATGATTTACTACACATACGCCTCAGGGTCTCATATCCACAGCATTCAGTCACAAACAGGGTAGGTATTAGCACCTATTGAGGACTACTATCTTCTTTGGACATTTTTTTGTTACCACCAACCTTATTAACACCGTTATTTTTTTATTTATTTTATATATATATAAATTACAAACAATACAAAACAAAATTAACCTTTGTCTGTCCAACTGGGAAGGATTCCCGTTTCAGGACAGCCAAATATGTATTTAGTAGGTACATAATATTCTTACAATGGAATGGCGATGCTGTCAAAACAAATTTTGAGAACATTGTTGATTGCATTCGAAGTGACAGGATGGTTTCTTTATCCTTGAAAGAATCGCAAGGATGTAATTTATTAAAAGGGGTCAATTTGGATAACATTAGTAATTGCATTCAGAACAGATGAATGGTTTCTTTCGGGACATCACAAAAGTCTGAGATTCTTTCCAGGGCATTTTGGAGAACATTTACAATTGTATAGTTAGAATTTCCACATTTATCAATCAGTATAAGACATATGAATCCCATAGTACTATATTTTTAGAATTTTTAGGTGATAGAAATTACACATTACTATACTACACCTGAATATATGCCGTATGACATATGAATATCCAATTTTTAAATTTCGAATCTTTATTTATTAAATGGCTAGTCATTATTATACAGTAATCGAAATAAAACCGCGCAAAAGATTCGCAAATTTAAATAATGACAACAATGAAGATCAAGTATTAGGAACAAAAATAACCATTTTTAAACTTGAAATAAAAAAACTGACTTTAGATCCTTATCTGTCTTAAGTATAAAACAGCCTTTTGGAAGATAAAATGTTGACAATTACCTTCCTAAACCTACACACCAGGTAACTCTACGTACTATAATGAATCAAAATGTGTTTCCTAGAAAGCCTCCAATGATCTGCTGTTCGTACTTAGGTATTAATATTTACAAACCGGTTTCTACGTTTATACACCTCGTTCTTGTTTAGGTATGCACTGAATGATCAATATCGTGTTGTATTTTGTGTTACCGGTTTTAGATGCTCCGGGCTAACAGTTTAAATGCCTAATAACAACGTGGTCCAACCCATTTGGTCTGATCTAACTAGATATACATACACTTTATATATATATAGTGTATGTTGGTTTATTTGAATCTATGCGATGGCACAATATTTCGTACGTGTTAATATGCACGAAAGTTTACTGCAGGAAAGTTTATTGCACGAAAGTTTACTGCTTGCGTTATGATGCCTAAAAGGATCTGTATAAAATGCATTAAATTATACAAAGTGTTAAGAGATGTACCTGACTTATTTCCCTAGTGATTTTTGAGCTCATTTGAAGAAGAGGAAGCTACAAGCAAAAAAATTGTATATTCATGGTCTACCTTATATTGTAGGTAATAGGCATTAAAATCGCTTGACAAACGGAGTCTAGAAACGTTGGATTTCAAGCACAAAACTGGTTTTTATTTATTTTGTAAATAATTTTATAAGAATGCAAAAAAGTTAACCATGTGAAACTGTCGCAGATAATCTTATCTATAGTGCTGTATTTTTTAAAAGTTGTTTCCTTTACGCGTTTATACATTTCTATTGAAATAATATTTTTTTAATAGTTTACATTTATATTTTTTATTGAGTTATTTATTATTTTATTTGTATTCTACTCAAGCGAAACGATATGAAAACCTTAAATTTATCTAAAGCATATTTTTGGTATTCATAATGCACACCAATTCGTTATAAAGATTAATCAAAATAGTGATTTAGTATTATGCTTCGCCTTGAGAATTTGTTAACTTTTGTCTGTATGTTGTTCTCCAGAGACCATTTTTTTCCTTTTGTTATCACCTAAAACATAATAAAATCAGTAGGTACGTATTGGACAGTTACGGTCGGGGTGGCGGTTTGGACGGTTACTCGGATGAGTGAAAGTGACGAAAAGATTTTTTTTTTAATGTTACCTGAGACCAAAATTTTAATTTACTTACTACAAATATGGTCAGAAATCACTGTTTAAAGTTCGTCATGTGTGTAACTTAACAACCCGTTTACGTTGTCGTTGAATCCAATATTGAGAGAAGATTTCTTCTTAATCTTGTCGTGTTAAAAAAAATACGTTGTTTTAGTAGACTTGAATTGAAAGTACGTATTTCTTTTTACATTGGTTTTGCGGTGTTTGAGTAAAGTCCTGAAAAAGGCTCGGACAAAAGGTTATAAATAAATTTTCTGCTTACAAAGATGTACCAATCCTAGGCATATTCAATTCAATTCAATTTATTATTTTAAAAACGTTACAAAATTTTTATTTTTTGAGCGTTTTTTATACATTTACATTTGCAAAGCATAAATATAGACAGTGGGTACACCGAGAAAACTTACTGATATATATTGTTAATTTATTAAAAATCCTGTCAAATTATAACGAATGATTTGATAAATTTCATAACAAACTATCAGTAAAGCACGGATATGTTATGAGGAAGCGGAAGATGTGTTCTTCAGAATAATAATAGTATGGCATCTTGTCCATTGTATTTATTCGGACAAGACCACCTGCGTTGAACATGTGTTGAGATATATTCTGAATTACTAATATTTTATTAGGTCATGCAGTCACATTTTTAACAGTATCTTGATAAAAAAAGCCGTGCTAATTTTTCTCCGTGCATATATCAACAGAGCTTGGCTAGTAAAGGCAGATTCATTTATGCTAAATATGTCGATATCCGAATTGATTCTTTTTAACAGCAAGATTGCTCTCCCTACCGGCTTGACCATTGGCAAGTTAGTCCTGCAGGCTGGGAGATGTCTATGTTGTCTAGTCATAGTCATTGTCATAGTCTATGTTGTCGGTGACGGAGATAACCATGAAATGAATGCTCTCCATTATAGCCATGTTTTCAAACCATCCTTGAATCAGTTTGAAGAAATGTGTACATTCCTCCTGACTCGTAGATGCTTCACTCCGAGCACGAGCAGTTAGCAAAATTAATATTGTAGGTACCAGAATTCTACTCTGATATACAATTTTGAATATAATTATATATCTTAAATTCACTATATTTTTGATTGAATTCACGAAATTATCGATTGTGTAAGTTGACTAGTAATAGTGTTACATTCGAGCCATTTCTACTTCGTGCTAAATGCCATACGAAACAATTGTATAGTTGTAACACTTTTCGTATTGTGTAAAACCATATACAATGTTTGTATGTAGACATCCCCCCTTGTATCACCATAATGTGCGATGACACGGCAGTATATTTGTATGCTAATCTCCCTAAAGCAATAATTGCATTCAATGTCTTTATAAATAATATTGCATTGTCAACATCGATGCAGTTTACCAGCGTTTGATAAGAATAACAATTTAATTTCTACGTACAAATATTGATTAATTTATTTACAATCGCGCAATGTCTCACGTAGAGGTTAACATTAAGGAGAGAGGCAACGTGCGTCCCTGTGCAATGTTGTTGATTGTGTTTGAAATAATATATGCAAAAAGCTTTTCCTTTGTTGTGACATTTACTTCCTCGTATTTATGTTTTCCTGATACGTGGTTTCATCAGATGTTCACCAATGACATCTTTAAAGTACAACCTTTACATCTCCGGATGTTGCTAACTGGATGTATTATTAACGCCTAGTGGAGTAGGCTTTCATATTATTATAATATGACATTGTTATTGCACAATTTTGTTATATTTCATCAATACTCAGCCTTACTCGCTTGCTCGGATAATCTATCAGAATTGCTCTTAAAATTACAACAGCGGCGGCGTTTGCGTAGTGTATACATTACTTACCTCTAACCGTTATGACATTAATGGGAATCAAGCCGTGCCTTTGTTATAAACCTAAGAGATAGAAATCCTACGACATAAAACAACTTCTTTCTCTCAATCTTTAAATTTTAATATTTCAACTATCGACCGGTTTCGGAATATACCTTTTCAGTAGGGAGCAAGTGTAACCGTCACCCCTGATAAAGGATGGTTATTCCAAAATATACTGATGTGTAGAAATACTTTTCAGTGCTTGAAAGAAAGTATAATTTCTTTAATTTTATCTAATTTTGGCAAAGTCACAATGTAATTTGTTTTTAGGATCATTACTACCGCAGAACCGTGAATAATCACGGGTATCATAATTCCAAATATGAAACAGAAAATTAAAATAATTGTCTTGTTAAAATATATCGTTTATCGCTCTCTGAATTATTCTTCACATAAAAAGTTCTATTTTTTTTTTTAATGACACTTAAATTCAAAGCAAATTTGAGTACATTGAATGGGAATATTTTCACGCAGGAATAACGCACATCAAAGACAATCGAAATTAGCATGTTTGATAACTGAAGTTAATATAATCGTACATGTTATGTTAGTATGTACATATTTTACAACGTTTGTAAAAGTCTTCGAAGACATTACAAATGTCAACAGAACAGAATTTGTAAAATCTATAAAACCCAAAGGTAAAGTTAAATATTTGTCAATGAATCCTTCATCAAACTGAGCTATTTAGTTATGTATCTTACTTAGTTAATTATGTCAAGTATTGAAGTAGTAACAAGTGCAGACAGAAAATATAATTTATGACATAACTGCTTCCATTCTCATAATATATTCGATGTAAATAATGTTTTTTTATCGTATTCCAATGTCTGTAAGTGCCATTTCAAGTAGGATGAATCACAGTAGTTGTCTCGAGCACCGATTGACCCATTCATCACGCCGTTACGCGTCGCGAAATACATTGCACTTTAAATATTCTCATTAAAGTATGTCAAGACGTGAAAGTGTGTGGTTTTTCTTCACCAATCATGGCTCGGTAACGCGACGAACCTCTCCAAACCCAACCGTTTATTATTATTATGCATACGATTAACGTTCTATCGAGGTAGTGTTAAGAAATAATTATGTTTTTATCGAAATTTAAGTAGTTATCTTAACCTTGAATGATTTAATCATGTGATGGTTTTCCAACTTGTTCTTGACCTCTTTGGAGAATGAAAACAACACGAACAGTCTATACCCCTTACCGTGTGTTTTGTTATTGATAGCTCGTCGAAACGTATAATATTTCATTGAATTATATGTAAAAAAAAATATCATATTTTGTCCTGATTTTTTTTCTTATGACTGATAGATTTAAAACAAATTTAAGCAATAGTTGTTCATAGGACAATATTTTCTCGGCCTCCATGGTCGAGGGTAAGGCTCTCGAATCGTGATCTTAAGGTTGATGGTCCAAATCCCGGCGTGCGCAAGTAAATTTAATTTATGAATTTGTTATTAATTAATTATAAATATTTGAATTATTAATTTTTTTTATTTTTTTTATTATCTAATAAATGTTTGCATGTTACATTTTTTAACTTTTTTTTTAACTACCATACTAGGCTAATGCCCGTGTTATGGTAGTTATACATGAAATAATAATAAAGATAACATAAAAGAACTAAAAAATACTATTTTATAAAAACATAAGTATGCAAGTATGAATCATACATGAAATAATAATAAAAATAACATAAAAGAACCAAAAAATACTATTTTATAGAAACATAAGTAAGCAAGTATGAATCATACATGAAATAATAATAAAAAGAACTAAAAAATACTATTTTATAGAAACATAAGTATGCAAGTATGAATCATACATGAAATAATAATAAAAATAACTTAAAAGAATATTATTAATTCTAAATAATATATAGTATATAAGTTAATCGACGTTCCGGAGTGGAAAATACTCTCAGTATCGCCCTGATGTAAGACCACCATTCTGTTGAAACGTTGCTTAGAATGGCTTTAGCCATGTTTGGTGACCAGATCTGAATAGCCAGATACTCCCCCTCAACCTTCCTCTACCCCATCTCCTTTCTCTCCCACCACCTTCAACGACACAACATACCCCAATTGGGGATGCCACAGTCTCACTGCACGGGAGCAATTCGGACTCTCACTGCACGGTATTCACATTTTACAATACGGTTAATGAAATATCAAATGTCGTCGCCGATTGAAAATAGTCGAGAGTGACAAATTGATTTTCTGCTTTGTTGTTAATACTTTTCTGCTTGTAAATTATTCAACTTAAATCTCACATCTTTTATTATTTCTTCATTTGACTGTTTTTTATGAGAGTATCATTGAAATGTTTGTGTTTTTAATAATGTTGATTTGGTTTTTATTGCTGTACATAACTTGTTGACATTTATTTGACCGATGAAAAAGGCTTGTTGACAGGAATAGTTGGTACTACTTGTGTGTGGTATTAAACTTGTGACTTGCGGATGTCTCGATTGAAGATTGCTTCCATTGGAGAAGATTGTCTCGGTTTGTCGATGTTTTGATCCTCTTTAATCCAAGTCAGACACGACTGGATCTTTGAAACATTGTCTGTTCTCATTATGCTTCAAAACTTCTAAGCCATTGAAGTTTCTCTGCCTTTTGTAAGTTTAATCCCCCAAAAAACTTAACCAGTAGAACGCCGCTGGGTCGCTGGAGAACATGCGAGCATTCTGATATGATCCTTATTAGAAAAATTCACGATGCAATTTTGAACTTAATTACTTAGAAAAATGTATGAAAAACAAATTCAGCATCGTTTGGGCTAATAAAACGTAAGGTTTCACTAATATTTTTCTGTTTTCAACAGGTTAAACAATCATCGTCTATCATCCATATATTCCCATTGGTAGTGTATGGTGAGCGATACGCTGAAATAGGCCAAGCCATGATGCGTATAGCGTAATGTGTCGCCTACTTAAATCTCACATAGCCCCATAGACATCCAAATTAATAGACTAGTCCATTAGGGAAAGAGGAACAAACCAAGTTGCGAGGAGCGCTGACGGGTCGTGACCGTCTCTCTTTCTGTAATTTATCAATAAATGAATCTGACAGTATACGGGCAACTCGCTTTGTAAATCACCATTTAGTCCGCAAAAATAAAATAAAACATTTTACGAATTACTAGTCATTGTTACAGTAGCGCCCAAATTGCTGGCTGCCTAAAAACTTAACTGCAAAACCCACATCGATTTAACAAAAGTTCGGGATTCTTTCTAAAACTGAATGCTTGTTTGCACTTTTACAAATGTATTATAATAATTTTTCCATTTTACTCATTTTTAGCGATGCTAAGCCACCCGATTTGAAGGTTCAGTTTTTTTAAACGCTTTTACGAATTTTCCGATCCTGCCCAGAAAAGTCCTACAATGGACTGCGCTGTAAACCGTTGCCCTACTGTAGCGAACTTTACTTTTCTGCGCTGGGTTATTTCAATGTGCGCTCTTCGGAGTTCAACGTACGACTGATGTCGTAGATAATTTAAAGCATTCTTGAACTCTGATGCCAAAATATAGTCACGTGGTTTGCTTCCAGCTTGTCGAAATGATACCCGGATTTTGTGTTAGGGCAAGTCTATCAATTTGAAAGTCTATGTAAGGCCCCAATATTTATTTATATTTTATGGTTTGGTATTGGGCTCAGAATAATACTTCGGTATAGTTACTAGGTTAGTGTGAGAAGCCGTCTAAGTTCATTATCAAAACGTATATCCGTATTACGCGGAATTAGCAAACCCCGGAATATGTAAGTTGATTAGTTTTCGATGAATTCCCGAAGATGTAGTTGGTTAATTTCAATTTGCTACCAGCCCGGCCAATTTGCGCCCCCGTGTACCCTCGCAACCCCAAGAAGGGCACCAGCCACCCTTAAACCAATCAGTGACTTAATCCATCTCCTTAACGGCGGAAAATATCATCCCCTACCCTTCTTCCCATCCCTTATCGCTAGTTCCGCTAATACGCGCGCACGGACCTTTATCGGAATAACGACCTTAGAACGATGGCAATCCGTTATCCGTTTGCCTAACGTCTTACATACTCTTGCTGTGTTATGTTTCTGCTGCTCGATTCGTTGCTGTGTGATGTTTGAGTGGCTCAGAACCGAATTCGCCTAAATAACAAATTTGTTACAATTTATTTCCGAATTTAGTGCAGTGCTTATCACGTCACACAAAAGTCAAGTCTGAATCGAATAAGTTAAGTCTGAATGACAAAATCAGCTAAAAATTCTAAATCGGTCATCTCGGAGGTCGTGAACTTTCCGCAGAAACATCATTTAAGCCCCCCTACATACCGATTTATAAAGCGCGCTCTACACTCGCGGCGCTTTGCTCTATTTCAAACTAGTCGTGTTTTATTAAATATTTTCGCTTCATTATTATCGTTTTTATTAGCACGCCCCCTCTAACATTCATATTGACATATCTCACTTTCAAACCATCTTTGAACGCTTACTGAACTTATACGTCAACGCAACTCTTTTAAGATCGCATTTTTTTCGCGTAATATTGAGCTTTGCTTTGTCCGCTTGTATACAAGTTTTAAACGAAGTTATACTGTTGGTTCTATAGTCTTTCGATAAAAGAGTTGAAATTTGGTCGAATTCGAACGGAAGCAACTGAACGAACTGAACAATGAAATGTTTAATGATCATTAAAATTAAAATTTAAACAGAGGCAACAATTTGAAAGATGTTATTAATTTTATAACCTGTGAACTTTGAAATTAAAGAGTCCTATATTATTTTAAAAGAAATATTATATTCTACCTTTGCCACTAATCTTCTATTTAATGTAATATCAATAATAAAGGAAGTTAAAAGAGCAATTGTAAAATCAATGTCCAGTGTTTTCACCATAGTGTCCTCTGCGTGCAAAGTCGTGTCGTGTTTATCTGTAGTGACCTGACAGGTAAATATGTTTTTCTGTATCTATTTGTAAATAATATGTATGTTTTTCTGAATCTGTTTGTTAATAATAAATTTAGAAGAGCCTAAGAATTCGCGATTTTTCACAAAAACTGCGCTATATAAATTATCCAATTATTATTGTTTGTGCGGCAACCGTGGAAATATTAGTATTAATTCGCAAAATGTTTCAACGATAATATTAAGTCGTACATTGTTTACCAAATATTCTTTATTTTTAATGGAATGTTATAGTTATCTTGAACAAAATAAATCGCTTATAAACATAATGGCGTACTAATAATAACCTTCAAATGTACAATAAAAATAAACACATTAATTAGTAACATTGTATCGATTATATTGTAACCTTTGAACTTTGGCGCTAATTATCTCAGTTCCCCAATTTGCTGTATAGGCGTTTTTGGCTCTGTGCCATTCGTTTATGTTACACCGTGTCACGGATCTCGGAGTACTGACACTGAATACTTCCGGAAAATTACACGGATGTGATTCACATTCTGGGATCAGATAAAATATCACTCCACCTTAGTTGAATATTGTTTACGGGTTCTAATAGAGAGATTTTATCAAGAAATGTACTGTAAAACAAGTTTCACACGTTTTTTAAAAATAGTTTATGATGTCACATCGTTCGATGTTTCTTGTCTACTAGCGCAGCCCGTGAATAATCACGAGATATTATAATTGTAGGATTTGTGAAGTATTTATTAATTATATGCCTCGGGATCATTGCTTTTCACAAACAAATATTATCTCAATTTATTAATAATACATACACGTAATTATTATTTTTTGTTGACAAATTTAGAGGCGTCACAATTTCCATTTCGAATTAATAGTGTTAGTACACTTGAATAATCATCTTTCGAGAATTTAAACAAAAGAAATGTACACATCATTTATGTGTAAAATTATTAATTTAATAAAATAATGTTGTTCCTACTTTATCGCTTGTCTAAATTGTTTCCACAATCAGTTCCTATTTTGATAATTAAATGTTTATTTTAACGTGAATGATTTCGCCCAAGAATATTTAACATATTTACGTGTGGTGGTGTGTATAGGTATGTGGTATATGTAACTAGTTTCGTGTTAGACAGTTGGACAATGTCTTCTCCAATTGTGGGTGTGTTGTGAGGATGAAGGGAAAATGAAAGATATGGGGAATAGGAAGATGGCTATTTGGATCTGGTCACTTTTACCTGGACACCGAATGCTAGTATCGTATCTAGAGAGTTCTACCTACGATGCGTTTTGCATGGGCGAACGTTCCCGAATAGTCTAGTAGCATCGCTACGTATTTCTTAAAGGCCTTTCCATTAAATGTGTTTTAAATTTTACACAACTGATGAACTACCAGTAACGTAGGGTAAATGGTTGTTTATCAGTTGTTTAAATCACGTTTATTAGTAAGGGGTATAGTATATAATAGTTTGGCGTCGTGGAATTGACACACTTTTTGACACAATTTGCACACTTCACTTTCAAAACAAGGGGAAGGTGACTATCTATATAAGATTTCTGATAACCACCCCCACCATTTTTTCACACCCTTTCAAGTAGAATTTTTAAATTTCTTGATATAATTTTGCACACTATAAACTTAACGTTCAAATTAAGAGAAAAGTTACAGTCTAACTCTTTGTAAAAGCTATGCAACGTTATTTATAAATATATTTCATGGCAAAATTTTAGTATTATTGTTCCGATACAATGTAGATATATCCATATAATAAATCGACAGGGTATATTGTGACGTCAAAGCTCCATAAATCCACCCTGGGTGACGTGAAGGAATCATAAATCCCCGTAATTGCCCGGGACATTCGGCGAGGCGAGCCGACCCACTCGGTCTACTTTCATATTATTATATTCAATACATGCTAGAAAGCTAGAAGGCACGACATTATAGCCGTGTAGCGGTATTTTCCGATACGAAAGATAGCGTTTTTGTTATTTAGAATTTAGTGGACTAAAATAAGGTCGCACGTGTTTTTTATATGCTACGTTTTAAGTTCTATTATTTTTTATACTATCTTCAAGGAAAATGTATTTTGCTGTCGGAAATCTAATGATAACCTATGTTAACTCACGACCTTCGTGTTTGAATGGTTATGACCCTTGGCTACGAATCCGGAAGAATTTTCATCAGTTTGATAACGGGTGGGAGTTTGTTGTATAACTTTACAGTTAAAAATCAACCCGTAAAAAAAGGTTTTTTTTACTATTATTATAGTATTATTATAATACATCTAGCTTAAGGCGATGCACTACGTCGTGTAATATTTTGAATCGAGCCGCTATCAATAACACACCTTACGTAGATGGCGATAAAGCTTAAATTCCCGCTTCACACCATCCACCTGTTTTGATTTATGCAAGAAAAAAGCATGGCCAAAAAATTCTTTTTATTTTATTTTGTGGATGTTCAGGCACAAATATTTAAATATTTTTCGATCATTTTATGAAAAAACTTAATTTGCCACATTATTCTATAAAACCATAACCGAAAATGGGTTCGTAAGTAGGAGATTTTGGACGTTAAAAACAGTTTTCATAGGCCTATTCATTTTTTTTCTTGGCTTTTAAAAATTCTCGATTATTTCAAAGGCCAGGATGTATTCTACTCGCAGTATTTAATTAAAGCATCGCAAACATTTCTAGGCGACCAAATTTTCAAACCAAAAACACATGATTTTAAATTACTACGTAGTGCATCGCCTTAAAATGTCTTAAAAAAAAACTTTAAAAAAATGGTTTGACTAAGGATTGTACCTCTTTTCTCAGGGACTGGACTCGCTAACATACTCGCCAAATGCCGATCGGGTAGGACCGATATTTACTTCGTATACTAACTGCTCTGATATCATCCGACTTCAGAGAATTGCGTATATTTCCGCGTGTGTGCGTGATTGCCACCAAAGCTGACACGATCGGATGTCGGGAATTGTGTTAATTTTCGCTACCAAGATTTGCATTCAATCGTTTCCAAAAACAAATGTGAAATCCAAATAGATGTATTTAAAGATGCGGAGTTTTTAGTCCAAATGTAGTATTATTCTCATGTAGGTATTATACATTTAGCTCGTCTAATTAAATACGTACTATCGGGTATTAGTATTTTTTCGCATTCCAACAGTGCACTAGTTGTAACTAGTTTTTTTATGCCATTATTTTAATTCTACACCTACGAGGGGGCGTAATTAAGTTCGCGGAATGGGAAGGTAAGTGATTAGTGGGGGTGTCGGTGAATTAGGTACTAATTGAGCAACTCATTATTAGTATAAATACCGGATTTATCGTAATTAGTTCATTAGTCTTTGAGCTATCGTCGACCAAACAAGTCAATCAACGGGAGAATTGTGAATATGGAGAAAATCGAGTTCCGCGCTGTTATAAAATCCCTTACCAAGCAAGGAAAATCAGTTCAGATCATACTGGAAAAGATGTCATCCGTTTACGGTGACTCTTGTCCAAGTAAAACTATGGTTTACTAGTGGCATACCCTCTTTAAACATGGCAGGGAGTCGCTTGAAGACGACCCACGGCCAGGAAGGCCTATCGAGGTGACCACTTCGGAAATTATTCAAAAAGTCGAAATATTAATAATAGAAGATGCCCGACTAAAGAAGAAACAGCTTGCAAACAGAAATGATTGGTGTATCAGATACAACTATTTTCAAAATTCTTCACGACCATCTTGGCATGACTAAAGTCACCGCAAGATGGGTGTCGAGAATGCTCACACCGCCTCAAAAACAACAGCGCGTGGAGTGTTCTAGTGCAGATTTGGACCTCTGTAGGGAATACAAAGATACAGTGTTGGCTCAAATTGTTACTGGTGATGAAACTTGGGTTCATCATTATGAACCTGAGTCTAAACAGGACTCTATGCAGTGGCACAAGAAAGGCACACCACCACCCAAGAAGTTTAAGGTGTCACAATCGGCTGGGAAAATCACGGTGACAGTCTTTTGGGACTCAGAAGGAATCCTGTTGATCGATTACAAAGATAAAGGTGTTTCCATAACCGGAGTTTATTACGCTTCAATTCTAGAGCAATTAAAGGAAGCTATCAAGGAGAAAAAAAGGAGAAAATTGAACAAAGGTGTCCTCCTTCTGCACGACAACGCGCCTGTTCACAAGAGCCGTGTTGCGATGGCTGCCCTGCAGAATATGGGCTTCGAAATTTTGCTACATCCACCCTACAGTCCTGACCTGGCTCTTATTACCTTTTTCCAAACATGAAAAAAAGAACTTCGTGGGAAAAAGTTTTCAAGTGATGAATAAGTGAAGGACGCAGTTTCGGTGTATTTTTTAGACAAAGACAAATCTTTTTATTGAGGGTATACATACATAAGTTAATTGAAAGATCCGAAAAATGAATTAGGGTAACTGGTGAATATATTGAAAATGAAAAATAAATTTGGATTTTTATTTCCACTCCTTACCCCCCATTGGAACGTTCCCTCGTACCTACAAATTATAAATACATTATTAACTAATCTGTACATATTCCTATTGCATTTTATTACAACCGTTTGTCTGCTAGAATCCATATAATTAATAATATGAATTACGTTATAATTAATTATTATGAAAATGTCTACGTGTACACAATTGAACCAGAATGGGATATCGGGAATACCCAGGACGTAGATATGGAACGGTCAAGTTAATTAATTTATATTTGCTGATGCATTTTCATTTCTGTATGTGGGAATGTCCTCACTTAGTCATCATTCTAGTATCTCCTGTAGTGTTCGTTTTCGTACAAGACGTGTGAGCAATGCTTCGCTACTGCTAATCTCTTTCTCGGGCGTCTCCGACTTCTTTCACCATTCACTACTGTATACCACAATCGTACTGTTAAAAACTACATTACATCGACTCTATTTCGACTCCGTATCTCATTACGGTGTAGAGATATTGCGTTAAATATTCCTCGGTGTCCCCAATTTTTTCTACCATTCAAACTAATCTCTAAATACTCCTGCCACTAATAAGAACAAACTTAATTTTTTTAGCAATATCGGTCGACTACTTTTTAGTTTTGCGAGCACAAACATACGCCGACTGAATTTTTATACACATGGGACGATTATCGATGATCTCACGTACGACTTCTCTCTCTGGTGTAACTATAGAAGTACTTATTTCTCATCAGTTTTTGGACTCCTGCCTAACCGAAAGGGTTTATTTTGAACACTTTTTAGTGTTTACTGTAAATGCAACAATGCGTTTTGACCTCACAGCTAATTATATTACTTGTAATTATAATTATATTGGTTTTATTCATGGTCCATGTCTCCTTTGAATTAATTTATTTAAATACGATAACGTAAAGAGGTTAATTGCGGACTCCTCCAATGGTTCGTTAAGTCATTAAATCACACTTAATGGTGGGCAATTCATTTGTTTATTTATCTTCCAGTATTTAGATAACCCCGAGAGCGGTATCGAGTAATGTACACGTTATGTTAAATAACCTGCCTGCAGTAATTATTTAATTAATTTCATTTTAAAATTGTCAAATCTGGATGAATCATTTTTTCGTATGAGTGAACAGTAGGAGATCAGATGGATCTAAATCTGAGCTGGGATGGGGATAAAAAATTTCCATGTTTTCACTCTCATTAAGAAGTGGATTTAGGTCCATCCCTAAGATGACGATGAAGATCTTCATAATGCTGTGACAGGTTGGCTACGTACGAGTACATTCCCAGGCGGCTGAATTGTACGCAAAATGAATTTGGAAATTGGTGAAACGCTATGAAAAGCGCTTGAATTTAAATGGCGACTATTTTGAAAAATAGTGGATTTTTGTAGTTTTAAGGCGAAATACGACTCTTATAAAGGGGGTTTGCTCGATGCTCCATTTGCTCTACATGCCCAAACCATTTAAGCGTCCCTCTCAATCTTACTCTCATTACCCTTGCATTATTTGCGAATCTCAATATTTCTCACACGATCGTACATGATTTTATCTCTTTTTACCATTTTTATATTTTGAAAGATGATTTTTGTGTATAATCTAAACCAAATTTTTTCTCCTCATTTTTTAAAAAGTTTTATTTTCAATGTAAAATTTTTGGTATACAGTGTACGATCTGTCGTGTTGATATCTCACAAAAGCAGCGCTATATAAATTGACCAATATTATTATTATGTGAAACACGCCCTCTGAGACCTAATGTCCTTTCAAATGAAAGAAGCAATAAGGTCTAAATATTGACATTAACAAAAAACATGCGCACCGTTTAATATTAAAACTATTTTGTGATTATTCCACATCCCAATGTTCCGTTCAATTGTCATTTTCTTCCTTCCTAAAAGTCTTACCCGGGAAGAAACAAGAACGGAAGTGATCTATGTTGTGTACACCTATAAACTGAAAGTTATCTGTTAGATGGAATTTCCAAGAAACCAATATCATCATAATTAAATCCTTCTCCCTTTAATCTCCTCGTGTTCCTAGTGATTTTAACACGATCGAGTGAACTTCTTTCATTCATTTACATACAGTCCATTTTAACTGCCTCGGGCATCAAACATTTTGGTCCTTCGAGCAGGATTGAACGTCAGTTCAATTAGAAAGACAAGGATCGTGTTTAAAATCACAACCCCGTTATATATTCCTGTCGTAAAACTATTTCAACAAACTTTTTACTTTTGTTTTTAAATAACTCTACCAATATCGCGTATCAAATACGTTCTACCACTGCCAGATTTAATTCAGGTCTGAAAGGGCACTGAGTCATTTACGACGCATAATTTCAGCTGCTTAGGGAACATTACCCGAGTTATCCACAGCTCCTGCGATCCTTTAATAACCTCGTAAATTAGCGATACAGGTGACAGAGTGCTGAAATAGAACCCGTTAAAACATAATTTTATGGAGCAATATTAAATGTCTTTATTATGAATATTATGTATGCGAAATCTGTGCTTGTACAGTGACTTAATCGAACAACGACGTGAGTCTGAAAAAATATTTTTTTTCGTAACTCTCTCTCTCGCCTAGCAACTGGAGCTCGTGGGTTCAAATCCCTTATTAAAATATGTTTTTTCACAGTTATATAGTACATTTGCGGCATGTTCCAGAGAGGAAGATACTCTCAGTATCCCCCTGGTGTATGACCACCATTCAGAATTTGGAAACGTTGCTGGAAATAGCTTTGGCCGTGTTTGGTGGCCAGATCTGAATAGCCAGGTACTTACCCATGATCCTCTTACGCATCTCTTTCCCCTCCCCGCTACCTTCAGCCTCACAACATACCAAAATTGGGGATGCCATAGTCTCACTGGCTCCAGACGGTTGGAAGCAGTTGGGACATAATGCGGTTTCACATAAGAAAAAAAAAAAAATCGCTCGAACGGTGAGCTCTGGCGTTATGTAATTTAAATATCTTTTTCGTCCTGAAATTTATTTTTCGATCCACTTTCATTCAACTCGCTGGGTCATTTCCATCGTGAGCTATGGAGCTTCGAAATGTTCTACTAAATACCTATTTTTTTCATTTTTCAATTAGAATATAATGTAATTAATTAGTAATAATAGAAAAAAATTGTTTGTTACTCGGATGAAGCCTGGTAGTAAAAATAGATATTTGTAATATCAAGGTTATGAAAAAAATACAATATAAAGGAGTGTACCTACTTAACAATTTAATTCCAGTTAATGTTACGTCCCGCTGTCTTATTAATATAATTTTTTTAAATTTGTAAGTTCCTTGCTTGTTATCAAGGCGGCATTTTTTTACAGTTATAATTAACAGCAAAGGTGTGCAAAAAAAGTGGAAAATATCACATTGCCTGGTTTTTTCGTGTTCGATAAGTTTTTGCTTAAAATGACCTGTAAGCAATTTAAAGTATTTTATTTGCTTCATAGGATTCCAGTCCGTGCGAATCACCCGATTTTTTTTGCATACATCTATTTGTATGAAAACAATTTTATACTATTATGGTATTTTTTGAAAAGTATCTTTTTTAAAGTTTTTAAGGTGGATGCATTGTTTGTTCTGAAATCACAAAAATAGCTACAGACGCGTATAGCGTATTTACAAAGCCTTTTCTAAGTCAGTGATAGTGACAACTATTATATTAGATCAGCTTTTGTTTGAGCAAAATCATTTATAAAGCCTACATCATTTCTGTCCGTATACTTTCTTTTATTATATTTTATGAAGATACATTATGATAGCAAAGGCTATTCTATAGGTTAGGTTAGGTTTGCCAAGACAAAATTGACAAGTAAGACCACCATTCGAAGCGTCGCTTAAAATAGCTTTTGCCGTGTTTGGTGAACAGATCTGAATAGCCAGGCACTTCCCCACCTTACTCTTCACCACGTTCTTCCCTTCCCCACGGCCTTCAGCCTCACAACATGCCCCAATTGGGGATGCCATAGTCTCACTGGCTCCAGACAGTTCGGATTCTTGTGCGTTATCACATAAAAAAATAAGAAATCTGTAATAGTCGCCACCGTGACTGAAGTAGTGAAGGTTTTACGAACGATTTTGCACAAACAAAAAATTATTTATTTATTAAAGCTTTGTAAATTCGCGCGGGGGCACACGAAAAAAAACTGAGTATTGCTGATTTATTAAAATCCGGTTAAAAATTATCCGGGATTGCAGACTGCTTCCTGATAAACTTTTAGTACATTTCTAATACATCGGAACACGTTTTCATCCACCTGCGTTCGCCCTGATAATATATAATGACGAAATGCGAAAATATAATGGTTTTTATGAACACGTGTACATTCCTTTTTTACTAAAAGTTTAACAGGGAACTTATCGATTCATTCGTTAAGGGCCTGGCAGTTCCTTTTTTAAACGGATCACCAATAATTTCAACAGATTCTTAATAAATTAGTAACATATTGTAAGTTTTCTCCTTGCAAAGATGAGAATCGGCCTTTGGTTTCTTTCGCTATCGACTACCGACAATGCGGCGCTTGCGGTAGGATTCATTTTTGCCCATTACCATTAGAGCGGTGTAGTTCCCAATAAAAAACTCAGATGGCATTTTTTGACACACAAAAAGAGCCTTAGAGTTTGTTGAATAGATTATCAACCTTAACCCAAAATAAACAAACAACACTGATTTCAGATAGATTCACTGATAGAAGCTTTGTTCTGTTATGTTCGTTTGTCTGTATTCTGTATGCCAATAAATTGTATGGGGATATTTTTGACGGGTCTTTTGTTCGCACCAAGGTCGGGTCAAGATCTCCATAGTTCGCGCATTCTGATTGACCTTTCTCCGCCTTTGTTGATATCGGTTAACCCTTCAGTACATTCATGACATTTTTTCAGTTTGCAATGTTTTCTGTCTATTTCAAATGCGCTATATTCATCTTATTTTTTAAATTTCCGTAAAAACAAATACTCTTCAATAAAGTAGATAAAATTATCTTTCCGTGGTATGCATTAATAAACATGACTATTACAAAATAATAAAATTTTAATATCAAACGTTAAAAACGCTGTCAAAAACGCTAACCACATTTTACTTAATTTTTTGCTCCAATCATAAAAAAACTTAAGATAACTTGGGATTGTTTGGGGAATCAATAAGAAAACTGTACCTTCACTTTTATCTCGTTCATATAATAAAAAAATAAGAAATAAGTTAAACCGATTGTTACGATAGCGGCGCCAAAAATGAATTATTCATTTTGGATTTTTTTAGGATTTTATTAAATAAAGAATTATTATTTCTCTTTTTAACGTCAAAAAAATACGTATTCCCGCGTGTTATAAAAAAAGGTACAAAATACTTTTATTAAATATGGACGCCCGGTCATATATGACCCTAAAACGCTGGAGGGGTTAAAGATCAGAGGTACCTACCCAAACCTTAATACGTTTGGTATTTCATTGAAAGTGGCCTCACTTTGAACGATGTTGAATTATCAATGTTTTGTTATTCAATTACGTATTTCCATTGGTATTGGCAGTGCTTTATTTATCAACATTTTAATATTTGCTTTCAAATATGTATTAACAAAATAATGTGTCGGAAATGACCGGTTAATGGCTGAGTTTGCTAATGCGTTGGGTTCCCGCCCAGGCGTTGATTTCAATTCCTCGGCTGGCAAGTCTTCCATCACGACACAAGCAATATTTTCCGCTTAGTTTGATGGTAGTAGGAGATCTTTAAATATTGTTTTAACCTTAGAATGTTCTACTTCACGCTCTATTTAATTTAACATACCAATTCTATGTGATTTACACTAGGTCCTTACAAATGAACGAGTTTTAATTTTATTATATAATCAGTAGTGTAAAATTTAAAATACGTTTATTAGGAAGGGAGTTATTATTTATTTACCTTTCTACAAATCACCGTGATTTTAAAAAAACTTTCAATGCGTCAATAAATTAACATTAACACAAATTTTTACAAAAAACCAAGACGAAGTAACGTCCCAAACATACTGATTTCAGTTATCAGTGCGTGTTTATTTGTCCCGTGAAATCTGGCTTAATAAACTCAAAAATTGGTTTGAATTTACGTGTCATTTTCAAAATTGGGGCGATGAATTAGGTACCTACCTTTAATATGATCTTTGAACAAAAATATATTGTAATTGTCTTTTTTAAATATAGTGTATCTATTTATTTTTATGACCAAATATTTCCGAATCACAGTTATTTTTAATTTTATTTGAGACACAGACAGGACATTTAATGTACATTCTTGTGGGTAGTATAAAATAAATTCAAATAAAAATATAAATGTCCTTAGACTAATGTGTCTGCAGCAATCACATTTGCACATTCACAGAAGCAAACACGACAAAATCAGTATTTTTTATACAAAGCTTAAAATTACCAAAAATTAAAAGACAATAATTTTTTAAATATGTTTAAATTAGGTATATAATAGAAAATATCGTTGGCTAGGGAATCAAACCGGGTGTCCGGGGTGTTCAAACTTCGGAGGGTGATTTTGAATGATAGCGCAAGTAAAAAAGATGGATAACTTTCTTCAAAATTTCAACTTTTTAAGGTAGTTTTTCGATACCAAAGTTCAATTGTTTGTATGGAAAAGATAATATTCTTTTATGGAAAAATATTTAAAAAAACAACGGAATTTTGAAATAGTTTATTTTTTATTTTTTTACTTCTACCATAATAATAATAATAACCTAGCATTTATATAGCGCAGTTTAGTGTCATTTCACTTCAAGTGCACACCATTGTGTAAAATCACATCTCGAAGTTTGTGCCATTTATCCCCGGACACCTGTATAGATTAGCCGAGCGTTGGGCATGTTTACCTGTATCTACGCCGTGGTTTTATATCATGTTTTTCATTCTGACCTTACGCACCGCGTAATATATACACAGCGTTTATAAGTAAGGGGTATGTTCATTTTATGTTTGTGTCCAACGTATACCGTGTTCAATGTTATCGCGTTATTTATGCCTCCGCGTTAACAGCGTACCATAAAGTCCCGGATTTATCCGTCAACTTTAATTTTATGGACTCTTTTAATGGGCACCGTGAGCTCTTCGTCTAAAGGGATAAAAATAAGCATTATTGTTATATCAAGACAATCACCGTGGTGATAATAATAAGAAAGTTACGTGACGATTTTTTACACCCCATTTTCGTGAATTTTTACCTCAAGGACGCTTTACAAATCTAGAAAGAATATCTGTATGAAATAAACCGTAATTGATGCAAGATCATAATATACCAATGCCCATTTGCTATGAAAAGGAATTCCAAGATGTGGGGAGGTTAGTGCAATCCCACACGTCCCATATATAGATATATACACATTGATTGTACAATAGATATCAGAGGGCCCTGAAGAAAATAATTCCCCTCAGGGCCTATGTCATCTTTGGGGATGCTGTGTGGGGGGTCTTTTTAGGAAAAGAAGGGGAGGAAGTTCTGGGAAGGAAAAAAGTATGAGCGTTGGGTAAGAATCTGAGGGTCAGTGTGTCTAGGAGTGACGGATGTATGAATCCATCCCCCCTACTGCGGTCTGAGAATCATAAGTTTCCCCCAACCAGTCTCTCCCGCTCCGGTCTATCACGCAGTTGGTGGGCAGACGCATCTATTGCCAAGACCCGGACAAACCTCACCCCACGAACCTGGACACCCTTGCTAAGTCACCAAACGTATCAAACCACTTGGAGTTATCTGTGGCAGAGGTGTTGGTTATCCAATAAATGGTTCCCGGGGCGGAGGTACCGTACACACCTACCAAATTGATTCAATATTGCGCAATTACCATATCTACATTGTTAAGGCCCCGTAGTAGGCATTCAAAAATGGTTTGAAAGGGAGATATTTAAATACGAACGTTTGAAATAGAGCAAAAATCTCTCTATAAATGTTTTAGTTGTATTTAAAGATACATTGTGACTTTTTTCATGCCTAAAACATATAACAAAACATGTTTTTAATAATTTTCGGAGCTTACTTTGCGATTCTGTTCCATCGAAGAGATTTCATATAATGAACGTTTTAGCATAGCACATGTATAGATATTATCTTCAAAAATAACATATATTTTATTTGGAACTTTAAAACTTAAAAACTTAAAAGTTAAACGAGAAACTTGTTATGAATCGGTAGAAATTGGGTACGCGGGACTTAAGCATGATATGAAAGTGAATCTATAATTACAACGGTTATGCCATCTATGAAAATTAATTGTAATTTTGTAGCGTTATCATAATTTGTCATTATCATCTTTTGTCTGAACATTTCCTTCTTCCCTAGGGCCTCAATAGTTTATAATTTATCGTAATGTCTGCGATAAATAATAAAGTAATTGCGCTCAAATAATGACTATTATTTATTTCATTTATTATAACAATTCTCAAGGCCGTCCCATGATACAGATTGTTAACTAGTTATGGTAATTACCAAATAAAAACACTCGGTTAACGTTGCGAACGGAAATTTCACTTCCTCTTCGCGGTTTGACAATCTTTAAATTAATAATCAGGCTACATACAAAAGCCATATTATCATCATCACCAGATAAAATTTTGCATTCTGCGAACGGAAAATAAGTTTGCAAGTCAACAACATCAAGTACAGTGGTACCTCGACATACGAGTTTAATTCGTTCCGCAACCTTGCTCGTATCTTGAATTACTCGTATATCGATGCAGATTTCCCCATACAAAACAATTAGACTACCATTAATCCGTTTCAACCCCCAAAATGTCACCCCAGTTATTTTTGTTACGTGGTTTTGAATAATAAAAACGTATTTATAAATGACAAATATTTATTGTACAAAAACAAAAAAGAGAATGTAAATAAATAAATTAGATATCCTTACTGGTCTTTGCCTTTTTCGCTACATTTTTCTCGCTTTCACCTGTAGGCCGTTTAGAAAAAAACATGTCCAAGGAGGTTTGTTTCTTCCTCCCTCTCAGAATGTTTCGTTGTATTTGAATTTCGATTTTGTTTTCGTGAATGCAAATCTTGGAAGTGGATATCAAACAACTTCCCGGGATCCAATCGAGCTGAAACTCGGCATATAAACTCGTTGTTGATGACAATGAATTCTGTCAACTTTTGGTGGCAATCACGCATATCATCGATGACATTATCAAAAGTTCCCACAAAAAAACTCAGCACATAAACACGCTTCAAGGTTCACAGAAAACTTATTAATCCCAAAAGCAAACAAAACTATATTTCAAAAAGGACCACACTACATGGCCATTAAAGTATATAACAACCTTCCACGTAGCATCAAACAAATAACCGACATACTTAAATTTAAATCATCACTAAAAACATTTATTCTAAACAAATGAATACCTCGCATAAATTAAATACCTCTGTTTTTTTTTTGTTTTTTTTATTTACATACATTTGTTAACATGTAATTGTTGGGTTATGTAATATAATGTGTATTTGTTGGGTTAGCTGGAAGAAATAGGATGTAACCTATAAGCTATACCCTTTGTACTCTGTATTTTTGTGCAGTAAACATTTTTTTGAATTTTGAATTTTGAATTACAATTGTCGGTCCTACCCATTCTGGATTTGGCTTCGTTGTTAGCGCGGTTGACTACAGTCCCTGGGGAGGAAGGTTCAATCCTCAGTCAAACCTAAAAAAATATCTTTACCATTAGATACATAATTTGACTTACGTGCAAAACATAGGGCTTTATAATTGAATTAAGGTAAATATTATCGGTCTAGCTATAAAAATTAATTTGTATATTGATATTGGGTACCTGCGTACATTTTATAGTATGGCAGTTTTATAAGCTATTTCACAAAGTTTATCATACCCAGCCCTTGACGTGTTTATGTCCAAAAATCACAACCGTAACTCACGTCGTAAAGGCGACACCTTTGTATCGTTTAGTACCGACGTAAGTACACACCGGTTAACGTCTCTAGTACCTACTTACTAATTTAATGACTAACGTTAAAGTCGTGGCACGTGACGCACCTGCACTCGTGTACCTGTTCCGCTGAAGGTTTGGAAGTTGTGAAGAATCAATTTTGACAATTTCCTTTGCATATCTTTTAAGGCGAAGCTTAATGCCAAATCACTATTTTGATTTATCTTTATAACGAATTTGTGTACGTTATGAAAACCAAAAAATATGCTTTAGTTAAATTGAAGGTTTTCCTATCGCTTCGCTTGAGTAGAATACAAATAAAAAAATAAAAATTACTCAATAAAAAATATAAATGCAAACTATAAATAAACTATAAATACAAAAAAATATAAATACTACAAAAAATACTTTTTCAATAGAAATGTATGAACGCATAAAGGAAACAACTTTAAAGAATGCAGTTTTATAGCTAAAATTATGTGTGACAGTTTCACTTTTTTGCTTTCTTATAAAATTATTTACAAAATAAGTAAAAACCAGTTTTTTTGCTGAAAATCGAACGCTTCTAGACTCCGTTTGTCAAGCAATTTTAATGCCTATTACCTACGGTTTAAGGTACACCAAGAATATACAACTTTCTGGCTTCTAGCTTCCTCTTAAGATTCAAGCCAGTTCCATTACAAAGATACTCACAAACCTACATTATTCAATAAACCTCCGGTTTCAACAAAAAACTTAGGACGGGTTGTTTCACAGAATTTGAACAATTCATCAAATTTAAAAAAAATAAAATAAACATCAAATTTAAAAAAATTAAATAAACATATTTATGAAACCACAAATGTAAAACAGAGTCACAGAACTGCTTTTTGAAAAGCTTTTTTAAACTATCTGTACCCTGTCACACGTTGCTGTGGCTCATCTGTCTGTACAGATAGACAAACAATAGCGCGTGTTGTGATTACGTCCAACAGATGGCACTGTTTTTTCAAAAAGCATGTTTTTACCTTTCACAGGTGACATCTATATAATATAAAAACATACGAGTATTCGAATTCAATGTTGTATCAAAAATTCAAGGCAATCGGAGATTTAAGATTTTATACAAACGAACATTTAATTTTTATTTATGTAACCAAGTGCAAATTAGTTTATATTCAGAAAACATAACTATCTAAATAAATCTTTTTGATGATAATTAAGCTTCAACCTGTACATTTTAATTTTTGCCCTATTTTAGGTAGTCTAATCGATTTCCACCACATAGTTCGAGTTGGGTTCCTTTGAAGGACTTATGGAACTAATTAACACGTGTCCTTACATTTTCGCGCCCTTACAATGGCGAGAAAATCAAGCAAACCCTTTTAAAATTTAATGTGAACTCTCCCACTCTATTTTCAATTTCAATGTCACGCTTTGTCATTGTCCTTTGTCTAGCTCCTCAGAAGTCAGCGATATTCTCTCAGAAGGTCGTAGCATTTCTGCTTTGCAATATAATCTAAATAAATGGAATATTTCTGAACGTGTGTTCATGTTTTTGAAATGTGATACGCTTTGAATTTTATTATTGTATATAAACGTTACAATTTTGAATGCAAACATAAAAAATGCCTCATTTTACGTTTTTTGTAACAAAAATTACTGATAGTCAAAATATATTTAAAAAAAAAACACTTATATTTTTAGACAAATATTTATTTATTTTTTTATTTTATTTGGTACAATATTTTTTACATTTTAAGTTTTCCAGTAATGTAGGCCTCACTGGGTGGCTTGCCCGTGCTGAGGCCTTCATTTTATAATATGAAAATATAATCTACATAATACATTTAAAGAGAAAATAATACATTTAAAATTAAAAATACATAATAATATATTTAAAATTAAAAAATAATATGATTTAAGATTTTCACGGCCAAAAGTATTTTTGTTATTTGTTTTTGGGGTATTATGCCGTGTTGCGCCATTGCTACTGACACTGCAATGCCGTCCGAAACGTTGGCTAAAGAAGGAGTTAGCGCAACACGGCATAATACCCCAAAAACAAATAACAAAAATAAAAAATAATACATTGAAAATAATCTTGTGTGTTTGAGAGTGATGTGTGTTTATATTGGTTTTGTGTGTTACGTGTAGGTTTTGTTTTTATTTTATGCTATGACATTTTGGTAATATTGTCTTTTTTGTTCTTTAATCCATTTTGTGTGTGAATTTATTTTTATTTTCCTCAATTTTAATTTCAAATTTTACACTGTTGAAAGCTTTTATAGCATGGTATTGGTAGTCTCTCTTTGTCCAAAGCTTGAATTTACTGTCGGAGTTTTTTATGTTTTCTTTGTACGCTAGTCTAACTGGTCTGTTAGTGTTTTTATATATACCAAACGTTAATGTCACCTCACTTTGTCCTAAAATAATTCATTAAAAATTCATGAAGTCTCGTGTAAGTTTTTTTCAAATTGCGGTCGGGACCCTTGGTTTCATAAAGGTGCACATTTCAATTCTTCTCTGGTTAACTTCTATATTTTTATATAAAGCGTGGTATTTTCTCTTTCTAACACCGTTTAGATCATATTTACACTACAACACCAAGGGAGACAACGATTTATGAGAGACCATATGAGTTATTTACAAAAGCTGATATCCAATTTTGAACAACTTTAAAGCTATTTATTTTCTTTCCCGTAATGTGTTTGTTATCTGTTATACATTTACGAATATGCAATGCAATACCGCTTCTGGCAATATGTGCATTCGCGGAATTGTCTTCATTACTTTATCTTAAAATTATTCCGGGAAGCTGCATTATCGAAACTGATAAAATAATTAATTATAAACTTCTCGGAATCAAGTCTAAAAAAGAATACATTAGTAAAATTCTTTCATGTATTGTAAATTCGATGTATTTAAGGCGAAGCTTAATGCTAAATCACTATTTTGATTAATTTTTATAACGAATTGGCTTACATTATGAATACATAATTATAGCTATATTTATCCGTGAGAGTTTCACTTGATTAACTTTTTTGCTTTCTTATAAAATTAATTACAAAATAAATAAAAACTAGTGTTGTGCTTGAAATCGAACGTTTGACGAACGTCTCCGTTTGTAAAGCGATTTTAATGCCTATTACCTACAATATAAGGTACACAAAGAATATTCACATTTTTGGTATGTAGCTTCCTCTTAACATAGTTGGTAGCTTCTCACTTCTTAACCATAGCTGTAGCTTCCTCTTAATGGGTTCCTCAACTTATAACCTAAGAACTAGGGCGGCGATTGCATTGCAGCTAGCTAAATAGATTCCTGAAGTCCTGGGAAGACCCTAAACGCATGGAGCACGCCTAATTACGGAGGCAATTGAAAAATATATAATATTTAGAGCCGACAGGGCTGATCTTAATAGCTCTTGGCATCCGGTAATTGACGGCTTCATCAAAACTAAACGATACTTACTATTCATATACTCATATACCAGTCCTAAGAGGATTGACGCGTGCGACACCGTATCCCTAGTACATATATAAACACACAATCTTCACATCTGCCGTGATGTGATGATGGACAGTGAAAGGCTGTCCGAAACGCTACGAAGGAATAATATTATATTCGTTGCTATGCAAGGCGCACTAAGAATATACTCATTACACATGGCTTGTGTATTCTTCTTGATTGAGCCCTGAATGCTGTAATTGCTACTAAAAAGTGGTTGCAAAAAAAGTCTGGCAGTGCGCATTGGGTTTCTGATACCAACCCTGATTTATGGCAGCGAGTGTAAAAGTCCCAACCATCTTCGTAAATTGGGGTATGTTTTGTGGCGAACCGTATTTGGGAGGGGCGGAGGAAGGTGGGGAATTACCTAACTATTCAAATCTGGTAACCAAACACGGCTAAAGCCATTTCAAGCAACATTTGATTTCTGAACGCTTCTTACTCCAGGACCATATTGAGAGTATCATATAACATGTCCCAAATATACTACATTTATAATTTTACATGAATAAGTTGTGGCTTTGCCGATCATTTAGTCATTTATAATATGTGAGATAAAAAAAACATTTGGTGTTCTTTGGTGTCCTTTTTTATTTAAATGGTTTTCGGAACCTAAACAATTCTTTTGTTTACAACCTTTTGTATAGAATGTCGTCCATATTGGTTATTTCCTATCGGTGCTGTGTCGGAACCTTCGGCCCTCCAGTCTTGTTATCTAAAGTTATGCATCCTGGTGCCAGGGGCGCATGAAGTGGAGAGGAAACGTGTCTGGAATCGGTCTGTGGCGGAAATGCGGTGTCTTTGACGAATGCGCCTAAAGACGGTGGACGGTGTTGTATGGCTGAATTGGATACCTTGTTTGTAGAACATACGATAATGGAGGGCTACATCAAAGAAACTATTACAATGTGGAGCTTTGGTTTCTTAAGTCAACTTCTTATTTTATTTTTTGTGTTTTTGTTAAAATTGTATGCCTCGAGGAAGCTCCCCTTGTATTTCCCAGTACAGTTACAAAACCTTCATCTTATTATTTATTTATTGGACAATTTGTATAGCGCCGCTTTTGTGAGATATCACCTAAGGGGCGCTTTACAGTTGATGCAGATGCTATTTATTTATATATATATTCGGCGCCCTTGAGGTGATTTTTCACAAAAACGGCGCTCTACAAATTATCCAATTATTATTATTATTATATTGGCACTATAGCAAATAATATAATACAAGGAAAGAGATAGGCAAAGTGTATTGATACCTGTCGTACAAACAAAAAGCAACTAATAAAGTAACGTATGTTGAAAACACCAACCCGTTATAAACAAAGTTTCTTTCTTGTAATACTTTTTCTTCTTTATGTGCCGTATCAGGTCCCCCCGACGTTGGCGATCACTCTAGAAAATGTCTCTTTGTCTTACGCTGCCCGGAATAGCTCCTCCACACTACTAATGCCGGTCCACTCTCGTATATTTCGCAGCCAAGACATTTGTCTCCTACCAGGCCAATAATAATAATAATAATCCCTCTTGTAATACATATTTTTTAAATGTCTTTTAAAACTTGGTTTGACTGAGGATTGAACATTCCCCGGGACCGGAGTCAACCGCGCTACCGATCTTGGCAGATGCCAAGCAGGTGAACCGACATTTATTTCGTATATTAACTGCTGTAATGTCATCTAATATCAGACAAATGCGTATATGTTCACGTGTATTTGCTTAATTGCTATCAAACGTTGATAGAATGCGTTGTCATCGACAACTAGTCTATCTGATCAGTTTCTGCTCGATTTAGTTTGGTGATTTAGCCGGGGTGCCCAGATTCATCGGTGAGGTGTGTTGTGGATGTCAGGTGTGTTCCCACCAGCCTTGGCATGCCAGATCGGGAGAGGCTGGTTGGGGCAGAACCTTTGAACTCTCCAACTGGTCCAACATCGTCTTGCGCCGCAGTGGGAGAGATATATTCATGGTGACCGGATAAATCATCAAAATGATAATTCATCACATCTTTAAAAAGTTATATAAAGTCATGGAAAGTGATAAAACAAAAACTTTATTAACTGGGTTAAGTAGGTTAGGTTAGGTTTAAATTTTATTTTTTATTTTTTTTCATCGTTTCTAATGACTTTATATCACTTTTTAAAGGTGTGTTGAATTGTCACTGTGTTGAGTTATCATGGAACCATGTTCATATTTCCGTCACTCCTGGACACACTCATTCCTAGATTCCTACCCAACCAACTTCCTCTCCTTCCTTTCCTTGAAAAATAACTTCCACACAGCATCCCAAGGGATGACATATGTCCTTAGGAAAGTTATTTTAATCAGGACCTCTTGTGTGGGGTTAATATAAAAAAAACCACTAACACAAAAGTAACGATTCAAATATGTGTATTTAAAAATGCCTTCAATATTACATAATCCCCTGATGTTACATAACACACTATAATATAACTTTTAGCGGTTGATTCTTAACATTATTTTGTTTCTGCGCAAAATATGTGAAATTGCTACAATAAACTGTTTCAACTCTACAATCGATTACTGAGTAATGTTTTTTGAAAAGGAACGCCCCTCTTTCTGCCAGTCTGCTACACAATTTGCTGTAAACTAAATTGACGTTAAGAAAATAAGTTATGAATAATTTTCAAACCGCATCATAAATTTTCGTCGTAAAACAACAACGTGATATTTATAATCTTTTAACGCTGTCTAGTAAATTTGTATGAGCCAGTAAATTTATGGCCACTTTTGACTTGACAATGCCTTCTTCAGCAATTCATTAGTCACCTTATTACTTCATTGTTTCGGTCGATCTTTAATATTGTGATGATAAAACTATTTTTTTTATTATTTTAGACGGTACCCCTTTTTGGAATAATATTGTACTACGATGTGAAGTTATACAGGTGTCCAGTGGTAAAGTGCGTTAAAATGTCAAAAAATATCACCTATGATAGGTAAAAAAAAGATTTTTAAAAACAGCGCCATCTATTGGACGTAAAATCAACAGGCGCTATTGTTTCTCTTTCTGCACAGATACACTGAGGCACTGCAACTTGTGGTGGGGTACAGCTAGTTTAAAATAAGTAAATTCTTTCTTCTCTTCAAAAAAGAATTTTATGTATTTACTAATTTCCATGTTTACATTAGAATATGATTTATTCATTTTTATTTATTCATTTTTGGGAAATCGACAGTTTACATTTAATATCAAAGGCAAGGAACAAAGGCAAGGAACAAAGGCAAGGGTATCAAAGGCAAGGAACTTCAACTATTTAAAAGTTATATGAGTAACAGAACTCAACAAGTCAAAATTAACAACCATACTAGTAAACCACTGCCGATTACATATGGAGTTCCACAAGGAAGCATACTAGGGCCCGTTCTTTTTACTATTTACATAAATGAACTTTGCAGCATGAAAATAGACAATAGTTAGCTATGCTGATGACACAGTTTTACTTTTCAAATCTAAGGATTGGAATAATGTATATAACATAGCGAATTTGGGAATCTCGCAAGTGAAAACATGGCTAGACTCAAACATACTTACACTTAACATATCAAAGACAAAATTCACAACATACAGTATAAATAGCACGGGACAGCCAAAAAACAATACAAACACCATAAAAATACACGAATGTTTAAACACCAACATCTGCGATTGCCCTCCTCTAGAAAAAACAGAACAAATAAAGTATCTAGGAATCGTAATTGACCATAACCTTAGATGGATACCTCACATCAAACATATCACAAATAAACTTCTCAAAACAATCCACATTTTCCTTAACATAAGAAACATATATAAAATAAAACAATTGAAAACAATATATTTTGCACTCTGCCAATCAATAATAGAATATGGAATTATTGCTTGGGGAGGAGCAACAAACTCGGCTATCAATTACATAGAAACCGCACAGAAAACGATCTTAAAGGTAATACTAAAAAAACATAGACTGACCGATCCAGACCAAATATTTAACAGCTGTGACGTACTAGATATACGCCAATTATACGTTAAAACACTACTAAACTACATTTTTAACAAAAAAAATAAATTTCAACATACACAAAATAACACTAACAGACCAGTTAGACAAGCGTACAAAGAAAACATTAAAACTCCAACAGTAAATTCAACATTTGGACAAAGACACTACCAATACCATGCTATAAAAGCTTTCAACAGTCTAAAAATTGAAATTAAAATTGAGGAAAATAAAAATAAATTCACACACAAAATTACAAAATGGATTAAACAACAAAAAAGACAATATTACCAAAATGTCATAGCATAAAATAAAAATAAAACCTACACGTAACACACAAACCAACATAAACACACATCACTCACAAACACACAAGATTATTTTCATTGTATTATTTTTTTAATTTTAAATGTATTATTATGTATTTTTATTTTTAATTTTAAATTTATTATTTTCTTTTCAAATTTACTATCTTCTCTTTAAATGTAATATGTAGATAAGATTTTCATATTATAAAATGAAGGCCTCAGCACGGGCAAGCCACCCAGTGAGGCCTACATTACTGGAAAACATAAATTGTAACAAAATAATGTACCAAATAAAAAAAATAAAAAAATAAAAAAAATCAGTTTGTACATAGGTGTTATTTAGTAAAATAAAACCAATTATGGATTTCCTCCTTGTGATTTTAACTGAGACAGCATAATTTAAATTTGTGAGAAAGGAATATTAATTAAAAAAATTGTACAAAAAAAGATTATATGAAACGAAAAATTTACAAAATAATACTTTTATAGCCATGGAGAGAGGTTGTAGATATAAATCAAATCATAATAGAGATATAAACAACATAAACAATAGAGACATAAACATTATTCACAAACCATTAGAGAAATATTCTTTTATGGACCTCTTGTATTTGGTAAGTTCGCAACTGAAAATATCAACCTTAGATAATACGCTATTGTAATTATTGTATAGTCTGTTCAGGCAAGAATTCTGCTTAGAGTTCGTTTTACTTTGATCAACCCTGAACAGGACACAAGAGCGTGTTGAACGCGCAGGTACATTGAATGGAATCTTGTTTAGCAACTCTGGGCATTGAATATTATTGTAAACTACTTTATACAGGAATAGTGCATCTTTATGATGCCTCCGTACACTCAGTGAATCAATTTTAAAGTATGAAGCTGCCTCTGCATAATTACTAAATCTTACAAATGACTTGTAACAAAGATATTTTAGGAATTTGTTTTGAATTGCTTCGTTTTTGTTTATGTATTAAAATATTATTTTAATTGAGTCGTTAATTAGGAATGTATGCATATGATAATGCGCATTATTTAATTATAATTTTCTTTTGTTACAGGTTAATAATACATCTCTCCACAATTACAATTGTTATCAACGTGACACATGTCGACATATCCAAGAATATTGATATTCCATCAAATGTTCACACATGTGACACAGCCTTCAGGTATTTAATCTAACGTTCAGCACTTGATAAATTTGCATTGTCTTTTTGCAGTTTCAACCGCTTTACATGTTCAGTTTTTAATGAAGTCACTATTTATTTGTTGTGTATCTGCTACTTAGTCTGGGTCATTAGAGACCTCTTATGAAGTGATCAATTACAAAGGAGAACTAGTAACAAAAAAAAAACCATTCATAAATCTTAACTTTTCAATATTTTATAATAATCCGTATTCTAAAACTTCCGGTAATTGTTTGGTTTCAGTTCCCTCCTTATTGTACCTTTTTAAAATGTCTGCTCAGAAGATTCTCATTTCTGAGCACAAACTACCTCCTGTTTTATATTATGTTTTAATTTTAATGTTCTTGTTTTGTCCTATTCTGCTGTTATTGTTATTCTAAGTTTTGTCATCACTTTGTATAAACAGTGTATTTAGTGTTACAATATTAGATATGTATTAGGAAAGGAACACTGTAGGAATAATTTTAAGAACATGACCACTAATATTAAATTACCGTTTTTAAGTTTGTTATAGTAAAGCGCACTTGAAGTGAAATGACACTAAACTGCGCTATATAAACGCCATGTTATTATTATAATGTATCATATTATAATATAAAGATAAAAGCATGGACACATAACATGTAAAGTTGCTCCTTGATTCTTGTGGATTTTGTAAGGTGAAGTATTTTTACATTTATAACTTATTAATTACCTTCCCCCGCTACTTATTGTTATAGTTTAGTCTTTGCTGATATATGATGCTACGTATACATACGCGAGCCGAACTGCTGAACTGAACCTCAACTTATGGGAAAGGAACCAAGTAATCGCAAATGGCGCGAAACGCCGCTTGCAGTTGCTTCGTTCCTTTTCCGTGATTCGTGGCTCTGTTCGCAAATGTATACGTACCATTACGTCTTTTCATATTCAGTGCACTTTGGATTCAGATGACGGAGCTATTGGTTTTTAAAAATGTTGATATATTTATTACTGGCCCGGGTACACGCAGTTTTTCGAAATCAGTCAATAATAATTTTTCTCTTATTTTGAACGTCAAATGTGCAAAATTTCATTAAGAATTGTCAATTTTCTGCTTTAAGTGATGAGTATGATTTTTCGAAATCACATGTAAAATGTCACCTTCCTCTTGTTTTGAAGAACAATTGTGCATTATTTCATCAATCTCGAAATAAATCTTTATCAAAATCGAATCGTCGCCGCCCGCTACAGACCTGGGCAAAAATGAATGAAAGAATTATATGAATACATTCAATCTTATAACATGCTAGATTTGATTCTCAATTTCAAATCGAATTGTTTCTTCATTCCTTACCTTTGGCCTTGTATCCTACGATTTTTAACGTCACCATAAATCTTTCATTTCTATTTTACAGTTAAATTATTTCAATGATTATTAAGATTAGAATGATGTGTACTGTAAACGATTTAAATATTACAATGTTTCTTAGGTATTTAAATATTATAAAATACCCGGGCGACTAACCGCCGCCAACTAGTTTCGAATTCCGACCACTTCTTTTTTTGTGAATAAGAGGAACGAATAAAACGAATCAATTCATTGGCCAGGGGAATCAGACTGAATCGATTCTCTACTGTGAATAAATCTGCCCGTGTCCAGTACACACACTATTCTTTGAATAAAGTAGATTAAAATAATGAATTTTGTTAAAATTTAATTAAAACAAAGTATGTACTTTCGGTTCTAAAGTAGCTTCTAATCCTAGGTTCCAAGTTTATTTTAAATATTGATTGGCAGTTTTAACATTTAATCATTTAAATCCAAGTTACCTTCAGGGTATTGTGAAATCTACTGTACGTGGAGAATCATTGCTGCTTAAATACTAGGCCATGTGCTCCGTACCTACACCTATCTTTCCCTTACCTTGGTGGCAAACGGATCCGCGCTTGTGCCAAGGTCGCATCGTCACCACTGACGTCAGCATTCCGCTCTTTGTGTACGAGAGGCATCCGTAAAAGTTCAATTTTATTTTGCTCTGACGCTTCTCGTTTTGCGGAGAGAGGTAAAAACATACCACTGATAACTCCGTTTTAACCCCTTTTTGTGGTTGCTGTGTCATTATCTCTCACTGATACCCTAATATCATGGAATAAAAAAAATTAGAAGGTCCATCAGGGCTTCGTCTCACTTATACCAAAACCTCCTAGATCACAAGGCCAGGACACTGAATCAAATCAGCCTCCTAACTTGTATGAGTTCCTCTAAAAAAATGTATTTTTTATTTATTTATTTAAATTAACTAAAACATTAAGATGTTTTAATAAATAAGAATAAACTGAAAAAAATAATTAAAACATTTTTTTAATAAAAATCTCATACAAGTTAGGAGGCTTCTTTGAATGAGTATCCCGGCCTTGTGATCTAGGAGGTTTTGCTTACACTCGTCTGACATCGTAGATCTCCATCCCGGAGATTTGACTTGACAGCCTCCGTGGTCGAGGGTAAGGCTGTCGACTAGCAAGCTGAAAGTTGCGGGTTCTAATCCCGGCGTGAGCAAGTAAATTTTATTTGTGTTTTTTTCGCAATTTACTCATTTAAAATAATGTGTATTGTATTTTTGCGGCACGATCTAGAATAGAGTAGAAAATACTCTCAGCATCGCCCTGGTGTAAGACCACCATTCAGAATTGAAACGTTTTTTGAAATGACTTTGGCCGTGTTTGGTGACCAGATCTGAATATCCATATTCACTTCCTCGCCTTCCTCTTTCTCATTTCCGCTCCTTTCCCACCACCTTAAGCCTCACAATATACCCTAATTAGGATGGGGTATATTGTCTCACTGGCTGCAGACGGTTGGGAGCAGTTGGGACTCTTGTGCGGTTTCAACGTAAAACATAGACATCGCGATAGGAGAATTTTTTTATTAGATTTTAGACATTCGGATCATAGATTTTGTAATAATTTTAAGCAGTTGAACTGCAGTTGAGTTTGAGTATAGGGAGCCGTAAAAGAGAGAGAGGAACGGATATCTCAGTGACAGCACCATATCTACGTTACGTGCATCATACTGTACAAAGCTGAGTTTCATTATTTTACTTTTAGAATAGTGCAAGATGGAATATAAACACTTTTTATTCTGTGCTGCTTGCTTATACAGGCACTCTTGTGGCGCGCAATTACTTTGTGCTGGAACTTTTCAATTGCGAAGCTTTTGTCGTGACGTCTCTTTCGGTATTTATTTTGTTGAACTCTTTTTAAAAAATAATATGGATTGCTGACCAAAATTCCAAGGCACAAGTGGCTTAAATCTAATGGAATGAACTACAAACATAATTGAAACATATTGAAAAGGATTCATTTAAAAAAATTATAAAAATGAACGTATTTTTTTGTCCTTTTTTAAATTTCTTTATTTTCATTATATTATGTTTACCCTGACGAAGAAACTATTGGTTTCGAAACAAGTCGATCCTTTTGATTAAATAGTGGTGTATTCAAAGTATTACATTTTATATGATTAAAATTATGACCTTGCTCACAATTAACATTTATCAAAAAAAGGTAATTTTCTGTTAAATTTACACACTGGAATTATGTTGCTTCATCTCTTACAGGTGTGATTTTATGAGTCCCTGAGCACAAAACCACCTTTCGTGTTACGTGGAGATAGATTTCAAATGTTTCTAGGTAGGTACTTAAAATAGAATGGAGTTATCCGTATTCTACTCCTTCCTTACTCCACTTTACCTTATCTGCATACATTTTATAGATCTGTGTCCAAAACACTCCCAGTTTCCCTTCCAAAAAAACATCCTATACAAAGCTCTATCTTAATACATACTATGATCTCAAACAGAATTCATAACGAGCTGTAGAGTTCAAAAGGCTACTCTGTGATTATGTGATTATTGTTATTTTTTCCTCTCGCCAACGCAACATAAAAAAAAACAGCGCAAAAAATCGAGTAATTCAAGGATAATATCGAGTATATTTGAATTGCGCACTGTGCGTCGGCATGCTAAATTAGCTGCACAAAATCCGATTACGACTAATTTGGGTATACTATTTTTATTTTATAGTAACGGTAACACTGGCCGCTCGAATTAATCAATTTATTACCTAATAGAATCTCTTTCCAGCATGATTACTTATCTTTTTTTTCATCTCATTATTACATTCATCTTTTCTCTTTATAATTCATTATAATTTTTTTTAGCATTGTAATCCGAAAAAGGAGAACAAATACATTATTTAATTTAGATTTTATTTAGTAGATAATATGATACCCCTTTAGTTTTGGACAAAGGCGTTTTAATTAAGAATAAAACGTTCATTAAAGACTACATCTATTCCGAATATTTTTAATTTTTACCCACTTACTAATGGCCATGTTTTAGGTTCTGTGCAGCTGAGAAACATCCATTTACTCTACATTAAGGGTTGGTTACCAGTTGTGTAGGGTTTGAAACACCAAAATAAATAATTTGTATTGTTAACCTTTTATTCAAAATAAGTATAATGTATTTATTGGTCACCGTGAAACAGACAGTTGCCTAGTATGGCGATTCAATGAATCAATGCCTTGTAAAATGTCTCTAAAAAAACATGTCTTTTATAAATAAAATATAAAATAAAGAGTATAGGTATTTTCAAAAGTATTTTAAGGTATTTAGTATTACATTATAAAAGGGTATAAAATTAAACAACCTTTTGTTTTTTTTTAAGAAGCGTAGTGATTTTTACTAATTGTATACACTATTGAGATACATGCTTTAAGTTGTAACCACTCGAGCGATTGGTGTCATATATATATTGACCGGTCAGTGGTTGAGTTGGCATCGCGTTTGGGTCCCACCCGGGCGTAGTGTGTTCAATTCCTCGGCTGGCTAAGTCCTCCATCACAACACGAGCAATATTTTTCGCTTATTGTGGTGGTAGTAGGAGAGTTTCAAATTTTGTCAGGTTATTCGTAAGCCGGAAATGTTTGTCTTTCTTATTCATTTACCATAATTATTTTATTTATACTACTCCTCAAAATATTAATATGGAAACATACGAAACTGCTTGCTTGTAGGTTGTATAAATTTGGCACATAATGGCAATCGATCGCTCAAAACGTTTTTGCAAATTTGGTTTAGTATGCCAAAAATCGCTCAAGTGATTAAGTGGTGATTACTTGGAAAGAAGGGATAGAGGCATAAACTGTTTCTGTCAGCAAAATTGCTATGCCTAATTTTGCTTTAGTCTTCTGGTAACATGATAAAGTTTTCTTTTCTTATTAGGTTCTCCGATGAGTATGTTTTGTCTCCTAAATTCAATCCGCGACCCACCGTGCAGCGTTGTGTGAATTTCAGTCGAGTCATTGAAATAATTTCAATAGAATTAAAATTCTTCGTAATGTCGTGTGTAAATAAACAAAGCTGTCAAATGTTTGCATTGAATTTGGTCAAAATCAATGTCGTTCCTTTGTATTTATATGTGTTTTAGTCTTGACCCCCATATGAAGCTCGCATCTTAAATAAATATATAATATTATTAACACTTCAATTGATTCATTACCGCCTTGTTCACACTGTTGAAGTTGATTTTCCAATAGTCGAGCGCGTTCGGCATTACATCAATTAGGCAGTTGAATGGATTTGGCCTTTGGTGTCTCGTATCGCATCGCTCGATCAGAATTTGCCTTTATTGAATTATAACGTTATTGCATTACGCTTTACGCCTGATCATATTATGTTGGCGTATAAAGTAACCAATAGAAAAAGTAATTACATTAAGTAAAGCGCTGAATCATTTAACCACAAGGGTATGCAGAGAAAATGAAACTCCATACATTTGAACGTACTACAAAGATACCAACTATAATAATAATATTTGGCTAATTTATATAGCGCCATTTTCGTGAGAAATCACCTCAAGGGCGCTGTACAAATATATTTCTTAAATAGTTAATACTAGAACTAGTGACTTATCTCTAAGACTTAAATCTAGTGACTTACGACTAAGGTCTATAACTACTATCTTATTGACATATATACGAGTATTTACATATGTAGCAACTTACAACTAAAATTAACATTAACAATCCAATATTACTAACGCCAGAAGAAGAAGGAAGTTCTATTATATTAGGGTGTTTTTATTAGTTATTAGCTGGAAATATATATGTTAAATGAATTAAATTAATGAATAAAATCAATCGTCGATCTTGAACGCATTTAGATGATTCATCTGCCAACAATTAAACCGATTGACTTGTTATGTTCCCGCTGATATTGGAAGCTACAAACCAAAAATGTGTATATTCTTGGTATACCTTATACTGTGGGTAAGAGGCATTAAAATCGCTTGACAAACGGAGTCTAGAAACGTTCGATTTCAAGCACAAAACTGATTTTTATTTATTTTGTAAATAATTTTATAAGAAAGCAAACAACTTAATCAAGAGAAACTGTCACAGATAATCTTAGCTATAATACTGTATATTTTAAAAGTTGTTTCCTTTATGCGTTCATACATTTCGATTGAAAAAAAAAATTAGTAGTTTACATTTATATTTTTTATTGAGTAATTTATTTATTTTATTTGTATTCTACTCAAGCGAAACGATAGAAAAACCTTCAATTTATCTAAAGCATATTTTTTTGTATTCATAATGTACACCAATTCGTAATAAAGATTAATTAAAATAGTGATTTTGTGTAAGAGAGCTTTATTTTTCATTGTTTTATGTCTTAATTAAAATAATTCTGAAACTAATTAATTCATTCTAATATAATACAGTAGCCCTTCGGGATTCGTTGCAGAACTTTTCTAATTTCTGGCTGCGATCCAAAAACCTTGCTTTGCTGCAGCTTTCCCCAACTAACAAATAATAAAACTAAATAGTACCACTTTCGCAAAAGTTGCTTCTCATGAACACTGTCTTACACTGTTTACAATTAAAGTAATGTTGATAACATTTCCCTTTGATGAGTGGCCTTCTCGCTACTGTTTCTTGGTCGCAGAATTTAATGGAACGGTACTTTAAACGTTAGTTTACGAAGTTAAATAAAATTTTGTGTGATTTACAATGGCAATTTATTGCTGCAGTACTTGCAAATTATAGTAACACTTATTGCGATGAACATAAGCAATAGTTTTATCGCTATATTTTTTGGGTAATTGTCCAGTAACTGTAATTTTAATATTCGCTTTACAAAATTCTGTAATAAAACAATATTCAAATTATTTGCATAATTCACGGTTTCTAAATTTAAAAATACTAATTTCGGTTGTGCTTCTGACTGTAACTCTGGTTCAATGAACTCTAGAACTTGCTTTGCATTGAATATAAGTGCCATTTTCAAAATTGGAACTGATTGTGGCATCATTCATACAAGCAAATTAAATTTTTTTACAGATGTGTTAATTTTTCAAGTTTGCTAACGGTGTGCATTTGAAATGTAAATTTATGATTCTCACTAAAAGTTTACAATGTTTGTTTTTTCCTGATCCTGAGGCAGATGTTATTTTTTTACAAATACTTTCAGCTTCACAACTCCTTCAATTACGATATATTATCCCGTGATTTTTTACGGGTCTGCGCTACTTATTAATAAAAACCAAATCGAATATAGATCAATCTCGCATGCTGTGAAATCTTGCTGATTTTTGGCTTAAAATAAGAAATGTATGCATAAATATAGGCAATTTCTTGTAACATGAACATTCATGTACCCACTGTTTATTATTCGGATATGAATGTATTATTAATATCACTAAGGAAGATTTTAGTAATTTGGATACAAAAAAAATAGTGTCAATGCAGATAGTTAATTATTTAATTCTGTTTAGTATCATATCACATTAATAAGAAAATAAATTTATCTTGTGAAATGTTGAATAATTGGCTCTAGGACTGGTGACGTAATGATGCAATGGATGACGTTAATCTGGTGATGAATAAATGAGGCAGAGATATATTTTTAATTTTCTGCATAATGGTTATTGGCACTCGACAAGAAAAACAAATTCAGTTATAAGGCATTCTCTTAGTATCTATGGTTTCGATGTATTAGTTGGCCATAATCCGATGCAATAAAAAAAACATTAAGTTTCATTTTGAATTATTGCGTATTCCAAAGAATTGGAACTATTTACGAATTTTTGATTTTTGCAATATCCCACTAGATACCAATTGTTATTCTGTGTATCCACGGGGAAAACTCGTTACAAATGATGGACTTGCCGAACGGCACAGCTTGGTGCTGCCAAGGTCTGTTATCTATGTGAGGATACTGTGTCAGCGCTCAATTAGCAGCAGACACATACCTGGACGGATGATTAACCTCGTGCTGGCACTGTTGGTGGACGCGGTGCACTCTCTCGCTGGAGCTGCTGGTCCAGGATCCTCACCACCTAGGATTCTTGCTGCAGATTCTCCATCTTCGTGTCACCTGTTTCTGTACTTCATTTTATTTAACTTAATTTCAATTTATTTTTGTAATATTAATATTTTTTTCTAATACCTGCATCAACTGTAGCGCCCCTGAGGTGGTATCTCACAAAAGCGGCGCTATGCAAATTGTCCAATAAATAATATTCGCTTCGCGTAAATTAAATCATCGGGACTTTTACCGCGTTACAGCTGTAGTCTCGTTATAACCACGCTCGTCATAACCGAGTTACACTGTATATTTTTCCATCGCGTATCACAACATGCACTTCTACCACCCTACTGAACCGCTTACATCAACATCTGAGTGTATATTATAATCACTTCTTATTCAGTTCAGTTTCAGTGCCGGCAACCCGGGCGTTTATTTAAGGTTGGTTCTGTACAGATGTTTTTTTTTTCATTACCCTCCTCACTAGACATAGTCTGTTCTGAGGCTGGTAATTATTACCGTTGTTGTTTTCGTGCCCAACTTAATAAATACCCTTCCGCTGACAACTTCGTTTTGGTGTCTCTTTCTACTGCTTGCGTTTCTTATGAGGAGTGAAAGATTGCATGAATGCCTAGAAAATCACCTTCTCCACGGTCGTGCAACTCTGCACGTTTGCACGTAGCGTAGCATCGGTGCGACTGAATTCTCAATACATTACGTGACCCTAATTTAACGCCTAGAAATCTAGAAATCGAGCGTTTTTAGCTTAACCCTGTTATTCGAGTTAGTGTAGAGTATAATGTATGTGTTGTACATGTACATCCCTGTTTGACTGGCGCCGGTTTTGTTTAACGACTGTGGTAAATCTCAATTAATACTTTGCTCGTCTTCAATCATTTGCTAATCTCTATTCTATGGAGGACAAATACAATTTTTATGTGTGATACCGCAAGAGAGGTACAATGGCATTCCAATTCCAATTCTGGAAAGCTCTAAGGCGGAAACGAGCGGGAACAGAAAGGTTTGAGAAATAACTGGCTAAAAGTAAACATTTCGAAAACCATTCAAAGCAACGTTTCAATTCCGAATGCTTATCTATCTTCAGGGCGATACCGAAGTATCATTTACTGTGAGTTACAAAGAGCAAATGTGCACCCAGTTGGCCTAGACGGATTAACAGGCCACATTCAAGACCATTTTCACTATTCAAACTTATCGACCCTTCAAATTTTTCATGTTACCAACGAGGCTGAGCTGTCAACTTGACATCTGCATCCAACAACGAGAGTCAAATTTTTTTAGGAAAAAACACCTTTTGCAAGTTATGCTTCAAAATATGAAAATAAAATTGTGCTCCTGGTATATACCGAATATGAATATAAATAAATAGTTTTGTCCGTATAATAAAATTCAATACTGAATTAAATCACCGAAACAATGTTCTATTTGTATGTCTTTATTGAAAGAATTGTGTTTTATACGGACAAAACTATGTATTCGTATACCATATGTACATGCGCAATAAAAACTATATATATTCATATACCATATGTACATGCGCATTAAAAACTACATATTCATATATCATGGATATGTACTTGCGCAATAAAAACAATTCATCTTAATATTTTGGAACATTTCTTGCAAAAAGAGTTTTTTTCCTGAAATAATTCAATTAGCGCCATGTATGAACGAGCCGTTCATAAATATGTTTAGTATGTTTACTCTTAACGTTTTCACGTATTTAAAGTCTTGCATATTTTAAAGTAAAGTGATTACTACATAAATTGGTTTGTTGAAAGCGCATTTCAGTAAAAATGTATTAAATTTCAAAATATTGTTTTTCAATTCCATTCTTTCGTCGAAAATTAAATTTAACAGACAATTCACGCTTCAATATCAACAACCTCGTACAAAACATCAAAACCGATGCATGAAATATTGAAAATTCTTTTTCTTCTTTAATATTATATTGCAAAGAACTAACGTACAGGAGAATGTATATATAAATTTTTCATATTTTTAAACAAATACATATTAGATCGTGACATCATAATTACTGGTTTTAGGTGAAAGCTATTTTGTTGACATTAAAATCGATCAAAAGGCATTCGGTTATTTAAAAATAATATGTAAATTTATGTGGTGAGCTCATTTTAAAGGTAAAAAACGATATCCAGTTTTTTTAATGATGAATGAGGAATGCTATTCTAGACGTAACATATTTTAAGACGAGAATACAGGTAACTTGGTACCGTAACGTACCGCGAATCTTTGTAAGGTGGATTATTAATTTTGACAGCCTCCGTGGTTGAGGGATAAGGCTCTCAACTAGCAATCCGAAGTCGCGGGCTCAAATCCCGGCGTGCGCTATATAATGTTATTTGATAGATCTTTATTATTTTTATAATTTAATCATTTAAAATCTCTCAGTATCGCCCTGTTATAAGACCACCATTCATAAATGAAATGGCTTTAGCCGTAACTGACTCACAACTAAGATTCATAATAACTAGTGACTTACATCTGAGATCTATATCTAGTGACTTACGACTAAGGCTTTTATATATGAATATACTACAGTCATAGTGATTAAATAACTTTTATACATAATGACTGGTCATTATATATAATAACCAGTCAATACAATGTGATAAATTAATCATTTTATCCGGATATTATTCATAATATCGGGTCAAAGTTAGCCAAAGTAATAAATACGGTCCAACTGACTTCTAGCTTCCTACCACAGTCAAAGCTTCCTATCACTTCTAGGATACTACCCCCTATCCTAACCTAACCTATAATAACCCAACCTAACCTCACCTATCCTAACCTAACCTAACCCAATCTAACCCAACCTAACCGTACCTAAGCTATAATAACCCAACCTAGTTTAAATTTACTTCATAAAATTAAAGGCAAATTGAAATAACATATTATAATCTTTACCTATACCTACTTGTTTTATTACTTTATCGTCTTCGAAGAGATTATATAAAATTTCTAGTTAATGTGATTAATTCTGTGTCAATTATCACTTTGTCTAAATTGGGTATATAAATAATGGCTCGATAGTATATATAATATCCGGATTTATTAGTTTGTCTGTAACATTTATACTACATATAAATTATATTTATAGAAAGTAGAGAAAAGTCGATGTTTCGTAATCGTAAGCGCTGGCTAAACCTTATGAGATACATCAAAATAATGTAGTACGGAATTGTATATCTTAATCAGCCCTACAGAAAAGTCCGAGATTGTATATATCTATCTCCTAAGGATAACCCCCAGCCACGCCGGGTACACGTTAGCTAGTTAATAAATAAATTTCAAAACAACACGGTCGTCTGTGTATTTCGATGTTGAGAGCTTTTAGCAGTCCGCGTATTCACGGCGATCTTAATAACCACAGACATAGGAATTAATAGACGAGAAGATAATGGCGAGGGGTAAAATCAACTGTTGAAGAACGAAGGGCGTAAGGCTGACTGTGATTCGTCAATAAATCAATCTGACAGTAAATAGGCATCTCGCATTATAATATCACCATTTACTTCTTAAAAGTAAAATCTGCCTTTGAATGAATAGACATTTTTACATGGGAGCGCAAATTACTCGCCACGTTATGAACAAATTTGCGAAGTCCAAATTCGGCAAAAAAATTCGGTTGTATTTTCAGAGTCGAATATTTCGTTTAAGTATTTAGTTAAGACACTTTTATAAATGTTCATAATTTACTTCCCAGCAACCAACCAGCTTTGTGTTTCGCGTCCAGACGTTTCTCGATGTGATAGTATAATATGTTTCTAAAACTGATCTATATTATACGATGTGAATATGCTTAAAATAAAGTAAAATAATGCTTATATATGGAATGTAATACGACAATTGGGTTTATTCTCTTTTTCACATCTATTTTTACAAGTTTTCATAGTACAAGTCAACATTTTGCCGTGTTATTTCGTAAAATGAACCGATGATGCCTCGACCATAGTTCGCACAAGAATGATGACGTCACGTTTTCAAATTTCACTTGAGGCCATACGCGAGCACAGCCGGCTCCAATGGAACCGGTATGGGGAGTGGGGATAATACGCTTTTAATCACTTAGGGCAGGTCTACTAATATTCATATGTCTATGCTAATAACGCATTATTGTTATCAGAAGGCGGTTTTCTATATTACTCATGAAAATATGCAATTATCACGATTCTACTCTAACCCACATCTATATATGGGTTCGCAAGTGGCGAGTGTACAAATTAGGTCATAATACACATTGCGACATTTCTATAAAATTAATGGCCCTTCGAGCGATTGCTACATTGCACAGTAATGCACAGCACCAAGTGCACAGAGCATTGAACACTCCCAACAGCAGCGGATCGGTGATCCATTAGTTTTCTGGGTTAAGTAAGTCACTGTGATGAGAGCGCGCTTTATGACATTTACGACCACTTTGGTGACGTTTTGCTATGGGAGAAATCGCGGCTCTCGGCTCGGCGCAGCGTGAGAATGTCTTTATTGTTTCCGCTTGTGTAGGGTGGTTCCCATTAACATAGCTCGAAACGTATTTCGCGCGTTCAATAAATTTTTCGATCGATTTAACAAATCAAAACTGATCGAACTATGAGTGAAATGAGGATTTACCCCTAACGACATGCTCACTCAAGTTTCATGTATTTTTTTACCATGCAATGCTACACAAAAAGAAAGCCCAGGGGCAAAATATCATCGTTATGTTATGAGGAGCTTCAAACGTTTCACGTATATTCAGGTAGTTTCGTATTCACGAAAGCGTTGTGGTGGTTGACGGAACATCTGAAGAGGAAACCATGATATCAGGGAAGGAACTCGCTCACATACAACCGCCTCAACAAGGTAAAGGAAGTAAAGAAACACCCATGAACTAATATGAACTTCAAATGCTTTGGACACATGGCGGGGCAAGGAGGATCTAGTCACGGTAGACTGGTACTTTTCTCCCGGTGAGGATACGGCGGGAAGCGAGTGCCAGGAAGCTAGAAGCAGGAAACGAGAAGCAGCGAAAAACGTGAAATGAGAAGCAGTAAGAAGCTGGAAACGCGGAAAGCGTGTAGCAGGAAGCAGGACGTAAGAAGCAGCGTGAAGCGGAAAGCAAAAAACCAAGAAGCAGTAAGCGGAAAGCAGGGAATAAGAAACAGCGGTAGCGGAAACGGGAAGGAAAAAGCAGAGAGAAGCTGGAAGCGTGTAGCGCAAAGCATAAAATAACAAGAAGCAACAAACAAAAAAACTTCGCGGGAGGATGGAGACGGGAAGCTAAAAGTGGAAGCTAAAGCTGTAAACGTGAAGCAAAAATAAGTGAAAGACGAGAAACGACAACCAAAGCTCGATCAATTAATTTATTCCTGCCCACCCTACATTCCAATATTGGCTTATTAGGTTGTCATGTATACCGGTCGATTAAACTCCAAACTCATTTCCATCCTTAGGGCACGTGTTTCTATTCTTAACTAATCAATGCCCCCCGGTGAACCGGTCCCACCGGGAAAGGAGTGCTCCTGGCTGGGGTGGTACAATCGTATCGTATCGTCATTTTATGAGGAGCTTAAAAAATACAGGATTGATTTTTTTATGTGAATACCGCACAAGAGTGCCTATAGCTCCCTGCTAACCGGAGTCCGTGAGGCTATGGCATCCTCAATTGGGGTATTCTGTGAGGCTGAAGGGTGTGGTGAGGGGAAGGAGATGGGGAAGTGGATGTAATTAGTAATAGTTAACAATTGAAACAGTAGATAGCACGTTTTCTAAAAAATTTAGAATGCGATGTCTGGGGAAAAAATTTAAATGTTTTGTGAAGAGGTCATCTGAATATTATAAGATCCCATCTAGGTAATCTCCCCATTCTGTGATCTCTCTTTCTCTGCACAGTGCACCATGTCACTTGGGCGTGGTAGTCATAAACTTAACAGCATCCATTACCACATCTGCTGCTTGGAAAGTTGCGCCCATTACAAGAACGATCCATCTGGCTTTGTTTATTCTATTGAAGTAGTTAATCTTGTGAACTGCCTCATCTAGGAATAGAGTATAAACATACCACTAATAGATTCTTTTGTATCTCACTTTTTCTTACAAAGATGCATGCAATAGAAAAGACGTTACAATAGTGCTCTCAGCGGTAGGGCTGTATCGCATATCAAAAACTAGGGTCAGCTTAAATAATAAACGAAAATCAACCAATTAATTTTTTACACGTTCATGGATAAAATTATTTACTAAACAAAAAAATCGGGTTAGAACTCAAACGCACGATATCTTTAAAAAGTTTCAAGTTTTCAATTTACAAAAACTTTATTAATTTATTTTTAAACTAAATAAAAATATATCTGAATACTCTACTGCCCAACATAATTACTCAGCCAGGGCAATAAGCCAATATGCGCTGGTTAGTAACAGATTTATTTTTTTAAACTGAAGTAAAAACATGGCTGAGAGAACATATTGATAATCAACTTGTAAACATTATAAAGACAATGTTAAGAAACATATAGACTAAATAGAAAAAAATGTAAAACTATAGGCCGCCTCAGAGGAGGAAACCGTAGTAAGGGCGGACTGTGAAACTAATTTATTTTTTGGATAGGCCCTGAGGAAAATAATTTCCCTCGGGATCTATGTCATCTTTGGGGGTGCTGTGTGGAGAGTCTTTTTAAGGAAAGGAGGGAAAGTTCTTAAAAGAAAAGTCCTGGGTAGGAAAAAGGTACGAGGGGTTGGTGGGAATCTAAGTGTCAGTGTTTCCAAACCGGCCTCTCTCGATCTGGCCCGCCACGCAGCTAATGGGCAGGCGCATCCAGCGCCAAGATCTGAACCCGGGCACCCCTCCTAACTATCTCCAATCGTAGCAATCCACTTGGGATGACCTATGGCAGAGGTTTTGGTTATCCAATAAATGGTTCCCTGGGCGGCGGTACCCATGCCCGCCTCCCAAATGCATTATGCTTTATATTTACATCATGTACAATATTTGCCATAGAAACTAAAAAAATAAAACAAATTCAAGCAAAAGGCAAAATCTAAACTAGAAACAATTTAAAAACGGAACTTTGCTCTAATCTCTTCATGAACTGATTTTGATTCTGAAAGGAAGATAATACATTAATCTATTCGTGTAGATTAATTTGAAAAGGTTAATCCATACAACATTATTCGTATGGTTTAACTAAAGTAGGTTAATCCAATGATTTATTTGCATGGATTAATGTCAATTTTGTGTTGAACTGTCAGTGTGTCAGTTCACTTATGTTAGTGCAGGTCAAATCATTACTTTATTTACAAATGTGTGACAGCAAAAAATAACGAACATAGATTTAAGCCCATGACAGACCTCGCTATAAGCACGCAATATAAGCCATGATGCGTTTAGCGTAATGTGTCGCCTACCTTATGCAATCTAACATTTTAAGCAATACAATATTCCAATATTAAAATATTAAAGTAATTAATGGTTTTTTTTATTTATATTCTTTGCGTATTTACTTACAGTTGTATCTCGGTTTCGTAGCAAAATGTTGTGGCATCGATCTGCTTCTGCTGGTTTATCAGTTGTGTTGTGTTGTCTTCTTTATTATTATTTAATACCTTCACTATGTCACCAAGACATTGGAGTTTATTTAGACGTAATTAATTTTATACGTTGTGCCCTGAAACAAACTTGTGGTTTAAGCTGGAAGCTGGTACATTTACATAATCTTATTTGGTTTCTATTTTTTTACTCTAACTTTCGTTTTGGAGTAATTCCAACGATGGATTTTTTTATCAAATTCAAAATGTTTATTCGCTACGTTTACCCGGCTCCGATGGTACAAAATTGAAACAAAAGTTTTTAAAAATCAACATGTAAAAAAAAAAAAAATTATTGTAATACATTTATTTTCAAATGTCTTTTTTCCTTTTGGTTTTACTGAGGATTGAACCTACCTATCCAGGAACTGGATTCGAGAATTCGTCGAGTCGAGCCAAAGCCCAATTGCACAAAACCTACATTCATTGCGTATATTAAAAAGTTGATAAAATGTATTGTCATCGACAAAGAGTATATCTGCTAAGTTTCAACCTGATCGGATGTCGGAAAATTGGTTAATTTTCACTGCCAAGATTTGCATTCATTCAGGAAAACAAAATTGAAATTTAATTAGATATTTAAAAAAATATGGTCAGATCGCAGAGCATAAGGTTTTTTTTGGTTTCTCCATATAGTTTCACCAGTTTACCGCTTGTACCAATGTTTACTGACACCGTGTAAAATTCAATTTCGCAATCTTTGGAACTTTAAAACATTTTTTTATAAAAGTTGATAGTATAGTCTTCCCATTCGCATTCATCTATGCAAAATATAACCACGATCCGCTCGCGAATGTCTACAAAACAGTTAAAGGTTTGTATAAAACAGTCCTATAGACTTATAGAAATAATAGCATATCAGTGTTGTGTTGTGGCTATCGTGAGGCGGGGAATAACATTATAGAAAGCGGCTCTGGTTCATTATACTGAACCCTTCCGCCCCGGACTTGTCTCGATCTCACAGACCTTGGGAGGGGCGGGGAATTATAAAGTATAAAGCCTCCAGTTGCTGCGTTTGTTATAGAAGATCAAGCGGCCAATTCTTTCAATGGATGATTCAAATTGTTAGGAACTGTAAGATATTAACAAAAAATATGTACAATATGGTACACGATATAGGCAAAATAGTTCAAGTAATTGTACTGGACTGTGTGTAATCTTGGGGAAGAACCACAGACATAGGAATTAATAGACGAGAAGATAATGGCGAGGGGTAAAATCAACTGTTGAAGAACGAAGGGAGTGAAGCTGACTGTGATTCGTCAATAAATCAATCTGACAGTAAATAGGCATCTCGCATTATAATATCACCATTTACTTCTTAAAAGTAAAATCTGCTTTTGAATGAATAGACATTTTTACATGGGAGCGCAAATTACTCGCCACGTTATGAACAAATTTGCGAAGTCCAAATTCGGCAAAAAAATTCGGTTCTATTTTCAGAGTCGAATATTTCGTTTAAGTATTTAGTTAAGACACTTTTATAAATGTTCATAATTTACTTCCCAGCAACCAACCAGCTTTGTGTTTCGCGTCCAGACGTTTCTCGATGTGATAGTAACAACTGATTCTGAAAACCTTGACGGTTCTTTTTGAAAATAACAGAGGGCGCCACTTCCGTTTACAACAATCCTAAACTGTGCAGTCATTAACGTAATAATACTATCAGGTTGGTCACGGATGGTGGTTGGTTTCTTCCCGTAGACAAAATATATCATTGAACATACAGTTTTCTTTAATTTGTTATCATACTTTCAACAGCTATGATTTTCATATTTACAAAATAAATTGATTTTTTTTTACTTTCAGCATCACTTCACTATGGATGTAACTGTATAATGTAGTTTTGAAAATACCTTACTATGATGAACTTATGACTGAAGTCTTGTATGAGAGAGACGGCATGAATGCGATACAAATGAAGGAAAGTATATAAAGAGTAAGGTTCATGGTTCTCCGGTCTCTGCATTATCTCTTTCATCTTAGAAATTACAGTCTATTATTATTATTCCACCATCCCAAAATCCATGTAAATCCTTAATGTAAAGGGCCATTATGCAAAAAGCCAATTTCACCTACGTACTTAGCCCATTTCTGACGTTGTTCTAAAAAAAAAATTATGTTGGACGAGAAAAAATATCTTATTTTTCTGTAATAATCAAAACTATTGTAACAAAAAGGCCCCCGACTAACTCGATAGACCCGTGGTAGGAGAGAGGCTCCTCTGGCCGACATTGATGTATGGCTCGCGCGAGGAATGCTACCTTCCTCAGTCCTTAGTCGGGACCGAGCCGAGCCTAGAAGGTGAGCCGTAAGCTGTGAGCCTGGGTATATATAGAGAATACATCGCGGAATAACGCAAGTCATGGACGGGTGGAATCGTACAGCAGATCTCGGGACAGATTATAATTTCCCGGTTAATCCAATTTTTTAACGAATATTTTTTTCATTATTTAAGACAATGTTAGCGATTCTTAAACGAAAATTTGAAACAGATAAATCAGAAAAGATACGGTCACATCTAGGACTTGAATCCGGGACACTCGCGGACGCCGCCCTACCAATTAAGCTGATGGATATATTATATATTGCACTTATCTCCCCACATCCTGGAATAAAGAATTTATTATTATTATGATGGGACCTGAGCTCATTCGGTCATATTTAATTGTATCATACTTCGAATAAGAACTACCAACATTATCTTCATTTTCTCATCGCACACTTCATCTTAAATATTAAAAAAATTGTGTTTACTCTTTAAGTTATTCCAATAAAATTAATATTTTTTTATTCGTCATTATGGTTTTCCCGGTAAAGCGAGAATAATGCTCCTCTGGCCTACTTTTTTTTCTTCTTTTTAATGTAAAACAAACATTCCCGGGTTACGAATAACCTGACAATATTTGAACATCTCTGAAGTAAGCGGAAAATGTTGCTCGTGTTGTGATGGAGGACTTAGCGGAATTGAACACACTATGCCTGGGTGGGACCCAAACGCGATCTTAACTCAGCCACCGACCGGTCCATGACGTATTTGACTTACCGATTAACCAATGATTCCTGGCATTATTTGAAGTAAAAAATATAATGAAATTTTGGCCTCCGGTGACATTTTACTGATTTTTTTTTCAAAATATTTTTTTTTCAAACCAATTAAAAAATTCTTCCACTTTTTGACACTGGTCACTAAGCCGAGTAACTACCCAACCTCTCACATCAATCCCAGCTGTGCAATACCTATTGATTTTCTATGTTTTTGTAGAATTAACAACAAAAAAGTCGCCGGAGACAAAAATTTCACTTACAATTTTTCTCCAAATAATGTCAGAAATCACTGGTTAAAGTAAGTCAAGTTTGTCTTGACACCCCGTATAAACTAACCTCTTTCAAAATATGGGGATTAATTTAGGTTCCAGAGATTAATTTTTAAAAAAAATGTTTGTCTAATAATATTTTTCGGCGGGCTTCTAAGATGTTGAAATCAAGCATTCTTGTTAAAACAAGGATAGATACAGGCATTAATAGTATGTATAATCCCTCATATATAGGTAACGCTTAAACCCCTTTTGTACTCCCATTGTAGAACTCGCGTGATAAATGCTCTCTACCTCAAAATTAAACTGTAATGGTAGGATTTAATTATCTTAAGGTTCTCACTATCCATCTTCAGCAAAGCGCCAGAAGCGTGAGTGAGAGAATACTTTGAGATATCGTAATTAAATAAGTTAAAAATAAGCGGGATCAAATAGGCTCCTTGGGGAATTCCGGAAGTTTCATAAATATTTTCAAAATATTCATAGTTATTTGAATATTTTTTTACTGTAACAAATGTAAATACTAGTCTTAATGTTTTAGAAGAGTATGCACACCCGTTCAACCTTGTTGACTTGAGGATTACCTACTGTAAAAAAAACCCTTGGATCATTTTAAAGTTTCTATTATCAACAAAGACACTTCCCGGTTAAGCCGCTTACCGCTTAAGACGAACCCTACAAATCGAAAGTCCACTGTATATCGGCCTCATTGATGCGGCCGGCCAACCCACCTCCCAGCATCCTGGATCCCTTCATTGTTCGTGGTCCAATCATCTGCCAACCGAGATGATGCCAGAGGTATTTGACGGGACTCATTTATCTCACGAGGGGAGGGTCAGGGGGATTTAGGGGAGAGCGTGTATCAGCGCATTTTTACATGTGATACAAATTACCACTGAATATTTTTTAATTCATGAGGTTATGATGGATGATATTGAGTTACAATAATCTACAATCAATTACCTGGCTTTTCAGATATGGTCACCAAACGCAACTAAAGACATTTAAAGCGACGATTTTGAATGATATTCTTTCACCATGGCAATACTGCGAGTATCTACCACTTTGCCATACCGCGATTACTAAATGTATATAAATTAAATCTGAAATTAAAAATTAAAAATTTATTTAGTCGAAATTTAAACCCACGAGGATCTCAGATATTCAACCAAGGAAGAATGAGAAGTACTCACCATGAGTGTTATTTTTATTTATTATACTTTATTTGTTTATTAATAAACGCCATTTTTCGGGGCGTTTAAGTATGAATATTAAGAAATATACATTATTTTTTGTTTATTGCTTCATTAACAACATTTTATATATATATATTTTTTTTGGTTTTAGGCATTTCACCCTGAAAAGAGTGCTTTGTGACATTTTATATTTGTTTTAAGATGAATTGAAGATGTCCACTGACTTGGTATAATTGTTTCCCTTCATTAGTATGCCGGGCAAAGAGGAATACATATGGTAGTTAGTCCTAGAATTTCTGCACTGAAATAAATCCTGACGTTGTGGAATCCGGAAGCTTCAGAATCAATCCTAGCAAAACCGGACTATCAACTAAATCATTTAGAATTTTATATAGAAATACCAAGTGAGTGAAAGTTCTTCTGTCTGACAATTTGAACATATTCATATAATTTAACAGAGTGTTTTAGTTCAACATAATTGCTGGAATACCCATTTTACAAAGTAATAAAACGTAAGAATTTGTTTTGTATTCTTTCAACAGCTTGTACATGTATATTATAATGTGGGTTCCAGACAGGAAAATAATTCTTGTTACGTACATAATTGTTACATTTTTCTCTGAATTCTCCTAATATAGGTAAATTTTTAATTTCACTAGGAACATGGCTATACATCTGGGATTCCTTTATAAAGCAAGGTATTTTCACTGTTATTTTTTATTCTCGAAAAATATTATCATTTTCGATTGCCGCTAAAACGCCATGTTGACGACATTGGTGACAGCCGTTTTTGAAGCCAGTGACATAATGACGTTGTAGCCAGTTGGAACCATTTCAGAATTTCTGTTTTTCAAAACAAATAATAATGAACGAAAATATTAAAATTACACATGTTTAGTGCAATGATCAGGATCTGAAAAATAAACTAAATCTTCCGCATGTTCTTAACAGTATTCATAGTTTGTGAAAATACCCTATTTTTGTTTTATTACTTTTTTAGACTGAGATTTTCTTCTGGTTGCTTCATTCTTTTCTCGTAATTCGTGGCTCGGCTAGCGCGTTTTTTCTCGTGTCTGTACGCAGCATAAGACCTTCTGTTTCTTGTTCGTGATATCGAACATGTGTCATACTTACACGACCGATTGCTAAACAGCTTTAAAATGATCGTCAGTTTATTAGATTAGTCATCTAATCCCCAACATGCAACGACACCGACTTCTCCCGTCACCCATATCCGCCTCGTGAATAGCACTAATGATCATTGTCATCAATTGTTGTTGTATGTGGTTAAAACAGCAGGTTCTTTGTTACGCTGTTAACTAAAATAATACGCATTGTTGCGAGTAGGTTCAAAGTCATTGGTTCTTAATTAGGGTTTGACTCACCACAACAGCATCTTGTTGAATTTCTGTGTGGTTTTTGTATTCTGCAGGACAGATTGGGCCAGAACAAGATAGGGACGCTTGGAGATTTTTTTCTATGACCAGGGGATTGTTGATTTTATTTTAAAAGCCCATAAGGCCTTTACATTATTATTTAGTACGTCTTTTATTCAGAAATAATAATAAAATATACAAGAGTCAACAAAATACAAGGAACAACTAGTCATCGCAAAAACGACGAGCACACAAAACAACCATCACCAAAAAAATCACACCAGCCGAAAGGACGACTTCTCCTAGCCCAGTGATTGGCTTACTGACTGGGGATAGGTAGCTGTACACGGTTTTCAAGTTGTTCTACTGGCAAAACCCGGTACTACAAAACTAAGCCCCCCGCAACACTAGTTTGGTTTTTTTTGGGTACCCCTCGTATACACCCCAGACATTATAACCTGCGCAGAAAATTAAGTAAGGTAACGGTCTGCAGCGCAGTTCCCAGCATTTGGTTTATATTGATTGCTTACCGACCCGTGAGACGACGGGCTTACACTTTTCTACTGGAAAGTGACTTCTTCCTGGCTGCAGCCTGCAGGATGAAGATTAATCTGATAATAACCAACCTCCGATAGGAGATGGTTTTATTTTACGACTACCATCTGATAAAATATCAATCTAATCTGATAATATGTTAAGCACCTTCGTCATGAAATTTGCACAGCTTTTGGTAAAATTGTTCTTTTGTATATCTGCTCCCAATGTAACTAATTTCCACATCGCTTTGAAATATCTATCATGTGTTGAAATACGAGGCGTATCCAGAAAGTAAGTGTACTGATTTTTTGTAGTTTACAAATCTTTTTAATGAAACAAAAAAATTACATGGTTACCGTAGTACATATGTAAGCTATTTTTCGACATAGTCGCCATTCCTCTCAATGCAGGTGGTGAAGCGGGGGATCAACTTTTTGATGCCTTCCTCGAAGTAGTTTCCCGCCAACACCTTCGTCCACTTTTCCACCTCCTCCTTTACCTCCTCGTCGGTTAAAAACCTTTTTCCACCCATGTACAGCTTCAGGGAGGTAAAGAGATAATAATCTGAAGGTGCTAGGTTAAGGGAATGCGCGGGGTGGTTCAGGATATCCCATTTAAACGAAGCAAGCAGTTCCTTCGTGGCGTTGGCCGTGTGTGGTCTGGCATTGTCGTGCAGCAGGCTGACTCCCTTTGTCAGCATGCCTCTCCTCTTGTTATGAATCACCTTCCGCATTTTTTTTAGGGTCTCACAGTATCTTGCAGAGTTGATGGTCTCCACTTGAGGCAGATATTCAATCAAAATTATGCCTTGACAGTCCCAAAACACGGATGCCACGATTTTCTTGGCTGAAATTGTGGTTTTGAACTTTTTGGTGGAGGGTGAAGACGTGAGAACCGTTTTTAAACTCGCGATACTACTTGTACACACTCGTACAATTCATAGCTTTATCACCATATGCAGTTTTAACCTCATTATAAACCTCAAACGGAGGTTTTTCCTTCCAAACGAGATAACGGATGACGCCGCGTATTTCGCATTTGGCGGGAGATTGGATTGACATTTTTCACGAAACGTGTTGTCGCGTTGACACTTCTCAACGTACTGACCTTGAACAGGTCTCGTTGCGGAGGGGAAGAGTCAGGCTACACGTAAGTGTAGCCAACATATCGAAAATAAAATTCATTCGGTCGTGAGAGCCTCAGTACACTTACTTTCTGGATATGCCTCTTATAAGACAAAGATAGCACAATATTATTTGTTCTAGCACTGCGTAGTTACAACACGATCATTTGAAAAATTTGAACGCTTAGAAATATTACTGATGATTTGATTAAATACTGCGAATAGCATTTTGGCATTTTAAATAATCGAACTTTCTTTTGATTAGTCGTTTTATAAGCCAAGAAAATCAAACTATCAGACCTTTAAACGTGAACTGCTTTAACGTGAACTCTCCTACTTGCGAACCTCTTTTCGGATTTGGTTTTATTGTATAATGTGTCAAATTATGGAAAAGCATTTTTAACTATTTGTGCATGAACTTCAAAAAATAAATTAAATTTTTATGCGTAAATTAAAACAGGCGGCTTGTGTTAACCGGATTTTTAACCTTATCGCCATCTAAATTAGGACTGTTATTGTTAGAGGCCCGATTCCAAATGTTTCACGCCACCATAGACATTATCGTTACCTACTAGTAAAACCAGTACAAAAAATGTTTGGTTTTGAACTACAAAATTTTAGTCTGTATAAATGCGTTATCAAACCATCGATCATTAAAATAATTAGCTGATCTCAAAAATCGATACTATTATTAAACAAGTGTTTATAATCACATTGATAACACGTGATGATTGTAATTATTATTTACAGATCTCTTTGTCCTCTATAAAGTCGTGAAATTTTAATATAAATCTGATACCTAGTGTGCCAACTGCAAACTCATTTTCTATTGTTGCAATGTTATCGCTGCATGACGAGTTGCTGAGACGTTCGTATCGTAGATCTGTCTCGATATGTTCCTTTATTTAGTCCAAGGCTGCCCAACCTTTTTAACAGTTGGGCCAAATTGACGATTTTAAATCACTGGCGGGCCACTGAATACCTGACGGTTCCTATTTCCATGGGGGGGGGGGGGTTGTTAGAGAATTTCTATGAAACATAATTCCCCACAAAAAAAAATTTAAAGTGAGTGCTCCCTACAAAATATTTGAAATCCATGGGGGGGGGTTGTTACGGAACTTCCCTGAGAAAAAGTTCCGCGCACCCAAAAACATCATGTGTGATTCCCCACAACAATTTTTCGAATTCCATGGGGGGGGGGGGTGGCTACAAGATTCCATTTCGGACGCATAAAATATTATATCAAAAACCGGTGTATTTTTGTTTAAAAAATAAGTTCAACAGGTTAGATTTTTTCGTCGCTGATTCTCGTTCTGAGTAGCCTAAATAAAGATAGATCGTCTTCGTTGGCAACACTGGTGATCGCGCGCAAGCTGCATTGTTTGTTTTACTGCGGGCCCGCGACACTTTTTCAAATTGGCGGATTGGCGGGTTTTTTGAAAATGGTTCACGCGGGCCACTTATAATTCGTTCGCGGGCCACATTGTGGCCCGCGGGCCTGGGGTTGGGCAGCCTTGATTTAGTCATTTGATTAGGCATTGAAAAATTAAACGTTTTGATGGGTATAAAATAATTGTTTAATTTTATTTTTTGGAATAAATTTTGAGTAAAACCCCAAATTGTAATATTTAATTATTGAATACAATATAAGCGATTCCTAAATGAAAATGTAAAACAGAAAAATCAGAAAAAGATACCTCAAACCATACTCAAACCCAGCACCCTTGCCTTGCCGGGGCACAGCTCTACCAACTGAGCTAATGGGACCCTATCTCCTTCGGTCATATTTAACTGTATCATACTTCGAATAAGAACTACCAACATTATTTTCATTTTTCTCACCGCACATTTTTATTTGCAGCTATTTTTATGTATGATTGCAAGATTCAACACTAACTAAATGCAATCTAGACAGTGTCTTAGATAAATATATCTTATTTTAATTTTAATGTGCGACATCTATTGACTTTTTTCTGCAAGATAAGGAATCATGTTTCTAACCATTTGTTCAGACACTGGTTCTATTTTATTCCCTAAAATGTTGAATGTTAAATGTTTATTTCCCTGTTATGTTAAATGCGTTTATGCTCAGGTTCATTCCTATTCTCAGATAATAAACTGAGCGAAGTCCTGTTTTAACTAGACAATTTTGCATTTCGTCTGTCTGTAAATTTGTTTTTATGTTCCCTTTCCGGTTCATGGCTCTGTAAAGATTATTTTTTCAAATTTAAAATCGTCAGGCTTATTCGTACTCTCTTATTAGCATTTTTTTTTAATATTATGGTACCTACCTGCCTAAAGAATGTTTGAAAAAAGAATAAAACTGTCATTAAGACAGTGAAGTTTCTTTGAACAAATTTTATAATTCTTTATTTGAATTATTTCAAAGTTACATTATGGTTTGCTTATTATTAAGTAGGTAGGTAATTTCCGAGTTCTAGTCTTGGGCATGACGCATTACCTAATTTTCTTTATTTTCTGTCATTTCTATAAATTTATTACTATTACCTTAGTCTCGAAGAAAATGGTCTTGTAATGAAGATGTCCAAAAGAACATGATTAAAGTTGCCCAATGTCTTAAATAAGTGTGTCCGCATTTTAATATTGATAAATCTATACGAATTAATTATTTATTATTATCAAGATTATGTTTTCTAATCCATTTTAACTTCCTTAAGTTCGTTCTTCCGCGTGAGAAATGAATATTGATCGATTCAACTGTAGCGCTAATCGTCACGATTCATTAATGCTAATCGAGAATTCAAATCGGCAACGACTGCCAATTAGGTATGTGTTTTTGTCAATATTTCATTTGATCTGTCTCGATGTTTGGCAATCTGCTAGCTGCAACTTTTAAATGAAAATTCTTGTCGAATTTCGTTGCGTTAAAAGAAGATTATTTTCGTTGCTGCATGAACGGTTACAGATTACAGAATATATTTCTGAGACTTGTTGTTGGTGTTTATATAAATGAACATTATTCTTTTTAACATCGTATACTAATAACAACCAATCTGGAATGTTAAATATAATAGTGCCTTCGGAGGTTGAAACAGCTGTCACCTGTTTAGATAACTATACCTATTTATATCATTCAAATTATAAACATTAGGTAATCAATCACGCAAGAAAAGTTTATTGCTTCGAATGGGATTTGAACGCCGCGCCGCGATCTTTCGCTTACCGGGCGACTCCTCTAAACCACTGAGCTCTCGGGACAACTTTCAGACTAGGACAACACACACTTCTTCATTAATAAACAAACACTTCCCAACGGTTAAACGGTGTTTTAGTTACACATTAAATAATAATTAAACAACCTCAGATTTGATTTGGTACTAATAAAAAAAGTCTTTAACTTTGCTCCGAAAGAGCTGGCAACATTGCACTTAGGATTGACACCTGAAATTTCCGTCTTGAAAAAGTGAGGTTATTTCGGACATGTCGTTTTTTTAATTGACTGTTACTGCGTGAAATTAATAAGAATTCTATGAAAGTAATAATTTTAAATAACATAAATGTTTTATGAATTTATAGGTAAATATAAAGCCTAGAAATCAACGTTTATACTGCGAATTTCAAGTTTATACAACAGATCAATAACCCTCTTTGGCCGTGTAAACAATGTATATATCTTTCCATGAACTACATTATGTCCAAATTATAATAAGCAATAATTATTAGCCTGAAGTACAAATAAAAATTGAAAAAATCTTCCGATAAAAAATGAATAAGCAATAATTGTTGAATAAAATACTAGTATTTATTGAATTATTTGGCGGTTTAAAAATAAGACGTAGCACAGTGGCTTAGTGCACCTGACCGGCAAACAGAAGGGTGCGGGTTCAACTAGAAGAATTTTTCAATTTATATTTGTTTTTCAGGCTGATAATTATTGCTTGTATACAGTGTGGGGCAAAAGTAATCACCCTATTGGAAAACGCTATAACTTTTGCAAACGGCTCCAAATGTCAATTCGGTTTTGACATTTGTGAAGTAAACAGGCGCAGAATACAGATAGAGAGGACATGAATCGGTTTACAAACAATTGAACAAATTTCACAAGCAGTACCAAAGTTTATCATAAAAAAATAGAGCAAAAGAACATCGGGTGATTACTTTTGCCCCACCTTGTATAAGTTGTTATACTTTTTGCTTTGCATAAAAACCTTGTTTTGTAAACATAAGTTTTAATAAAAAAATAAAAAAATTATGCCCGTTTCTATTAGTAAGGTTTTCACATAAACGGTTGTTTATGAATTACATAAGATATTCTTTACGTTTATAGTAAGGCTGATAGTATTTTGATAATGATTGCGTTACGAAATCTTGTCGTGGAAACATTAAAAAAAATTACGTATTTAAAAAATTGATTAGTCCGCGACTTCTGTACAACATACAAGTCAGTGTTTGGGCTATCCAATTGAATAACGACCTTCACAATTCTTTGTTACGATCTGTTTTTCAACTGTTTTATCCTCACATCATTTAAATTTCGAAATGACTCCTTCGACATCCACTTGAAGCAATAATACCCGCAGAAATTGCACAACATCCTTGTTGGTATTTACAGTTCCTAATCACGTCTGGCAAATTAACCGTTCCGAGTAAAAAGAAAAAATCCTAGGCCTATCACAATAGCTGTTTGACTTGATATTTTTTACAATTGTTCTAAATCTTGCAATATCCTGCTGCAGTAATACAGAGCAACTCTTTTGTGAAAATGGAAGACTTCTATGTATATAAGTCCCCAAGCTAGTCCATTAATGCTTTTACCTTTTTGCGGCAAAACCTTCAACTCTAATGTTTTTTTTACCTGTGTTTTCGAGTTCACCATATTATTGCATTTCATTGTAGATTCTTGATTTGACGCTTTGAGATTTGATACGTTCCAAGGCTATTGTTTTAGTAATCTAAGCTGATTCTTTATATGCTGGTAAAATATTGTTATTTTCTAGATGTTTTTTTTGGTCAATTCAAAATGGCAAACCTTCAAATTATGGTGATTTTATCTTCATTAGGTGTTTGTTCATACAATCATGAAAATTTTAAATTTTTATATTTGCTGTTCACATTTGGTTTATTGTGATTTATTTATGCTTATTATTTTCACAATATACATTCATTTCATCGCGTTCCATTGTATCGTGTAAATGTCTCTATATAAAATGTTATTATTATTTAAGTAAAGTTGTTTGGCCCTTTGGTGACGTAAAATTAACTGAATTTTGTATCTAATTTCGTTTATTTTTCTTTTGCAGGTAATCCCAAAATTCAGTTATTCTCTGATCAATCTCTGAAATGTTGAGACTTCAATATTGTGCAACAGTATTGGTAAGTATATTTAAAATTTTAATCTTTGATTTGTAAACATATACGTGTACACCTACACGTGACGACATAATTTAATAAAACATAAACTTAATCCTCTTGTTATGTATTTTTGTGTAGAAATCGGTTAATGGTTAATTGAAGAACATCTTTAAAATACATTAATCATAAGCACAAGGTGTCTATACCACTCAAACGATGTTATAAAATGATCTTTATAATATCGATCTACTTTCGCGATGCACTCTTTGTCAATATTTAAATTTATAGACGTTTCTAGTAGTGTTATGGAAACCATAGTACAAAATATTGGAGAATCGGGAATTGCCCACCAGAGAGAATCGGCTACTTCGTCGTATGCCTAATTATATTGAAACACTGTAATTATCCGTAGAATTTAGTTTTAAACTAGGCACTCAAAGATAAATGGAACGGAACAATTATTTTAAGTTCTTATTAATTTGCAATTGTGACAAGAAGAACCTAGAAGAGACTAGAATAGGCAAGAGGAGACAAAAGAATCCTGGAAGAGCCAAAAATAGCCAAGAAGAAAGAAACAACTCAATCAATTCCTTTGTTTGTGACCGATGCCCATCCTAAGTTCCATTATTGTCTTATTAGGTTTCCATGTAAACCAGTCGATTAAACCCCAACCTCCTTCCCATCCTGAGAGCACGGGTTTCAAATCCTAACAAATCCGTTCAAGAAGATAATAATTAAATTCTGGGATTTCCTGCAAAAGAAAAACAAACAAAATTAGGTAAAACATTTTTTGAATTATTTCGCCAAAGGGCCAAACAACTTGCACCGTGACAGGAATCCTCCTGGCTGTGGTGATTCATTTTTATCGTATCATTGCTTCGCCGAGCGCCTTGAGTCGTTTTTGGTTTTTAAACTGCCAAATTGTGGTATACATGACAATCATGTACAATGGCTTAGAAATGCGTCGTAAACTCTAAAAAACGGATGAAATTTATCAGCATCAGCTTTTGTAGAGATTAGATAACTAATGTCCGGGTGTTCCCTAATATTCGGATAAGACAAATATATAATGATAACGGTCATCCACATTTGTTAATTATGTGTATCTATGCTGTTATCAGAATCATGATTATCGTACCATGATGTTTACTTGGAGCAACGAGAAGAAAGATAAGAGTCTGCGCTGTGATCTTTTTGAGAACTTTAATATGGAAAAATGTCTCCCATTGAATATTTCTAAATCGATAATTTAATTAATTATTACTGCGGCTGTATTTTATTTTTAACCACCAACAGAACAAACAGGACACTTTTGTAAAGTTATATGGAGTCTTGAAACGATGAAAGGAAATAAGGTTAGATTTTTTATCACTTTCAAAGGTGTTCTGTTTTATGAAAGAAATGTTGAGAGAGTTATTATTTATATATCTGTGACAGCGACAAAACAGAACACAAGATTGACAAGTCATGAAAAGACGAAAGTAAACAAGTTTTTTCAATCACTTTTCATGACTTTATATAATTATTCAAAAGTGTTCGGTTTTGTCATGAAACCATTTTATATACGTAAAGAATAATTTTTAAACATTCCGCTCTTCGAAAATAATGTTCAAATACATTTACATGTATTTCCCAAAATATGCAAACATTTTGCTGACTATTAAATTTCTTTCGAATAAATTAGTCGATGCGTTCCTTCGATAGTAGAATGCCAAATGTAATTTGATTGATTTTGGTTTGATTTGAATAGTAGTTTTTATTGACTTTGACAGGGAAGAATATAGGAATGTGATGTTTAATGAGATGCGGTTATTTGGAACAATCAGAATTTATATTCAGCTTTCAAAATTTTAGATCTTTCGTCTATTTGTCATACAATGGAATGCCAAATTTTTGAATCCCAAATGCTCAAATTATATCTGGGTTTACCTACTATTATAATGATTGAGTTGTATTCCTACACGGAGAAAAAGTATTGCCATTTTATCAAGAATCTATTAAAATTATTCGATTCGTAATCCGCGGTTAAGGTTTACTGTTAAACTTTTAGTAAAAGAGTAATGTGTTATCACGATGTCGGATCACGTGTTTATAAACATCATAATATTTTCGCATTTCGTCATTTTATGTTATCAAGACAAATGCAGGTGTTCCGATAAATTAGGAATTGACTAAAAGTTTATCAGTAAACGGCCTGCAATCACGTTTTTCTCCGTGTATTATTAAGACAGATGCATATTTAATCCTACTAGTTTTATAGTACCTAATACGTGATGTCTTCTGATCAAATAATGTTAATTCTGATAAAATTAATCGGGTTAGCAGATAAGTGGATAAACGATGTCCTACCTGGACATAATAATAATAATATTGGACAATTTTTATAGCGCCGCTTTTGTGAGTTATCACCTCAGGGGCGCTTTACAGTTGATGCAGGTATTACAAAAAAATATTACCAAAATAAAGTGAAATTAAGTAAAGTAAAATGAAGAACAGGAACGGGTGACATGAATAATATATTACCGATAGAAGATGGAGACTCTGCAGCAAGAATCCTAGGTGGTGAAGAAACTGTACCAGCTGCTGCGGCGATAGAGTTCACCAACAGTGCCAACACGAGGTTCGTCATCCATCCAGGTATGTGTCTGCTGCTAATAAAGCGCTGACACAATATCCTCACATAGATAACAGACCGTTCAATTCATCTGCCATCTAAGACCTCCTTCATTGCAGAAGTTAAATATTCCGCTTATAATGATGATGTAAGTGGTAGTTTTTCTTTAAACAAAATCTTGATTAACGAAAGTGAGCTTTCTTTCACCAAATTTAGGCAAACCTACATGTTTTTTTTTGTTTTATTTGGAACGTTAAAAAGTTGATAACAATTCATTTAACAAATAATAATAATCGCGATTGCAATCCAAATAACCATTGTTCACTTCATGCAAACACAATGCAAAATAATAATTATATAAGCTTAAATCTTTTAATCGTCAAAAGTACACGTCAGAACCGTGAGTAGATTATACTGCATCCTGATGGCATAAGCTAAAAATCGCTTACAAAAATGCTTTATAATATAAATTAATACTATTCCGCCTACCGAGATACTGCAGTGCTACGGAAATGTTCCTGGAGGGACTAGTGCACTCTCAGAGCGCGTCTCCACCACCACATGGGAAGCTTATGGCGCATACTAAGCTAATCAAATAACACTATCACCACTGCCATGGTTTCCTGGACGGAGTTCCCCCTAATGGCCCTCTAGAGACGGGAGATGTTCAAATATATTAACGGCGGCTTGCATACATTTTTCACTTCTATTACGCATTTTTTGTTGCTATCTATGTATTCTTATTATTTGTATGTTATTTTAAAATATTGCATTGGACCCCCTGCATACATTCTGGAATGAACTAATGATTAGAATGATTATGTAGTATATAGAACAGCTAACAGATTTATTTACAAAGAAAAACACAAAAAAATCCTTTTTGACCACTTTAATTTTATTTAAACTCTACCGGTTTCGGAAGAACCCTTCTTTCGTCAGGAGAATATTAAAAACTAATCTACAACACAAAATATTGACATGTATATAAAAAAAAAATTAGGTGTATGAGGGAGAGGTGGACAAAATGGAAGGGGTAATTTCGGGATTTCCAGGAAGAACAGAGCGGTTAACTGGAATTATATCTAGAATCGGAATAAACAATAGATTAATTTGGTTATTCATTATTCTATATTTATTATGTAGGGATTTTCTGATTTCGAGTGCTTCTAAATCATCCAATTTTTGGCTTGGTGAAGAATTTTAACACCATCTTTTTTACATCTATAAATAATAAACTTATAAACAATACAAACAAAGGATAACAAATTATTATAAGCAATAATTAGTCTCCTGAAATATATGTACTTACCAGGTGGAAAAAAAAATTTTTAGACGTAGCTCAGTGGTCCAGAGTACCTGACCGGACATCAGAAGGTGCAGGTTCAATTCCCGTCGGCGGCATTTATTTTTACTCGGAAGATATTTCAAATTGTATGGATATTTCAGGAGACTAATTATTTATTGCTTATAATAATTTGTTATCCTTTGTGCCATGCATAAAAAAACCTTGTCTTATAAACATTAGTTTATCATTATAAAAAAATAATACAAACAAAATGTAATGATAGACAGACCCGTGGGCTAAAATATTTACGAAAATTCAAATTTTTAAATATAGAATCATGCCGGTAGATGTTATTCAGTAATAATTTTCACTTTTCGTGAATGTCGCACATTGCACACGAATCAATTATGTGGACTATAATCAATATGATTTGGTAACCTTTCAACTTAACACAACTATTTGGGAATATGGTTAATAATAATAAAGTGTTTATTCCGGTATGTGGGGAGGTTAGTGCAGTCCCACACATTCCATATAGAGAAGATTTAGTTTATAGAGTAGGTTAAGATTTAGTTAGAATTGGGAACTGACTTACCCCTTGTCCTTCTTTATACGTCTTGTGAGAACATAATATGTAAACGTTCCCAGTTCTTTTAACGGACTCGATATTAATACATTTTGAGGGTCACTTAAAAGTGTACACTGCGCAGCTTGTCTTAGTAGAGTGACAAGGTATCGATCAAAAGTAAAAATTCCGGTATGTAATCAAAACTGTCAAAAAGGGACAGGTAAATGGCTATGGGAATGCAGGGGAGGGAAGGTGTGAACATATTTTAGGAGGATATGCATAGTTGCGTCAGCATAAGTCATTATCATTCTGTTACGTGAAAAGGTACTAGGTACCCACTCTAAGTAAACCTCTCCAATCCCAATCTCACACCTCAACCGAAAGCTTCTGTTCTTCCCAAAATGTCCATCTAATCACCACCAGCCGCAACGTACAAATTCCTCATGCCATGGTGAGGGTTAATTAGTCTTGCAAAGTGGTCGGCTTGTCGCTGCTCCAACCCGCTACCTCCGGATAGCTAGTGGAAAGTCTTATCCCTCGACCACGGAGGCCGTCAAAGACTAGACTAAGACAGCCTCTTTAGCCCGTATTACTTTCAACAAATTTTTCAATTTACTTCTTGGGTGCTTAATTATATAAATGTATTTAAAATAATCGGCACAAGTGCCATTTACGAGTACATGCATGCTAATTATTGACAGTCATAGTACAAAATAGAAAGAAGAAAGAAAAAAAACAATTATAAGATTATATTTGTAAACAAGGCAAAAGATAAAAGAATATACATGAGTACGAAGTTGATGAAAGAAATGAAGAAGAAACAAAAACAAAAAACCTGTTATGCGGTGACCTCGTTGAAATACGCTCTGTTAAAATGTTTAATTAGTACCTACAGCTTTAAGCCTGTGACAGACCATGCTATAAGCGCGCTATTTCAGCATATCGCTTGCCGTACATTCCCATTGGGATTATATGGCGAGCGATATGCTAAAATATGCCAATCCATGATTGGTTTAGAGTAATCTGTCAGCCCGATTATACTTCAATAGAAGCATATTAAAAACATTTGCTAACATAGCATTAGAGTTACTAATGACGTCTGATCTATTTATAACAGAATTGTAGCTTGAAACCATAATATAATTGTCACAATAATACATACTAGGGAACCTTCATCTAATGGTAGGAACATGAAAGTGAATCAACATTATCAGAGCTATCCAACTGATAATTTATAATTTTATATATAAAATGTGTACGATAATTTTTTTTCTGCTACTTGATGTATTGTCATTTCGATATAAAATTACTGTCCATCGGGTGTTACCACCTTGAACGTCGAAAGGTGAGATTAGTGCTCTTTACGACAGATTGGACTCAACACCCCTTTAATAATGCCATCCAAGGTGCAAACATTGTTGGATATATTCGACCTGTTAGACCGCAAAAGCCTTGCATCTGAGTGCGGTTAGCACCACTTTGCATACCCGACCGGCCCCTAAACCACGAGCCGCGGGGGCGGTGTAGGAATCTGCAATCTTACAACCCTTGCCCTCGGGGACTTGTAACTTGTAAGTAATGTTGGAATCCACCCCTTGCCCTTTACCCTTTGGAGATTTAGGTAATGGAAGGATATTGTGGGATCATTTTGGTAGCATTTTCTTGTTTTCTTTTTCAACTAGCACAACCCCGTCAAAATCACCGGTCATTATATTTCTAGGATTTGTCAAGCTGAAAGTATTTAAAAAAAATCATCTACCTTGGGATTATTGACTTCCAAATGAAGAAATTAACCTTTAGAATGTTAGTGTCTTGATAAATTATGACACATGGCATATGTCAATAATTTAAACAAAACAAATACAAATTTTAAAATAAATAAAAATATGCTCCTACTTTATCGCTTGTCTGATATGATTTCATACTTATCAGTTCTGACTCTGGTTCACTGACCTTACATTTGTTTTGAGTTTAAGTGTAATTTTCAAAATCTTAACCGATTGTTTGAAGAATTCGGACAACAAGATAAACTACCTATAGTCATCATAGAGGGAGGTCATAAGTATGTTATCTATGATTGTCCTTTGCCTTTTACGTATTTATAACCATAACAACAAAAGATAACAGAACGATGACGTCACATACGACCTCTGAGACTACTATGCCTGCATCATATAATATTTTAACAGAAAATTATTATAGTGGAAATTTTTTTTTGGAATTGGAACTGATTTGTCAAGAATCTCGTGAATTTTCACGGGTCTGCGCTAGTACCTAATAAAATACCATTCAAATTCGTACAATCCATTAAAAGTTTGACTCTCCACCGCATTTCACGTATGAATATACTATATAAGATTTATTGCGGAATACTAACAAGCTGTTTAGTAGAAGATTACTTTACCTGAACACAGTAGTGCGAGTGAGAGCCGAGAACAATCGAACACTCTCACGGTATTCCATAGTCTTGGGGCTCGATTCTCCAATAGCGATCAAGAGTTATTCGTTATGCGCCAAAGAACTGTGAACGAAAGATTACCCGTTGTCTTGACGCACTTTGTCGAATGTTTCATTTATTCCTACGTATTATTGAAAGTCGAAGGGTTGAGGGGTGACGATTGTATTGGCATCCCTGTGAATATTTTCTGATGTTTTTAACGTTACTATGGTGATACTTGGAAATGTCAAAAACAAAACGTCACCTCGTCATTTTTGTAATCATCTTAGTTTCGGCATCTAGAGCTGAAGAACGGGACGGAGGTTTATGAACGGATGTACAATGACTACCAGCCGACGTACTGACGCTTTGTTAAGCCTAAAATTCCTGACGAAGTATTTGTCTATCAAATTAGCGAAATAATCAAATCAGCTGTTTCAGATTGCTCTACATGTATGTATTGCAGCCAAATCGCCGGTAAATCAGAACTTTAAATCAACTTTGTAAAAATATACGATGCTTGTCCTTCGAAGAGCGTGCGGTAAATGATCTTATGCTACGTATACATACATACGCGAGCCGAACTGTCGAACTGATCATCAACTTATGGGAAAGGAAGCAACCACATATGGCGCGAAACGCCGCTTGCAGTTACTTTGTCCTTTTCCAAAATTCGTGGCTCGGTTCGCGTTTCGATTCGCAAATGTATACGTACCATTAGGTTAAGATATAATTAAATAGATTTTGACAGCCGTCGAAGACATATGGGTTTCGACTGGTTCGACCCACTCGTTGTTCGAGTAGAATCATGTGGAATGACTTTTAACGTTTGGCGTCTAAGTATGTAGTACCTTCGACGAGACTCGAGAATAAGATTTTCGACCAATGTATGTACTTTCGACGGCGATTGCGAGCGGCCTGTATCGGAAAATTGGTCCCCTGCTCGTGAATTCCTATTGTCTCCTTGTTAAAATTCCAGCAGACCTTCTAAGAAGCGGAAAGCGGCCCGGTAGAAGAAACAATATAACGTTTTGAACTTTTAAAAAAGCAATCCTGCTTTCAATGCGGTTCGGAGAGAACGGCTTAGGAATATATTGTATTGTATTCAATTATTTTCTTACAGTACTTTATTTGTTACTTTTACGACGGAAGAATAAAGACTAAAAAAATATAACAGAAGCTAGTTTGTTCGTAGTATTTTTCCATTATTCAGTAAGACACAGAGTAGTAATAAGTAGTTGATAATAATATTGAAAGATAATTTCAACAATTCAAAGACTGTCTAATTTGCAGGTTTAATTGCTAAATTATTATTATTATGTAACATAAAAAACACATTATAAAAATGAAAAAAAATGTAAAATATTTATTACGATGGGTGATGTATGGCTTTTACTTGCCTCTTGATTCTTTCAATACTAATGTTAAATATGTCGACAGTCTTGGAAACATTATTTTATAGCGCCTTACCTCGTGTCATGCTATTCCGAGCCAGTACCTCCGTTCTGCTTTGTGGTATACATAGCAGATCATGGTGCCGTTCCTGGCTGTAGTTGTTCGGTACAAACAACTTATAGCATTACAGGAAGTATGGGCTATCTATTCAATTATTAGTTATGTTAAACATAAACATTTTACAAATTTTATAAAAAAAATTTCTCTCCCTTATTCGTAAAATATATTTGTATACAGTTTTTTTTACATGCTTTTCGACTACCACACTAGACACATGTCCGTATTATGATAGTCGAAATTTATATAATATTATATAAATGTAATACATGTTCATTTGTTAATTAATACATTTACAAATTGGCTATCATTATTTCTTTGCACCAATCATCTAGGAATGGTGCATTATTTGACTGGAATCACCTGCTAATTGAAAATTTTCTATTTGTCTTATATGCGCATTGGTAGCGGACATTTTTGCGTAATTCGTGTTATTTTTTTTACGAATTTCGGGTTATCTGTGTAAAATGGTGTTACTATAATAATAAAAATAATATTTGGATGATTTATATAGCGCAGTTTTTGTGCGAAATCACCTAAAGTCACTCAAACAAAAGTTATGTTATGTTCGCTTTTTGGTATTTTTTTTAGCAAAAAGTGACGAAACAGATTTTATATAAGAACGTATTTCATTTTTTTATCATTACCATGCTTTGTGAAAATCAAAAAAAATAACGACATGAAGTAACCTGCATTCCATTTTATTGGTATGCATGCAAGTTCTAAAAAAATAGACAAACAATATTTAGAACTTATAATAATGTTGAACGAGTTGTTTAGCGGTCCGTCCTCTCTGCCTACTCTACTATTTTTTTTGCTACCTATAATACTCAATGCAGATTTTTTTATTGCTTTTTTAAACCCCCGACTCCTTAGTCCAGAGCCAAGGAGCTTGCAGGTCTCCCACGAATTTCATCTATAACATTTCTACTGTAGAGGGTAGAAATCCCTCTCCCTCCTGTAGTCCAGCTTCCCTTCTCTGCTTTATGGTCCCCTCGAGGGCAGGTTAAATCGACGTATCTACTAAGAATCATGATACCCGGAGGTAATATTTACTACACACACGATCGGCGTTTCTGTCTGGGAATTGTTGAACATTGTTGATTGTGTTTTCAAACTTACGAACATTCCTTTGCCAGTATAATGGGCTTTTTACACGATGCTTTTTTCATAACGATTTCAATATGGAAGCTATATTGATACCCATATGAAAAATGTTTGCTTTACACGATTATTATTTTCAAACATACAATTTCATACAGATAGTTGTCATTAGAGACTAAATAATATTTTGAGACAGTACACCTAACACCCACCTTGAACATAACCATAGATCACACGAAAATATCTGTCATTTGCCTTTACCGTTGCCGTCATAAATTCATCACAAATACATGCGAAATTCTTGTCAAGTATTTGAATCTCTTGATTATTCTGGTGTGTCCCAACTTTTTCTTTCAAGCCACATGAGCACTTCCATGCCGCAGAGCCGTTCTGCAGGGTCGGTATCAGAACACCGTTGTGGACTGGTAATTCCGATTCCTTTGGAATATCTTGAGTCTTGGATGAGCGATGGAAGTATTTATGCAGAATGATTTCGTCATGAAATTTAGTGAGTCTTAATGTCCGGTTTACACAATACTTTTTAATTAAACATTATCTATTTGATTATATGAACCTGAAACACTTTGTATACACCACTTTTAACTAATAATAATTTACATATTTCGAAGCCTATGGCTTCTTCGTCCCGTCTCAGAATAATGAATAGTAAAAATAATGATGATTCTGATGAAGAAGTCTGTAGATTATTGTTAACTTAATGTGGTGTATACAAACTGTATCATATTAATCAAAAGTGGTGAATTCAAAGTGTATCATTTTCAATTAAAAGTGTATCATTTTCAATTAAATGTGGTGTATACAAAGTGTATCATTTTCAATTAAAAGTGGTGTATACAAAGTGTATCATTTTCAATTAAATGTGGTGTATACAAAGTGTATCATTTTCAATTAAAAGTGGTGTATACAAAGTGTATCATTTCAATTAAAAGTGGTGTATACAAAGTGTATCATTTTCAATTAAAAGTGGTGTATACAAAGTGTATCATTTCAATTAAAAGTGGTGTAGGTATACAAAGTGTATCATTTTCAATTGATCCACAAAGTAATTTTAAACTATTGAAGAAGAAATATCTTTTTGAATTTCCCTTTTGTTTTCGGTAATGAATGGATGAATGCAAATTAACCCACTTTCCTATATCCGATCGAGCTGAAGCTCGGCAGATACACTCGTTGTCGTGGAAAATGCATTATGTCAACTTTTGGTGGCAGTCACGTACACACGCGCGGACATATGCGCATCTCTGAAATCGATGACATAACAGAAGGTCCGACCCGATGGGCATTTGGCGAGGTTGGTAGAGTTTTCGACTCCAGTTCCTCGGTAGGAAGGTTCAAAACTCAGATACTATTATAAAAAATAAAAAGTCTTCTTTAATTTCATTTTTATTTCCTTCAATGAACATCACTTTCTATGTTACATATTCTGACAGGCGCCCGCGACTGCGATTTATTATTAACGCTTGATTACACAAATGGTTAGGTTATTTGTTACAATCATGTTAAACATAACATACTGTGCGCATATTTGCAACAACGACTGTGGGCTAGGACCATAGAATAAAGGATCTATATTTTATGTTTCATAGCTCGGAATTTGCCGAAAGCGATAAATGTGCACGATCTGCAGGCCGTTATGCATTTTCGCATTTTTTTCTTTTGCATATATATACTGCTCGGGGGTGACCATACCTTCAACATTAATTATTTAAAAAATATCGTGGGTTTAGTACATTTTCATTTCATCGTCTTTACTAAATTTTCTTAGTTTAATCGGTGACCCGTTGCGTCAACAATGCTACTCCAGGCGTTTTTTAAAAATGAAACTTAAGGTGACGTTTCCTCCGGTTAAAAACGGTTAAAAATCTTTGGGGGTATCGAGTTTTTTTTGTAATCATGGTGTCTCACTACTTTATTATACGAATACGTGTTCCAACATCTCGATAATACATTCCTTTTTTACTAAAAACCTATAAATTCATTCGTTATGGGCCTGCATCCCCGTTTTTAACCGGATTGCGAATAATTTGAAGAGATTCTTAATACATTATTAATATTTTATATCCAACAGCTGCTGCTTATTGTCTTTAAAACTTTAGAAATCTATTCTCGGCTCTAAACGCTTTTTTAACCCTTTAAATGACGAAAAAATGTGTTAATTGAAATGCTCAGATCGAAAAAACCTTTTTAACTTTCTTTTTGTATGTGATGTACATTCATCAGTTTACCGCTTGTACCGCCAGTTTTCCGGATACATTTTATGTTTTTATTTATTAACTTTCAAAAATACAGTTTTTTACTATTTCGCCAATAAACAATTAGATAATGTTAATTAAGTGTTAATCTCAAGTGACCTACCAGGTAAGTATTGTACTGTATATTTTCTCCATAAATAGTTAAGTAATAACATAGATCACTGTAGAAATGTATTATAAGTTTGTACAGCGCCCTTGAGGTGTTTTTGCACAAAAACGGCGCTATACAAGTCATCCAAGTATTATTATTATTATTATTATTTTAAGTCCCGTTAAACTGATTGACATCAGTTTGTCAACGGGTTCTTTTAACAATAACTTTTAAAATACATATACAATATTAACAAGTACATAAAATATACACATAATTACATTAGTACAAAAAAATTCTTTCACATAACCATTTTTTTAACATACATTTCCTTCTGTGAGTCAATTCACGGTTTTTTTATTGCGTTTGGTAACATGTTGTAAATTATTGGAACGAGGTATTCTAGAGTTCTTTGACCGTATTTATTCAGGTATCTGGGAACTACAAGTCCATCGTTTGCAATTAGTCTTGTATTATGAACATGTGTCACTATTTTATTATTGTTGGTTCTATTTTTGAATCGTCAATAAAATAATTAGTAAGTTTTATGATGGAGACATTATTAGATTTCATTATTTTAGATGCCCGTGCCAGAGTCAAAAGTGCATCTATTACATTTACATTATTGAAAAATGCTGTAAGGCGACATGAAAAAAATATTGGAAAGGTGGTAAGCATGGACTAGATCCTGGCTATTGATTTACCCAATGAAAATAGTTGTAGCCATTTCCCCTTTCAAATAAATTTTCATTAATTATTGATTATTCCTACTAAACTAAACTATTTTGACCGGTCGGTGGCCGAGTTGACATCGCGTTTGGGTCTCACTCGGGCGTAGTGTGTTCAATTCCTCGACTGGCTAAGTCCTCCATCACAACACAAGTAATATTTTCTGCTTACTGTGGAGGTGGTAGGAGATTTTCAAATATTGTCAGGTTATTCGTAACCCGGGAATATTTTATATTTTGGAATAACTTAATGAGTAAACCAAAGATAGGTCACATCTAGGAATCGAACCCAGGACCCTTTCCTTGCCGCGTCCGCGAGGGTCCTGGGTTCGAGTCCTAAATGTGACCCTATCTTTTTCTGATTTTTCTGTTTAAAATTTTAGTTTAGGAATCGCTAATATAATCTTCAATAATTAAAAAAATATGAAATTATCTAATGGTGAATCAGGAAAAGTTGTAGATATGGGATATGTCTAGAATATCAAGATCAACTCAGCACTTCAGTTAACGGTGTTATTTCTTTCATGAGCTAAGGAGCTATAAAAATAGACAAGAAGCAATATACTTACTGTATACATTTTTTTTCAATATTTTTCAATTGTTCAGACAGAAAATGTTAATATCTTTTAAATTGTGAAGATAGTGAGCATAAATTTCATAGCATGCTTCATGTCACAAATTCGTTATTTCGTAAGTAGGGAGTCTCATTCTTGCAGCCGATCGGTTGGCCACCCTAATACGTCACAGGAAATTGCACACGTAAAACAATTTTTCCGCTATCGAATCGGCGCATCCCTGGCGGAATATTCGCTCCGTTTGCTCCATGGAAACCCGTTTCTGCACAGTGCAGCGATAACTTGCATCCACCGGCATACAACACATAGGAAGCTTCGAGTATATTCTATAGTAGGCGCAGAAATAGCAACCTGCTTTTACAGGTAGCAAGCAAGTAGCAAGGTCTATACTACTCTACTGTAGGTTGCAGAACTGTAAGAACTGCAGACTGTGTCTGTATAATTTTTCCTTAATCATATAAAATTACGCCAAAAGTTTTTTTTTACAATTTACACACACACCATACATATAAAGGCATTGGCAGACCGGTCAGTGGCTAAGTTGGTATCGCGTCTGGGTCTCACCCAGGCGTCGTGAGTTCAATTCCTCGGCTGGCCTCCATCATGACACAAGCAACATTTTTCATATTGTGGTGGTAGTGAGGTGTAATTATTATTGTCAGGTTATTCTTAACCCGGGAATTATTGACTTTTTAAAAATAAAATAATAATTTATATAGCTTACTTCCCGGTGAATTCAAAAATGTACCTAGATTATGCATATTGAAAGAAAAATTAAAAATTTCTGTTTGTTATAAATTTTAGAAATAAGCAAAATGTTAATTAAGAAGGAAAATGTATGTTTATATTAGTCCACACGAAGTGGAACTATTTTAAGTTCAATAATTAAATAAAATAAAAATGTTAAACTGCTCGAATAGCAGCTTACTCCGTGCTTATGCGGGCTAATGCTACGTATACATACGCGAGCCGAACTGCCGAAACTACACTTATGAAACTGCTGAAACTAAACTTATGGGAAAGGAACGAAGCAACTGCAAGCGGCGTTTCGCGCCACTTATGGTTGCTTCGTTCCTTTCCCGTGATTCGTGGCTTGGTTCGCGTTTCGGTTCGCAAATGTATACCTACCATTAAATGCATGATACGTCGGGTACACGGGATGGTAGGAAATTGTGCAAACACAGCAAATGCACAAATCAAACTTCCTCTTACGAATAAAACTAAAAATATATCCCCGAAGAAGATTCTCCATGGAGTTGTCTGGTATGTAGACTTATTATTTTGTCAAACTTCCGGAAGGAGATGAATACAAAATGGAGGCAACGCAACAACGGTACCTACTAAAAGTATACCAGTTATATTATCCGGCTCCGCCCAGAATTTCTGTTTTCTCCCAGTAATAGTAATAGGTAGAACACCATTTTTTCTAAGTCCTATTTTTATTATTGGAACATTAAAAGATGCAAAAAAAACAAAGCGAATTTTTGTTCTATTTTAATTTCAATTTTGTTTTCTTGAATAAATGATTTAATTAATGAAATTGAATCTTGGAAGTGTAAATGAACCCGACATCCAATCGGCATATAGACTTGTTGTCGACGACAACGCGTTCACTAATTTCCTCATTGGTGGCACTCACGGACACACGCAATTCTCTGAAATTGGATGACACCACTATAAAAATCTACAGCAGTTAATATACGAAATAAATCTCGATATCCAATTAGTGATAGCGCGGTTCACTCATTTTAGTCAGTCCCTGGGGAAGAAAGTTCAATCTTCAGTCAAACCATTTATTTTTAATTTTTTTATTTAATTAAGTTCACCGCAGTTCAATCCTCAATCAAAGGAAAACAATGGATATTTTTAAATACATTAATTAATAGGAATAACATTTCTTTTTACTGGTTGATTGTTTGAAAAGCCAAATTGGTGTTTTAAAGCTACATGTATCCTTGTGGAAACGATATTACCAGCTGCTGACAATGCGTTGGACTATAAATTCGTGAGAGGAAAAGCTGTGCTAATTTCATAACGCCAAATAAGTTTTTATGTTGCTTCTGAATCAAGCAGCTTCCGCTTTATAGTAAATATTATTACTACTACAAGTTTTATTGCTATTTATTTTAAGCTAGGCAGAAAAACATTGTTTACCGTTTGAGAGTTTTTTCCGCTTCAGCACACCGATTTTTTGCTGTTAGGATAACATTTTTCTATCCCATTAAAAACTCGCCAACGATGTTTTTTTTTACAGAAATTCTGCTGTCGATTTAAAACATTGCATAATTTATTTTTAGAATAACTCTATGTAGCTATAAGATGAACTATAAAACTTTTTGCTTATAAGAAATCTACAAAAGTTTCTATTAAATTCATTTGTTAAGCTTTTCAAATGACAGTCAACTTCTATAAGATGAACTATGTATAAAACTTTTTGCTTATAAAAAATCTAAAAAAGTTTCTATTAAATTCATTTGTTAAGCTTTTCAAGTGACAGTCAACTTCTATAAGATGAACTATAAAACTTTTTGCTTACAAGAAATCTACAAAAGTTTCTATTAAATTCATCTGTCAAGCTTTTTAAGTGACAGTCAACTTACTTACTGGTCTTACAAAACATATTTTCAACATTGGTTTTCAACTCTTATGCTATGCTAGCTGATGTTTTTAATATGCCTTTATTGATGTATAAAGCCATACTAATTAAACATTTTAGCAGTGCATATTTTAACGAGGTCACTATGTAGTATATTTGTTTACATATTTTTTGTTTCTTCTTCATTCACATACAAAATAAAATAATAGATTCAATAATTTTATAATAGCCCCCTTGTAAGTAATCTTTAAGTACCTGAATACGTCTGTCTCGACACAGGTTTACCCTAGTGAGACAGATGTCGAAAAATTTATGTAATAATACTTTATATTGATAAATAAATAAGTAAATAAATTTCTTTTTTAACAGTGTATAATATATAATACATATTGATAGAAGTAAGTATACAGCAGACAGAGCGTTAACATTACAGCAAAATTACAAAGTAATAACAAGAATATATATGCCAACCGTCCAATGACGGTGGACAACTAACAGTGTGTTATTTGCAGTATGTTATTGCAGTATGTATTTTACATTGCTGCAGTTTTTGCAAATGCAGCAATACTGTTACGTGTGAGACATGGTGTCACTACCGAACTTACTCGATGGAACGACTCCGAATCAAAAATAATGACGCCTGTAGAATCATATTTGGATACAGAAGATACAGCAGCGCATCGACAATGTTCACGGAATTAGGACTAAATGGATTTGCCGGCCTGATGAGACACCGGGTCACTGGAGCCAGGATGCGGCTAATGGCCTCCGCCAACACGTTGGTGACCGCAACCTACCAGCACCAAACGCCACTCTTGAGTGAGCGCTGGGCTCAACCTCACTCAAGACCACGCCCTACATAATTGTACTTAATTGATAATGTATTTTTCTTTATCTATTTTTGCATGTTAAAATTTTTTGTACAAAAATATCGTTATCTGTATTGGACGTGTGGGATTGCACTAACCTCCCCACATCCTGGAATAAAAATTATTATTATTATTATTTCAAATGATCTGCATAAGGGTAAATATATAATATATGTTTGAAGCTGTTAATTAATACCTCCCTAATTGAGAATAACTCGTGTTTAGGGAGGGAAAATACTATGTATACCATACTTTCATATAAGATATGTATTCAGGTAGATAAATAGAATAGAATTAACCCACTCCCGAATGTTTACCTTCACAGGACAAAATTCACTCACAGTAACATAATATAAGGGAACTAAAACGCGATCCCTAATAAAAAAAGGTTCCACATCCTTCTCGGAACCGTTTTTCACCTTCTCCAGGGAGCACGCGCTATAAATTCTCATTATTTGCAGTTGCTGGATTAGTTTCTCTGCAGAACACCTTTATTAAATTAGTGGCGGTTGTTGTTTTTCTCCACTTCTTCCCTTTTCCCTCTTCCCTCTCCTACCCGAGCAACCACCCCCCGCACCTGGATTAGGGGAGGGAGTTAAAACCCACCAACCAATAGCCGCCTTTACATTAACCATCCAAATGCAACATTCAATTGTATTAAATTGCAATTAAATATCAATGTATATCATGATCACCCTACATGTTTACTACATTATACTGTAATGAATTGGCTGGAATTAGATTAATAGGTACCCAATTCGTAGAAACGTAAATGTAACAATATTGTTCTCTTAATATATAGTATTTGTTTTATTTTTTTAATTATTAACCTCAACACAAGCTTGTCCTAGTGAGGTAAAAAATTCTAACGTAAAAAGGATACAATGTAAAGAAACAATAAACAATTAGTGCAATATTAATTTAATCATTGAAGACAATATTAGCGACTTGAACGAACATTTAAACACAAAAATATCAGAAAAAGATTCGGTCGTATCTGTGAATTCCCAGGACCTCGCATCAAAATGAAAATGTATATATTTATCCAAGACACTATCTAGATTGCAATAATATCTAATCTTTAATATTTGGAAGAATCTTGCAATCGCACTTAACCCTAGATTCATAACCATTCGTCCCACAGACCGCGCAAAACGTAAATTTGTTTCTAGTGTCTCGAGTGAAAGAGATAGAATGATGACCTCTCAAGTACCTTCCTAGATCGCTTGTTCATTAGTAACGCGGGTGCGTTTGCCTCGCAGTGAAGTCTTGTGGACAAGTTATAGACCAAGGCTGCCCAACCCCAGGCCCGCGGGCCACAATGTGGCCCGCGAACGAATTATAAGTGGCCCGCGTGAACCATTTTCAAAAAACCCGCCAATCCGCCAATTTGAAAAAGTGTCGCGGGCCCGCGGTAAAACAAACAATGCAGCTTGCGTGCGGTCACCAGTGTTTGCCAACGAAGGCGATTTATCTCTATTTAGGCTACTCAGAACGAGAATCAGCGACGAAAAAATCTAACCTGTTGAACCTACCTTTCCGTAACAACCCCCCCCCCCCATGGATTCCAAATATTTTGTGGGGAGCACTCATTTTGAATTTTTTTTGTGGGGAATTATGTTTTATAGAAATTCTCTAACAACCCCCCCCCCATGGAAATAGGAACCGTCAGGTATTCAGTGGCCCGCCAGTGATTTAAAATCCTCAATTTCGCCCAACTGTTAAAAAGGTTGGGCAGCCTTGTTATAGACCTTTGAACGTCTGAGAGACGAATGCTTATGAATAGTGTAACTTTTGAAGACACTGCAAGTTATTTTGAAAACATTGTTTTTGATGAGTTCTGGTTATACAGAGTAAAAGTAAGCATATGATATTATTCTATATGAGTTATTATTTATAGTTACATCTTATTTTATCGTTCAAAATGTATTATTGTGTGTATTTTACATCAAATCTTTTTATTTTATTTTAGAATGGATGATCGGCAAATTGATGACTATTTGAATCGTTTATCTGATTCTGATGATGATGATTTTACCATTCAGCAAAAGGATGTAGAAATCAGTGATGTCGAAGATTATGTGGAATTAGATGAAATGGTCCCGACAGATTCCGACAGTGATAACGACATGGTTACGTAAAAGACACGAAATGCCAACTTTGAAGAGATGCCTAAAAAGGAAAATCGCCGAAGTTTTAGATGAAATGCCTACCATTGCCACACCTGGTCTAAGTGGTACTCAAAAAAAGGTTTGTGGTTATTGTGATTATAAAAAACGGTATATAACAAGGTTCCAATGCAAGCAATGCAAAAAGTATATGTGCATGGACCATCGCGGCCTCATGTGTGTGGAATGTAGCGATGAAATTTTATTTTAACTCGTTTATTATTTTTTTTGTTACCTAATTAAACTTATTAAAGAGTGCTATACTTAATTTATTTATTTTATTTACAAGTACCCCAAAACTCGTCACTTAAATTTAGTCGTCTGTGAGACGAATGTTTATGAATAATGTTCCTCTTAGATAAGGTTATGAATCTAGGGTTAAAGATAACAGCCATATCTATACTTAATTAATCAATGCTATTGATTATTTTCCAATCACTCAACTAGATTATAAACTTACCTTAACACAATGTTTGCGGGGGTTTTTTTTAATCAATCTACGCCGTAAAGCGGGCAATTTTTATTATGTTCGCGCGCAAAATTCCGTTTCATGTAAAATAGCTATAACTTCTGAACTATTGATTAAATTTAAATAAAATTTTCAGTATTTTACCTTATTTGAATTTTTTATTATGATCTGGTCACAAATTTTTATATTTTTGAAGAAACAATTACGATATATAAGTTTAAATTAAAAAAAAAATTGAAAAAAGTGCACTTTTGTCGTATTGTCTATTTAATCATTTTATGCACATTCAACATAGTATATATATATATATTTTTAAACACACACCACTAAACACTAATATTGTTTGAAAGTATGAAATCGTTGGAAACAATTCCCTTCATGTAAAGGTACATCATAGAATTTACACATGTACTGGGTTTCGCTAAGTATTTTGTGTACCGCGCACACATCATACGTTACTCGTAATATATTGTTACTCTAAGTGTACCTACATCGCATTTTGGCGTCTCCCGCGCTTTACCAATAGTGTACAAATACGAAAAACGCTTTTAAGCGTCTCCCGCTCTCTACCAACAGTACGCAAAAGACGCTTTTAAGCGTCTCCCGCAAACAATGTGTTAACACTACCCTTCCCATTTTCTACCTTACAACTCCTGCGGTGATCTGTATTTTTATTATTACCATCTGGCTTTTACTTACTTTACCGATTTTATTTTATTCTAAGTGCACTAAGGGAAAATATCTCAGTAGGATTAAAAAATGAAGCGAGGAAATGGAAAAAACACCTTTGGGTATCTATATCAACCATTGTCTCATAACGCTTATTTATACACTTACTTAAGATAAATATTCAATTTTGTTTTTAATCATTTGCTGCATCCTTTTCGAGTCGCATCTTTTTGAGTTTCTTTGTCGGCTCCTAAAGCTGGGGGACACGTCATTCACAATAAGTATAATATTTTGTAATCACGCTTGAAGAATGTTTTGTTTTTCGATTTTTGCAAGCGATTTAAATAACCAAACATTCATTTATTGTTAAACATAAGCATTCGATACTATTTTTTGTATTTTAAGATATTATTTTTTTTCTTTTCGTTATTCTTATAAGTACAAAATTGTATATGTAACTAGTGATTCTAACAGGAAATCAATCTTAACACTTTTTTCCTTCTATAAAATAATATATTCTATAATTAAACAATGTAATTTAATTAACCTCATTGAATTTCATATACCCACGAGAGCTACTCGTTCTAAAATTTTGTTTAAATGCAACAATATCAAGACTGAGTATTCCAAACACTCGCTTGTACCTAGGTTGCATGAAGTTAGTAATAGATACGCAGATGTGGCAGATCTATTTAACTGCACGCAAGGTAGGTACAAGAGGGCTATGCTATCAAATCTTTTCAATCAATATTAATTTAATCTAATTCTACCTTATTTGCACTATAGAAACTTATGTACTTGTATCTCTTGTTTACTTACTTACTTACTCTCTAATGTCATTTCACAATCAAATGCCACATATATTTGTAATTCTTTTTTTTTTAATATTTAAACGATTTTAACTGTGACATGTTATCATTGTTTATGGTATATTTATACCGTTGATATTATATAAATAAATAAATAAGTAATATGAAATTTTGATATGAACTCAATTTGTCAATTTGACTGGCCTAAAACAAACAGGATCCGTTCCTAGTTGGCTAGTCAAAGTTTAGCATATGATTTATTGTATAATTTTGTTGTGAAATATATTATTATTATTAATAAAAACTCCGTTAAAAAATGAAGATAATGTTGGTAGTTTTTAGTCAAAGTGTGATGCAATTAAATATGATCCGATGGGGTTAGGGTCGGATTAGCTCAGTGGTAAAGCAAATCTCCGGCAAGGCTGATTTCCTGGGTTCAATTCCTAGATGCGTCCGAATTTTCGTTTAGGGATCGCTAATATTGTCTTCAATAATTAACAATTTAAGTTTTTACTCATTAAGTTCTTCCGGAAATAATAAAAAATATATATTTTAGCCAGATACCGTCACCGTAGCTATTTGATCATTGACATCTGGAGGTGGCAACATTGAATCAATCTGAATGATATCAGCTCAAATCTTCACACGTTTCTCTCCGGGTGTTCGTGGCTTCACGGCCTCCCTCTCGTGTTAGCTTCAATAATTTAATAGTGGAGATATGTTATTTAACATAATACTTTAATCAGTAGTGAACAATGCAACATGCCCCATTCCAATGTAACTTAATTGCAGACCACCAAATTAAAAATTGCATCACCAAAACTTTATTTATTTGACTATTACAATTAGAGGGACAGCAATACTAGATAATTGATTCTATGATTAATCATTTCAATGTGAAAAGGTGATACCCAACACTTCAGAACACGTTTATTCATTAAACTTATTCTACATATATTAAAGTACTCGTGAAGGTAATTGTGAATAATGCCGTACACACAAATAGTTACAGAAAAGGCTATGCAAATGTAACACGTTACAGCTTTAAATCACTGCCTGCTACGTTGCCGTTTTATGTGATACAATTAAACAGAAAAAGTGTATTTCTGTAAACGGCATACTAATGGCTCGTTCTGATCAGGCACTTAAACTAACATACACACATACAAAACTGTTTGTAAACTCTGATTCATTGCCTGTAATTTTATTGGATCTAGATTTCAGTAGCTCGAACAGTGAATACAGACTCGACTTTAATAAAAATATTAAAATAACAATGTTTTTTCTTCGTTCTTTCTTTTTTGGTAAAAGGATATTTTCATCAAAGTGTACATTGCGTATTTGTCATGTCCTACGATTTTGATTGGTTCTTTCATTATTATGTATTGCAGAATATTGGAAAGTTATTTATTTTAACGTGCATATTTATTAATTTACTTTGTTTAGTCGGTTTAATACTACTATTGAACCTGCATATATTTTTAATTTATTATTTAGATCAACAATAAATGGGGTTTTACCACTATTTTTGATGTCCCATTTCTACTTTAAATTTAAAAAGTCTGATTTCATATTTAATTTTAGGTATGTAAGATTAATTTTGTGGCGTCTTAAATAGCTTGCGTAATATACAGGGTGTCCGGAAACTCTTGTACAAGCGGGAAACTGGTGAATCTACATCACATTAAAGTCGATTTTGTAGTATATTTTTTTTTTGATTTGAGCTTTCGTTATCGAGTAAATCGAGTTAGAAGTTGATTTTTTTTTTTTTTATAAAATTCTTATAAATTATTACTGAAGATCAATGTACCAACTAATTAAAACTATTTGAAAGTAAAACAAATGAAGAAACTCGGATTTGAAGCATTATTTTGAAATCACCCTTCATTTAATCCGGTGTAATCATAAAATATTTCTGCTCTGCAGGGTTAAAACATCTGTTGTTCAACCCTACAAGAAAAAACTTTAACCCTAAAATAGCCGAAAAATATATATATATTTTTTTTTTGTGAAAATGCTCAAATCAAAAAACTTTATGTTTATTTGGCTTCCCCATGTGGTGTAGATTCTCCAGTTTCCCGCTTGTACTACGAGTTTCCGGACACCGTGTATATTAAAATGATTAAAAAATATATTGTTTTTGAAAAGCAATAATCCCGAGGCAGATGTTTTATAAATATTTTCAGCTTCACAAATACCCGAATTATAATATCTATAAGCAATATAAAATCGATTGTGATGTGAGAATAATATAATGAATTTATGCCGCCTTTCTTAAAATAGTAGGTAGTCAGTCTAGTTCCCTTCCAAGCAGTTGATCGAGGTTCGATAATCGGCCGTAAGAAAAAAAAATTAAATTACCCCTATTAAAATAAATTAGTAGTGACCAGTATTAAAATAAATTGTATTACAATTTATATAATTTTTTTCACTCTCATTATTATATATGCTCCACCGTATTTTTGGTAAGGATTAATTTAGAAGGTGTGGTTACGTCCGGTTACAAAAATGAAGCCTTGAAAACTATTGCGAACAACAACTTTATACCTTTTGTATTTGCGAGCCGGATTCACACTACACGCCAAATTAACAAAGCACACAAAATTAATGTCAGACAGAATGACAGAATATATAATAGAATCAAAATAACTCCCACAAAGAAGATTATCAATTTTTAATAATTTTATTTGTTTGTTCTGAAGTGAGGTAGACTCAAGTTTGTTTCGTTACAAATTCAACGAAATTGTAACTTTTTACTTGCAAGTTTCCAAACAAGCTGGATCACTCTGTCAAACTGTCAAATCCAGCATTTGTCGAAGGAAACAAAGTTGTTTGAAAATATTTTTTGATTATTGTGCTTTCGAGGCAGTTTCTTGACGTTACGGAGACGATCGCATGCCTCGTCTTCAGCAGACTTTGCTGTGCCTACTTCACATCTCAGAGAAACCTGTAAAGTACAAATATTGTTTTAAATTCTAAAATGATATTTAGTAAACAAAACGCCCCTTTGAAAATACATCTATTTGAATTTTATTTATTTTTTCTTGGAGCGGAAATTAAACCACTTCCGAATTCTGATCGAGCTGAAACTCGGCATATAGAATCGTTGTCGATGCCAACGCATACTACCATCTTTCTGTGGAAATCACGTACACACACGCGGTAATACAGGATTTTCCAATAAGAGGTGTTATTTTGAATAGCCCGCTATTTCGGTAGATGTTACTTTTGAAGCTGTCATTTTTTGATATTTGACAAGTAGAAACTACGCCATTAATAAAAATGGAACGATGGAACAACACACGCTTCAACAACGCATTGAAATTATTAAAATTCTCTTTAGTGAATCAAATGCAAATCATCTTGAGTGATGAGGCCCATTTCCACCTCGGTGGCTTCGTCAACAAGCAAAATTGTCGCATCTGGGGCTCGGAAAACCCAAGAGTTATTGTTGAAATGCCTCTCTATCCTCAACGTGTGACTGTTTGGTGCGGTTTACGGTCCGGCGGAGTCATTGGACCTTACTTTTTCAAAAATGAGGCTGGAGCAACAGTTACGGTGAATGGATTGCGCTATCGAGAGATGATTAATGATTTTTTATGGCCGGAATTGGATGGTATTGATCTGGATAACGTTTATTTTCAACAAGACGGCGCTACGTGCCACACAAGCAACGAAACCATTGAGATTTTACGATTGAATACCAAAATAACACCTCTTATTGGAAAACCCTGTATAAGCATTTCTCTGAAATCGGATGACGTTACAGCAGTTAATGTGCTCCTACCCGATGGGCATTTCGCGATGTTAGTAGAGTTGTCGACTCCAGTTCCTGGGTAGGAAGGTTCAATCCTTAGTCAAACCAAAGTATAAGTAATTTTTTTAAAGCATAAAATACACTAAAATAAAATAAAATACTTTTAACTGGACTGCCTTAGTAACAATCTTTTGTATTTGTTTAGCGAAAAATTGAAGATGCCCACTTCCTCGGCGTAATTATATCCCTCCATTAGTATTCGGAGCGATGAGGAATACGTGAATACATAGGTACACATAATGACTACCTCTGTGGTTATTGAGAAGGTTCTTGACCAGCAAGCCAGAGGTCGCGGGTTCAAATCCTGTGGTGCGCAAGTAAATGTTCACAATTTACCAATTAAAAATAATGTATAGTATATTTATTATTATTATTCTATTCGGAAAATAACACGTGTCCTCGATATATTCTGAATGATTAATATTTCATCAGGAACTTGTAGCATGCTGTCACTTCTCTGTGCATCTTTCTCATAAACAACGCATGTACCAGGTCTAAACTAAAAACTTACCTTTTTAAGCTGTCGTACCCTTAAATTAAATATACCATTCCTAAGAGAAAGTCCAGTTATATTCAGTTTTCCAATTATGTCCTAAATCCTGTATCTAAATTTCGCTAGTAAACAATTAGATAATGTTAATCTCAAATGACCTACAGGTAAGTATTGTACTGTATATTATCTCCATAAATAGTTAAGTAATAACATAGATCACTGTAGAAATGTATTATAAGTTTGTACAGCGCCCTTGAGGTGATTTTGCACAAAAACGGCACTATACAAGTCATCCAATTATTATTATTATTATTACCAGAAAACGGCTTTAAGATTTACAACAGATCTCTCAGCGGCAGAACAACAGCAAGGACACAGATTTACCTTAATCCACGTGTGTTCATCCTTTGTTCTGTGTTACACGTGAAAAAAAGCTGTAATGAAATTTGCGAATGTTTTAACAATATTTCATTACATGTTATTATTTTAGTCAAACTTTGTACTTTTGAAATGACACCCTCGCCACCCATAAAAACAAACCGCACCGTTTATAACGAATGACGTAAGTAGAATTATTACTGAAACACCGCCGCTGTGACGTGTTCGGCCGAGGAAATCCGAACTCGGAACGCGCTCACGGGCGGGTTTATAATAAAAATAATTTTCCCTGGCGTGTTGAGACTATTACGTTGATTGCTTCGCCGTTCGCTTTTTATTGTCCTTATTCAACTTTTTCAGAGGCATAAGCCGGAAATATTACAATTTTCAAACGCTTTAGGCGAAATTAAAATTCTTCGAAAACATTGAAAATTTAATATTCAACAAGAATATTTACGGAATTTTAGTGGAACGATTTATATGCAGACCTTTAAAAAATGTACTGTATACTTTTTGATTTGGTTTGTAGGCAGTTACTAAAATCATTTTTTTTATTAATGTACGGTGTCCGGAAATTGGTAGTACAAGCGGGAAACTGACGATTGTACATCACTTGGAAAATCAAAAAAAAAAATTATTATTAATATTTTATAAAAAAATTACAAATTTGAAAAAGTTGAAAAAGCACAAATTTGTTTAAAAAAAATTGAGAGAAAAAACAGGTCTGAATTTTAGTATTATAGCTCAGTTGAATAGAGCACTCGCTTAAATAGCGGTTCAAGAGATACAAAATCCCAGTCCCACAAATAACGTTTTGTGATATGATTATTATTCTTTCAATGTTAAATGTCAACATAAAGCAGCGCTAAAAAAATCTTTGTAAAAAAATAATATTAAAAAAAAATTGTTGCATTTATTGTAAGAATAAATTATAAAGTTTTCTCGGAGCTTATAAAAATAGTCGCTGACAAAAATGATGATGAATATTTCAGTGACGTCTTTTATTCTAGTACGCTATATTCGCGGTCTCTTCTGTGGTCAGATTGGCCGAGTGGTCTAAGGCGCCAGATTTAAGTTCTGGTTCTCGAAAGGGAGCGTGGGTTCGAACCCCACATCTGACAGACGGTTTTTTTTTATTGTCTAGTTCTTTATCATTTATTTTATTTTACATTATAATATATTAATAAAAAAATAAACATTTTCTTAATAGATTATACTTGTACGGGTGAATAGGAATTTTAGAATGTAGAATGAATACTAAAGATTATCTGATCATTTTTATTTACGTGATTTTAATTGAAGTTCTCCGATTTTTTTGTAACACACCGATTAAGTTTTTTTTTTAATAAATTTAATATTGTTACAAAAAACGTTCCTACAAAAATTCACCGCTTTATTTGGTTGTTTGATTTATGTGTTGAGATAAAAGATCAATCAACCTAATAATAATTCAATTACATTGCTAATTGTTCACCATATATTATTTTATAGTGTTGTTTGACCTTGAAAGATACTTCACAACAGTAGCTACTTGGCTAGTAGCCACTTGATAAGATTCTGTTACTTCCATTATCCACGACTTCTGCTTGCTAATTGTTGTTTTTATATACATCAATTTGAATTGCACTTTTGTTTTCGGGAATAGATTTAGAATTAGAAGCGGAAATTAACCCACTTCTTTACATCCGATCGAGCTGAAACTCGGCACGTAGTCTCGTTGTCTATGACAATACATTCTATGAACTTTTGGTGGCAATCACACATACACACGCGGAGATATACGCATTTCTAATAAATATTATGATTTCATAGCAGTTTAATATACGAAATAAATGTCGGTCCCACCCAATCGTGATTTGGTGCAAGAGGAAAGATCAATCCGTATACAAGGATATTTTATAAGTTTATAGCAATTTATGAGCCAGTACCTGAAAAGGAAGGTTCAATCTTCTGTCAAACCAAAAAAAAATAATCTTTGAAATTGGCTACTAGCCGGCCCAAGAGATGGCGCAGTTAGGTTGAAAATTAAAAAAAAATTTCAATTTTGTTTAACCCGATAAAAGAAACTTTGTTTTTTTACAGGTTGATTTTTTAAAAATTTTATTTACTCTTGTTCTTATGCGTGGCAGGCAGCTGACAGCTTGTCAACCTGTCAAAATTGAAGCGAAACAGCAGTAACGGGAAAAATAAAATCACTTAAAAATGGATGATGATAATTTATTATTTACTAAAGTGTTTTTCAAAGTAATCATTAAGGTCTTTTTTAATCATAAAATAACATACTTTGTTTACACCACTATTTAATAAAAAATGTCAACATGTTTAAAAGCCAATGATTTCTTCATCAGGATATAAGCAGTGGCGGCCGGTGGTCAAAATATGTGGGGGTTCACCGGATTACAACATTAAGTCATAAAATAAATTAAATAAAGGTACATACCTATTTATAAAGAAGTTCTATTCTCTGCTCCTTTTGTTTAACGAAGACCTCTATCAATGCTTAACACTGATAGTGCGTTCAATCTGTCCTGGCTCAACGTGTTTAATAAGATTTTATTCTTTTTAACGTTGAGAAACATCTTTAGCTTTCAACTGAGGTCATTCCAAAGGTCATGAATGGTGCACAAAAGTTTTAGTAATTTCACAGTCTCGGGAAAGTCTTCTAATAATCAAGTACTATAAAAAAGTTGTAAAATTAAATTAATTTGTTAGCTTTTGAAAAATCGTCGCGGGCGTAAATTGCACAGAGTTCACCTTTTACTGAACTTTATTTAGGAAGTCATACGTTTTAAGCGTCACATTGAAATCATGTTCTGGGAAATTTGACCTGTATCGATTTTTATTAAATAGCTCATTATGGTGTTTAACTTAGGCACGGTAGCCTGAATCCAATTGCATTCTGATGTCAACTTTTCCTAAAACCTTTAAGCTCAAAACTTTTTGTAAATGTAAATGACAAGAATTATGTTTTTTGATTTTTTCAGAAAGGTGAGTTACATCAGTAACACCGCTGATTGTCCAAACTGAATCAACATCGTAAATTAAACACGTAAAACAAAATAAACTATCACATTCTTCGATCCAGATTTTCACTCTTGTTTTATTATCAGTTCAGGTTTTGGGTTGCAATTGATATGCCTTATTAATAATTGATATACAAGATCGATATAACCTGCAATTAAACTTCAAAACTTTCGCAGAGTAAGAAAAGTTTTAAATTTAACAGACAATACAATGCCCGGCAACGGCGAGTACTGACTAAACTGATAATAAGTAATCTGACCATCACTCATCTCTTAATGACATGTTTTATCCTGTATGCTTGTATCGAAGAAGCGGAACATTCGCTGAAAAATAGCAGATGGTAAATTGAAACCACGATATCGACAATAATATCAAACATACGCGTTTTAGTTTAACTTTCTACTGAATAAACCGTTCCTTCTGATGTGGTGGTAAAACCCCGAACGCCGTCCTTGATGTGGTATTATTTGCAAAGAATAGTATGAACTGGTATGTACCCACGCTTTCGACTGTTCCACAGAATATGCGACAAAGCAGTTAAATTTTGGATCGCAATCGAAAACGAACTACTACGAACATAGGCACAAGTCAAAGTCGGTCTGCAAGTTATGCGCGCTTAATAAGTAGGTACCTTTTGAATGAGATATTATAACCGAACCGAGTTTCGTATTGTGATTAGTCATGTCAGAAATCTTGTTGGTTGTTCGGCGCTCGGGAGCACATATTAGCTGGCCGCCACTGGATATAAGTATACTTATATAATCATGAATTTCAGCTAAAATTGAAAAATTATCTTAGACCACTATAAGAGTGCACATATCTGTTATTATTTTAAAACATTATAATGTATTATTGATAAATCTTACATTTTACTAACTTAAATAATTGTTATTATTTACAATATTTAATTAATTACTCATATTATTTTGTATAATTGAGAGACAAACACAAGAGCCTTTTGTTTTGTTTTTGAGGAATGGCTATTTTTGTTTATTTTTATGAAAATACTGTATGACGTGTAAACATTGTATATTTATTGTAAAATATAAATATTAAATAATCAAATATATGTATTTAAACATGCTTATTAAAATATTTGTCTTTGGGTGATTAAACATTCGAGCCACATAGTGCTAGATCTGTCACCAAATGACAAGTACTCATAAAACTCATTGCATTTCCTTTTTCTGCTTTGTTATTTTTTTGTTATTCTTCATTCAATAATAATTATAATACTAAAGCATAAATATAACGAAAAATAACAATAAAAAGAGATTTAGAAGGAGAGAACACCATGTTTTATCTTTGTATTTAAAAGTTTACCACAGACGCTACCGCATAATTTTAAATAGTTCTACAAAATAGTATTATTTTTTTCATTAACTCAACATAGGTAGCCTTCCGCCATGAGCTATGTCGTCTTTGGGGGTGCTGTGAAGAGGGTATTTTTGACCAGAGGCAGGAGTGAACGTGGATCTTGAACAGACCCATGTTGTAGGAGGGAGGAAACACAGCGGCCGTCAAATCACCCCATAGCCTGATTGTTGAACTCGAGAACCTGTAAATGTCAACCATATACAAACGTTGGGCGCACGTTTGGCGTGTTTCCCGGCTATGCACCCATGCCGATCAACGACTCTAGTTCCTCGGAGCATCGTCCATTGAAATACCGGTAGAACAAGGACAGCATTCCCACCTGCCGCATGTGTTCTAAACATTGCAGTCCGTTTATTAAGATTTTATTATTCGATGTAGATTTTTCTTTTCAATTTCTACCCATGAATCGCACTCATGTTGCAATGTAAGTTCACCAATAAACATAATTAATTATCTCATAATGATATTGCTTTTAAAGTGCAATTCTCATATTATAAATTATTTTGGATTGAATGTAGGCAGGATACACCGCCGTGTAGGCTCTCTAGATAAAATCACATTAATTAATAATACCATTCGAGACAAGTCGGCAGTACATCCTGAACTTAGCCTGTTACTACAAAGTATAATAAATACGGTTAAGTATTGCAAACTTCTCGCCTGCATTACGGATGTGAAATGCAATAACGTACCATTTCGCAATGGTTTTCTGTTACATCCATGCACCGTATCTCCTTTCTTGCTGTACGCGTACTCTAACTCTGTACTAACTGTGTAGGTAGGTAATTTATAGTGAAGGTATGTACCTATCATGTAGTGTGGATAACTGTTGTATACAGCGTCGATTGCGTATCGCTATGTGAATATTTATTACCAACATTATTAGGAATAATATTAGTTTTGACATTAAGGCGATGCCATACGTAGTAATGCAAAATCATGTGTTTTTGGTTTGACAATTTGGTCGACTAGAAATGACTCAGATGCTTTAATTAAGTACTGTGAGTAGAATACATCTTGGCCATTGAAATAATCGAGTATTTTTAGATAAGTCTTTTTATAAGCCCAGAAAAAAATAATGTAAAGGCCTATGAAAACTGCTTAAAAGTTCAAAATCTCCTACTAAAGAACCCATTTTCGATTATGATTTTATTGTATAATGTGGAAAATTAAGTTATTTATAAAATGATGGAAAGAAATTTTAATATGTATGCCTGAATATACACAAAATAAAATAAAAGGCACATTTTGGCCATGTTTTTTTCTTGCATAAATCAAAACAGGCGGATGGTGTTAGCGGGAATTTAAACCTTATCGCCATCTACGGAAGGGTTGTTATTGATAGCGGCTCAATTTAAAATATTACACGACGTAGTGCATCGCCTTAATAAATTATCTACTTGAAATTTTATTTTTTGTTTTCTGGACTAAAATGAATTAATTGAATAATGCAAATCGTTAAAGCGGAAATTAACCCATTTCCCGACATCCGATCGAGATGAAACTCTACAGATAGACCCATTGTCGATGACCATGCGTTCTATCAACTTTTATTGGCAGTCACGTACTCACACGCATCAAATCGGATGACATTACAGCAGTTAATATACGAAATAAATTTCGGTCCTACCCGATCGGAGTTTTCGACTCCAGTTCCTGGGTAGTAAGGTTCAATCCTCAGCAGAACCATTTTTTTAAGTTTAGGGTGAAAGGCGATGCACGTCGTGTAATATTTTAAATTGAGCCGCTATCAACAACAACCCTTACGTAGATGGCCATAAGGTTTAAATTCCCGCTAACACTGGATGTTCAAGCATAAAATTTTTTTTTTCGATCATTTTATAAATAGCTTAATTTGTCATATTATACAGTAAAATCATAACCGAAAATGGGTTCGTAAGTAGGAGATTTTGAACTTTAAAGCAGTTTTCATGAGCCTCATTATTTTTTTCTGGGCTTATAAAAAGACTTATCTAAATAATACTCGATAATTTCAAAGGCCAAAATGTATTCTACTCGCAGTATTTAATTAAAGCATCCGAAACATTTCTAGGCGACAAAATTTTCAAACCAAAAATACATGATTTTGCATTACTACGTATGGCATCGCCTTAAAAGACATTTTGAAATAGTTGTTGGTATTATAGTTTAAAAAAAAAGTTTTTTTAGTGATTGATTTTTTATATTTAAATTATAATGTGCATCGAGAATATTCCCCTACCCAATAAAACGTCGGGATTTTTTGTTGTAAAGAAATTTATTATTCTAAATAAATCTATTCTAAACGTTCTCGGAAACATTTCTATTTTTGCTGTTGTAATATTTTCATCTGATCTTTAAATAGTTGTGTTTCTGTAAATGCAGGTGTACCGGTGTACATCGTGAAGAATTATTATCAATTCGTACATTTTTGTACAAAAATAAAACAGGTGGGCGTTACAAGTTTCGACCAGAACAGGGTCATATTCCTTTATTTCTTTGTCTTTGTCTATTCTAGTTTTTTGATTGTTTTGTTGATGTTGTTTTCCGTGCTGTCTTAGGGTGACCGGGTATGTCATCAAAATGACAATTCAACACACCTCCAAAAAGTGATATAAAGTCATGAAAAGTGATGAAACAAAAACTAGGTTAAATAGGTTACATAGGTAACTATCAAACCTAGTTTTTGTTTCATCAATTTTAATGACTCTATATCACTTTTTAAAAGTGTATTGAATTTTCATTTAGATGAAATATCATGGAACCCTGTCTTACTTACACCCCCGAACATTGTTAAGCATTTGGTTGAATTATTTATGCAGCCGAATTTTCAGTGTTAAAATATTTTCTCCTTGTATAGCGGGTTCAAATCCCGGCGTGCGCAATGTATAGTATACTTGCGCCACGTTCTAGAGTTGAAGATTCTCTCAGTATCGCCCTGGTGCAAGACCACCATTCAGAATTGAAACGTTGCATAAAATGGTTTTAACCGTGTTTGGTAACCAGATCTGAAAAGCCAGATACTCCCCCGCCTTCCTCTTCCCCATCTCCTTCCTCTCCCCACTACCTTCAGCCTAACAACATACCCCAATTATTTGGGATTCCGTAGTCACACTGGCTGCAGACTGTCGGGAGCAGGTATTAACTTTTTTTAAATGTAAGGATTATTTTTTTGTTCGCACAAATCTTTAAAAAAAAAAATATTATTCTAAGCTCCCACAAAAAAAATATCGATTCAAAAAGTTGACTAAGCGCCCCTGAGATGATAACTCACAAAAGCGGCGCTATAAAAATTGTCCAATATTTATAGATTATATAACAAAAAATCTGCCATTTAAGTAATATTCGAAGTATGAAATCAATAATGATGTTACGTCTAATTCACCGTCGTTCATATTCCCATAAAAAAACGTATTCAGGTTTTTTTAAACTTCCGACCTCGAAAATTCTGTAAGGTTAATTCTTTCGCGTCTAACTCTTATTAGGTACTGTGTACCTTTCAGTCGTTACAAGTGTTAATATATTATGTATGTATTGATTATTCAAATTTCAACTCTGAAAATAGCCTGACATTTGTTGGTTCGTTATACAAACGAGATCGATAAGTCTACGTTGACTCGTCGATATTTAATTCTGACGTCGGTAGAGCTCCTTATTAAGACTAAACATTAATATTTTAAATTCACTCGTTTAGAAAATAGGTCCATTAAAAAAATCAGGTAAATGTAATAATTATTAGATAATATTTTGAAGATATCCCGCAGTACTTACCTAATTTTGTATTTTGTTGATTGACCTTGTAAATAAATATGATGAACCAAGCATAAATGTGGTTTATAGACATTATAATATATTATATCCATATTTTAATATTTAATAATAATATTTGGCTCATTTATATAGCGCCGTTTTCGTGAGAAATCACCTCAAGGGCGCTGAAAATATTAATGTATTTTAATATATTATGTAGATATTATAACATAATATATTATAATATGTAGGTATATATTATAATATATTATGATGGATTTTATAATATCTACTTAATATATTGTGTAGATATTATAAAATATTATGTAGATATTATAATATATACATATTATGTAGAAATTATAATAACCACATATCATAATATATTATGTAGATATTATATTATCTACATATTATCATATATTAAGTAGATATTATAGTATATTATGTATAATGTAGATGATATTGTAATATCTACATATTATGTAGAAATTATAATAACCACTTATCATAATATATTATGTAGATATTATATTATCTACATATTATCATATATTAAGTAGATATTATAGTATATTATGTATTATGTAGATGATATTGTAATATCTACATATTATGTTGAAATTATAATAACCACATATCATAATATATTGTGTAGATATTATAAAATCTACATATTATAATATATTATGTAGATATTATAATATAAAAAATATATTATATGTAGTTCTCGAATATTCCCGAGTTGTAAAACAGTTTTTCGGTGTTTATTCAAATGTTTTTTTTTTCTTCTTATTGAACAGTTGAAAAATTTCAAACAAGTCAAAATACAGTCCGGAAGTACGGATTGTGTGGCAAAATTCGCCGGACAAATCTTGCAAAATCCTCTACATTGCCCAACATTTTTCGCCGATGGAAGTAGGTTTTTGAGTCATTCAAACATTGAATTCCGTGAATTTTTCTATCTCAATATAGAGGGGAGAATGTGGGGGAGAAAACATATACCTCACGTGCTTATCGGCTGACCGAAAATATCAAATTATTAAAGGCTTTAAGACTTATCAGATAAAAACATGATATAATGAATTACCTGAATGCCCTTCCTTGTGACAATGTTATGCTTCGGTTGTTTTTCCACCGGGAGAGACCTAATCAAGGCGGCCACTTCTCATGCAGTTTTGCACTTCGCCAACTATAAATACAAACAAAATTAATTAACCCCTTAGGTAACTTTGGGAGATATTCTTCACAGACAACATACAACCGTAGCCTTTTTGGAAGATACATATCTACAGGGTGTCCGGGGGTAAAGTGCACTAACTTCGGGAGGTGATTCTACATGATGGTGATTGTACAAGTAAAAAAAAAAACTTTTTCGAAATTCCAACTTTTTTTCCCACACTTAAATATTTTTCCCCCAAAAGAATATTTTATTTATTTTCCCATACAAAAAATTCAACTTTTTAACCTAAAATGTAGTTTAAACCTTAGAATTTAGAAAAAAGTACATCTTTTCTACTTCTAAAATCATGTAAATTCACCCCTCGAATTTAGTGCACTTTACCCCCCGGACACCCTGTATACTCCCAGCCAGACACATAAATAGTATAATAGTAGTCTCATAGTCTCATAAAAGTAATCTATCGCATTTTGTATTACGGTGAGAAATATGATTTAAACAGTGTTAGAAATAGAGAATAACACACTTTTAGTTATATTACTTGACAAAATTTACTTAATTATTCCGACAGTTCTAGAACATGGTAAAATGTCAGAGGCTTAAGGAGTTCTGACATCTATGTAACAGCTATTTTCGGTAAAATTCGGTATTTTCAAAAAATTCTAAAAATTCTGTCGTCGTCCTCAGCATACTCTTATCAATATAATACATTGTAAATAACATAAAATTTCGTTGTAGGATTCGAGAATTCTCGAAATATTCCCATTTTCTGAAATATTCCCTAAAAATAAATTCCCGGGAATTTACCCATCACTAGCCAAGATATATAATAATATACTATATCTTGACTATAAATATTACTTCAAGTAACCCATTACACCAGTCCCTCTTTCGTCCTCGAGTCACTTATGCAATAGTGTTTTACCATTGTTTCATCTTTCAACAACCTTCTTCTTTCATTTATGTTTCTATGGCTGTACAAATGACTGATTGTTATGTAGTTAGCAATCTGTTGCACTTATATTTGCTTAGCGGGTACCTATGCATACTACTTGTTATTCGTATTCAATCTATTTACTATGTATGACTCGTACGTGTATTTTCGATATGAACAAGTACCGGTGCCGGTGCCAGCGCCAGCGCCAGTGCCAGTGCCAGCGCCAGTGCCAGTGCCGTCCCATCGTTCTAATGTGACGTCATGTCATGTAACCTTCACCCGGTTCCAATAAGCGCTTCAGCGATATTTGGAACGAATATGCGATCGATGTTAACACATTGCATTTTTCATACACATGCCTCTCCACGTGACCGTGCTCTGTCGAAATCACCGTGGCCCCAACACGTGACGGCAATGGAATCATTATTAATTTCAAACGAGCGCAGATCCGTGAAAAATCACGAGATATTCTGATTATTTTAGGATTGACAATTATCGCATGTTAGCTAAAAATCACAAAATCTGACATTAATGATAGTTCCGGTCGGTGACCGAGTTGACATCGCGTTTGGGTCTCACCCAGGTGTAGTGTGTTCAATTCCTCGGCTGGCTAAGTCCTCCATCACAACACAAGCCACATTTTCAGCTTTCTGTGATGGTAGTAGGAGATTTTTAAATATTGTCAGGTTATTCGTAACCCGGGAATGTTTGTCTTTCTTAAAAAAAAAAATAAAAAAAATTGTTCAGTGCCGTTTTTGTGAAAAATAACCTTCAGGACGATACTTGTCTAGATTAACCTTAAGAAATTAACACATTTGTGACATATCGTTTCCAATTTTAAAAAGACCATTAAAATATTTTTTAAATAATTATAAGCAATAATTAGTCTCCCGAAATATTAATACAAATTGAAAATATCTCCCGAGTAAAAATAAATGCCGCCAACGGGAATTGAACCCGTGCCTTCTGATGTCAGGTCAGGTGCTCTGTATCCACTGAGCTATTCGGCTTATTTTAAAGCCGCCAAATGATTCAATATGTACTAGTACCTCAATCAACAATTACTGCTTATTATATTTTTTTCACCTCAATTTGTATTAATATTTCGGGCTACTAATTATTGCTTATAATTATTTGTTATCCTTAAAACCTTGTCTTATAAACATTAGTTAATCATTAAAAAATAAAAATATTTTTTGTTCAAATATTATATTATAGGTATCTATGTACTTTATCGCTTGTCTGAATTCTTCACATAATCAGCTCCTATTTTTAAAATGACACTTCAATTCGAAGCAAATCCGAATTCATTGAACAGATTGCACAACGAAATTAGTATTTTTTATGATTAATATAACCATTACGTTAAATACTTCTTTACAATAAAAAACACATAAATTTGTTTTTGACCACTTTACTTTAATTTAAACTTTACCGGTTTCAGAAGAACCCTTCCTTCTTCAGGGGAATATTAAAAAATAATCTGACGAGGCACAAAGTTAATGCTTTTTACAAGTACGTAAATACTTCTGGATATTTTTTACTATTCCTGTATTATTATTTTTCTTTATTATGCTTTTACTGTGATTAAAATTTATATTGTTGCATTGCACATTAAATATGTTAGCTAAAGCAGCATAAGCTCATCGCTTTATATCACTAGCGTCATAAAATTTGTAATATACAACTCCGTCTGGATTTTCTGGTCCAACACAATTGTTGAACCAAATCATCGTTTCTAAAACCACTTGAGCGATTGGTGTCATAAATATACATTTACCATATTAGTCAATTAATTCTATTCCTCAAAATATTAATATGGAAACATATGAAACTGCTTACTGCGGCTCAAAGCCAATAAATTCACTTAGATTTAACCGTTTATCTCGTGTGTTTAGGTTCTATAAGCTATTTAGCTTCTATATTGTTTTATTCTAACTAACCATCACGCTGTTACCCAGGATCTCCAAACAACTCGGTCTTGGCACACACTCCTTGCCTCATTCACATTCATACATCGTCTCATACATACTCTTCTATTCTTCTGATTCTTGTCATGGCCCGACTCAAGTATCTGATACACTTGATCGTGCCATGTCTTCCTCGGGCGTCCCCGACTTCTGCTACCATTCACATTTGCGTCATATATTCTACTTAAGTTTCTTTGCTCGTTTGCTCTACATGCCCAAACAATCTAAGCCTCCCTTTCTTAATCGTACGCGTTGCGCTTACATCAGCCTTGCACTCTTTGCGGATATCCATATTTCTTTATTTATTATTTATTCTAGCTTTAAAAGTACCATTTTGCCTTTGCATATTGTTGAATAAGTAAAAACGCGATGAAAAAGAGTGTTAAGGCGATGCCATACGTCGTGTAATATTTTGAATAGAGCCGCCATCAATAACACTCCTTACGTAGATGGCGATAAAGCTTAAATTCCCGCTTAACACCATCCAGCTGTTTTGATTTAGGCAAGAAAAAAACATGGCCAAAAAGTGCCTTTTATTTTATTTTGTGGATGTTCAGGCTTAAATGTTTAAATGTTTTCCGGCCATTTTATAAATAACTTAATTTGCCACATTAGACAATAAAACCTTAACCGAAAATGGGTTCTTAAGTAGGAGATTTTGAACTTTCAGCAGTTTTCATAGGCCTTATACATTATTTTTATCTGGGCTTATAAAAAGACTTATCTAAATATTACTCGATTATTTCAAAGGCCAAGATGTATTCTACTCGCAGTATTTAATTAGAGCATCTGAAACATTTGTAGGCGACCAAATTATGTATGGCAAAAAACCAAAAACACATGATTTTGCATTACTACGTATGGCATCGCCTTAATTTATTCATAAAGTTACCAACTTTAAAAAAATACAGAAGTGGAAATATGTTTTTATAAACCTACTCGCAATTACTTTAATTTTTCTTATTTCTTTTGCCGTAAAAATTAACTTTTTTTCTGCATATTTTTATTTCACCACTGAAACAAAGTCTTCATACGTTTTAATTATTCCAAATGTTGTAACTTTGACCTCGCATAATACAAATAATACTCCCGAAACGATCTACTTATTTAGTTTTACAAAATGATTCCCTCGGCCTGTGTAACGGGAAAACTCATTTATTTTTATTATTTTTTACAGGTAAGAATATCCCAACCAACAACAACAGCTTTGCGCAACTTTGAGCAACTTTTCCCAACTGGGTCGCAGTTTCCCCATACACTGCGCAACTTTCCCGTAAGTTTTTCACATAATAATCTTGCTTGTACCTTGTACCGAACACCATGTTCAATTACCAGAAGTTGATCGTCAGTTTGTTGACTGATTTTGTAGGAATTGGATACTATTGTTTTTTGAACAATGCACATTCTTGAATAATCTCGGAACAACGGTTTGCAGAATGCAGTTTTTCTTGTGATAGGGGCTTACGATAACGAATGCCAAGCATTTTGTTGCGGAAGTAACGGGATATGGGTGAGATAAAGACACAGAAGGCGGATTTTAGTTAGTGTCAGATTTTCCGGTGTCATCAGTTGAGATTATATTTTTGAAATTATTTTTTAAGAATTTAAAAGTTTTTTTCAAAACTTAAATTTGAATTTGAGGCCAAAATACTTGGCCGAACTGAATAAATATTTTTGTGATCAAAAGGTACATCAAATATCTTGTGTTTTAAATTATAAAATATATGCCATTACATAATTCTATTTTACGCTCTTTAGAGACAACTTTGACATTTTTTAATGATTGTAATCATTAAAAAAATAATCGTGCCCAATATACTATGGAAATACCATTAAATAAATAGATTTAAAAATAGAACATCGTAAAAAAGACGGTTTTGTGCCTGAATTTAAAATTAATTTGTGTTCCAACGTAAATCGATGAATTAAATTTAAGCACATCAAAATAAGTTATTAACAATTATTTTTTTTATTATTTTATATTTGCATAGTAGGGGAAGGCAAGCTTATTTTTTAGTAATTACCATTAAGTCACATATAAATAAAATAGCACATATCCATACTAGATATTTACTACACCTTTCGAATTTTATTTTTATTTTGGTGGGGTATTTTGGCATGAAATCGAAATTTAATTTTTGTATGAAAAAGATCCCGCAATCGTTCGCACAAAATAAAATCGTATTTTAATTATATTTATCGTGGGATTTGGTGATAGCAATATCAATTAACATATTAGTCTGCACCACAGCGTGGCATTTAATGTTGTCGAATTTAATGAGTAATCAGAACTCCATTAACGCGAAAAGGTCCAAATTATAGAAACTGATCTGTAAAGGATTGGGTTTTGCATTCAGACTTAAAGAAGTATTGAAAATGCAAGATTTATATTAGAACAAAAATATCCTCATTCTAATTCTGTCTAGCAAAAGGGCTTTGCTAAAAGTAGTAATATGGTGTGATACCGTTTGATCTTGAAGCATCTTTGTATATGAACAGCGTGGCATGCAGGAATATCATCTCGGCTGGTTTTTCAAAGCAAATGTAGCCTTGTCAACAATTTCTCAATGACAAAAAGCCCGTTTGGGTGCAGGATCGGTAGATGTTCTCATATTACAAAGTCCTCTCAGAATCAAGTCTCCAATGTCAAATAATGATGTTGTTATTTACGAGTCCGTGATTCGTCATGCGTTATCCGTCAATCCAGAGGTCTTCCAAAGCTGTGCATTATCGTACAAGAAATAAATGTTACCCAGATTTTAACTTCCAGTTCGGTGGCGCAGTTTTGACAACTGTAGCGACCGACAAATTCAGTTTTGGCAATATGGCTACACCGAAACCATAGACTATAATTCATATTCACAAAATCCTTTATATGACAAGATTTGTACCTATTTTTTATCACCGTATTATAATGTCTGAAGTTTTTTTTGTCCAAAGGAAGTATTTGTTTTAGGTTAATCGATATATACGTATTATAAAAGTAAGTGTACAATGTGCGTGCCGCTAAAAACCAGAAAGGAGTCCCGGTACGATCAAGTAAGTTATATGGTGTGGTAGCCCTCTATCCCCCATCCATGAAGAAGGTTCCCGTTTTTAGCTGAAGGGCGTGCTTTTGAAGATATAATGTCTGGAAGTTCCGCCCGAACAGTCAGAACTTTAGAGAGTATTCGAGAGCATTTCACAACATGGAACAACATCCCGGAACATTCGGGAATAGTCAGGAACGTTCAGGAACATCCCAGATGATAATGCACCAAAAACGGGATTACAGGCCGTTTCCTGATAAACTTTTAGTAAATTCGTAATCGCTACAATAGATTGGTATCTCTAAATAGTATAAAATAAAGTCATTATCCGCATCTGTCTGTTTGTGGGCTTAATTCTTCTAAACTATGCAACGGAGTTTGATATGGTTTTCACTATCATTTAGAGAATTTCTTCCGGAAAGTTTATGTATTATATAAAGTAGAAAAAAGTCGAGAAACTCCGGATAAACGTCACCTAGTGTATTTATAAATTGAAGTGTGCCATGTTCTAGAGTCGCAAGTGTTACATGAATTAATATTCTTATAGATGAAAACTTTGTATGTATCGTGCAGCAATGTTGCGTAGGTTCTCGAGAACAGAGTCGAGTATGCAAATCTCCCCCGCAAATAATGTTCAAAACACTTCGTTCGCTCTTCGACCTGCATATTATTATTTCGTAACAGTTGGTTCTCATCCAATAATAGCGCACCTGGCTCTTTGAGCTCAATCTTCCCGAGTGCATACGTTCAAAGAGTAGGTAAGTGCACTTGGGAATATTATTACACTTTACCAGTTGCACAATTATACACGTTATATTAAGGTTCTATTGCAAGTTTCTCAAGAAGCTCTGAGAAATACGTTTGTCTAATGATGTTCCTCTTTCACAACCATCTATCTCCTTTTCATGAAAACGACTTGTTTTTACCACAGACGGTACGGTATGTAGTAGAGGTGGGTCCTATGAGTACTTTTCGTTACTGGGTACAATGAGTACATGTACAAAGAAATACCTGGTAAAAAATACCGGTGACAAAATACTCAAAAGTATTTAATACCGACCTGTGAAATTCTTCGAATTTTTGTGAAACATAATTCCCCACAATTTTATTTTCAAATTTGTACTTCCCCACAAAATATTTGAAATCCATGGGGGGGGGGGGAGGGTTGTTCCAGAATTTCTGCGATACGTAATTCCCAACAAAAAAATCATATGTGATTCCCCACAACATTTTTTCCAAATCCATCGGGGGAGGGAGGTAGCTACGGAATTCCCTGTCGAAAAATTCCCCACATTTTTCCGATCTCAAAAAATCATCGTAAAAAGTACCAGTCGAAAATGGCCATCAGGAACACCCATCAAAAATACCTACTAAAAATACCCATCAAAAATACCTACTGAAAATACCCATCAAAAATACCTATTAAATATACCCATCAGAAATACCTGGTAAAGGTACCTATTAAAAATATTTAGTCCCAGTATAAAATACTTGTGAGTATTCTGGAACCAGGTATTTTGGAGATTTTGAAGTATCGCATGAAAATACCCGGTACTTTTACTGGGTACGATAAATAAGCCTCACCTCTAGTATGTAGCGCAGTGAATTATGAAGACTTCGCCTTTTGCCTCAGAATTTTCAAAACCGCGTAACTCGTGACAACACAACACAAGATAAAATGTAATGATTTTTCTGCAAACATACACAACCAACTATCACACACACTCACTAAAGTCACTAACCAATAGAATGCATGATCAGGTTTGGGAATATTATTGAATTTTTCACTGACTCCATTTATAGAATTAAGCGTCATCTATACCAGCTCTTTGCTGAATCCTACAAATTATAGTAGCATGGGTAACGTAGTTTAGTGATTTGTCTTAAAATATCGTTTTAATTTCTAGTATGTTTTTTTTTATTTTATGTTACTGTTACATGTTTTAATAATATTATATCATATTTAGTTTATCAGTTATAATTCATGCTTTAAAAACGTTATTTTGTATAAATTTAGACAGCTCATTGGGTATATTATGTTGGTGTAAGATATATTAAAGTCCAGCTGGGCGTAAAATCAAATAAAATAAAATAATATATATCATCTTGCATCATTGTAGTAAAGACTACCCACTATATAAATTTAACGACTCATAATATAAACTATCGTTCGGTACTTTTGGCTACTTCAGCACACGTCTTTCGTACTTTGCTGATTCACCATTTTATTGGGCTATTACGTCAACACCAGGAGGTCTAACGCGGACGATCGATAAAGCCCTATGTCAATACGGTATTGACGAAATCCCTCATCTATGTGTCAGTTAGCCATATTTGCTAGCAGAATTCCGAACAATCGGTAGACAAAGGCCACTGCTTTTAGCGCGGCCTCCAAAGTGTCGGATAAGCTGTCAATATGGACAATTTTTTGGATAATGGCGTTCTTTATGCAAAATAACTGACTTATAATGGAGGTGAAGCTCTTAGAATTGAAAGAAATCGTGTATACGATCCATAGACTTTATTAATTGTCTAACACGCGATCAATTGATTCCGTTCTAGCCTGCAGAAACAAAAGTTGTTAGTTATATATTTATTGGACAATTTGTATAGCGCCGCTTTTGTGATATATCACCTCAGGGGCGCTTTACAGTTGATGCAAGTATTACAAAAAATATAAATATTACAAAAATTAATTGAAATTATGTTCAATAAAACTAAGTACAGGAACAGGTTATGAAGTACAGAAACAGGTGACACGAAGATGGAGACTCTGCAGCAAGAATCCTAGGTGGTGAGGAAACAGGACCAGCTGCTGCAACGAGAGAGTGCACCGCGTCCACCAACAGTGCCAGCAAGAGGTTCGCTGCTAATTAAGCGTTGACACAGTATCATCACATAGATAACATACCTTGGCAGCACTGCTGTGACGTTCGGCAAGTCCATCATTCATCTCCATGTAATATTTAGTTATGACTAAAGACCTCATGAACTAATTACCGCCTTTTTTAGTGTCAAAAAGTACACGGACTAATAATAATAATTGGATGATTGGTATAGCGCCGCTTTTGTGCAAAATCACCTCAAGGGCGCTGTACAAAATATAATATATTTCTATAATTATCTATCTTATTACTAACTATAACGTTAACTTGACGTTTAGGATTGTCAATTCATCGATAATACCACCAGTGTTGCTAGCGTATGTCGATTTATAATTTATTGTTTTATCAATGTTGGCTATCAACAGCGCGACCGTGCTGGGGATATCTGTATAAAACCATCGTATCAAATTAATCATATTGTAAAATTATAGATTTCACTGTGCTAGGACACCCAGGTGTGCTAGTATTAATTATAATTTTTGTACACATTCATCATTACTTTGTTAATCATTAAACATTTACGAATTCATTTACATAATTATAATTTTGCAGTTATTGTGTGTGACCACGTTTCACTATTCATGTTTCTTCAGTGTCAAGTGTGTTGCCGTTAAATGGCGACCTCTGGAAAGTGGCCTCAGCCCACTGTTTTTATTTTTACCATTCGTCATTCAACGTATTACGTATTCAATTTTTTTTTTACATACACGATCCCTTCAATGTCATTTCCTGCTCACCCACAATCAATTTGAATCACACAGATGTTTGGAAATTATATTACGAACTATAAATATGCAAGTTAATGATTCATTTTTTCTTTGTTGTTGATACGGAGATGATTCGATTTGTTTAACGCTCGCTGCCTGTAGCTTTTGTTAGCATTCAGGCGACACAAGACTTTAATAACAGGGGTTTGCTCTAAGCTCACATTTTTTTTAATTCAGATTATTTCGTTACTATCATATCTTTTTTTATCAGACCGATACCCACGGATATAAGTTATTTATATTTAAGATTAATAAAGCAGTACCGTACCATTACATTGTTTTAGGTAAAACGGTTTGAAAATGTATAAATCTATACAGGGTGTATCCGGGTGGAACGTACCCGACAAACTTTAACCAGCTATTCCTTAGCATATTTGGAGTAAAAAATAATGGGCACTTTGCTGTCCGGTAACATTTTTTTTAAATAAAAAATTTACCATTCATATTTTCAGCAAATGTCACCACTGTTTTATCCTTTGTCACAGTTTGAAAACCCATCTGGCAATATTTTATTCGAGTTTCGTTGAATAATATACGTACGTACCTACATTGGCGCGCTTTTACAATCACAACGAAATGGCATGGCACCTTTCGTCTCATTTTTAACTATTATTATTTAGTTTGTAAGAAAGAGCGAACACGCTTTTTGACACACTTGCTAATAACAGCTGTTGAACACGAGAAACAGTGACAATGACAGTGACGGAGTGTGGATTTTTTTATATTTTTTTTTGTTTTTAATTGAAAAAAATGTTACCGGACAGCAAAGTGCCCATAACATTTTTTACTCCAAATGTTAAAGTTTGTCGGGTACGTGCCGATACACCCTGTATAATTTAGCTATAAGTACAATATTTTATTTTTCTAATCGATGAATTAGTAACTATCCGAGGTATTCATTTAGAAACATCTGAGATTTTAGTAATGCGTTTATCAGAATTATTATTTTTTAAATTCCGTGGAAAGGTCAATTTTCTAGGTCTGTTAGAGCAAATTCGACCTAGGTACTTCCAATACACCAGGGCCGCGCGTCGCGTATTTTTGTTTTCGCCTTCTTCACTTACGTCGTTAAGCCCCCCGCATACCCAATTTCTACTGATTTATAACAAGTTTCTCTTTAACTCTTTAAGTTACAAAAAACAATATGTTATTTTTGAAGATAATACATATACATTTGTTATTCCGAAACGTTAATTATATGATATCCCCGTGATGGAAAAAAATCTCAAAGTAAGCTCAGAAAATTATTAAAAACACATTTTTCTGTTATTTAATGTTTTAGGCATGAAAAATTCACAGTGTATATTTAAATGCAACTAATGCATTGTTATTTTTTGCTCTATTTCAAACGAGTCGTGTTTTATTGAAGAAATATTTAAAATTAGATATTATTGTTCCGCCCATGGGAGTGATTGGCGCTGAACCAGTTAACTCAATAGGCACACAGCACAAGTTAAAGTGAACAGGACTGTATTATAATTCTTAGGGTTTATAGCTTTTTCCCCATTCGTGTCTTTAATAATCAAAATTTGAGTAACTGTTATCCACTTTCCCCTGTTCGTAATTAGCACAAACCTAATACGTAAACAGCGGGTTCCCGTTAATAAATCACGCTTATCCTCTAGGGCAGCTTTATTCCACCGGTTGTACTTCGGACCTTCCTGGGGAGAGATTAACGAGAAATAAAAAAAAACAGGGACAATTGAAACGAAACGCGAATCAAATAATTGTCCTATTTTGTAGCATGACATAAAGTGCCGGGCACGTTTTTCTGTGCCCATTGATTTTACAGATCGAGCGAACACAAAACGTGAATCGTTTTGTATAGGTACCTAATTAAAGTTTAAAAACTTTACTTGTTGTAGTAATGCTTTTGGAGGTTTTGAATGTTTGGTTGAATAATGAATTCTGCGCTGACTAAAGAAACGTACAGGTGCAGGATAATAATTTTAAATAAGATACTTTGAATGTGTTTGTTCACACCGGTGATATTGAAAGTTGCAAAGAAGTTTTTCTAACTAGTTTGGAACACTCGCCCGCAGTCCCCTCTTGCCCCGAAAATGACTAAAAGGACAGTTGGAGGCGATTTAGGGAGAGTGGCGGTGGGGTTAAAATTAGCCTCTTGTCTACACACCTGTCTCTGCCGCAGTGTAAAACATTGATCAAGATAGCGATACTGGGCACCATCGCACACTGGGTGACTCAACGCTAGCCGACTTGATGTCAGTTCCGATTTCGCAGTTAGGGCCGTTTGTCTACTCACGCAGTGATCGAGGAAGCGATCTGGGGTGCCCACCATTGCCCCGATATTGCCTCCGATTACAAGGAGGTATGTAACGACTGCTTTACACCATACTTTTTCATACCGATCACCATATCGAGACCCTCACGAAATTTTTCGCTTTACACGTTCATTGTTTTCATACTTACGATTTCATTAGAGATGTTTAAAAATAAATATTTTGAGACGATAGTAAGTCGTCAAAAAATGGCAACACCTTGAACATAACCATAGATCACGATCATGAAATCATCTGTCACTGTCATTTTTGAGCTTTGTCACGTGTTTTGTCATAACCCAATCGATGTTTTGGTCTACCCGTTCGTCTCTGAACCTTTGCCATGTTTTTTTATAGGCACCTATAATTTCCTACCTGATCATCGTATCTTGATAGGCACGATATTTGTATAATATATGAGGTGGAACTACCAAAACACAGCAGCGCAGATGTCAAAGCAACAGCTCTCACAACCCTGTTTTCATAAATAAACCACTCACCATGTGTCTATACATTAAATAAAAGTATGTTACAATATCAACTTAACACACATATATATTCTTTATTTAATGAGTTAACTGTACGTATATAAAATTCTTATATTATTTCCTCAAAACAAAATGTCAAATCATCAAACATACACGCGAAATTTACAATATCTAACAGCAATACACATTCACAATCAGTAATAAATAGATATTGTAGTCTTTTACTAATATTTTAAATATAAAACTGAATAAACATGCAACATTTTCACGCAATATAGTTACGTAAAACAGTGATAGGTGACATACGTCAAATAATGTCCGCCATCTTAAAATGTACGAAAATCGATAATAATCTCGCGGTACCAACTACCAAAATAAAACACGTCCCATTTTTCATCTCGATTAGACAAACTGGATGAAAAAAGGTGTGTAAAACAGCCATAAGGACTTTTAATATACTGGTGCGTAGCGACGTTTATCAATTCCGTTTAAATTTAGACTCGCGATTGAATTCCACAATTATTTTGTAATTATAAACTAATGTTTATAAGACAAGGTTTTATGCATAGCATAAAGGATAACAAATAATTATAAGCAATAATTAGTCACCTGAAATATTGCTTATAATTATTTGAATTCTACAATGTTTCTCTTGGGTTTTTTGTTTCAATGTTCAGCTCCCTAATAAAACACAATTATTTTTTTATAAATCCAGGCCACCACTACGCTAATTAAATAATAATAAATTCATAAGTGTACTTTTGGTTCTGGAACATGTATATAATTTGTATTGTGTGGTTTAAACAAAGCTCATTATTTTCATTTAATAAAAATTATCAAGTCGTGGTTGTGAAGGGACTTAGATTTGTCAAATTATCTCGTTGGTAGGAAGATTCATTATTAGTTATATTCTAAAAATAATAACAACAACAAAAACTCCCAAGACACGTGATAATATTATCCTCATTTTTCTACCCGAATGATGTCAACTGCGTGACTTACAGCTAGCGACTCGACCCCGTGATTAATTAACGAAGTAACCGCGATGAAAGGCCAGAACGCCAGAAGTAACAAAGGGGAATGGTAAAAAGCTAAGTTCCCGACTGTAATCCGCGGTCACATGACTGTGATGTATTTTTCACAAGGCGAGAGGGAAAAATGTAAAAAAAAATTGCCTGCGGGAATTTATTCTAGTTCGTGAATAAATTACACGGGGCGATTGCTGGCCGGGGCTTTTGTTCCGAACACCCTTCTGCCCTTTTTTCTCCGTCGGACTAATCACTTTCCCTCCCACAACCCTCTGCTGCTCAATTTGAAACATATTTTTGGTTTATTTAAGCTCGGGCAAGATTACAATGCGCGTTTAATTTAAATATAGCTCTTTAAGTTGTTGGCGTAGCGAATAAGACAATGAGATCTTTCTTGTTGAAATAAATACTTTAGGACTGCAGTGCTGAAGAACATGTAGTCAATAAAATTATGCAAGAGTGTATTTATGATTTAAGATTTTCACGGCCAAAAGTATTTTTGTTATTTGTTTTTGGGGTATTATGCCGTGTTGCGCTAACTCCTTCTTTAGCCAACGATTCCGAATCGTTGGCTAAAGAATGAGTTAACGCAACACGGCATAATACCCCAAAAACAAATAACAAAAAAGAGTGTATTTATGTATTTATTTAAACGCCATAAAATGGCTTTTACAATAGAGTGATACATCGTATTATAAGCATACAGGAGAATATGAGTAATAAATTACAGAACAAGTAATGTGTACACCAAAATATTATTGCAAGTGATACAGTTGTTAATAGTAGTGCAGTGAGACAATACATAATTAAATAGAAATATCTACTAGTGTAATAATAGTTGAATGAATGCTAGGTTTGTATAAGACCTGACATAAATCGAGGTAAGAGGTGTTTATGATAATAGATAGTAATTAATATAAAATAAATTCTATTAAGTTATAGAATGTTATAATAACAGAGAATATTTTATTTTAACAGAATCTTAATAATATGTATAAATGGTGACTTGTTAAGGCGATGCACTACGTTGTGTAATATTTTAAATTGAGCCGCAATCCGCGATAAGGTTTCAATTCCCGCTTAACACCATCCGCCTGTTTTGATTTATACAAGAAAAAAACATGGCAAAAAAGTGCCTTTTATTTTATTTTGTGGATGTTCAGGCATAAATATTTAATTTTTTTCCGATCATTTTATAAATAACTTCATTTGCCTCATTATACAATAAAATCATAACCGAAAATGGGTTCGTAAGTAGGAGATTTTGAACTTCAAAGCAGTTTTCATAGGCCTTTACATTATTTTTTTCTGGACTTATAAAATCTAAAAATTACTCGATTATTTCAAAGGCCAAGATGTATTCTACTCGCATTTTTAATTGAAGCATCTGAAACATTTCTAGGCGACCAAATTTTTAAACCAAAAACACATGATTTTGCATTACTACGTATGGCATCGCCTTAACTCCAAATTAAACAATAAATTTGAGCGTACATTTCAATATTTGCAACAAAGGTTAAACAATAACATCGACTGTACCCAACTTCTGTCCCTAATTAATTTTTACGTTAATTCTTTGAGACAGTTCCGTGATAACTCCTCAAACTGACAATTCAACACACCATTAAAAGGTGATATAAAGTCATCAAAAGTGATGAAAAAAAAACTAGGTTTAATACAGGGTTTTCCAATAAGAGGTGTTATTTTGAATAGCCCGCTATTTCGGTAGATGTTACTTTTGAAGCTGTCATTTTTCGACATTTGACAAGTAGAAACTACACCATTAATACATACATACATAACATATTTGGGTTCGTAAGTAGGAGATTTTGAACTTTAAAGCAGTTTTCATAAGCCTATACATTATTTTTTTCTGGACTTATAAAAAGACTTATTCAAAAAATACTCGATTATTTCAAAGGCCAAGATGTATTCTACGCAGTATTTAATTAAAGCATCTGAAACATTTCTAGGCGACCAAATTTTCAAACCAAAAACACATGATTTTGCATTACTACGTATGGCATCGCCTTAACATGTATAATCTTGCAAAATTAAAGTATTGTATTACTAAGCAATATAGTTTCCTAGTCTATTAGTCCTCAGTATTTTATTTTTACCACTTGGTCCTTCTGCCTGATTTATACGCTTAACCACAATATTGTTATTATTAGTTGATATCGTGTACTGCGTTAACCTCACTGTCTTGGGCACATTTTTAGTAAGGCACGCTTTCATTTAATACGCTTCGATTAATTTAAGTGAATAGGTTATTTGAGTAATTGCGCTTTAATTTTTTTTTTTAATTATCACCCATGTTGTTATTAAGCCCCACTTGCTCGACAGTGTAATGTTACATCTACATCAAACGTTTTCACTAAAGTTTCACATTTAATCTGAATATTTCGTTGATCGTAATCGTGATTATCAATATCTTATAAGTTTAAACTTGCCTGAAGGGAGTTGTCGCCTGAAGGCTCTGCTCAATTTGCAAGTTCTGGCTGTTGTTCTAAATTTACTAACTCGTGGATGGCTTTCTTGCCTTGGGGGTGCTTTAAAAATCTTACTAGTACTTTTCCAGTCTGCAAAGTTTTGATTGTTTTGGGAGTTATTTTAAGGCTGTTTAGAAATTCGCAAAGACCCCCTTAAAAATGCATTGCATATTTTCAGGGTTTTTTATGATCCATATTGCCCATATCGTTCCTAAAAGTTAAATACAAATTATTTATATCATAGCCTTGCTTTTGAGAGGAACGGTTGCACGGCAGTTTTCATAAAAAACCTAATTTTTGATTTTGGGCCAAAATACTCGACCAAATTGAATAATATACTTTTGAATCAATATAATATGTCTATCAAATAATATCTAGTGCGGATGTGAGCTATTTTGTTTATTTCTGTTTTAAATTATTAAATACAGGCCTCTAAAGAATTCTATTTTTTAGGCAACTTTAGCAATGATCTGGGAGTTAATGTATAATTCCTACTATTTGAAAATAAAATTATAAAAAAAAGGATTAAAAAAAAGCTTTTTGATGAACATAAATTTAAAATTACAAAATACCGATTTAAGTTGGAACATAAATTTGTCGTACCTATACAAACTACAATTTAGACCCAAAAAAAGTCTTTTTTACAATGTTTTATTTTTCATGCAGTAAGGTGGGCATGATTCTATTTTTTATTAACTTAATAAGTTGCCAAAGTTGACGAAAATCATGAAAAATCGAATTATTGAATGACCTAGGTTGGCACGGCCTATATCGACTCACACAAACCAGTCGCCCCTTGCACACACATGCACCTTCATTTTTGGTCTACGTCATTTTGCGTACTTAGTTACTGCTTTTGACACGGTATAGTAGGGCATTTCGTTATTAGTACTGGGCACTTATTTTTGAAAGTGAAGATTGTAGTATTGCAATACTTTTACACATTTATATTTTTATGCGAGTGAGATAGGGAAGGTAGTGCTTACGTGTATATGTATATGGACAGCACGTCTCTTTCCGCGTGTTAATAAAAAGCGATTATGAGTTTTATCAACTGTCTCGGGCCTTGGGTTGGACTTGCTTTCGAACGTGACGGGTGAAAATGGTATTGGATGCATTGCGGGGTTTCCGTAGATTAAAGATTATCTCGGAAAACTGCTAGAAATTTCGGCATAAGCTCCTCAACTAGGGGTTTCTTAAGATTATTATCCGAGAAAGTTTCCTTGGCGGGTTTGTCGATAACTACACAGGGAAGGCTTCTCGCTCAATGATGCCAGGAATCCATTTTCTAGATTACGTTAAGCTTTCTTTTTGAAAATATGAACTCGGAATCCCGGGATAGACTGCCAATCTTTGGCATTTTATCTCCTCATATTCGTGTGAACATAGAACATTCCGAGACATCTTTGCTATGAAAAGAACAATCCATGTGTATGAAGCAGCAAGCAGCTCTCGGATGGTGACCTCTGGCATCTTGATATTTGCATAGGTTTCTTCTTACGTGCAAATTCAATCGATATTAAGATACTATCTTTTTTAACTTAGAGGCTTCTATATATGTCTACAACACGCCTAAGCGAAAATAGCGTTCAGTTCCACCGATACTGTGTAACTGAACCGTGTTTTAACTTAGCGAACGCTCAGTTTGATTGATTTTTCGTCTCCTTTATAACTTTTTATGATCGATTGCTTATAATATAGATCGGTTTTACAATCCTTAGATAGTCTTGGCTGTCTCCAGGAAATACCTCCACTATCATTTCTCTCTACTCTCGTTAATACACTGCATACAGTGCGGACCGAACACTGCACTGACGGTCATGAGTCATGACTAATAACAATAATTGAGTGTATCACGGCCCGGGACGATGAATCAAGGTCCCGTCGGCAGTCCAGACGGCACCGACACCAGTTAACTTTAACTCATTACTCATTACTGATGGGGTCGTTGTACAATATACACTATATACAGTACTTACACTTGTCGGGGGAGTGATTATGGTATGGCCGATTCGTTGAATCAGTTCGATAACGTATGTACATATTTATTTATTGAAAAATGACCAATATTTTAGTCATTACACCCAATTGAAATTATGAAATGCGATACTATGGCGGCTGCCCTAGTAGCCACTTTTTTTGTTAACTCCTCATTAAGAGAACCTGTGCTGAGGTGTTCGCATGTATTGGGAAAGTATTATTATGTATAAAGTGTCATAAGTAAAAATACATCACCGTCCTTGAGGTACTCAAGGAGGATACTGTGGTTTCGTCTATGGCGGCAGTAATGTGTACATACTAGATTAATAGTTGTTACATCATAATGTTACATATCACATAGACCTAGTTTCGTGAAAAAAGGATACTACGTAAAGTCTACTAGTACGAGCGTCTTCAGGCTTACTCACACCTCCTCGGTAGGGGTGACGGGTACATAGAGGGGTGGCTTAGGCCTCTTTTTCACGGTGATACGCAAGTATTCGTCACTCGTATTGTGCACTTTGTTGCAAACAACTCGCTATTTGAATCACAAGACTCGCGTTTCCACGAATCATTGTTGAATTCTCCAAATATCTCTAAACTAGAATATTTTCATAGCCTCAACGACCTGTAGTTATTTAGCTGTCATTTTTAAATACATTTATTTGATTTTTTTTTATTTTCGATAATGAATTAATGAAAATTTTGAAAGCGGAAATTAACCCACTTCCAGAAATCCGATCGAGCTGAAAATCAACAGATAGACGCGTTGTCGATTACAATGCATTTTATCTAACTTTTGCTTGCACATATTCAAACACACGCTGACATACACGAATTCTCGACACATGGCAAGGCCGGTAGCGCGATTGACTCCGGTCACTGGGAAGGAAGGTCCAATCCTCAGACAAACCGAAATTATTTTATGGTAGTAAAAAAAAACTTTTTTACGTATTGATTTTTATATCACGTCATTCTTTGTTGACTGTTTTGTTCTGAGCATTGATCTAAAGCACACGCCTTGTAACAAAATGTTTGACAAAAGTGAAGCCATGTTTAATGTTTCGACGACGTGAACGGTCACAACCTCGCCCGGCTGGTCGTGAGAGACTGGCGTCGCCGACGAGTTCATAAAATATCGGAAACGTGTGCCTATGTACGAACCTCCGCGCAGATGTATGACGGTAGTCTTCAAGATACTTGAATCTTTGAGTATCGGATACTTGCGCATTGTCGTTGAAGAAAGGCCTAAGTGTTATAAGTAAGTATTGGGTACCAACTCAGTGCCACATAGAGAGGTGGCTACGTACATCGTACAGTCATAAGGGGGACCATCGCTCTAGACATTTAATAGTAATCTAGGCGCCATCTTCACTTGTCCCAAACGTGCGATACGTATTTTATTATTTTATGCAAGTTTAATCGCATGGATTGACAACTCCTATTTTTTTTATTTTTTTTTATTTTATTTGGAAAACCAACAGTTATTATAATTACAAAGTATGGTGTATTAAGTGTTAATTATTTAACCAATAATAGGTTTTCACTTAAGTATTCTGAGCTTCACTTTTACTTCCTATCGTTTCTACATGTGATTCATATTATTTAGTGATCGATGTAATTTTTTTATTATTTTTATTTTCATACCAATGAGTTACAAAGCGCACGCGGATATTTATTTATTTTTTATTTATTATTGGATAATTTGTATAGCGCCGCTTTTGTGAGATATCACCTCATATATATGTATTTCTCTGAAATCGGATTAGATTACAACGGTTAATATACGAAATCGAACGGCATTTGGCGAGGTTTGTAGAGTTGTCGATTCCAGTTCCTGCTTAGGAAAGATTTTTTTTGAGTTTGACCGTGTTCTATGTTTTAAAAACATTTTAAAATACATATACTTATTATAGATATGATTTAAGATTTTCACGGCCAAAAGTATTATAGTGATTTATTTTTGGGGTATTATGCCGTGTTACGCTACCTCCTTCTTTAACATTACAGTGTACAGTGTACACATGTCCGAAACTTTGGCTAAATAAGGAAGTAGCGCAACACGGCATAATATCCCAAAAATAAAGCATTTATATATATTATAGTTAAAAATATTTGGTTTTTACGGCTTGATTTTTCCTATTCACATATTTGAATAGAAAGTCTTTAATATTATTTTGTCTGATTAAATAATGTAACGGTGAGTATTATAAACTTACAACAATAAGTTAATCCTAGAATTTGAAATTTATTTGTTTGTTTTGTTCGGAAATATCGCTTTAACTGGCTATCAAACACACCTAAAATGGATAAATGCGTCGCGAATAATTGCGAAAAAACGCTCATCGATTCCAGCTCAAAAAAAATTGGCGCCATGTAACTCCGCGCCTCGTTTTGCCGCCCCCTAAAATTCATTGTATGATGTTTATTATTATGTCTACAACCCTAGGCCAGGGGTGGCGAATCTACAGTACGCGTACCAAGGTCGGTATTTCAGTTTACTCAGAATATATATTTTTTTTATTTAATATGTGTACCGCACTTTCCAATTCCTCACAAACGTCTTTTTTGTAACAAATTATTATATGAAATAATAAAATAAATAATAAAATAAATAATAAAATAAATAATAAAATACAATAAATAAAATAAATACCCAAATACACTTACTATGTCAATAATATAGAGCGCATACAAAATAAATTCATTAAGTACCTAGGTTATAAATACAACAATAATTATATCTGCACTCTCCAATCCCTGAAATCCAGGCGAACGGTAGCTGACATGACATTTCTCCATAAAATAATACACAACAAAATAGACTGCTCAGAACTTCTATCCCAAATAAATTTTAACACCCCATCTAAAAGAACTCGACACACCAACCTTTTTTACACAACTAGTAATAATACAAACGCTGCAGCCAATTCCCCTATTTCTCGCATCCTTCAAACATTCAACTCAATTCAAACAAGCACAAATACCGATATATTTTTTGATTCTCTCCCTCTATTTAAGAAAAACTTTTTTAGCACACTGAATTCGCCCACATAACACATACAACCACACACAGACACACATGGACACGTACACACACACACAAACACTCACACATACCTCTCTCCTTCCCCAGCACACTAATTTAACTTAACTTAAAAATGTAACTTAACCGTTAAATGTATAATATACCTCATATGCATATATGTCAGCGACATGTCATTGGTACCAATTATTGTACTAACTTTTATAATTTTGTAACTATTGTCATCTATGTAATTATGTACTGTTTGTTTCTGCAATAAACAAAAAAAAAAAAAATAAAAAAAAAAAAAAATAAGCAATAATTAGTCGCCTGAAATATCAATACAAATCGAAAATATCTCCCGAGTAAAAATAAATGACGCCGACGGGAATTGAACCCGCTTCTTCTGATGTCCGGTCAGGTGCTCTGTACCACAGAGCTACGTCAGCTTGTTTCCAACACGCCAAATAATTCAATATTTACTAGTACTTTTCAATCAACAATTACTGCTTACTATATTTTTTTCGGTTCCATGATAACTCAACACAGTGACAATTCAACACACTTTTAAAAAGTGATATAAAGTCATTAGGAAAGATGATTTTTTTTTTAACCTAACCTAACCTAACCTACTTAACCCAGTTAATAATGTTTTTGTTTCATCACTTTCCATGACTTTATACAACTTTTCAAAGATGTGATGAATTATCATTGTGATGATTTATCCGTTGACCATTTTTTTCACCTTTAAACATTCAACTTTAGTTTTACTCGGGAGATATTTTCAATTTGTATTGATATTTCAGGCGACTTATTATTGCTTATAATAATTTGTTATCCTTTGTGCTATGCATAAAACCCTGTCATATAAACATTAGTTTAACATTTAAAAAATAATGAAGTCTTTTTTAATGTGAGACCGCACAACAGCTGCTCCCAACCGTCTCTTTGAGGTTTTGGTGAGGCTGAAGGTGGCGGGAAGGGGAAGGATATGTGGAAGAGGTATGTAAGGAAGTACCTGGCTACTCAGGTCATCAAACACGGCCAGAGCCATTTTAAGCAAAGTTTCAATTCTTCTTCGGTCTTACACCTGGGCGATAATTATGGGCGAGTATCTTCAACGTGCCACAAATATACTACATATATATTTTTTAATTAATAATTTGTGAAATTAAGCAATTTCATCGAATAAAATTTTGAACCCGCGACCTCCAGCTTGCTAGTCGAGATCACGGAGGCTCTCTGGAACCAGTGAGACTATTGCATCCCCGATTGGGTATGTTGTGAGGCTGAAGGTAGTGGGGATGGGAAGGAGATAAGGGTAGAGAAAGGTGGCAGTACCTGGATATTCTGATCTGGTCACCAAACACGATTAAAGCTTTTTCTCTGTACATTTGTCATGCCGAAACTTTAATTATATGAAATTCCCTCGATAGAAAAAATCGCAAAGCAAGCTCCGAAAATTTTTTAAAACACGTTTTGTTCAGTTATTTTATATGTTATATAATATTTGGCTAATTTACATAGCGCCGTTTTCGTGAGAAATCACCTCAAGGGCGCTGCATGATAAAATCACAGAGTATCTTTAAATGCAACCAAAGCATTTGCTAAGAGATTTTATTATCGTTTTTTCAATATTAGCGCGCTCCCTCTAACATTCGTATTTACATATCTCCCTTTCAAAAGGTCTTTGAACGCTTACTACGGTACCTTAACTGTTTGGGTGCCAATCGTCGATTTTCGTCGATTAGTGTTTTAACGAAGATTGCCGATCGTCGATTTCCGTCGATTGCGTCAGTCGTGTTCTGATTCGCGCGTACGTCTGTACGTAAAATTCTCATTTTTTCGAAACGCCTGGACTTCGGGATCCTCCTCCGCGTGATTCTAAACCAATATTCTTTAATAGAAACACCGAAAAAATCATCGAAATCCTTGAAAATTCAAAGAATTTATGGGGTTTTAAAAAAATATATAGTTTCATAAAAAATAATGTTTTTTTGGTGGCATTTTACAAGCAACTGTATGAATTTTTTTGGCACTCAAACGGTTAAGATCAGCGAGCATAATTAAAATGTGCTTATGTAAGTGATGAAGTAAACAATTATATTTAAATTTTTATATCGAATGTGTACTTTTAAGTTAAGAAAGTAAAATGTGCATATTTCTTTTAACTTACCTACCTACCATTAAGGAAAAAGGGTTCGCCATCCCTGGTCTGCGCCGTTCAATACTGTCATTGGCGTGATACATAACCACTCGCAATTTGTTTATTGTGTCTGGGTTAGTTGCGTATTCCGCCATCGCGCAAAACACTCCCTTAAAATAAAGTAGTATTGCTCAGCCCTTCAGAATTCCTCTGTATTGCTTAAGCTCTGTACTGCTTAAGCCCGGTATACATTAGGCTCTGAATATGCTTAAGCTCTGCATTCCTTAAGTTCAGTATAGCTTAAGCTCTGTACTGCTTAAGCCCGGCATACCTTTAGCTATGCATTCCTTAAGTTCAGTACTGCTTAATCCCGGTATACCTGAAGCTCTGAATGTTCTTAAACTCTGCATGTCTTAAGTTTAGTATAGCTAAAGCTCTGTATGTAAGAGTATGTAAGCAGGAGCCTACTGCGAGCCGCTCGCGGGTGGAGCGCAGTGTGCTCGCAGTGACCCTGTTTCACTGCGAGCACCATAGCGAGCACTAAAGGCGGATCCGGGAGGTCGTAGCTGGATACGCGGTTACCGTGGACGAGCCGTACCCACTTGCAGATTGATTCAGTATCAGATACGTTAAATGTTACACGGTTAGGTGAGTACCCTGCTGTAGATATAATAATATTAATTACAGTACTTACATGATTGTAAATCCAAAAACACCATGACCACAGATAATGAAACCATTGAAAACATAAAAAAATTGCGCGGGACTAATGTTGGCAACGTAAAAAATAGAAACTGCTTATTACAGCGTCTTGGCCCCGTGTTTACTATTTGAATCTGTATTTTGAAGTGAAACTTCTTTACGCGCGTCATGCAATTTCGAGGACCGGAGTAAAACCGACTCATGACCGAAACGAAAATGCGGGACCACCGATTAAAGTTCATTTGATCTAGTCAAAGTTTTGAAGTAACATATAAATGCTTCTTAGCTCATCCCGACAACTGGCGTTGGTGGTGTAATGGTCAGCATAGTTGCCTTCCAAGCAGTTGATCCGAGTTCGATTCTCGGCCATCGCACATTATTTTTTTGTTTTTAACGCCTTTTTCATTCAATATCTTATTTTTTAGTAGGTCAGAACATTTTTTAAAAGAAAATAATATTGCAAAATAATAAAAACACTTATCTCACTGTGATAAAACATTACTCCGCTAGAGCGCGCTTTGCGTTATTGTGTTGGATTAAAATTATTATCTAATCCGTATATTATGATAATTGTATTACATTTATTTAATTAATTTATTTATTTTGATAATATGTAATAATTTACAGAAAAAAAAATTAAAACTATCTCCCTCTGATAAAATATCCGTTCGCTAGAGCGCACTACGCGATCTTGTGTGGGATTCTATTTCTGTACATTGTACATTATTTTTAAAAATATATTATATTTTGGGTGTGATGTAGGTAACATTATAAAACATAACAAGCTCTCATATTTTCAGAACCTACATAATATAATCAATTTATGCGGCTTTGCTTACAGTTGGTGCTCAGCGTGGTTGGCTTTCAATCAGTTAAGCGAGGTTCGATTCTCGGCTGTGGCATTTTTGAAGTGAAACCTTGTTGAGGTGGGGGAGCCGCTCACGAACGTTCTCTCTCTTCTCTTCTTTCCTCTCTCTCAGACACCAGCGAACTGCGCCACGCCAAGCATCAGCTGAAACTAGAAGTTTCACTTCTGTCTTGCGTAGGCTTGACACACCCACTTTTTTTTTTTTAATGGTATCACTTAATTGCCAGGGCTCCTACCAGGTAGCAACTTGACAGACGTAAATTATCTCTCATAGCGAGGTTGAGGATCGACTGATATACGTCTATGATAAAAAGATGAGTGGAGATAACAGGAAGAATGTTGCAAAAAAGCATTTAAAATGGAAAATGCATTGGGAAAAGCATTTAAAATGCAAAATGCAAAATGGTTTTTAGAAAAGCATTTAAAATGCAAAATGGAAAATACCCATTTTGCATTTCCATTTGAAATGGATTTATTTGAAATAAAGCACATCTCTGCATATATGTAATACATTTCAATCGGTTTCATGATAACTCAACACAGTGACAATTCAACACACTTTTAAAAAGTGATATAAAGTCATTAGAAACGATGAAATTTTATTATTTTTTTAACCTAACCTAACCTACTTAACCCAGTTAATAAAGTTTTTGTTTCATCACTTTCCATGACTTTATATAACTTTTTAAAGATGTGATGAATTATCATTGTGATGATTTATCCGGTCACCATTTCAATCATAACACTCATACATTCTACACTCCAACCACCTATCTCTAATCTCCCTTCATAAATCTCTCACATTCCTTATCCAATTTTCTTAATTAAATTATCATATAAAATATCTAAAACTAAATCTGAATTTTATATCTTAAAACAATTATTATATGCATATTGTGAACGAAATTCAATCTGTCAATTTCACTCGCCATAACACAGGAACATCCCTAGAATGGCGGGTGAAATAATACTAAAAATATCTAAAGTACACATTTTTTTGTACGAAATTAAAAAAATGAATTGTGCTTCAGTGAAAATTTGTCATAGCACTATTACGTATATTGTGTCAATTATGTTAGATATATTTGAAATTGGATCAGAAACGTGTCAAAATAGCTAGAATTAATAATTTTGTAACGGATTTCTTCGAGAATATTCTCTCTTTTTTTGACTATATTAAAATTCCCCTATTTTATTATTGAGTCAGCATAAATAATATCCAAAATAGACAGGAATTCCAGAATCCAATTTAAGATATTTTTCAGTATTCCCATGATGTCAGATCTAAATTTGTTCCATTTCTACTTGATAAAAACCGCTACGGACCATGATAAAGCTGGGTTATATACAGTATAATTCGCATTTATATGTAGTATAAAATGTCCTCTGTTCCACCTTCGTGTTATTTCTACGTCATCTCTACTTTCATTGTGATGAATCAGTCGTAATAATAATATTTGTCTAATTTGTACAGCGCCCTTGTGTACCTTCGGCTCAAGGGCGTTTTTTTTATAAAAGCTAATATAAGTTACGGAGAATCATAGAGGTTAGCAAGTCAGAGGTCGCGGCTTCAAATCTCTACTCATTTGAAATATTATGTAGTATATTATGGAAGATACATTCAGAATTGAAAAAAATGCTTGAAATGGCTTTGAACGTGTTTGGTGACTAGATCTGAATAGTCACGTACTTCTCCACCTTCCTCTTTCCCATCTCTATCCTTCAGCCTCACAACATATCCCAATTGAGGTTGCCATAAAATAAAAATGAATTATAAATTTTCCAATTATTGTTATTAGCTATCCGAGGAATTAAACTCACGACGCCTGGGTGGGAACCACACTGGATATCTATTTATTTTTTAAATATGATTTAAGATTTTCACGGCCAAAAGTATTTTTGTTATTTGTTTTGGGGGTGTTATGCCTCCTATGACTCCTTCTTTCTCCTATAACGTTTGTATCGTTTCAGACAACGTTACAGTGTCCATCATCGGGGCAGATGTGTGATATGTTGGCTAAAGAAAGAGTTAGCGCAACACGGCATAACACCCCAAAAACAAATAACAAAAATATGTATTTGTTGTGTATTTCGAGAGCTTCTAGAATCACCATTTTCCACTTCAAAATACGTGAGTAATTATTATCAAGATCGTTCATATTTTAATTTTAAATTAATCACGTTTATAAATCTAAAAGGTGAACGTTCATTTGTGGCCCTTATCAAAGGTGATCAGTTTTATTTCAGACCGAACCGATTCTCTTAAGTCCTGCGAATATATTTTATTTGCTGTTCACATCCTTAACCCTTTCCGGACCGTGCGTATATTTGAAAATACAAAGATTTAAGATTTTTTCCTCCCCGTCTAGAGCGAATAATAATTGGCGGTTTTCGTTTTTCAATTGCTGGAATAATTAACTGGCTTGGCATGCCATTGTTAATTGGATTTTAACTAAAAGCTTAGGCAGTAGCCACTTTTATATTTTGATATTTGATTTTTGTGTTCTATCTCGACCCAAAGTATTGAAGGTATTTTTTCTTTTTATATTTTAATTATCCATAGTGGAAGATACTCTCAGTATCGCCCTGGTGTAAGACCACCATTCAGACTTTATAAATGACTTTGGCCGTGTTTGGCGAATAGATCTGAATAGCCAGGTACTTACTCTCCTTCCTCCTCGCCATCTCCTTCCCCTCCCCACTACCTTCAGCCTCACAACATACCCCGATTGGGATGCCATAGTCTCACTGGCTCCAGACGGTTGGGAGCAATTGGAACTCTTATACGGTTTCACAATAAATAAAAATATTACGTTATTTCAAATGAAATTAGCGAAAAAAAACAACAACAACATTTTCAAATAACTCCAGCATAAAATACGTTCTACCACTGTTGGTTTTAATTTAGGTCTGAATTGGTTAACATTACAGCATTAACAATGCATGACGTAATTATTAATATTAGATTAATGGTATTGTTATAACGGGTTTGCTGGTCCTTTGTACTGCCGGCATTCATGAATCATTCCTTACTCTAAAATTGATGCATGAATCAATACAATAAAATATGTACATAAGGGGTCACCGACTTTTTGTTGGTAAGGTCGACATTTTAATTCAATAGAAAACAATGGTCGCGATCTAAATTAACATCTACATAACTCGATCGAGCCTCCTAGACTAATCAATGACGAAGTGATTGTTTTTTCGATTTAAAAGGCTGTTTTTTTATTAGTTGCAATTGCAAAGTTTATACGATATAAATACTACACAGTCCTCACTAGGGTTTCCTGTTCTGAACCGGCCTGTAGATTTTAAACTTTTGTATTTAGCTTCAAGTTGTCTTTACATCGTTTTCATAATGTTTTTAAGTTGAATATCACTTTGTTCTCTCAGCCGTGTTTTTAATTTCGTTTTAAATATATCCATTTCCGTTATCTTTTTTGTTTGATTTGGTAGAGCATTGTATAATTTCGCAGCATACAATTTAATATCTCTCAGTTCAAACTTTGAGTAGCTATTTTATTTTGGTTTATTGTTCTGGTTGAGTATTTATGTTGGGCAGTGGAGTATTTAGATATATTTTTTGTACATTGTAGACTTGGAAGTTTTAAAATATTTCTTCTGCCAGAGTTCTAACCAGAACTTTTAGAATTGTCTTTAGTACTGTTTCTCGGTCTATATTGAGCCGCTCTGTGTGGGTGCTGCAAGGCAGACCCCCAACCAGTTATCCCGTACTCTATTAGTGATTGACACAAAGCGTAGTAGTTTGAGGGGACCCTTTGACCTCTCCAACTAGTCTCTCTTTAACCTTGCGACGCGGAGGGTGGGATAGATTCATGCGTCCGTCTCTCTTAGACTCACTGGTCCCTAGATTCCTACCCACCCCTCAAAACTTTTTCCTTCCCAATAACGTAGACAATAACCATACTTGGTAAAGTGACATTTTTTATTTTTGTCTTACCAACTAACCCATTAGCGGTAATATCAGAAAATTCGAATATCGAATATTCTATATGAATGTAAAAGGACAACACTGCGGTTGCAGTGTTTTGTACCGTACGTCGATACGATTTTTCAACACTTCAAATGCAGGGCTCCGGCCCCAAAGGGTTAATAAACTTTGGATTATTGAAGAACGCTGGAAAGGTAGATTTAATCAGAAAATTGAGGGGCGCTATACATGTCATTTAAAAAAATCCATTTCATCACCGATTCAGCTACGATTGTCCAAAAATATATTCAATACTGACAAGTAATTCGCGATCCACCGGTTAACCGTCGCTGATAAATATATAATTTTGAAACAAAGTTTCAAATAACGAGAACGGTTAAGGAACACAATATAACGTTTCACTGTAAATTTGCCTAAAGAAAGTGCTTTATTCGTCAGTCTTTTTTTCTGTATATTACTAACCTACCGTTCTCAGAATTCATGTATCAAACATTCATTTTGTTCCTTTGTTCGTTTCCACATTATTTACGACATTTTTTGCCGGTATTTGCTGTTTGCCAATGTCAGACATTTTCAAAGATCTTGTTTCGTGCGGTTCTGGGTCAGTGAACATTGAATTCGCTATTACTAGATTTTTTTTTGTAAAATGGCCAGATTAGATTATTTCACCCACTGCTGGATTCGAAGTGACCTTCGCAGCATCGTAGGAGTAGTCAACTGACCTCCGGTGCCATATTTCTGATTCACCTCTAAAGTGCTTTTTCGAAATAATTTCATTCGCCTTCAAAGTTCTTCCGGCACCTCAAACATTTAGATTTTTGCAATATTAAATAATAAAAAGTAAATAAAATTTTTACATTGATTTTTTCAGATTTTAACATCTTTAGTTGGTTGGTGCATGAAGTTGCTCCAGAGCGATTTCAGAATGTACATGCATAAAGTGTTTTAAGGATTTAAATTTAGATTTAATTGACCGGCCACTGGCTGAGTTTACATCGCGTTTGGGTCCCGCTCGGGCGTCATGAGTTCAATCCGTTGGCTGGTCCTTTATATCGACACAATCAACATTTTCCGCTTACTGTAGTGGTAGTATGAGATTTTCAAATATCGTTATTCGTATCCCGGGAATGTTTGAATTTCTTAAAAAAAAATTTAAAATCGTTTTGCTTTTAAAATTCTGTTTGTTTGTTATTATTCATAAAGCATATATTTTTAATGTAAAAAAATGAGGCATGTTTATAAAAGCTCGCGTGAGTATTCTTGGTTTATGCCTCGATCCTGTCATATATATATTATTATTTTTTTGCGACTCTTTTGTTTTTTTCTAATGACCACTTAGTTTTTAATGAACTATGTTCTTTTTATGATACTACTTCAATTAATCCGTTTTCTTTTTATAGTAGCTATCCTTCTAATGATGAATGAAGAAGTCAGAGTCGTCCTGGGAAGACATGACACGAACAAGTTAATCAAATACCTTCATCGTTGTTACAATTTTTATTGTGTAAACTGAATGCGTCCATTTACTTTACACATGAACGTTATACGAAATAATAAGAAGCAATAACGTTATAAGGAGTAGGCTGGTAGTGTAAGGACTCTGGAACAATTGAGAAAAAAATTCTCAGGTACTCTGAGAACATCCGAGGTTTCGTACCGTACATCCGATGTTCTAGCACCATATAGACTTACTTGAGGCAACAAATAGATTTAACCTAGAAACCACACGTTATGCAAATCTTGCAATAATTAATTTAAATATTCATAGCCCAATCCTCTCGGAATGTTATGGCTTGTACGTTCCTGAAAATTTCAGCTGTAGTCGTTATCACGACTTGTTCAAGATACCACACGGTAGAACAGATCTTCTAGCACAATACGTCATGACACGAGGAATGATGCTGTTGAAGGAAATTTCTGAAACAGTGTATGTATTTAATTCATCTTTAAATAGCATTAAGACTTTTTTATGTAATAATCTTCCCAGATGTTAAGTGTCAAAAAATTAAAATTATTTGCGTGTCTCTTTAAACCTTCGAGGTTATGTTGGAGATATCAATGTTATTTATCAGCACCACATCATCATGCTGTGCTGAGCCAACACGTCTCTTCTGCCATATGGTGTGCAAATCAGATCGTGGCGCCGCCCTAGAAGTAGTTGTTTGGTACATGTAAAGATTCAGAATAACAGAAGTATTCATGAGGAGATAAATACAATAAAAAGCAAAGGGAGTGTGTAAGAATAGACTAAATTTAGTAAGGCTAGCATCGTCGGTTTCAAGTTTCGAGTTCTCCTACTTAATTTGATTAATTATTTACATTTATTGACCGAATAGTTTATGACATTGCCCGACGATAATAATTTATTTGAACAAGAATACGAAGAGTTTTATTATTTAAATGCGGACATAATGATGTTTGCCCTCGTTAGGTATTTTATAAGACGCCCTCACTTGCTCACTTAAATGTCAATGTCAAAACGTCAAACATTATTTCTAATAATTTTAAGTTTTTTACTGCTTAATAATTTTAAAAAAAATCTAATTAGATTTTTCTATCGAGGCTTGGAACGATAATGATCTTGAATGTCATTTATTTCCGCTTAATTTTTCAATAAAATTTTTCCTTTCTTTTCCCAGAATCTATATTGTTGACCAAAAATACCAAATACTTTTATGCAAAAAATAAAAATTAGTCAGTTATATTTTTTTAATTTTTTTTTTATATTTACTCCACACAGGAGGCCCTGAAGAAAATAATTTCCCTCAGGGCCTATGTCATCTTTGGGGATGCTGTGTGGAGGGTCTTTTTGTGGAGAGGAAGGAGTGAACATGGGTCTTGAAGAGTCTAGAAAATCTAGAAAAATTAAATTATTAAAAAAATCCTCCTTCCTACAAAAAAGTTGTAGGAGGGAGGAAACACAGAGGCCGGCAGTTCGTTCCACAGCCGAGCTGTTAAACTTAAGAACGAATCGTAGAAGCGACCCGTTCTCATGTGACAAGTGTCAACTGTGTACAAATGTTGGGCGCGCGTTTGGCGTGTATCCCGACTACGCACCGGTGCCGAAGGGATCAATGACGCTAGTTCCTCAGAGCATCTTCCATTATATGAAAGCTTTTATCAAGGGTAAGCAGAGATCACATAATAATCTGAATTGTCATATCTGTATTCCTGATATAATACAAAACATTGAATAACTTGATGAGTAAAACCTCAAATTGTAAAATTTAATTTTTGAAGGCAATATTAGCGATTCTCAAAGAAAACATTGAAACTAAAATCAGAAAAAAAATTGGTCGCATCTAGTAATTGAATACGGGACCTCAGCATTGCCTGGGCTTTGCTCTCATAAAGATAGCAGATAAAAATATGCGTTAAGAAAATGTAGATGATGTTGGTAGTTCATAGTTGAAGTACGATGCAGGTAAATATGACAGTAGGGGAAAGGGTCGGGATAGCTTAATGGTAGAGCAAAGCCCCGCCCTGGGAACCATTCATTAGATAATTAACACCTCCGCCATAGGTCACCCCAAGTGGTTCGTTAAGTTTTAAGGATGAATTGAAACGTACGTCACTCCTGGACCCACAGACCCCCAGATTCCAACCTTCATACCTTTTCCTTCCCAGATCATCCTCTCCTTCATTTCATTAAAAAAAACTGCACACAGCATCCCCAAAGATGATACAAACCCTGAGGAAATTATTTTCCTCAGGACCTCCTGTGTAGAGCTGATGTAAAAAAATCTACAGTTACATTAAGCGCCCTTGAGGTGATTTTCTCACGAAAACGGCGCTATACAAATAATCCGATCATCATTATTATTATTACCAAACAGCTCGCCTCTGAACAGATGTTACCAACGAAAAAAAGATATAAAATTCATCCTTGCGCCCTTGCCAAATTTTGCTGTTAAAAAAAACTGGTTTCTCGGTATCCTGGGACGGCGTTTATTATCGAAAAAAGTGTTCTAGACTTTATTTGTATTCCGCTGAAGAAAAGTAACTAAGCGATATTTCGTGGAATCAAATATTGCTTTAAGTCCTACCATTACGTAAATATTTTCTTGCTCGGAAAGTAATCTTTATCTGTAGTCAGTGTTTTGTAATAGATTTTCTCTGACTCTCTGAAGCTTTCCAGAGAAAAATGAGAAAGTCAAGTTGATTTTTAAGCTTCTCAAGATTTTGGATTTTATCAGAAATAAGTAACTTATATGAATACAATAATTACCTGGGTGACCTTTCAATGACTTTTAGTGACTTTGAAGTCGGATAGTTAAATTAGTTATTGGCATCATTTATAAATTTATTTATTTACAATTAACGGCGCAAGTGTCATTTACATGCATGATAGTTATTTACAGTCAAAGAGAGAAAAAAGAAAATAAAAAGTGCTAAAATGCCTAATTAGTACAGCTTTATACTTCTGTAGAGGCATATTAAAAACATCAGCTAACATAGCATTAGAGCTACAAATAGTGTGTAATCTATTTATAACCGAATCGTAGCCTGAAACCGTAGAATAATTGTCACAATAATACATACCTTGATCTAATGGTAGGAACATGAAAATGAATCATGATTTATATATCAGGGCTATACAAGTTTAATTGCCATTATTTATTTTTATTGGCATTATTAAATTTGCGTTAGTGTAAATAATGTAGAGTTTTCGGTGTTGTTGTTGCGATGATTGTTTACTTCGATTAGACCAGAGGTTCCCAAACTTTTTTGCCCCGTAGACCACTTGCCAAAAAAAATTTCGTAGACCCCCTTCCTGCCGAATAATGAATGTTCCATAACTATTAACGTCCAATGTGATCATTTATTTTTTTCGTCAAAAGATTCCCTTCCCTTGCCTGTTCAACAACCGGGTGGCGGTATAGTTCCTCTGTCTTTACACTGTGCATACAGGAGAGCCCTTGTGAGGTATTACACCAAATGAAAATGAAGCAGGATAAGCAACGGAAATTTCTTTCTGTAGCTGGCCCTACAGAACTTCCCCTCAAGTTCTTTGTCATTGCTTATTCCGGTCAGTTCTTCTTGTCACATGATATCCGATTCTTCAACGTTCCATGTCCATAGTCAAAATGTCCTCAAACTTAGTTTTGAAGTCTGTGTGAAGTGCAATTAAATGTTGAACGTCATTATTACCCTGGACGTTTTTCAAAAACAAGTTGGGGGACTAGGAAAATTTGCGGCTTCCAATGTGCAATGTTTTGCTTGAATATATTAATTCTGACGAGAAAAGGAACGTAGACTCTATTTATATACCTCAATTAACAACTTTACGAAATATAAAAATACATTTATCAAATAAGTAATTTCTCAGTCTATTATATTTGTGTTAGGTCTATTGTGTCATTTACGGAACTCCTAAATGTTGACTTGAGATAAATGGGAGTCGGCTCGTATGTACCCCCATTTGAATCTCGTGGACCCCCAAATTTTTTTCTCGCTGACATAGCCCCCCAGCAAGCCGGTATCGACCCCTGGGGGTCCATATAGACCACTTTGGGAACCTCTGGATTAGACTGTGCAAAATATCTGTTAAATATTATTTTTATTTTATATCATTGATGAATGAAATACTAGTATTTATTTTATTATTTGGCGGTTGAAAACAAGCTGACGTAGCACAGTGGTTTCGTGCACCTGAGAAGCAATCAGAAGTTTTGGGTTCAATTCCCGTCGGCGGCATTACTTTTACTCGGAAGATTTTTTTTCAATTTATATTTGTTTCAGTCTAATAATTATTGCTTATAATAATTTGTTAAAACTTTATATTTTCCGCAGATTTTTAAGGTTATTCATAGTTTGTGAAAGTACCCCTTTGACTTAAAAATCCCTTCCATTTTACCTCCTTAGATCAACCGTTCGATTAGCATCTTCGTTGCAGGTTCCTGCTGCGTTCTGACAACCGCTTACCCCCACCCACAGCTCTGGGTGACATATTATATTCTCCCGAGACGTTTAGGGGGTTGGGGAGGTCTCGGGAGGGCTAATTGCGTTTCGGGATCACTCCCCATCCCTCGGGAACAAGGGTTGGTAAGAAAGCGTGGGCATTGAAGCCTGGGAGGTGATTCACTACTTTTTTGTAATTATTTTGGTTTGCGTTTTAAAATTATTATGGAAACTTTTTTTGTTATTTTTAACTAAGCCTAAAGTGTGTTTCTTTAATCTTTAAAGTAGAAAAAACTATCCAAACTTTTGTGAAACTTGCACAAGTTTTTTTAGTTCTACGCCATTTCATCAAATCACAATAATGAGCTATGTAGCTTTAAAATATCATTTAACTGTCACAAAATAAAACTAAACGTATTTTTTTTGTTCCACACATTTCAATTGTAATTTTAATTTAGTGTAAAAAAACGTATTTTTTTATCTTCGTTCCACTTTATTAATTCTATGGAGTTCCTCTTTAAACTTTTTTCCCTTTATTAATACGATGGAGTTCAACCAAGTGTTAACCGTTGAAAGAATAAATATTCTAAATTGTAATTTTAGTCGAATATGTAGTAATAAATTATCGGTAATTTAATCGTCATTTGATAAATGAAAGATTTTAGGGAAACACTTTTAAACTTAAACTTTTTAAATTTAAACTTTTGTATTGTATCTACATTGTTTGAAGATGTTGTATTATATAATTTTGGTAATTCGGACTGTCTCTGAAATATGGTTTTCTCCACGTAGTAATGTTTTTCTACTATTTATAATATATTTATGTCTCGACTTCCACTATTGTAAAAAAGTTCGCTAGAAAACCTACCTAACCCTTCAGGCCTAGGAAGGACATTACTGGCCGCACACATCATATTCCATTATAGCCTCTGAAGGACAGATCTGACCGGGGCGTCTGTACATTATTAAACTATTTGTATCTTTTGTTCTATAATGCGTAGATTTGTAAAATGTTCGTCATTGGAAAGATACATAATTATTCTTCACAGTTTGTATAAAATATTTATACATTATTACATTTATAAAATTTTTAAAAATTATCAAAGTTTTTTTCATTGACAGTGGAAAGTTAAAAAATTATTTACATTTTTTTATTGTAAAAAAGGTATAAAAAGTGAAGTGACAATGTTCTTACTTATTGCCTACACAAAAGGAATGTGTTTTATAAATATCGTATTATTTCAAAATTATGGACTTTCCAAGTCCAAATTCTCTGGTAAGTTTTTTTGTTAACATTTTAACGTTTGATATTAAAAGTTTATTTTTTAGAAAGATCAGTGTTTTTTTTAAATGCAAATTTTTCAAAGATAATTTAATCTTATTTCTAATATAGTATTTCTTTTAACGAAAACTTCGAAAATAAGTAATATGTAGCACATTTTAGATACATCGGGTGCATTTCGAAATTCCTAGAAAATTCTCCATGTCGTTGGTAAAAATATTTAAAAACCTGAAGAGTTAAATGAGTGTGAATGTGAATCGCTCCCTGAACATTTTATTGTCGCTCCACACCACACGACTACTTTTCACCCCGCCTTACCTTATAATGGCGGCTCTCCGCGCAAATAGTTTAATGGCGCGTGCCGCTGCAAGATTTTGGCGGCAAGCGACGCCATCTTTCACCGAGGGGTGACACTTCCCGCCACGAGGAATATTATTATTATTATTATTCCGACTAAAGTAAAAACTTTGACTTTCGTGGAAGTTTTTTGTCCGCCATTACAAAGGTCGCACTGTGCGCCCTCTGAGGAAAAAGGCGGAACATTAGGTCAGATTCTCGGTACCGGTCTTTAATTGATTTAGAAAAGTTTTAATTGTTTAAGTTCTTACCCCGGAGATGTAAATAAGAAGTAGGATGAGTGAAATGGAACCTTCAGCCGATGATTATTGGACACAAACTCTTAAAACTAACGAACTATTGGAATATTATAAATAGATTCGATTATTTTTTTCGATAGGGCCCATCACTAGCCCAATGAAACTATGTTTTCAGTTCTAATCTTAGATTTTGTGATAGTTCGAGCTACATATCATAGATGGCTCTACTGCTAGTATCTCATAGAGTTTATAGAGTTATCCGATAGATGTCTCTAGTCTTATTCCAATGAAACTATGTTTTCAGTTCTAATCTTAGATTTTGTGATAGTTCGAGCTACATATCATAGATGGCTCTACTGCTAGTATCTCATAGAGTTTATAAAGTTATCCAATAGATGTCTCTAGTCTTGGCCCAATGAAACTATGTTTTCAGTTCTAATATTAGATTTTGTGATAGTTTGAGCTACATATCATAGATGGCTCTACTGCTAGTATCTCATAGAGTTTATAGAGTTATCCAATAGATGTCTCTAGTCTATAGGTTTGCACTACCGTGCTCAGAACTGAGGAGGTCCAGCAGTTAGTTTTCTAGAAACATAGAGATTTTGAGAGCGTAACAAAGAAGACATTGGCCTCCAGGCCGTCCTAGACGCTTGTTCCTGATTATAAGAGTTTTTTTTTAAATAAAGAAAAAATGTTTTGTTTTGAAGAAGTAGTTATTATTTATCAAAAATCATTCATAGCAGTGTTCTAATGTATTTTATCATGACCACTTTCAGTTATCAACTTCTTTTCTATCATGAGCTACGATGCCCATTTAACTATCAAGAGATAACCTAAGACGACGTATTGTTAGATCAATATTTTAAACGAAGTATTTAACCCCTCGAGCATCGACAAAACAATATCATGTCATCAAATATTCTCGCTTTACATTCAAAATTAAATAGATTCGCACTTTTTGAACATATTTCAAAATAAAATACTGCTTTTGGAAGCAGATAAAAGACCCATTCAGATTTTAGTATTATAAATCGATATTAAAAAAATTAAAATTTTGAACGTAAATATGGATAATTTTTTTAAAGTCACTTACCCATGGTTTTTATTGTGGTAACTGTAATATTACCCCTTTAAACTAAACTGAAAAACATATTATTTAATTGTACAAAGGTATTGTAAAAGTTATTTTATCCTTACTTTTTGCGTTTTATACAAAAATATTTATTAAAAAGATTGCAAACTATGACAATTTTTTTTTAAATTCTCAGTGTTGTTTTAAAGTGTGGTATTCTCTTTTTCTAACACTCTTTCAATCGTATAACTCAACGTAATACAAAATGAGATAGCATGACTTTTATGAGTGCATGTCAGGCTGGGTTAAATATCTCCCAACTACATTCCAGGGGTTAATTCCAACGACAGACTTAATAATACCTGTTAATCTCAAACAGAACAATACCAATATTTACACTGTTTCTTTCGCCTAGAAACCTGGTCACCCTAAATACAGAAGACAGGGGTGTAATCTCCGTCACCCCCGGGGGAAGAAATGCGACGCGGGATTTGCCATATTAAACATAATAAATTACTACCCCTCCGGTAGAAGGGACTCCACCCCTTGTGTGAACAGCATTGTCACCCACTGGGAATAAGATTGGTTTATCGGTGGAAAGTAAAGTGCCTTGCGTCTTGTCAGCTTGATCGTGGCTGCGAATAATGGGGTTAGTAATTTAATTGGACACCTTGTAACATATCGCTACTTGCTGATAATTACTCTTTGCAATTCACTTGAATTTAAGTTTTTCCACACTTGTATTTGTGCTATCAGGAATTTAATATACGGGTGTATCGGCACGTACCCGACAAACTTTAACCAGCTATTCCTTAGCACATTTGGAGTAAAAAATGTTATGGGCACTTTGCTGTCCGGTAAATTTTTTTTTACTGGATTAATTAAAAACAAAAAATGATAAAAAAAATCCACACTCCGTCGCTGTCATTGGCATTGTTTCTCGTGTTCAACAGCTGTTATTAGCAAGTGTGTCAAAAAGCGTGTTCGCTCTTTCATACACACTAAATAATAATAGCTATAAATGAGACGAATGGTGCCATGCCATTTCGTTGTGATCGTAAAAGCGCTAATGTAGGTACGTACGTATATTATTCAACGAAACTCGAATAAAATATTGCCAGGTGGGTTTTCAAACTTTGACAAAGGATAAAACAGTGGTGACATGTGGTGAAAATATGAATAGTACATTTTTTATTAAAAAAAAATGTTACCGGACAGCAAAGTGCCCATAACATTTTTAACTCCAAATGTGCTAAGGAATAGCTGGTTAAAGTTGGTCGGGTACGTGCCGATATACCCTGTATATATATATATTACCTATACAATATACAGGTAAGCCGTAACTATGAATGCATTTAAATATTATAAGATTCTACATTACAGCACATGATCTAACTTAAGATTAATACATAAGTTATTATAGAGTACCTACCGTTTTTGTGTAAAAATCAAGTACGCGGATATTTTCTGTGAATTATAATTAATTCTATAATCAAAATCCCGCCATTACAGTTTGCTAAGTCATTCCACGAAAAGCCAAACACACGTAATTAGCGAGCTCTTCAAACAACGTGGATACATCATCCGTTACAGCATCAGTCCCCAGCCAACACAAACATCGATATGCCCTGCGAAATTCAATCATTGAATTTGAATATTTGCCTACATCTGTTTGTTGGACAAACAGGGTTCAACCTTTATCCCCGGGCGCAGAGCCTGCAGACCTCCCTGTCTCTTGCTCCGGGCGCTGCACAATCGTCCAAATTGCAAGATCAGTTGGCCAAAATACAATTGTGATTTTAGTGATTTAAAACATGCCGTAACTTGTAACAGCGTAATGCATCACATGGTGCACGATCCATCTCGTTTCTCAAATGCTGCTTTAGTCTGAGTAATTCAGAGATTTCTATGAAAAGTGTTATATTCCAAAAAAATCTGGAAACTCGTTGCACTTTGTGATAATATACATAATTGTCGGAATTGTTAGACCCAGCTGATTTTCAAGTGAGTGCTTTTAAAACCTGTGTTGTTTTACGAAAATATTTTGTTTGGGAAAAATAACGTATTCGTTTCAAAACAGAAAAAGAGTGTGCTGGATTATTTGTGTAAATATGTTATAATATTTTATGTTTTCAAATAAATATATTTAAAAAAAAAAACAGAACAACGACAACATAAAATAAAATAGACAATTTCTTTTCACAATTTTTTTGTCCAGCTAAACTTGCGATTCAGCCGTAAGTGCGCCTACCGTAAAGCACAGAGCAACCATTATAGTTCCGGGTTCAAATCCTTTGTCCAGGGTTCCCACACCTCTTTGGAGTTCTCCTGGATGTTCTGGGGATTGCTTATCTGCTGGATGCTACGGTAAACATTCAACCCTCTAGATATTGCTAGTATTATAATTAATACCAGCAGCGTTATAATGTTCTGTGCAAGTAGTTACCTATTTTTTTATTTTGTAATTTTCCTGAAATATTAATTATTTATATTCCATTGACATCGTGTCGTTTGTTTTCTTTAAAGATAAAATTGTAAATAACTGTTTTTACCTACATATTTTGCCTAACTCAATAGTTTCTTTGTTTATTTTATATTACCTAATGTTAATATTTTATATTACCTAATGTTCATATTTTATAACATCATATTCGAGTCGATAAATCGCCTGTGACGAGATTGCATATTTTTAAGCTTTCTAAGTATTAATTACTAAATCTTTCATTTTTTCCCTATTTATAGTTTGTTTATCAGATCAACTACAGTTCTAAATAACTTCTAGCCCCCTGGCACGAACACGTCGATAAAGGTTTTATCGATAATAATAATAACGATTGGATTATTTGTACAGTGCAGTTTTCGTGAGAAAATCACCTCAAAGGCAATTGCAAGTAACTTGTCGTCATTCCTGAGCGCGACTGCAGATCGCCAACGAAAAAAACAACGGTTCACACCGGAGTTGTACAACAAAGTTTTCTTTTGAATTTGTAAAGATCCCACTTGTAGTGTTTTTCTGTCCCTATGGTGTATGTCGCTATGTCTTATGTGTAGCTAGAATTATTATTCCCGCGTGTGTAGCCTATTAATCACACCGAATCAACACTCCTGTCTCCTGTCCCTGTCCCGCGCCGCCCGCCCTAATGAAATGCAAACACATGTCTCCGACTGCGAGGCGGATTTCTAATAAGGACCCGAGGACAATCTCACATTTCCTTAATTAATGTAAATCGTCTCGCATCACTTGGGGTATTCACTCTGTTATTAATATTTTGTTTACAATGGAAAGGATTCACAGTTTTTGATTGAAAATGGCTCTACCTAGAATTATTATTATTTATCCACCCGGGTCTAATTGTGTAAGGGTTCCACAATGTTCAATGTGCATAATATTGATACAACTAACTCTCGATCGTTTGGCAAAATCATGATGGATTTCTTTACATTAAGACAGGACAATACCCTCAATAAAGTCGGAATCTTGACGTAAGTGAAGAAGCCGTGTACAAAAATATGCGACGCGCGACCCTGGTGTATTGAACAGACCTACGGTCGAATTTTCCCTAGCTTCTATAGGTACTCTAAAATAAAGTGGGAATCATAACGACGTAAGTGAAGAAGTCGTGTAAAAATATTTCTTTAATTAATTCTGATATTTAATATTTATTTTAATTCATTCTGATAAACGTATTACTGAAATCTTAGATTTTTCTAAATGAATAAAATACATCGGAAAGTTACTAATTCATCGTTTAGAAAAATAAAATCTGGTGCTTACCGCTAATTTTGCATAACATATTTTAGCGGTAAAGACTGTTTTTATTAAACTAAAATATAAATTACTTACATCCGTAGGTATCGGGGTATATACATATAAATATATTATTGTTACGAATTTGTCGGAATTAATTAAAATGTGAGCCTCGAGCAAACCCCTTAATGAACAGATTAGAACGTAGAAATCTGGAGGCCAAGCTGTATCTTTTCGACCGGTATTTCAACGACAAGTGCTCCGAAGACATTGTCTTGGTTGTTTTAAACATTATTCCTAAATTTTGTCAATTTTAATAGTTATTATAGAAATTTCCCTCCTTATTTTAAAACATCAACAAAATTATCAAAAACAGTTGTTTAACATGGATAAAAGAAATTTGAACATGTTTTCTTACTTATTTTTTTTTTACATATTTTGAAAATTATTTGTGTAACTGAACACTTTCAAAATAATATTTTATGAAGTGTGGGTATGATTTCATCTGCCTTTCAATATTCTATAGCATGCAATCAATAACATGATCAAAGCCATTTCCATAGTTCGATGACTCCGTAAAGTCCCTGAGCTGGTTTATGCGGAGAATATAATTTAAAGTGGGATGTCACTCACCTCCTTCGGGCGATCATAATAGTAATAACAAACCTACCACAGAACAGGTAATCCCTAGAAGTGTCATCTATTATACTGAGTTGAAACTAAACTGATGTCGCTTCACTACTTTAAACCCTTCTGCAGGCCAATAGAATGTATCTTCTGTTCAAGAATTTATAAAAAAATTATTTTGCGGGTTGGAAATAAGCCGACGTGGCTCAGTGGTCCAGAGCGTCTGAACGGTTGAACTCGCACCTTCTGATGTCCCGTCGACGGCATTTGTTTTTACTCGGGAGATATTTTCAATTTGTATTGATATTACAGGCGACTAATTATTATGTATAAAAACCTTGTCGTATAAACATTAGTTTATCATTAAAAAAATAAGAATAAGAGAAGACTATGTATTAGACGATGTTCATGAAGCAAGGTGTGTGTGCCAAGACAGACTTGTGTGGCTGTCCATCCTCTCTGCCTACCCCTGCGAGGATACGACTTGATGGTTATTTACTTAGTTAAGATACGCACTTTTTATAGTCTTCTAGCGCAAGAAATATTATGAATTTATCTTTAAAACCTATGGATGCAAGTTATTAGAAAAATGTACAAGGTTTCTAGTTAAAAAGTTCTTGGACTTGCAGGCTTTTGTGTTCTATATGAAATAAGTGGTGACCGGGTATGTCATCAAAATGACAATTCAACACACCTCCAAAAAGTGATATGAAGTAATGAAAAGTTATGAAACAAAAACCAGGTTAAATAGGTTACATAGGTACATAACCTATATCACTTTTGGAGGTGTGAAATTTTCATTGTGATGAAATATCATGGAACCGATTTTAATTATTACAGTTTGATGATTTCGTTACTGGGAACTACACTTTTCAAATTTGCAGTTAAAATTTTTTGTAGTTCCTCTTCTATAGAAGCTGGCGCTTGTGTCTAGAAAAGTGTGTCTATTGCAAATTGCAAGTTCGCAGAAAAGAAAGTGATGTTTGGGGTCATTTTTGTTCTTAACCTTTGTTAGTGTACATGCTGTCCGCAAACTCGTAATGCAAGCGGGAAAATGGTGAATCTACACCGTACAGAAAATGCAAAAAAAAACATATTTGTTTCGACCTGAAGTTTTTATTTTACTTATGTTTTAAACATAAAAAAATGGAGTCGGATCTACGCCTAAGTAAGTTATACTTGCAAAATCTACACAAAAGTGATGCAGAATCGCCAGTTTTCTCGCATGAACTACAGGTTTCCGGACATCGTGTATAAAAAAAAGAATAGGAGTTAAATTTTACCGCGTCAAAAGACACGCCCATAACGCACTCCTATCGGTATCTCATTCAGTGCTATCAACGTTCGCTTCGAAACGACGCAGCTCTGCTGGATATTGAATATGCATTATGCCCGGTGTGACGCGCGACATGCGGGTCTATTCTGATGGCCCTTCAAACTTTAACCAACCATCCTTCGCTACGGCTCGCTTCATCGGGATACTTCTATTGGCGCTGTTGGTGTTGTCACAGCTGCTCGGAATGGCCAGTGGTGTTTTCAAGTCCTGGATTATAGCTTTATAGGCAGATTATTTGATCGATTTTGGTAGATGCTGCAATTTGCATGAGTTACAGTAAGTCAGGCACCTCGTTTGACACCCTATATATTGCAGGCTACTAGAATCCAATAACAATACTACAATTGCCGTCTTACTCATAATAGATTATACGAAGGGATAAGAACAGGTTAGTAGAAAACGTTACACATAATCAATCACGCGCATGCGTACTGCGTATACCTACATATTCCTACTAGGAGATCGCGGACTTAAAAATCTGATTAATTTCACAAATATCGATCAGTCTTGCAATGAAATTGTAAAAAAGCAGTAATACCCATTGGCAGCACTATCAGTGGAAAATCTTAAATCGAAATATCGATTTACCAAAGCAAATACGAAATGCATAATCAAATTGGCCTAATTTCGAAGCAATTCAAAGCAGACCGGGTAAATGACATCGCAAATGTCATCTGAAGAAACGTGAAGTTAGCAACTAAATGCGAAATGTAAAAATGACCGCGTTTTTGAGGGTTGGAACAAAGTGGTACCAGTCTAAAAAAAATCTTGCATGAATATTGTTATATTTTAACTCCTTCATAAATGATTATTATTTATATCTCAACTAACGATGTTATTAAGAATCGTTGCTTGCATCAGTGATAACTCCTCCTCTAACAAACATGATACATTCACAATATTGCTTCATTACTTGACATTTTCTGAGAACGCCCTCGCGTTCTATTTTCATAACGTCCAAACGCGGTGAGGAAATTGGAAATAGACTTTACCAAAGTGTACTCCCATTAACCACCACCGTTATTACATACAAAACTAATAATTCCGATTCTACGAATCTCATATTATTTCAATCTATTTTTAGTGATCAAACAACATTTAATTAATTGACGGTGACGAATCCATCACGATAATAATATTAAGTTACTAAAATTGGAAAGGTTCGTAATGCTTCGTCATGCTGTGAGAATGATACGCTTGGACTGGGTAGATTAAACATTGTTTATTAATTTTTGTGGTTTAACAAATTCTTGTCTAACCACAAAATTTATTTAACTTTCCATCGCTTTCAAATATAGAAGGAAAGTTACGGTATATTTAATAACATAAGGATTTTTTACAAAATGCGGTTTTATTGGTAGGTGGATTACGTGAAAAATAAAGCAGTAAATATTTTTTTACTCAACAAATCACGATGCCTAATGAATTTAATAGGAAAATTAACGAAGAATATAAGATTCACAGATAATAAATTAATAAGGCTACAGTGAATTTTCCGTAGAAATTAGTCTAATTAATAAGATTAAAATATAAGTATGTAAGGATTATTCTTTTTTATTGGAGCACACGTTGATGTGGTATGCCTCTAAACCAATAAATAAGTAAACAACAGAGTGATAGATACTCTCAGTATCTCCCTGTTGAAAGACCAATAACCATGTTTGGTGACCACATTTGAACAGCCAGGTACTTATCAACCTTCCTCTTCCCATAACTTTCCATTCAATCTCATAACATAACCCAATATTAAGATTTTTAATGCCATAGTTCCACCTGCAGTTAACAAAGTACCTGGTATTAAAAACACCCTTTCTCCTTTACATTATTGTCACGGGATAATAATACAACGTTGTAATGTTAATATTTCTACAAGTCACAGAATGTCTCCACTATATTTAAAAAAATATATATATCACCCCACAATATAATAACTGCTATGCCAATCTCAATTTACCTTCCCCAGCCTTCAGTTAATAATTTCAGTATACGCACCCCACTCAGTGGGTGTATTATTATTGAGAATGGTGGGTGGGACTGTGTGGGGTCTATCTTTAGTGTGATGTATGATGATCCCGGAAGTGTTCATCCCTTGCGGTATTAGCGCCGAACACCCTGTATGAGGGCCCGTATTGCATCCCAAGTATACGCAGTGGCTGAATTCCAAATTTTACCACCCCTCAGCAAGATTTTTTTTTTTTTTTTTGTAAACGGGAGTCGTTAAAAGATAAATAGATTTTTTAATGTTTTTTGGTAAATATGTGAGTATTATAAAAGATGTGAAATCTTTTTAAATAATCACCTTTACAAACTTAGAAAACATTTGCAATATAATTCACACAAAAGATGGAAGAATTCGAATTTTATCATAATATTTGTAACCTGGGAGTTTTTCTTTCTTTTTTTAAAGAATATTCTTGATTTATTTGTTTAATGATGTATTTTTATACGTAACTATGTTTTAAAAGGGTAATAAGTTCCAGGCTTTTAAACTTACTAATTTTGATTTTTTTAATAGATTTTCCAAAACAAATAACGTCGCCCTTTAAGTGTATCTCGTCAAAATTTTACCAAGTGCTGAAAATCGGCGTTTAATGAGATAGGGGGACAATTTCGAACAACTTTGCCTAAGAGTCGGTAACTTAGAACATCGTAAATAAATGGATTGATTATTTCAAGTTACCGTCTACCATAATATTTTGATGAGCAGTGATAAATTCATATTTTGATAAACAATAACAATTTTTATACCATAAATTTGAATGTGTACGTATATTAATTTAAAATTAGGTATCCGTTGGCCCGGGCAGTTACATAAAAACAAAAAAAAATAATCTTTAATGGACCAATTAGATAAGCGTACAAAAAAAACATAAAAACTCCGACGGTAAATACAAGCTTTGGACAAAGACACCACAAATTCCAGGCAATTAAAGCATTCGAAAATCTTTCACTCAATATAGTGAAGGAAAGAAAAAAACTTTTCAGAAATAAAATTAAACAATGGATTAAAAAAAATGCAATATTACAAAATTTTTATAACGTAAAATAATAAAACATAACGCATAACGGCGCCTCCGCTGCATACCCGAAGCCGTGGGTGAAGCCGCTAGATGGCGCCGCCGTCGGTTGGTATTCCGCCCGTGGTGTTGTAGCTTGCGGAACAGTAGGCTCTCCCCCCACTGTGTAGGCAAGGCTGTGACTGGGGCCACTCGGGGCCGCCGCAGTCTGTGGAAGGCCCACCCGTGGGCCAGTGGTGTGCGCCTCGGGTGCGTAGCCCCAGCTTTGCTCGGGGCCGCTAGATGGCTGGCTTCCGGGATAGGCTCCGCCGGGTTGCCAGGCTGCAGGTGAAGCGGTCCGCGTGAGGTCCTTCAGCGTGGCGACAAGTTCTGCCATCTGTCGGGCGTGGTCGTCCTGCAGCTTCTGGGTGCGCCGCCTCTCAGCTCTTAGCTCGAGCTGCACCTGCCGGAGCGTGTCCTCGCTAGAAGCCTCGCTTCTTGACGAGGCGTCGGCTGCGGCAGGGGGCGTCTGTGGTGGTGATGCGCCGGAGGGACCAGGCAGTGGGTCCGCTCGGGGATCAGAGGGGGCCAGGGGGGCTGTTGGCCGGAGTCCGGGGGGCGCGGCTGTGGCCGCCCGGTTGGTGTGGGATCATCGCTTCCCTGCGATGAATCCCCGTCAGCGCTGTTCTTCCCAGAGCGCAGTGAAGGTGACATGATTTCCACAGAAAGATCCGGCGGCGAAGGACCACTTATGTATCAGACGTAATCGTGACACACAAGACTGTAGATAGGGCCGGTGATCCCAATCTGTGGAGGCGTAAGATGTCTTCCTTCAGTGGCGTGGAGGGGTAGAACGGGGCCGTCTCTGATGCCGTTGTAGCTGGTCCGAATGCTGTTTTCGCGTCCTTGATGCTGAGTCCGGGTCTGGTCCGAAGGGGTAGGCAAGTCCGTGGTCCAGGGTGAAGCGGGGGTCAGAGTGAAAGAAGGCGAGTAGAAGCAGAAGTCGGAGCGAGGTAGAAGGCAGAGCAGAGAGAGAGGTGTTGAGCTGGTGGTGGTTGCTGGATATCTGTCTTTTCAAGGGACTGTTGCCCGTTTTATAGGCCACCGGCGGCAGGCGCTGGCTGAGCGACGTTCACACGGGCCAACTTTCTCTTTGATTCTGGGAATCGAAACCCGTGTTTGTGACGCGCTCGCGGCCCCGCCGCCGGTCTGGTTACCGCCTCTCGGCCGGTAATTTTGGGCCCGTGGCCGAACGTGACCACGGCCTCTCTGTGTTCAGGCACGGTCCTCAGAATCGCGTTGTGTAATTGTGGAACGTTCGGGCGGCAAACCACCTCGCACGCTATGACGGCGCACGGCCCTTTGCTTCGGGTCGCGGCCGAACGTTCCCTCTCGTATAAGCACGATTCTCATAACCGTGCCCGAATTAAATGCTATGCTAATTAAATGCTATTAATCCACCAGCTCTCTCGGTATACTTCTCTGCCCGTGTCTCCTAGCCAAGCTCCGACGTTTCATTTATTGTTTACATATTCATTTTCTCATAGGGGTTCAGACATACATTTTATACATTTCTTTGATTTTATACAATTTAGGATTAGACAGATTGGCGTAGATTATAGATTGGCGACCGTGGCCGAGCCCGGAGCAGTACGTCCGTAACAGTAGGTACTATAGGTATAGGTAGGTATCATCAAAAAGAGAAATTTTCCAAACTGGTATTCAGCTTCTCTAATTAAAATCATTAAAGATAAACAAAAACTCCATAAAAAATGGAAATTCAATAATAATCCAGTAGACTACATAGAGTTTTCAATCAAACGTACCCAACAAAAAAACTTACAGAAGCATTGCTTTATTCAGTACATAAGTTCAGTTGAATCTAATATTCTTATAAATAATAAACAACTTTGGAACTATGCTAAAAGCAAAAGTAAAACAAATGGCATCCCACAAATCATGCACCTTAAAGATGAGTCAGGCACCGGTGCTCAACAAGTGTGTCAACTATTCTCTAAACACTTTCAGTCCACCTACGTTAATGATAAGGACACGAATGATCCCAGTATAGTCGATAGTTTTACCTATATGAATAATCATAACCCGATTGGGAACGTACAAATAAACAATTTTTTGATCAATATATACCTGAAGAATTTAGACATTAGTAAGGGTGCTGGCAGTGATGGTATATCGCCATTCTTTGTCTCAAAATGTGCAAAAAATCTTTCATACCCCCTAACTAATATATTTAGAATGTCACTAAAAGCAGGAAAATTTCCTACAAAGTTTAAAGAAGCAACTATAATCCCTATTCATAAAACAGGTTCTAAAAGCAACATTGCAAACTACCGCCCAATCTCAATTTTAACTGTATTTAGTAAACTCTTTGAAAAAATTGTCTACGATCAAATTTATACAACAATTGTTCGCAACATACAAAACCAACAACACGGATTTCTACAAAAAAGATCGGTACTAACAAATTTGGTAAATTTCACGGAATATTTAACGAGCAATATGGACAATAGAAACCAAGTAGATGTAATCTACACTGATTACTCTAAGGCCTTCGATAAAGTAAACCTTTTCATTTTAATTAAAAAATCAAATAGGCATCCATGGTGACTTACTTCGGTGGCTCACTTCATACCTTCGGAGCAGACTTCAATGTGTATCAGTTGCGGGAACTAAGTCCAGTTTCTTTTCCGTGCCCTCCGGTGTACCTCAAGGTTCTCATTTAGGGCCATTATTATTTAATGTGTATATTTATGATATTCACAAATGTTTTTTACACGCCAATTACCTAGCATATGCAGACGATAAAAAAATCTACTTAGTTATCAAATCAATCGAAGATTGCATTAAACTTCAAGAGGATCTCAATCGTCTTTTAACTACTGTGAATCAAATAAACTTGTAGTAAATACCTCAAAGTGCAATAAATTATCATTTACACGTAACAAAAATAAAATTTCCTTTCATTATACATTAAATGGGACACAAATCAAAGAAGTAGATTCTATCAGAGACCTTGGGGTAATACTGGATGTGAAATTAAACTTCATTCAACACACTGATGCAATCATCAACAAAGCCAACAAAATGCTGGGATTTATAATACGTTTAACGAAACCTTTCCGCAACCTTAAGACTCTATATTCACTTTACACAGCGTTCATCCGTCCCCACCTAGAACACTGCACACCGATCTGGACTCCTTTTTACCAAGCTCACATTGAAAGAATCGAAAGAATTCAAAAAAAAAAATTTAAACACATTAATTATAAACAAAACTTACATTTCTCAAATTACGCCGATTCTATTAATTACCACAACTTCAATTCACTTCATACACGACGTTTGATTTTTGACCAAATCTTATTATTTAAAATTCTTAACAATGGCCTCGACTCACCAGAGCTAATGAATTTAATAAATATTCATATTCCAACAAGATCAACACGGCAATCCCATTTGTTTCATTTACCTACACATAGAACTAACTTTAGAAAAAATTCACCAATTCCACGTATATGTGCCCAATATAATACTAAATTTCAAAACATAGACATTTTTAGCAATACACTTCACAAATATCGATTAGAAGTAACTCGTACGATCGAAAATTAATACAATAGTATGGAATGTATCCAGAGCATCTCCTATCCTTATCCTAAATTCCTATTCCTCCCCTCCTCACCTAAAATATATATATATATATATTTTTTTATGCAATAAAACTCCATCTCCAATCAATTTTAATATAGGAGACTTTTTTGGCTTGACTGTATTTAACATATTTATATTTATATTTTATGTATAAGCTGTTTGTCTTTTACCATTACCAATAAATAAATAAATAATTACCGTTTTTTTTTCATCACCGCCTTTATTGTTGTATTTTATTTCATTTCAATTTATTTACTATTCCTTATTATATATTTAATATTATTTCATTGTAAAATGGAGGCCTCAGCACGTGTAAAGCATCCAGTGAGGCTCACATTATTAAAATAAGATAATAATATAATTATTAGCTAAGAAAATGGCAAAAAGGTAAATTTTTAAGTAGAATAAGGAATAAATTAGATATAAATTCAAGTAAATTAGTTTATAATAAGTACAGTAGCATCTCATTTAAATTACTGCTCTAGTGTCCTTTTCTTGTGCAATCAAACACAGATAAAGAAATAATTCAAAATAGAGGTATTCGAGCAGTATTGAATTGTAATAGGTATTCTAAAATAATTATTATGCAGAAAAAACAAGGATAGTTTGCACAAGTATGATACAGCGAATAATTTACAATACCCTAATATTTATATTTAAGATGCTCCCGAAATACATGTTTAAGAATGTAAATTTGAAAACGAGAAACTGTGGAGATTTTAGACTTCCAAAAAAAAATTTGTCGCGAACCCAAAATAATCTCTATTTTAAAGGATTTAAGATTTTTAATGAATTACAGACAAAGTTGTTAAAGAAGCTAAAAGCGCGTTGTTGCTTTTCGTGCGTTATGCCTAAATACCATAAAGAATAAGTATTAGATGTATTGTAAAGTGTCCTTAATGTAATAGAAGTAAGTTTTTAAAAGGTTTATACTAGATATAAAAATGCAATTTTTTTATAATTAAATAAAAAACATACAACAACAAAAAAACATTACCAAATAATGTTTTACTATCAAATATGTTATAAAAGTTATTTTACCATTTTTTTTACTTACGCCACTGAGCATACACCAGTATAAGAATACGCGGTGATACGCGGAGGCACTATTTATTATTTATCGACGTACGTTTGTAGGTTTATCGATGTTATGAGGCATGTAGCAGATACGACATGAGTGATGTATTGTATTGCTGCGAAATAATAAAATCCATCGTGCCCCGTGCTCTATGTTCGAAAACGGTATTTTTATCTATCTAAGTATTAATTATTACGATAATAGCTAAAGGGTTTAATGTGCGGCTTTTCTTTATCATAAAAATGTATGGAGTGAAAACGAATCTCACACAGGCAATTGCGTCTCTGTATGAGGGAAGTGTCGCCTGTGTTAGGGTGAACGGTGGATTTACGGGTTGGTTTTATATCACAAAAGGTGTTAAACAAGGCTGCTTAATGTCACCATGGTTATTCAATCTATACACGGATAATTGTATGCAAGAATTGAAAGAGGTGGGATTGGGCGCAATTTTGAGTAATCTGAAAGTATGTTGCCTGTTGTATGCTGATGCGGTACTGATTGCTAACATGATGGAAGATGTAGTCTCTCGTTTTTAGGATGAATGAAGTATGTGTGAAGAATGAGTTAGTGATGAATTTAGTCTAAAGTCATGATGTTTGAAAGATAGAGTACGAAAACAGTGTACAATAGAGTTGTAAATGAGGAATACTTGAGAGCAGGTGGATTTGTGAGTTTGTGTATTTGGGAAGTATGTTTACGGGAGATCGGAAGGCTGATAGAGATATTGAAAGAAGGGTAAATGCAGGTAACTCCATTAATGGAGGACAGCACGGAGTTGGCGCTAACAAAAAAATTGTCCAAAGAGGCGAAACTAGCAGTCCACATTGGAGTGCTGGTACCTACCCTGATGTATGGCAGCGAGGCATGGAACTGGCAGAGGAAGGATGAAAGTAGACTGAATTCTGTAGAAATGAGATCCATGAGGCGTATGTGTGGTAACCATGCATGATAGTGTGGGAAATGTGGAGATCCGTAAAGAGTTCAAGGCTGATGTAAGCGTAATGAGTAAGATCAAGAAAGGGACGCTTTGATGGTTTGGGCATGTAGAGCGAATGAGCGAAGAAAGGAGTGTAAGGGGAATATACGATGCAAATGTAAATGATAGCAGAAGTCGGGGACGCCCGAGGAAAACATGGCTCGACCAAGTGAATCAGATACTTGAGTCGGGCCATGTCAAGAGTCAGAATGATAAAGAGTATGTGTGAGACGATGTATGAATGTGAATGAGTCAAGGAGTGTGTGCCAAGACCGAGTTGTTTTGCGGTCCTTCCTCTCTGCCTACCCCTGCGGAGAAACAGCGTGATGGTTGGATAGTTAGTTAGTTATAAAAAAATCTACCCGAAAAAACGAGGTTTTTTTTACTTTATTTTTTTTTAAATTTATTTTATAAATTTGAAAAGATTACTACTTTGGTGATTTTCTCAACTACCATACTAGGCTATGCCCGTATTATGGTAGTCGTACATGATTTATGTAAGAATAACAATAATAAAACATAAGAGAAAAGGAAATTTTTATGGTAAAACTAAAATTTAAAAAAAAAGTGTATTACTATAGAAACCATATTAGAAGTAAAATAAAGATATTTTGTAGAAAATAAAGATATTTTATAGAAAATAGAAATAAAAATATTAATCGTAAGATTAAAGCACATGCAAAATTATACCAAATTTTTTTTCTTATTTTTTGTATTTTGTGAGTGTTGAATCAGATTGGGATTTAAACATCTGCCCTGCCTTTTTAAAGTAAACTTTTATTTTGATCTAATGTTGTTTTATTTTCTTCTACAGGTAATCATGAAAATCAATTACTCTCCGATCGTCAGATTTCGAGCTTTCAAGTATAGGCGATTACACGGGTAAGTGCCTAAATAATAGCAAGTGTTGCTTTTACGTCCAACAGATGGCGCTGTTTAAAAAACGTTTTTTTTACCAGTCACATGTGTCAACTATATCTGAACTTGTAAAATGACTGCCTCAACACAGAGGCGGGGTTTAAGAAACCTCAAATTATAACTATACATTTCTATTTGTTACGTACCACATTCTCATTATATACCATTATATTTTATTGTTATTTTTTTTACTTGCCTAATCTGTAAACAAAGGTGCACTGTGCACTCTAAACATGTACTTTTGGTTGTAGTTGCAATGTTGCAAATGACTTACAACAAAGACTTACTTATCACTATTATTATTCAGAACTGTTCAGAATACATAGCAAACACAGCTAATGTAATGTAACATTAGTTAATGTTAGCCACTAGATACTAAGGTAATGTTAGCAACTAGGTACTAAGGTAATAATAATAATTGGATGCCTTGTATAGCGCCGTTTTTGTGCAAAATCACCTCAAGGGCGCTGTACAAACTTATAATACATTTCTACAGTGATCTATTTTATTACTTAACTATTTATGGAGAAAATATACAGTACAATACTTACCTGGTAGGTCACTTGAGATTAACACTTAATTAACATTATCTAATTGTTTATTGGCGAAATTTAGATACAGGATTTAGGACTTAATGGAAAAATTGAATATAACTGGTCTTTCTCTTAGGAATGATATATTTAATTTAAGGGTACGACAGCTTAAAAAGGTAAGTTTTTAGTTTAGACCTTAGATGTTAGCAACTAGGTACTAAGGTAATGTTAGCAACTAGGTACTAAGGTAATGTTAGCAACTAGGTACTAAGGTAATGTTAGCAACTAGGTACTAAGGTAATGTTAGCAACTAGGTACTAAGGCAATGTTAGCAACTAGGTACTAAGGCAATGTTAGCAACTAGGTACTAAGGTAATGTTAGAAACTAGGTAATAAGGTAATGTTAGCAACTAGGTACTAAGGTAATGTTAGCAATTACGTACTAAGGTAATGTTAGCAACTAGGTACTAAGGTAATGTTAGCCACTAGGTACTAAGGTAATGTTAGCAACTAGGTACTAAGGTAATGTTAGCAACCCACACCGTTTTTCTAGAAGTTGACGGAAAAAGGATGGGATAGATGTAAGTAAGCATGTAAGACAATATCTCTATTATAAGGTGCTACAAGTGTAATGGTTATATGCACAAGGCGCAAGAATGCAGAAACCAAAACAGTTTACATGTGAAAAAAAAATAATGAGCAATAATTGTTCAATAAAATACTAGTACATGTTGAAATTTTTAGCGTTTTGGGAATAAGCCGACGTAGCTTAGTTGTATTCGAATGCAACGTTGTATCAAAATTTCAATGCAATCGGTGAAGAAATTTAGGAGATTTAAGATTCTGAACAAACAAACATTTACATTTTTATTTATATAGATAGATAGCAGCTGCATTTCGCATTTTGTTTTTTAGCTTGGATCTTAGATTGGCCACATATTTTGTGGTGAACGGATAATTCATCACATCTTTACCTACTTAACTTAGTTAATAAAGTTTTTGTTTCATCACTTTCCATGACTTTATATAACTTTTTAAAGATATGATGAATTATCATTTTGATGATTTATCCGGTCACCGGTTTAATCACGCATTTGTACAGACTAAAATTTCACTTTTTAAAAGTGTGTTGAATTGTCACTGTGTTGAGTTATCATGGAACCATATTTTATAATACCTTTATTCGCCAGTGTGGACGGGCGTTATCCATTTGGTCCCCTATTGGTTTTTTTTTCATATATAAACATGATTGATATTATTTTAATCATTGAAAAACTTTTTTTTCCCTTTATTTTTTCCCATTTTTTACATTTTACATACAATATTGTATAAATCAATACGAATAATGGAAACCCACTGATGCGCAGCCTGTGCGTAGGTAATATATATAAGTTATTATATTATTGTACCTAGAAATAAACAAACTACGGGCATACAGATTACATAAGATTACATTTTGTCTAAGCGGTTTGTATAAAAAGTGTTTACAATAGTGTATAGTGAAGTTATAAGTGTTTAGTGTAATATATGTTGAATATTTTATGAGATACATAAATTGATACAAATTAATTAAAGAAGTTAAGTAAGTTTAGTAATCAATATTTTTCGGTAAAAGATTGAAAGTACGAGGTCCAATGAAACTGCAGTGTGTTTGCATTTGTTTTGTGTTCGTGTGGGGAGTATAAAATACATTATTATTTCTTATGTTGATTCTGTTATCATTTATTTCGAATTTATTTTTGTTTTTAAATGTGTATTTCATAGTTTGCAAAATAAATAGTTTATGGAGACAGAATAGTTTAGATTCTTTGTATAACTCATTTGTTAAAAATGTTCTTTTACGATTATACAAAAAATTGATGATATAATTATAGTATTATAGTTAAAGGTAAAGGTTTTATATGTGCATGAAGCGCATCGCCCATAGACTAAATCAATGGCATCGCCCCATTATATTATTCCGTATATGAGTGAAGATTGCACCAAAGAAAAATCAATAATTTTCTGTTTTTCAACATTGAGCACTTCTTTTAGTCTGTAAAATGTGTATGCAAGATATCATAATTTACAGACGGCATTATTAATTTGTGACTGCCAATTTAATTTTGTATCAATAATAATAACTAAATATTTGATCTTTTCAACTTTTCCGAGTTCAAAGCAAGATGAGCATATTTCTTGATTACAGTTAGCATTATGTTTTCTAATTTTAAGGTTATTCGGGGGTTTATTTTTACTATTTTTATAAATGGTTAGGTAAAATGTTTTATTATAGTTTAAGAAGAGTATATTTCTTTTTAGCCATGATGAGACATATTTAATAAATTTTAGTTGCCTTTAAAAAAGTTTCAAAGTTTTTCGAACGGAATAATTGACTAAAATCGATATATTGACCACAATGCGTCGTAGAACCACTAGGAATCAAAGGGTTACATATGAGTCAAAACAGGAAATGTCAAAAATCAAAACCTTAATTCCGAAAAAATCCAATTTATTAATGCGTGCCAATTTCACCCCAGTAAACTCGTTTAATTAAAGTTTGACGTAATTCTCAAATGATTACGACTGTTTGAACGAAATCCAATATTGTATCTCATCCATTTTGGTCCATAAAATGATTAATTCGTATAAATGGGACTCTAACCAACCATTAACGACTCGTTGGATTAATCGTAACAAAATGTGAACTTTTTTTACACTTTGTTGCTCAAATTTAATGCGAATTCATCGGTAGTTAATGTTATTTGTTATTGTAGTTGTGCAATTTTATTATAACTTATAAAACCTAGAGCTTTTAATTTCCCTCTCAATAATTCGATCATTTTTATGTTGACATATTTAATGAGCGTATCTGCGTCCACAGTTCTTTTTTCGAACCATTTACTATCGTCCCTTTTTTTATTGAATATTTTATTTTTTATTTCTTTGCATTAGTTCCACACAGGAGGCCCTGAGGATAAAAATTTCCCTCTGGGCTCATGTCATCTTTGAGGATGCTGTGTGGGGGGTCTTTTTTAGGAAAGGAAAGACGATGTTCGGGGAAGGAAAAGGGGGGTGGGTAAGAATCTGGTCAGTGTGTCCAGGAGCGACGGAAATATGAATCCATCTCTCCCACTACCGCAGTGGGAGAGAGAGTCCAGCTTTACATTACAATTGGTCTCCCTCAATCCTTCAATAAATGGTTCCGGGGCGGCGGTACCGATACCCCGCCACACAAATTATAAAGCTCCAGAGCCCATGATGGGAATTACGTTCCATGCTGAATTTCGGCTGTAGAGAATAGTATTTTTGGGGATCTGGTGAGGAGGCACGAAATGAAAGACGTGTCGTGAAGGTCACAGTGTTTTATTGGTGAGTCAGTTTGCCGTGATGTGAGTTGACATAGGACTGATGTTGTATTCTCCGGATGCTGGCTGTGATGGCTGGTCGAGCGCGGGTCAGTGAGTCGACGCCGGGCGCTGGTGACCGGACTCGTTGACTGTCAGGCACTGGAGATCTTGGCAATCAGTACTCCAGTGCTGACGGGAAGGCCGAAGGTGCGGTGTACCTTGTAGGCGGTTGAGCGGGAGCTGCGTAGACCAGTGAGGATGCTGCATGTCCTCGTGGTGGTCATGGTGCGTGGATGAAGCGCTGGTCAGAGCCGCTGGAACCAGGGCGCTGTAATCCGTTGTAGCGCTGGCCAGGGACGGTGGCCAAGGCGCTAGGATGATGTCCCGATGGAGTCCATGATGAGTACGGGCGAAGCCGGGAATATTGTCCTTCGCGGAAATAAGGTGCGCGGATTATCACTCGTTGATCCTTGTAAACTGATGGCGGATTGATGACTGACTGACTGACTAGATCCTTCATGCTGTCGCTTTTATAAGGTGAAGAAACTTCTCGAACATTTTGGTTGCTATGTAGATATTGCCAAACTAAAATTAAAAAATAAAAGAACATCCAAGAAGCTTGTTTGGAAAAAACTGAAACTTTTAGAATGCCGTTCGAATCAAGTAGTGGCGTACCACTACATATTTGTATATTTTTACAGTTCCCAAAGAATTTCTTTGTTTTTAAGATTAAAAGTGAATTCTCTCTCTTCAATATTTTCTAAGAATAAACGTTATTTTGGAATAACGGACTCTATTATTTTACTCCGAAATTGAACTTTTAGGAAATTACTGAAAATTTTGAACGGAATTTTTTCAAATAAGAATTCTGTACCCTGTACTACAAAAAAAGGATTATGTATTTGAATTCCCCGGTAAGAATGCGGAAATATTCATCGCGGAATAAAAAAATAAAATAAACTGATTTTTTACCGTGCAACTAACTGTACATAAAAAAAACTTGATAAACAACAAAGAAATCATTCATACTTCTGTTCTTCGATAAACGCAAATTCCTTTTGTTGGCGTCATTTTAATTATATGAAAATAAAATACTTTGTATACACCACTATTTAATCAACATATTTCTACACCAATGGTTTCTTCTCCAGGGTAAACGCACCTATACATTTTATATTTCTATAGTTAGTTCATATTAACTCCAACATACTTTCATAAGCCTTGCAATTCTCTGCTACTACTCTTCTACTCATGATAAAGTCAATGTGCTATTGATTTACTTACCATAAAGCCTTGCGATTCCCTGCTACTACTTTACTACTCATGATAAAGTCAAAGTGCTTTTGATTTACCCACCATAAGCCTTGCAATTCCCAGCTATTACTATTCTACTCATGATAAAGTCAAAGTGCTATTAATTTACCTACCATAAGCCTTGCAATCCTCTGCTACTACTCTTCTACTAATGATAAAGTCAAAGTGCTATTGATTTACCTACCATAAGCCTTGCAATTCCCTGCTACTACTCTTCTACTCATGATAAAGTCAAAGTGGCATTGATTTACCTACCGATAGACAATGTCAGTGGATGTCTGACTATTAGTTTATTTCATTAAGTAAATTTCGTTTCATTCACTTAAAATATCTCTCTATAGTTAGGTAGACTATATTCTTACTTTTCTATGAATCTAGATAACCCAAAACATATGTATTTTGAAATGCAAATAGATTAGTTGTAGGTCTCTAACTTCGTCACAGTTGTAAATATGTTACCAATTTTAAGTCAGTACTTATGAGTCTTGGCGTAAGTCACTCACTAGTCGTAGATGTAAGTCACTTGTTATAAGTATAAATCTTAATTGTAAGCCAATTATATTAATTTTATTATATATTTATTTGGATGGTAGGATAGCTATCAGAATGCCAATTCAACATTCTTTTTAAAAGTGGTGTAAAGTCATGAAAAGTGAGTAAACATATATTTTGTTATGTATGTATTTTAGTTTTTGTCATCGCTTTTAATGACTTTACATCACTTTTGAAAGGTGGGTTGAATTGTCATTGTGTTGGTTACCATGGAACCATTTATTTGTACAGATCTCCTTATGTGATTTTCCACGATTACGGCGCTATAAAAATCAGCCATATATTATTATTATTATTAATTTGAATGGCCTTTTTTCTGCCGTTGGATGATTACAGATTCTTTTCAACTTGTATGAACTTATAGATACGTTACTAATTATCAAACCATCATGCCCTTACCCACAAGGGTAAGCAGAGAAGATCCTCGGGCTCCCCCGACTTCTTCTGCCATTGATCTGTCCTATATTCTTCTTATAATATAATCTTATTATATAATCATGTCAATAATTTAGACTGCTCAATGCGCATACATACAGACACACACATACAGACACACACACACACACAAACACTCACACATACATTACACACACTCCTATATACTACACACGTCACCTGGTAATTAAGGAATAAACATACCACTTAGCAGACATTACAAGGAAACATATCATAGGTACCCAACATGAACTATCTTATTCCTGTATATTGTTTCAACTCTGTAAATCACGTACTGTTTGTTTCTATAATACAAAATAAAAAATAATCGTTTCTTCGTTTATTCGCTCTACATTATAATACCCAAACCATCTAATCGTACGATACGATAAATTTGTACCAACCCACTCAGAAGTACTATTGTCCCGGTGCCACTGGTAACCAGTTATTAACCATGTTATTTCTTCTTTTCTGAAGTTATTTTATTTGCCACTCTTGTATCTACTTCGTTCCAGGCTTCAGATCCTTTCCATACGTTGTTTTTAGCACATCTGCAAGTACAATCGCTCTGTGTATCAAAGATATATCAAAGAGACCCAAGGACTTGAAAGTCAAGTGTAAAAATTTAACCAATCTTGGGATAAAATTGTAGATTTGTATAAAAAACAAACCCACTGATACTCTTCCTTATATATTACGCCCCTTGCGGTGATTTTCTCACGAAAACGGCGCTATATAAAATATATATAAAAATAAAAATTGTTTTCGTTATTATCATTTAAAACTGCTTTTGTAGTTTATCATCACGCACATATTTACAACTTTTTATATATACAGGTGTATCGGCAAGTACCCGACAAACTTTAAACAGCTATTCCTCAGCACATTTTGAGTAAAAAATGTTATGGGTGCTTTGCTGTCCGGTAACACTTTTTTTTCCATTAAAAACAAAAAATAAATAAAAAATCCACACTCCGTCACTGTCATTTGCATTGTTTCTCGGGTTCAACAGCTGTTATTAGCAAGTGTGTCAAAAAGTGTCCTCGCTCTTTCGTACACACTAAATAATAATAGTTAAAAATGAGACGAATGGTGCCGTGCCATTTCATTGTGATTGTAAAAGCGCGCCAACGTAGGTACGTGCGTACATTATTCAACGAAACTCGAACAAAATATTGCCAGACGGGTTTTAAAACTTTGACAAAGGATAAAGCATTGGTGACATGTGGTGAAAATATGAATAGTAAATTTTTTATTAAAAAAAAATGTTACCGGACAGCAAAGTGCCCATAAGATTTTTTACTCCAAATGTGCTAAGGAATAGCTGGTTAAAGTTTGTCGGGTACGTGCCGATACACCCTGTTTACGCGCCCTTGAGGTGATTTTCTCACGAAAACGGCGCTATACAAATAATACAAATTGTTTTCGTTATTATCATTTAAAACTGCTTTTGTAGTTTGTCATCACGCACATATTTACAACTTTTTATATATATATATACATATAATAACATGTTACATTTTAAAGTAAGCACTATACGACAAATCAGCATTGTAAATTGATGTGAGTTCAACTTTAGCCTATCTTACTTTAACTCTACTTGTAGGTGTACAAGCATTCCCTTAGTGGTTTCCTATTACTTACTTTTCTTGTATATACATAATATTTGTATAACTATCTAAAAATTAAAAATGTGTTTTTACCAACGTAAACATAATGGGAAAAATACAGATTTAAAAACATTAAAAAAGGTATTGTAAAAAAATCTCTATTAAAATAATTCAGGTTCATTCGCCGCTAAATCAAGAGACGTTCGGTTCGCCACGTGGGCGCTACGTGCACGTATTCTGAACTGCGTGTCGGCGCGATACCACGTAGGTCTAATGACCATTGCGTGTGCGACGCGTTATTTTAACGCCGGTGCGTGCGCATCCGTCGGGCGTTATCGCTCCCATCACTTCAACGTGTTATCCTATCACGTCCCATTATTACATTTAGATTTATTTTACAGTTGGAATAAACGCATATTTAAAAAATATCCTTTTATTTCATCGACATTGGGCCCATGTCTCTAAACACAGCTGGGAATTTTCATTTCTTAGTGCTGCACTGCTACGTTATTCTCATACCCTTAAATATTAATTTTTCGAAGAAAACTTCTTCTAACTGCTTTTCACTTTGTGATGGCATTATTTATTTTTTATTAAAACACAAATAACTTAGTTTACATCACTTTATTTCGATACAAAATCTCAACATGTTTCGTGAACCAAGTTCACATCATCAGGAGCACAAGTATACTAAAGTTATAATTAAAATTAGGTCTAGAAAGAAGAGGTAGAAGGAGCGGGGAGGGGTAAGAGTGGGGGAGGGTTATTCAAAGTAGGAATTAAAATGTCATTAGACGGGAAAGACCGGGCAATTGGGAAAATATTTAAAATGGGGGTTTATAAAAATTTTTTGTTTATTAATAATATCTGCTTTCATATTCACGTGTTTTCTTATTTCTAAGATTTCAAAATTATTGATTTGAGATACCTTGTAACCAGAATGTAGTATTTTAAAACCTGAATTAATATCGAAAGTATGGTCGTTATTTAATAAATGATCCGCAAATTCTGATTCACAGTTTCCCTTTAAAGCCCTAAGATGTTCTTTAATTCTGATCTCAAAGTTTCTATTAGTTTTTGCTTTATAAAATTAATTCCTTTTATATAAAATTAAAAAAATTAAATTTAAACTAATTTTAATTATAACTTTAATATACTTGTGCTCCTGATGATGTGAACTTGGTTCACGAAACATGTTGAGATTTTGTATCGAAATAAAGTGATGTAAACTAAGTTATTTGTGCCTTAAATATTATCTCTTGGATATGTTTTTGATTCTAACCCCGTTGTAGTCTGTTTTGTAAAACTAGCTATAGGTCCCCGGCGTTGCCCGGGCCTTAAGCAAGAGCTTTTCGAAATCAGTTGTAGACAAAATTTTACTTTGGGGTGGGAAAAGTGGATGTTGTGTTTTTTTCTTTAATTTTTGCATTAAATCCCACACAGGAAGCCCTAAGGAAAATAATCCCTCACGACCTATCTTTAAGGGTGCTGTGGCGGTATTTTTGAAGAAAGTAAGGATTTGAACCTTGGTCATGAAAAGACCCATGTTGCAGGAGGGATGATACACTGAGGCTGGCAAATTATTCCACAGCCGAGCTGTTCAAATCAAAAACGAGTCACTTACGACCCCTTTTCATGCGAAAAATAATGTCAATTGTGTTTAAATGTTGTGGTGTTTCTCGACTGTGCAGCGGTGCTGAGGGGATCAATGGCGTTCCTTGGAGCATTTCTATTGAAAGAACGGTACAACAAAAATAGCATCCCCACCCGACGCCTGTGCTCAAACGATTGTAATCCTTTTGTTAAGATAGGAGAATGTATAGGACTTGAAGGTCAACTGTAAAAATTTAACCAATCTCGGTATAAAACTGTAGATTTGTATAAAAAAACAAACCTACAGACACTCTTCCTTGTATATAGAATTTTGTAAGAAAGAGGAGGAGAGGTTACAACGAAACCATCAGCGGAATGTTTTTGTTCCCGATTCACACTTATTTTCTTCTTTGGGGATATTCTTCGCTCTGAAGATTCACAGATACAATAATAATATACCCATCATACGTAACTCGATAGTTTCATTACGAACTGAAAAAAGTCGCTGCTTCGATTATCGAAATGCGAAACGCTAAATTGATAAGAAGCTATACTTTTTTCTTCGTCTGAACGACTTTGAACATGAACATAAAAAGCTTGCCTTCCTAAAATTCACTAAGTGAAAATCGGTAACTACTTCTAGCTTTTACACAAAAAATGATCGTAAGCTTTTTCTGCTCTAGACATCTGGTTTCTTAAGTTTTCGCAAAGTGTTCTGCAATCTATTCGAATCCAAAAACTAAACCAACACTCCATTATTATCAGGCACGTTCCCCGTTGAAAGCTAATACTATTATTGTAATATTTACGTCAACTGAATATTGAATTTGTGTGGGAAGCATGTAAAAATAAAATATGAATATTATAGGAAACGTAGAGGGTTTAGAAACTAAAAGATACACTTTTGGCTATTGATTTTTTGCGATCTTAAGTATGTTTGACTCGTCCTAAATAATAAACTACATGTATTTTACGAGTAGAACACGTGCTGCCCTAATTTTTGATCGAGCGATTTTTTAATACAAGCCTTAACTTCTTATTGGAAAATATTAGTAAATTTGTCTCGAAGCTTCACAAAATATACATTACATTTTATTGAGTTTTTTTTTTGCATAATTTAAATCAGTCGTTTGACGGGACGAGTCAATTTCAAAATAATATCCACTTCGAGTTTCTCATTTTCATTTGCACCTTTGTATTTTTGTTTCCCCTTAGAGATAAATTAAAACTCCTCTACATCTGAATCCTTACCGTAAAGGTGCCTTACTTTGTCCCTTGATATGTAACTTTGCCTAATTTAAAAAATGTTATATCTACAAATACAGTATTTTTAAAACTTTTATCACAATTCATAAAATGGTACTTGTAGTAATATAATATTTTGTCTTGTGACTTTCCTGAAAAAAAAGTTTTTTGCTCTCTAAAAACTAGTATCAAACGCAGCCGACGAGGTTAGATTGAATGTTGTGATGATGAATAATGCTCAGTTCTTTGAAATTTTTCAACAATATAGTATTTTTCGACTTGAAAAATGTTACCCCTGTAAAATTCCAATCGCCTGGAGTACCAGTACTCGCTCACACTATTTTCGTAATAACATATATTGTTCCGTCACGAAGTTTGTCATTTTTGGCGTTACTTCACAATTGTAGCTTCGTTATGCTTCCGCCGAATTTTGGAATTCAAAATCCACGCTTGATTTTTGTACATATCTTACTAAATATATATACAGGGTGTATCGGCACTTACCTGACAAACTTTAACCAGTTATTCCTTAGTACATTCGGAGTAAAAAAATGTTATGGGCACTTTGCTGTCCGGCAATTTTTTTTTAATAAAAACAAAAAATGTACACACTCCTTCACTGTAAATGGAATTGCTTCTCGTGTTCAACAGCTGTTATTAGCAAGTATTTCGAAAAGCGTCTTCGCTCTTTCGTACACACTAAATAATAATAGTTAAAAATGAGACGAATGGTGCCATGCCATTTCGTTGTGATTGTAAAACGCGCCAATGTAGGTACATACATACATTATTCAACGAAACTCGAATAAAATATTGCCAGATAAGTTTTCAAACTTTGACAAAGGATAAAACAGTGGTGACATGTGCTGAAAATATGAATAGTAAATTTTTTATTAAAAAAAAACGTTATCGAACAGCAAAGTGGCTATAACATTTTTTACACCATATATGTTGAGGGATCGCTGGTTAAAATTTGTCGGGTACGCGTCGATTCACCCTGTATTTATAAATATGTACATATAAATATATTACTGTGACTTTCAAAAATCAGAATTAATTATGACATTTGACATGAAATTTTGCGTCGCGCTTTTTCACAGATTAAATAAAAATATTTGAAAGTAAAGAAACGATAAGCTAGAATAATAATTCGTGTTATTTCATTTCCAAGCGAATAAAATATATTTTACTATTGATGAGTTCAGAATATAACATTTAATGTATTGGAGTATTTTTTAAAGTTCAAAATACCATCAATACAATCGAGGGAGTGCGGTGAGCCACTCGCATATCCGCAACTAATTTCTTGGCCCACTAGCGGTTAAGGGGCAAAGTAAGGCTCCTTTATTGTAAGCCGCAATCAAGAATCAATGCAATGATGAATACTCTGCCCCTTCACAATTTTTCGACAATACAGTATTTTTCAAATAGTGCAAAGTTACTGCTTAAGGGGAAAAGTATGGCGCCTTTACAGTCCTCCCGCAATCAAGAATCGATACCTTTGGCGCCTGATTGCTCCAACTGCACCCATTATTTGCGCCCAGTCAGTCGGTTATACCGAGACAATAGAGCAAGGAGTCAATCCGTCTGCAGATTGTTTGATTGAGATTTGTTGGTTCATTGGTTAGTTGCCGATTGGTTTGTCGCTTTGTTGGTGTGCTAATTCGACTATTTGTGTTTACTGTTATCTGTCGGTGGTATGTGGACTGCGTGATCTGGTGCTGCTTGGGTGAAACCGGTTAGTTAAAATTATTGATAAGGTAAGGAACAGGAGCTGCATCTTACTTTCGTATTGATACTCTTTAGGAAGTTGCCTTTTATCTTATTTCAGAATTCTTCAAAGCTCATAGTAGAAATATTGTTATGAAGTTGAGAAAATTTTTTGCTGACCTAGAAATTATGAACAAAAATAGTTCCAAATAGCTCACATAGAAATCTTTTGCTGCTTTTGATATCCACAATGAAATACACAAATATTCTCCGCTTTATAAAAGGCAATTCATGTGTTTTTGGTTTGAAGATTTGATCACCTAGAAATATCTGTAGTCGCAATATTATATGCGAATCAGTTTGTGGTTGACTGTAATCAATATTTGACTTTTAAAACTGACACAACTACTTGGGTTAGCTGCTTTACAGTTAGTTAGAATTGGGAAGGGATTCTGACTTATCCCTGGTCTTTTAATAATAATAATAATAATAATTGGATAATTTGTAGAGTGCCGTTTTTGTGAAAAATCACCTCAAGGGCGCTGTACAATTTGAACGCATCTTGTTGAGAATCGATGTTGTGCCCCTGAGGTACACCGCGGGTATCACTGAACAAGTTTCCGTAATAGATTAGATATTATGCATACTAAATGAACATGTTCAATGTACCAGTTTTCTTAACAGACTAGTCATGCATATAAAATGTTGCAATTTCACTGATGTAGGTACTTCACACTGTCAGACACGGACAGGTAATTAGGTAGCAGGTTGGGCACGAACATGTATCAGAGGGAGATGCATATAGTTGCGTCAACAGGATCCAATTCGTAAAATTCTTAATCTGCTGGCATCTGTCTGACACTATGGATATTCATCGACAATGCCAACCTTTTAATTTTATTATTTCTTCTATAATAAATTGAAATATGTTTATGGGAGTCATACTTATCTTTTGTGTGTGTATTATATAAATTATGTGAACGTGTGTGTAAAAGTCTTTAGTGGGCATAAGTAAATAAATGAATATCGATTAATAACAGTGAGGTATATATACCATATCCCATATCATTGAAATGTGATCAATAAGCCTAAGAGCGAACCTGATGAGGTTTTTCCGAAAGTTCATCGTTCGAGAGTATTTTTGCTGTTTCAGACATCACAAATACAGAAACCCTATTCCGAATTTCTGTCGATATATAACATATTTCTCTTGAACACTTTTAAGTTTTTAATGTCCCAAAACAATATGTTCTTTTGAAGATAATATCTATACATTTGTAGACCCGAAACGGTAATTATATGAAATTCCATCGATAGAAAAAAATGGCGATAATTTTCAAAAACATATTTTGTTCTGTTATTTAACATGTTGCAGGTATGATATAATTCACAGTGTATCTTTAAGTGCAACTTAGACATTTGTCGAGAGATATGTGCTCTGTTTTAAATGTTTCGTATTTTATTAAATATTTTCACTATTTTGTTCTGTTATTTAACATGTTGCAGGTATGATATAGTTCACAGTGTATCTTTAAGTGCAACTTAGATATTTGTCGAGAGATATGTGCTCTGTTTTAAATGTTTCGTGTTTTATTAAATATTTTCGCTCAATTACTATCGTTTTTTTTAATATTTGCGCGTTCCCTCCAACACTCGTATTTACATATCTCCCTTTAAAACCATCATCTTCTTCTCTTTTAATGCTTACTACGGAGCTATAAGATTAACGATTCGTTTAACAAGCACATTTAAAAAATATATACCGCTGCAATCATACTGTAGATTTTAAACTGGATATTTTTTCTCTTTACCAAAAGCACTGGACCATCCCGCGGCAGTAATCACGAGGTTTTGTGGGCTTTTCACTCCATTAAACAACACCGCGTGAAAACTGTTGGGAAAATGTCACACCGACTACTTGAATAATATAGACGAGCGAGAAAATCGGGCAGAAAGTAGAATATCAAAACGACAGAAAAACTCTAACTCGTTATTTTAACGGGCCGCGGTATAGAACCATAAACGATCTCTGTGGTCTTTTTTGGACGAGTGGTGGTAGTGTTGGTTAGATGAGAAACTGACGTAGCAATGCCAGAAGCTGAGAATAAAGAACAGAACAGTCTGTCAATAAATAGTATACAAAATTGGGTTCCATGATAAATCAACACATCGACAATTCAACACACCTTTGAAAAGTGATATAAAGTCATTAGAAACGATGAAAAAAAAATTAAAAAACCTAACCTAACCTACTTAACCCAGTTAATAAAGTTTTGGTTTCATTACTTTCCATGACTTTATATAACTTTTTAAAGATGTGATGAATTATCATTTTGATGATTTATTCAGTCACCACAAAATTGATGGTTTTAAGTGACAACACCAAGGAAAAGTGAATTTATGTTTAAAAAATATTTGGTCCAATGAATATTTTTGTAAATTTAGCATCAAGGAGATGAATCTATATCATAGGTAAATTTAATATTCGAACATAACAATGTATCAAAGAAACCATTTATTTGATACTAGCTGGAGCACCCGGCGTTGTCCGGGTTTATTCTGCTTTAGGGGGTGGAAAAAGGAGATGGGGGTGGTTTTCTGAATCTCATATAGACATTTACCTTCCTCTTATTTTAAAGGTCAAGTGTACAAAATTTCATCAATCTGGGAATAAAACTGTACATTTGTATTAAATGAAATAATATTATTATTTGGAAGATACAAACACTTACATACATTTTTTTAAACACAAGTTGTGCCGTTTTGGAATTGACATTACCTCAGATTTATATGTGCTAAAATTCGTCAAATTGTTTATTCATCAGTAGTATTTCATTGCTCAGTCCAGGGGATTTCTCTACTTGACTTTTTTTTCACTTTAATTTAATAACAGTTTATTAAGCGTTAACTATTTAACCTTACCACTGGCACCGCGGGGAGAAATCATAACAATCTGTATTTGTAAATGTAAATATGTATGTCAGTCGTAAATCTCTAGTTTAACCCGTAGTTGTAAGTCGTATTATACCGGTATTGTGTAAATGCCCACTTGGTCATAAAAATATGTATAGTTTTTAGTCATTAGGTAAAAGTCTTAGTTGTAAATCACTCGACATTAATCTTAGTTATAAGCCACTAGTCAAGTCTCTATCTATGAAACTTAGTTATAAGCCAAAAGTCTAAGTGATGTATAAATTAAGTTGTTAAGCGCCCTTGAGGTGATTTTCTCACGAAAACGGCGCTATATAAATAATCCAATCATTATTATTATTATCAGTTGGTTTCGTAATGAAAATTTCGACTTCCATTTTATTAAATTTGTACACTTTTTTAACGGACTGTAGCTAACGCCAGACGTCGAGAATAACGAATATCGAACCTGTCGTAAATGTATTTCTCCGTGAGATATTATCATTTTAACACTTTTTACTGTAATATCATTGATGTTAGTACAAGATAATATAATATTTTTCAATGGTTTGAATTGGCTCGGTAAGATTGCCATTCGATTCGGCAATTTTTTTGTCCCCAATTTATCGCAGCAGTAAAACATTATTTGATAAAATTTCTGTCATTTTCGGAATACGAAAGAATGGAAGAAATGAATTTATATTAATTTCACGCCCACGACTGGCACCCAAATGATTTTAACTATCCGGGGGCTGAATCAGCAAGGCAAGACCCCGGGTAGCTGCGGGTCTGGTAATCTGCAGTTTTTATCTGGAAATATTTTCAGCATAGACGTTATTGCCATCGTGCACTGTAAAGCTCTGAAATACCTGTAAACTCTTGATCGGTGAGCCCTGGCATCGTACAATTTGCAGTTTTTTTCTATCAGGAAATATGTTAAGCACTGTCACTTCCGTCGTGAGATATAGAGCTTTGAAATATAGCTGCCGGTCGGGTAATCTGCAGTTTTTATCTGGAAATATTTTCAGCAGAGACGTTATTGCCATCGTGCACTGTAAAGCTTTGAAATACCTGTAAACTCTTGATCGGTGATCCCTGGCATCGTGAAATTTGCAGTTTTTTCTATCAGGAAATATGTTAAGCATTGTCACTTCCGTCGTGAGTTATAGAGCATTGAAATATACATCAGTAGTTTTGTAAGAGCATTGAATACGAAGGCTATCAAATCCACTTCTATTTAATAGCCTTCCAGATCACATTAAGTCGTCAAATTCCTTGTGTACATTTAAAAATAATGTTAAATTATTTGCTTTCATATTTGTCCTTTTAAATTGTGGCATAATATGTTGTACCTATATGTATATTTTTTCATCATTTTCCTTTTATAATGTAATTTTTTTTATTAGACAATTTACGTAAATTTTAAACGTAGGAAAGAAAGTGTGTATTTATTAATGATAATAATAATCTTTCTTAGTGTTTATTGGCACCAGATGAAGAAGGAAGTTCTTAACCCCTCCAGCGTTTTAGGGTCATATATGACCGGGCGTCCATATTTTATAAAAAAAATTCTATCATGCGGAAATACGTAATTTTTTTGACGTTCGAAAGACAAATAATAATTCTTTCCAGCTTGCCTCAAATATTTTAATAAAATCTTAAAAATAGCCAAAAATTAATAATTCATATTTCGCGTCGCGATAAACCATCGGTTTAACTTTAAAAATAATTATTTTTATTATATCAACGAGATAAAAGTGAAGTTGCAGTTTTTTTACAACTTCCCAAAACAAAACGAATGTGTTTATGAAAATCGAGGTCTCCCAATTTTTCTACGATTGGAGTAAAAAAATAAGTTAAAATGTGGTTTGCCTATTTGATAACATTTTTCACGTTTGAAATTAAAAAATTATTATTTAGAAATAGAAATGTTTATTTTAAATGCATACACCGAAATGATAATTTTATCTAGTTTCTGAAACGGTATTTTTTTTACGGATTTTTTAAAAAATAAAATGTATACAGCGCATTTGAAATACACAAAAAATCGTTGCAAACTGAACAAAAGTAATGAAAGTATTGAAGGGTTAAATACATGAATACTAGTGGACTGCGCAATGCGTCTTTCTCGGACGTCTCCGACTTCTTGCACCATTCACTCCTGTATAGCACGATGTTACTGTTAAAAAACTACGTAACATCGACTTTAATTCTACTCCATATCTCATTCCGGTGCAGAGATGTTGCGTCATGTATTCCTCGGGGGTCCCGAATTCAATCCACTCTCTAAGCACTCCTGGCACAAATAAGAACAAACTAAAAATTTTCAGCGATATCGTTCGACTTCTTTTCGAGTTTGCAATCACAAACAACGCAGGTTGAATGTTTGTATATTAAGAGGAAGCTACAAGCCAAAAATGTGTATATTCTTGGTATACCTTTTATCGTAGGTAATAGGCATTAATATCGCTTGACAAACAGAGTTTAGGAACGTTCGATTTCAAAGAAAAAACTGGTTTTGACTTATTTTCTAAATGATTTTATAAGAAAGGAAAAAAGTTAATCAAGTGAAACTGTTACAGATAATCTTAGCCCTAAAACTGTATTTTTTTAAAGTTGTTTCCTTTATGCATTCATACATTTCTATTGAAAAAATATTTTTTGTAGTAGTTCGCATTTATATTTTTTATTGAGTAATTTTTTTTTTATTTGTATTATACTCAAGCGAAGCGATAGGTAACCTTCAATTTAACTAAAGCATATTTTTTGGTTTTCATAATGTCACCAATTCGTTATAAAGATTAATCAAAATAGTGATTTGGCATTAAGCTTCGCCTTAATGATTTTTTTATGTGTTTTCGCAAGTAATTTTAGAACAGTCAGTATTAAGAAGAATATTAAATTAATGCTAGCAAAAATTATTATAATAGTCCGATTTCCTCGTGATTCTGTAAGCTTGTGATGTATTATTTATTTAGAACATTTCAGAAGGTCATAACGTCTGACCGCGCCTTCTGCCTTCATAAAATGTAATGTCTAACGTGGAACGCAACACGGTTAAATGAACAAACTCTAAAACGGAGTGCAAACTCCCAGTTAACCAAAAGTTGGCGTTTTCAGCTGGAAAGTAACACTTTATTATACTGTCAAACAATGAAAAGTTTGCCGTTCCAAAAGCCAAGGGTCATTTTGAAGGAAACAAACGAGATCATTTATATTATATGTCCTAAATCTTTCCACAGTATTTTTTAATTTTTATTTATTTATTCACTAGCTGCTGTGTACCCGGCATTGCTCGGGTAAATGGTTTGAAGTAAAGTTTTGAGTATTTATTGTTTTTGTGTTTAATTCGTAGAACTCCATTTAAGTTTTTTTTTTAAATTTAACTAAAATCAAATTTAATAATATAATTATTAAGTTCTGCAATTATTTTTTGGTTTTTGTTATTGTTACAGCTGTTTCGGCTTTCAAGGCCATTTTCAAACTGTGGTTAAGCCACGTTTTGACGACTTATTAATATGATTCTATTTTACCCCCTCCCAAGTTAAAATGATTTATTACCGGTTAAACCAATTTACTGATAAAAATAATTGTGACAATAGATTTCATATTCTGTGGGGGTATTTTGAAGTCTGTTTTCCCCACATTAATGATATCTTAATTGTTCAATAATGATGTAGCAGTTATTAATTTATTTAAATGTGTTATATTGTTTAGGTTTTGTGAACATACTTAGAAGCGAGGAATAAATAATTTTCCTTACTTTATTAATTAATGTTATATTAGGGTCATTGGTTCTTTTTATTGATTTCTAATTGTTCAAGTAAATTTAATCTAAGGCCCTTCCTTTCTATGTGCAAGGGTTTTGAGGTTGTGAATTTTATTGTATGAAAACTGGGCCTATTTTAAAGGTGGAAATAATATTATTCAAAATAATTGAAAAAAGAGTTTAAAGTTTTTGTTTTTATTTTCTGTTTTTGTTTATGTATTTTGTTACAGATGACACACATAAACTTCACTTTGACTTTGGTTCAAGATTTTGGATAGCCTGCGATAAGCGAGCCCTAAGGGTCTGAGACAGAGGTGTGAAATCGTCGGATCACGACAATAGAAAGAATTTTAATTTTTTGCTGGATTTTATTTAGGTATTGGAGCCAGGAAGGAGTCTGAAAGGGTCGAGAGGATGCACTAGGTGGCATGAAAGGCTGAGAGGTGACTGGAGAGACTAAGGTAGACTAGGATGAGGTGATTTTGCACAGCGGTGCTGCCAAGGTCTGTTATCTATGTGTGGATGTTGTGTCGGCGCTCTTTATTGGCAGCAGACACATGTCAGCGCTATATTAGCGGCGGACACATGCCTGAGCGGATGACGAGCCTCGTGCTGGCACAGTTGGTGGACGGGGTAGTCTCTCTCCCTGCAGCAGCTGGTACAGTTCCTTCGCTACCTAGGACTCTTGCAGCAGAGTCTCCATCTTCTGTCTTCGTCGAGCGTCACAGCGGTGCTGCCAAGGTTTGTTGTCTATGTGAGGATGTTGTGTCGGCGCTCTTTATTGGCAGCAGACACATGTCATGTCAGCGCTATATTGGCGGCAGACACATGCCTGAACGGATGACGAACCTCGTGCTGGCACAGTTGGTCTAAATAACAAATGTAGATCCTAGGAAGTAAATTGTACAGCGCCCTTGAGGTGATTTTTCACAAAAACGGCGCTCTACAAATTATCCAATTATTATTATTATTATTATTATTACATATTATCGACTTTTATTCATTCCAGTGTAGAGATAATGCGTCTTCTAAAGTTTTCCTCGGTCGTCCCCGACTTGTTCTACCATTCAAAACACTATTTAAACTCCTGACACTAATAAGAACAAACTGAAATTTTCAACAAAATCGGTCCTCTAGTTTTTGAGTAGGTACAGGGGACAAACAAAGAAAAAAATATTGTTGTAATTAGATTTCTATTATCTTACAGTTTACATAATAATATTAAGTACCTACCTACACTATAATATTTATTTTAGTAGAATCTTTTTATTTCCTATAATATAATCTGATTGCACATAAAAAATATTATTTTAATGGATTGGAGAAGAGATCAGGTCAGAAGATATTGAGGTCATTTGATTTCCCGTAATTTTCTCAAATCTTTCTTTCGCGCAGTGGCATAAATGAGGTTTTATCATGACAAAAAGGCTGTTACAGTCGTCGTGAGCGGAAACGTCTTGATGAATGATCACGATAAATAGATGTTATTGTTTCTCAAACAGAATTGATTGAAATGTATTTTTTTTAACGCGTTACGAGAAAATTGGTCACGTCTAAATTGAACTGACGGAATTTAGTATAACAACCGTGAAACTAATGATCGTGTTACAGAACCGTAGTCTATAAACGTACTCCGCGGTATATCCTCCCTTCCCTGTGTTAGGAAGCCAGATCCGAATAGCTAGGTACTTTCCGATATTCCTCTTTCCTTTCTCCTTCTCTTCTCCTTTCCCAGCAGCCTAACAAAAACCTTACTTCTAATGGGTCCAAACCAACGACCAAATATTATCTAGACAGGGCGAATGAATTTTAAAATTAATACCGTAACCAGAAATATTGGTTTAAGAAAACATGAATCAAAAAGAAAGTGCATTATTTCGCGGTCGAAAGATCCGAAGAATCATTGCTTTTTACCTTTTGTTGGTCTGCACTGAGCAAATTTGTCGTCCGGTGAGTTCGTTCCAATGCTCACAATTAGCTTTGTGAAGATCATTTTTCAGACGCAGTTCCAAATAATTTAGGTAGGGGCTTTCTTGGACTTGATCGTTAACAATTTTTTTAGCTATATGAATATATAAAAAAAAAACGTACCATTTAGGCAGCTTCAAAGTGGCGTATCAATAAATTTAACTAATAATAAAAAATCTTACATTTCTTTCTAGAATAACAACTATGTTGCGCAACGAATTACAGACAATAACAATTACACTTTTGCCACTAAATGAACTTTTCGCATACGTTTTTAGAAGCTTGTACAGCAATTTTACATTAATTTGGGTTGTTAAGTTCATCTCTATGGCTTGTGACGCGATGCTTTTCAGGCTCGCTATTGGCCGATAAATAAACAAATATTACATCATCTGATTTGAGCGATAACTTTGTGCTCTTTTTTATAATGTAGGGAACTTGCATTTAAATCTAGGCTTTCGAAGCGAGGCATCGGAATTCGATGGGGAATTCTATTATGAAATTACTATTAGGCGGTATCATATGATTTGTTACATTGAAATTAGGTATGAGAGGGCTAATCTATTGCTTTATTTACATAAATAAAAATGTTTCAGTTTCGGTGAACTTTACAATGGAGCTATCAGCGTCATGTCTCTTAAAGATCTAGATTTAGCATACAGATACTGACAAGACTGTGAAAATTATTATTTATGAACGGATCACAGGGGTCCAATACTCTTTGACCCCTAGGAAAGGGTAAGTTTGCATTTGGCCAGTGATAAATGTATTTTTATTTTCTAAAGGTCGGGCGTAGGTCCGCGTGCAAATATAATTATCCGTAGACGTCCTAGCGATACCCTTCGGCCCTGGATTAGTCCTTCAATAATACCCTTAATTGTTTTGGGCCGCCTAGTTTTCTGGCACCTCTATTACAAATAATTGTATTTGTGATTATATCTTAAATATTCCGTACATAATTGTAAATCAAATTAGCGCAGACGCATGAAAAATCACAATGAATTCCTAATATATAGGTAGCTATTTTATCGCCTGTCTGAACTGTTTACACAATCAGTTCCAATTATGAAAATAATACTTTCACGCAGGACTAACGCACAAAATTAATATGTTTTTTTCGTTTGGTGTAAATTATAATTCAAATGTTAAAAGCGTATTGAATTAAATTATAATTCAAATGTTAAAGTGTGTATTGAATAAAATTATAATTCAATTGTTAAAGGTATATTGAATGAACAAATATACCTGAAATATGCCTGAAAAAAAAAACGAAAAAAATAAAGAAAATGAAATAAAAATTTGTCTCTTGACAGAACGAAATGAAGACCTAGAAAAAAGAATAATAGCGATCGAGATTGACCAAGAAAACAGGAACAGACGAATCAACAATACTTGTTTGGAACTTCGAGGGCTTCCAGAATTCAAAGAGGAAACATCACAAACCTTAAAAGACATTATATTCAACACCAGTAAAATAATAGACTGCCAACTAAATACAAATGATATTTATAATATATATAGAGTATCACAAAGAAACAAAAATATTCCTCCAACAGTTAAACCTAGGTCAGTGGTAATTAATTTTAATTCAATACCGTTAAAAGAGGAGCTCCTTAATGCTATAAAAAAATATAACAGGTCTTGCGAAAAGATTGGAGACAAACTAAACACGGGAACAATCGGATTGTCTGGCCCCATTACACCCATATACGTCTCAGAACTCCTCACGTCTAAAGGCAAACGGCTTTGGTATCTAGCTCGCCAACGTGCGACGGAATGTAAATATAGGTACGTCTGGACGAAAGCAGGTCTAATCTACATGAAAAAAGATGACTCTTCTCGACCTATATTAATAGACTCAGAACAAGCTATACCGAAGCTCTGACTACCTGCTCTTTATTCTGATTATCGTGATAAAACTACTGACTACCGCTTTATATCGCCATTTCATACTCTATTACATAACAGCACTATATTATATGAACACCTAGGTTTTTGCATAACTCCAATTTGTACTGGAACAATTTTAATCCTAATTTTAATTTTAATCTTTATTCTCTCTAGAATGGTAACTACACTTATTATAAGATTATTATTTGATTTATTAGTAATATTACTAATAATTCGGCAAAAGAGAACTCTAATCAACATATCTTATATAACCCAGATATTACTTATTTTTCATACTTATACTACTTTTTACTGTCTTTTGAAAGAGAAAATGCCACACACTAACTACATACGTTATTTATTTCCTGGATTTTATTTCAGATATTATTTCTTACTCATATATATTTTATTTTTCCTAATTACATCATTTTGTTTACAGTTTTGTCGCTACATATTTCGTACTACAAGTATTTATATGATAATAAAATACTGTTTTAAAACTTTACCCAGAAAACAACAATTAATTTTTGAATTCTAATGGTAATAAACGATCTTCAACATGAAATCGATAGTATCTTAGTGCCAAATACTGAAATAATTTTTGAAAACATTAACAAAATTATGCAATTTAATTGGGAATCTAATAGGATTAATATTGTTCATCAAAATATTAGAACGATGGGAAACTTGGATGATTTTCTTATATTTTTGGAAGAAATAAAAGCTGTGGTAAAGTTCCATATACTAATTCTCACTGAATGCAGGTTAAATGATTCATACATAGCCAAACAAATTTCAGGCTATAACGAATACCATACAACATCGCATATTAACCAAAATAGCGGAGTAGTAGTATATATCGACAACACATTAAATTCCTTAGTACAAGAAATAAACATCAATCAGTGTAATTGTTTAAAAATCAACATTAATGAAAATTTAGGTATCCTAGCTATCTACCGATCACCATCGTTCAATGACATCCAAGATTTCCTGGAAAATCTTATTGGTGAGTTAAAAAAAACTAAGGATTATGCACAATATGTACTGATCGGGGACATGAATATAAATACTATAGGAGAAGTATTGCATAGGCAGTCCGACGACTACTTATGTGCTATGGCTGAAAGTAACTTTATTTCCAATATTAATTCTCCAACTAGGGTACAAGGTAGCTCAAGCTCATGTTTGGATCATATATATACCAGAAATATAACAAATTCAAATGCATTTGTAATACATAATACAATCACTGATCATTACACCACTGCAATCAGTATCCCAAACTCAACACCCAAAAAACATAAAATTAATCACAAACAGATTATCGATTATGAGGCTTTATTAAATGATCTTAATAATAAAAATTGGAAATATGTTTATAAAGAGACTGAAGTTAACAATGCTCTAAACTATTTTATTAATGAAATCGATACATTCATAACAAAACACACAATAACTAAACGCATTCCATATAGTAAAATACATCTCACACCATGGATTACCAACGGCATTGTTAAATCTATACACAAAAGAAATCACCTTCATAAAATAGCTAAACGAGACCCATTGAACGATACTAAACAGCAAAACTATTACCGATACCGTAATATTTGCAAAACCGTTATTCGCAAATGTAAAGAGCGTTATTATAAATTCTTACTTGATAAGGATAATTCCAGCAAAAACATGTGGAATGTTGTCAGAGACATAACTAAAAGTAAAAGAAATACCAATGCATCTGTAACTGAATTAAATACCGGAAATTTGATTATAACTGACAATCAATCAATTGCATGTCATACTAATCAATATTTTGCATCTGTTGGATCAAATCTAGCAAAAAAAAATTTATTAGAAACCCAGAAAACGGAAGACTCTTTAGCATCGACAATTGAAACAAAGGAACAATCTTTTTCATTTAATATTAAACCAACTACTGTAGAAGAGGTCTTAAAAATAATCAACAGCCTTAATACTACACATGCAAAGGGTCCAGATAGTCTAAATACACAAATTCTAAAAAAAATTAAAAATCAGATTTCTGCTCCGCTATCATATATTTACAACTTAAGTTTTGCATCAGGAATATTTCCTGATCACTTCAAAAAATCAATAATTGTCCCAATTCACAAAAGTGGACCTAAATCTCTTGTAGAAAACTATAGGCCAATATCACTATTAAGCGCGATATCCAAAGTCATTGAAAAGCTTTTCAAAACTAGGTTAAACGAATATGTGGAGAAACATAACATTCTAAGTCCTAACCAATACGGCTTTCGGTCGGGTAAGGGAACGGATGATGCCATCGCATGTCTCACTGAAACTATTGCAGGGAATATGAACCGTGGCAAGAAAACTATTGCCCTTTTCCTGGACCTGGCCAAGGCATTTGACACTATATCTCATAAAATTCTTTTACAGAGACTTAGAAACATAGGAATAAAGGAAAAAGCTTTTCAATGGATAGAAAGTTATATATCTAATAGATTTCAACAAACCAGAATTAACGAAGCTATTAGCACTTCACTAAAATACACTTTTGGGGTACCACAAGGAAGTACACTTGGGCCCCTTCTCTTTATTATATACATAAACGAACTTTGTAACCAACACATTGGTGGCAAAATTATCACGTTCGCTGACGATACAGTTATTTTGTTTGAAGGAGATGATTGGAAAGAAACACACCACCTTGCGAACACAGGTATAAACAGAGTAAAACAGTGGCTGGACAGTAATTTGCTTACACTAAACATACAAAAAACAAAATATCTCACATTTAGCGCTACCCTTGCAGGTCAACCCAAAACACCTCATCACCTCACAATACATAATATTAAGTGTAGCCTTGGAAATAATAACCATACTTGTAAATGCGAAACCCTTGAATGTGTTAAATCTGTTAAATATTTAGGTATAATAGTGGATAACCATCTTAAATGGAAACAACAAATTGAAAACACAGCTAATAAAGTGCGCAAGCTTATTTATATATTTATAGCATTGCGGGAAATTATAAAAACTCAAGACATTAAAAAAATATACTACGGGCTCTGTAACTCAGTCATAACCTACGGTTGCATTGGATGGGGTGGAACAGGATTAACAATATTATACCCGCTACTGAAGGCACAGAAATCCATTCTACGCGTCATTATGAAGAAACCCTTCAGATACTCGAGCGACGCTCTCTTCAAGGAGTTTAATGTGCTTGATGTTCGACAGTGTTACATAAAAAAAATAACAATCTGCGTCCACAAAAATAAAAACAAAACGATAACAGTCGATCATAATCATCAAACCAGAAGTAAGAGCAGAAACGACCTTTCTATTCCAACTAGTAATACTGCGGCTTATCAAAAAGTTTTCTCATACCTGGGACCAAAAATATACAACAAAATCCCCTATCAATTTAAACTGTGTGAATTATCAGCCTTCGGTACTAAAATTACTAAATGGTTATTAGACTTAGGTAGGACAGATTCCGAAAAATTATTAAAAAACGTAGTCTGAGTTGATTTCTTCGATTTTGTATTTTGTATTTACCTAAAAAATATTTTTTTATTTTTCTTTCTTACATTGATATATTATATTTTTATTTTATATTTTACATGTACCTATCTGGATTTTATTGTTTATTACTGCTAAATTGTATTTTCCTAAAAAAATATTTTCTTTCTTACATTTATATGTTATATTTTAATTTTATTTTTATATTTTACATGTACCTACCTGGAATTATGTACACTCAACCTGCCAATTTGACTGTCCTAAAACGGGAAACTTCCTAGTTGGACAGTCAAAGCTTCCTTTTATATTTGTATATCTTGTATGTAATAAATGTAAAAATAAATAAATAAATAAATAAATGACTACTGATTATAATTCAAATGTTAAAGGTGTATTGAATGAAATTATAATTCAAATGTTAATGGTATATTGAATGAAATTATAATACAAATGTTAAAGGTGTTTTGACCGGTCGGTGGCCGAGTTCAATTCCTAGTTCAAGTCAGGCGTAGCGTGTTCAATTCCTCGGCTGGCTAAGTCCTCCATCACAACACAAGCAACATTTTCAGCTTCCTGTGGTGGTAGTAGGAGATTTTCAAATATTTTCAGGTTATTCGTAACCCGGGAATGTTTGTATTTCTTTAAAAAAATAATAATAATAAAAAAATATGGTGTTGAATGTAATTATAATTCAAATGTTAATGGTATTTTATATGAAATTATAAATCAAATGTTGAAGGTGTATTGAATGAAATTATAATTCAAATTTTAAAGGTGTATTGAATGAAATTTGCCCATGATTTTTCCGACTTCATAATTGTAAAACTGTTGACCTTGATAACTTATCAAAATGACAATTTTGATGAGTTATCGCAATATCTCTACACCGGAATAAGATACTGAGTGGAATTAAAGTCAATGTAATGTAGTTTTTTAACAGTAACATTGTGGTATACAGTAGTGAATTATGAAGGTGTGTTACCTATAAAAAGTGCTTTAAAGTTATGAAACAAAAACTAAGTGAAATAGTTACATATGTAACCTAGTTTTTATTTCATCACTCTTCATAATTTTATAGCACTTTTTATAAGTGTGTTGAATTGTCATTTTGATGAGTTATCCGGTCACCTTGTAAAACATAATTCAACACTCACGTTGATTTTACTATTATGATAATGAAAATTTGTCTTTTGTAGAAATAAGACTGTATTGATCGATTTGAGAGTTGTAGGTAGATATTCACTACACACTCAATACATCTGATTACGTTTTGCGGCTCTCTTCAAGAGAGACTATCCATTCTGCATTTCTTTGCTGTATTGTTTATCAAACTCCTTGCGTGACATAACGTAGGTATCTGTTGTTTGTTTATAAATTTCTAAAATATCTGTATTACGATATCCTTTATTCAACTGCACAGCACTGGAATTGACTGGTTTATTTCTGTCAACCGCTGCGAGCTGTCACCGGCACGTGTGTCATTCAATGTGCGACATCTTGACTTGTATTTGAGTGCATTCTACATTTATTTTATCATTAAGATTATAATGACTTGGATGGATGCAGCTTATTTAAGAAAATATGCATAAAATAATCCGTGATTACACCCGATGATTTTCAGATACCTATGTATTTTCAAATTGGTTTTAATTTTATTTGGTAATAAAATTGAAAGCAATTTGATTTTTATTTAAGTAACTTTTTTATAGAAGTTATATTAATAGTGGCCTCAACACACCATTTTGATTATGCCTTCGAAAGGCGAAACAGCTGTCACGCGTAATAATAATTACACCGCAGAACTGGTTTATTTATGAACTTTTTTTTTAGAAATTAAACTCGAAGCAATGCATAAATATTTTATTGGTTTTTCTTGTTGACCAAATTATATTTTAATTTACGCATTCGAAAACCAGGACTTTGCATGTGCAAACTTGGCTCGATTCACAAGATCCTCATTACAACATACATTCCACCAAACATCAACTAAAACGACTTGAAATATGCAATATTTCTCTGTAAAATTATTTAATATCCTCCCTCTTGCAATAAAAACCTTTACCAAAATAACCGGCTTCTAAAAGAGGATCAACAAATGGGGTTAACGCTATAAGATATTTTCTTCTAGATATTGCTTTATGATTTTCTTCTTGCAATATTTTAACCAAAAATTTACTTATTATAAGCAATAATTAGTCGCCTGTAATATCAATACAAATTGAAAATATCTCCCGAGTAAAAATAAATGCCGCCGACGGGAACTGAACCCGCGCCTTCTGATGTCCGGTCAGACGCTCTGGACCACTGATCCACGTCGGCTTATTTCCAACCTGCCAAATAATTCAATATGTACTAGTACTTTATTACTGCTTATTATATTTTTTCCACCTTTAAACAACCAACTTTATTTTTGTAGGAAAGGCTTTGTTAGTGATAAATTTCCCACTAGATGGCGTCGAGACATATTATATCTAAAGTGAAATATTTTGACTTGTCAAATATTATTATTTCTTTAATGTTAAACTAATGTTTATAAGACAAGGTTTTTATGCATAGCACAAAGGATAATAAATTATTATAAGCAATAATATAGTATTAGTTTATCATTAAAAAAATAAAAACTTATTTTTCAAAAAAATCTTGTCCTTATTTATAAATCAAACCATGTACAATGTGACCTTAGAACAGGGTACCCCAGTGAGGTCACATTCTTTTCGACATTGGTAAAAAAAAAATAGGTGTCTTGTTTTATAATGATCACAACTCTTCGCATTGTCTTATTTTTAACATTGGAAATGACCTAATGATCAGAAAACAGTTGAGTTGACCTGGAAATTCTGTTTATACACCAGATTTTTCCGCTTTAGTAAACTCATTTCTGCTTTCATAAATTTATAAAGATACTTATTTCATAACCGTAGCGACTTCTCACCTGCTAATTTCTAAGTCCTGACGAAACGCTAACTGTTGACGTCTAGTAGAAAGTGTTTTCACTTCTCTTTCACGCGTCGTGTTTATTTTGACACGGTGTCACCTAGTGACAGCTGTCAACAGTGCAGTACTCACGCCCGAAATAAATCATGTCACATAAAAAATAAAGTGCTTTATTTTGGTCTACAGGCGGGCGTGGAATCTTTTTATAATTATTATTTGTTATTCTTTTGTACGAAACGTTCAACGGTCTTGTTAAGAATTCATTGTAAAAGATGGGGAGGGAAATGAGCAAATTCCTACGTCTTACATAAAATGCATTTTTTAATGGTTCGTAGGTAAGGTACCTACACCTACCTGGTTACATTATTCTTATTTAGCCCCTATCTACCCATTGTAAGGTTTTTTTTTATTTATTATAGATATAAGTGGGTACAGTGGTGTTATATAAATTACTTGTGGGTACAAAATATATTTATATTCGCAATCTTACCGAAGAAGAAACTGGTTTTTCTTGCTTGGTGAGCGAGTTACATTATTTATTATAATTATTTGATTATGCTTGTATACTGTGACATGCAATTATTTTTTATGGTACATATATACCGTGGATATTAAATAAATAAATATATTACGCCTTCTTAGCGTTGTGCGTCTTTTAACACCATCAAACAGCTAATTCAATTTTTTTTAAATAAATAATTTTTACACAACTTCTTATCAGATTGTTCTCAATGTATGTGGTATCGTTTCGAAAATCATCAGTGTAATCCTATTACTCTCTACAAACGGAGAAAAATGTTCTGTTTATATATAAAATTGTGAACTCGATAATCAAAACTCAATTTACTCCAAATATGAGGAGGATTCTGGACACTCAGTTTTTCCGGACACCGTGTATATTACATCATACTTTTTGTATTTGAAAAAATATATATACATTTATATGAAAAACATAGATAGTTAAAACTGTAGAATAGAGTCAACATTTTAATGTTATATCATTTTGCGTACTTGGTTCCTGCTTTTGACAAGTTTTCGTAGGGCGGTCGGTGTGTTTCATTTTGGTAGTTAAGTACTTGGCGCGTATTTTTGAAAGTGAAGATTGTATGCTTGCAATAGTTTCATAGTTTTTTAATATTATTTATATTTTATGCTCGTTATGTAGGGTACGCAGTGCTTATGTGCTTCTATGAACGGCCCGTGTGCAGTATGCATAGATTGCATAGGGCTGGTGTGTGGGTACTCTGTGTACTAGTCTAATTAGCAAGCTACGTAGGTCACTTGTCTTACTTTGTTTTTTTCTTAAAACAATTTGACCAAATGGGAACGTTCCACTGACTGCGGGCTGTTGCTGATTTTGACTCTTAGGCGGTATCACAAAAAATAAGAATAATAACTCATCGACTTTCCTGTCCCACGAGAAAATATGTAGCAATTATCTTTCCATGGCTTTTCCATTTCAGTTCTTTTAAATTTTTGAAACCTACTACCTATACTCTGTATTAAACATACAGGCAATTCCTCCATATAAGACAGCATGGCATAATGACCCAGAAAATAAATCATCACGGACTGCGAGCGTTGAGGTACCGTTTCCAGAATACCATTGCTTCGCGTCGCATCAGAGTAAATAAGGCGTGGTGACTGTTGTTTCTCCTATTGTTGTTGCAAATCGAATCTGGTCTTCGTTCTGATTAACCAAAGCGGTCATTCACCATTATGTAAAAAGGAGAAAACCTATAAGTACCGCTTCATAAGTCAGAGATTATTGTAACTGTTCCCTTTTTACGCAAACGATGATTTTCCTTTGCTGGTTTGGCCGATATTTTGATTTTAAAAGTAATAATGCTACAGCGAAAACATACTCTAGTGCCCAATGTCTCTAAATCCGCGGTGACTGCTTTGTAATGACTGTGACCTTTCTTTCGCATGTGAATACCTCATGGAGTTCTGTCTGCAGCCAGTGGGATATACAATTATGTAACACGCCTAAAGCCATTTGAAGCTGTCAATTTGGGAGGCGGTTATGGGTACCGCCTCCCCGGGAACCACTAAATCTAAATGGTTCGCTTCGTTTGGTGACTTAGCAGGGGTGTCCGGGTTCATGGGGTGAGGTTCTCTCTAGGAGTCGGCGGCGGATTCGGCAGCTCACTTAGTGCGTAAGCTATCCGGATCGAAAGAGACTGGTTGAGGGAGACCATTTGAACTCTCCAGCGGGACTCTCTCGACCCATCGCCTCACAACACTGTAGGAGAGATAGATTTATACGTTCGTCACTCTGAACCCACTGACCCCTACATTCTTACCCACCCCTCATACCTTTTTTCCTCTCCCTCCTTTCCTTAAAGAGACCCTCCACACAGCATCACCAATGATGACAAATTCTACTCATTTAACTTTTTCTCAACTATTTTCCTCAGGGCCTATGTCATCTGTGTGGAGCTAATGGAAAATAGCAAACCTTTGTTTCTGAATTATGGTTTTTCACCAGGGCGATACTGAGAGTATCTACCGCTCTGCACTATTGCTTTTCTGTGACTATTTTCTTTCATCTGCAGCCACTACTTTTTATTTTCCTTGATAAGTCTCAACTAAAGGGTTATATCTATCTTATGCGTCTCTTGTCCCAATCTTGTTGCGAGATGACCTTTTCGTGCATTGGTTAGTTTTCCTTGACGTAATAATTGCTTTTTACCTGTGCATCTTTTTGCAGACCATACTAATAATGATTGTGCATTCTTCAATTGCTTGAGACTACTACCGTTATTTAAAGCCACTGCCCCACATAAGATCCTGCTATCAACGCTAACATCCAGGTTAAAGTAGCATTTTAATAAGGTCAAAGCGTAGAAAATATACTTTCCACAATAGGTGTAAAAATCTACCATCAGTTGTGATGAAGAACTCTTTGCCAAAGTGGTGTTATTTTGATCACGAACTGTGCGACTAATCTAAGTTTTCTGACTGTAGGTATTACAGACCTTTTTATTATGTTTGCAATTTGCAATACAGGTTTTCAAATAATAATGATTTATTCTAGCGGCGATCGGTCGTCCAAATAATCTACATTGATGTGGAAAATACACAACTTTGTATGTGTCAGAAAAGATTAGAAATGTAGAATAGAGTCAACGTTTGAATGTGACTTCATTTTGCATACTTGGTTCCTGCTTTTGACAAGTTATTGTAGGACAGTCAGTGTGGTGGTCAAAATAATCTGCATTGATGTGGAAAAGGCACAACTTTGAATGTGTCAGAAAAGATCTCAAATTTAAAGTTGATCGTTTTTGATTGGTGATATGAATTATTAATTCTAATTTTGTTTATTTCTCTTTTGCAGGTAATCCCGAAATTCAATTTTTCTCTGATCTTCGGAAATAGACCATCCAACAGTGTGTTACGTTCAACGATTTAATTTGTAAGTCTAATTATAAGTACTTTGGCCGTTTTATAAACATACCGTAATTTTAATTATAAAGCAGAAGTCTGAATGCTGAAGCAGCAAAACCTCTTGCTAAAAGTGTACTCTGGCGTCATGAAATTCGTGCAGCTTTTTTCGTCGGTATTTCTATTTATTATTTTTATTTAACAGAATCTACCTGGTTAGCTATCGGAAACTATACAATTTTTAAAATAATGATATAACAGTAAACTGCTAAACTGAATAAGGCAAATCACTAAAACTGGATTACCAACGCTACTATAATTTGTAGTATTCAACTAATTCAATTCTATAAAAGGAGTCAGTAAATATATCAATAGTACCTACCCCAGACTTGTTGCCCAGATCTTGCATCCTATTGGTTAGTGAGTGTGTCTGATAGTTGCTTGTGTATGTATTGCAGAAGAATGTTACATTTTGTCTTGTGTTCCTAGTCGGAACATTGCAAAAACTGTTTTTGCAAAAAATCAGAAATAAGAGGCATAATAAATAGTTGATTTACTTAATGAATTGCAATTTATTACAGCAAAATGTTAGGGAATGTGAAATTAGCATCTTTCTATAAAAGCTCTAAAGTTGATAAATCTTCGGTAAATCCTCTAGTATTTACCGAAATGGTTGGGCTAAATTAAGTTACCTTAGGTTAGGTTAGATTTTATTGTTGTTAGCACGTAATAAGGATTGTTCTTCTTTATTCAATGGTTGTTCGGTTGGTCATAAAAGCTTGTGTAGATAATCTTTAATTTTGAACTTTTACACAACACTAGCAATTCTCAGGCTTTGTAATTTTAATTACGAATATTTTTATCTAGGTAGAGGTACCCAACAAATTATTTATGTACGTTAAATGCAGTGCTGTAGCAGATTTATTCCAGCCCCATATTGCCGCTGTGGACAGCACGAGATGTCAGTATTCCAGAAGCGATATTTTAATTTCCCTAACTAAAACAACATGGCGGGCTGTTGACGTTTCCGCCAGCTTGATGAATCGTAAACACCTTCTGCATGAATATATTTGTATTTAGGAATATTTTACGGTCGACATTGATTAATGTCGAATACAGGACGGTAAGGTATATGTATATATATACATACATACATATATTATACATTGAACTTTTTTTGCAAATTAGTGGGTTTTTTCTCTTTGTTTTATTTATTTATTCATTCAAACGCCATAAAATGGCTTTTACAATACACTGACAATCGATAAGTGCAGTAAGCCAATGCATAATTCAAAAGAAATATATACCAGTGTAACAATAGTTGAATTAATTTATACTAGGTTTCTATAAGACCTGTATAAGTCGAAATATGAGGTGTCTATGATAATAGTCAGTAGTGAGTTTATTGTTATCCACAAAATTAATTGTACTTGGAATAGCTGAGTAGGCATCGCAACTTGGCATTAACAATTCAGGGCTGTTTTCAACGCATTGTACCTACTCTAAAAGCTTGTTAATATTGAAACATTGTAAAATATAATATGTAATCTGAAACTTTCCATATTCTTTTCCAAAGACCCAACTTAACCTTCTACCAACGTCTTGCGCGAATGTGATTTTTTGTTTGTTTTTAATTGAAAAAAATCATCGGACGGCAAAATGACATGTACAAATATGGTCAGGAATCGCTGGTTAAAGTCTTTGAGGTACGTGCCGATACACCTTGTATAAAATGCGAAAATTTGTTTGACCTATATAATATAATACCCATGTCTTTGTAATATGTCAGCGAGCAGAGAGGTAGGCAGGTAGGCACCACCGCTACCTGGATGCAGACCGGCCCCGGGAATCTGAATAATTTACTCCGTTGCGGTTTTTCTTTTTCCTTTTACACCTCCCCGAACCTCTACCCCTTCTGCGCCCCTGCTCTAAGGAAGGCATCCTACATTCCTCTCCCAGGGGTCCACAACCTTTTCAGACCGACACTGATTTGTTTATCTCTGGAAATAGAAGAGCAACGCTGATTATAATAATGGCTGCATATTGATTTTGTGTTGCTTATTTTTTTTAATTTCTACAAGCACAGTTCACCCGGATTTGTCCTAGTTTCAATGTTATTTTCGTGTTGAACAATTGGGAAATATGGAATATACACATATGGCGTTTTATATTATTTTTTATGTGTGAAAAGTTTACTTATTTCGAAGCTCCATACATTTATTTTGGATATCACATTGTAAGCTGAAAATAGTCGCGTCAAGTTAGATTCCAGAAAGGTAAAGCTGTGCGAATTTCAAGACACAGCTCATTGTTTCAATGTTTTTTTTTTGTTTCAGTCGATTTACACACAGTTTTACTCCTTTTGTTCCCTTTTTTCATTGACTGATTAATACCTAAATGCTAAGAGCCTTGTTATAAAAATTATATACTTAGAACTTTGCATTTAGATTCATGCTTTTTTTATCTTCTTAGCTATTTTACATAATTTTATGGTGATTCATTGTTGACTTAAGGCGATGCCATACGTAGTAATGCAAAATCATGTGTTTTTGGTTTGAAAATTTGGTCGCCTAGAAATGTTTCAGATGCTTTAATTAAATACTGCGAGTAGAATACATCTTGGCCTTTGAAATAATCGAGTATTTTTTAGATAAGTCTTTTTTAAAGCCCAGAAAAAAATAATGTATAAGGCCTATGAAAACTGATTTAAAGTTCAAAATCTCCTACTTACGAACCCATTTTCGGTTATGATTTTATTGTACAGTGTGGCAAATTAAGTTATTTATAAAATGATCGAAAAAAACTTAAATATTTATGCCTGAACATCCACAAAATAAAATAAAAGTCACTTTTTCGCCATGTTTTTTTCTTGCATAAATCAAAACAGGCGGATGGGTGTTAAGCGGGAATTTAAACCTTATCGCCATCTACGTAAGGGTTGTTATTGATAGCGGCTCAATTTAAAATATTACACGACGTAGTGCATCGCCTTAATCTTCAACATAATTTGTGTCCAGCCTCCTGACTCCTAGCTACAATGTGAACACAAAGGAAGAAGAGGATGATGTCATTTAGTCAGTATTCCAGGTATTACAGCATAGTCTGGAACATTATAAAACTATCCAATGACCTTACAATGCAAATAGACAAGTTATTGCCTGACAAAACAAATAACAGAAAATTCTTAATTCAAACGTTGTTCATGTGTGACAAAGATAGATAATAAAACATTTTAAATGTATGAACGATACATAGACCGGGCAGCGTTTACGTAAAAGTTGCGGCGATTCACTATATTATACAACACAGATGTGAACGAGATGGCAAGTTAAGTTTACTCGCTTACACTAAAATGAATACAGAACGCCGTATGCGATGACTTTCTGTGAGTAGTTTGTCCTTCTTATACTTGTGTTTTGTTATGTTCGCTATCTCACTTTATTTTATTTCGACATTCACCATTTTCTGGTAGCTAAAAGCCTAGTGAATAATTGCATTTTTTTTAAATATTAAATTATTTTTGTGTATTTGCGAATGGAAAGAAACTGCATTAGTTCTTGTTTTTGCTTTGTGCACCTTTCAAAAAATGTTTAGAACGACGTATTTGTGTAGTAAATTTCAAGTATGTCCACTGGACCTAGTTCAGTGAAACCACGCGCGTTGGGTCAGTAACCTATCTTTACTTTTTAATACATCTAAGGTAGGTAGTATCCCACCAAATGAACCCTATTTTTTTCCATGTACTATCTAATAATGACATAAAGGAGCAAATCTAGAATCTTCGCACAGTCAACGGGTTAGCGATATCTGCCTCCCCCCTCGGCCCATTGTGACAGTTGATATATTACATCTCCCCGCTGCACGTGGCTTTGTACCACGTATAAAAGGTCTAACCGGGTCTCGAATGGATGTCCCGCTTATATGGGAAGAAGATACTTGAATATAAAATTCTGAATTGTCTGCGATGCGCCCTGGAACTTGTACCTATTCCTAGCGAAGGCATTGTAACAGTTTAGCTGCAGCCACATGGAAAAGGCTAACCCAAGTACTAAGTATGTACAATAAGTACTATGTACGTTTAGTAAGTTCTATGGAGGTACAGTATGTACTGGTTTAGTACCGTATTCCTCGGAATCAAAATGATTTAGCGAAGCGGACACACAATACAGGGTGTATCGGCAAGTACCCGACAAACTTTAACCAGCTATTCCTCAGCACATTTGGAGTAAAAAATGTTATGGGCGCTTTGCTGTCCGGTAACATTTTTTTCCATTAAAAACAAAAAATAAATAAAAAAAATCCACACTCCGTCACTGTCATTTGCATTGAATCTCGTGTTCAACAGCTGTTACTAGCAAGTGTGTCAAAAAGTGTCCTCGCTCTTTCGTAAACACTAAATAATAATAGTTAAAAATGAGACGAATGGTGCCGTGCCATTTCGTTGTGATTGTAAAAGCGCGCCTACGTAGGTACGTACGTACATTATTCATCGAAACTCGAACAAAATATTGCCAGATGGGTTTTAAAACTTCGACAAAGGATAAAACATTGGTGACATGTGGTGAAAATATGAATAGTAAATTTTTTTATTAAAAAATAATGTTACTGGACAGCAAAGTGCCCATAACATTTTTTACTCCAAATGTGCTAAGGAATAGCTGGTTAAAGTTTGTCGGGTTAGTGCCGATACACCCTGTATAGTAGTAACCGCACTTTCTAGGGATCATCGCTTTCAAAACGTTTTGTAAAGAGTAATATATAGAAGGAAATAATACATATTGCCGGTTTCATAAATATATTATTTATTTATATGAAAATGAAGTACGTACATTGTATACACCACTTTTAATCATTAATAATCTACATGTTTTAAAGCCGATGGCTTCTTCGTCAGGATAATGAAAATTAATATTTATACTATTATTAAGTATTTCATTTTCATATAATTAAAATGACGCCACAAAGTAATTTTTCAACTTTGAAGAAAAAATATGTATTTATGTTTTGAAAATTCTGGAATTGTAAGGATCTACTTATTTTCAATTTGTATGGATATTTCAGGCGACTAATAATTGCTGATAATAATTTATAAAAGTATTATTATTCTTCCTATTAATTACTAATGACAACAAAATTAACGATGTAATTAACGCCTCGTGCCAAAAAATTCGCTTCTATTCAGGGGACAATTTCTCATCCTTTTATTTGGTGTTTTTTTATATGAAAAGGGGAGGCTACGCCGCGCCGTGACAATCTGTTAGCTTAGCGGCCGGGAAACTTCTTATCTTCCCCTCTGCAGGGCGCACCCTCCCCCGCCCGCCTGGAACCAACCGACCTACCCGCAGACATGGCCAGATAAATCTGTGAAATATATTATGCACTCGTTTGGCTATGGCTTTATGTGGTACTTCTTCGGTAAATGGGATTATACACGGTTTTTAACATATTAGAGAATGCTATTTATACTAGCGCAGACCCGTGACAGATCAAGGGATATTATAATTTTTATATGTGCGATGCCAACGTTAAGAAGAGCATCGTGGAAAGGCCACGCGTGCTGTATAACAATGCCCTTTCTTCAAGCATTCGGGTGCCATAACATGACACTTACAAGTCTTAAAATTATTGCACAGAAACATAACGATATTAATAAAATTAAATTATTTTATAAGTAGAAGTGGGCAGTAAGACATTATTGTCATATAATAATTAGGTACATTATTTTATTTTGACAGAATCAGATCTTAAAACTCAAATTGTTTATTAAAGATAATGTTGCATTTTGGAACTAACAAACGTTCGTAAATGGGTTATTCGCGGTTTTTACATGTAATTCTAGAACGTCATTTTATATGATTTTTATTATTTATACAAGCGCAGACCTGTGACATATCACGATAATAATATATAAATATATATAAATCCGACAGACAATCGACTTTCGAATTAACACCTAGAAATGTAGTTAGTTTCTTAACGCTTTCTTAAACATGTAAAAATCGCAGTTCATTGAAAAATCACAAAATCTGACTTTCCCTCTCAAGATTAACCCTTATAAATTTAAACAGAAGAAATAAACATTTAAATTGTAGAATTTTCTATAAAAAATATTATCCATAAGCACTTTAAATGACACTTAAATTCAAAGCAAATCCGAGTTCATTGAACCAGAGTTACAATCACAGACCGAACTGACATTAGTATTTTTGATGATAAAATAATATACTGAACACAGACATATGAATATATAGACTAGAAATTAAAGGTGAGGGGTAAAATCAACTGTTGAAGAACGAAGGGGGTAAAGCTGACTGTGATTCGTCAATAAATCAATCTGACAGTATATAGGCATCTCGCATAATAATATCACCATTTAGTTCTTAAAAGTATAATCTGCTTTTGAATGAATAGACATTTTTACATGGGAGCGCAAATTACTCGCCACGTTACGAACAATTTGCGAAGTCCAAATTCGGCAAAAAAAAATTTCTTCTATTTTCAGAGTCGAATATTTTGTTTACGTATTTAGTTAAAACACTTTTATAAGTTATTATTTTTTTGATAAATTAATGTTTTTAAAGACAAGATTTTATTTATGCATAGCACAAAGGATAACAATTATTTTTATAAGCAATAATTGTTCGCCTGAAACACTCATCCACATTGAAAAAATCTCCTGATAAAAAATACATGACGCCAACGGGACTCGAACCCGTGTCCATTCGATTTCCGGTCGAAAGCTCTGACCACTGAGCTATGGGGGCTTATTTCTTACCCGAGAAAATATTCAATATATGCTAGTGTTTCATTCAACAATTACTGCTTTTTACATTTTTTCACCTGAGAACAACCAACTTTATTTTTATATGAGAAAGGCATTGTAAGTGCTAAATCTCTCACTTTGATACAAATTGTATACATTTTTTAGGTGAAATACTTGGACTTGTCAAATATTAATTATTATTTTTTTGATAAATTAATGTTTTTAAAGACAAGATTTTATTTATGCATAGCACAAAGGATAACAATTATTTTTATAAGCAATAATTGTTCGCCTGAAACACTCATCCACATTGAAAAAATCTCCTGATAAAAAATACATGACGCCAACGGGACTCGAACCCGTGTCCATTCGATTTCCGGTCGAAAGCTCTAGTGAGAGATTTAGCACTTACAATGCCTTTCTCAAATAAAAATAAAGTTGGTTGTTCTCAGGTGAAAAAATGTAAAAAGCAGTAATTATTGAATGAAACACTAGCATATATTGAATATTTTCTCGGGTAAGAAATAAGCCCCCATAGCTCAGTGGTCAGAGCTTTCGACCGGAAATCGAATGGACACGGGTTCGAGTCCCGTTGGCGTCATGTATTTTTTATCAGGAGATTTTTTCAATGTGGATGAGTGTTTCAGACGAACAATTATTGCTTGACGAACCACGAATTTTTATTAATTTTAAGACCCACCGGTTTCGCTTCACTCGAGCATCGTCAGGGTACAAAATTAAACTAATCAATAATACAAAATGTGTCTTTATATATACATCAATGTCAAAATTAGGATTAAAGAACATCTTAGATGCCTAAATAGCAATGGCTTTTCAGAGTTTGCCAATCATCTTATTGAAAAAGATCATACCTTCAATAAAAGCACCGGTGCTAAGATTCTCCATAAAAAAGACCATAGTAACAAATTGAATAGCCTAGAAGCACTAGAAATAAAGTAAGCCATTAAAACCAAAAGTTTAATTCTGAATAATCAATTAGATTTGTCAAAAAGCCTAATACTGGGAATATTCCCTGTAAACTGTAAAATTCCCAGTATCCCATCACCTTACAATTATTAATACCTATTCTCTATTATTATAATATTTATATACACTAATCGTTTTCTTTTAATATATTGTTGTTTCATTTTGGTTTTACTTTCTCTCTCCCTCTGTATGTATATATAAAGACACATTTTGTATTATTGATTAGTTTAATTTTGTACCCTGACGATGCTCGAGTGAAGCGAAACCGGTCGGTCTTAAAATTAATAAAAATTTGGGTTTTAAACAAAAAATATTGTTTTATTTCATTAAGATAATAATATTTTTCATTTCCAAAAATTCTATGCACACCGCTTCATGATGTCTACCATAGATATTTTTTTAAATGTATTTATCAATATAAAGTTTTTTTACATAAATTTTTCGACATCTGTCTCACTAGGGTACACCTGTGTCGAGACAGACGTATTCAGGTACTTAAAGATTACTTACAAAGGGGCTATTATAAAATTATTAACTAACTAACTAACTAACCATCACGCCGTTTCCTCGCAGGGGTAGGCAGAGAGGACGGACCGCCAAACAACTCGGTCTTGGCACACACTTCTTGCCTCATTCACATTCATACATCGTCTCATACATACTCTTCTATTATTCTGACTCTTGACATGGCCCGACTCTAGTATCTGATTCACTTGATCGTGCCATGTCTTCCTCGGGCGTCCCCGACTTCTAAAATTATTATAAAATTATTGAATTATAAAATTATAAAATTATTGAATCTATTAATAAACGAGCCAATCAGAGAAAGGTGAACAAACCGAGGTGAACAGAGCGCGGGAGGCGGCGTGACCATCTTTCGATGATTTTTCAATAAATGTGAAATGAATCTGACTTTAATTTGTCTGCCCTTATGTTGGAAGCCTATTGGAAGTTTTTTGGGCTGAAAAGTATCTGAAATGTTTTTGTTTTATTATTTGAATTCGATAATCCATTTTAAAAACCCCCCAAGTGTACACGAGTACGAGACAAACACAAGTTCTCGCTCGGTAATATGACTACGGACTTAGATATTATCTCAGTTTGGGGAAATCCCGTCCAGGTCGTTTGATCGTTTATTTATTCCCGATAAAGTCGGTCCGAGAACGACCGAATTTGGGTAATATACGAGGGCTGAGTTCAGTACTAACCTTGCCTAGCCTAGCAGAGCTGCCAGCTCGGCCGTCATAGTCATAAATCAGATGGGGTCCGCTGATGCCAGATGCGGTCTTGGCGCTTTTTATACTCGTCGCGTGAAAGGCATGAAAGTTAAGATTTCAGATTAGAACACAAAGAAATTGAAAGAATATAATTTATACATGTTTGCCAGAATAGTTTTTTCTTCCAAAAACAGAAAAATTGTAATATTTTATTTTAGATTATTAATTTACACAACGCTTAGATAGTTTGGGCATGTAAGGCGAATGAGCGAAGAAAGAAGTGTAAGGAGAAGTTAACTCCATTAATGGAGGACTGAACGCAGTTGGCGCTGACAAAAATATGTCCAAAGAAGTGAAGCTAGCAGTCCACAATGGAGTGCTAGTACCTACCCTGATGTATGGCAGTGAGGCATGGAACTGACAAAGGAAGTATGAAACTAGACTGAATGTTGTAGAAATGAGATCCCAGAGGCGTATGTGTGGTAAAACCATGTATAATCGTGTGAGAAATGTGGAGATCCGCAAAGAATGCTAGGCTGATGTAAGCGTAATGAGTAAGATTAAGAAAGGGACGCTTAGATGGTTTGGGTATGTAGAGCGAATGAGCGAAGAAAGGAGTGAAATGAGAATATATGATGCGAATGGTAGCAGAAGTCAGGGACGCCCGGAAGACATGGCACGATAAAGCGAATCAGATACTCGAGTCGGGCCATGTCAAGAGTCAGAATAATAGAATAGTATGTATGAATGTGAATGAGGCAAGAAGTGTGTGCCAAGACCGAGTTTTTTTGGCGGTCCGTCCTCTCTGCTTACCCCTGCGGGGAAACGGCGTGATGGTTAGTTAGTTAGTTATGTACACAAAAGACAGAGAGTTAACCGAAAGAAATAACAAATAGTGAATACCAATTATCAAACGAACATTTTTATTTATATAGATAGATAGATTACCATACTAATCACACGGAGCAGTGGAAACAGGAACGTGTGCAATGTGCAGCGCAATTCAGTCGTTCCGGTTCACCAATCCGAAAGCATCCGGCCGCATCCGACATCCTTCAACATCGATGCGTTAATCTAACTGACGTCACTGGATCCGGTCCGATCGTGGCCCAATGGTTCGGCGCCGCCTTTGAGTCTGGGCGCATATACACAGCACTATGCATTACCCTTACGGACTTCCCATCGCGGGCCGATTGATACCTTTGGTCCAGCAAGCAACCTTTGGTTCTGCTAAATATATAGAATCTAGGTCGTGTTTGTTCAGTGGCTTTGGGTAGTGCTGCCCGAATGAAAGGCCAGAATATCTGCAGCATGGCAGCGCCTCTGGCGACGGATGTGTGAAGTGAATAGAAACAAAAGACGTTGTTTCAAAATCCGAAAATGTGTTCAATAATATGGGGTTGGTTAGAGAAAATTTATAATAATATGACAGTAAGTTGGGTCTTACACACATCCGCCAGTAAATAGGAACTTATCAAGTACCAAATTTTGTGTTAAAAAAATCCGCCAGTTACAATTGGACACAATAAGAATTTTTAAAGATGGCATTTTAAAGTTGTATAAAATATTTTCCGGTAACCAAACATGGCAGGCAAGAAAATGGGCAGTAATTATTTCAAAAACGAATATCTAAGAAAATAAATCACTTTTTCAAATTACCACAAATTAAGTGCATTAAGTAATCATAAACATGTTTTTATTAAAACTACTTTTAGCATATATTATATATAATTGCCTTACATTAAACTCTGGTCTCTTTGTTTTTATTCGCCTCATGTGCATCTTGTTTGATTTTCATAAAACGCATTTGAAAATCAATACGTATTCGCGTCTTCGCTCGAGACACTTTATTTTCGGCGAAAAAAAACCTCAAAAAGGTAATGTACAATCTAAACTTACTTATAGAATAAATTATTGCTGTATTATAATATACAGGGTGTCCGGAAACTCGTAGTACAAGCGGGAAACTGGTGAATCTACATCACATTTGGAGTCGATTTTGTAGTATTTTTTTTTTTTGATTTGAGCTTTCGTTATCGAGTAAATCGAGTTAGAAGTTGATTTTTTTTTTTTTTTTAATCAAGTTCTCATAAATTATTACTGAAGATCAAAGTACCCAACTAATTAAAACTATTTGAAAGTAAAACAAATGAAGAAACTCGGATTTGAAGCATTATTTTGAAATCACCCTTCATTTAATCCGGTGTAATCATAAAATCTTTCTGCTCTGCAGGGTTAAAACATCTGTTGTTCAACCCTAAACACCAGAAAAAACTTTAACCCTAAAATAGCCGAAAAATATTTTTTTTTGTGAAAATGCTCAAATCAAAAAACTTTATGTTTATTTGGGTTCCCCATGTGGTGTAGATTCTCCAGTTTCCCGCTTGTACTACAAGTTTCCGGACACCGTGTATACAGGGTGTCAAGGGACTTACTTGACTTAATTTAACCAGTGATTCCTACCATTATTTGGAGAAAAAAAATTTGGTCTCTTGGTGACATTGTTGAATTTTTTTCGTATCTACTGAAAACATAGAAAATCAGTTATTGGACAAGATTTTTTTAAATCGTTTTTGAAAAAAAAAAAAAATATATATAATAAAAAAAAAAACAAAGAGAGACCAAATTTTCATTTACTTTATTTACTCCAAATAATGTTAGGAATCAGTGGTTCTAAATCTATCGAATCCGGTCTACGCACACCTCTTATCGCGTTCTAATAGTAGAACCCGTTTCGACAATAATAGTAGTATGCAATAGCGTCTCTAATTGTATAGCTCCATGGCTATGTGCCGAATTGTGATAAAATTATCAGGAGGCCCAAAATGTAAAAAAAATATATATATGCTATATCGACCGCCATCTTGTCAGTGTAAGGGCCTTGTATGCAGGCGGTTCTGATTCAGGTCGACATCATGATCCGACACAAGCACCCGTTGCACCCTGTAACGCTCGTGTGGAGGACCCTTTACGATAGTGCATATTGCCTGTGCCGTGTCGCAGGTTTACCCACTCGAATTGAAGTTAGCGAGTTGTTGAACTTTCAGGAGACCTGCTAGCTGAAAATTTGTTCACTCATCTGCTGAAAGCACTAAAATCTCGAATTTAAATGTCTCTACCGCTTTTTGATATTTTAGGTGGAATGTTCAACTCCTCAAGCTTATTTTTTCGGTTTTGCGAACACCTCATATGGTCTATATATTTGCGAACATCTCATATGAAGAGTGAACATGTTGTAGGATAAATAAATAAAAGAATAATTAAAATGAAACTCTATGAAACCAAAGATTTCGGCCGCAATACGAGAAAAATTCTTGAAATTTTGTGATTTTTTACTAATTATTTTTATACAAAACAATCAAAAAGTGAGGTGGCAGTAATGTTTATAAATATATAAAAAACACATATATATATATATATATTAAATATGTGTTTTTCTTCGTTATCAGTATTTTAAATTCAGTGTTATTATAATGCGTAAGGTGAGTCCTTTTTACAACTTTTTTTAAATTTTGCATTCAAAATTTTAATAATGTTAATGACGTTTATTTCCATCGCCTATGAAAAACAGTTTTGTTTTTAGTATATGTTCAGAAATATTGTTTAGATTTTATTGAGAAGCGGAAGTACACACAAATTCTCAGACATTCTGACAGCATCAATATAACAGTCAATAATTTTTAGCCTGAAGGCTTAAAAGTATACACTGAAAAAAATCTAAATTATTATTGTCATGAGTGTTCTTTTGTTGTTTTATATTGTCTTAATTCATGTTGCATATTATTTTTATAATGTGATATCTTCTCTTAATATGACATCTTCAATTACCGCCAGTACTAGAGTGGCCTAAGCCTGAAACGTTTTTTTTTTTAATTCGATTTTTAGTATGAATATTTTCAGGAAATTTCAGTTTGGCAGTGCACTGCACCGATTTCCTGAAAATCTTCGTACAAAAAATCGTTTTTTGAAAAAATAAATTAAAAAAGTTTTCGGCTTCAACAACAATAACGCCATTTTATTGGTCACGAGCCGCCATTGGTTACCACTAGAATAAGCTCCATAAAGTAAATGTTTTTCTCATTTCATGTGCGATTTTTCGTTTTATATAATCTTCTTATAAATTTATTTTTTATGTTGTCTTATTAGAGGTAGTCATTAAGAGGAAATAGATAAATGGTTTATTTTGGCTGTATACCTACTGATAGAATGTTAACTGACAGTTTCCTGATATAAAAAAAAAAAATTATTACATTAACTCCACACAGGAGACCCTGAGGAAAATAATTTGTCGATTTTGTCTACGTCATCTTTGGGAATGCTGTGTGGAGTTTTTTTTATCAGAGGAAGGAGTGAACATGTTGTAGGATAAATAAATAAAATAAGCTGTTAATCTTGAGTTAGTAATAGGAATAATTTATGTGTATAAAATTATTAGTGCTATTTCTTAAGTGATGATGTTGGCGAGTACTAGTAGTTACTGCCCGGTTTCATCTTTTTTCGGTTCAACCATAAGGCGTCTTTTTTGATTTTTGGCGCTAAAATTGATATTTTAAGTTTCATAAATATAGATTATGATGAAAATTATGTGATCCCCTAAAATAGAAAAGGTTAAAATTATGTATATTCACAGTACTGCAAATTTCACGACTCCCTAGCCGACTCTATGTTAGTCTATGAGTATGTTGACTATGAGTCACACCGTCAGATTTTTTGGCTTTTGACATCAGAACCTTCGGTACAGCTCTAAAGTGTGAGTTGTTACAACAGATCTAGCAGCCTCGTGTTAAAAAATACTCATTCTTATCTTGAAGTCACTGAGGTTTGACTGAAAAATGTATCAGAAGAAAGGTGGTTTAAAAACTTAGTATGCTAAACAATATCACATATCAAAAATATTCTAAAGTCATTAACACGAATTCTAACAAATGTTAAAAACTTATTTACAAAGCTAATTAACATATTACTAATGATAATTACATGTTATTGTTTAGTTATACAAATATCTGGTAGATATTATATTTCACGGCTTTAAGCACCTCACGTGAAGCGTTTCGGTTCCACCCCTTTGCACGCAGCTACCCCTAACACGATATATTGTAATAATATGGTAACAGCACACACGTGGTGACAAAATGGGTATGATTTTTTACATCCGATATTTGAATACTGGGGTTTGCGTCGTTGATTTCTGGGAAAGAAATCTAGAATTTTTCAGAGATACCTCTCGCAATATACACTTATTCTTAGTTATTCTCACTTATCTTACTCCAGCAATTTGTACTTAGAAAACTATATACCAGGTTTTCCTACTTTCAACTCAACATAGTTTTACCACCCGTACATCTCGCAATTTACACTCAACAAAATAGACCAAAAAAAATATCCATGCCCTAGTTTTAATTCTGCAGCACTCTTTATTCGGCCTCTCTAGTGAATAACAAAGTGTCGGGTAGCAGAGCAAAGGTTCCATTGATTGCATGGCGGTAATGAATCCTTTATAGGACCCGCGCAAAGGGTTCTTGGATCCTGGTTCCTGTCAGAGGCTGGGCCGCTGGAACTTGCCAGAGCCCGGTACAGATCCGTCCTCGAGAGAAATTAGTTTCCTGCCAAATTGAGATGGGAATACACCGCGTCGCTTTAGCTGTGATTCTCAAACTATGCGTGAAGAAATTCTACGATTTTTAAGGAAATGAAATGCATAACGCATCATCACGTGCTGACAAACAAATCAATTAAACGCCAGGATTAATATCGACGGTAATAAGTTTCTATGTTCTGTAATCGGGCGTAATAAAGTTTGTTAATTACAAACATGCTTTACAACAAACTATTCGTATTTCTTTTTATAATAATATCAACAAAGTTACTTCACATTTATCTGTGACTACTTTGATAGTATCATAAGTATTTCTCTTGTGCTCTTGTTGTTAAGCACACTTATTGAACTCCTGTATACAACTTTCTAAGATAATGAAATTACAAACTTGTATAGTACCTGTTTAAATGTTTTATGCTTAATAATGTTATGTATTAACTAACTATCACGCCGTTTCTCCGCAGTGGTAGGCAGTGAGGACGGATCGCAATCCGCCAAACAACTCGGTCTTAACGCACACTCCTTGCATCATTCCCATTCATACATCGTCTCACACATACTTTTCTATTATTCTGACTCTTGACATGGCCCGACTCAAGTATGATTCACTTGATCGTGCCTACGGGCGTCCTCGACTTCTGCTACCATTCGCATTTGCGTCATATATTCTCCTTATACTATTTTCTTCGCTCATTCGCTCTACATAACCAAACCATCTAAGCGTCCCTTTCTTAACCTTACTCATTACGCTTACTTTAGCCTTGCACTATTTGCGGATTTCCACATTCCTCACACGATCATGTTTTTACCACACATACGCCTCAGGGATCTCATTTCTACAGCATTCAGTCTACTTTCATCCTTCCTCTGCCAGTTCTATGCCTCACCGCCATACATCAAGGTAGGTACCAGCACTCTATTGTGGACTGCTAGCTTCGCTTCTTTGGACAATTTTTTGTTAGCGCCAACTGCGTTTAGTCCTCCATTAATAGAGTTACCTGCATTTATCCTTCTTTCAATATCTCTGTCAGCCTTTCCATCTCTCGTAAACATACTTCCCAAATACACAAACTCACAAATCCACCTGCTCCCAAGTATTCCTCATTCACAACTATATTGCACACGTACTCTATCTTTCAAACATCATGACTTTAGACTTACTCACATTCATCATTAACTCATTCTTCATACATACTTCATTTATCCTAGACACGAGAGATTGTAGATCTTCCATACTGTTTGCAATCAGCACCGCATCATCAGCATACAACAGGCAACATGAACTATACACTTATTATTATATTCCTGAACATCTTACCTTTAACAATGTATGCTTGTAAAATTATACATTGTTATAGACTTTGATCAAAGATTGCTTCAAGGCGTGAATAAATAAATAAAATGCTCTGGAGTCCCAATTTTATTACATTGGTAATAGAACATTATTATAGTGGTTTAAGAATAAATATTCACTATACTTAACATTTTGTAGCTAAATAAAATACACTGTAATAAAATTATTAAATTTGATGTACTTCAATTTTTCAATAAATTAAACACAAATGAATATTTTCATTCTGGCCGGTTTCACCTCAATTTTCACCCCGGTGAAACTGTAAATAAATATTATATAATTCCATCGTAAATACCACCAAACTAAAGGTTGTCATTTTCTTTCTCTTCACGTTGAAACTACGACGAATGCTTTTAACTTATGATAAAACTTCTGAAACCCCTAACCAAAGGTTAAGTAACTATCGATCTTTACATTTTCCAAGAATAGACTTCTCTGCAAAACACTTTGGCAAGAATCCTCTTTACTTCTCAACTATGACGAATGCATTTTATTTGTAAAATATCATAACCCATGTGTTGTGCTCCACTTCTACCGCATCTCAGTGGAACGACATTCTCGATCTAAACTTTTTCTTCTAGACTTTTTTCTCTCTACTAGACAGAGGCGGCTCGTAACTGAAATTGCCAGCAGCGCATTTCGCTTTTGTACCTAGTATGTAATATAGTAAATTAATTAACAGGAGTACTACAATAATAAGTAATATTTGTAAAATAATTTAATACATAATACTGCTTCGTCATCGTTTACAATATCACCTCGAAAGTAAAGGCCACGCAAATTTATCGGTGAAAATCTCGCGGAACCGTTTAAATTTTACGCGCACGAGTACCAATGTGTGCATGTTGTAGTGCTAACATTATGAATTAACGAATATTTTCCCGACGCTTTGGATTTACGCATGATCAAAGTTGGGCAATATTCATTTGACTTTAAGGCGCTTCGCGCATGCGTCGATAGTGCCCGGGATAATCTATATATCTGCACTGCTCCAACACGCGATTTGCGCTTGTCCGATCTCAACCGGCCGAGCTGTCTCGATACCGCCCGATGCTGTCTCCGTAGTACCCACGGTAAACCAAAGTTTTGTGCACATTGGAATGTGCACGATGCGTTTGCGCTTGCGCGGAAGGCTAGTACAAGAAAATAGCTCAAATTTCCAATGTCGGGAATTATGACTGGAGAGTAGGTACTTTTGTTTATTCATGACTGGGGCACAGATGTCGCTGTAAGTTATGTGAAGACTTAAAACAAGTAGTGCAATGAATAGGCATACCAAGGAACCGCCTCTGCTCCTAAATGATATAATTATTATTTTTTATTATTTCTGCCTGAAAATAATAAAACGTCTTCTCGTAAGAACTTCAGGCTTCAGCCTCGCGGTGGCCTTTCTGCTGATTAGTGCGGTCGTCGGAACACAGATGGCAGCTGATACTATCGAAATGATGTTATATCACGCCGCGGCATTAATCATTTTTAAATCTTATTAGGTCCATGTGTGGGAAGCTGCATCTTGTAAAAGGTGAAGAGATTATATATTATCCGGCCTTGTATTATACCGCATTATCTCTTTGTACCAGAGTCACACTCTAGAGGACGTCGCCATAACCTTCTTTATTGTAAAGCGAGCCCCCACCAATTTGTTCATGAACTCACCCGTGGGGAGAGCCACGTACTTCCTAAATGTAATTGATCAAAAGATCGATATGTTTTTCATTTCCTACAACGCTCTTACGAGGTTTTTGTCACTGCAAATACATTGTATAAATGGTACAATTATAACTATCTAGACCCCATTCTATCTCGGGCAATGCTGGGTACTTCAGCCATAAATAATAAAGTAGGTACCCCTTATACTAAATTAAAAAATACTTTATGATTTGAGCAAATTTGGAAAAACAATAATTTATTGATAAAGATGAACAAAAAAATACCCAATGAAATGAGCCACTAAAATTGTGCACATAAAAGTTTTTGAATGCTTCTATGAATAATTATTATTCCTGCCACTGAAAGCTCCGTCGAAACCTATCTGTCAGCAGTAAAGTTGTACCAGTGAAATGTCACTTTTTGGTTTTAATAATATGCAGATGTAATTTGCCTAAAAAAATATTGGTAAAAAATAATATGCAAATCCTGTCCCTTTTCTGTTTTTGCGTGACAGAATTTGACAGTTCGAATATTGAATTAAAAAAATAATAAAAAAGGGGACTGAACTAATTTGAATTTGGAAAGAAAAAAATTTCCAATTAATTTTTAAAATATGGGGAAACGGCGTGATGGCTAGTAAGTTAGTTAGCTATAAACTAAAAAAATCTGTTTGTCTGAAGCAGCGAAAACTCTCGAACTGCAAGCTTTGGCGACATGAAATTTAATAATATTTGGATGATTTGTATAGCGCCGTTTTTGTGCAAAATCACCTCAAGGGCGCTGTACAAATATATAATACATTTCTACAATGATCTATGTTATTACTAACTACATATGGAGATAATATACAGTATCATACTTACCTGGTAGGTCACTTAATTAACATTAACTAATTGTTTATTAGCGAAATTAAAATACAAGATTTAGGACATAATTGGAAAATTGAATATAATTTGACTTTCTCTCAGGAATGTTATATTTAATTTAAGGGTATTACAGCTTAAAAGTCCTTCTTGTGTGGAATTTCAACGCAAATACATATTTTCAACTCAAAAAGCGATTTCCACCTTGAGCTATTGGGCTTTAAATTATCCAATTGACGATATATTATTATCTTTTATACATGAGAACAGGTGGTTTGTAAGAATCATTCTTGAATTCAACAGCGCTCTACATGTAATTCCTCCTACAACATGTTCACTCCTTCCTTTACTACAAAAGACCCTCCACACAGCATCCCCAAAGATGACATAGGGCCTTAGGGAAATTATTTTCCTTAGGGCCTCCTTTGTTCGGTTAATGTAAAGAAAAACAAATTATTCAATTTTTATCATTATTTCGCGACACCGTACATATAGATGTATAGGTTTGTTTTTCCACTAAAGGTACTAAACTATATTTAACTAAAATTAATTTACCAGTCAACCATCAAAACCCGACAAATGTTCTCAGTTTTACATCATCAACTCGCCTGAACTCTGTGCGGACCAATAACTTTTAATCTTTCTTTCGGCCCTTCCTATAATCTCGTAATGGAATCGGAAACGAAGAATTAATAGCAGTTATACAAGTATCAAACCATCGACTAAACGTCAATTCCTTCCTCGCAATGTTAGTTGGTTCCCGTTTACACGATTCTTCAATTAACTTGCTGGAATATAGCGCCTTGACACCTTCGAGACATACCTTTTATTGGGTCGGCCATAGACTTTTTTCTCGCCGTACAAAATTGTAAAAGGAAATACTTAACATTCATTTAAGTGGGAATAATATCCAGTTAAGTGACTTGGCACTTGATAAAAACACCCTTTCATTTACATCAAGCCCTTAATGTGACATATGAAATGGCCAAACCCTTTTATATTTGTTACGTATATTAGCTGGGGTTTGACTGTTTGTTGATGGACTGAAAGGGATTCCGTACTTGGCACCTTATTGGTGGAATTTTGTCGTTCTTTTTTCAAATTGAATACCTTCTAAGATCTACTAGGAGCGTTGGTCTTTAGCGTGTTATTTATTTTGCGCCAACAAAGGCGTATCTAACTGAGTACAATTTATCTCGCTTTGAAATAATAGGGTTGTAACTCAAAGACATGTTTTACAGTTCAATGACTCTGGAGTTCTTACGTAAATATGTTTCGAAAGCAAATCAATTGTAATTACAATTACAATAATGGGATAGCTCTACGCTTTGTTGAAACATGTTTTGTAAACACATTAGCGATGGGAAAACTGTCCACCTCGAATTACGTTATAAATAAAAAATTGTTACATAAGCTTTTTTTAATATGAATTTAGGCATCAGCTGTAGGCAGACTGATGGAACCTAAGCGCAAGCCAAATACTAAGTTTGGTGATCGCGCTTTCGGAGTATCTGGGCCGAAGGCTTGGAATAAACTCCCCCCGGAACTAAATCCATAACAAGTCCAACAGAATTCAGGTCTAAACTAAAAACTTACCTTTTTAAGCTGTCGTACCCTTAAATTAAATATACCATTCCCAAGAGAAAGTCCAGTTATATTCAATTTTCCAATTATGTCCTAAATCCTGTATCTAAATTTCGCCAATAAACAATTAGATAATGTTAATTAAGTTTTAATCTTAAATGACCTACCGGGTAAGTATTGTACTGTATATTATCTCCATAAATAGTTAAGTAATAACATAGATCACTGTAGAAGTGTATTATAAGTTTGTACAGCGCCCTTGAGGTGATTTTGCACAAAAACGGCGCTATAAAAGTCATCCAATTATTATTATTTATTTAAATATTGAAGACAATATTAGTGATTTCTAAACGAAAATCTGAAACAGAAAAATCAGAAAAGGAAACGGTCACATCTGGGACTCGAACCCAGGACCCTTGTCTTTCCGGGACAGTGCTCTACCAACTGAGCTAATGGAACCCTATTCCCCTCGGTCACTTTTAACTGTATCATACTTCGAATAAGAACTACTAACATTGTCTTCATTTTTTCACCCCACATTTTTATTGGCAACTATCTTTATCTTTATTATTATTTATTATTATCAGCTCAATGAAAGTTGAAGGAACCAAACAGAGTCAGGACTTGTTGTTTCACCGAATTTGAACAATCCATCAAATTTCAACGTTCATTTTCGGGTTCTGCGAATTGAAGTTCTGTTATTGTATCATTATAGGCTAGTTGCTTAACAGAACTTGAAAAAATCTTTCACAGAACTTGAAAACTAACTTTGAAATTTAAAGAATTGTTCAAATTCTCCGAAACAACCCGTCCTAAGTTTGCAGCTTTGAAATTCTCAAATACTGTATCTTGGTGAATCCTGGCACGTGAACAAATAGAATTCTAAGCGAAACGCAAAACTCATCTATTTAGTAATAAGTCAAACCCCCTATTTGAGACCATTATTTGGTACCTAAATTTTCTATCTTCTTATATAAATAAAAGTTTTAATGTTCGTTTGTTCAAAATCTTAAATCTTTGAAAGTTCTTCACCAATTGCTTTGAAATGTTGACACGACGTTCAATTCGAATACGCGTGTGTTTTTATATACATATTTATTTATTTATTTCATGCCTATTAAGGCTTTAACATACATATAAGTCAAAATATCACTGAACTTGATCTACACAGCATGCAGGCAAAAAACATAAAAAATCCCAAATATTTTTTCTGTTTCAGTTGACAAAATTATTATGTGTTAGTCAAATTAAATACCTTTATTAAAATATGATGAAAAAAACTTCAATAGGGTATGCTTATATATTGAAATTGATGAACTAAATATATCAACAACATCGTAGTATTTTTGTTGTTTGTTTTTGGGGTGTTATGCCGTGTTGCGCTAACTCCTTCTTTAGCCGACGTTTCGGACAGCGTTGCAGTGTCCATCATCAGGGCAGATCCGGTAGATCCGAAGATGTGATCCACATCCACAGAGAAGATCCACATCTTCGGATCTACCGGATCTGCCCTGATGATGGACACTGCAACGCTGTCCGAAACGTCGGCTAAAGAAGGAGTTAGCGCAACACGGCATAACACCCCAAAAACAAACAACAAAAATGCTTTTGGCCGTGAGAATCTAAAAACTTATCGTAGTATTTGTTTCCTAGCTGTTGAATCCGTCGCATAGGAGTGTGATATTGGGACGTTGATATAGAATTGCTACAATAATATGGTAGGTACTGTCTTGTAACCAACCTGCTTGGAGTATGAAAAGAGATTACATATAATAAATCAGGGGTATCAAACATTGAATTTTATACAAACAGGTTAAATCGGAAATAATTCTACGGTCAGATAATTTAATTAAATTTAATGAACAAAGTACGTTATCATAATTTAGGTTTTCTCTAGGAATGCCCATTTTAAAATTTACATATCTTAAAAATTTATTTTGGATTCTTTCAGTCTCATGTGAATGAACCTCACAATTTGGGGACCAAACCGTGGAATTGTATTCTACATGACTCCTTACTGTATATATATATATATATATATATTATAAAGTTGTCACCTGTGCATCATCGGCGTCATCTTTGGACAAACGAGCCTTTTTAATCAGTGCCATCTGTTGGACGTAAAAGCAACACGCGCTATTGTTTCTCTATCTCTATACTGAGCCACAGCAGTGTGCGAGTTCTCAATATAATTTTTGTATTATTTTGCAAAAATGAATGCTATTTCACAGTTGTTCCCTCAAATCTGAACGCTTTCATAGATCATTATATCTGTACGTGGAGAACAATGAGCATTACTAATTCATTAAGAATCTCTTCAAATTATTGGTAATCCGGTTAAAACTGTATTGAAGAAATTACGAATGAATTAACAGGTTTCCCGATAAACTTTTAGTAAATTATTAATATATTATCAAATTACTAAAGTTAGGAATACTCGTTTTTCTCCGTGTATATATTATAATATGATTAAACCGAATTTCGTTTATTTTGTACGCATAGTATTTTAATGGTAATAAAAGTACACATTTCATTTTTTGAGGTCTGTAAATAGGTAATTAAAAAAATTACATTTCTTGATTTTTCAGCGTTTTGCGCTGGTAAATAAATAATTAATCATTTGTTTCCATAATCTGAACAGTCGGCTATGATATTTTGCCATTTCATTTTTATTGAAACATTATTTCGAACAACAGACGAGACAATCGAGCTTGAATGGAAATTCCTCGTCGCTCGATTGTTTCTCGAGGTTTTAGCTTTTTCTTTCGGGGTTTTTTGTACCAAGGCGTTTTTTTTAACATTTCTCGCGCCGTGACCCCTCGTGGCCTGTAACATTCCGCCAGCACAAAGCATGCTGCGGTCGGGAGTGATTAAAAAGGAATGAAAGGATACTACCCACGGGGAGGTCGAGGGCCGGGCGGGGCAGATCTAATATTGGAAAGGACTTATCTACGTAATTAAAATACTTTAGAACATTCCAGTGTAGGTAAGGTACGATGTAATCTCTGAACTTGGTTTGGTACCAATACACCGTATAATAAAGAAGATGTTGGCCCTATCCCACATACGTTGTCTTTATATTGTTTAAGTTGATCTATGATCCATTAAATTTACATTATAATTTAAAATTGTTTTCTGCGTTTAGTTTTGGTGTAGCCGTCAATTACCGGATACCAAGAACTATTGAGCTTACCCCGTCGTCTTTATTAAATTTTAATTATATTGTAATACTTAGAGGATTGGCGTTTGCAACACGGTATTACATCTACTTACATAAGCCCACACCTTACCACATCGATAACCCGTGGACCCTTGAAGAAAGAGGTATCGCAAAACGGCATAATACCTCAAACATAAACCACTTTAATTGATTTTTGTATATATCTATTATATCCGTTCTTTGAAAATTGCTTAGTGTCCATGATCCGTTTTTGGCATTGTCAAAATAATCTCCATTTACCTAAACAATGACCAATCTAAAACCTAACCTAAAACAGTCAATTGCTCCGTTTAATAGCTCCTACGCAGAGTAACCAAGATTCAACTTCGGCGCTAATTAAAATATTTAAAAAAAGTCTTTTGCACGTTATTCATTAAAATATTTCATCAATTGTTTTTTGGCGGCTTTACATTCGGAATATGAATAAATAGTTTTGTCCAGTGGCGGCCAGTGGTCAAAATATGTGGGGGTTCACCGGATTACAACATTAAGTCATAAAATAAATTAAATAAAGGTACATACCTATTTATAAAGAAGTTCTATTCTCTGCTCCTTTTGTTTAACGAAGACCTATATCAATGCTTAACACTGATAGTGCGTTCAGTCTGTCCTGGCTCAACGTGTTTAATAAGATTTTATTCTTTTTAACGTTGAGAAACATCTTTAGCTTTCAACTGAGGTCATTCCAAAGGTCATGAATGGTGCACAAAAGTTTTAGTAATTTCACAGTCTCGGGAAAGTCTTCTAATAATCAAGTACTATAAAAAAGTTGTAAAATTAAATTAATTTGTTAGCTTTTGAAAAATCGTCGCGGACGTAAATTGCACAGAGTTCACCTTTTACTGAACTTTATTTAGGAAGTCATACGTTTTAAGCGTCACATTGAAATCATGTTCTGGGAAATTTGACCTGTATCGATTTTTATTAAATAGCTCATTATGGTGTTTAACTTAGGCACGGTAGCCTCAATCCAATTGCATTCTGATGTCAACTTTTCCTAAAACCTTTAAGCTCAAAACTTTTTGTAAATGTAAATGACAAGAATTATGTTTTTTGATTTTTTCAGAAAGGTGAGTTACATCAGTAACACCGCTGATTGTCCAAACTGAATCAACATCGTAAATTAAACACGTAAAACAAAATAAACTATCACATTCTTCGATCCAGATTTTCACTCTTGTTTTATTATCAGTTCAGGTTTTAGGTGGACCGGCATTTTTTATTATCACTTTGTTTTCAAAACTCGACCTATTGTTCTTAATGTATTCCACATTCAAACTCATTCTTAATTTATACTTTGAACAAACACAAAAGTAATCATAAATTAGTATAACCTGCAATTGATATGCCTTATTAATAATTGATATACAAGATCGATATAACCTGCAATTAAACTTCAAAACTTTCGCAGAGTAAGAAAAGTTTTAAATTCAACAGACAATACAATGCCCGGCAACGGCGAGTACTGACTAAACTGATAATAAGTAATCTGACCATCACTCATCTCTTAATGACATGTTTTATCCTGTATGCTTGTATCGAAGAAGCGGAACATTCGCTGAAAAATAGCAGATGGTAAATTGAAACCACGATATCGACAATAATATCAAACATACGCGTTTTAGTTTAACTTTCTACTGAATAAACCGTTCCTTCTGATGTGGTGGTAAAACCCCGAACGCCGTCCTTGATGTGGTATTATTTGCAAAGATTAGTATGAACTGGTATGTACCCACGCTTTCGACTGTTCCACAGAATATGCGACAAAGCAGTTAAATTTTGGATCGCAATCGAAAACGAACTGCTACGAACATAGGCACAAGTCAAAGTCGGTCTGCAAGTTAAGCGCGCTTAATAAGTAGGTACCTTTTGAATGAGATATTATAACCGAACCGAGTTTCGTATTGTGATTAGCCATGTCGGAAATCTTGTTGGTTGTTCGGCGCTCGGGAGCACATATTAGCTGGCCGCCACTGGTTTTGTCCGTATAAATACTCAATTATTTCAAGAAAGGAATACCTCAATTCAATATTGTATTAGTAATTCAATCCAGTGCATATACTACCAATCTCGGTGATGGAACTTTTGTATATCAGTTCAGTTAATAAAACACGCAGCTTTGAACTGGCGGTAAAGCTATGCTTGGAAACGTTTAACATACAGGGTTTTCCAATAAGAGGTGTTATTTTGAATAGCCCGCTATTTCGGTAGATGTTACTTTTGAAGCTGTAATTTTTTCGACATTTGACAAGTAGAAACTACGCCATTAATAAAAATGGAACGATACACGCTTCAACAACACATTGAAATTATTAAAATTCACTTGAGTGAATCCAATGCAAATCATCTTGAGTGATGAGGCCCATTTCCACCTCGGTGGCTTCGTCAACAAGCAAAATTGTCGCATCTGGGGCTCGGAAAACCCAAGAGTTATTGTTGAAAAGCCCATCTGGGGCTCGGAAAACCCAAGAGTTATTGTTGAAAAGCCTCTCTATCCTCAACGTGTGACTGTTTGGTGCAGTTTTTAGTCCGGCGGAGTCATTGGACCTTACTTTTTCGAAAATGAGGCTGGAGTAACAGTTACGGTGAATGGATTGCGCTATCGATAGATGATTAATGATTTTTTATGGCCGGAATTGGATGGTATTGATCTGGACAACGTTTACTTTCAACAAGACGGCGCTACGTGACACACAAGCAACGAAACCATTGATCTTTTACGATTGATTATTATCAAAATAACACCTCTTATTGGAAAACCCTGTATATCTAAAATTAAAACGTAGATTTCGTGCGTTGGTTTCCAATATTATTTCAATTCCAAATTGATAGATTCTGCCCAATAAATCAGTGTTGTCGTTCCTTCAAACATCTCCGGCGAAATGTGAATCTGGATTGTATATTCGCGGTTTAGCCCGCCCCGACATTTGTATACATTATTCGTCAATTTGAATTCAATCTAACCGCAGCCGGTTTGGCATTTGCAAATTCGCGTAATAAGCCTGGAAAACCGCCTTACATAATGTAGCACATACATATTTATGGAACCTGCCTGTAATGGATTGTACGCATCTAATACGTACGAGGGCCTATTACTTTCCTGTTGTTTTTCCTATATCGAATATTCCCAGCATCCGCCATGGAGCCATGATTGATCGATCTGAGACGACAGAATTCGACGTAGACGCGATAAGACTTATAAAATATTCAGATCTCTACATTTTACATGACACGTATATTACCTTTTCATCTTACTTACATCTTTGGAGAGTCCTAAGAACTTCAAGGAAATACCTTTCCTCCTGTCGGTATCATGCTGTCATTTCAGTTAATTCAGTTCCTCATATCCAAAGATAATGGAATAATTATTATCATCATCATCATCATTAGTCATTAAAATAATTTTTTAAGATATGTCAATTTCAAAATGGGCATTCCTAGAGAAAACCTAAACTACGATAACGTACTTTGTTCATTAAATTTAATAAAAGTATCTGATCGCAGAATTATTTCCGATTTAACCTGTTTGTATAAAATCATTAATTCAATGTTTGATACCCCTGATTTATTATATGTAATCTCTTTTCATACTCCAAGCAGGTCGGTTAGAAGACAGTACCTACCATATTATTGTAGCAATTCTATGTCAACGTCCCAATATCACACTCCTATGCGACGGATTCAACAGCTAGGAAGCAAATACTACGATTTTGTTGATATATTTAGTACATCAATTTCAATATATAAGCATACCCTATTGAAATTTTTTTCATCAAGTAGTGGAATATTTTAATAGTGGTATTTAATTTGATTTGACTAACATATAATAATTTTGTCAACTGAAACAGAAAAAAATATTTTGGGTTTTTTATGTTTTGTGCCTGCATGCTGTGTAGATCAAGTTTAGTGATATTTTGAATTTATATTTATTTTTCTGCAATGGTTTTAACAGTCGTTTCCTGCACTATTTTCATGTATAATTTCGTAAATATTTTTTATATATATGTATGTAAAAGCCTTAATAGGCGTGAAATAAATAAATAAATTATCATAATCTGCACTACAACCTTTGGAGAGTCCATAAGGTAACACTTTTACTCCTATCGTGATTATTTTTTGGATTTTTATGCCGCGTTGCTCCTTTCTCTTCTTGTTCTTGGTATCAGATACTTGAAGGCTATACCAAAACTAAACGCCGAAAACCACATTAATTTAACCAATTTATTATACTGAATTATCGGACCTAACAAAATTGACGTCCGCAACGCCTTATCACTTTCACGTACATGAACACAGACTTCACAATCTTTACATCTGCCCTGATGATGGACACTGTAACACGGCATAATAACCCAAACATTAATAACGATAATACTTTTGGCCGTGAAAATCTCAAACCATACCTCTACTCCTGCCTACCTCCTGGTGTAGTTCTTCGTGTCAAAGGATGAGGTGTTCGTCTCCACACCTTTCAATCACCCAAGCTTAAGGTCTCTTAAAAATTCTTCGTCCTGTAGGCATATAATAAAGACAGCTCTTTCTAATGCGTACTCGGCTATATTCCATCCTTGGTAAATGTCCTGCCCAAAGCTCTCGTCCAGTCTTTATTATTGACGACTCTTTCAAACGGTTGGTTGTGCCTTGACTCCATTTTTTTGTATAGATCCAAAGATTCTTCGTTTCAAAAATATCCTAAACAATTACATTATCCAACTCTACGAACCGTAGCTTAGGTCTTCTTGAATTAGTTGTTCATGGAGATTTTATTTGTTCCTTAGTCTTGATTTGAAATGTCTGAAGGTTGTAGCTTCTGTTAGCAAGGGCGACTCTTCTATTATTTCTACTTGTCGTTTGTGGCGTCAGAATAAGTTCCGATGTAAATGAAATCAATCACTGCAACAAATACATATTCATTAACATACATTACATCCTTTGCTTTGACTCGTACTGTTTTAATCAAATTCTTTCAGACCACTCGCCAAGGACTAGCCATATGATTTCCACACTTTGATGTGTTTGTCGGGAGGCATCACAGTCCTTCTTTTTTATGCGAATATCGCGCAACAATACTAACTGCTCCCCACTCTCGGAGCCAGTGGGACTGGTGTTGATCTGGCTTGTAAATAGCACAGATCATCAGGGAAATTAATTCCCTATGAAAAAAAATGGTTGATTATTAAATTCACTCTGCAGGAGAAGTAACAACTTATAATCCAGCCACCAAAATACATAAAAACAGAAGACTCACCAAAAAATAGCACTCGCATTAAGTTTAGCTCCTTGATCTTCAAATTCGGAAGCAGACGGCAAATCGGCACAATAATATTTGTATTCGCACTATGATATTATAATATGTCAACCAGCTCTCAAGAGAGTAGAATTTTTAATAAAGATGAATTAGCACATTGTAATTCCAAACGTACTGCCACATTATTGTGACAAAAATATCTTAATCCTTTTGTCTGAAATCCACCAAACAGAGTGGTGCCCTCTTTTGTCAAATGATATAATTCGGAAGAATCCATCTGATTAATGCAAAGATTACTGTAATTCGTTATCACTCACCTGCAGAGCAAAATCTATACAAAACTGACCAGAGATCTCTCTTCTGTCCATTATTTTTAATTTATATTTTTAAAATTATTTCACACTAATTTTAAATCGACTGCTTCTCCAGGGACCATGGCATCTCCAATTTATGCACATATGTTTTGAAGCTGAGGGAGTGGGGAAGAGAAGGCGCATCACCGTCTCTAGAGGAAGGTTAGGAAGCAAAATACCTAAACACAGATAAAGCCATTCCAAGCAACGTTTCGATTTTGTATTGAGATCTTTCACCAGGGTAATACTGATATTTAGATTAGTATCTTTTACACTGGTTTATTATTTCATATTCTAGGGCCGTCTGTTTCAACGCTAGCTATAGTAAAAGTAAATGCTAAAGTAAATGCTAAAGTTAAATTTCACCAAAATGCGTTTTTCAATCAATTTAACTCATGGTTTTACGTCACTTTTATGTTTAGTTTTTACTTTCCGAAAATAGACAGTTATCCTTTAGTTACTCCGCCATGTTGGCATATTTGACAGTTCTGTCTTATGCATAAATACCATTCACGGTTCTGTCAGAGTCGGGAGGTAAACTACGAAATTACGCGCTTCAAAATCGATTGCTAATCATGATAGATATTGTAGAAGGTGATGATAGTGACGATGAATTACTAATCCAATATGTCTTGCGGCGAAAACCAAAAACATTTCGACCCCGCGTCAATAATATGGTTATTTGGGACGATCTCGAATTTTTGGCGCGCTATCGGATGTCGAAAAACCTTGTCAATTTTGTGACACAACAAATACAAGGAGATATTACAACTACTGGAAGGTAAATTATATTTTTTTCCGCGTAATACCGTGTTACATATTATAATGGGTCTTCATTTACTTCAAGATACTCACAAACATATTTTTACAGGAACAAAGCTGTCAGCGCCATTGACCAAGTACTGATGACATTAAGATTTTTGTCAACTGGAAGTTTCCACATCAGCAATGGTGACTTATGCGGACTCCACAATTCAACTGTCTCCAGAGTCGTGTGGCGGGTTATTAAAGCCATTGCTAGGCTAAGGCCGCAGTACATAAAGATGCCAGCAGACGAGGCAGAGATGTCGGAGGTTGCGTGTTCCTTCTATAACATTGCCAAATTTCCCAGTGTGATAGGAGCCATAGATGGAACACACATTCCTATCCAGTCTCCAGGAGGAGATGATGCTGAGGTGTTCCGCAACAGAAAATCAACATTTTCATTCAACGTACAGGCTGTTGTGGACGCAAAACTCAAGTTTATTGATATTGTCGCACGCTGGCCCGGCTCTGCTCATGATAACACTATTTTCAACAATAGTGCTATCAAAGGGCGATTGATAGCCAAAGAATTTGGAGATTATCACCTTTTAGGTGACAAGGGCTACGCAAACTGCGAGTACCTATTGACACCACTTCGCCTCCCAACAACCCCTGCCGAAACGCTCTATAATGAAAGTCACATAAGGACGAGAAATACTGTAGAGAGAGCGTTCGGGGTTTGGAAAAGGCGTTTTCCTGCTTTATCGCTGAAACTACGAATAAAAAAAGATAGAGTGCAGGACACAATAGTCGCAGCTGCTGTTCTGCATAACTTATGCATTCTGCATAAAGAGATGGAGCCACCGGAAAATGGCCCGAATCCGGAAGAACACCCTGATGAAGAAACGTTGGGCGGGCCTCCACTTGGCGGCGGTGGGAGAGGTGAAAAAAGAAATAAATTAATTAATTGTTTTTTTGCCAATCTTTGAGCTGCTTTTTATTCCTTTGTAACTTTTGCAAACAATTAAAATAAATTTATTTTGTTGTACATTTTGTTATTTATTCCCATAATACAGCCTTCAGCAAGCACCAAATATCATAATTTATTAATTATGAATATAAACTAAAGAACGACGAGAAAAATTGCTCAGGTTATTATTCTTAGGTTACGTCTAAAGAACTATGAGCTAATGACAGCCAGGTAATTAAATTACTCCCACATGAGATAGAAACTTTAAAGTGCACAGACCTGATATGTCCATACACATCTTATCATTCTTACGTTATGTCTACAAAACTATGAGCTAATGACAGCCAGGTAATTAAATTACTCCCACATGAGATAGAAAGTTTAAAGTGCACAGAGCTGATATGTCCATACACATCTTATTATTCTTAGGTTACATCTAAAGAACTATGAGCTAATGACAGCCAGGTAATTAAATTACTCCCACATGAGATAGAAACGTTAAAGTGCTCACAGCTGATATGTCCATACACATCTTATCATTCTTACGTTATGTCTAAAAAACTATGAGCTAATGACAGCAAGGTAATTAAAATGCTCCCAGATGAGATCGAAACTTTAAAGCTGATATGTTCATATACATCATGTTATTCTTAGGTAACGTTACAACAGCGATGTGAGAGTCCAGAGATAGCAGACAATAATAAATATTGAATAGTAACAGTGAATAAATATAAACTGTAGAAGTAAAACATAAAAATATAGATGCTATGAGAATTGTGTCTACATAATGTGTACATTAGAGTACATTTATCCAAGTAATAATAAACTATAGCAGTAAAACTTAAAAATATAGATGCTACGAGTATTGTGTCTACATAATGTGTACATTAGAGTAAATTTATCCAAGTAATAATAAATTATAGCAGTAAAACATAAAAATATAGATGCTACGAGTATTGTGTCTACATAATGTGTACATTAGAGTACATTTATCCAAGTAATAATAAACTATAGCAGTAAAACATAAAAATATAGATGCTACGAGTATTGTGTCTACATAATGTGTACATTAGAGTACATTTATCCAAGTAATAATAAACTATAGCAGTAAAACATAAAAATATAGATGCTACGAGTATTGTGTCTACATAATGTGTACATTAGAGTACATTTATGCAAGTAATAATAAACTATAGCAGTAAAACATAAAAATATAGATGCTACAAGTATTGTGTCTACATAATGTGTACATTAGAGTACATTTATCCAAGTAATAATAAACTATAGCAGTAAAACATAAAAATATAGATGCTACGAGTATTGTGTCTACATTATGTGTACATTAGAGTACATTTATCCAAGTAATAATAAAACAATAACTTCGTAAACACCACTTTTATAATGAAAGTGGTGTTTACTAAGTTATTTTTTTTAAATTTAAATTTGAACGTTACATCACAAAATATCTGCTTCATATGAATATAAAATTAAAATAGCTGATAGAAACAACAGTATTATTTTTTTTCTATTTCTTTCTTCAGTAATAGCTCTGCCAATTCCTGTCGAGCTTCCGCAGCTTTGCACTCAGCGAGGGCCTTCCGCAGGTGCAACTGGTGAAGCTCAGCTTCTCGTGCTTCCTTTCTCTTCATGACGTCTTGACTTTCATCAAAGTACTCCATCTTCCTCTTCGTCATGGAACTGAGATTTTTTCTCAATATGGCCGGAGTAACTGCAGACTTCTTCTTTGAAACTGCAAACAATGAAATTGTTATAAACGCATTGTCTTGACGCTACAAAGATTCCACAATGTAGAACAATATTAAATGCAAATGAGAGAAAGCTCCATAAATAATTATTTTAGTTTATATATATGTTTGTACTAATTTGTTACCTGTTACTAGTGGACTGGCCATCTTTCTTTTGATTATGGGCTTTTCAGCGCATATCACATCATCCTCCTCCTGCTCACAGCTCAAAGGTCCAGCATCAGTTTTAGCTTCGTCCACTTCCACCAGCTCGATAGTAGTGGTAGGGTCGCTTAACGTACCGTGGTATCCTACAATATGTGTACATATTGTTAAAATGATAGTTTTTCAACATTTATGTAGTGTCACTTTGCACACTCACATGTTGCACATCTGGCATTGTTTATATTTAAATTATGATTGAGTTAAATACTTATTAAATAATACCATCGCAATCTGAAGTAGTGGGTTCACCCACCATCGACGTCTGCATGATGCCCTTGAGCCACAGTGTGGTCTCCGAGACATCAGACGGAGGTGGGCCTCCACCCGTCTTCCTCTGCTCCTGGACCACATGGCTCCATTCCTAAAACAAACATACATATACCGTATACTACCTAAATTAAGGAACTTTTATGAAAAATTAGGAGAACGAAATACCTACATAATAGAATAATACTTACAGTATTGGCCACCTTTTTTAAATTGGAGAATTTCAATTTTAGTTGGTTTGCCGATCGAGGAATGGGACCAGGCATATTAGAGTTGAATTCCATGGATATCCGGTCCCATACCTCAATCTTCTGTCGATTGGTCCCCGAATCTGTTTTTTTGTTGAATATTACATGAGAATACTTCGCAACCAGCTCATTCAATTTAGAAATTTCTTTCGGCGAGAAATTACTCGCCTTGTATCTGTAATAATAAAATGTAATCATATTAACATAACGTATAAATCCATGTAATTTATAAATACATGTAAAACAACAGAATTGTACTTACTTCTTTACATATTCCGCCATTTTAAAGAATTTTTGTCGGACTTGATGTCAAATCAACGATGATAAATGTTTGAATCGTAAATAACGGGAAACAAGATACAGCAATGTTTTGACAGTTCTATTGCATTTCAAATTTCATTTGTGGTGTTGCCGCACCAAAAAATATTGCTGTGCGTTTTTCCAGACAATTTCGAGGTATATTCTGCTTTGTAGACTGGCAACACTAACTATTTTTACTTTAGCTAAAATAGGCTTGAAACAGCGCGTGGCCCTGTTTAACTTCCTTTTTAGTATAACCGATGGTTAAAATTTAGACTTAGTTCACGATTTAGCTTTCCGATGAAACAGACGGCCCCTAATGAATTATAAACCCTCTTCTAATAATTGTTTAGAGGGTTAACAATCGTGTAAGAGAACTACATAATTACATCTTTTATAGTATAATATGCATCAAATAAATATAGCGCGAATGTTATAAAATATTCCAGTAGTCTCTCTGTGGATTTTCATTTTTCGATATGTTCTGAAGCCATTAATATTATTGAACAATTTTCAATTGAACCATTGCCATTGATTCAGGTAGATTGCATGATTGTTTCCCGGTATCTGATCCATCCAGGTATACATATGACATGAAATTATTTGTTGAATTTGATAAAATTTATGACATTTCTGCTTGTGTCGGCTTTCTGTGATTTTAATACTTGTACAAAGCAATACACAAAATAACATATAATATATGTTGGTAAAGTGACCGAATATGGCGTTAAATAAAAAATTAGGCACAGTTATGAACTTTTTGTAAAAAGTGTGATTTAATCCCGATATTTTTACACGTTCATGGAGCTTTAACATTGGTTACATTGAAATAGGTCCTTATGCCTACTGTATCGAGTAGGTACTCTTAAATTGACCATACCCAGATGTCACATTCAAGCTCTGAAAGCACAAATTTGAAAAAGAAGCTTAGTTCGCTATTTTATCCAATAATTAATAAACACTGAATTTGTTGAACCTGGGCTGAGGTGTTCGCTTGATATAAATATAAGCACACATGGCGTGGTTCTACTTTCTGTCGTTTTGCAATTTTAGAAATTTCCAGATTCCACTGATAGATTTATTTAAACCTTGCCCTCTTTCTTAAAACGATAAATGCAACAAAACATGTAACAACGGAGTTCTAAGTAGCAGAACCTACGTTTTTCTTCGAAATAATAATTGAGAGGGTTTTGATTTTTAATGGATAATGTTGAAAATTGAAAAAAAAACAACATGATTCCTTTCTGAACCTCTCTGTGTAGAACGAGGCTCATTTTTATTCTGCTATGTTTGTCTTAGATTTGAATCAAATTACAACCTGAAGCAATGATTGTCTCACAGTTACATGAATAAAGATTGTATCAATAATCATGAACCGTTTCTGTTGTTTGTCTTTGAGCCTCTCCCTCCATTCGCCACGCGGAGTTGCCAGCGTGTATCTCACTGGCTTACTGAAATGCTGTAGGTACTGATCTGGAGTGCTGTGGAAGGTAAAAGGTACACGGTATGGTAAAAATGTCTTACTTTGTCCCTAGTGTGGTAACCATGTTCTATTTGAAAACGTTTTTTATTTTAAAATATGGATAAATACTGTATTGTTGAAATTTTATCATATTAACATAGGATGGACCGCCACACAACTCTGTCTTTGCACATACCTACTTCTTGCTTCATTCGAATTCTTCATTTTATAGCAATTTCGGTGTAACCGGCTCCATTCTCTTGCGCGTCATAAACTGGTAATAATTTCTCCGTTTGATCACTGGTGATCGATTGAATATCGTACTTTAGACTTCAACCGGTAAGAAAGCTTAAATAAAAATCGTAGTAGTAATTTGGGAAACACAGACTCCGACGTTGTAAATATATTTAGTTCAACTGCACTATAAGTTGGCTTTAATACGTTTTTGTCTGATAAAATTTAAAAAATATATTTTTCTCGTTTGTGTTTGTGAATATACTGTATAAAATAAACACATATATTATATATAAAAGTTTATTTAACGTGCGTTAAAATTCAAATAAATAATATTATAAACTTTTTGCAAATTCTACGATAATATAAAGTATTTATTGTACCTACTGATATTTATTATATTCACTTTATTTATTTATACTGGGTTTTCACAGACGATCTCACTTACGTGAGATCATTCCAGTTATAAAAACTCAGTTAACATACAAATAGGTACAATAGGTACACTTATATGTATTATATTTCTGCATTATCTAAAATTTTGACTTCAATAAATAAATAATTGCAAAAAATATAAAAAATCTTCATTTTCATTTTCTCGGTATTCAAAAAAAAACCTTTTCAAATACAGCAAAGTTACGCCTTACGGGGCAAAGTAAGGCACTTTTGCGGTACACGGTTCTGTTCCTTTGTTGCTTTGATCTCCGCAGTCTGCCACGATGATTGTCCCGTTACGTTTTACGGTTGGTTACCTCAGCGAGGCGGTCACGTGGTCGCACTTTTATGCATAGTAGACTTACAAATACTATTATAAAGGAGAAAATATTTTAATTAAGCATTATTGTAACTGACGTTTTTGTTATGGATTGGCTAACCGCGGTCGCTTTGTACACGTGATGCAAAAGGGATGTAAAGGATTCTGCATAGTGTGAATATGGTCAAATGCAAATATCTGAGAGGAATGTCACCTTCATTACAGCGCCCTTGCGGTGATGTTTCACAAAATAGTACATATATGGTACAAATCGTCAAAATATTATTATTATTAACAGTTTCCCCTGGGGAAAATCTAGTGATAGGTAGGTATATTCTCGCGTATTTATTTTTGAGAAATATTGGGGAAATTGCGGGAATTTTCATCTAAATGGTGAAATCCCAAGAGGTTGTCTACAAGGAGATAAATGACGAATATTTATTTATTTAATTTATTTATTAATTTAAACGCCGTTATGGGCTTTTACATGATACATATTTTATATCATTTACTGCATAATACAGTGACAACGGAAGGTTTTTATTTTTAAAACATCAACAAAAAAATAACAATATTTTTTAGGTTCAGAACGTATGTAAAAGAAAACAACAAATATACACAATCGCTCTTTAAATATGCTACATAAAAATTTAATTCAGGTATCTCTTGAACACAGGCAAACTTATATTAAATATGTCGATATTTGAGGTGAATTTGTTTCCAAGTGTGTGAAAGCGAGAAATAGGTGCATGTATGTGGTAGTTGGTACTGAAGTTATTGTTGCAGAATAATATATTTTGCCTAGTTGCTCGAGTAGGTACTCTGAAATCTATGAGTTGCAGGAGTTCAAAACAGTCTAGTTGGGAGTGAATAATCTTAAATAAAAAAGTTAGGTCATTTATTTTTCTTCCATTTTCTAGGGAATATATTTTAAGTGTTTTTAGTAAGAATGTATAGTTTTTGTGTTACATTGAAAAGAACCTCTTCAAATTATTCGTAATCCGGTTCAAAACGGGAACGCGGGCCCTTAACTTAAATAAAATGTTACCACATTCAGTATAACTTTCTTAATTAAAAAAAAATTAAATTACCCACTTTGGGGATTTTATGTTATGTCGGGGAATATTCCCGGTTGCACATCACTAGTGTTGACCGTGCTGAACCAAGTGAATCCCGATGCCGTCGACTGCCGTCACTGTGACCTCCACCACATTCAGAAATAACTCCTTTATATTCCGTGTAAAAGTAACAAAGTGACTGTATTTCCTTACACAGTGGGTCATCGTATTGAAATGGTGATCCGGATATACCAGTGACCAGCTAGTAGCGGCCCCGGGAGCCGTGGTAAGGCGTTCACTTTGTGATTCCGCAGTAATAATTGCGGGGCCTATTATTACATTACCCGTGTCGTGCTACCAAAACCACCTCAACCCAGGCCAGGATACTTTATTTTTTTTTATTGCCGGTAACCCGGTCGTTTATTGACATCAATGGTTATTTACAAATCATGTGCGCTACCCGACTCACTAGACAATATCTGTTCTGAGCCGGGTAGCATACTGAATGCATATTACGCTGGTACTGTTGGTTGACGCGGTAGACTCTCTCGCTGCAGCAGCTGGTCCAGTTTCTTTACCACCTAGCATTCTTGCTGCAGAATCTCCATCTTCTATATTCGTCGAACGTTACAGCGGTGCTGCCAAGGTCTGTTATCTGTGAGAGGATATTGTGTCAGCGCTTTATTAGCAGCAGACACATACCTGGACGGATGATGAACCTCGTGCAAGTACTGTTGGTTAACGCGGTAAACTCTCTCGCTGCAGCAGCTGGTCCAGTTTCTTTACCACCTAGCATTCTTGCTGCAGAATCTCCATCTTCTATATTCGTCGAACGTCACAGAGGTGCTGCCAAGGTCTGGTATCTGTGAGAGGATATTGTGTTAGCGCTTTATTAGCAGCAGACACATACCTGGAAAGATGACGAACCTCGTGCTGGCACTGTCGGTGGAATCTCTCGCTACAGCAGCTGGTCCAGTTTCTTCACCACCTAGGATTCTTGCTGCAGAGTCTCCATCTTCTATCTTCATGACACCTGCTCCTGTTCTTCATTTTACTTAACTTAACTTCACTTTATTTTTGTAATATTTATATTTTTTGTAATACCTGCATCAACTGTAAAGCGCCCCTGAGGTGATATCTCACAAAAGCGGCGCTATGCAAATTGTCCAATATTATTACTATTATAGTAGAAGAAGTCAGGAAAGACATGACACGATCAAGTGAATCAGATACTTGAATCGGGTTAATCGGAACGTCTTATTCAGTATCCTGGCCTTGGTTGAGGTGGTTTCGGTTGTAACCAGCCAAAGGAAAAACAGCTATCTGTGACAGATGATGTGATATTTCATCTCGACTTTCTTTGTTCCGTATTCCCGCGATCATTTTAGTATCTAGTATAAAATCTATGGCGTACGAGAATGATATCAAATATTTATGTTGGATTTGTTTTATGATTGATGAATCTTTCTTATCTCGTATGAATTATTATTATTACTTTTTTATTTTTTATTTCTTGCTAGAGCTATCCCGATGAGTTACAAAAATCATTGTAGGACGAAAGGAATTTACAATACAAAGGTGGAAGTTAACAGGTAACAATTTTACATTGGTATTTTGTTATCAAAATTATAAGTTTCACATATGAAACAGTACACAAATAGAAAAAGGGAGGTAGTAGAACAAACAAGAATAAACAAAAAAGGAAACAGACAGGGATATACACATAAGCACAGAGCCAAGGTAGGAATTTAGAAGAAGGTACTTACCCACTAATACATTGGTAAAAATAGATTATGCTCGATTACAAATACAGGGGATAGAAAAGGAGAGAGAGAGAAACAATTAAATTAAATTAAACAAAGTACAACACGACAAGAAACATATTTTCGTTTTTATATGTTTTAAAAAAATATTCTTTTAAAGCCTTACATTGAATTTTTGGATTATGCTGGCTGTTTTTATACATATCTGGAAGAGAGTTATAGAGTGTGTAGGCAATATAGATTTAATTCCATATTTCGTAGTGTGTGTTAGAGAAATGCGGATTTTATTGTTATTTCGAGTATTGTGGTTGTGGATGCTTGATTGTAAAGTAGCTTGATGTTAGTGTGGGTTGATTGTTGGGTAATTTGTAGGATGGTGGTCGTGATTTCATGTTTGGGAAGGACTGTGATTGGAAGGATACCGGAAATTGAACAGATATCCTTGACATGTGTGTCCCATGGAAGACCAAGAACATTTCTGAGAACTCGGTTATAGAATATGCGTTGCGCTTGTGCCGTTGAAAGATCCGTTGTTACTTCTATTTTGTTACGTGTTTCCATTTGATAACCAAACAGACATTTAATAGCAAATAAACTTCATTTAATTGAAAATAATAAAATTTGATTATATTAATATTTCATTAAATATAATTCATATAAGAATAGACAAATAATCAGAGATAATATATAGCAATAATCCGTGGGAGAAAGTAATTAATTAATTTTAACCAAAATAATTACATAAATTAAATTAAATTAATATAAATAATAATTGTATTTATATAAAAATACCTTTTTATAAATTAAAACAGCGGAATCATGGAGCTACCATGATTATTTTAATGTTAAATTAATGTTTTAAAAATTGAAAATAACAACCTGCAAATCCTGATACACGAGAAATATCTTGGACTGTGCATTGATAAACACCTAACTTTTAAACAGCATATTCAAGATATTAAAGATAAAATCACCCCCTTAATTGGCGTATTCAGCCGGATATCATATCTGTTACCAAATAAAATTAAAAAAGGTTTATATTATAGCCTCGTACACTCACATTTAAACTACTTGGTTGAAATCTGGGGAAATACATGTGAAACATATATAAACGAACTACAGGTAACACAAAACAAAGTAATCAAAAAACTATTTCACTTCAAATCTAGAACAACAACAAAAAAAATATATATGGAAACAAAACTATTAAAATTAAGAAAATTATATGAATATAATACATGTCTTCTTATTTACAAAATAAATAATAAACTCACACATACAAATACAGAACTCATTAAAACGTCCCAAGTACACACACACTTTACACGGCAACACGATAAAATACATTTAAACACCATACATACTCATTATGGCAAGCAATCCATTGGTTACGAGGGAAGCACATATACAATTGCCTCCCAGACGAAATTAAAAATGAAAACAGTATAGGTACATTTAAAAAAAAATTGTTCAGTTTTATGCTCAATCAACAAAACAATGAAAGTGAATAATATCAGTGTGTAATATATATGTTATTTCTAGTTAAATAAGTGAAAAATGTAATTTACTTTTATCTAGAATAAAAAAAAATAATAAAAAAAAGTCAAGGATTTTTTACGCATAGCACAAAGGATAACAAATTATTATGAGCAATCATTATTGGCCTGAAATACCCATACCATTTGAAAAACCTCCCGAATAAAAATAAAAGCCGCCGACGGGAATTGAACCTGCTAAATGTAATAAGCAATAATTTTTGATTGAAATACTAGTACATATTGAATTATTGGGTGGTTTGGAATAAGCCGACGTGGCTTAGTGGTTTATAGCAGCAAATATTATAATGGTAAGGCCCGGTTTTTATTAATCTTAAATATAAATAACATACATCTGTATGGATCAACATTAAAGCTTTTAGTAATACGTTCATCAGAAATAATTAAAATGTGAGCTTTGAGAAAACACCCATTATTAGACTCTTATGTCGCCTTAAGCCTTTGTTCTATTCCAGTGTGAAATGATATTCCTAGTTCCAAGAAAACCCGCTCTCAAGATAGGTAGGTACCTACAGCATTATTTAATACATTTTATACGATAGAAAATTGGATTCTTTTATGGTCTTGTTATTGGAAAGTGTATTACGTAGTGTGTTCTCCCGATCAATAGAGAAAAGTACATAGTATTGTGATAGTTTGCAGGGAGAAAGCTTTTGAAAACATGAATCCGTGAATTAAATTATCCTTACTAAGGATCAACGCCCTTCCGAGAAATTTACAAAAGGAGAAGTTTAAGTTTGTAGGCGCAGGTTAAAAAGAAAAGCCTGTTATACTATACCATATATAACATATATGAAATTAATATGAGATTATTCAATTTAATGTTTATTTATTGAACTACCGGAGGGCTTTTAAAAACATATGAAGAACAATAATAAGATAAAATGAGTCGATACATACAGCACTAATATTACAAAAAATTTTTTGGATTCTCGATAATGACTTCTCGATATTTTTTTATTTTTATTTTTAAATGTCAATTTTTTTAGAATATCTTTTGAAGGTTATACCAATCAATGTAATATATCACTGAAGAAGAAGATAGCACTAATAAATCTAAACGAAACATGAAACAGAACAAGACACAGAAAATAATAAGGTAAGGTCTCAACTGGGAATCGAACCCAGTATCTCTGTCTCACCGGACAACGCCTCTAATCACTCTATCGCCATCGGGATATAATTATTTTTTAGTCATTTTTGTGGATCTCATTTCTAGATTACAAATAATTTTTTTACCACTTTATAATCATTTACAATAAAAATTAGTTAAAATTGTTTATAGAGAATTAGTTAACAACAAAAAATGGAGCGGGACACAACTGAAGAATGCGGAATTATTGTTAATGCTTATTTGACCAATTTCCGATCTGTTGTTTTAACGCACCGTGAAGTTCGTCGTCGTTTTCCTCGTCGTCCTTCACCATTTACGCGAACAATTGAGCCTTTAGCTGAGCGCCTCGTGCAAACTGGGTCCAGAAGTTTGGAGATAATTATGTTTATTCCGAATTTGAAATATGAGATCGACAAAAATGACGTTTAATAATTAGGTCCCAATGATCGAGTGGTTACGCAGGTTCCTGTAAGAATGCAAAAGAAGAGAATTTATGAAATATACAGTCTTTATGAATGCAAAGCTTATCAAAAAACTGAAATTAAATAACATCAATGATAAAGCCGTCCAATGGATAGAAAGTTATTTGAACAATCGTGCACAATTTGTTAAAATAAATGACCAAACTAGCGACCAAGAAACATCAAATTTTGGTATCCCACAGGGCACCGTGCTTGGACCAATATTGTTCATTTTGTATGTAAACGACATATTTATTCAACCATTGCATGGCCAAATTATCTCTTACGCTGATGATACAGTCCTTATAATAAAAGAAAAAACTTGGGAAAAAATTAATCTAAAAGCTACAGAAGACATAAATAATCTAAAAATATGGTTTGACAATAACCTCTTGTCGTTAAATAGTGATAAAACATATGTCATTCCTTTCGAAATTAACACTAACATTGTACCTCCAAATCTTCAAATATTCTTACATAATCATTCTCTCGCACAACACGATACTAATCACTGTCAACAAAAATGTTCACTTCTGAAAATAGCGGATAAAATTACATATCTTGGAATAATCATAGATAAAAACCTAAAATGGAAAGATCACATCGACCATACAATAAAAAGAGTTAGGAAGTTAATTCATATACAGTATTAATCTTACGCTCGTAACGGCAGCCCGCACGGTACTGTCTTCGCGCTCCCGTTACACCGCAACGTAACACTTTCATGACGGTAGAAGAGTTGTTAAATACGCTAAAAAATGAAGTTCAAAAAATACAAACCGTTAAAGACTCGAAAACTAAAACAAATATCGAAAAAATTATTATTGATCTTGACAATGAAGTGAAATCTGAAATATTAAAAATGCAACAACAAATAATTCAACTACAAGACAAACTTATCGAAAAAAACGACCAACTGGTGGGAAACTTTGAAAAAATAATGAAAAGCGCATCAACACCATCCTATGCACAGGTATTATCAACAACCAAAGTCACTCCTCGAGAAGAAGAGAGATTCTCAATCATCATTTCGTCGACCAAAAATAATGCTAAAGCAGAAGAAATTGAAAAGATAATAAAAAAAGAAATAAATTTAAGCAACATAAAGATAGGAATAAATGGTTTGAGAAAAACAAAAGAAGAAAAAATAATAATATCATGCCCAAAAAAGGAATATGCAAATACCTTAACCGCCGAAATAAAAAAACTGAATACCGATTTGGTGGTAAATGAAATTCAAAAGAAAAGACCAAAAATAATAATAAAAGGATTAAAATCCAATCTTACTGAAGACGAAATAGTTTGCGGAATAATTACCCAGAACGAAGGAATTGAAGATGTTTACAAGGAAAGTGAAGACAACAAAATCACACTTATAACGGAGATAAAAAACACAAACATAAACGAAAAGCAGCGCCAGTTCACTAGCTACATCATGGAAACTAGTGGCAAAATGCGAAAAAGTCTCCTTGCACTCGGTAAACTAAATATACAGTTTCAACGAGTAAAAATTGAAGATTGCGATCCACTGACTCAATGTTTTCATTGCTGTATGTTCATGCATACGGCTAAAAGATGCCTACACCGAACCAGCCCTCCAATTTGCCCACACTGCATGGGCGATCATATCCTTTCAAAATGTCCGGGAAGAGAAAAAACAGTACCAGCATGTGTAAACTGCACCAGACAAAATTCTAAATATGGAGAAAAAAACACCACGGACCACGCAGCCAACAGTATTAGGTGCAACTATAGAAACAAAATGCTGAAAATTGCGAGGGATCGCATCGATTACGACTAATGATGCATATTATTAATTACAAGTGTAACGAAAACCTAAATAATATGCACAATATTTCAAAAAAATATTACGAAAAGCCCGCCCGCAAAGTGTTAACACGCAGTGATAATGTACAAGCAAACACATATAATATTATAATTGCAAATGTGAAGTGTATTCCCAGCGCCAACATTATTGTTAATTTTATTACTACCTCAAAATGAACGACTTTATAATAAACGCAATAGATAATTCATATAAAATAGACGAAAGGATTTTTGACACGGTAAATAATACAAACGATTTTATAGATATAAAACCTACAGCCAGCCTAATAATAATACACATGAACGTTAGATCTTTGGAAAAAAATTTCGAAGAATTTCTAATAACTATTAAACAATTAAATAGACTTGACTGTATAATACTATCAGAAACGCATTCATCGAGTGAAATTAATTATAATATACCGGGTTACTCGTACTATGCAACAAAATATAAAATTAACAGAAATAGCGGCGTCGCCATATTTGTATCAAATATTTACGCTGTCACAAGTGTAAATGAAATAATGGTGAATAATGTAAATTTATTAAACTTGGAGATAAATTTTATGAATTATTCATTTAATATCATTGCTATTTATCGGACACACTCTTCTGCTATAACCACATACATAGAAGAATTAAAAAATATATTACAACATCATAGAAACAAAAAAACAATACTCATCGGAGATGTTAACTTAAATATCGCTAATGACTACTCCTCTAACGATAAAGATAACTATTTAAATATGTTAGCAGAATTAAATTACATTTCATGTATAAATTCATACACCAGAAACATTATCGGACAGCGACCATCTTGTATCGATCACATATTCACAAACACCAAAGATATACAAAATATATCATCTGCGGTAATTAAAACATCTGTAACGGATCATTTTGCATGTATATTTAAATATGACTACAAACATCAAAACCTCTCATTACCAACCACAACGGCCGTTAATAATACTGATAAATACAACTATAGTATTAATATAAATTCTCTCACTAAAATATTAAGTAACGAAAAAGAATGGCAAGAAATATATCAATGTAACGATGTAGAAGAATGCTGCAAAATATTTGATAAAAAACTGAGTTTTCACATAAATGCTTGTAGAAATATTAAATCTAACAAAACATCTTCAAAACTAAAGCCAATCAAACCATGGATAACTCACGGATTAATCATCTCAATTAGACACAAAGAAACACTCTACAAACAATATACAAAACAACCGGAAAATATAACATTACAAAAACATTTCAAAGCTTATAAAAAAAAACTTACATATCTAATAAAAAACACAAAGGATGACTACTACAAACAAAAACTTGAATTATCTGGAAATGACAGTAAAAGGATTTGGTCCATCATAAATGAAATTGTCGATAAAAAACATTTAAAAAATAAAACAATCAACAATGTAAATCATAATGATTCAAAAATCTGCTGTAAAGATAAACCTCTAGAAGCCGCAAATGTATTTAACAATTTTTTTGCTAATGTAGGAAAAAACCTCGCTAAAAAAATCCAACAAGGCCTTACCCCAAATGACCCAAATACTACAGTAAATAATGAGCATAAATTTGAATTATTTCAACCAACAACACCAGAAGAAATTGAACAAATTATTACAGGTATGAAAGGAGGTTCTGCCCCTGGTTTTGATGGGGTCACAATACAAACACTGAAATGTATAAAATCACAAGTATCAAAACCATTAACTCATATAATCAATACAAGTTTTCAAAGCGGAGTTTTTCCATCCATGTACAAACAATCTGTAATTATACCAATATTTAAAACCGGCAATCCGGAAGAACCAACCAATTACCGCCCTATTTCTTTACTATCAAACATTGCAAAAATATTTGAAAAAATTGCCAAAAAAAGAATAACTCAGTTCATAAAGATTAATAATATAATTCACGAAAATCAGTTTGGATTCATGGAAAACAAAAGCACAAAAGACGCCATTGCTAAATTATCTAGTACCATACAAGACGCTTTAGACAAATCATTAAAATGTGTTGGTATTTTTGTTGATCTCCAAAAAGCCTTCGACAGCATATCTCATGTCAAACTAATACAAAAATTAAAGATCGTAGGTTTTAATGACACAGCGTTAAGTTGGCTAAAAAGTTATCTTCACCAAAGAACACAAGTTGTAAAAATTAATCACGCATCTAGTCTACCACTCACAAGTGATTTTGGGATACCACAAGGTACTGTTTTGGGTCCTTTACTTTTTATCATGTACGTAAACGATATTTTCAAACAAAACCTCAGTGGAACAGTTATATCTTACGCAGATGATACAATTATCATAATTAAGGGTAATGACTGGAAAATTGTAAATGAAAATGCAAATAATGACATCCAAATCCTAAAAAACTGGTTCGATACAAATCTACTTACAATTAACGCAAAAAAAACAGTTTATATACCATTCACAATAAATAAATTCAAAACTAACCCCAACATTCATATAATAATACACAACAAAAAATGTAACAAAGATGTTTGTAATGAATCATGTACCATACTAAACCAAACAACTGAAATAAAATACCTCGGTGTAATTGTAGACCAACATATGAAATGGAACAGACACATATGTGAACTTGTTAAACGCATTAGAAAATGTATCTATATATTCATTAGATTAAGAAATGTTCTCAAGATAAACAACCTGAAAAAAGTCTATTACGCACTAGTCCAATCATTACTTCAGTATGGAATCATTGGGTGGGGAGGTGCATATGAAAAATTTTTAAGCTCTGTTAAAGTGGTACAAAAACCAATTACAAAGTAATTTTGAAAAAAAAACCAACTTTCTCTTCAGCATCATTGTTCAAAATTTTCGAAGTACCAAAAATTGAAGACCTCTATAAAAAAGATGCAATATTACAAATATATAAAGAAACTGTAGTAAAAAAACTTAAATTTAACTCATCCTTAAGGCATAATTTTAACATCCAAATTCCTCTATTTTCAACACAACAAATGCACAATAACTACATTTACAAAGGCATAATATATTTTAATAGTCTTCCCGAAGAAGTGAAAAAAATACCAGATTTTATTTTATTCAAAAAGAAGGTCAAATTTATCTTCAAAAAAAATTAATATCACCTATCAAATGTTATAACTTCAATTCATGTTTCAACCAAAATTAACGTCACAATCCTCTTTTAAGTTTATATTTATTGTACTGTAATAATGTTAATTACTGATATAAACATGAAATAATTGTCAAATAACTCCTACGCCAAGCTCAAGAGCTAGCACTCTTCATTGGAGTAGAAATTCAACAACATATGTTTTACACTATTACTTATTTTTAACTTATTTTATGTACAATGTAACAATGTTATAAGTTAAACAATAAAAAAATAAAAATAAAAAAAATATCGTCGGTGCATACATAATATGAACAATGTAAGCTTTAGTACATTCTGAGATAATCGATAAAAACTGTTTAAAAAAATAACGAAACGGAAAACGAAAGTTCTATTTATGAACAAAGTAGGAAATATACATTTTATTCAGTAAAATAAAATGTTATTTGCAAATATTAATTATTTTGTATCAGAAAATCACATTTTAATGCGATTTTGCTCACATGGTTCATATTCTGTGCACGGTTTTCGTCACATTGTTCATTTTCAATAGCAGCTGTCAAAATATTTCATTCAAGTCTTGTGTTTAAAGTAGAGATTTAAAATGGGAGACTATTATCACAAAATATATTATGTGAATGTAGTGGTGTGCAAAGGATATGACATTTTGTTTTATTATTTATATCAATTTTTGTATAATATTTTGGAAAAGTATAAATTATGTGAATGAAACTTTTTATTTTAAGATTCCCAAGTTTTAACGACACACATCTTTGTCATCACAACACCCATATTTACACAGAAGAAAATCCATCTCTAAAATATCTTAAAGATAACTAACTAACTAACCATCACGCCGTTTCTCCGCAGGGGTAGGCAGAGAGGACGGACCGCCAAACAACTCGGTCTTGGCACACATTCCTTGTCTCGTTCACATTAATACAACGTCTCATACATGCTCTTCTATTATTCTGACTCTTGACATGGTCCGACTCAAGTATCTGATTCACTTGGTCGTGCCATGTCTTTCTTGGGCGTCCTCGCCTTCTTCTACCATTCACATTCTTAGAGCTCTGCTAATTAAAACTAGTAACCTCCTGACAAGTTCAGTGAGTGGACCATTGCTCTCATTTTTCACACTAGTTTTAATAAGTTTATTCTTTAAGAATAAATTTAATAACTCGATAATATTAATAGCATAAAATCATACTTCAATGAAATACATAATAGTAAAATAAACACAATATTATATTTTTTAATGATGTTTTTATTGGAATATAATTACTAAAAAAGAGGAAACATAATTCACACTTAAATTATTTGTTTTTTCTCCCACAATTCTACACATAAGTTAGAGAATCATAAAATGGGTGATGATCCTTATCTATTACCAGTTTTAACTCTTGCAAATGCCTGAATTTAGAATCTGATAAAGCAAGGGGTTTGGTGTATAGAGGCAATGGGGGAACATAGCCAGTCTTGCGGCGTTGGAGCAATTCCAGCCAATCCTTCGACTGGTCTAATTTATAGAGGATATCCCCCGACGATAAGTATTTAAGAGCCCTCAAATCTGTGACAACGGGATCCCCTACTTTCTTTCCCGGTCTCAAAGATGTTAGGTCTGTATTCAATGATTCGTAATTTAAAAAAAAGTCGAAGTGGACATTTTTTATATTGTATGGCTGTTTGGGTCGAGCCATTTGCATGCGAGATAAATAATCACTTGGAGAATATATTGGTGGCTTGAAGTAATGCTCCAGCACCGAATGGACATTGTCGGCTTCCATCATAGTATGGCCCTTCTCCAGAAAAATTTGATCTATTGTGACTGACGACCTTTTAGAGTAATCACTCAATGCACTTGCCAGTATTCTTTTCCGATTTTGGTAATTGCAACCATCGGAAATAAGGATGACATTCTTATACTGTAGGGGTAAGCTCTCCAGGTAGTTGATTATACAACTTGTGAATTCATTCGCGGTCACACCTCCATCTGCTTCATGCCACGTGTAGAGAGTGACATCTACATTGTTTAGGACGTATAATGTGAAGTTGTGGAGTTGAAGTTTCTGCTTGTAGTATACAGCAGACGCTAGTAATTTGGGACATAACAGTACACTCTGCAAGTCCATAGTGACAACTAATGTAGTCTCACTGGCAGATTCTTTTGCTGCATTCTTAGCAATTTTCGCTTGATCCTTGCGTATAATATGCTGCTCATAAACTTCTCCTCCAATAGTACCGCATTTAAAACCCACACAAATATCACATTGATCTTTGCGTGGGTGGTGAATGGAAACCTTTTCAGCTTTTAAAACGTCACTGAATAAGTTTCTGTTGACTTTTGGCACATTATTTTCAGTGCACCAAATACTGAAGACTGAAAGCATGTGTTGCTTCGATAAAAAGAACGATTCCACATATCGTCTATTTGTTTGTGATCTGCAGTAGTGACTCGGAACAACTGGCAGAAGATTAAGCCATTTTTTAATACTATCCACTGCTTTAGTATGCTTGGCAACTTTTTTACTTACAGTGTTAGGGGATACGTTATCCTCGTCATTGACAACTTGATTATGATAGCTCCACCTCCTGAAAGTGCTTTTTGTAATGCTCAACGTATTCATAAACATTTTGTGACACACCTTATATTTATCCCCGTCCTTGGTAAACAGATATACATCACGTCCTTGTGTCTTTTTCGTGCAATCTGCGCTTTCACGACGACGCTGTCTTATAGCACGTACTGCTACAAAGCCCAGGAAATAAGCTCTCTTCTCCGACCAAGTTTTCAATTTCCAAAAACTGTTGAATGTGTGCAGGCGATCCTCTTCCGTTATTTTATGACAATAAAAAGAATTTTTAAGTGCAAATTTGGGTTGTTCGTGTTCACATCTTATTCCCATAGACTTTGCTGACTTCAATTGGCTTTGCTCATATTTCCCGCAATGCTTTTTATATCCGATATACTCTTTGCCCAAGACTCTACATCTCTTATTTTTTTTAATCTTCTGAACAAGTGAATCAGAATCTAATGGTAAAGAAACATTTGTATTATCATTTTCTGGGATCCACTCTCCAGTTAATTCACACAGACTTTTGTCTCCAGAGATAACATCGTTCCGTGTGGAGCCAATGTTATTCGACAGGTTTGGAATAAATTCTCCAGTCACAGGACATAACATCATGTTGTCATACATTTGATTGACTGGTTCAAGATCTTCAACATCCATTTGATTGACTGGTTCAAGATCTCCAACATCCATAACCTCTGATACAGAACTACGTATCGTACTTAAACGTACAATCTCCCTCGTGCGGTTTCGGTACATTCTGGAACAAAATCAAAATTAAATACATAATTCAACATCTTTCCTGCTACAGTACTAGTACAGTAATAAAAATATGAACTCACATAAAAATTTTTGAACTTGTCAGCAAACAACAGTGATTTCTCTACACGTTTCTCTTATTATAGTCAAAGATATATTTATCTGTAAAAGAAGATACACAGATTGAAATATACATTACATAGTACGCACAAATATGACAACAATATAGTAAAATATAGTTAAAAGACAGACAAATACTTACAGATGCCAGTCAGATGATAATGACATGTAATGCTTAGAATAATCATGTATTTCTCTTATTTTTGAGTTAAATTTTAGTATTAAACTTTCCCTGAAACCGTCAAACAATAATATTATGCCGGATTTATTTATTTATTCACTTCAAAAACAGCTAGAGCGTGTACAAGGTAGAAAATATGCGGGAACAACTTGACAACTGTCAGTGTAATCATAGATGTAGAATATGAACAATGTGACCATAGATGCGGAAAAAAGCGCACATTTAATATGAACCATGTAAAATAAGTTCACATGGTTCTTATTGAGATGCAAAATTTTGACTGCCTGCACATGATTCGTTTTCTATCTCCATAAATATTGGTTATTAGGACATGGTTCATATTGTAGAAGGTGGAGAAAAAAAAACTAAAAAAAACTGTATATTATTTAGTTCATTTTCGTCAAAAACGTTACATTGTTCATATTATGTATGCACCGACGATATATTCTTACGGATACGAAACTTTTTATCAACGAAAAACCTATACTCAATATACTACGCATTAGTACAGTCTATTCTTCAGTATGCCATTATCAGTTGGGGAGCAGCTTACAAAACTAATCTGACCCCCATAGAAATTGTTCAAAAACTAATAATAAAAATTATACTAAAAAAACCTCCAGCCTTCCCAACTGACAGCATATTCGAAGAATTCAAAGTTCCAACATTTAAAAACTTATTTATAAAAAATTCAATTATACAAATTATAAAAGAAAAAGATAAATACGCATTCATAACTGAAAATCGTACTAGACTTAAACATGTATTTGTGTGCCCCAAATTAAACACTTCTTTTGCACAACACCATTATACTCACCAAGGAAAATTCTTTTTCAATAACCTACCAATAGAAATCAGAAGCATTAGGAACAAAATTCAATTGTTGAACTCCATCAAAAAGTATTTTAGAGAATGTCACACTAAAAATCTTACTTGTTTTTCTTCTTACTGAATACATATATGTTTACATATTTTAGTTAACGGGTCTGATTGCCATGTGTCTATATTACCTACACATACATATATATTGAAATACATGATTATAGTAAATAGTAATTATAATTATATGAAATGTATTAACTGTATTAACTGCATTGTATTAACTGTACACGTGACTTTATTTGTACATAATATGTGAAATGTTAACTCTTCTTCCATCCACAAGCTAAGGCTTTCAATGGAAGACCAATAAAAAAATAAAAAAAATAAAAAATAAAAAAAAATTGTTATTATTATTGACATAGCAGTGAGCAGTATTAATTTCCATTCAACTTGTACACGGAATATTGCTTCTGTTGCCGTAATGCCATGAGCAGTGTTCTGGGTTAGAGCGAAGCCATCGGCCGGCCTACATACTCTGCGGATTATTCCACCTCATTCCACTCGTATGACTGCCTGTGCCAGTGCCAGTGCCCTCTTATCTCTGTGTAGAACACACAGACACACTAACGAATTATATCGTTTCCTTCGTTTTCTATCCTTCTACACCTACACAAAATGCTTATTGTTCATTAGGGTGGGTCGTTAATGTAGGTTATTTTTTTTTAAATTCTAACTTATGCGCACGCGCCGCACTCTGCGTGGACACCTAGCCAAAATATACTCCATGCAATAGGGGAGCGATTCCCCTAGTGTCATTTTGTTCGCTTTTCGGAACTCATATTGTCTCATAGAAATCGTTGTTTCTCCCTTCCCGTCATAGTTATTAATATGAACCAAACTGTGTTAAAAAGCGAAAACGCCAAGCTTTATATTCAATCATAGAAGTTTACCACAGAATAATTAAAATGTACACCTCTTTGATACCAAAGGTTCAGACCGCAATTTGAGAAAATAATGAAACTTAGTAAATTTTTTTATTAATTATTTTTTAAATGAAACGACAGAAAAGTGAGGTGATAGTTATGTTTATAATACATTTTTAAAATAAAATATGTATATTTAAAAAAAAAATGTTTATTTACATTTTAGCAGGTTAAAAGGTGACAAACAGTACGTTTTCCATGATTCTAACTAAAATATGAAAAGTCACACTTATCATTCACTTTCATTCACTCTTTCATTTAATCTGTTTTGGAATTCGCAACTTGGGACCACTGATATTTCCAAATTTAAAAAAAAACGTTCGAATGGCCCACCCTAATGTTTGCAAATGTTTAAGCTGTGTTCTCACTCGAAGCTTGCTTCGGATAAAATTTACACAATCTCGCGTAATTCTAGTCGGTATTAGGAAATACGTACCGGTACCTACTTGGAAATATATTCGTAGGTACTGATACCTACGTGGAAATGTGTTCCGGGCCTGAAGTGGGTTTGCTAAGCGTACACAACATGCATAAATCCGTGTTTACTCGCGCTCAAGGAAATTTTCAACATTGCTAGATTATAAACGGTTTTCTCCATTAAGCCTCCCGCCCGAATACTTGAATTATTTCCTTGGTAATGGCAACAAACATGTTGTTTTTTGTATTAAAAACGTGTACACTATGTACTATGGACATAAAGAAGAACACAAGAAATTCATCTTGGACGTGTTTCGTGATTCAAATATTTGCCAAATCTAGGCAAACTGTGTTATTGTTATTCTACGTTTAGTCATCACTTTGTATAAACAGTGTATTTAATGTTATAATATTAGATCTGTATTTGGGTAAGGCACACTGTAGGAATAATTTTAAGAACCACCAATACTGAATTACCATATTTTTAAAGTTTGTTATACGAGTAGTTAAGCGCACTTGAAGTGAAATGACACTAAACTGCGCTATATAAATGCCATGTTATTATTATTATTATTTACGAAATTCAAATGGGATGAAGATCTATGATATCAGGCGAGTGTTGAGCGAGACAGAACGCTAGGCTATTGGAACATTCGTTTCCATTAAAATTTGTATGGAATGCACTACACTAGTAGTTTTCTTATTTATACTATGACGATGTGAGGCACGCGTGACGTCATACGTACCTCGTTTTTGTCGGTTATCAGTAATGCCATTCCCACACCCCCAATGCCATTGTTGTAAATCTTCAGTCCTGATAAAAAGGGATAGGCATACGAACATTCGTCTGGTAGGAATCTTCTAACACATGCATATTTTTTATACCTTTATTTATTTTTTTATTATTGGATAATTTGTATAGCGCCGCTTTTGTGAGATATCACCTCAGGGGCGCTTTACAGTTGATGCAGGTATTACAGAAAATATAAATATTACAAAAATAGAGTGAAGTTAAGTTAAGTAAAATGAAGTAAAGGAACAGGTGACACGAAGATAGAAGATGGAGACTCTGCAGCAAGAATCCCAGGTGGTGAAGAAACTGGTCCAGCTGCTGCAGCGAAAGAGTCCACCGCGTCCACCAACAGTGCCAGCACGAGGTTCGTCATCCGTCCAGGTATGTGTCTGCTGCTAATAAAGCGCTGACACACTATCCTCTCACAGATACCAGACCTTGGCAGCACCGCTGTGACGTTCTACGAAGATAGAAGATGGAGACTCTGCAGCAAGAATCCTAAGTGGTGAAGGAACTGGACCAGCTGCTGCAGTAAGAGAGTCCACCGCGTCCAACAACAGCGTCCAGGTATGTATCTGCTGCTAATAAAGCGCTGACACCTCACATAGATAAGAGACCCTGGCAGCACCGCTGTGACGTTTGGCAAGTCCATCATTTATCTCCATGTAATCCTGTTCCTGGTAATTGTTGAAGTGGTGCATTCTGTCCGTAATAAAGCGACGGTTGGGTAATAAATTATTACCCTGGGCTTAGTAAAAAACTTGCCAGTGTCCAAGCTTGCCCAGTTTCCGAGAATTTTGTTGAAACATCTGGAGTGCATTTACCGGTCGCCGTTCGTTTCGAAAAACCAATATTTTTGAGCAAATTTCAGAATATTCACTTTAAAACACTGCACTCAAATCACATATTATAAAGTTCTAATAATTATTAAGTTTATTTTTATTTAAGTTCAAATGTTGATGGATTGATTTTAAAAATAATTTCAAAGGGATGTTGCCTCATTTCCCTTGAAAATACTAAAAAAAAACACAAAGCGGTTGGAGGAAGCGCTAGGACGCGTCCTGCTGCCACGAAGGGCGCTATGAGAACGCTTTCATTAGGTACATACAAGGTGGGGCAAAAGTAATATCGTAATGCGAATTCGCTGCCATTTTGTTAGAAATGAAAAACAAATTGCTCTGTTTTCAAGTAAAGTTTATTTGAAGGTCTAAAATCGATTAATTAAGTTGAAAAAATGATATCGGTCAAATAACCACCTCCAGAGTTGATGCCCATTTGTGCTCTTTTTACTGCAATTTTAATTGTGCTCGCAAAACATTTGGCTCCAAATTGGTGATTCTTCTTCAATGTTGGCTTTCAAGACTTGCAAGGCTTGTGGTTTGTTGTGGTAAACGCGAGATGGCCGGCCACTTCTTGCGATATATCTATTGTTCGCGCACATGGTGCAGGACGACGAGGAAAACGACGACGAATTTCACGCTGCGTTAAAATAACAGATCAGAAATTGGTCAAATTAGCAGTAACAATAATTCCGCGTTCTTCAGGTGTGTATCGCTCCATTGTTTGTTGTCATCTAATTCTCTATCTGTCTACAGCATAAATGTCAAAGCACAACGACATTTGACGCCATTTGCAAAAATTATGGCACATTCACATTATGACATAACTTTTGCCCCACCTTGTACACGAGTATGTATTCAGAATATGTCATCTCATTTCGTGCTACGATCTACGCTACAGCTTGCGGTACCTCATTGCTGGTTATTTCCTTCGTGTTAAAAAACGAATCATCAGGTTTGACTACCCTTCATTCAAATACTTCTCTGAGAAAACCCAGAAGTTTCAAATTCCTAGGTGTTTGTTTATGCCACGATTTTTGGTTTTATGCGGTCTTTATGTTTTTATGCCGTCGTTCTTCTGTGTTTGTATTTCTTTTGTTATATGTACATTACTACTTTTACTACCCGACTTCACTCTATATTTTAACACTCGTATATGAAACAAACTACATATATTGTTAAATCTTATGGTATATATTTTTATTTTTTTATTTGAACATTAGAAGTATTTTTTTTAATAATTTTTTTTTCTTCATTTGAGCCTCATTGGTGGCTTATATGGCTTATTGTTTTATTTTTGTCATTATAATCGCTATTTAAAATCTCTATAGCTCATGGTATAACTGATGCAGCGAACTGGAAGTATTTGCGTTGCTCTAGAAATTCCAGACAGAAAAAGCTACGCTAATTTAAAAATGCCAGCGCTTACCATTCGATAGTTTTTGGTGCTCCAAATAAACCAAGTAAATTTCTGTATTACAATGAAAACCTACATTTTGGTAGTATGGTATTTCCAAATGTGGCATGTTGTATGGTTGAAGTACCGGAGAAGAAGGATATGGGGAAGATGAAGGTAGGGGAGTTCCTAGCTATTCAGATCTCATCACCAAACACGGCTTTTTCAAGCAACGTTTAGATTCTTAGAGTCTTCCCCCACTAACTGAACAGTAGGTTTATTCTTTGACCAACTGGTCTAGCCTTTCATCTACCTGGCATAACTTGGCAACAAACCGACGCGTGATCACCGATAAACGTGGGCTGGATTAAAAGCCGCGTACGTCTCTACCCAACCCGACTTTCCGGTTATCCGACAACAACAGCGGGGAAGCTGATCCGAGACGGGTCTGTCTCGGATCTGCGGGATTATGCTGGCCGACCTCCTATTCGGGACGCTCTCCGGAAGGCTGGACCTAAACCACCTCAAGCCAGGCCAGAACACTGAATCAAATCGGCCTCTTATTTATATCAGATTTTCCTATACACGGTGTCTGGAAACTCGCAGCACAAGCGGAGAACTGATGAATCTACATCAACTTAACTTATTTTTTCGACCTGTGCATTTCGTTACATCTTTTTAAAACATTTTACTAGTTTTCGGACACCGTGAACAGATATATTTCTTTCTGTATTATATTTAACAGATCTTTAAAGTATTTTTATAGTCTCAAAAAGTTTTTTTATTCCTTTAGTTCCAGAAAAAAATGGAAAAAAAGTTTTTATTTTGTTTTTCGTATGTGGTATTGTAGACCCACCAGTTTCCCGCTTGTATTACGATTTTCCAGACACCATTTATAATATGTATATATGTATTATACATATTTACCCTTTTACTACTTGATTATTATTAATATGTTTATTTTCTAGTGTTAATGACATTTAATACGAACTTTATTTACTTAACTTGTCAATTTGACTATAATAAAACGGCAATTCTTCCTAGTCCACATTTAAAGTTTTCTTGCATTTTGTAAATGATTTTTGTTTTAAATAAATAAATCATAAAATTTGGAGGTATAAAGACCTAAATCATAATTCTACAGAAAGATCTTAAAGAGATAATGTTAATTAAGTGTTAATCTCAAGTGACCTACCAGGTAAGTATTGTACTGTATATTATCTCCATAAATAGTTAAGTAATAACATAGACCACTGTAGAAATGTATTATAAGTTTGTACAGCGCCCTTGAGGTGATTTTGCACAAAAACGGCGCTATACAAGTCATCCAATTATTATTACATAGGAGGCTGATTCGATTTAGTGTCCTGACCTGGGTGGAGGTGGTTTTCGCTGGTCCCTACACCGTTAGAGAAGCCGGAACGTGAACTGACAAAGACACCGGGACTTAGGTAGGTTGTACATACAGCATACAGTGTCTTGAGATTTGGACTAAGTACCTACTAAGTACTAAGTACCGAAGTACTAAGTTCGACAATCAAGTCTTATCAGCTTTGTCACTATTAACAGTTTTGATCTTAAATCCAGTTCAGACTCCAGTCAGGAATTAATGGTCCTATCGCCGAGAGCTCCGTTGTAATCCTTATCTCCGTTATGGCGCGAATGCACTTGCGAGCCGAACCACGAATAATGGGAAGGGAACGAACCAATCGCAAATGGCGGGTCGCGCTGTTGGTTGGTTCGCGGATTACATGTCGCACAATTAGAGTTGAAAAATAGTGCTGTTGGTGCTATTAGTGCTTGCTAATCGTCGCTGAGAAACAGAATTTTGTCTCTATTACGCTTCTTGTTGTGATTAGCGAGAAAGGACAAAAATCGAATTGGGAAACTTACTTTTACTTTTCCAAACTAAAACTGAAAAGTTTGACAGATTATGCTTATATGAAACGACACACTTTGGCGGACCGTTCATATAGCTGTTTCATTCGTACACACATCAATTTTTTGAATGGCTATGCTTTTATGGCTCTGATTAGTATGAATATAACGTGTCTTCTTTTTTTATAATGTCTTTGGATTATTTAATAAATGTCGTATTTTTTTAAGTTTAATAATATTCGAAAGATAAATTTCTTATTTTGAAAGGCAAAATGATCCCGTAGCATTTTTTTAATTTGTATAAAAACTTTCAGCTTTACAAATCTTACAATTATAATATCCCATGATTTTTCGCGTCTGCGCTACATTGATGTATCCAAGCCTCCTCATACCTGATTTCTACCGATTTATAACAAGTTTCTCACTAACCCTTAATAAGTTTTTAAGTTCCAAAAAATATATGTTATTTTTTAATATAATATCTATACATTTGTTATGCCGAAACGGTAATTATATGAAATTCCTTCGATAGAAAAAATATCCCAAATCCGAATTTGTTCTGTTATTAAATATGTTGTAGGCTTGAAAAAATTCACAGTGTATCTTTAAATGCAAATAAAGCATTTGTCGACAGATATTTTCTCTATTTCAAACGAGTAGTGTTTTATCAAATATTTTCACCTAATTATTATCGTTTTTTTTTAATAATAGCGCGCTCCTCCCCCTAATATTCGCATTTACATATCTCCCTTTCAAACCGTCTTTGAACGCTTACTACGGGGCCTTAACTTTCAAAAGTTAAACTAGACGACACCTTGTTTGTTCCAAATTATTATCAATTTAAAACGTATTATTGTGTCGAAACTAGGACGGATCCGGTAGTAAAGTCTAGTAAAGATGAATCAATATTCCTCGTGGATCTCGTCTTTATGCCGAAGCCTGCCGAAGCTTGTCATAAAATCTGCCATAGCTCCGCAAGGTTATGTTGGTAGTTTTACAATTGAATAAGGGGGTATTTCACTATCTCTGATTATGTTCTGACCAAGCACTTATCCGCGGATTAGTCATTTTTTCGTTTTCACTATATCTGAATAACGCTAACGCTCGGGTTAAAGTTAGATTTGACTAATCAGTGCTCGAACTTCACGTTAGGCGCTATTCATCGAATCAAAGATGGCGTCAAAACATTCCGAGTTTAACAGCTGAGAAGTGAGTCGAATTTTGTAGAATGAATTTGAATACTTGTATGATCCATCCTGAATTATTTGATTGTGTTCAAAATAAGAAACAATGTATTTATTCGACACGAATCTATCTAAAATGACCTGATAATCAACATAACATAACCAAAAAAATGCACACTTCGCGGTGTGCGGACTGTGACGCATGACAGCCGTGGCAGTAGATTGAGTAACTGCAAACATTTTGCGATGTTGCCAGACTATTTCGAGTGTTATCTATCCGGAAGTTCGAAACAATGGTGAAACGGTCGCCGTTGAATAACGAAGTTATTCTGATCTTTAAATCCAGCCAACGGATAGCTAGTCAGATATTTAGCCCGGCATAGTGAAATACCCCCTAAGTCCCGTAATATATTTTGGTAATAAATGGTCTTGTCACTGAAAGCTCCATTGTGACGTGTAACTATTATTTTTGTGATTTATTTAACTACTATTTATTTAACTAGCTGACGTGTACCCGGCGTTGATGGGGATTATCATTAAAAGATATACATATATACATATAACATCGCGGACTTTTCTGTAGGCTTTTTTAAGATATACAATTCCGTAGTACATTATTTTGATGTATCTCATAAGGTTTAGCCAGCGTTAGCAATGTAGTGCCCGAATATACCTTTTTTATGAATTGATTATAAAACATCGACTTTTATCTACTTTCTGTAAATATAATATGCATGTATTATATATGTAAACCTTCCGGAAAAAAATCTCTAAATGATAGTGAAAACCTTATCAAAATCCGTTTCATAGTTTAGAAGAACTAAGCGCACAAACAGACAGACGCGGATAGCGACTTTATTTTATACTAGTTAGAGATGAAATCTATACTGGACGGCCAATCGGCTAGCAATCCGAAGGTTTCGTGTTCAAATCCCGGTGTGTCCATTAAATTTTATTTGAATAAGTTATTTTATTATTAAAAATAATATAATGTTTATTTGCGGCACGTTACATAGTGGAAGATACTCTCAGTATCGCCCTTGTGTGATATCAAAATTCAGAATTGAAACGTTGCATGGAATGGCTGTGACCGTGTTTAGTGGCAGATCTGAATTGCCAGGTATTCCTTACCCAAATCTTCGCCATTATATTCCTCTCCCCACTATCTTCAGCCTCACAATAAACCCCAATTGGGGTTGCCATAGTCTCACTGGCTCCAGATGTTTGGTAGCAGTTCGGACCCTTGTGCGGTGTTCAATTTTTTTTAAACTTACCTTTTCGCATTTCGTATGTCTGTAAATTTGTTTATGTGTTCCGTTTCTCCAACCAACATTAGCATAAGATTTTTTTATTGACTTATATATAAATAAATATACAATCCTTATATTAGAGCTGTTTTGTTTTTTACAAATAAAAAAATTCTGTCCTCTTTTAATGAAAAAGAGAGAGAAAGATTATTCAATTATTTTAAATAACGGAGCTATCAGCGGTATCTACTCCTTGCATGCACCTGTAACTGTGAGGTGACGTGGCGTGGTGTGGCGTGGTGTGGCGTGGTGCGGGGACTACGTGGCACAGTGGGCACAGCGCGGCAGCGTGGTTGCCCCCGTAAATCTGTCGCCGGGCCCTTATCGCGCCCTGTTTATGTGGTGTTTCAGAGGTTGGGTTTAGATAAGCTGCGCCAAGGTTGGCGAACCCTGCCGCCCAGGGCTGCCACACTCATACTATTGGATATAATATGCCACTGTTGCATACTATTATCAGTAACGCCGTTGTTAAATATCACTTTTCGTTTCTTGAAAAGGCATTAGACGTGTTTGGTGACCATTGACCAATTGTTGGTAGATGAATCATCTAGATGCTGTAAATTTTGACGATTGATTTCATTCATTAACTTCATTCATTTAAGATATATCTGTATACTTTTCTATAAATCCAGCTAACCTATGGGTGCATTTTGCACCTGTGTTCTAAAATTAATTATGAAGCACCCCAGTATTATAGAACTTCATTCTTCTTCTGGCGCTAGTAAAATTAGAAAGAGTATTTATTGATGCATTTTTTTAATGTAAGTATGTTAGTTGTAAGTTTCTACATATGTAAATATATATGTCATTAAGACAGTACTTATGGGTCTTAGTCGTAAGTCACTAGATAGAAGTCAGTAGTTTTCGATCAACTATTTAGTAAATATATTTGTACAGCGCCCTTGAAGTGATTTTTCACGAAAACGGCGCTATTAAATTAGCCAAATATTATTATTATAATTATATACGAATAGTCAGGTGCTTGCTATCTTGCTTCCTCTCGTCTTCCCTTCTCCACGTCTTTCAGCCCCATAGTTCCGTTGGCTCCGTTGATGGTGACTTTGCCGTTGAAGAAATAGTCATCAACAACCCAATCAACCTAAATAAAAGTCCTATACCTAGGTTGTTCCCTATTGACAAATAGCACTCTTTTCCCAAACCTACTACCTTCTCCACTGGAGCTCAGTTCAATTTTTTGCAACCCTACGTGAAAACTTAACATAATTTTTCAATGTCATGTTTATTACTGTCTGCATCTATGGTTTTTCCAATAAAAAAAATAAGAAATGCGAATTGCGAAAATGTTACGATTTTTATGAATACGAGTTCCGAAATCTTGAAAATGCATTTAACTAAAATTTTATCAGGAAACTTAATAATTCATTTAAGGGCCTGCAATTTCGTTTTTAGCCGGATTACGAATAATTTGAATAGATTCTTAATAAATTAGTGACTGTGCTCGGCGTCTCAAACGAATAATTACCTCAATAAGTGAGGTTAGGTTACGTTTGGTTCGGTTACGTTTGGTTCGGTTCGGTTCGGTTCGGTTCGGTTCGATTCGGTTCGATTCGGTTCGATTCGGTTCGATTCGATTCGAATCGAATCGGTTCGGTTCGGTTCGGTTCGGTTCGGTTCGGTTCGGTTCGGTTCGGTTCGGTTCGGTTCGGTTCGGTTCGGTTCGGTTCGGTTCGGTTCGGTTCGGTTCGGTTCGGTTCGGTTCGGTTCGGTTCGGTTAGGTTAGGTTAGGTTAGGTTAGGTTAGGTTAGGTTAGGTTAGGTTAGGTTAGGTTAGGTTAGGTTAGGTTAGGTTAGGTTAGGTTAGGTTAGGTTAGGTTACGTTACGTTACGTTACGTTACGTTAGGTTAGGTTAGTTCTAGGTTAGGTTTGATTTGGTTTGGTTTGGTTTAGTTTGGTTTGTTTGTTTTCAACCACTTTTCTTTAATGCAATGTTTTTTCACGGAACGATGAAAATCCACAAATTTTTTTATTATTTTTTTTATTTTCGTCTACCGCACAGCCCTGGCTAAGTCGGTGAGGTGATTGTTCCCCGAAGTTAATCCGGATTTCTTCGCTCTTCCCGTATAAGCGCTCTTGAATGGAAAACCAACACTTGCCCAGTAATATCTACCCCATCGCGCCTTGGAACAACAATGTTCCATCTCACATTTTGGCCAAAATGACTTTTTATCTTTAAAACACTTAAATTTGTCCTACGTCTTTATAACTTCCATGGATAACTATGTAACAAAGTTCTATTTAAAACACGATTGTTTTTATGACTACTAGGTTTTATTTAGAATAACTTAGTTATATTTAAAATAATGCTAACAAAGTTTTACACAACTGCTAAACAAACATTTATGTATGGTAAACGGTTGTTTATCTACTGTGTAAAATAATTTAAAAAAATTATTTGTAAGGCTGTTGATATTTATTCTTTAGGACAAGAAAGTTTCATTTGTAAATTTACGGGCAACATAGTTCTATTTGATATAGCTAAAAAAATGGAGCAACATAGTTTAATTTGTGATGTACCTCATTTCCTTCTGGGAACAAGGTTACATCTGCCAATTGCGTAAAAGTAAAAATAATACATTTGTGAAAAATGGATATATGCAAAAGATATTTTTGTAATTGAATTATCTTTACGTTTAAGTATAAACAATAAATTTAGTATAAAATATAGTGCCCAAAAACATGGTATTTAGCCAAAACAAATTATTCTAGTGAGGTGGCTAAGAAAATATTATACACCGTTTTTATATTTTATTTCAAATATGTCAATGATTTTCACAGCAAAAGGGTTCTTTTTTTTGGGGAGGAAACGATAAGTTTTTTTTTTTGCACAGAATGTTATGAAATGTAAAGATAGTTCTATTACAATACGTTCATTACATTCAATCTTTCAAGAACGGCAATTTTATCGTGATTTAAGCATTGAACGGCAATTTCCCAGCTTCATGCAAATGTCAGTTAGAACCTTGTTGTCGCAAGGGGACGACATCGCGGCGTGTACCCACTTTATAGATGGGTGTAGTCGGTGGTGCAATCCTGGCTGTCCAATCCTTTTACTCGCCACATGTTTATTACCTCCACACTCCACACCCGCCCGGGGAAAGTAACGTTATGGCGCGTATACACTTGCGAGCCGAACCACGAAACACGGGAAAGGAATGAACCAATCGCAGACTTGGGCTTGGTTCGATCCTTTTCCACGATTATTGATTGATCTCGGTGGTTCGACTTGCAAGTATATGTACTATACTATGGTACTAAACTCTACAGCAAACTCTACAGGTTTCTGTTTCGGTCTGTATTTGGTGTCAGTATATTTTCTGTTTCTGATCTCCTTATGTTTTGTATCTAGCTTTTTATTTGAGATTTTAATATTGTAATATTATTGTGATTTTTGAATGAGGGTGGGATTTTGTTGCAGAGCTTAGTACCGTAGGAAGCTTTTTTGGGATCTAGTGCTTCTCATATTGTTAGTTGTTATTTCTTGCGTTTTGTATTAATGAATATAAAGCAATATTGTTTTAGAATAGTGTTGTTTCATTGACATGATGTTAAGATTGATTTTTTTTTAAATTATCCATCGAATTAAAAATGTCGCGTTTTATTTTTAATCAGAAGAAAATAGTGACTTCTCGCTTCACGTTGGCTGAACCTAAGATAAGAAAGAATATAGATATAAGATACAATAAACCTTTTTCAACATTATAGCGGTGCAGTCAAGTTCAAGCTGTCCATTTTTTTTGTTTGTTCAAGTTGTTCTAAAACTTCTTTATTACCTCGCAACCCGAAGAAGATCTACAGTCACTGCTTTTATGAACTTTAGTAAGTTAGTTTAGATTAGTTTTTAATTAGCTAGTTCGCAGACCCGTGAAAAATCACGATATATTATATATAATTGTACGATTTTAATCTGTGATTAAATAATGTGACCTTAGAACGGGGTACCCCAGTAAGGACACATTATCTTATATAAAAAATTGTTAAATAAAAAAAAAAAAAAAAAAAAAAAAAAAAAAAAAAAAATCTGAAAGTTTTAAAATAAAAAAAATATATTTGCCTCAGGATCATTGCCTTTCAAAAGATGTAATTTTACTTTCCAATCTTTAACGAATGTAAGTTAAGTTGAAAATTTACGATATCTATCCAATGACATTATAAAAATACAAGACACGTTATTAATTATTATTTTTTTTGGTAAACTAATGTTTAAGACAAGATTTTTTATGCATAGCACAAAGCGTTTTATTCATACTAATCGAACAAAACATGTAGCACCGCGTAAATCGGTCATTTGTAATGTAGAATGAAGCCTGTCGAAATGCTTTATTTAATGATTAATATTTTTTATTTCAAATTTTACTTATAATTTTTTTTTTTTGTAAATTGCTTATATAATCGAGAAAAATCGATTTCTTTAACGGCCTATGTTTTATAATTTCAAACATAAATAAATAACATTTAATATATCCGTTATACTAAATATTTGATACACCTTTTGAATTAAAAAAATATTCAGTTTAGTCAAAGATTTTGGCCTCAAATCCAAATTTAAGTTTTGTAAGAAAAAAGCAGCGCAGCCATAGACATATGAATATTAGTAGACCTGCCCTAAGTGATTAAAAGCGTATTATCCCCACTCCCCATACCGGTTCCATTGGAGCCGGCTGTGCTCGCGTATGGCCTCAAGTGAAATTTGAAAACGTGACGTCATCATTCTTGTGCGAACTATGGTCGAGGCATCATCGGTTCATTTTACGAAATAACACGGCAAAATGTTGACTTGTGATATGAAAACTTGTAAAAATAGATGTGAAAAAGAGAATAAACCCAATTGTCGTATTACATTCCATAAGTAAGCATTATTTTACTTTATTTTAAGCTTATTCACACCGTATTATATGGATCAGTTTTAGAAACATATACTATCACATCACAATGTAGCGATTCTCAAGTGTGCTCATCGTTGTTTACTGGGGTAAGTAAATTATGAAACATTTGTAAAAGTGTCTTAACTAAATACTCTGAAACTAACTACGACTCTGCAAATAGAAGAAATTTACTTTGCCGAATTTGGACTTCGCAAATTAGTTCATAACGTGGCGAGTAATTTGCGCTCCCATGTAAAAATGTCTATTCATTCAAAAGCAGATTTTACTTTTAAGAACTAAATGGTGATATTATAATGCGAGATGCCTATTTACTGTCAGATTGATTTATTGACGAATCACAGTCAGCTTAACCCCCTTCGTTCTTCAACAGTTGATTTTACCCCTCGCCATTATCTTCTCGTCTATTAATTCCTATGTCTGTGGTATATACCTTGTTCTGATTGTTGTATTCGTTGTGTGCGTGGTTATTTTTGTGTGTCGTTTAATCGTGCATTCGAACGTTTATGCCAAGTACGTCATATTTATTTTTTTAATGTATATTTTATTTAGTTATAAAATTTTACATCTTATACCTAAATATTATTTTCTAGGACTACTATAATAGTATTACTACATACTACTTATATACTACTATATTTCTAATAGTATTTATTAATAATGTCAAGTTTTAAGTTTTGCTTATATTTGGGAATTAAGTATTTTGTGCATATTAGGAAAATACTCGCATGGATTAAATGTATTCTACTCTTTTTAAATTACTTACTGAGTATTAATTCTTTTTTTTCTTTTTGTTTCAGGTAATTACGTACCTATATTCATCTCTCTCCGATCACTAACAATCTCTCATCGATGACTTATAATAAGGTGAGTTTAATTATTGTAAACTGTTTCTCATCTTAATATAAGCTCTCCGTAATCACGTGTCAAAGTGGAGAAAATGATATTTGAGAATTAACTGACTAATAGATCTATGATACGATGTATGAATGTGAATGAGACGAGGAGTGTGTGCCAAGACAGAGTTGTTTGGCGGTGCGTCCTCACTGCCTACCCCTGCGGGGGAACGGCGTGATGGTTAGTTAGTTAGTTTAGATCTATTCACATAACACAGACAAAGCCGTTCCTAGACAGAGAAGTCTCTAATTTGAGGAAACATTGCTATTCATATCTGGTCTCTAATGGCAATATAACAAGCTATTTCTAGCAAAGTTTAGATTATGAATGGTGGTCATCATCTCACCAAGTCGATACAAAGAGAATATATTTTTCGTCTCTTTGTTTTTTTTTTATAATGGCCTTGTATGTACCACTATTATAGTTACTTTAAGGTAAAGGAATGTTACAATCGGTAATTACTTGTTCACTGACCCCAACACTTACATTAAGCTCACGCTCACAGATAGCTGGTAATTACCAATTACAGGCTGTGTGAGTTTGTTGGAATCCTTCAATCGATTAACCGATTTACGTTCGATCATGATCGGATAAATCTCAATTTAATGGAAGTATAATTGTGAAGACGTGATACAAAATAAAGCTTGTTGCCAAATAGACTATATCGTATTTTAAAGTTGTAATCGGATTAAAAGTTATAAGACGATTTGTTTTCTCAATACTCAATGTAATTTCCTGTTCATTATTCAAAACCAAAAGCTTACGTGATTTTGTAACGTTTTGTTATATTCTGACTATCTCTTCGGTAAATCAAATTTTATTCGTATTGTTAGTAAGTCTTTATTATGATTTATTTTTGAGGTACATCATCAGGGCATATTTGTAATATGATGGATACTGTAACGTTGTCCGAAACGTTGGCTAAAGGAGGAGGTAGCGTAAGACTCACTAATCTCCAGAATTTGGCTGAATTTAAACGGGCTTTAAAAACAAAATTATTTAAAAAATCTTAACTTCTTTTCAATATTTTATAATAAGCCATATTCTAAAACTTCCGGTAATTGTTTGGTTTCGGTTGTATCCTTATTGTACCTTTTTAAAATGTCTGCTCAGAAAATTTTCATTTCTGAGCACAAACTGCCTCCTGTTTTATATTATGTTTTAGTTTTAATATTCTTGTTTTGTCCCTTCCTACTGTTATTGATATTCTATTGTTATTATTGTTATTGATGTTAAGTTTTGTCATCACTTTGTATAAACACTGTATTTAGTGCTATAATATTAGATCTGTATTGGGTAAGGCACACTTAGGAATAATTTTAAGAACCACTAATACTGAATTACCATTTTTAAGAATGTTATAGTTAAGCGCACTTGAAGTGAAATGACACTAAACTGCGCTATATAAATGCCATGTTATTATTATTATTATTATTAAGACGGCGTATTATCCTAAAAATAAATCACGATGATTTTTTGGCCGTGAAAATCTCAAATCATACCTTAGTAAGTCTTGTTTGAAGCTATTAGTAGGTTCTTGTCAGTTACAAGCATCATCTCCCTTGATGATGAACACTGCAAGGCTGCTTGAAGCGTTGGCTAAGTGCTTAGTGTATCAGTTGGATAACCCTGTTATTTTGTTCTTTCACTTTCATGTTCCTACCATTAGATCAAGGTTCCCTATCATGTATTATTGTGACAATTATACTAAGGTTTCAAGCCACAATTCGGTTCAAAACAGATTACACACTATTTGTAACTATTATGCTATGTTAGCTGATGTTATTAATATTAATTAAACATAGCCGTACTAATTACACATTTTAGCAGTGTATATTTTAACGAGGTCACCACATAGCAGGTTTTTTTTTGTTTTTGTTTCTTATTAATTTCTTTCATTAGCTTTGTACTAATGTACATTATTGTTTCTTTTATCTTGTTTACATATATAATCTTACATATTTTTCTTTTATTTCGTCTTTATATATTGTACTACGACTCTCAATAATATATCTAAATGGCACATAATCTATATGTTTATGTAAAAATAAATGTTTATTTATTTTTTATTTTTCGGAATAACTTTATTGAGTAAAACCTCAAATTGTAATAGATTCCCAGATGTGACCGTTTCCTTTTCTGATTTTTCTGTTTCAGATTTTCGTTTAGAAATCATTAATATTGTCTTCAATATTTAAATGTTTCTTTGTTTGTCTCTAACAGAACTATTCTTGATTCAATAATTGATTCTTTATTCAGTAATTCATTGTTCTTGTGCATATGTTGATTATGTAGTCGTAATTCTGCGACGATAATAATATAAATTATTGTTCATTAGATAATCGTAATAGTGCGATAGTTGATTCAATAATTGATTCATAATTCAGTAACTTATTTTTCTTGTATATATCTTGATTATGTAGTCGTAATTCTGTGACGATAATAATATTTATTATTGTTCATTAGATAATCGTAATTGTGCGATTGTTGATTCAATAATTGATTCTTAATTCAGTAACTTATTTTTCTTGTACATATCTTGATTATGTAGTCGTAATTCTGTGACGATAATAATGTTTATTATTGTTAATTAGATAATCGTAATAGTGCGATTGTTGATTCAATAATCGTGATCGTTATTGAGCTATTGCCGATTAGATACTCGTTGTTGTATGATTGTGGATTCAATTTTTAAAACTGAACATTTGTTGATCAACATCATAATCGTGCCATTGTTGCTTCGTAATCGTGAATTCAAGATTGTTTATCGTTTCCACTTCATTCCGGCTCGAGAAGTTATTCCACAGAACCAAACTTCTACTAGAGAACTTATTCAAATTTAATCATCTTCGTTCCCTGTGCTGCCGCGAATATGAAATAGTCAGTCTCTTCCGTATTGCAGTGGCGTGACAGGGAGAGAGTTGGGGGGCAGGTCTTTAATCATCGCGCCCCCCCTCCCCCAACGACTCCCCAACCCTGCCACCCCCCATTGTGCCATTATTCTCCATACTGAGGGCTTAACTCGGCCAAACAATGCCTGGATGGGCCTGGGTAGACGCGGGATTAAATGGCATGAAAGAAGAATATTATTCGTCGGCCGGGAGAAGTGCCCCTTTGGCGGGCGGTTTTTTGTAGCGCCAATGGACAATATGGACTGAGGACTGTGGACACGCTCGGAGGGGGATTTATCTCATCGACGATATTTTGGTTTTTCCAAGTTTTCATATTTTAGTTATATTCTCAGCCTCTTGTGCTACGCCTTTGAAACGTTAAATATATTTTGAAATGCTAAAAAAACACACCACACAAAAAAATAACTCTTATCCAGAATGGTGGATACCTATCCACAGACATATGAATATTAATAGACTAGAAATTAAGGATGAGGGGTAAAATCAACTGTTGAAGAACGAAGAGGGTAAAGCTGACTGTGATTCGTCAATAAATCAATCTGATAGTATATAGGCATCTCGCCTTATAATATCACCATTTAGTTCTTAAAAGTAAAATCTGCTTTTGAATGAATAGACATTTTTACATGGGAGCGCAAATTACTCGCCACGTTATGAACAAATTTGCGAAGTCCAAATTCGGAAAAATAATTTTTTTCTATTTTCAGAGTCGAATATTTCGTTTATGTATTTAGTTAAGACACTTTTATAAATGTTCATAATTTACTTCCCAGCAACCAACCAGCTTTGTGTTTCACGTCCAGATGTATTTCGATGTGATAGTATATGTTTCTACAACTGATCCATATTATACGATGTGAATATGCTTAAAATAAAGTAAAATAATGCTTATATATGGAATGTAATACGACAATTGGGTTTATTCTCTTTTTCACATCTATTTTTACAAGTTTTCATAGTACAAGTCACCATTTTGCCGTGTTATTTCGTAAAATGAACCGATGATGCCTCGACCATAGTTCGCACAAGAATGATGACGTCACGTTTTCTAAATTCACTTGAGGCCATACGCGAGCACAGCCGGCTCCAATGGAACCGGTATGGGGAGTGGGGAGTAATACGCTTTTAATCACTTAGGGCAGGTCTACTAATATTCATATGTCTATGATACTATCAGTATCGCCTTGGTGAAAGAGTAACAACATTCAGAGTCGAGCAGTTACTTAAAAATGCATTAGCCGTATTTAGTGACCGGATTTGAATAGCTACGTACCTACTTCTAAATCAAATTAAAGTGGACTCATTTGAATGTATTTGTGCACCGAACTGGTTTGGAACACTTGCCCGCAGTCCTCTCTTACCCACTAATTCTCAAAGATACTGGGTGCGCAGCGACTTAATCAATTGCGTTTCAATTTAAACTCTTAATGTTTTTTTTGTTCCATCCTTCAGCTTCCCAACAAAACCGAAATGATTATTAAATCGTTTTTTTTATCATTTATATGACTACACAAGCAAGGATCTCTTTAACTTTAATATTTACCGTTATTTTAATTAACTAATAATTGGATGATAATATATGTTCGAAATTCAAATACATTTAATTAAATCTAAACTTCAAATTCCGGTTGTGCGTGCATCCTTCGTAACTCTCAAGTGACTTACCACTGGTTGGCATGATACTGAATATTATATGCCTGTACAACATATAAATAAATAATAATAATAACATATGTGCATTTGTAGAAATGTATTATATATATTTATACAGCGCCCTTAAGGTGATTTGGCACAAAAACGGCGCAAAAAAATTAACTCTGATTCAATGAACTCAAATTTTCTTTGTATTTATGTGTCATTTTGACTATTGGAAATGATTGTATGAAGAATTTAGACAAGCGATAAAGTGGACTAACTATTAATAATCCGAAAGCGAGGACTTCTGCTTATCAGAACTCGCCAATCAGCAGAGCGACTCAACTGTTTCGATTACGATTCTGCATTGACCATCAACATTTTAAAACTGCCCCCATGACCTTTTTATACTTAAATTTACCTCAAATTTGAAATTTTCGTGATACATTTGTGTATAACCGTTTTATTATTTTCTTAATTGGAATTGATTTTTCAAGAATTCAGACTCCGATGATTATTCATGGGTCTGCGCTAGTTGACTAATAATAATTGAACGATAATGTTTGTTAGAAACGTTATTACATTTAATCAAATCGCATAGGTAAAAAATAAATGTTACTTTCAGTATTCACTATGCAATCCACCCCTCCCTAAAAAAATCAATTTCCTTACCACATCATTAAAATAAGGCAATTTTGTTTGTTCCTTATTGTTTTGTGCCTATTAAAACAATCAAAAGGCTGATTTAAATTCCCCAATTTCACTCTAATATAAACATAAAAACCATTGCCATCGCTTTGCCAGCGCAAAATTATTAATTTGACTTTCTCTTTCGAGCAATTTTTTATTATTTTCAAGGGTTCGATTAAGTTCAGACAAAGGTTTGCTCTTCGGGTCCGAGTAGATTACATTATCGTTTCGGCTCGGTGATTATTCCGATCACGACCACTCCGAACACAAATATTGCGCACAAATTATTCCGCAAATTATGATTTAATTAACATTAATCATTTTGAACAAAAAATATTTCGGACACTATTATTTGGAATTGAATAGAAACTTCACAGAACTTGAAAATCAACTTTGAAATTTGATGAATTGTTCAAATCCTGTGAAACAACCCGTATTTGTACCTTATCGAAACTGCTTATATTATATTTTTATTTATTTTTCCTTTTTTAATTTATACTTAAATTTCGAATGTCGTTATTTTATTGGTCAATGATGTAAACATTCCAAACACTGTAAAATTTAATGTGTAAAGTCTGTTTGTAACGCAAATAAATAAAATAAAATACTCTTCTGTTATTCAGACTCCAATATTTGATTCACTTCATGCTAAGTTTTCTTTGGGCATCCCCGACTTTCTCTACCATTCTCTTTCGCGTCATATATTACTATTATTTTTAAAAAAGCTTTGTGCGGAATAATTTGTTTTCGTGCGGAATCATCGTGTGCGGAGTAATGTTCGCAATTTTCCTGGTCGGTATAATATAATCCGAATACCGTTTCATTCTGTCTTTACTCTCTTAGAAGCGGAGGTGTATGTTTCGATACGAAGTGAAGGGCCTCCGCAGTATTAAGAAAGTTATAACGAGTTGAATATTCAGCCAGCGAACATAATTAATATTTCATTTTAAAGTCCGCCGAGGGGAGCTATAATTATTTCTATTCTGTTTTTCTGGAAAAGGCCTTTTGAGAATAATTAAATTTATCGATTTAAGATAAACGCTTTGGGAGATAAAATTATTTTGCTTTCTCATATCGAATGCGTCTAATGTACAGTTTGATGAATTCGAAGGTTCCTGCCTATCTGTTTGACAGACTGGACCACCTTGACTCTCTTACACACAGTACACGCCAAAGGGCAACCGAAAAACTCAACACAACGATAATTCAACACACCTTTAAAAAGTCATGAAAAGTAAGGACAATCACTTTTCAACAACGCCACCTCTACCCATCTATTAACCACTCTCACAACACCCGCCACTCATGGAGAAATCCAATTGTACCACCCACAACTAAAACATCTCTCGCTCAAAGACACTGCTCATTCTTAGGTCCAAAACTATACAACTTCAAGCCTGATGCTTGGAAAAAAGAAAACACAGCTATTCATAAATTGACCACTAATTGGTTTCATCAATTAGGTAGAAAGGAGAGTGAACTTTTACTACACAAAAAATGAAATCAAACACAAACCAAAAACAACAACAAAAACTCCAACAAAAAATAAACCATGTAAAAGATACCTTTATGTTCTAATCTTTATCATTATGTGTATATATGTACCTACCTAGTACTTTTAAATTAGAATGCTACCCAAGCAGCAGTTAATCTTATGTTTAATTGGATATTTTATTTTATTGTATTTCTTCTCTTTGTTATTCATATTTATACAAAATATGTTAGTAGGCTTAGGCACCAGTTAAAAGTACAAATACCTATTATTTCATTATTATTTTAATACTATACTTATCAAACAACTTATCAAAATGTTAATACTCATCCTAATTTGACTGTCCTAAAACGGGAATCCTCCTAGTTGGGCAGTCAAAACATTTCGTAAATAATGTATAATCTTTTACTAAATAAAAAAATTAAAAAAACTGGGTTACGAAGGTTAGGTTAATACGTTATTTTTATGCCACTTTTTAAAAGTGTGTTGAGTTGTCATTGAACCCTTTCTCGGGCGTCCCCGACTTTTTTATTTATTTAATATTTGTATGTTTTTTACAATAAATATACAATTATACATATTATACAGTGTTATAAAGGTAAATAATAATAGCTTTTCCTCACCATAAAGAGACAGGAGATAAGATACTTCTTCAACCATTTTCTTCCTAGTCTTTCATTCTCCTCCCACCCCTTTCTTCGTTCAACATGTACGCCTAATTTTATCACTCATAAGTATTTGATTCATTTCGGGTCGCGTTTTTAACTTTTTATAATATTCACTTCATGTAGTCTCATTTTGAAACTTGAAAATAAACTCGTTACAGATGTTTCGCCTTCCGAAGGCATTATTAAACTGGCGGTCTGATAATACTTTCGGAAAGTATACCGCTAATAATAATGACTACACAGCAGGACTGGTTTATACGTTTATACTGGTTTATAGTGCGCCCTACTGTCGAATTTGGCAGCCATCTCTGGTCTGGAGCCCCAAAATACCTGAAAAAAACCCTTGACTCTGTGCAGAAACGGGCGGTCCGTTTGATAGATTCCCCAATCTTAACAAACGGACTGCAATCTTTAGAGCACAGGCGTCAGGTAGGTATGCTGTCCTTGTTCTATCGGTATTACAATGGAAGATGCTCTGAGGAACTAGCGTCATTGATCCCTTCGGCACCGGTGCGTAGTCGGGGTACACGCCAAACGCGTGCCCAACATTTGTACACAGTTGACACTTGTCACATGAGAACGGGTCGCTTCTACGATTCGTTCTTAAGTTCAACAGCTCGGCTGTGGAACGAACTGCCGGCCTCTGTGTTTCCTCCCTCCTACAACATGGGACTCTTCAAGACCCATGTTCACTCCTTCCTCTCCACAAAAAGACCCTCCACACAGCATCCCCAAAGATGACATAGGCCCTGAGGGAAATTATTTTCTTCAGGGCCTCCTGTGTGGAGTAAATATTAAAAAAAAAAAAAAATGCAAAAAAAAAATATTTTTTAAAATTAAATAATAGCACCATTTAATAAAATAAAGAAATTTAAAACAAGAAACAGATTTGAGTAAGTAATAAATCTAGAAAATAGTATTAGAGAAATCAATGTTGCCCTCACGATAAAATAATTATCATGTCTTATTTATTAATAAAACATCAATTTTAGAATGTTTTATTGATTTACCTCGATGTATCATGATGATAAATGTTAAATTATCAGGCCTTATTTATTAATAAAATATCAATTTAAGAATTTTTTATTGATTTGCCTCGATGTATCATGACGATAAATGTTAAATTATCAGGCCTTATTTATTAATAAAACATCATTTCAAGAATGTTTTATTGATTTGCTTCGATATATCATGACGATAAAAGAATTTTCGTTGTAATACATAAACATTCGGATTTTCATGAGCACGTGTTCCATCATAAGGCCTGCAATCCCGTTTTTAACCGGAATTATCAATAATTTGAAGAGATTCTTAATAGATTAGGAGAGAATCTCGTACTATAAAAAAACTTTTATTATAGACGAATTTCATTTTTATTTATTTTATTTTATTGATACATGATTTAGAGAGTAGGTACATGTGATTTTTTTGTGTTATTTCACCCTCCATGCTAGGGATGACCTATGCTATAGCGGGTGAATTTTACAGTTTGCGGACATAGAATCTATACATTACTGTAATATAAATAAGAAAAATGATGTATAGCTAGTTTGGGTTGCAAGAAGAGGATGGAGAAGTTAGAGAATTATAACAAGATGAAACATTTGAGAAATTATTAGTATATAGATAACACTATTTAATTATGTACATTATGCGATATGGATTAATAAAATTCCAACGTTTGCGTTCAATTATTGGTTATTTATTTATTTATTCATTTTCGGGAAATCGACAGTTTACATTTAATCGGTTTGTACGTAAGTATTATATAGTAAAATAAAACCAATTATGGATTTCCTCCTTGTGACTTTACCTCTACTGAGACAGCATAATATGGAATAACTAAATTAAATTTGTGAGAAAGGAATATGAATTAAAAAAATTATAAAAAACAAAAATTATATAAAACGAAAAATTTACAAAACAATACATTTATAGTTAGAAAAATAATTCGGTTTTTTCTCTTCAGTGTTTATTGGTTTTTTACGTCTTTTTGTTTTCAAAGCGTATTCAAACTTTATTTTAATATGTCTGGTGTAGGTAGGTATATCATTATTGATAATATAGAAATAAACAAGTGATTACAGAAAAAGGAAGACCTATGTAAGGGGTGGTGGTAAGCAGTATGACGCGGGGGGTCGGGTGTGGGCAGCGATCCCCAGCCTTTTCAGAGAAATTCGGAACGCAGATACAAAGGTCATTTTTAAAGTGGGTCTTTTTAAGGGTTGAGAACCCCTGGATTTGAAAGGTAAGACGCAGGTTCCATATTATGTTCCGGGAAAGCTAATTCCATCCTGTCAGGTCGGCTCAATTCATCATCGCGCGTGTGACACTACTGTGCCGTACTGGGGATGGGAAGGAGAGACCTTGAGACGTACGATCTTACTGTCACTCACACTTTTTATGAAATATGAATTCGGGATTGTAAGGCCACATACCCAATGAGGTCGTCTCCTATAACAAAATTTATAGGAGACGACCTCATTGGGTATGTGGCCTTTCCTAAGTTTCTCACAATTCGGAATCGTAACAAATTTACCATATTAATTAAAGCATACCGAGGACAGAGCTTTTTGTGATTTTGGAAAATATCTAATAGTTCCTGTAAGGGACTGTAACTTCAACAGGACACCGGCACACATGGACAGTGGACACCTTGATTCCAGAGTTATTCAGGTAGAGTCCAGCTTGTAATGGCAGCACGGGCTGTGTAGGGCCAGTAGTAGGAATGTAGTCAATAAAACAACGTATTACTTTCCCTAGTACTGTTGGATGAGGAAGGACTGCTTGTACCAGTAACTTATCTATTTATTGGTCACGTGTGTTTAATATGGGGTAATTATTTTAACAGTGATGATCATCCTAATCTCACAATAGAATTGAACAAAGGACATTGTTTTAAAATGACCGAAAATTCGTAAAATTAATTGCTTTGGTCTCAGCTTGAGGAAACTGGATAAGGATTGATAGTGTGAAGATATAAGCCGACGTAAAATGTAGATATTTGCTCTAGGCCGATAAGGAGCGTGTAACGTCACGGGCGGCACTGCACCACCGCCTTTACCTATTTTCGAAATATTTTTGTCTAATATTTGTATTTTTTAAAATAAATATACAATGTTTAAAAGTCATACTGTTTTACTTTATACTACACTTCCATTAAAAGCATTTGCTTGTGGATGGGAGAGGAATGTACATTTACGAAAAAATAATATAACTAGGTTACAAAGTAAAAAGAATTACAAAATTAAAATCCATACAAATTATTGTATTTGGAAGGAAGAAAAATATATATTATGGAGGATAAGTAGAGTGTAGTAGGATAATTTGTGAGATTTTCAAGTGAAACTAGGGAAATCAGTTTTTTAATAACGATTTCTCTAAAATATTTTTTTTATAAAGTTCCAATATTTGTTTTTTATCATTAATGCTTCTAATTTCTTCTGAAAATTTATTAAAAAAATGTTTTCCTTAATATGAATAACCACTTCGTGTGACTTCGCGGGTCCCAATTGCATACATTTTACTAATGTTCTCTTTGAAAATTTCGTAATTTTTGCAGTTATCAAAAACTAGTTTTACCGTCGCTAATAGCTCTTTAAATATAATAATAATAATTGGATGACTTGTATAGCGCCGTTTTTGTGCCAAATCACCTCAAGGGCGCTGTAAAAACTTATTATACATTTCTATAGTGATCTATGTTATTACTTAACGATTTATGGAGATAATATACAGTACAATACTTACCTGGTAGGTCACTTGAGATTAACACTTCATATATTACATTTCAATTTTAACTTATTAATAATTAGAATAAAATAACTCTGTTTTTAATACCACTTTATTGTATATATTTTTATATATAAAATTAACCGTTTTCGGTTCACCTTGAACCTTTGTCAGGGTTATATTAAATCAATGACAAGTTATAGAAGAGGGAGAGAGAACATCAACCACCCTCGTTTGAACATTTCTTGCATTGTAATACTTTTAGTATTCTAATTATTATATTCAATTTGCATGATAAATAATGGTGTACGAAACGTTGGCTAACGAAGGAGGTAGCGTAACACGGCATAATACCCCAAAGAAAAATCACTGTATGCTCTGGCTCATTAAACCTTCCGGTAGCTGATGACATGATTTAGAACCTGCGACATGTTTTTATTTGTAATATTATAGAATTTTATTTTGATTTTAGTTTTGGATTTCTATTTCTAAGTATAAGCTGTAAATATTATCAAATACAGTCGCTATCCGCGTCTGTCTGTATGTGCGCTTAGTTTTTCTAAACTACCTAACGGATTTTGATGGGATTTTCACTATCATTCATATAATTTCTTCCGGAAGGAATGAATATATGAATCCTATAATTTCTATACCCGCTATATCCGATTTTTTGACAAAATGATCTAAGTATGGCATCTTGTTCACATTTTTGTGAGCAACAAGAGGAGCCTAAAATTGAGTTTCAAAACCCTTCTTATCACGACCAAAAACCATGTTAAAACTGCAAGTGAGAAACCAAATCCGCTATATCATACAGAAAGTTACTATCAAAAGCGCTATATCAGATTCAACCAATCACAAGCAGTTATTTTGTCAAAATACAATATGGCCGCCGCTCTGACGCCACGCTCGTGTGTCAAAATGATCTTCGCGTGTGTTTCTTAACCCGCCATGTCGGCTCAGTTGACTTTGAAAAGCCTCTATATCACGAAGTGAGTATCAAAATCCGCTTTATCCATTTTATTTATCGAAATTACCTAATTATTGCTAGACATATATAGAAAAATAAATGATTTTCGAAATTTTATTACTCCAATTCATTATATAAAAAATTGTAATGCAATTACTTATGTACGCTAGAGATGTGACAGTTTTTTGCGGTTTTCTCCAAATCAATGAAAGTTGATATAGCGGGTATAGAAATTACACGACTCATATATAATACATGCATATTTTTTTATAGAAAGTAGAGAAAAGTCGATGTTTTGTAATCAGGTCGTGTAATATTTTCGGTCGCTTGCATTGCTGACGCTGGCTAAACCTTATGAGATACGTCAAAATTATGTACTACGGATTGGAAATATTTATTAGAATATATATCTTAATAGAAAAGTCCGCTATGGAATTTTCTGTAGGCTGTTCCTATCTCTTAAGCATTACCCACAGCAGCGCCGGGTTCACGTCAGCTAGCCTTGCTTGACTAAAGCAGACTATCAATATTCCATTTGTATTAGATGAGCAAGTTTTTGAGGCATGACTGCCGCTGTGATTCGTAAAGGTTTTTATGTCAGATTGAATGTCGGACCTTTATCTGAAAGTTAAAGTTTACCTTCGGAATTCCATTCCGTCCGAGTCGGAACGGAACGGCCACCAGAACGGATCCGCTCCGGTCCGGGTTGCTCGCTTATTTCCGCAAATTTGCTCCGGACCGATGATATAGGAATATCTCTTATGTATTATATTATAATGATATATCAACATCTAATATAAAATTTATACGGTAATTGTTAGGCGACAGAATGAAATCTTATAACCTTATCTACAAAGCAGTATATATCCGTGTCTGAAGTAGCGGTGTGTAGGTTCAGTTGGAATGAGTTCTTGAACCCGAGTCTTTTGCGGGAATCGGATTCCACTCCTACACCTTTTTAAAATTAACTACTCCTAGAGAACTCGGACTCGGACCCGAATGCCTCAATATGTACCCAGTGCTCGGCACTCACATTCATCTCGCGCGAATTTATTTTAATATCAAGTTTTTATTTATTTTAATGTCAACGGTATATCACGAGTTCTCGGTGAGTGATGAATACGTTCCGCACCCGCACCAGAACCCGCACTGGTGCGAGTCCTCGTACGGGTCCGGGACCGAGTTAGGGACTGGAACCGCGCGTCATTCAGAACTCGGAACCTGGATCTTTCACGACAGCAGTTTCTTTTAAGTTGGTATAAATCAAACTTCTAGGGATTATCTATTCAATGGTACCAACTTATAACTTGCCCTAGGGTAGTTCAGTCAATTTGCCTCACCCTGTAATATTAATTCCAAATTCAACAATAACTTTAAATGTACATTCATCAATCTTTACAGTATCTTTACAGTAAAGGCGAGTAGTAGCTGATTTAACATTTATACTTGTTTCCAATTCCCATTGTTTAAGACGCCATCGCATGTTTCACCCATTTAAAAATAATATCACCTATTTTAGCCCTCTGAACCAAATGTGATGTTATAATAAGATAGTGTGCTGAAGTAGACGTTTTCGTCGATAATTTAGACGGATTCAGAAAAAATGTTCTGCTGTTGCTAAAAAATATGTGACTCTTGTTATATTATGCATTACTTGCGTCTCTATCTGTGTCTCCTGTGTCTCTATTTGTGTATCTTATTTTTTTGCACTATATTTATTTGTATTTTTTTTTCTTTATTGAATCTTTATGTATAAAAATTAATGAATAGTGAGTGTGAGTAGATTTTTGTAATGGTTGTACCTATGTGTGTATTAATTAATTTTAACATAGCTTTGAGAAGTACACGACATACTGCTCTTTTCCACACGCTTAATTACAAAACAAGTGCTGCATCTAATTCCCCAATTACCTTAATTATAGTGAATACCTCACAAGAGTCCTAACTGCTCCCGTCTGGAGCCAGTGAGACTATGGCATCCCCAATTGGGGGATGTTGTGAGGCTGAAGGTAAGTGGGGAAGGGAAATAGGAAGGCGGGGAAGTACCTGGCTATTCAGTTCTAGTCACTAAACACGGCTAAAGCCATTTGGAGCAACGTTTCAATTCTGAATGGTGGTCTTACACCAGGGCGATACTGGTAGTATCTTCCACTCTGGAACGTGCCGCAAATATACTATATATTATTTCAATTAATTAATTGTGAAATAACACAAATTAATCAAATAAAATTTATTTGCGCACGCCGGGTTCGAACCCGCGACCTTCGGAATGGCAGTCCAATGCGTTACCACTGGACTATGCTGGCCGTCTAGTCCAGTACTAAAGTTTATAAAAAATAATATTTTTTATAAACTTTAACATCGACATTTTTTTAAACTCACTGCCCAATTTTATACACATACTCACACATACATACACACACCTATACACTACACTCTTCAGCTGGTAATTACTGAATATTCATAACACATACAAGACATTACTAGTAAACATATCGTAGGTACCCACCTTGAAATATTTAATATCTGTAAATTATTTCACCACTGTAACCAAAGTATTGTTTGTTTCTATAATATCAAATAAATAAATACCTTTAATTTTTTCTTGACTAGAAAGCAGTTGTAGTTTTTGTGACTTTTTATCTATTAGTTTAGAAGGTTGTTTTTTCCATTTATGATGAAAAAAATATACATTTCTCACGACTTTTAAAAAGTTATCCCCATAGAAAGAGTTTCAAACAAATTGTTTTTGGCTTTCTCCTTTCAAGGATCTTTCAGTCGGAGTTTCATTAGTTAGAATTACTTACATAATAATAGTTTGCGAAAATATTATTAACTTCGATATTATTTTCGGGAAATTCAAGAAAGTTGAAAAAAATTATGGACTCAATATTTTTAATTAATTGCCTTTGAAACTAAGCTTCTCTTAGAACTTCCTTTTTTTGTATTTAGGTATTGAACATGCATATTTCGAAGATCCAGTACTTATGATAGAAATGGCACAACGAGCTTAAAATTGCAGTGTTATCTGCGTGCAAAAACAATTGTTTAATCTTCTCCAAAATTAAACTTTCTAATGAATCTATGTTTATCTGAAGTGGCCTGTACATAATTAAAGAGAGCTTTATATTCTATATATATAAAAATGTAAATGTTAGTTTGTTCACAATCTTAAATCTTCGAAAGATCTACACCGATTGCTTTGAAATTTTGACCCAACGTTGCATTCCAATACGCGTGTGTTTATATTAAATAGATGTCACCTGTGACACAGCGCCATCTGTTGGACCTAAAAGCAACACTCGCTATTGTTTATCTATCTGCACAGAAATACTGAGCCACAGTAACGCGTGGCGGGGTATAAATAGTTAATTCATAACTGTACAGCGCCATTGAGGTGATTTTTCACAAAAAGGCGCTATACAAATTATCTAGTTATTATTTACTTTGAAATTCCAGTCTTAAACGAAGATTCCTATTCCTGGGGAATAGGAATCTTTTAAAAACCTTTCGTCTACTAATACTGCCTGTATATATACGCAGAACACATGCTCGTGATTATGAGTAACGTTTCCTGCTAACCTGTTCTTATCCCCCCTATTATCTATTATGAGTAAAACGGTTTATTTCTTAAGAAGATACAACATTAGTTCAAGGGGCTGCGGCCTGCTTGGCCTTGGGGGCCTTCACTCCCTTGGCGGCTGCAGCTCCCGCGGCTCCGGTGGCCTTGCGGGGTACCGGGGGGAGTCCTACTCGGAATCCGTTGCGGAACCTCCTGCGCACAATCTTCAGGTGGCGCATGCGGCCAGTTCCGGTGGTCTTCCTCCTCTTGGCCTTCACGGACCAGTTGTACGAGCGCAGTTTAGCGGCAGGGTAGCCACATTGGGCGCATTGTGACTTTTGGATGTGATAGGAAGAGCGTCCACACCTACCACACAGGGTATGTGTCTTATTCCGGCGTTTACCAAAGCTGGAGGTTCCTTTCGTCATTTCCGACACTCAGCTTCAAAAAGAACGTATTCGTGTTGCATACGTTGGTTAGGTTAGCCAGTAGCTACACTCTGCGCAGTAAGTATCTTTCTGCTATCCTATGATGTTTAACGGGGAGGGGTGTAGATTTAGCTACAGGGTGGTAGGTACCAGCGCTAACTGTCGGCGGTTTGACACGCATAAATCTGTACCTCCCACCCCCTGTACCCCTATATCATCCTGTAGCTCCAGTTCAGTGTTCATCCCTTTTCCCCGGCGACAAGGGTTGGATTGGAGGCTTTTAATTATGCAGTCGGTAAATTACAAACCTAAATATGTCAATAAAATCACTAACTGAAAATGGTTTAAATGGATTATATACTATAGTCGTTTATTTTGGAGTATTATGCCGTGTTGCGCTACCTCCTTCTTCGGACAGCATTACAGTGTACATCATCAGGGCAGTGGTGTTTTATAGGAATAGTGTTTTACACATCTGCCCCTATGGTGGATACTGTAATACTGTCCAAAACGAAAGAAGGAGTAAGCGCAACACGGCATAACACCCCAAAAATAAACCACTCTAATACTTTCGGCCGCGTAAATCTCAAATCGTATCAGATTATATATTGCTTTGATACTGTACGAATCTATTTTTCATTTTTAGAACATAAATCGTCAGTAATAATATGAAAAATACCTACTCATTTAATAATATGAAAAATCACGAAATTCAATTTATATTGATTTCGGATTTCTGTGCGTTAGTCCTGTGTGAAATGTAATTCAATGAACTCAAGTTAAATGTTATTTTCAAAATTAAAACTTTTTTTGTGAAGAATTCTGACAGGCGATAAAGCAGATATCTACCTATAATATAATATTTGAACGAAAAATATTTTTTACATAATACAACGCACAATTCGAATTTCAAACAAGACGTCAAATTTACTGGTTATGAAAAAATATACAAATTTATTTATTTTCTGAACCTACTTACGATCAAATATTTTAATATAATGTGACGCACAATTCGGATAATAATCGTTATTTCACTGACCTCAAATGACGTCAACTAGATGTGAGAAATTATACAAATATATTTATTTTCTAAACCTACCTATGATATAATATTTTAACAGAAAATTATTTTAATATAGGGTTTTCCAATAAGAGGTGTTATTTTGATATTCAAAGAAAATTTTTTAATATAAATGATCGAATGTTTATTTCATTATAAAGAGGAAGGTATGCCGTTAATAGTGAAAAATAACATCAGTCAAATAACCACCACGACCACGCCTACAGGACCATATCCTTTTCATGAAATTTTCCATAACCAAATTGCAAAGTGTGGCTGCCTTATGTCCACCTAAGCCTCACGAATTCCATCTTTGAGGTCTTGCATCGACGCTGGGCTGTTGGCGTAGACCTTCTCTTTCACGTGGCCCCAAAGGAAGAAGTCGCAATAGGCAATAGAAGAATGCTACTTTCAGGAATGGTATACAGGGTGTATCGGCAAGTACCTGACAAACTTTAACCAGCTATTCCTTAGCACATTTGGAGTAAAAAAAATACTATTTATATTTTCCACCACGTCTTGTTGAAAGTAAACGTTGTCCAGATCCATACCATCCAATTCCGGCCATAAAAAATCATTAATTCCTTAATTAATATTCAAAATAACACCTCTTATTGGAAAACCCTCATATAATATGACTCACAATTCGAACTTAGAATACAAATAATCGTCATTCACTGACGTCAAATTTACTAGTTATGAAAAAATATACCAATGTATTTATTTTATAATTTTTTGATACTTTATGCATAATTCTTGATGTTTCTGAAATCGCCTTAGTGAAAGACCACGTTTAGGAATTTATACGCTGCTTTAAAAGGCTTTAGCCGTGTTTGGTGACCAGATATGAATAACCAGTCCCCCATCACCTTCCCCACCCCAATACTTTAAGTCTCACAACATGCCATATTGGGTATAAATAATAATATTTAGATGATTTGTATAGCGCCATTTTTGTGCAAAATCACCCCAAGGGCGCTGTACAAATTTATAATACATGTCTACAATGATCTATGTTATTACGAATTATATATGCAGATAATATACAGTACCATACTTACCTGGTAGGTTACTTGAGATTAACACTTAATTAACATTAACTAATTGTTTATTAGCGAAATTTAGATACAGGATTTAGGACATAATTGGAAAATCGGACATAATTGAACATTCCGGTATTTATTTTAATAATATATATCATGTTCTTTAATGAGCGTGTTTAGGAAAGGAAAAGCAAATTTTATTTTGGCGGTACTACAGTACAAGGTTTTGATCAGAATTCACCTTCCTAAATGTGATTCGTTCCTCGGCATAAGACAGATTTCGATGTATTATAGGCAATAGAAGAATGCTACTTTCAGGAATGGTATACAATAATAAATAAAAAATATATATGGTGCTAAGGAATAGCTGGTTAAAGTTTGTCGGGTACGTGCCGATACACCCTGTATATTTAATTTATGATGACAGCTTAAAAAGGTAAGTATTTAGTTTAGACCTGAATTCTGTTGGACTTGTTATGGATCTCAAGTTCCGGAGGGAGTTTATTCCAAGCCTTCGGCCCAGATACTCCGAAAGCGCGATCACCAAACATGGTATTTGGCTTGAGCTTAGATTCCATCAGTCTGCCTATAGCTGATGATGTTGCTGATCTAAGAGTTGCCAGTTGTAGTTGCAGTAGGAGATGCCATAGTCTCACTGGCTCCAGACGGTTGGGAGCAGTTGCGACGATTTTTAAGACTTTTTTTAATGTATATTTTTAAATGTAAGATATTAAAATACAACCGTATTTGATCCATATTTTAGGACGCAGCAAAGCCTAACGAAAGCTGGGATTTAACAATTTTGATTAAATTACCAAAAAAGCTCTACGCTTAAGGTAAGGTCACCTTCATTCATATCGTAGCATATTTTAGCAATATTTTTCGCAATAGGATTTACGCTCCATACAGATTTCAACTACTTACCTTTCGTAAAATATGTGGCTTCGTCAAATCCGCCAGCTTTACAAATCGACAGAATATTGAATGAGATTATCCCAACAAGATGGGTTGAGTGGTGGAGCGCTTCAAAAGGAAAATTGAATAAAATAATGTATTAATATTGAAGGTTGGTACTAATAAGTGATTAGTACTAATCGTGTGGCTATCTTGAATGTTTTCTAACTATTATATTTAGAGTTTAGTTCCATCATATCCAATAATTAATTTTTAAATATATACAGCAAGTGGCGCGAAACGCCGCTTGCGGTTGCTTCGTTCCTTCCCCACAATTCGAGGCTCGGTTCGCAAATGTATACGCAGCGTAAGATAGATTTTTTTTAACGTAAATCACGAGAAAGAGTTGCAAGAGCAAGAAACAATAGTCCTAAACGTATCAACATCTATCTATCTATAGAAATAAAAATGTTCGTTTTTTGTTTTCCGAAAGATATTCAACGATTGCTTTGAAATTTTGACACAACGTTGAATTCGAATACGAGTGTGTTTTTATATACCTATATTATATAGATACCACCTGTGACAGGTAAAAACATGTTTTTTAAAAAACAGCGCCATCTGTTGGTCGTAAAAGCAACACGCGCTATTGTTTCTCTATATGTACAGACAGACTGAGCAACAACAACGTGGCGGAGTATATATTGTAAATAATAAGAATAAAAGTTATCAACAAATTAAGGGGGCAACAGTAACACTTCGGGAGAAAAATTTCCCTCCCACTACTTATTAATTATCAATTTGTTGTCTCTTTCAAATTTTTTGTCTCTGTCTAGTATTTTTATTTTATTTAATGTTATATTCTCCCTCTGCCTGTCTACCTATATATATTCTATAACTATATTAGTATTTAGTTATTATTATATCTTAAAGAAGCTTGGTTTATGCGAAACCGGTCGATATGTAAAATAATAAAAGTTCGTGGTTAAACACAAATCAGTTTTTTTGTTGTAAATTTGAGGTTAACCGACGCCACCTAAAGATAAAGTAGGTCAATAAAATTTTTTGTTTTTTCCCATGTCGTAGTATAGGGTCAATGAGTACACATATAGAGATTTTGAAATTTAAAAAAAAGTTCTCTCCGCCTTTTAACCATATATTGTTTCGTAGTGCTTTCACACAAGCTAAAACTAGGTTTCTAGGTAGCTTTCAAGGTACAATAATATAATAACTTAAATATATTACCAACGCACAAGCTGCGCCTTAGTGGGTTCCTATTATTCGTATTATGTAAAAATTGGGAAAAATAAAGGAATTTAAAAAAAAGAAAAAGAAACGAAGTGTGGATTATCTTATACCTTGCTACATGTCTTAAACCCGTTTTATAAATTTTTCTTTCGGCGCTCTTCACAAAGTGCTTTATACTTGTGTCTTGTTTTAAATAAAGTAATTTGATCAAATCGTTTAGCAAATGCTAACAGAGTCTGATAAAATAAACACAAAAACATCGAATAAATCCTATAGAATTCTCGGAAAGAGATTTAAAACGGGTAGGTACTATTTTTTAATATATTTTTATAGAAAGTACTTTGTGTTTTCACTGCGTTAATCAGATCAATTAAATAATATAACTGTTTCTCTTTTTTAATAAAATATTTCATTTAGCAAGATGAAGCTCGTAAACCTCATTGTAATTATTTATTTAGTTTTATTTCCTGTATGTAGTTCCTGTGGTTTTGTTAGTTTGCGAATTGATAACTGTGTTCGGTCGAATAAAACAGCCATGTTCATGAAAAAAACATTAGTGTTTTTTTGTGAAATTTCCATAACTGAAATAAAAAAGGGGATGAAAGTGTGGATTATTATAATAAGTGGCTTTGTCTAACGATCGGCCTACAAACCACCTAACCCGCCCAACAAAGAAGGCAGTAGAAAGGCATAGCTACTAATTACACCCGGCTCAGCGCAGTCCGGCCCTCTCGTGTCCGTCCCGCCCGCTGATTGCTTCCTATCCTCTCCCTGTACCCCCCGCCCCCCGTATCACCCGCCCATGTATACCACCCCACCCTATCCGCATGGTTACTGAATAGGTACCGAGTACCGGGTACCGCACATTGGCCGGTCACGATACATCTTTTACTACTTTTAGCAGGATCTTCTTTTGCTGCATTCGATTATAATTAAGGCGATGCACTACGTAGTAATGCAAAATCATGTGTTTTTGGTTTGAAAATTTGGTCGCCTAGAAATGTTTCAGATGCTTTAATTAAATACTGCGAGTAGAAAACATCTTGGCTTTTGAAATAATCGAGTATTTTTTAGAGTCTTTCTATAAGCCCAGAAAAAAATAATGTATAAGACCTATGAAAACTGCTTTAACTCTTAAACCCTACCTGGGGTACTGGAGTACCCCCCTGGTGTTTAAAATATCAACAATTTTAACAATATTGCACTGTTACAAAAATCGCTCTAGCTAATCTACTCTCGATAATTTGCGCGTAAGTACGTCAGAAAGCCGTGACCGCCCGGCAAGTGCAGTCCCGTCCACAGGTGTTCCGGGGTACCCCAGTACCCCGTGGTAGGAATAGTGTTAATTCTTCCTTCGAGTTATACTTTAATTACTGAAGTTGTTTTTCGACATCTCTCTGGTAAGTTTACACATTATTTATGATTTACTTTATTTTGTGATAATGGTTAGGTAACAGTGTTGATAGGGAGGGCCTTCGCCCAATAACGAGACATTCATGGATTAATAATGTGTTATGAATGTAATGACAGTGTATGCAGTGTAATGAGATATGACAATTAACAATTGGTTCACGTCTATACCCACAGCCAAGAAATTACTGGAAAAAGGGATAACATTAGTTGGAACTGTAATGAAAAATAAACGATAAATTCCTCCGGTTTTCTTGGACACTAAAAATCGAGAGAAATGCACATCAAGGTTTGCCTACGACGGACCTCTCACACTTTTATCGTATTGTCCTCTGAAGTCAGCTAAAAATAAAATTGTAATCATGCTGTCCACCATGCATGACATCCCTGACAAGGATAATGAAGTGTACCTTCCAGAAATAATACATTTCTATAGTAAAACCAAATGCGGAGTGGATGTGTTCAACCAACTTTGTAAGAAGTACTCGACGTCCAGGAAGACCAAAAAGTGGCCCATGTATCTCTTCTACGGGTTGCTAAATGCTGTTGATGTCAACTCTTGGGTCTTATTCAAGCTGTCAACTAAAATTGATAAAGAGAAAATCACCAAGCGGCGTGAATTTCTAAGAGTTTGACAATGGCACTCATAAAGCCTCATATGAGAGCAAAATTACAAAGGCCAAGTTTACCCCGGGATTTCTGAGAAACTATACGTGCAGTCTTGAATATTTATATTGAAGACCATAGGCCGGTCCCTGATAATCCCAAACCTGGTCGCTGCTGCTTTTGTCCGCGCACATAGGACATAAAATCTTGATCTGTCTGTAACACTTGTCGCCGCCATATTTGTGCTGACCATCTTCACAAAATCAGTCCTTCATGTAAAGGCAAATATGTCTATTAGTTTTTATTGATAAATTTTACTGTCTTTTCATATTACTTTGCCATAATAAAAATAATATTTAAAGAAATATCAAAAACTTCTATTTTATTTTATTTTTTACGTGGGGTACTTCAGTACCCCGTGGTAGGAATAATTACATTCCCAGAGTGGTAGGGTTTAAGAGTTAAAGTTCAAAATCTCCTACTTACAAACCCATTTTTGGTTATGATTTTATTGTATAATATGGCAAATTAAGTTATTTATAAAATGACCAAAAAAATTTTTGCCTGAACATCCACAAAATAAAATAATAGGCACTTTTTGGCCATGTTTTTTTCATGCATAAATATAAACAGGCGGATGGTGTTAAGCGAGAATTTAAACCTTATCGCCATCTACGTAAGGGCTGTTATTGATAGCGGCTTTATTTAAAATATTACACGACGTAGTGCATCGCCTTAATCAAAGAAGTCTAAAAGTTTTGCAAATTAAAGCCATGAGTATAATTCTAAGGTGAAACAAATATTACAAAATTAAAAATATATTTAGGGAATTAAATCTTATATTATCTTATAAACAAATTGTGTTCCTTAATGTTATACTTCTTTTTTTAAATGAATTGCATCTAAACATTGCCAACAATGTTCAGAATTTATGCGGAAACGTAAATATCAATACAAACGTAATCACTCTACAATAGAAAAAAATCAACCCGTAAAAAACAAACTTTTTTTTACTATACTATATATCTATTTTTAAACTTAGAAAAAAAAACAAATAAAAAATGGTTTGTATGAGGATTGAAACTGCCTTCGCAGGAATCAGAGCAACCGCGTTACCGACCTTGCCAATATTTAAACTGCTGTAATTTCGTCCGATTTTAGATAAATGCGTATGTATCTGCGTGTGTGTACGTAATTGATACCAAAAGTAGTCGTCGTCGATAATGAGTCTCTCTGCCGAATTTCAGCTCAATCGCATGTCGGGAGGTGGGTTAATTTCCGCTTCAAAATATGCATTCATTCATGAAATAAGTCTTCCCTTTCGAAAGAAGTCAAAATCACAAATCAGGGGTGAAGATCTTCCAGGAAATACCAACCATTATAAAAACAAGAAAATACAGGGTTTTCCAATAAGAGGTATTATTTTGATATTCAATCGTAAAAGATCAATGGTTTCGTTGCTTGTGTGGCACGTAGCGCCGTCTTGTTGAAAGTAAACGTTGTCCAGATCAATACCATTCAATTCCGGCCATAAAAAATCATCAATCATCTCTCGATAGCGCAATCCATTCACAGTAACTGTTGCTCCAGCCATAAACCGCACCAAACACGTTGAGGATAGAGAGGCTTTTCAACAATAACTCTTGGGGTTTTCGAGCCCCAGATGCGACAATTTTGCTTGTTGACGAAGCCACCGAGGTGGAAATGGGCCTATTCACTCAAGATGATTTGCATTTGATTCACTCAAGTGAATGTTAATAATTTCAATGCGTTGTTCCGTGTATCGTTCCATTTTTATTAATAGCGTAGTTTCTACTTGTCAAATGTCAAAAAATTACAGCTTCAAAAGTACCATCTACCGAAATAGAGAGCTATTCGAAATAATACCTCTTACTGGAAAACCCTGTATATAAAAATATAGAAATAAGTGACAAACTATTTTTGTAATTTAAATACTCTAGTTTGTTTGTAGCTTTATTGCTATGTAATTTTCATACTAGCAGATATGTAACCACTGTGCGTAATATTTTAAGTTATATAAATAAATGGATTGTTCATTACTTTTGTTCTATTTCTGTCAAAAATAGAAAATTAAACGCAAGAATAAATTTTACAAACATTAAATTCAATGAAATTCGTTCCCACTCGTTTATATGAGGATTATATGCAAGCATACCTTGATAAATATTATTCAATCTCAGAATTTTTAGTAAATATTATTATCAACTTAAAACTGTACATGTATCTGTAAAATAAAATAAAATTACATTACCTCTCGCGATGAGGAAAACATTTAATTAATTTTATGTTTCATGCCAAGTGTTTATTTTATATCCAATATAATGTCACACCATAAAATGTTTCTAAAAATATGCATACCTTGATAAATATGTTCAATCTCAGTATTTTTATTAGATATTATTATTAACTTAAAAATGTATATGTATCTGTAAAATAAAATAAAATAACATTACCTCTCGCGACGAGGAAAAAACTTAATTAATTTTATATTTCACGCCAAGTGTTTTTTTTTTATTTATTTTATATCCAATATAATGTCAAACCATAAAATGTTTCTAAAAAATTTTTTTTTTACATGAAATATTTTCCATGCCGTATCCAGTATTCTTCTATCCGGTGTTTTCCCCCCGTTCACCGCCCTGTTCTGCTCTCTTTTGTTTCCGCTTCGGATTCATTTGTTTCTGGCCGCCCGCGCCCCCTTTGTCCGAACGGGTTAACCCGCTTCTGCCTTTTCAATCTACCACCGTCCACTAGGGGAGGGAATAAGCTGCCTACTGACTACGACCACCGTTTTTGCAGGCTGCCATATTAATTTTCGTTTTAAAATGCGAAATTATTGCCGTTATGTTTTCGGTCCGGTGACAATGTAAATGGTCACCGCTGCTGTTAATGCCTTTAATGATTTGTTTTTGAGAATTATTTTCTAAATATCATTTGCGTATTATTGTTGGCATGGTGCACTAATCACACTCTCCTAATTACAATGCCGTACGACTAAATATATCAAACTGCGAATATGGACTGGGTATTTAATTTATTTTATTTAAAACATTACATTTATTTATTTATTAATTAATTAACGGACTTACGTCCAATATATTACAAAGCGACACGAGATTTGGGGCAATGTACAATGCAAGAGTAAAGGATGGTATATAAAAGCAGAGACAAACAAGAAAAACACATAAGAAAATAGAAATTAAATAGAAGTGTCAAGTCAAGTCAAGACCTTGCTAAAACTAAAGTGATACAAAAAAGTCCTACTCAAGTTCTGTTACTATATCATTGTAGGCTAGTTGCTTGACAAATCTGAAATAAAAACAGAACTTGAAAAAATCTTTCACAGAACCCGAAAATGAACGTTGAAATTTGATGAATTGTTCAAATTCTCCAAAACAACCCGTCCTTAGAATTTGTTCAATTTCATAATACGAGTAATTGCCTCTTTCTAATCCTAGCCTCGTAGCAATACCTTTTAGGAACCGATTTTGAACGGACTCAATATGACGAATATGTATAACATAAAATGGATACCATATAACACAAGCATATTCAAGATGGGGGCGAACCAAGGAGCAGTAAAAAGTTCTAAGGGTTTTTATATTTATTTTCACATTGTTGACAACATAGAATAAATAAATATGTATATATAATATATATTGCAAATTGGCAAAAAATAATAAATCATGATTTTTCGCATGTGTTTGCTTAAATAACGGCCGGTGTGTGATGGTAATTCCATACCGCTGCCAGCACAAGAAATGTTCAAAAAAAGACAATGATAAGTAACGTTTGATAAAATAAACAAACAAAATTAAAAGCAATTCAGTTCAAAGTCGGTTCTTATTATTTTTATTGTAATATAAAGAATATGAGTTACATTTCCCGCCGCCCTGGGAACCATTTATTGGATAACCAACGCCTCTGTCATAGGTCACCCGAGTGCTTTGTTACGTTTGGTGATGTAGCAGGGGTGCCCGGGTTCATCAGTTGAGGTGTGTTCACCTACAACTTAACCTACCCACCAGATGTGTGGCGTGCTAGATCGTGAGAGGCTGGTTTGGTAGCTCCAACTGGGTTCTCGACCCATTGCCTCGCGTTGTAGTTGGAGGGATATAGTCATATGTCCGTCACTCATATACACACTGATCCTTTGATTCCTACTCAACCCTCATGCCCTTTATCTTCCCAGAAATTTCTTTCCTTCCTTTACTTAAAAAAGACCCCGAGGAAAATTATTTTCCCCAGGGTTAATTTAAAATATATAAATATAATTATATTTGAAAACATAATTTTAGGTCATTATTAGGCATGTAAACCTTATAAGAAAAGAAGAACTCTTGTACCTGATAAGGGAACCACGATTGTTACTTTCTTTATATTCTCACTGTTCCCACATACAAATCTCTATCGACCCACTCAAATGTATTTTGTGGTAATGCTCATGAAGGTTCCCCGACCTATATACTAGATGGAATACCCACCTACACTGTGTCTACTTTGATAATATCACTCAATTTATATATTCAGTATACCGCATTTTTATACCTTTTATTTTGTAAATAAATTTGCTACCCTATTTTATGGCGCAGTATGAAAATTCAAAATAGAAGTTTAATACCGAGTTTAATATTTGGAATAGAGCAACACTCCGAATTACTACGAAATATAACATACCTAATCTCTGAGGGAAGAAGTGTGCCAAGACCGAGTTGTTTGGCGGTCCGTCCTCTCTGCCCACCCCTTCGGGGAAACGGCGTGTTGGTTAGTTAGTTAGTTAATCTCTTTAAAAAAATATAAATATGTTAATTTTTAAGATGACCTCTATGCATTTGACGAGTTCAAAAAAGTAATTCCCTCGATAGTAAAAAATCGCGTAGTATGCTCCTAAAGTTATAAAAAACACATATATTCGGTTACTTAATATATTATAGGTATTAAAAAATCACTGTGTTTCTTTAAACGCTAATTAAGACATATTAAAAAATTTTGCTCTATTTTGAATAAGTCATGCTTTATTGAATATTTTCACTTACGCCTGTTAATTATAATCGTTTTTTCTATATAGCGCGCTCTGTCTAACATAATATCTTCCTTTCAAAAGATCTTCTTCTTATTTTTTAACCCTTACTATGGAGCTTTAAAGATGCATTAAGTGATGTAATTTACTTACTAATTTATTAATAATTTATTTAGTAATTAAAATCATCTTGAGATATTCGTAAAAATATATTAAGTGATACGATAATATAAATTTACAAAAAATAACTCTTACGCTATAGAATCGATTGCAAGTCAGCATCTACGAATCTACGCTGCTTCATTTTTTTAAATAGAAGATTGCGAAATACTGGAACGTACAGGGTGCGCCAGAGAAACTTACTTATTTGAAAAAATTTCCGACCTTTGAGTTGGGCAGGTAGAGAGGCGGGAGGGGGCGCATCTGGAGGGGGACGTCCCCAAGTTTGTTTCCCATTCTCGTCAGTTGCCATTATGCTGTGGTCTAGAGCAGTGTTCCGCAAACTTTTTATGTTCACGGTACACCTAACTAATCAAGAAATTTTAACGGTACACCAAAGAAAAAAAAAGGTAAATTTTGGATAGGATTGGCTAGGCTTATTACGAATAACGGAGAACTTTGAGGTTAAACTACGAAAGCTGCATTTCATCATAATTTAAAAAAAACATCCCAGGTTTGGAATGGTTTGTTTGGCAAAGCAGGGTTTGTCTAGCCGGGTTTGTGTAATTATGATTGATATTTATCACATAACAGTGAAAGAATGACCGCGAACTGTCACCGAATCGGTTCGAGAAGTGAATTTTAATTTTACGCAATTGATAATTAAAATGCATCTTTTTCCGCCGCCACCAAGCCAAAAAGTTTCCTTTTATAGTAATTACGGCATATCTAAAGTTTTTTTCTAAAAATTATTCGTAATAAGCGTGGCCACTCCGAACCAAAATTTACCAAAAACAATATTTATTATTAAAATCAATATAACATGAAAAGATGTTTAATGCGAAATGTGAGCCTGTTTAACTGAACACAGACGATCAAAATTTGGAACAATCGTTGATAACGCTGCTCGCATCTCTTCGTCGATCGTCCTCAGGCGTTCTCTTTTTTTTTACTTTATCGTTGTGAGAGTTGAAAACCCCAATTCGCATAAATAGGTCGTGGCAAATGGTAATAGAATTGCAATAGCTCGCTTTGACAGCAGTGGATACTCATTTTTTACGTGGAGCCAAAAATGTGCTAACTCTGTTTCAGAAAATTTTAATTTTAGTGTCCGATCAGTTTTAAGCTCCATGAATTCTTCCTGCTCGTTTATTGGTAAATGTCCAAGGGAAATGCTTTCCGAAAATGGATTTCTTACCCAGTCCATAGGTTTCAGGTCACACTTAGGAAAATATGAGTTCATTTTTTCTGCTAACAGCTCCAAGTGTTTCACTATCAAAGCCTGCACTTTTTTTTCTGAATCGGCAGCCATGACATTTGGAAACATTTCGTTACTACCATTGGTAGCGTGGCTGATCCATAGCACCAACTTAGCGCGAAAGCTTTCAATCTTGTCCGAAGACGTTAAAATGTTACAATTTCTTCCTTGCATTTTTTTGTTCAGCTCATTTAATTGAGCGAATATGTCCGCCAGATATGCAAGTTTTGCTACCCATTCTTTTTTAAATTTTATGTTGAAATCTTTTAAAATCTTTTTTAATGTTATGTTGTCACGCGCATGCACCCCGATAGCTCGTGCGCAATCACGTGATAATGTAGCAATAGCACCCCACTTATGTAGTGTAGCACACGTGATAATGTAGCGTAGCGGCGTAGCACACGGCCACTTCGCAGCGATCGAGTCCCACCCACGCCACCTCCGGCCGCCGCGCCGCACAGAAAAGTAAAGACCGATTTACAGAGCACTTTGTAAGAAGTGACGCGGGACTCGCGGCACACTTACAAATGGCCACGGCACACCAGTGTGCCGCGGAGCACACTTTGCGGAACACTGGTCTAGAGAGCAGCGGGCCTTCGCCGTCGAAAGCTTCTTTTGTAACGGTCGCTCAGTTGTTGCTACGCAACGTGCCTTTCGCGCTCGCTTCGAAATTCCTCCTACGGATTTGACTCCATGTGATTTTTTTTTATGGGGTTATTTGAAATCCCTTGTTTATGTCAATCGACCACGGACCATAGATCACCTGAAGAACAACATTCGCGATGCTATTGCCAATATTCCGATTGATATGCTGAGAAGAGTGGACGAGAACTTCAAAAAACGACTTAACCAGTGTATGCGCGATGAGGGTCGCCATTTAAAAGATGTAATTTTTAAGACAGTATGAAAAAAAACTTGGTACATTGCATTTTCAAATAAAAAAAGAATTACAACAATAACTACAGTGCTTTTGTTTTTATTGAACTTTCAAATAAGTAAGTTTCTCTGGCGCACCCTGTACTTTATTCAAAGTTCCAGAGACCGTCTCCCTCTTGCACAAGATGTTCGAGCGTTCGCAGCATCCGAGTGCTCCTCATTGTCACCGCGGCTAATTGTCCAAGATCTCTGATAAAGGAACCATTTGCTGCTCCCTTTCTTCCGTCCTTCCAACCTTTTTATACCTTTGTTCGTCTCCTTTTTCTTCGCCTTTCTTCCTTTTTTATAGGTAGTACGCTTATATCTGCAAATTTCTCTCTGGCTTTTAGCTTACTCGTATATCTACGAACGTCTATTAAGCTTCAAGCTTATATCTAAAAATGTCGATCTATGTAGGCTAATTTGTTCGCATTTGGGAACAACTCAACACAACGTGATCTCACAATAAAATCGTCGTAACTTCCTTACTGTTGTGTTGAGAAATATGGTCTAAATATGGTTAGAAAGAGAAAACACCGTGCTTTATATTCAAAATTAACAACAAAATAATTACAATGTTCACCTCTATGAAACCAAAGATACCGATCGCAATTTGATAAAAACTTATGAGAATATTTTATTGAATATTTTTATATTAAACGACATAAAGTAAGGTGACTGTGACGTTTGTAATACATTTTTCTAATAAAATAAGTGTGTTTTTTAATATTTTTGATTTATCAGAAATTTTATTTACAAAAAACGTAATGTTAGCCTTTTTATTTCTTCAGTTAGGTTTGCAGTCAAAATTTTAATATTTGAAAAAATATATGTTTATTTCTAATAATAAAATATGAAAGCGTATTTCTTTACCTTTCTAAAAGTGTTTTTAGTTTTCGGATACGTTCAAAAATATTCCATTTATTTGGATTTTATTGCAAAGCGGAATATCTGCGAATATCTGTCTCGCTTTTTGTTCTCTCTTGTTTTCGACTGATTTGGGATGTGTTGAGGTGGTTCGAGAATGGTTAAATCTTTCGCATACAGAAAACTTGATGTTATCGGGTCGATCAGGTTTTTTCAAAGGAGGTTGCGAAATCAAATGACATAAGTCAGATTTTTAGATGCTTCAGTTGGAAAGGAATATATAAGCAATAAAATAAATTATTGTATGTTTAAGTCATACAAAAATTCATAGCTCTACTTTTTTGTCCATTTTTACATTCGAAGTTAATCCATTCTGCAGCCTCCTGAATTTTTCCAGTAAAATGGGATTCACGAGGTGTACGAGTAAGTATGGTATAAACATCAAATGAGAAACGTACAGTTTTGCTTCGCTGTGATTTTGGAAGAAATGTATTTATTTATTCGCGTGTTGTACGAAACTGTGTATTTGTTTTTCAAACTCACCCTTCGTACAAGTGCTTTATTGTTCACACGTTAAGTAAACATCGCGTAGGTCCTGCACGATTTTTATGTCGTTTGTGTTGAGTTATTTTGTCTTTCTCATTGTAACCCGTAATTGAATAGCAACAGGTGTCCTCGAGATGTGAACGAGCTAATTAATCACGTGTGCTGGCTAGTTTTTTTACCTCATTTGTGATGCTAAAATGCCAGAGAGGTACCTTCAGTATAGCACTGGTGTAAGACCACCATTCAGTATCAAAACGTTGCTTGATATGGTTTTAGCCGTGTTTAACCTAACCTAACCTTACCTACTTTCCTTCCTTCCCTTCCCTTCCCATCTAATTTCAGGCGTACAACATACCCCAATTAAGGGTGCCTTAGTGTCTCTGGCTCCGATCTATAAAAATAAAATAAATAAATGATTATTCAACAGATTTGGAGTAATTTCTCCTTAACGCGATAATCATTTTCAACATCATTCAACATCGTATAGTTATTTATTTTTGGGGTATTATGCCGTGTTGTGTTACCTCCTTCTTTAGCTGACGTTTCGGACGGCATTACAGTATCCATCATTAGGTCAGATGTGTAAAGATTGCAGTGAAGTGTGTGCTTATGTATGTAGATGTGATACCGTGTTGCCAATTCTAATCGACCAGGAGCTGGTTTTACAGTATAGTTTAAAGTGGTTTTCTTCGTTTAGTTTTGGTGTAGCCGTCAATTACCGGATACCAAGAACTATTGAGCCAAGCCCTGTCATTTTAAATATAAATGGGATTTTTATGAATTTCAATCGCCTCTGTGATTAGGCGTGCTTTATTGTATTTCGGGTCTTCCCAGGACTTTCAGTAACAAATCTTAAATAATGGCAGGGTTCAATTAATTGCTTGGCAATTGCCGATTTGCCAGGGTGGCCGAGTTTACTTGCCCTAATGCTACGTATACATACTCTAGCCGAACTGACGAACTGAACCCAAACTTATTGGAAAGGAATGAAGCAACCGCAAATGGAATTCCGATTACGTAGTTCGCGTTTCGGTTCGTAAATATACGTACCATAAAGTGTCGGAATCATATTCTGGCCGTGCTCGCAAATATCGCTAACTGACCATAGATGACGGATTTCGTCAATATCTTATTGACATAGTGCTTTATCGATCGTCCGTGCTAGACCACCAAGTCGAGTAGACTGTTCCGATCGCGTAGACCTTTATTTTATACTAGTTTCTCGGTAACTTCTTATTATGTTATAATATTACTGATGAATTTACAACATTATTATTTTCCTATCTCAACGATTAAAGTATGGCTATAATAACTGCGGTCTATAGAGTATATGAAATAGCTTCGCGTCCTCCCAATTTGGTCCAATCGGTAGGTAAGTACTGGAGGCAGAGGCTTTGGCAGAACCCGAATGATAATTATTATTTCTCCTTCAAATAACATCAAAGGGAACAAAGCGACAGGCGGGACGGAATACAAATTATTATAGAAACGGAAAACACGCTATTTAGGATTTCAGCCCGTCGATTAAATATACAATAGATGAGCACTTCGTTTGTAAACAATCGAACGGGATTACATAATATCGTAATTGAATAATGCGTATAAATTTTTCTGAGCTTGTTTTATGACCTGATTTTTTTATTAATTTTTATTTAACTACAAATAGGACAAAGGCTTATGGCGATGCTGTAGGGAGAGTCTTGTTGAGGAAAAAAGGAGTGATCCTTAGGTTTGAAGAGACCCACGTTGTGGGAGGAAAACACATTTTTTGGATTAAGATCAGTGTTTAATGCAGCAGCACGGCTCATAACCGGGGTTTCAAAATATTCGCACATTTCAGAACACCTTCGTAACCTTCACTGGCTCAAGTGCCCTGAAAGAATCCAGTACAAACTGTGGTGGGTGGTGTTTAAATCCATCAATAAAATGGCCCCACCCTACATCTCTGAACTATGCGTCCCGGAAAACACTGGTCTGAGGCAGTCAACTCTTAGATCAGCAACATCATCAGCTGTAGGCAGTCTGATAGAACCTAAGCGCAAGCTAAATACTAAGTTTGGTGATTGCGCTCTCGGAGTATCTGGGCCGAAGGCTTGGAATAAACTCCCTCCGGAAATAAGATCCATAACAAGCCCAACAGAATTCAGGTCTAAACTAAAAAATTACCTTTTTAAGCTGTCGTACCCTTAAATTAAATATACCATTCCTAAGAGAAAGTCCAGTTATATTCAATTTTCCAATTATGTCCTAAATCCTGTATCCAAATTTCGCTAATAAACAATTAGATAATGTTAATTAAGTGTTAATCTCAAGTGACCTACCAGGTAAGTATTGTATTGTATATAATCTCCATAAATAGTAAGTTTTTTGTTTGTTTTGTTTTTGAATCTTTATTTAGATGTATGCAAATTTTTTCATACATCTAGTAGGAAAATATTTAAAAAATACAATAAATAACAATTACATTTTAAAAGGAAAAGATAAATACACAAAATTATATTATATAAGATATCTAGGTGACTAAATAAAATAGATCACTGTAGAAATGTATAGTAAATTTGTACAGCGCCCTTGAGGTGATTTTGCACAAAAACGGCGCTATACAAGTCATCCCATTATTATTATTATTATTATCAAGAAGTAGGTAGCGCAATAATACCACGGCATAATACCACAAGTGTGTGAAACTAAGCCCATCGTCCCACGGGTCGATAAGCAATCGACATAAACCGAATGCTGCAAGACCCTGCGTCGAAAAGCTCCACATAGAACTGGGCTGCAGACCGTTACCTTACTATAGCGAACTTAATTTTCTGTCGATTGCTTACCGACCCGTGGGGAGACGGACTTCGAAACCAAAATTGTTGCGGAGCCTGTGAGGCTACACGTCCACACTTCTTGAATTCTGTACTAAACAGACGAATCTTGCGTCTTATTCAATAAGATTTATGGGATTTATAGTATTATTACTGTACCATTTATATAAATTGAGGTACATTCGTAGAATTTTGTTATTATTGCGTAAATCCGATGGTCCATCAAAGGGATGACGGAATTTACAAATTGCTTATTTAAGAAGATTTATTTAAGTTATATTTGTCGCCTTAAACCGTTAGAATACATACAAAGAGGCACAACCCACATAAAATGTCTAAGATTCGTTACAAACTGTGAATTTTAGGTTCCAACAAGTACTCGGTGTGTACCTCTTTCCTTTGTGGCCTGAAAACTGACTCAATTATAATTGAATCGTTTGAAATCAGATAGCTTTAACACACCTAATAATATTTCTATAACGGCTACACAAGCCGAAATTTAGCAAATAAATTAATAATTAAGTGAAACATTGTAACTTTGTTTAAACCACTATATTACTTATGCCGACTAGTTACGGAACAACATTTTCTTCACCAGGGCAAAATATATACTAACCTAACTTAAATAATATTGCAAATTTATGGCTGAACATACCTTAGGTGTCAAGGTGGGGTGGAAGTGTAACTAGGGATAAGTGAAGAGTGGGGGGAGGAGATAGAACGGGCGGTGAATGGGAACAGAATATCTAAGATGGGGCTGTAAATTAACATTTTTTGTTGTTGCTAACCCATCGGCATACTAATTTTTATTTGCTACATCTGTGCATACTTCAGACGGATTCTTACTGTGCATTGATTACTGATTCTTACTGCATTATTACTGATTCTTATTGCACCTCAAACGAAACACTTTTCGTACTTTTATATAGATTTCATAAAAATTGTGATTTTATTATAATCTAAACAAGTGAGGTGAGTTTAGCAAATGCAGCCGCCCAATCTTGCCGATTGGTTTTATTAGATAATTTTTTTTAGGTTATAAGATTTGTATGTGTTATAAATAATAATATTTGGCTAATTTATATAGCGCCGTTTTCGTGAAAAATCACCACAATGGCGCTGTATAAATATATATAGTAAATAATTAATACTAGAACTACTGACCTACATCTAAGACTTTTATCTAGTGACTTACGACTTACGACTAAGGCCTATAACTACTATATTCATGACTCATATATTTACATATGTAGAAACTTACAACTAACATTAACAATCTAATTTTACTAGAGCCAGTAGAAGAAGGAAGTTTTATAATATTAGGGTGTTTTTATAGTTAATTTTAGAACAAGGGTGCAAAATGCGCCCAATCGGATAGCTGGATAAATAATCAAAATGAATGAAGTGAATGAATGAAATTAATCGTCGATGTTTATCGCATTTAGATGATTCATCTGCCAACTATCTAAGCATTTCCCCTTATTATCAATAAGGAGAATGTTGATTTCTAAAACTATGATGTGATTAAAAAATCATAAAATCATATAAAACATATTTTCACAGAATTTATACCACCGTTTTTACCACAGTTGGTGGTGTAAATGTCAGCGTACTTGCAGTTGAACTGGATTCGATTCTCGGCCGTGGCTATTAAATATATACGTTTTAAGGACGGGTTGTTTCACAGAATTTGAATAATTCATCAAATTTCAAAGTTCATTTTCAAGTTTTGTGAAGGATTTATTCAGGTTCTGTTATTATTTCAGTTTTGATAAATAACTAGCCAATAATGAATGATATAATAACAATTCACAAAAATTGAATATCAGTTTTGAAATTTGATGATTTGTTGAAATTCTGTCAAACAATCCATCCTAAGTGTGAATTTTTACGAGTCTCGTGATTTTTTAGGCTAGCTAGTTCCTATGTAAATTGTTATTGTAAAGAAAAGTGTACCTGCTGTATATTTTAATAAAATATGTATATGCTAATTATCCTGATGAATCGTAGTTGAAAGTCTAAATAATTTTTATTATAGTTCCATGTCTTTTTCTAGCTTTGTACAGCACCCTCTATGATGACATATTCTACAAAAAATGTTGCTATAGTAATAATAGCCAAATATGATTTTGTATTAAAATGCTGACGCATCCATTCAAGAGTCTTATTTCTAAAGCACTCAATTATTCAACTCGCTTATCCTCTTAGGGCACATCTTGAATATTATATCCCATATTCCCGGGATGAGCAGTAGGTACCTCAGTACCTACTTATAGTCATACCGCTGATAGCTCTGTTATTACCTCTCCCCTTTTCTCACAAACGACACATTCAATAAAAAGAGAAGGAACAACTAAGTTCTTAGCGGTAGCGTCTAGTACCTACCTTCCCATCAAGAAGAGGAGTAACTACCCATATGCTATATTATGTCTGTATGTATAAATACTATTCCATTTTTAAATCTACAACCGCTCACTGATTCAACTGCATTATAACCTCTTCCCTTTTCTCGTAAACGACGCATGCAACAAAGAGAGAGGTTACAACCAAGTTCTCAGCGGTAGTATCATACAACCTAGTAGGTACCTACCTTCCCATCAAGAAGAGGAGAGTTCCTACCTATAGGCCATATTATTTCTGTATATATTCTACTGTTCCATTTTTAAAAGCCCGCCTCTTTTAACCGTCTGGTTCTAAAGCACTTAACTCCGGCCCGCGAGGAATCTCCCCTATTGAAAAACAACTGAATGTTGTTTGTTTGTTTCGCTTTTGTTTTATTGTTTTTTTTCTCTTCTTTTTTGTCGTTCTTTTTTAAAACACTTTTAATGTGTTGGGGATACGGTTTCTGCTATGGCGGCGACTGGGGAATGTAAAATCGAAACTAAGCTATCGCATTCTGTAACTTTTCTCTTTCCGAGAGAGAAAATATTTAATGACCGGGATGACGTGACGGTCTCTCTGTCAGCTAAAGTTTCATGTTTATTTATGTATTCATTAATATTTCTCATGAAAGCTCTGCTGAAAAGCGATTTTTCACGATCAATAAGATCTTCTTAAAGTCAACATCATAACTTTTAGAACGCCTGAGGAGAATCCTTTACTTATTCTACCGATATTTCAGTCATTGATGCTTTTAAGGTCAACACAAAATATACACACTTTGGTAGTCTGCTAACGCAAGCAAATGACTTATAAGTAAATTCTACAGAGGAATTATAAGTGAATTCTATATGGTTTCCGGTGCAAAAGTTTAAAGTGCATCTCTTACAGGCAGTTTAGTATTTCATTTTAGCCCTTCTGGGCAGAAGGAGAGATTCTGATTACCTCTCACCCCAGAAGATAGGTGGAAACTTCAATGGCAATCGGCCAACGTGGGAAATGCCCATCTCATACAGGACGCCACCGAGAGACAGCCTGGGTTCTCATTGCCTCGCAAAACCTGTTCCGCCATCAATAGGTTAAGGTGCTCCCATAGCCACTGTGGCCACGTTATAGGGCCCTAAAGAGTCGGCGATGTGTGAATGTGGTGCGGTGCAGACCACCGAACATGTGATCAAAGAATGCCCGCTCCATTCATTCCCCGGCGGGATTGTTAATTCACATGGCGACGCCTGAGGCCCTAGAATGGCTCGCAGACCTAGATATCCCTCTCTGACCCCCTCACCATACGAAATAAGAAGAAGAAGAAATATTCACATGATTAAATTTAAAGAATTTTTGTCACTGGAAACCTTAAATATTTTTCTAATTATCCGTACGAGACAGAGTGTACATTTTTTGTAATATTTCTTGAGTTAAAATACAAAATTACGTTTATTGCCATTTTTAGTGCTGAGCCTTCATTGATCCCCTCTGCATCAGTGGTCATCACTTAGACATGCCGAAACGCCCAACATTTGTACAAGCTTGAAATTACCCTGGACTTTGCTAGGCTATGTAGGTATATAACTGTTCGACTTTTGTATTTCATAATTCCTATAAAATTGATCTCTTCAAGACCTAGTTTCACTCCTTCCATTAAAATACCATGTACAAAGCATCTCCTAAGATTTAATAGACCTCGAGGGAAACCTCAAAACCCACTACAATCTCGCCATTTCTGCCACGGCGCGTTAACCCGTTCCCATTTAAAAAACATAAATCTGCTTTGCTTTCAAAATACCTTACTGGCTTTTTCGTTTAGAATATTATTATGTAGTTGAAAAGCAATATTTCGGCCTATGTATGGCTTCCAAACCAGCCGCCCACGTCCCAAGTGGGGTGTCGCCGTGTTATTATTTACGGGTACTTCCGTATCCTATCCTTTGGAGATTGTGATCCGGGATCCGCGTACATTTCGCCAAAGACGTGTTTGTGTGAAGGACGGAATTACTCTGAGGTACAGAAAAAAAAACGAATCTCAAAACGCTTTTAGCGTGACAATTTTTTCGCGACATTCCACCCGAAAGTAACACCGCCCGTCGGCCGACCTTCTACAGTACCTACCGCCTGTAAAAAAGGCCAGCCCACTAAACTACAACAGCGCCTCTGGCGGCTTTGTCGAATTTCAAAGAAAGCTGTCAATATTTGCATACGATAACTCTGATTTCTATTAAAATTCCTGAAATAGACAATACTATTACTTCTTCTTGTGGCTCTCCTATCGATGGTTGACTATCATCAATGTAATATTCACCCATGCTTCGATGACATGAATTGTCTACTATGTCACTGAAATGATTCTTATTCATTTTCGAAAACTTACAAATGTTTTTAACTTGTGTGCCGAATTTAAAAATAAAAATTACCAACAGGACCAAAGGTTCGCAATTAGGTACTGCGGTATTTTTTTTTCTAAATTTACTTATTTGGCTGCTATATTATTGATAAGAATATCGGTGTATAAATAAACGTTCGTTATGTTTAAAAGTATGTACATAAGATAGCATATATTATGTATGTATATCCTAAACCTCCCAATTTTACAAAGTGTGTAACGAAAATATTTTAAATAAAGCCTTACGATTCAGTAACAAAACAAATCTCAGTCAAAAATACATGTTTCCGATTCCAATATGTATAAAAAACTTTGGGTGTACAGAACTACAAATTATTTTTTTTAAAATACCAGAAAATATAAGATCCCTTAAAAGTAGATTTAAAAAATTCAAAACACCATTAAAAAATATGCAAAAATATATATTAAAAAAAATGAATTAAAAAAAACAATTAAATTATAACTTTTATTACAAATAAAAATATTCTTAATAACTAAAAAAATAACCCCCCTCCCTCCCTTACACCTAAGCATCGCTTTTTATGGGGTATATCTTTAAATTTAATCTTAAAGGACTGATACAGACCAAATATTCAACAGATGTGACGTACTAGATATACGCCAATTATACGTTAAAACAGTACTAAACTACATTTTTGACAAAAAAATAAATTTTACCATACACAAAATAACACTAACAGACCAGTTAGACAAGCGTAGAAAGAAAACATAAAAACTCCGACAGTAAATTCAAGCTTTGGACAAAGACACTACCAATACCATGCTATGAAAGCTTTCAACAGTGTAAAACTTGAAATTAAAATTGAGGAAAATAAATTCACACACAAAATTACAAAATGGATTAAAGAACAAAAAAGACAATATTACCAAAATTTCATAGCATAAAATAAAAATAAAACCTACACGTAACACACAAAACCAATATAAACATACATCACTCACAAACACACAAGATTATTTACAATGTTATTATTTTTTAATTTTAAATATATTATTATGTATTTTTAATTTTATGTATTATGTAGATTATTTTTTCATATTATAAAATGAAGGCCTCCGCACGGGCAAGCCACCCAGTGAGGCCAACATTACTGGAAAACTTAAAATGTAAAAAAATATTGTACCAAATAAAAATAAATAAAAATATATAATTATGAAAATGAAGTGTTGACTACATATCGATCAATATGAATCATTACTCCGTTTTCAATTATGTTTATATTTAGTTTAAATTTATGATAAAAATATATATATTTATCTGTGGCCATCTATTTTTTATCAGGATCTCGGTCTTTATGGCTGCTTGGCCTTCTCGGCCTCGATTAAGACACGAGCGCAAAATTCCCCAAATCCCCCGGGCGGGTGAGCGCTGCGGTGCGGCGGCCTTAGGGTTGCCTGGTATTGGTTGAAAGGTTGGTTAGGATGGAATATTACACGGGATTGGCCTCTAAACTACCGAGTGTCCGAGCTTTCGTTTTCTTCTCTTTTTCTGTATTCTTTATGTTCGAGGGTGGAGCAACTGTGCAAGCCTGGTCTAATTGGCGCAATTGGACATTGAAGCAGGGCTCCCTCTGTGCGGACTTATTTTGTGTAGTTGCTGTGGTGACTTATTTATCAAGATATTGGTCACCCTACAATGCCTGACATATATATTGCTGATATATTGCATAAAAAATTAATTAAAATGAATTTCTGTAGACAATATTTTTTTCAGTATTTTCTGGTATTCGCTGCCATCTGTGTGATCCGTGCGTAAAGTTCTTCCGAAACACAATTGCACGCAACGATCCAACTGCCCCCACTGTCCAGAGCCAGTGGGACTATGGCATTCACAATTTGGGGCTAAAATTAATGGGGAAAGATAAAATTGGTAAAAAATAATCATAAATAGTTGTAGGTACAGGTAAAATCCCGCTTCCGTGTAAAAACTTTAATATGAAAACTTCAATAGTTCTATTTGAGTACTTTAGATGGCAGCACTTTCGTTTGTATCTAGTTCGTGGAGAGAATGCGTACGTCAGACGTTAGCGTATTAATAATATAGACGATGAATGAAAACGTTGAGGGTGAATGTTACAATGGGTACGTAAAGACAAAGTTTTGTTGCGGTCCATTTTCTCTGTCTACCCCTGCGAATTAAATGGCGTGTCGTAGAGTTATTCACTTACTTTATTATTATTATTATTAATACGGTTTCCACCCTGCCACCCTGTAGGCAGCTAGTATCCCACGTTGTGGGAGTGTATTCGGCCGGTTTAGGGGAGGGGAATGGGTGCGAGTCAAGTCGTCCGGAACGTGTTTCACCCGTAATGGGTCCCCTTTCTCCGGCCCTGCCTCCATTATGTATGGGCGCGTGTTACTTTGACATTTTTCTTCGAGACCGACCGCGGCCCTCAAACCGAGACTCGCGATAGCTAAACTACCCCTGACTTATTGTGCGCTGGTCACGTGGCATTCCCTTATCGGTTTGGGATGCTAGCATTTTAAAGTTTGATTAATGTTTTGATATTTAAATTAATCTATCTCACGTTACTGGAGGTCTTTGGCATTTACAAAAGAAAATACGGGCCTCATTTCCACATCCACTATTGCTACGTTCATAAAGAAGTTGTACCGAATTCATCGAACTTGAGAAGCCAACGTCCACCAATTTTTGTTTATTTAATATCAACGGTATAAATATAATAACAATTATTTCCATGTTCCAGTTTAGTACGGGCATAAGAAAATAATAAACATAATTTTTTAACAAATGATTATAAGCAATAATTAGTCGCCTGAAATATCAATACAAATTGAAAATATCTCCCGAGTAAAAATAAATGCCGCCAACGGGAATTGAACCCGCATCTTCTGATGTCCGGTCAGGTGCTCTGAAACCACTGAGCTATGTCGGCTTATTTCCAACCCGCCAAATGATTCAATATGTACTAGTACCTCAATCAACTGCTTATTATATTTTTTCCACCTGTAACCAACTTTATTTTTGTAGGAAAGGCTTTGTTGGTGCTAAATTTCTCACTAGATGGCGTCGAGACATATGATATCTTCATTTATTGGTGAAATATTTTTGACTTTTCAAATATTATTATTTTTTAATGATAAACTAATGTTTATAAGACAAGGTTTTATGCATAGCATAAAGGATAACAAATAATTATAAGCAATAATCAGTCGCCAGTAATATCAATACAAATTGAACATATCTCCCAAGTAAAAATAAATGCCGCCACCAATCTTATTTGCTGTCAATGCCTAGCACTCATTTGGTTGAGGTGGTCTATCGGGTATAATTTTTACGGTCCCCGCTTAGACTATTGTGGGTGTGTGTAGGTTTATAAGTTGCAGGAGCTCCGAACAGTCTGATTTAGATATTAGTATTTTAAATAAGAAACAAATTATTACAAGCAATAATAAGTCGCCTGAAATATCCATACAAATTGAAAATATCTCCCGAATAAAAATAAATGCCGCCGACGGGAATTGAACCCGCACCTTCTGATGTCCGGTCAGATGCTCTGGACCACTGAGCTACGTCTGCTTATTTCCTACACGCCAAATAATTCAATATGTACTAATACTTCAACAATTACTGCTTATTATATTTTTTCACCTGTATTTTCACATTTTTTTACTCGCGAGATATTTTCAATTTCTATGTATATTTCAGGCGACTCATTATTGTTAATAATTTGTTATCCTTTGTGCTATGCATAAGAAACCTTGTCTTATAAACATTAGTTTATCATTAAAAAATAATTAAATGAGAAAGTTAAATAATTTATTTTTTTATCTTCTGATGTTTGAATGTTTAGAGTATTTAATAGGAATGGATAATGTTTGTATTATAGCGGGATATTTAATGTTATTGTATGTACTCTTGTTGTTTTGACTCTCAGAACCCGGATCCAGTATTTGAATCACTTAATCTTTCTTAATGTCTTTTAATAAAAATAGTGGTTTCGAATAAATCTTTAAAATTAGATGCCTGCATATAAATTCTATTTTGAGCGATGTGTTTCGGAGTGACTTTCGACCGGTGCGTAAAATAGTAAAATCTCGCTATTTATAATTATTCGAGACGGCCCATTTAGATATTGTCGTGGGTCGACTGATACCTGATGCTTGATTTTTTTAATTTTTTATTATCAATATAAAGTTTTTTTATTATCAATATAAAGTTTTTTTATTATCAATATAAAGTTTTTTATTATCAATATAAAGTTTTTTTATTATCAATATAAAGTTTTTTTATTATCAATATAAAGTTTTTTTACTATCAATAAAAAGTTTTTTTTATTATCAATATAAAGTTTTTTATTATCAATATAAAGTTTTTTTTTACAGGTTTTTTTTTCGATGTCTGTCTCACTAGGATAAACTTGTGTCGAAATAGACGTATTGAATACATATTATTTGATACATATAATATTTCATAACATTAAATGACAATGTGAAAATGATAAAAAATAATAAATAATTAATAATAATAATAAATTGGTTAATCAGCATCTAGTACATTCTCATGAGGGGATTTTTATAAAATTTTTGATTTTGGATTTGTCTTGGCTGGTGATCCGAGACTTGATGTGCGTTTTATATTTCGAAAAAAATTCGTTCAGTCTAATGCCTAGTGGGAGAGCATTATATAGCCTTGTTGCAAAATATCTAAAATTTCTCTGGCTAAAAGTTGTTCTAGCGAAAGGGATTTGTAAGAGATTATGTCCTTTGGTTCTAGTATCACGAGCAGTTTGGACATTGTCAAAAGTTGTTTTGTGTTTGAAGAGGTATGCTACTATGTTTTTGGCATAAAGTTGCCTAGTGTCCATACCACAGATTTTCGTAAAGATTTTCTCCGAGCTGCTTGTGATTGGTAGTTTGAGGATAATCATAATCATAATACAGTGCGAATGCCGGCATACATCTTGCAAAAAACTTCCCGCCGTTGAGAACTCTGTTGTAACATCTATAATGTGGAAAGTGGTAGATATCCACTCTCAGGATCGAAACGTTGACCAGATCTGAATAGCCAGGTACTTCCTTATCTTCCTTTTCCACATCTCCTTATCTCCCCCACTCCCTTCAGCCTTACAACACACTGGGGTTGCTAATAGCTATAGACCCACTGGTTCCGGATAGTTGGGAATTTATTTCTTGTGCTGTGTTCACATAAGCAAGAAAAAAAAAGTGGACAAAGGGCTATTTCCCACCATTGTCGCCATAATCAAAACATGAGATGAAATAACTATAAAAATAACACGTAGAAAAATTAAAATCAAAAATCATCCAACTAATTGGTGTATTTGGTAGAATTGCCCATCTCCTACCAACAGAGGTAAAGAGGGGCTTATACTTTAGTTTAATCCAGTCCCGTCTAAATTATTTAATAAACAATACAGAACAAAGTTATTAAAAAAACTCTTCAATTATAACCCGGACACTCCCACAAAAAAACTGTATCAGGAAATGATACTTTTGAAAATAAGAAAATTGTACGAATACAACATATGCCTCCTAATCTACAAAATCCAAAATGGACTTATACATACAAACACAACATTTAAACAAACGTCACAAGTACACGAACATTATACTAGGCAGCATAACAAATTGTACACACATGCTGTAAGGACTGAAAGTGGCAAAAGACGTATTGGCCACGAGGGTGTACAAATATACAATCTCCTTCCAGATAAACTTAAAACGGAGAGTATAAATGTATTTAAAAAAAAACTTTTTAATATTAAGTTATTAGAACAATATTAGAAAACTACTTATTTAATGTTATATATTTAAATTAAGAAAGTGAAATGTAAATTTGTTTTAACTTAATAAATAAATAAAAAACTCTTATTCAAAGTGCAGAAAAACGTATTTTAATATTGTCAGGGGGTGTTTTACCATCCTCTTGATAAGCACTATCCATAGGATAATTTGTTATTTACGATTTATTTATTGACTAGCTGACGTGAACCCGTTGCTCAGAGATTTGTGTGTAAATGGCTTGGTGTAAAGCTTTGAACTTGTGAATTCTAGAGTACCTGACAACTGGGTGCGTTTTTAATGTGGAAATAATATAATTGTATTGTAATAAGTATTTGTTTTACTTGAACGTGCCATGTCTTCCTCGAACCTCTTCAACCGCTTACTTCCAAGTAATACATCGTCGCCGTAGATGTCAAGGGAGCCAAGTCACAAAATCATAAAGCTGACAAAACGGCGGACAAGGATTTTGTTGGTGATAAAAATGTAACATTTTATTTGGTAGAACTTTTTATCAAGTCTAGGATGAATATTTTTATTTTTTGGAATAACTTTAATGAGCCAAACCTTAAATTGTAATATTTAATTATTGAAGACAATATTAGCGATTCTTAAACAAAAATCTGAAACAGAGAAATCAAACACCCAAAAGTCACGAGCCGCCACTGATCGAGAGGATGGTGAAAACCCCGCTTAATTTTATTTATATTTTCTTTATGTGAGTACATTATTTATGCATTATATATTCTAGCGTTTCAGAATGATGAAATTGCAAAATATGTTTCTCCCTCTCTTTTACACAAACGCCCTTTAAAGTACCTTTGGTCTAGCTGCTGAGAGCTCCGTTGTTACCTCTCTTTCAGTTACATGCGATGTTTATGAGAGAAATGTAGAGGCTACGACGGACCTTGTCTGCGGAATACCACTGCTAGATGTTTTTTGCCTAAATTTCATATTCTGGAATATCAGAATGGTAATGTGCTTTGTGCCTTTATCTTTGTTTCTTTTATACCTTGTCAGTGGTTCTCAACCTGTGTTATGGGAATTTCTTAAACCACTGACGTGATTGGCGGAAGTGTAAATAGGGCTTGGGAATTTTCCTTGAATCTTGGAACCCAGAGGAACTTAGAATTCACTTCATTCAACATACGTATTAGTACATCTGATATTGCTGAAGTCTTCAAATACAAACAAAGAAAAGTACTTCTATAAAATATTGCTAATTTATTAAAAATCTTTTCAAATTATTCGTAATTCGTGGGCCTTTAAACTATCAATTGACAGATTTCTCAAAAAAACATCAGTAAAACACGAATGTGTTATGACGATTTCTGAACACGTGTTCTAATATTCTCGCATTTCGTCATTATATAATAACAAGATAAACGCAGCTTAATGAACACGTGTTTCCATACATTATGAAAGTACTAATAGTTTATCAGGAAATGGCACGCTGTAACTTTCATGTATATTATTTAGTTAGTTACAGTTTTGCACCTACTTTTTTGTATTATGTAGATACTGTCATATTTTTTATAGAAAAATCTTTGTTTCCTTACTGACTTACTTCAAAATGGTTACGAACCACCGCGTCGTAGTATTACAGGAAAAACTCCAAACCAAATATTTTCCTTCGCATTGTCTCTTTTACGGTAATTTTTTTTCTTTTTTATCGCGCTATTATTAAATTTACGAGCTTCCATGATTTCACAGCGATAAGTTGCCAGTCGCTTCCCTTTGTTATTTTACATGCAAATATGGCTAATACTTGATTATGTATAACCAACAAAAGAGGCTTCGCATAACAAAGTACAAAATATATTATTTTATCTGATTTTCTTATTTCTCTCCCAATTACGAAATTTCTAATCCGTTTGGTCTCTTTATCCTTTCCAGCGGGAAACTCGGCGGACAAAGACGTGGTATCCGATCACAGTTTCAGTTTGGGAGGCGGGTTTGGGTGCCGCCGCCCCGGGAACCATTTATTGGATAACCATAGGTCACCCCAAGTGGTTGGCTACATTTATTGATTTAGCAGGGTTGCCCAGGTTGTTCGGGTTGAATGATTATTATGCGCTCGCTGTCATGTCTGCACGCATGTGGGTAACGTGCATTCGTCTTTTGTACTTTGTTGAACCTGGCGTATTTATGACTCAGTTTTCTTACAGTCCACTCTTTAACCCGCCTCACAAGGTCGCCAAACTGAGGGCGACGTAGAACAAAGGAAGTCTTGGGTATATTTTTTGTTTAAAATAAAACGATAACTTAGTCAACAACACATTTATTTTTTTATATATAATGCCGACCGGGTTTCGCTATATCCGAAGCTTCATCAGGGCTATATAATGCCGACCGGGTTTCGCTATATCCGAAGCTTCATCAGGGCTGTATAATGCCGACCGGGTTTCGCTATATCCGAAGCTTCATCAGGGCTGTATAATGCCGACCGGGTTTCGCTTTATCCGAAGCTTCATTAGGGCTGTATAATGAATGATGAAGCTACGGTTCTAGCGAAACCCGGTCGGCATTAAGAGGAGGCTACAAGCCAAAAATGTGTATATTCTTGGTATGCCTTATATCGTCAGGTACTAGGAATTAAAATTGCTTGACAAACGGAGTCTAGAAACGCTCGATTTCAAGCACAAAGGCGGGTTTTATTTATTTTGTAAACAATTTTATAAGAAAGCAAAAAAGTTAATCAAGGGAAACTGTGACAGTTAATCTTAGCTATAATATTGTATTTTTTTTAAAGATGTTTCTTTTATACGTTCATAATTTCTAATGAAAAATATTTTTTATCAGTAGTTTACATTTATATTTTTTATTGAGTAATAAATCTTTTTATTTGTATTGTACTCAAGGGAAACTATAAGAAAACCTTCAATTTATCTAAAGCATATTTTCGGTATTCATAATGTAAACCAATGCGTTATAAAGATTAATCGAAAATAGTGATTTAGCTTTAAGCTTCGCCTTCAGTATAAAACATAAAAGTGGTGTTTGCTAAGTTATTGTTTTATTTTAAATTATAATGTCACATCACCAAGTAGGTATGTGCTTCAAATGAACAAATATTTTGTTGTTGTTGAAAATTGTTATTATAAACGTATGAATTGAGTTGTTCCGTGATGTAGCCAGCAGGATGAAGATCGATTATAGCCCGGATGAAAATCAACCTCCAATAGGATAAGACTACAGAAGAATAATAAGATATCTGTAGATATCTAGGGCTATCCCATCAAAACCGTGGTACTACCAATTCAATATTTTAAAATAATTAGTGAGGTTTATTTTTATGAGCAAAAACATTATTTATTTATAGTTAGATACAATAAATAAATAAATAAATAAATTTCCTCATTTCGAATGAAAATTGGACATCGCTCCATTACTTCTAACCTTTTTTTAAATTTACGTGCCTGACTCCCCAATAATACCTGCCTCGATTTCCTTCTCGGATTACAACGTTCCACCTTTTCCAAGTCGAAATATCACTCATATGATGTCCATTTTAACGAAATCAAAGTATTTTTTCCTCATTTTTCTCCATCTATTGAATATTTTCACCAACTTTGGTGAATACCTAAGATACTTTGGAAAAAACTTTTTGCTTGTTGTGTTGAAGCTGAACAGTGGTCACCTTACAAAAGTTGTTATTATCTTCTGATATTTTGATAAATTTCCCCTTGTCAATTAAGGCTAAGATCAAACCCGGCCACCCGGAGCGCAGAGCCTTCTCGGGTGAAACTTTGCCAGAATTACATTTTGGGAAGTTTTTCAATTTCCTCCTATCTTTCTGCTGGGAAGGCGCCGAAACATGTAGTAGCCTACCCTCGTCACTCTAGTTATGTGTGATACAGAAGATGCGAAATACAATTATTATCCTCCTTTGTGCTTTGTTATGAGGTTTTATTCACTCTTCCACAAAGTATGCGCTCCTGTGATGTTCAATATTTGATTGCTTGCTTTTTCTGGTCACATCTTATAGGGGACATTTCAATATATACTAAACATCTTTAAATAAGCTCAAAAAATAAAGTAAGAAATAATGCTTTGTAAATTTTAAACTTATCATTTCTTTAGAGCACACAAATTATCTGTCGTTAATGAATATTTTAAATATTCCAACTTTAGAAAACAGACGAATAATAAACCTTTTATTAAAATTGTTAAACATAAGTGGGAGTTAATCGGTAAAATTTTACATTTGTATTTTGATATCAAAATTATAAGTTTCACATACGAAACAGTACAAAAATAGAAAATAATCATAATTATAAGTTTCACGTACAAAGCAGTACAAAAATAGAAAAAGGAAGGTTAGGTAGAAAAAACAAAAAAGGAAACCGACTGGGATATACACATAAGCACAAAGCCAAGGTAGGAATTTACAATAAGGTGCTCGATTACAAATACAGGAGATAGGAAAGGAGAGAATTACGTATTTTCGTTTTTATATGCTTTAAAAAAATATTCTTTTAAAGCCTTACTTTGAATTTTTTGTATTTAATAATTATGCTGGCTGTTTTATACATATCTGGAAGAGAGTTATAGAGTGTGTAGGCAATATAATTAAGAGATTTTATCCCATATTTCGTAGTGTGTGTTAGAGGAATGCCGATTTTATTGTTATTACGAGTATTGTGGTTGTGGATGCTTGATTGTAAAGTAGCTTGATGTTAGTGTGGGTTGATTGTTGGGTAATCTGAAGGTGGTCGTGATTTCATGTCTGGGAAGAACTGTGATTTACAAGAGATTTTTCGTCTATTTAAAACGAGTCGTATTTTATTAAATATTTTCACCATTTTCGCTAAATTATTATTGTTTTTTTTTTTAATATTAGCGCGCTCTCATCCAGAATGTTCCGGGATTTTCTGGAATGTTGTGGAATGCTCTCGAATGTTCTGGAGAATGTGAAATTACCATCCCTTATATCTTTTAAAGTACGCCCTTCAGGTAAAAACGGAAATCTTCTTCATGGATGGGGGATAGAGGGCTACCACACCATATAACTCCCTTGGTACGATCAAGGGACTCGTTTCTGAGTTTTAGCGGTACGAACATTGTATACATACTTTTGTAATATATATTCAAATATAATATTCATTCTTCAAATAAGTTTAAAATCATTTTATTTGTAATTACCTACATACCTACTGTAATAAAACAATGTACACTCCATTTCTCCTCCTATCTGGACTGCCCGGGCTTTACCCTCGCAAGCAAATTCCGACTGAAAGGAGGAGTCTGCCTCTATAGTCGAGCTGACGTCAACTGTGTGCGACTATTGAGTCTGGAAAACTCCAGATTCGACGCAATGTGGGTGCGCGTCAATCTTGCCAGTACGGCAAGATTCTACGCATGTCTATACCGCTCACCGAACCATAGCGAATCAGACACTTCCGAGCTCTTCAAACATTTGAGCGATACTATTGATGATCTCTTGCCCCGCTACCCTTCGGCCGAGTTTGTTGTTCTGGGGGACTTCAACGTTCATAACGAACCATGGTTGAAGTTCTCAGGCCCAACGGACTCGGCTGGCCGACAGGCGGAATCCTTTGCCATTTGCTACGGATTAGAGCAATTGGTTCAGGAGCCTACAAGTGTTCCTGATGTCCAGACTCACCGCTCCAATCTGTTAGACCTATTCTTAACTACTGTGCCACACGGTTATAAGATTGACGTTACAGCGCCTCTGGGATCATCTGACCACTGCCTAGTGACGACATCAATCCCCGTTAGCCTCAGACCAACCAATGAGAGGCTGAGGAGAAAAGTGTGGCACTATAGGTCAGCAGATTGGTTCGGTATGCGGGCCCATTTCAATGCTTTTCCGTGGTCAGCTGTTTGTTTTCGGACTTCGGACCCTTCAAGATGTGCCCAGGAGATTGGTGAAGTCATCAATTCGGCGATGGATGGCTTCATACAATCGACTACTAAAGAAACTGGTGTGGGCTCAAAGCCGTGGTTCAGTCGACAATGCTCCGAAGCAGTTCGACGAAAAAACGCGGCTTACCGAGCCTACAACACATCTCGAACGCCCGAAAGCAGATCAGCATACAACAAATCGGCAAAGGAATGCAAGAGAATCATCAATAGGTCAAAATTCGAACACGACCTGCAGATCAGCAAAAAGCTGGCTGCCTGCCCGCATGGCAGCAGAGCATTCTGGTCGCTTGCGGGCTCAATAGGTCGAAATTTTTGCAAACCCAGTTTGCCACCTCTTACCAGACCTGACGGCTCACTAGCAAACACCGCCACCGAAAAGGCAAACCTTTTAGGGAAAATGTTTGCGGAAAACTCGACCCTCGACGACGGGGGTGCTGTTCCGCCGTCGGTTCCTCACTGCGGCTTCTATATGAAAAAGCTGAGGATCCGGCATCGGGATGTACTCCACGTCATACGGGGGCTCGATGTTAACAAAGCTAGTGGACCTGATGGAATACCTGCCCTGGTATTGCAGAGGTGTGCTGCGGAAATAGTTCCAGTTTTGACAAAGCTCTTCAAAATGTCCCTGAAGTGTGGCACTGTGCCCTCTGGTTGGAAAAAAGCGGTAATTCACCCTATTCCCAAGAAAGGTGACCGCTCCAACCCGGCCAACTACCGCCCCATAGCGATCACATCAGTTCTGTCCAAAGTGATGGAACGTGTGATCAACGACAAACTACTCACATACCTCGAGAAGAACAAAATTATCAACAACCGTCAATACGGATTCCGGCGGAACCGCTCGTGCGGTGATCTTCTCGCGTATGTGACGCATGTTTGGGGGCGGTGCCTGGAACGTCACGGTGAGACCCAAACGGTCGCACTAGACATATCCAAGGCCTTTGACCGGGTCTGGCACCGAGGACTTGTCAACAAATTGCATTCTTACGGACTTCCCGCATCCCTGTGTACGTGGATTGCTGACTTTTTAAGGGATAGGTCGATTCAGGCGGTTGCTGACGGTTTCACCTCTTCCTCGCACTCCATAAATGCTGGCGTCCCACAGGGATCGGTTCTGTCTCCAACTTTGTTTTTGTTGCACATCAATGACCTTTTGACATGTGCACCGATTCATTGTTACGCGGATGACAGTACAGTTCATGATAGCTTTTTGTTTGACAAGCCCCCAAAGGGCACACAAACTCCAACGGCTCGGAGGGCTTTGAAGCAGAGAATGAACGGTTATCTCGAGAGTATTTCCTCCTGGGGTAAAAATAATCTCGTCGAATTTAATGTTTCAAAGACCCAATCCTGTCTGATTACGTCTAAAAGGGATCCAAATGATAATCTAGTCTCCTTCAACGGAAGCAATCTTCCGAACAGGCCTTCCATTGATATGCTTGGTGTAACTATAAGTGACCAGCTCAGGTACGGGGGCTCCATCGAAGCTAGAGTAAAGTTGGCCTCTCAGAAGCTGGGCGTACTGTACAGGGCCCGCAGATACTTTAATAGTACACAACTGCTCACCCTGTACAAATCGCAAGTGCGCCCTACTGTCGAATTTGGCAGCCATCTCTGGTCTGGAGCCCCAAAATACCTGAAAAAAACCCTTGACTCTGTGCAGAAACGGGCGGTCCGTTTGATAGATTCCCCAATCTTAACAAACGGACTGCAATCTTTAGAGCACAGGCGTCAGGTAGGTATGCTGTCCTTGTTCTATCGGTATTACAATGGAAGATGCTCTGAGGAACTAGCGTCATTGATCCCTTCGGCACCGGTGCGTAGTCGGGATACACGCCAAACGCGCGCCCAACATTTGTACACAGTTGACACTTGTCACATGAGAACGGGTCGCTTCTACGATTCGTTCTTAAGTTCAACAGCTCGGCTGTGGAACGAACTGCCGGCCTCTGTGTTTCCTCCCTCCTACAACATGGGACTCTTCAAGACCCATTTTCACTCCTTCCTCTCCACAAAAAGACCCTCCACACAGCATCCCCAAAGATGACATAGGCCCTGAGTGAAATTATTTTCTTCAGGACCTCCTGTGTGGAGTAAATATAAAAAAAAATAAAAAAATAAAAAAATTTCCAGCCACAAGCTAATGCTTCTATGGAAGAGGGGTCTTGAAATATTTGATCATGTATTGTAACAAATAAACAAAAATGTACTTATATAATAAAAAAATAATAATAATAAAAAAAATTAAAAAAAATATATATTGATATTGCTTTTAGAATATATACCTTCAAATCCGGTAGATATTGACATTCATTAGGTAAAATATTATTGTAAATTTCTGGGCTTGTTATTTTATATTACTCGTATTTTCCAAACATATTGTTGTTATTTGCTACAAAAAACTCCTACAACACACCCCAAGATTGATAATAACAAGCAATTATTATTTTCCTATGTTTTTCCTTGGAATTATTTTTTTTGTTCCTGCTTATACAGGATGTCCGGGGTAAAGTGTTCTACATTATTTTAGAAGTAAAAATGATAAATTGCATCGCTTTAAGATAGTTTTTAGGTAAAAAAAGTTTGATTAATTGTATGGGAAAAAAATCATTTTGATGTCGAAAAAACTTATTTATATTTTTTACCTCTACCATCACGTAGAATCACCTCCCGAAATTAGCGCACTTTACCCCCCGGACACCCTGTATACACTTAAGCTGTACATAATATTATCCAATTTTGGTTTGTTTCTTTTGTTTCTTCAATATTACTCCGAAAGAGTCTTCACTGTTTGGATCCAGTGGAACGATGGCATCCCATTTTATCATTTTTTTCTGATCTAGTTATTAAACATAGCCAAAGCAATTTCAGACAACTTTTCAAGTCTGAGTTATTCTATGCACACCTATAGAAAAATATTAACCAGTATTTTTTCTTTTTTTCAGGTATAATCAAGTTGAATTATTGTTTTCATCTCGTTATGGACCCGCTCTCGGCAGAATCGGTAAAATTTTATACCTCAATATATATCCCTGTGTACTGTGGCTCTTATTTACAAATCTTTTCTTAACAACGCCCGATAGTTAATAACAAGATACGAAAAAACTTCACGTGACTTAACTAAACATCACGCCGTTCCCTTATTTTTACTTACACTTATAACTTATGTTATACTATACTTATAACCTATGTTATATTATACTTATAACATATATACTTAGTACTACTACCTACCTACATTGAATAACCCTCCCCCACTCTTACCCCTCCCGGCTCCTTCTACCTCTTCTTTCCAGACCTAATTTTAATTATAACTTTAGTATACTTGTGCTCCTGATGAAGTGAACTTGGTTCATGAAACATGTTGAGATTTTGTATATATACTTATCACTGTATAAAGATAATGGTTCAAGAGTCATGTAAATGCCACATATTAACCGTTATAATATGTATGTTGTGTTTCTTTTCTTCTTTTTGTCTAAAAATGTGTTATTTATTTTACATGTGTGTTGTAAATGAACACACGGTCTGTAATGCAGAAAATAAAGACAAATTTACCTTAAATTGTCATTAATAAACAAAAAATACAAATAATATAATTTTGAATTCCTCTGCTAAAGGTAAATTTTAAAATATTTAGATTAACGAAAGCGACTGTTTACACGAAGCTTTCTTTCAATTTGAAGTAATGTTAAATATTTAAAAAAAAAATGAAACAAATGAGAAAATTTTCGCCTTTACGTCCAGAAATAAAACAAATTAAAATATCGCCGGAGGAAACTCTAAATGATTATACTTATTTGTCGAATGCCTAAAGGAATTTAAAAATAGCTCTCAGATTATCGTTCTTCAATTATTTTTCTCGTTAGTCATTGCGAACGTCTAGGGCCGCTGCTTAGGACAGGGTTGTGGGGTTGGGTTGCGAAGATTACCACCCACTCCTGCGGGTGGGGGCGGGTGACACCACCGGGTGGGGCTCGCTTTACATTTCTTTGAAGGTCACCGCGCACACAGTTAATAGCAATAGCAGTTATTAAGTAAGTTGGTCACTTGCCTACAAACATTTAGATTTTAAGTTCCATTAAATATATTAGTACTGTGTATACTAAAATTAAAATAAGCTCTCTATAGAGAAAAGAAAAGGAGACGTGAGCTAATGCTTGTAATGATTGTAAACGTAATTTGGCGACATACATTTTCTTTCAAATCGGTGTAATTATTACGTGTTCATTGAGCTTCGATTTGTTGGCTTCCATGTGTTTATTAAATATCCCAGCACAAATGAAATTATTTTCAATTGGATATTTTCACTTTAATTTAATTTAATAAAATAAGAACAAATTTACGACAATGAATATTTTTATATTGACGAATAAATTTTCTATAACGATTTGTATTATACACAATTGTCATTTTCGATTTGCAACCAAAACGACATGTTCAATTTTATTCGTGAATATGGCGGCGTTGACGTCACGCCAGGCGACGTCGGTGACAGTCGTCTTACCAGCAAGTGGCGTTTTCTATAATGACGTTGTAGCCAGTTGGAATCGTTTCTGTATGTGCGGTTTTAGATCGTTTTTGAAATCAATAATTTGAATGAAAATATTAAAATTACATATTCACTGTTTACATAGTCACTGTTCACTAAGGATTTGTTGATTTCTAAGACTTATATGTAAGCGGTTTCTTTTATTAATATGAAGAATATTGATGCCTGTATTTTTTTCTTATGAATTATAGTTAGTTCATAAACTAATAATTATACTGTTCTGATAAAGGTTGGGATATACTAAAACTAGTTGATATAATCCATAAATTATAATAAAGTGGTTAAAAACAAAGTTTTGTTTACTACGAAACAGTTGTTCAAAATACTCTTGCAAATGATCCCACTATAAGCTCAAGTTAATTCATTAATAACGAATAAGTTAGTCAGTTAGTGTGCCAAAAGGGTTGGGTGCAAAAAATGTGCGAAATCACTTCTAGTGTAAGTTACACGGTCTGTACGTTAACATGGCGTCGCTTTTGCACACTGCATAGTGTGTTTAGTTTGTATATGTGTTGTGTGTATACATTAGCGAGTGTATAATATAGTTTATCCTCTGCGGGAATCAATAAATCCCTGCTGTTAGCTGTAAGTAGCCTATACTTGCCACTATTCGAAAAGTCCATCAATACTTGACTAACTGTGCTCGTGTGGGGCGGGTTTATGTAATACAGACTGCCGAATGCTGAATGGTTCAACCAGTGAAAGGTTATTGTTAAATAAAGGCACTGTTTCAACAGCTCAATCACATTTATTTTCCAATCAATTCTTTTATAATATCATAACCTAAGGGTGCTTATAAACTGGACAAAATTTCCGCGAACCGAGCCACGAATTCCGGTAAAGGAACAAAGCAACAAAGTTTCTCTCGGTTATCGCTCCGTCTGCGGTTGCTTCGTTCCTTTCCCATAGCTCGTCGAAATTTTGTCCTGTGTACACGTAGCATAAGAGTAAGGACGCTTTGGTATCAAGCTGTTTTTCTCTTGAGTTCGAAAATTAAAAGGAAGAAAATGAGGTTGGGAGGTCATTGACCAAATGACCAACATAGAAGAGCCGCCACTGGTTCCTATTGTCAAATAAAAACTGACTTCAGAGTCATCTATTGATAATGAGCTGCATTATTAGTGAGCAAATCTTGATATCATAGCTTCAAACCTTTTTTACCATCATCATTAGTTTGCACAAACCTTTAAAATTATACAGGTATTGCTTTAAGAAATTTAAGTAATTACAAAAATATTTTCTTTGTTCTTTTGGTGTATGTATAGCTTTGTGCATTTCAGCTTAGACGGTTCTTGGCTGTTCTCACTCATCCGAATCCAGTTGTTCTCCTTAGGTTGTCAGTCCATCTCATCTGTGGGCGATCAGTCTTTCTTTTTCCTACCTGTAAGGGACAATCGTGTATGAAAGAGACAGCTTGATAGGTTGTATGTAAATATGCTTCTGTTCTAGCCGGCCTTCATTACTTGTACAAATCAGTAGTAATAATTATGTCAACCCGCCTACCTACTATTAGTGACATTGCACACATCTTCAAGTGCTTTATCGGTGACTAAAAACGTAATGATCACAATTGGCGCAGCCGGTAGGATGTCATCGCCTTGTCGTAGTCATCACAATAACCAACTATGTCATAACCTAACTAAACATGTATTGTAACTTATGGCTTAAAACCTCTCTTGACTGGTACTTATGCTTTTCCGACTTCCAAGTCGGAAGGGTTGGAGATTACACCGATAATAGCGAGTACTAAAATAAGCAGAAGATATAATTAATTTCACTGGAACGATTCCACGTGATGCCCATCTCCCGATCTGGCACGCCACGCAGCTGGTGCAGGCGCATCCAAAACACACCTCACCCGATGAACCCGGGCACCCCTGCTAAATCAGCAAACGTAGCGAATCACTTTGGGTGACCCATTTCAGAGGTATTAGTTATCCAATAAATGGTTCCCGGAGCGACAGTACCCAAACCCGCCTACCAAATTTGCTTATAAAATATGCCGTAGTAGCGATGCTTCATACCGTGCAATCACCTTCAACCTTGAAATGAAAGCTCGCGTTCCTAACCAAAAGCAAATATGTATCGATTATCCCATCTAAAATACTCAACAAACTACTTTAAAAAATATACTTCATTTTCTACCGTAGTTATCTTGACGTATAGGGCTCCTATTCCACCCGTCCCGTCTCCTTTTTACCGCCCCGTTAACCTTCAAACTTGTATGGAATCCACCCTTTAACCCTCCGGCAATTTGTTATGTCCGTCGCACGAATACACCCCCTGGCGTGCCTGTAAAATTCTCACGTGAAAGTCAACTTTTCTTATTTTTACTACATAATTTCGACGACATAATGCTACAGTTTAAATTTTAAACGTGTTTTTGAATTGTAATTAATAATGTATATACGAGTATTGTAATAAAATTAGATGAAGATTGAGAAATCGGATTTGGCTTGGAATTAAATATTGAAAAAATATTAATTATTTATTTATTTTATTTAAAAAGAAGATAATACTAATTAATCTAAACGACATATAAAACAGAACAAGATACAGAAAAATAAAAATATAAAGTTCTCAACTGGGAATCAAATCTCTTTCTTACCGGGACAACGTATTTAACCACTCGATCATTTCGATCTAATTATTATACGTCATTTTTCTTGATCTCATATTTTAATTCAGAATTAACAATATTATTGTGCTAATTTTTTTTACCCATATTCATATCTTTTTGAATTTTCACAAAGTTCGAAAAAATTGGTTTGTATAATAATAATATATAGCTTATTTATATATCAACGTTTTCGTGAGATTTTCATCAAGGGCGCTGTACAAATATATTACTTAAATAGTTAATACTAGAACTACTGACTTAAAACTAGTGACTTACATATGTACATATGTAGAAATGTATATATTTACATATGTATTTTAGATAGTGTCTCAGAAAAACTTATCGATTTGTATTTATATGGGATAAAGTTTTATTTTAAACTTTTCTAAAAGTCTAAATGAATATTCATATTTTATTGGAACAAATTTTCTTTTAATAACTTTCGAAGGTTATCAAACTATCAATGTAATATGTCATTGAAGAAGACCATAATAGTAAATTCAAACGAATCATGAAACAGAACAAGACACAGAAAAATAAAAAGGTAACGGTTCAACTGGGAAACGAATTTGTGTAGTATTTAGAATTAACAGCACAAATGCCACTTATTGACAAAATGTTTAATTGAACAGCTTTATACTCCAATACAGCCATATTAAAAACATCAGCTAACATAGCATAAGAGTTACCAATGGCAATTATGTAAGAGTAGTATTATTATTATATTTAAGTCATATTAAAGACATCAGCTATCATAGCATAAGAGTTACCAATCGTAATTATGTAAGTGCATTCAAAATCGAAACGTTGCTTGATGTGGAATAAGTGGTGTCTGGTGACCAGATCTGAATAGCCAGGTACTTCCCGACCTTATTCTTATTCCGTTTGATATTCGCCCCCTCCCCACTTCTTTCAGGCTCACAACATTCGGGATGCGATAGACCGACTGGCTTTGGGTAGTTAGGACTCTTATGCGGTGTTAAAAATGTTTATAACAGTCGAGAAAAAGTTTACTTTGCTAACCGGGCGACTGCTCTTTTCCGTTAAGCTACTTTTAACTGGCAACCTCCACTATCCTCCTGTGCATAGTTTTTTATGCATTTAATCGTCATTAAAGGTTTAACATGAATTAAATTCTTGCATTTTCTTTGTTAAAGCGTTCATTATGTAGTTTTATTTATTATAAAATATTTATATCAACGAAATGTAATATAACAATGCCTTTTGAAGGTGAAACTGCTGTCATATGTAAAAACCTAAATTCACAGTTTGTAACGAATCCTACACATTTTGCGTAAGTTTTGTATGTATTCAAACGATATGAGGCGACAAATGAAAAGAAATAAACAATTAGTCAATTCAGTACACATCATAAACCTCGATAAACAAGACGCAAGATTCGTCCATTGAGTACAGCATTAACAATGTTTGTGCCTTATATACTCAAAAATTACTTGACCGATTTCGCTTCAAATTTCAACGTTTGTTCTTATTAGTGTCAGGAGTGTTTAGAGAGTGGTTTAAATTAGTTGGGGACGACCGAGGAAGACTTAATAGACTAGAATCCTGACGCAATAAACCCTAGGTCATCGAGTACACAGTTGAAACTACTTTGTAGTGAGAACAGACATTTAGTAAGCCTTAAAAGAAGTTTGTCTGCCGATGCGCAGTCATGGAAATAGTGAACGTATTTGTTCGTAAAAATTACGTCATAAGGTACTTATGAACGGGAATGGTCTCTTACGATAGGGGTCGATTAGCAGATGAAAAAAAAAAACATGTCTGCCAACCGGCAGGATTCAAAATTTGATAAAAATTGGTAAATTTTACGTCATGTAGTACACGAATGAAACCAACAAATAACTGTAGTCTAGATCGTCCCATTGAAGAATTTCTTGGTCTGGCTTGGTTTCTTGAATTATGCTCGTTATCTTTTTTATTTCAACGTGCGTTTAAAAACATATTGCCAAATTCTAAAAAAAGTGTGGTAAAAGTGATAATAAAACATAAATTGAGTTTTCCGATTGACTGGCGACCCTTTCGACGCGAACCAACTTACGAACCCGGCCGCTGTCACATATTAGTCCTCGTAAGAATTGTTTATAGTGCTTAAAAGTTAGAACAACCGCCGCACCGCCTTCATAAGAGCTAAGTTCGTCCGTAAAACGACGGAAACGCATTATATCAGCACTGGAATGAGATACGAAGTCGAATTAAAGTCGACATAATGTAATTTTTCAACAGTAACAAAGTGGATTTCACAACATTACACGAAGTGAATGGTAGAAAGAGTAGGGGATGCCCGAGAGGACGCGGCATGATGAAATGATTCAAAAACTTATTTTTTATATATCTATTTGAATTTAGATGTTGTTTTCATGAATGAACAAATGCAAATCTTGGAAGTGGAAATTAACACACTTGCTGACATTCGATCGAGCTGAAACTCGGCAGATACACTCGTTCAAACAAAAATAATTATAAATTTTTAAAGTTATAAAGAAATTTATGTATTATGGTAAAAAAACTTTGTTTTTGCGGGTTGATTTTTTATGCGACTTATTTAAATTATTTTACCTATATTTTGTTTACTCTACATGTAAAAGCCCTTTGGGCTACAAAATACAAGTAAATGTCGTTCTAGTTGTTTATGATTTGTTTATCTATATTTTCTTTTTTTTGCGGACGCACGTATTTCTCTGAAATTCGATGAGAATTACAGCAGTAATATACGAAATAAATATCGTTCCTACCCAATCGGGATTTCGTTCAGTTGTTAGCTCGGTTGACTTTGTATTTTACGGGTTGATGTAAATAAAACTTTATATATACGTCCTTTCATATTCATTATTTTATAAGAATTGTCATACAACAGTACATCAGCATTATATTGCATGAATCCATTCGAATGAACTGGTCTAATTCACCCATTAATTAATCATTATTATAATGTCCCAAGAGAGATCTCCGTAGAGTCCATCCCGTTGTGGCATCACCGTCACCTTGTCAGGAATGCGCCGCGCAGCACAGTGGGCTGAAAATCGCCTTTCATAAACATAGAGACTTGAATTTTCAAGGGTATTTTTTTGGCTAGAAAAGGATTCTGCTGATCAATACTATGCTATAAAATTTCGTATGAAGCAATTGCGTGTACAAATGAAGGAGTTATCATGTTTTTAAGAAGAATTTGTATAGCACTGACATTAAAAATGAGGCTATCTCTGGAATCATAAGGTTGGCCATTATATCCTTACACACAAAAATACTACTATTTATTTGTATTTTTTTGACATACTTCGTACTGTGGCGCAACTTGCGATTTTTTTTTTTAAATCCTCAAAGTTGAAAAAAAAACTTTTTTATGTTGATAATTAATTTTAATGCTAATCAGCAGAATCCATTTCTAGCCAAAAAAATACCCTTGAAAATTCATGTCTCTATGTCTATGAAAGGCGATTTTCAGCCCACTGTGCGCCGCTGCACTCCCCACGCCGCAGAACCGTAGTACTCAGCGGACAGACTATACGCCTTAGTCTGTTCATAAATGTCGCTGGGCCGAATCAATATGGCGACCTTGAGGTCGGCGCATATGAGCTAGATTTATTTTTTGTTGTCACCGTGCCAACAATGAGGAAACTCTCACGTGCCCGAATTACAGAAACGTACCTTGGTGTGATTTTTCACTAAAATAGCGCTGTTAAAATTATCCAATTAATTTAAATCAATTAATATGTGCTTAGTTGATTTCTTCTGGTTTAGGTTGGAACCGTTGCCAGAACGCCTCTTTACATGAAGAAAAATTACTGATAAAATATTGGTAATTTATAAAAATCTATTCAAATTATTCGTAATCCAGTTAAAAACGGGATTGCAGACCCTCACTGAATGAAATGATAGGTTTCCTGATAAACTTCCTGCAATAAAACTCTTGGGCTTTTAATGTGAATAAATATATCGACAATGGGCTCTGATATCTCAACCTCTAGGCGAGTATGGCCGTACAATTTCGGTCAGAACTAACGTTACTTCGGTTACTACCTAACCCTCCTACCCTGTGAGAAACCCTGTGAAAAACAATCCCACAGATATCAAAATAAATATTTACGACCACAATTTAAATAAAATAATATTGACTCTGCAAAAAAACCTTAATTAGGTTAACTGTACAAGTGTCATATTCCTTAAAATTAATTCACAAGCATGAAAAAGAAAATCTGCACAATAAGATTCCCTTTGACGGAAGCGCGTTTCGTCTTGTGGTTGCCCCTTTAGTCGTGACCCAGTGGCGTACCGCGACGTAGAAAGGAACCAAGGCGGGGGGGGGAGAGAGCTGAGATCGGGGGCGCACTTTGGCAAGCTTCCAACCCCCATCCCCCAACATCTCTACAACTTGAGAGATACTGGGTACTACCGTTAATGTTTGTGGGTTTAGGGATAGCATTATTTTACTATATTATGCGGTTTGCTGTCATATTTATTGTGGATCAAATAGCCATAACCCAAATAAATAAGATTATTAAAACGATTGTTAGAAAAACACAGATAAATGTTTTTTTTTATATCGTATTCCATATTTAATGAGAATTATCATATGTACTCGTACATCAGCAGTATACTACACGAATCGAAAACTTTATTTTTATGGCCAGATCTGAAAAACTAGGTACCTTTCCATTATCATATTCCCCTCTTCTTCCTCTCTCTGCTTCCTACAGTCTGCGTCATTCCCAATTGGGGTATATTGTGAGGCTAAAGCGAATGGGGAAATACCTTACTATTCAGATTTGGTAGCTCAAGCCAACGTTTTAAATGACATTAGTGTAATCATTGGGACTATGGCATTTGTGGTATGGTGTTAGGCTGAAGGTAGTCATTGGGAAAAGGGAAGTTGGGAATTTCCTGGCTATTAAGATTTGATCACTAAACCATGTAAAGCCTTTTCAATCAACGTTTCAATTCTTAATAGTTATCTTTTAGCAGGACGATACTGCTATATTGTATCTACCACTGCTAGACGATTGCTAGAAATCACAGCAACCGTTAGACCTAGGGAGGTGGGTTTGGGTACCGCCGCCCTGGAAACCATTTATTGGGTAACCAAAACCTCTGCCATAGTTCACCCCAAGGGGTTCGCTACTTTTGATCATTTAGCAGGGGAAAAAAAGACCCTCTACACAGAATCCCAAAAGATGACATATGCCCGAGGGAAATTATTTGTTTCAGGGCCTCCTGTGATTATGATGAGAAAGTGGGGAGGGCAAGGAGATGAGATGGAGAAGGACTGAGTTAGAACCTACCTGTAATTTGTAGGCTGTGAATTCGACTCCCACTGAAGACGCTTTGGCGCAATGACCTATATAAAATGGGTCGAATATAATAGATATTCACTGATTTCATGAATACTTCCCCCCTAAGACGAGATACGTAACTTCGCCTGATGGTGGGGGTGAGGGAGGTGTATGGTTTGGGGTTTGGGGAGTGGCCAGTAGGGGTCATGGCGTTTCCTGTTTTCCTATTTTTCCCACATTATGATTGTCGGATAGTAAGCTTTACAGGTCAGCGAAGAACAATGCATATTTTAACCCTTTACACGCCCATTTCGTTTAGTTGGCCCCATCCGTCGGCAGATGTTACATATTATTTGCCATTAATCTTGAACCAGCCTAAGGGTATCATAATTTGATTTTTCTGAAATTCTACTGAAATCTGTTTTAAGTTCTGACAGGTGTTGTTGGACCTTAACATAAGCTATTGTTTTAACGGTGAATGTTGAAGACATTATTAGCGATTTCTAAACAAAATTCTGAAACATGCGATCATACATAAAAATACTTAGCAATGTATGTGTTATTCCTTTTTTTGAACAAAAACTTTCTTCTTTCTTAGGAATCATAGAAAAAACAGTATTTCACAATCGAAATTTATTCATACAAAATTACAAGATTATTTAGAAATTTTCAATACATATAAAAAAAACTATAACCTAATAGTGCTTCAATGTGTGATAGGGTTCGAAACACTTTCCTTTATGCAGGGGCACATTGCAAAACTTGCACATGTACCGCGTTTCACTGTGTAGTTTGTGAGCGGAACATACGCGACAACGATTTTTTTGTTGTTTTTCAAACTCATTGTATTGACAGGTAGATAGATCGGGTACCGCCGACAATAGAAAACACATGACCCCGCACCCATTTAGAACCCCTTGTTTACAAGTTTCCCTCTCCTTACCGCTTTGCGCAACAAAACGAGTAAACTCGTCTCCCGCGTCTTACTGTAAAAAGGCGTATGACGAGTTTTCTAGTTTCCCGCAAAGAATGTGTTAATAGTATTATTACTTTAAATTTCACCAAGCCAGAGCTCGCTGTTGGAGATAGTTTGCTTCTTCAGCATTACAAACAAATTTTGTGCTTTTTATTCAAAATTCAGTATTTTTGTCAGGTACGTAGTTTAATAAAAAAGGTGACGTATCCAAACATGAAATGAACACGAACACGTTTGAATAGGTTTCTTTAATGATAATATGATTCTACGGAAACAACTACATTAAACCTTTATTAAAGCTTTCTAGCTGTGTTTTTTTTTTATCTTCTGACGTCTAAACCTTTCCCTTTGAATTAAATAAACGCCTTCTGAGTAGAAGCAACGCACAATTGTATAGGAAATGGCTCGGGACTGCGACTGGCTGTGTAGTATGTAGTCTGTGTCTGTACTGGGTCTAACTGTATATTGTGATAGTACCTACTAACTTGTTCTGCGAGCGCGATTGAAAATACAAAGAAAAATAAAGAAGCAAGAATTTGAGACGAGCAAATCTAACCAAATCCCCTTTATTTCTGTGTTGTGCCCATTGAAATAAATAATACGAGATTGGAATATTCATTTGGCATTTTCACGAGCATTTTGTCTCCTTATATTCGGGTCTAATATTGACCTGATAAGACATTATAACACTTGTGCACATTTGATTAAAATAAAATATAACGCATTGTGCACGGTATTGAAAAATTCGAATGATTAATATAAAGTGCCTTTGTAGCTCTGACGTCATGAAATTTGAACAATTGAGGCAGTATTATTAGTTCCACGTGGTCAATAAGAAAATGAAACTAATTAGATTATTGACACTCGGGCGAAGTCGGGTAGTGAGACTGGTAAAACAGCAAATGTCAACTACATAATCAAAATGTTGGCAGTGAAACATCGGCCCAATTCTGCGTCATCTTCATAAATAATTATTTTCACCATCCTCTTCTTCATCATATTCAACCTATCTTCAAATTTTTTAATCGATTTCCTGGATCAAAAAAATAGTTGCAGTTGAAAAGGTATCATTTATCATCTATAAAAAACAATTAACATTATTTTTCATTCAGGTATATTAATATTTTCATCTGAATTACTAAATATGGATTATTCCATAGAATTTGAATAATTCTCAAATTTCAACGGTTCATTTCGGGTTCTGTGAAAGTCCTATTCAAGTTCTGTTATTGTATCATTATAGGCTAGTTGCTTGAAAGAACTGAAATAAAAACAGAACTCGAAAAAATCTTTCACAGAACTTTAAAATGCACGTTTAAATTTGATGAATTGTTCAAATTCTTCGAAACAACACGTCCTAAGGATTTCATAGAATTTGAACAATTCATCAAATTTCAATGTTCATTTGAGAGTTCTGTGAATGTCCTATTCAAGTTCTGTTATTATATCATTATAAGCCAGTTACGTGACAGAACTGAAATAATAACAGAACTTGAAAAAAACTTTCACAGAACTTGAAAATAATCTTTGAAATTTGTTAAAAATTGTTAAAAATTCTCTGAACCAACCCGTCCCAAATATCTTTTTAAAATTCTGTGAGCTTATCTTAGTTAGTGCAATTCCTGACTGTCGATAAGTCGATATCTAGTCTATGTGATACCACTGGTAACTTCGTATCACAAAAACAGAATACGAGAGATCACGTAAGGCAGTAAAGCAGTACCTAAAAGATCTATACAAAAATATACAATTTTCACTTTGTCTTTTCGATGTTTCGGCATACGCTTTTATTTGCCCGCGTCAACAGTCAGGCAGTCCTACGCATATTTCTTTGTTGGGGATTTTCCGCGATTGCCCGTTTGGGGAGAAGAAGCAATTCGGGCTTTTGTCGAAACACCCCGATGGAATAATTTAACTTAGCGGCTTGTCTTGTCGTCACGCCTGCTCCTCCCCGTGTCTTCACCACTCCACGAGTAGGAAGTCAAAATATGAGTTCTAGTCTGTATCTTGGAACTTATTTCTTTTGTATTATGGAAACAACACAGTACATTTTTTACCATGATGAAACAATTTACAGATATTAAATATTTCGTTTTGGGTACCTGTGATACGTTTCCTCGTAATGTCTTATGTGACAATGTCTTATATGTATTACGGTGTTATTTAATTACATTTGTCACGTTGATGAAACAATTTACAGATATTAAATATTTCATTTTGGGTACCTGTGATATATGTCCTTGTAATGTCTTATGTGTCTATATGTCTTATATTTATTACGGTGTTATTTATTACATTTGTTACGGTGGTGAAACAATTTACAGATATTAAATATTTCATTTTGGGTACCTTTGATATGTTTCTTTGTAATGTCTTATGTGCCTTTGTCTTATATTTAGTAATTACCGGTTGACATGTGTAGTGTATAGGCTTGTGTGTGTGCATATGTATGCGCGTTTAACAGTTTATATCATTGACGTGGTCACGGACGTATATAAGGGGGGGGTCTTGGGGGTCCGGACCCCCCCCATTGCACCGCGCCGATTGTAGAATACGATAGTTTAAGTCCGCCACAGTGCGGGGAGCGGGGGAATGGGCAGTGCCCCCGCCGCGGCGCGCCGCCGCCGCCCGCGTTTCGGCCGCGCGCACCATACCAAGCTAGAATCTAGTTTAGTCTATTTTGTCTCTTCGCTCTCTTATGTTATTCGTTAATAATGTTCACACAGGTAATACCTAGATACTGTTTATTTATTTATATTATTTACGAAGAAGTTATAACTTATTTAAAAAAGCACAACCATTTATATGAAATAAGGAATGATAATTTTTAATTAATAGTAGTTGTAAAACAATGAATCTCGTGTCAGTTTTTTTTGTTTGAGAGAAAACTACATTTATTTTCATGTATAACTTGAATTTACAATATTTTGTTAGTGTTACTGTAGGCAGGTAGGTAATTTTTAATTTTAATTATATTGTAGTTCATTAAAAAGAGTGTCATAATAATACGACCAAAGTTTAAAAGAAATTATTTTGTTCTTAAGATGAAAGCTCTTCATTTAGCTTGAGAGAAAACGCTTATTTTTTTCATACATTAAGTATTATTTGCATTAAAAATATTTTGTTATTGTAGGTAGGATGATACTTTTTGATTTTAATTTTATAATTGTAGTTCATTAAAAAGAGTGCCTTACAATATGACCAAAGTTTAGAATAAATTATTTGGTTATGTGATTAAATAAAAGGTGTTTCAATTTTAAAACAAATTATTTGTTCTTAAGATGAAAGAGTATTTTTGTTTAGTGTACCTTAACAAATTAGGTATAAAAAAAAGTTATTTTGTTTTCCACCTTTTATTTTATGTTATTTCTTTTTTTATGTTATAAACGAAGCGATTTTATTTAAATAAGGAGCGATAATTATGTTATGTTTATTTTTAGTTCAAATATCAGAGACTGAATGATTTATATATATAATATTTAAAAATAAAGGCTGATTGATTAAGACTGACTATTTTTTTCACGAAAACATGACCTTATATATTTTTTTTTAATTTGCGGACCCCCCCCTTATCAAAGCTATATATACGTCCGTGGACGTGGTGCTCCTTTTAAATATGAGCAGTAAATCCGAAATAATGTCGATGTTTTAGTTTAGACAAATATTATTTAATGTATGAAGAGCAAGGTTATTTGACGAATTAGATGATACATTTGTTTTTTTCACTAAGCCTGTGAGAGACCGCTTTATAAGCTCGCTATATTTTCGTGGCTTGGCCTATTTCAGCATATCGCTCGCCATACATTACAAATGGGAATATAATGCGTATAGCGTAATGTGTCGCATACCTTGTGGAAGAGCGATGTACCTACTTCTCAAAGGGTGACCGGATAACTCATCAAAATGTCAATTCAACACACCTATAAAAAGTGTTAGAAAGTTATGAAAAGTGATGAAACAAAAACTAGGTTTTAATTTAATTTCACCTATTTTCATCACTTTTCATAACTTTAACACTTTTTATAGGTGTGTTAATTGTCATTTTGATGAGTCATCCGGTCAACCTTAACAAAAACTAGGTTAAATAGGTTACATATGTAACTATTAAAAACTAGGTTAAATAGGTTACATATATGTAACTATTAAACCTAGTTTTGTTTCATCACTTTTGATGACTTTATATCACCTTTTAATGGTGTGTTGAATTGTCATTTTGAAGAGTTATCATGGAACTGTCTGAAATAATTAACGTAAAAATTAATTCGGGACAGAAGTTGGGTACCGTCGATGTTATTGTTTAGCCTTTGTTGCAAATATTAAAATGTACGTTCAAAGTTATTGTTAAATTTGTTTAGTTAAGATATTTTATAAATTTGTTTTTAATGCGTCCTTTGCTATCGATGTACAGTTTATATGGCGGATTCCAATTGGCGAAGTATATTCCCTTCTGACTAGGGCGAAATAACTAAAATAAAATTATGACAAATGCGGAATAAACCAAAGTTTCTCTCCAATTATTATTATTATTTTTTTTAAATAAGTTTTAAATAATTAATAAATTTTCAGAATAATAGATATAAAGAGTATAATCAATACTGTTAGCTAAAATAATTCATACAATTAGTTTTCACTGCTTTTGATTTTTTAATGTTCGTCTTCTATAGAAGCTGGCGCTTGTGTCTAGAAGAGTGGTGAGCATCAAGATTAAGAATATTTAATGTTTGTAATTATGAATATTAACATTTATAATTAATTAAAAAGATAGTTTCATACTTTAAAAAATACTTTAAAATACTTTAAAGATACTTTAAAATAGCTATCTCCGTTGTGACTCAATTACAGTTAGTTTTTTTCCACGTAGTAATTTATTTTTTCAGTATGAATTTTTTTGGAGATGATAGTACTGAATGCCGTTGAAATGAGATCCCTGAGGCGTATGTATTATAAAACCGTGTATGATCATGTGATAAATGTGTACATCCGCAAATAATGCAAGACTGAGTAGAATGAGTAAGATTAAGAAAGGGACGCTCAGATTGTTTGGCAATGTTCAATCAAACAAATCAACAAATTCAATCTATGGAATTAAACTCTGAATATAACAATAAAGTTGTCCTTAAATTATGTTAAAGTGTTGCTATATTGGTGTTTCAAAATAATCAAGCAATATATCGTTTTAAAAAGAAGTGGTAAATGAATGTATTCAAATAATTGGTTTTTCGTTGCCTTGAGTAAACAAGGTGCAATATATCTTTAAAGTTTACATTAAAAGTTTTGACAGAAGAAAACCACAGAAAAACATTAAAATAGACAGGTGATCTGAGATAAACGGACATAAAACTTGATTTTTGCCGTGAATAGTGAAATAAATAAAGTAACTCAAGATGGATCCTAAAAGTTTTATTGATAAAGCCACAGATGCAGTTCTAATTCTACAAAATTGCATTAATGACAGTTCGACAAAACTAAACAAAGAACAAATTAATAAATTAACCCCGAAAACAATTACAATTTTGGGGTTAATAAGCGAAATGGCAGCAAAAATGGCCGATATTTCTGGAGAAAATAGAATACTTAAGGAAATTACGGGTAACAATAAGCAATACCAAAATTTGGGGAAAAAAATTATTATCACTCCGAAAGAAGAGCAGACCACGGAGAAAACCGAAGAGGATATTAAAAAACAAATTGATCCAATTGAAACAGGAGTGATGGGAATAAAAAATGCAAAGGATGGTAAAATAATTGTTACATGTAGAAATAGTCAGCATATTGAAAAACTACAGGAAGACATAAAAATAAAGTTCTGTGAAAAATATACAACGAAGATCCCAAATAAAAGATTCCCATCAATAAAAGTCGTTGGAGTAACACATAAAATGGATGAAAAAGAAATCGTTCAGAACGTAAAAATTCAGAACGAGTTTCCAGAAGAACCACAAAAAATGGAAGTAACTGTAATAAAAAACAAGAAATTAAAAACAGGAGAAGAATATATAATATATTTGGAAGTAGATACACAAACACATGGAATAATGTTGCAAATGCAAAAAATAAATATTGGATGGGAAAGGGTCAGAGTATTTGATGCATTTGACATTAAGCGCTGCTATAAATGCTACGGGTTCAACCATAAAGGGAGCGAATGTAAAAAAGACTCCTTTGTATGCCCTAAATGTACAGGTGGTCATAAAAGTGAAGAATGCAAGGCTATTAGAGGAACAGAAAAGTGTAATAATTGTATTAATACTAAAAACAAGTTGAAGATAAACCTAGACTCAAATCATCCAGCGTGGAGCTTCGAATGTCCAGTATACAAAAGGAAATTGGAATTGGAGAAGAAAAAGGTAAATTTTTTATAAAAAGCAACCAACTGCAAGGAATTATATACTTAAATATTCAGAGTCTGATAGCGCATAATGAAGAAATCCAGATACTGATTGAACGAAATGATCCTGCACTTGTAATGTTAAGCGAGACTCACATAACATGCGATATTGAAGACAGCGAAGTTACTTTTCAAGGATATTCAACAATACGCTGTGATTCCTACAGTAGACACACAGGGGGAGCAATAATAATTATCAAAAAAGACATAATATTTGAAGTTATTTCTAACACAAAATACGAAAAGAACTGCTGGATACTAGCGATCAGGATAACTTCTGGATATAAGAAAGGAGTATACGGAGTAATTTACCATTCTCCAAATGCAAGTACAAAAGACTTTTTATCATTTATAGAGAACTGGTGCACCCAAAACCTAGAAGAGGAAGAAGATAATATCCTAACTGGTGACTTTAATATAAATTTCAAAAATTTGAATGATACATATACTAAAAGACTTAAAAAAATTATCCAAGCATCGGGAATGAAACAACTTGTTAAAAGTGAGACACGAATAACGGATAAATCCAGGACGTTAATTGACCTTGTCATATCCAACAGATTAGATTTGAATGTAAAAGTTCTAGATGAGCCAAAAATAACCGACCATAACCTTATCCACATTACAGATAACACAAAAAGAACTAATACGAAAACCAGCAAAGTAATAAAATACAGAAATTATAAAAAATATAACAGTGAAAGGTTAATTGAACTTCTGGGTGATATGAATGAACTTCATCAAATGGAATTTAATGAAAAGGCTAAATCATTAATAAATAACCTTCAAGAAGTAATCGATCAGTTAATACCAATCCAAACTACTAAAATAAGAGGAACAAATAAATGGTATAACATAGAACTACAATCAATACAATATGAAAGAGATAGACTGTACAAAATTGCAAAAATCTCAAGAAACTCACAAGACTGGAAAGCATTCAAAAATGCAAGAAATAAATACTCAAAACAACTGAAAGTTTGTAAGAACGATTACTTCAAAAATAAAATTATCTGTGAAAAAGGAGACACTAAAAAAATGTGGAAAACCATAAAAGGATTAATGCAAACTGAAGATAAAGGGATGAAACATGACATTGAATTTCCACATCAGATACAGGGTAGCATACAGAACTGCTTCAACAAATATTTTGTAAACAGCATAACGGAATTACATCAGAGTATACCAATACTGAAGGAAGACAACCGCGTGAGAAATGTTCCCCTAAACCGAGAAAAACTTGTGTTTAAAGAGATTGATGAAACATATCTTTTACAGATTCTAAACAGCACCAAATCAAAAGAGAGTCCAGATGGAATAAGCTTTACAGTTTTAAGGGATGCAATGCCAGTGATAGGACCTCATCTACTGAACATAATAAATGAATCGTTAAGAAGTGGAAAATTTCCAAACACATGGAAAACATCTATTGTGATCCCGATTCCGAAAGTTGTTAATACCAGAAAATGTGAAGAATTTAGACCTATAAATATGTTACCAAAATACGAACAGGTACTAGAAATTGTAATAAAGAAACAACTCGTTGAGTATTTGGAAAAACATCATATATTATGTGACGAACAATCAGGATTCCGTAATAATAACTCTTGTGAAGCTGCAATAAACATTGTGATTAATACATGGAAGAAAGAAACAGATAATAAAAAAATCACCATTGCAACATTTTTAGATTTTAAAAGAGCATTTGAAACGATAGAAAGGAAAAAACTTTTGGAAAAATTAGAAGATATAGGTCTTTCTGAAGTAGCTCTAAATCTTTTCAAAGAATATCTCCATGAAAGAAAACAGGTAACAAAAGTGGAAAGCTCAGAATCAGAACCGATAGAAAACAACCTCGGTGTTCCACAAGGGTCGGTATTAGGTCCAATTCTATTCATTATTTACATTAATGATATAATTAAAACCATAAAACATTGCAAAATTAGATTATTTGCAGACGATACATTAATCTATATTTCATGTGAAGAATACATAGATGCAATCAATAAATTAAATGAAGACCTACAAAATATAGCGAAATGGCTGAAATTAAACAAATTAAAACTGAATGTCAAAAAACAAAATATATGGAAATAGGCAACAAAACGCATAACACAGAGTTAAAATTGACAATTAATGGCGAAAAAATTGAAAAAGTAAATGAAATTAAGTACCTGGGTGTGATACTAGATTCAAAACTAACTTTCGCAGCAAATTTTGAATATGTGCTAAAGAAGGTATCTAAAAAAGTCAACTTTCTTAGAAGATTAAGAAATAAACTAAATGGAAACACTACAGAGCTGATTTATAAAACTATAGTTGCTCCACATTTAGATTATTGCTCTACTATGTTGTATTTGGCCAATGAAGGAAACTTGAACAAGCTAGATGTTATACAGAATAGAGCTATGAGATGTATACTAGGAAAAGGAAAATACGCAAGCATAGATCAAATGAGAGAACAGCTAAATTGGATTTCTATAAAAAAGAGACTATTATTTAATGTGTTAATTTTTGTACATAAAATCATGAACAACCAAATGCCAAAATATTTTAAGGATGAAATTGTTTTTAATAGAGATGTTCATAATTACGAAACCAGAAATGTAAATAGGATTAGATTGCCACATATGAAAAAAACAAAATCACAGAACTGCCTAATGTACAAAGGACTAAAAATGTATGATGAAATGCCTGAAAGTCTGAAGAATGAAGGAAGAATGAATGTATTTAAAAAGAAATGTTATATTTATTGTAAAAATATGTAAAATTACAAAATGAAATATGATCTTGTTTATATTAGTTTATATTCAAATGTATAAACTAACTCAATAAATAATAAAAAAAAAATAAAAAAATGTACAGCAAATGAACGAAGAATTGAGTGTAAGAAGAAAATATGACGCAAAAGTGAATGGTGGAAGAAATCGGCAACGGGAATCAGATACTTGAGTCGGGCCATGTCAAGAGTCATCAGAATAATATGTATGTATGAGATGATGTATGAATGTGAATGAAGTAAGGAGTGTGTGCCAAGACCGAGTTGTTTGGTGGTCCTTCAGAATCGGGAATTTTGTAATGTACCAGATTATTCAGATCTTTCACTTATGCTTATAGCATAAGCCATTACAAGGAAATTTTCAATTCGGTGAAAGCATTTAATAATATTATGAAATAAACAACTAACTTATTTTCTTTTCATTTGTTTCAGGTAAAATCAAGTTGAATTGTTTTCACCCCGACATGGACCTATTGGCTGAAATGGTAAAATTTCATAATTCATAATCAAGTCTATTGTATATCTGATACTTTTTGATCTGAAAATTATTTGAATCAAAGTTTTACATTTTATGTGAGTATCTACAACCAGACAAGAGTTCTAACTAATTCCAACCGTTTAGAAACTGTGAGACTATGACATCCCTAATAGGGGTATGTTGGGGGCTGAAGGTAGTGTGGAAGGGAAGGAGATGGGGAAGATAAAGGTGGTGAAGTATCTGGCTCATCAAATCTGTTAACCGAACACGGCTAAAGCCATTTCAATTCTAAAAGGTTGTCTTTCCTCAGGGCGTTACTGAAAGCATCCATGTCAATATTATTAAAATGATTTAAACTCTAAGATAGAATACTTGTATCCGACTTTTAAACTCTAAGATAGAAGACTTGTATCCGACTTTTAAACTCTAAGATAGAAGACTTGTATCCGACTTTTTAAAAATTGTTAATAGAATTCAGTTTCGTTTTTCAGTGCCGGTTTTATTTTTTTATTATTATAAGGTTTTCTTTACCCGCTTCACTAGACAAAGTCTGTTCTGAGGCGGGTGAGGATTATAGACAGCCCTGATTTACTGAGCTTAATCACCTTCAAGATTCCAACTAAAATAATAACAACAACAATATCAGGACTGAGTCATTTAGCTACTCGCATAAAGTGTAAATGTGTTCAACTGCGTGGAATACAGTTACAAGAACGCTGTAAAAAACACCTCAATAATAATATTAATTAATGTTACCGTAAAATTTTATTCTTCCTCGTGGGTTTTATGTGTATAATTTAAATAGCAATTTTTACTTCGTGTTTGCTATTCCGCACGGAGGTTGCAAATTTATTAAAATCTCTTCAAATTATTGGCAATCCGGTCAAAAACGGAATTGCAGGCCCTTCACGAATGAATGAATAGGTTTCCTGATAAACTTTTAGTAAAATACGAATTTATTATCATCGTGTCGGAACACGTGTTCATAAAAATCCTAATATTTTCGCATTTTGTCATTATATATTATCAAGGCAAATGCAGGTGCATGAACACGTGTGCCTTTATTTAGGAATTTACCAAGAGTTTATCAGGAAACGGCCTGCAATCCCGTTTTTAACTGGATTACCAATAATTTAAAGAGATTCTTAATAAATTAGCAATACTCATTTGTCTCTCATCACAAGTTTGTAAAATGTTATAGGCGTAAAATACAGGGTGTCCGAAGGTAAAGTGCGCTAATTTCGGGACGTCATTCTACATGATGGTAAAAGTTAAAAAATTATGAATAACTTTTTTCTAAAGTTTATTTTACCATAGAAGAATATTTATATTCCCATACAAACAATTCAACTTTTTTTTAGCCTTAAACCTTTGTAATTTCTAAAAAAGTTATTTACCTTTTCACTTGTACTATCATGTAGAATCAATCACCCCTCGTAGTTAGCGCACTTTACCCCCGGACACCCTGTATAAATAAATCATAAAAATCAACAATTTCATAATAATTACTCGGATAACTGTTTAATATTTATTTTTCACTTAAATAATTAAGTAATTTAGCGATATTGACAATAGTTGTTACCCCGTGTTTAAATTTAACGTTTAATTACAAGTTTAGGTGCGAACAAACACAAATTCACTGTTTATTAATTAATTGTGTGCGCCGCAGACCCAATCTGAAGAAATCCATCAGTTATTAACACAATAGGTAGCTACTAGGTACTATGTACTCGTTCCGACCGATCCAATCTACTTTCTGTTTACTTTCTGTTTGACGAGCCCCGCCCTCCGTCGATACCCAACCACCCCCTTTACCATCTCCCTTATCACCCACTCCCCCCCTCACCAACACCACAACCCTCCCTCTCTCATTCCTACGCCGCTTTCAGATAACCCAGTGGTGAAGGTTTTCTAGAAGGATACACCAATCAAATGGATGTCTGGGTTACTAATATGTAAGGAGTTAAAAATATATTAATCATTAAATTAATTCAAACGTTATTAACTGAATGTGGCGACGTTCTGTTTTAACTCGACCGTTTTGCATATCGTTCGTCTGTAAATTTATATACGTGCCGTTTCAAAATGTGGCCAGTTCAGTAAAGATTATTTTTTCAAATGTGAAATGGTCGTGTTTATTTGAACTTTCTTATTCGCATTTTTTTCTCAATATTATGGTACCTACCTGCCTGAAGAAAGTTTGAAAAAAGAATTGTCACTGAGGTAGTGGATGTTCTTTTGGACAAATTACGAAATTCCTCATTTGAAATATTTTTTAAAGTTATATGAAATGGTTAGGTATTTAAGTACCTATTTACAAATCTTTTTATATAAGTTTTGATTTAAAATAACATAAAATTAAACGCATACTTTTTTGGACGCGAGGTCTATTGTTCACAAAATTAAACACTACTGTTATCAAAACAGTAAATTAGAAATGCGATTTGGGAAGCCTTGATTGTTTTCTACAATCTAAATTCTGAATTATTTAACCTGACGTAAGCTTTTAAAAAAAAATCAGGTTCATAAGTATATACATCAAAATCTCGACTGGTCTATTGCAACCATTATGTTGTGGCAGTGTGTATGCGGATGTTTTGTAGCTATTTGCACGTTATTAAGGATTTTCTTGCATGCCTGCATTCTGCACATTATCCTTTTTCCTGTGAACTCGAAAGATCAACAGACTTTAAATTGGAAATCATTATCTCTAAGAAGTAATAAGTCTCCATGTAGCCCATGACGGAATTGACGTTAAAAACTGAAAATTTATTTATCTGGAAATCTTCTGTCAGAAAAAAAACTGTGTTAATACAATACACTAATGGCACTAGTATACCGTGCTAGGATTTTTCTGCTTAGAAAATAGATTTAAGACGGATTATTTCACAGAATTTGAACAATTTTAAAGTTTCAAGTTTAGACTTCAATTCAATACTTCGTTTGTGTGAAATACGTCAAATTTGAAAGATAAAATCCAAGTTCTGTTAAAGTTATATTCAAGTTCTGTTATTATTGCATTATGGGCCGGTTGTTTCACAGTACTAGATAATAAACAAAACTTGAATAGGACTTTCACCGTACTTGATTAAATATTGGAATTTGATGAATTATTCGAATTATTTGAAAAAAAGTTCTAAATATTATCACTACTACATTTACAACAGGCACCAAACTCCATCTCATTTTATCCACGTATTTTTAAAACATTATTTTTATTTTTTCCGTTTAAGGAGAAAACACAAATCCTAACTATTTCTCACTGATTTACTTTTTTATGTTTTTTTTTTATCTGGCGCCATTTAATCCGCAGCTTCACAATTTACCACTAAATTATGATTTACTAAACTTGCCTTTCTATTCTTTATAATGTACTGACTGAATTCCAATTTGAAACTTACCCTGTTAGTTCTTTAATCCCCGAGTTTTCGCCTCCCCCTGTTTTCGGGGCCCTCCCCCTGAAAATTTGCGCATTGCCGAAACTTGACGCGTCCCTCTCAATGTTTTATAGATTACCTGCTGCGGGCGCTACCGAATGCCGCCTATTGCCTATTGCGCCCCAAGAAAGGGTTCCACAGTGAACATGGTTGGTTTAGAAAATACGATGCCGGTTGGTAAAGAGTTTAAAAAGGCTGGTTTAGAATATAGGGGGCTGGTTGGTAAAGAGTTGAACAGGGCTGGAAAATAATATACGAGCTGCTGGGTACAGAATTGAACAGGGCGGCTTCAGAATTTAGGTGGCCGGTTGGTAAAAGGTTGAACAGTGTTGAATGAGGAAGGGTTGAACATGTTGAAGGTCAGTTGGTAAAGAGTTGAACAGCGCTGGTTTAGAATGTTGGGGCTGGTTGTTAAAGATTTAACAGGGCTGCTTTAGAATATAGGGAACGGTGGGTTGAATTGTGAAGGGTTCACGGTGAACAGAGCTAGATTAGAATGCTGGAAGTCGGTTGGTATAGAGTTGAACAGAGCAAGGGTTTAGAATGATGGAGGCCGGTTTGTAGAGAGTTGAATAGGACAAGGGTTTAGAATGTTGGGGCTGGTTGTTAATGATTTAACAGGGCTACTTTAGAATATAGGGAACGGTGGGTTGAATTGTGAAGGGTTCAACGGTGAACAGAGCTAGATTAGAATGCTGGAAGTCGGTTGGTATAGAGGTAAACAGAGCAAGGGTTTAGATTGATGGAGGCCGGTTTATAGAGAGCTGAACAAGACAAGGGTTTAGAATGTTGAAGACCGGTTTGTAGGGAATTGAACAGGGCAAAGGTTTAGAATGTTGGAGGCCGGTTGGTAGAGAGTTTTATTGTATAACGTAGCAAAATTAAGTTATTTTGATTACGATCGGAAAACGATTTCATATTTGTGCCTGAACTTTACAAAATAAAATTAAACATAAATTTGGATTTTTTTTTGCATAAATCAAAACAGGCGGCCGGTCTTAAGACGAAGCTACAAGCTAAAAATGTGTATATTCTTGGTATACCTTATATTGTAGGTAATAGGCATTAAAATCGCTTGACAAACGGAGTCTAGAAATGTTCGATTTCAAGCACAAAACTGTTTTTTATTTATTTTGTAAATAATTTTATAAGAAAACAAAAAAGTTAATCAAGTGAAACTGTCACAGATAATCTTAGCTATAATATTGTATTTTTTTAAAGTTGTTCCCTCAACGCGTTCATACATTTCTATTGAAAAAAAAAAATTTTAGTAGTTTACATTTATATTTTTTATTGAGTAATTTATTATTTTATTTGTATTCTACTCAAGCGAAACGATAGGAAAACCTTCAATTTATCTAAAGCATATTTTTTGGTAATCATAATGTACACCAATTCGTTATAAAGATTAATCAAAATAGTGATTTAGCATTAAGCTTCGCCTTAAGGTTAAACGTAACATATGTTATAATATACGCATTCATGGATGGCGTTAATTCAATATTTTATGAAAATACACTTATTGCAAGTTCTATGAATGTAACGTTTACCCGTAAGCAGGGATTTCAACATAATCACCATCTGCGTGAGTGCGTGAGATGAAGCATTACTAACTATCAAGCCGTTTCCCGAGGGGATAGGAACAGAGGATAGACCTCCTTACAACTCGTTTTGAAATATTCGTTTTCTTGCTTCGTTCGCATTCATACATGCTTTATAGTAAAAAAAATTTTTTTTCTCAAAAGAAGCAAACACATTATGACTTAATGAATTATAATATTTAACTGTCAGCTCAATTCTAAGAATGTTCCCCTCTCTTCCACAACTGACGCACTGTCCCACTCTAGTATACTGTCTCTTTTTTGTTGATAATATGTGTATATATATGTGTACTTCTGTATGTAATTGTATACTTTTTTAACAGTCCTGATGATGGTACGGAGGTACCGAAACCGGTAGACAATAAAATATATCAATAAAGGGGCTTAATACCAAGTATTTTTGTTTTACTTGTTTAACTTGTTACTAAAGTAACTAAAGCTTTGTCTTGTTTCAAGTGCACTCGTGGGCCTATCTAGTGTGTTAAATCTCAATGTTGGGTAGGTTTTAGAATTCGCCTGGCCGCTTTTGTATGAAGAATAATAGCCTCACATATTTCATAGTGGCTTTAAGGTCCGTCACACAACGAAGCCGCTCGGACGTGGTAAGCTTAATTGACGTTTTTTTCTCCTTATAAATACGTATAGCACTCGTAAAATAGAAAACACACCCCAAATTCAAGTTTACATTCTTAAGGGGAACGGCTTCATACATAACTTAAATTTGTATTTGAGACCAAAATACTGAATACCAAAATACAACTGAATAGTTATTTTTTTTTACAAGAGATATAGCAAATATCTACTAGGGGTTTGTAATACTTTATTTATTTATGTTTTAAAGTATGAAATATAATAATAATATTCGGATGATTTGTATAGCGCCGTTTTTGTGCAAAATCACCTCAAGGGCGCTGTACAAATATATAATACATTTCTACAATGATCTATGTTATTACTAACTATATATGGAGATAATATACAGTACAATATTTACCTGGTAGGTCACTTGAGATAATAACAATAATTAACACTTAATGAAAATTATCTAATTGTTTATTAGCGAAATTTAAATACAGGATTTAGGACATAATTAGAAAATTGGATATAACTGGACTTTCTCTCAGGAATGGTATATTTAATTTAAGGGTATGGCAGCTTAAAAATGTATGAAATACAAGTATTTCACTTCATAACTAAGTATAGGTTGTATAATTAAATTAAATTAAAATTAAATTAAATTAATTAATTAAACACAAATTTTTAAGATTTATTAACTTTAAACTAAATATTCCAATCCAAAATATAAATTATATCCAACTCATGCATCAACTAAATTTGATTACGCTATCAGATAGGCGAATTATCTCCGACCTCGTTCTACTAAATAAAATTATTAATTATAGAATCGACAGCCCTGAAATTCTTGCCACAATAAAATTATTTGTACCTTCCAAAAACACGAGACAAAATTCCACCTTTTTCTGTAACAATTTCAAATCTAATTATCATGCGCACATATCGTTAAATCGAATACAAAATTTTGGTAATAAATTTGGTAATGTTGTTGATATATTTAGAGATTCCGTAGCAGTGCTCAAACGAAATCTACATAAACACTTTGCTGAAATGTATGACTTCTCCTCTCCATAGTAAAAAACCCATTTTTTAGCTTCTGTTTTTTCACTCTTTTCTTTTATGACTTTTTAACTTTAATATATATGTTTTAACTTTACAAATTAATATTGTAATTTAAATAACAATTCGAATATGATTTTAAGTCCCTATAAATGCTGATTAATTTCAATCCATTTATTTTTCTAAGTAAGTAAAAAAAGAAAAAAAAAACTGTTCTCCATAATGGTATTCTGTATTATTTGTAAAACATTTATGTACTACAGATATAATAACTATTTTATTTATATTTATTTATATATGTACGTAAACTTTTCAATGTCACATAGTTAATGTAATAACACTAATAACAATGTATGTAAAAGCCCAATGGGCGTTTAAATAAATAAATAAATAAAAATAAAATAAAAATAATAATAACATGCATAACAATAATAAGTTTAAATTATTTTAATTTCCCATTTGATCTCTGGTGATTTGACATGTTGTTCTTGTATTGTCTTGTATTTATTATGCTTATATAATGCATTTGCATAATGTTGATTGACTAGATGATCATTTGTGGAAAAGTGTGTGGAAGGGTTAAGTTTTTCCAGTGGGGAAGATTTAACCCGGACATAAAGTCGGAAAATAGAAACAAAATAACAATAGTACATAACTTTTCATTCTTTTCGCTTATATTAAGATGGAACAAATTTTTCTTAAATTTACTTTTTCGATTCTCTTTTTTTCAGGCCATCGGGAAGGAGATTATAAATGTTTAAAACCTCGTGACCTAGGCTTTTCTTACCGCTTTCAGTCTTTACTGTACTAGTGTACAATTTATTATGGTGTCTAGTGTTCGTGTACTTCTAACATTTATTTTATGAAACACGCACAATTACGTTCCTCTAAGCCAAGGTTACCTTAAGTAAGCCTTTTATTCGGGCAATTGTTCTAATGCTAAGTTATTAGAGTCAGCTTTTTATTTTATATAATTTTCTTTCTATTTTAACCGACCGAATTAAGTAAGGAGAAAGGTTTCACGTGTAATCCTTTGCTTTTCAACCGAAATGGTAATTTTATACAAAAATTATATGTTCACGCTTATATGAATTAAAAGAGAAGATTACTGAGACAACGCGCATGGCTGCACTGAACTAGGTCCAGTGGACAAACTGCGTTTAACTAACTAACCATCGCGCCGTTTCCCCGCAGGGGTAGGCAGAGAGGATGGACCGCCAAGCAGTTCTTGCCTCATTCACATTCATAAATCGTCTCATAAATAATCTTCTATTATTCTGACTCTTGACATGGCTCGACTCAAGTACCTAATAATAATAACATCTTTATTCAAGAAAGTTTACACATTACAACTATAAATACATATTATGGTGTACATTGATTTGTAACCATTATATTTAAGGTTATAAAATTAAAAGAAAAATACAAACATAATATTGTGAAGGTAAAAAGAAAATAAAAGTACAGTTGAGGTTTCTCAAATACCGCCTCACAATGTCGATGAGGTTCGCTATCCATCACATCGCCAACCCTTCGGTGGCGCAAAGAGGAGGACGGAACGTGATCAATGTCGAATTGTTACATGGAACATTAGAGGAGGAATGGAAAGAAAGATGAACGAACTGTGTGATACTATGGTGAGCAAATGTTTGGACGTACTTTGTATAACAGAGAGTATGAAAAAAGGTAGCGGTACAATGCAGCATAATGATAGGCTCGTCATTTGGTCTGGGAGACCAGATACGGAGAGGGCTTGTCAAGGTGTTGCAGCGCTACTGTCTCCCAGAATGATTGAATGTATGTTGCAGTATGAATGTGTAAGTCCGAGAATAATGTGGATCAGATTTAAAATCGGTTTGACAAGGGTGTTTCTTGTTATTTGCTACGCCCCTGTTAATTCTGAAAGCGATGAAGTGAAAGATGATTTTTGGACTGGTGTGAATGTTGTAATGAGACTAAAAAATATGAACGAAAGGATTATAATGGCAGGCGATTTGAATGGGTGGGTGGGAATTAGACGTGACGGATTTGATTCGGTCTTAGGTATGTTTGGGGATAAAAGAACGAATGACAACGGGAACAGAATGCTTGAAGTATGTTTAGAGTGGAACCTGTTTGTGTCGAATACTTTCTTCGATCATAAAGGTATCCACCAATATACGTGGGAAAGAGGAAATGAGAGGTCAATTATTGATTTTGTAGTAATTGACTCTAGGTTGAGAGCTGTTACCGAGGACACAAGAGTTTTCAGAGGGGCTGAGGTCGAAACTGACCACTTTCTTGTAGTGTCGAGAGTAAACCTCTTTCGCGGTTGGCGCTCTAAAGTGAAAACGGTACCAACTCCGACAAGAGTCAAAATAGAAAAACTGCAAAACGATAATGTGAGAAGTAAGTATGTGAATTGTGCAGAGATAAGATTGAATGCGAAGGAAATGGATGGTCTAAGCATAGACGAAACATGGAACCACATAAAAGTGTGTCTTTGTGAATCTGCTAGGGAGGTTTGTGGAATAAGTACGCAAGGTAGGAAGAAAGGTGATGCATGGTGGGATGATGAGATTAAAGCACTGGTCTCAGAAAAGAAGAAAGCATGGTTGTGTCTGATTGCGGCTGGCAGTGCTTCCAGCGAAGAGAAGTATCGAGCGAAAGAAGTATATAAGGAATGTAAGAAAAAAGTAAGAGTTGGAGTGAAAGAACGAAAGAAACGCCTGGAAGAGGAAGAAGGAATGAAAATGACAAACCATTTCCAAGAAAACATTAAGTTGTTTTGGAAAGAAGTCAAAAGGTCCCGGAGTGGCCCAGAAAACGGAAGCATGAAAGTGATAAAATCAAAAGATGGAAAAATGTTGACGAATGAGGAAAAAATAAAAGAGAGATGGATGAATTATTTCGAGGAAGTCTTCGAAAGCGAAGTGAGTGACAGTGATTCCAGTGGCAAATCAGATATGAATGACGATGGAGTGAATGTTACCGAAATTAGCATGGATGAGATAGAAAGCTCGATTAAATGTATGAAGAATGGTAAGGCTGTTGGGTTTGACAATATTGCTGCTGAATATTTTAAAGGAGGTAGCCGTGTAATTCTCACATGGTTGTGCAATCTTTTTAACCAATGTTTAAAGGAAGGTTACACGCCTTTAGATTGGAGAAGGGCTGTGATCATGCCATTATACAAAGGTAAAGGGTCACGTATGGAATGTGGGAATCATAGGGCTATTAGCCTGCTTAGTTCAGTTGGCAAGCTGTATGGTAGAATTTTGATTGAAAGAGTAAGAAAGGAAACAAAGGATAAAATATGGGATGTGCAAGGTGCTTTTATGAGTGGAAGGGGGTGCATGGACCAGATCTTCTCATTGCGTATGCTCACTGAGAAGTTTCTGGCAAAAAACCAGAAACTTTTCTGTGCCTTTGTAGATTTACAAAAAGCATACGACCGAGTCGACAGGAAAAAGCTATGGAAGGTGTTGTCCAAGTATGGAGTGAATACGAATCTGATTCAGGCAATTGCGTCTCTGTATGAGGGAAGCGTTGCATGTGTTAGGGTAAACGGTGGTTTTACGGGGTGGTTTAATATCACAAAAGGTGTTAAACAAGGCTGCGTAATGTCACCGTGGTTATTCAATCTATACATGGATAATTGTATGCAAGAATTGAAAGAGGTGGGATTGGGCGCGAATTTGAATAATTTGAAAGTATGTTGCCTGTTGTATGCTGATGATGCGGTGCTGATTGCTAATAGTATAGATGATCTACAGTCTCTCGTGTCTAGGATGAACGAAGTATGCATGAAGAATGAGTTAATGATGAATGTAAGTAAGTCTAAAGTAATGGTGTTTGAAAGAGAGAGTACGAAAACAGTGTGCAATATAATTGTGAATGGGGAATACTTGGAGCAGGTGGATGAGTTTGTGTATTTAGGAAGTATGTTTACGAGAGATGGGAAGGCTGACAGAGATATCGAAAGAAGGGTAAATGCAGGTAATTCCGCTAATGGAGGACTAAACGCCGTAGGCGCTAACAAAAAATTGTCCAAAGAAGCGAAGTTAGCAGTCCACAACGGAGTGCTGGTACCTACCTTGATGTATGGAAGTGAGGCATGGAACTGGCAAAGAAAGGATGAAAGTAGATTAAATGCTGTTGAAATGAGATCCCTGAGGCGTATGTGTGGTAAAACCATGTTTGATCGTGTGAGGAATGTGGAGATCCGCAAAGAGTGCAAGGCTGATGTAAGCGTAATGAGTAAGATTAAGAAAGGGACGCTTAGATGGTTTGGGCATGTAGAGCGAATGAGCGAAGATAGGAGTGTAAGGAGGATATATGATGCAAATGTGAATGGTAGCAGAAGTCGGGGACGCCCGAGGAAGACATGGCACGATCAAGTGAATCAGATACTCGAGTCGGGCCATGTCAAGAGTCAGAATAATGGAAGAGTATGTATGAGACGATGTATGAATGTGAATGAGGCAAGGAGTGTGTGCCAAGACCGAGTTGTTTGGCGGTCCGTCCTCTCTGCCTACCCCTGCGGGGAAACGGCGTGATGGTTAGTTAGTTAGTTAGTTAGCCTCACTAGGCTAGCCTGTGTTGAGGCAGAATTTTTCGTGTTAGTTCCTAATGCCTTTGTACATACCTATACTCGATCAATAATGTGGTGACTTCAATAACTGCGAATTTGGGTGAATGCACCGGTGAAGGCCCTATTCTTAATTTTGATCCAAATTTTTACATTATCTTTGATTTTTTTTGTGAATCACATTGTTTTATGCTCTCTGGAAGAATGTTGTAGAGTCTTGTCGCAAAGTATTGATTCACTTGGTCGTGCCATGTCTTCCTCAGGCGTTCCCGACTTTTGCTACCATTCACATTTTCGTCATATATTCTCCTTACACTCCTTTCTTCGCTCATTCGCTCTTACTTATCTCTTACTAGGTTTAGTTTCGCACATGAGCCGTTTTAGTCAACATTAGTCGGTTCACATCCTCTCGATTAGCACTATCCGTAAGATAACGTATTATTTTCGATGTGTTTACTCCTAAGGCCTGTGACAGACCACACTATAAGCGCGCTATATCGCCATGATGCGTATAGCGTAATGTATCGCCTATTTTCGTATTGAATATGGAATTATATGACGCGGATCTGCTGTATCTAAGTATATACATAACCTGAACACAATTCAAAAAGGAATCACAAAGTCCATACTGAAAGTACCCATAAAAACGCCTATGATTGAAAATTTTCAATAGTTTTGATGTACCAAATGTACAACAAATATATGCTAATAATTTACTATTAAACTATTCAAAAATACTGTATCCTCTACAATACCGCGTATTCATCAAACTAAGCCGCCACAATGACATAAATAAATATTCCAGGTCATAAAACTACATTCGGACAAAGAAATTACTTTTATTTTGCGACAAAACTCCACACCATCCTTCCCCCAGATAAAAGGCGAATAGAAAATATGAATGATTACAAATCAACAATAAAAATCTGGCTGAAAGAGATTAATGAAAAAAAACATTAAAAACGTCATAGAAAACAAATAAATCAGAAATGAATAACTTTATTTCGCCTCAGCACAGGTCACCCTAGTGAGGAGGACTAAGAAATACAATTTACTATACATGTATTCACCATCATATTTTGTATGTACAATATTTAGATAGTCGCTATAATAAATATTTAAACATTTTAAAAAGCGAGTATACTATTCGGTACTCGAACCTGTGAATAGTCGCTATATATATCGGATACTTCAGCCCAGTTTGCTACTTATCGCGAATATTTATTTATTTACTATAATAATGAATAGTTATCGAGAGGATGGTGAAATACCTCCTTAGATAACTTTTATATTATTTTGAATAAAAATATTATCATTATTATACATATTTGAATATGATAGTCGCTATACATATCGGATACTTCAGCCCAGTTTGCTACTTATTGCGAATATTTATTTATTTACTATAATAATGCGTAGTTATCGAGAGGATGGTGAAATACCTCCTTATATAACTTTTATATTATTTTGAATCAAAATATTATCATTATTATACATATTTGAATATGATAGTCGCTATACATATCGGGTACTTCAGCCCAGTTTGCTACTTATTGCGAAAATTTATTTATTTACTATAATAATGCATAGTTATCGAGAGGATGGTGAAATACCTCCTTATATAACTTTTATATTATTTTGAATCAAAATATTATCATTACTATACATATTTTAATATGATATTGTATCAAATTATTGTCATTATTATACATATTTTAATATGATATTGTATCAAAATATTGTCATTATTATTCATATTTTAATATGATATTGTTACAAGATATTATCATTATTATACATATTTTAATATGATATTGTATCAAAATATTGTCATTATTATACATTTTTTAATGTGATATTTTATCAATATATTGTTATTATTATACATATTTTAATATGATATTGTATCATAATACCTACCTAATAAAGATCATTATTGAAAACTTAGAATTATCCAATTAATAAATACCATGAAAATATTTGCGTAGTATTTAAAATTAATTATCAGTACTTAGATAATGAAATAATGATTTAATACCCTCATTCAAATTCAGTCCAATTAGCATTCAAATAAATTTCGCAGTCTAACAATTCCATAAAATACTTATAATAAAATATGAAAGCACATTTCGATAATGCCCACACTGTTTCCAGGGAAGAGTCAACCCGCTTTACAATAAGTATTCGGTTCGGTGATTATTCCGATCGCGAATATTGCGCACAGGTTATTCCGCACATGAAAAACTTCGAACACAGATTATTTCAGACACACACGTGTCATTAATATTAAGATTTTTTTTTTAAATTCTAATTCTCATAGATTTAAATATTTTGTTAACATAACCTATCAAAAAATATATTTGTCCCACTTGATTTAAATTATATACGTTTTGATTATTTTCAATTAATTGTAAACGTGGAATTTTTTAAATATTAATATCTCATAACTATCCCAGCTGACCAGAGCCAGTGGGACTATTTCATCCTCGATTGGTTTGTGTTGTTGTGTTTGAGTGGGGAGGGCCATGAGGTGGAGAAGATTTTACCGGGGCCGATACATGCTGTATATGGAGTATCTATATTTTTTTTAAATATGAGATACAATTACTTCGACTACCATAATACGGACATATGTCTAGTGTGGTAGTCGAAAACCATGTAAAAAACTGTATACAAATATATTTTACGAATATAGGAAAGAAAAAAAAAACTTTTCATCATTTAAAAATTATTTGATAATGTGGGCCACACCGGGTGCTTTACCCGTGTCGAGGCTCCCATTTTACAAATATAATACTATAATGTAATAAATACTGTAACCTGGCGGATTAAAAATTCATCGCTTCTACGATTCGTTCTTAATTTCAACAGCTCGGCTGTGGAACGAACTGCCGGCCTCTGTGTTTCCTCCCTCCTACAACATGGGACTCTTCAAGACCCATGTTCACTCCTTCCTCTCCACAAAAAGACCATCCACACAGCATCCCCAAAGATGATATAGGCCCTGAGGGAAATTATTTTCTTCAGGGCCTCCTGTGTGGAGTTAATATATAAAAAAAATCAATCCTATTAAACATTCTCAAAAATAGAAAAATGTGCGAAATAATCTGTGTTCGATGTTTTCAATGTGCGGTATCATCCTGTGTCCGGGATAATCTGTATTTGAAACTTTCCGTACGTGGAATAAATTGTGCGCAATATTCGTGGAATGAATAGCCCTGGTCGGAATAATCCGAACATCAAAGTATTCAAATGTTTACCAATTAAGCTGAGCACTGAGTTTAACCCTTGAAATGCCACGATTTTCCTAATAACTTACTTGTTTTTGGCAAAATGTTGTTTTCGTTACATCAACCAATTTTCCAGATAATGTGTTTATAAATAATTTTAAATTATTATAAATGTATCCTGTGTACTTTCCTCAGAACAGCTACTTAAATATTAATGTTTTTTTTCTTTAATGTTATGAAAAAATATAATATTATGAAGACATACGAACATCTTCTCGAGTTTTCTAAAGCTTATTAGCTACGCAAGCGTTCTTCAAAATAAAATAAGCTATAATATGATTATTTCTTGTAACTAAATACATCACCGTGACTTTTGAAAATCTGAATTATGCGACGCGATTTTAATATAAAATAAAGGTATAGAATAATATTAAGATACATTATTTCCTTGCCAAGCGAATAAAATATATTTTAATATGCCTGGAGCCTTTGTTTGTAGGGTTCAAAATACCATGCAAAATACCAATTACCATTCCTTCCACAGTCACGTAGCGGTATAGCTCGGATTAAATATTTAATCTTTTACTAAACATATCTTACAATGTGATTCTGGCTCAGATAAATTTCTTTGTGCCAGAGTCTTATTCTGGATATCGTAACCATTACCTCCTTTACCCTAGAGCCAGTCACACCGATTTGCTTATGAACTCACCCGTGGGAAGAGCCACGCACTTGTTAAATGCAGTTGATCAAAAGATCTATATGTTTTCCTTGTCCTATAACGAACTTGAAAGGTTTTTGGCATTGCAAATACATTGTTTAAAAGGTAAAAATGACGTCTTAGACCGAAATGTACAATTCGAATTGAATAAAGAAAATCGGTACGGTGAGCTACTAGCAAATCCACTGTATATGTCTAAGGGGTGTTAACAAGGTTAACTAAGGTCACACTAGGGGTTAACAAGGTTTTTTCAGTATCTGAATCCAATACTCTTTTGTTGTGGGTGGATAATAAATCGGGATTTTGGCTTAGTGTTTTTTGTTTGTAGCGGTTTCCACTTAATCATTTAATAAATTATTTATATATTTTCGTATAAAACTGGGATTATTAAAAGTTAATAACGTAAAACTAGGCTTTATTCGGAGAAAATTACGCTACAGAAATTTGTTTTCATGATGAGAATAATAAAGTTGTTTCGTTTTTTTTTTTAAATCTTTTTTCATATACCCACAAATTATGAATTCAACTTCGAGCCGCTAGTTCGGACACAATCGTGCCTTCTTCAAACAATTAAATGGTTGCCTAAAAATCTTTATTTTACTTCCAGAGTTCCACCTAACTATTGCCTACCTAATACGCATAGATTTAAGTGCAATAATACTAGTAAATAATAATATCTAGATTTAAGTCTAATAGTCCACCTGTAGTATCAGAAATACAAACATAACAAAATGTCATGGACATAGATTATTGTAAATTTTAATTGCAATATTTTCCATCACCCTGAATTCAAATAGTTGTCTCTTATAGTAATTATGGTGAATCTAAAAAAATATTCGTATTAAGCGTGGCCAGCGATCCCGAAAGTTTGCCAATTAAATAAACAGCCTTTTCTCTCCAGTGCTGCGAGAACGGGGAGGCATATCAAGTGGTACAAGTGTGCTGCCATTAGGTTATTGGTAATGTCACCGGAGATTAAAATGCCATCTACATTTTACTAGAAATAAACCTCAGGAATCGTTGGTGAAAGTCTGTTGGGTATCTGTGTTATTCTGAAGTGGCCAGGTAAGTATGATTTCTGTATATTTGTACATAATTAGATAGAGCCTAGGAAGTTGGAAGTCATATTTGCACAGAGTTCCACAATTCAACACACCTTTGAAAAGTGTTTATATTCCAAAGTTATTAAGTGATAGCCTTATTCTAAGTATGTTCCCCATTATTTCACTCATCCCACACTCCCCTCCCCCACCTCTATCCCACAACTGACGAACTGTCCCACTCTAGTATACTGTCTCTTTCTTGATAATATGTGTACTTCTGTATTTGATTGTATTATTTTTATAACAGTGCTGATGATGGTACGGAGGTACCGAAATCGGTAGTCGGTGAATATTAATCAATGCAGTTACTTAAAACCAAGTATTTATACGTGTTACGTATACACTTACAGTGTCCAGAAGTGACGGACATACGAACCCATCCCTCCAAATGTAGTGCGAGGCAGTGGATCGAAAGAATCTGCTTGGAGTGGTCAACCATTCTCTCTCGTTCCGGCCCGCCAAGCTGTTGGTGGACAGACACAAGACCCCCGCCAAGACCTAGACAAACGTGGTGAACCACTTGGGGTGGCCTATGGCAGAGGTGTTGGTTGGTTGGTTAGCGAACCACTTGGGTAGACCTATAGTAGAGGTGTTGTTTATCCAAAATATGGTTCCCCGGGCGGCGGTAACCATACCCGCCTCCCAAATTGAAAAGTCTAAAATTTTCTCTCAAATTCACAAAAAAATCACGAAAAACAACTAACCTATAAACCTAACCTAACGTAACCTATTTAACCTAGTTTTTTAGTCATATTTTTTCATTACTCAATTGTTATCAATATATATTGATCTGTCACTGTGTTGATCACTATGTTGACTTGTAAGGTTACCAAGTGCCCTTAAGGTGATTTTTTTCCACAAAAACCGCTCTTACAACTTGTCCAATTATTGTTATTGCGTCCTGATATAAAATTAATTTTGCATCTGATTTATTTTTTCAGAAGTTTTTAAGCTTACGAACATAAAACATAAATATATTTAAAGACACTTTATCACTATACGACGCTTATTCTAAAGAATTCCAAACAAACATTCCAACTATTTCGGGCATGGTTATGGTTGTATTGAAAGCGGGGAAACTGCGATGGATAAAATATATAATTTATCTTTTTATTACCGAAGACATTGAATTCCTTCCATAAATCGCAATAACACTCCTCGCCAAAGTTCATTCCTTCAGACATAACCCTGTTTCGGTGAAGTCGTTTTGGGCCCAAACCCACCTAGTTCCCAGAGAGATGGTGATCGCTATTTTTTACCGCATTCGAAAATAAATAAAAAATGGAAACTGTGGTTCATTACCATTAAAATATTTGTATAAAACTGTGTAACGGTACGAAACCGCGCGACCCCGAATGCTTTCGTGCTCACTCCTATTACTGCATCCCTATCTACCAACGCAAGACATCGTAGATCTCCTCTGATTTCGCAAATTATTAACCAACTAATCAGAGGCTAGCTCGATTATGTACCACGGACGGCCTATATAAGCGGTCGCACGGTCTTGAACGAGCAGAGATCCTGAGCCGGTGGTAGGCTCAAGACCTGATCCTAGTAGCGAGATGTGAGGTCTTAGAGATATCCAGATTAAGCCCTGGTCTCAACACCTCACAACTGATATCGACATGTGTCGTCCTTTTCAGTAGGTTAAAGAGTACATAGAAGATTTTTTTGATATAATCGGAGATACGCGCCGTGTCGCCTTTCTAGCGAGTATAGTTACATCGATTTTTTATTGTTATGTCCTACTTTTCCAACAATAAAGTCTGTGTCCCGAACTCACTTTAATGCTTACTATTATTCAATGTCTTTACAATGGGATTTACAGATGCGAAAGGGTTCAGATTGTTGATGTATAAATAATAATGAAATGAAAAAAATACACATAATTTGCACGAACATGCAAAACTTTTAATTACGGAATTATGGCACTACGGGTTAGCTGCGAATCAATTATTCGCAGACCTGTGAAAAATCACGAGATATTATAATTATGGGGTTCATGAAGCTGAATGTATTTATAAAATATTTGCCTCAGGATCACACAATTCCTTACAAAAATATATTGGCAATTTTCTTTATAATATTATGTAATATATATTTTTTGTTGACAAATTAAAGAGACGTTAGATATTTTCCTTTAGAATGACCACCGTTTGAAAAAGTACATCTGACAAAAATGTATTCAAAAGAACTGCACATTTCAAATATAGTTTTGATTTTCATTATATGTTTATCCTGACGAAGGAACCATTGGTTTCAAAACATGTCGATTATTTTGATTAAATAATAGTAGTGTATACAATGTTATTTATTTTAGTGATTTTTTTTAATTAAGCTAATATCTCACATCACAGAAATCCAAAATTAGTATTTTATTATTAAGATTGATTTTCTGGTTTTTGAGTTCCTCTATGAATTCTGTTATTTTTTTGCTTTGGGGTTGATACTCTGAAAGCTTGATCTCTGAACTTAATGCGCTTTGGTTCCTCCAACCTTCTGATAACTGGATGACTTTACTGATATAAAATTTGATTTCCAAGTTCGTATAAATTAGTGCACAGTTCGTATAAATTAGGGAATACCATTTCGTCAATTACTTTAAATATAATCCAAACAAAAATTTTGCTGGATTCTTTTAGCACATTATTTGAAACAGTGAAGGTTTCTTATATACTCTATACTGTAAATATTTAGATGCACCAGTGGCAAGGTCGACTAGAGTTTTTCGATGTCTTTCAAAAAAAATTCAAATTTTCGTTAAGTAAACTTCACTGTTTTAACTAGTCTTATCACTCTGTTTATTTAACATAATTAACAAAATAAATAAATCTATTTAAATAAAGAAGAATGTGTGTGGCGGGTGGCGTGGATTTGATTTTATTCTGAGGTTGATGAAATTTTGCACACTTTACCTTCAAAACAAGATGAAAGGAAGATCACTATGGACATAAGATTTCGAAAACTCTTTGTAAAACAATGATCTTCAGCTAGAAAATAAATAAATATGCTAGCGGTAAAACAACACACACAATGAGCAGTAACAGCGAGTAAAAACAACAATGGTTGCTCGGTGGCACCGACTTACCGTGAAACGTGTATCATTTTAAGAATGACGACTAAAAGCAACCTTTGTTTTCTAGCGTCCATGGTGCCAACGCACCCCACATAAAACATCGGATAAACTTGTGACAATAAATTTCCTTTAGTTTCGTGTGTTCTCGAGAGATATGGGATCTGAAACGCAGGCCGAGGACGCTCAATATTTTCAATATTTTTTCGGGTTTTCCTTGAAATTTTGTTTTTTATTTCGGTTTTTCCCAAGGAGGATAGATTGAAGTACGCTATCCGGCTCGAAGGACCGAAACAATTTGCATAAATCGTAACGCAGACCGCCTTATATCTTATACAGTATAATATTGAAAAAATGAAGGTCCTACTAGGGTAAGGCTTCTATGTAATATAAAAAAAAACATTTTTGATATATTGAATTATTTTCCGCCACGAAGGCCTACTTTTCTTCATAAAATATTACCAATCATAATATTTAAGCCATTTTAAAAAGAAACGACGTAGAAGTTTTCAATATTTTTAAAACTAGTTGGAAAGATAAAATACTATCGCCGAAAAAATGGAAGAGGAAAAAAACGCCGGGGAATTATTATAATATTTTATTACTATTTAATTTAAAAAATTCAAAAGACCCGTGTCATTGTTTTAATAGCAATTTCAATTTATTCGGTACTGGGGTGCGCCCGGCGTTGTTCGGGGTTATGAATGGTTTGTAGTAAAGTTTCGAAATTGTGAACCTGAATTGTGTACATGAAAACTGGGTGTATTTTTAAGGTGGTAATAATATTATTCTAAAGAATCGAATAAGTTTACTTTTGAGTATTAGTTTCACTTGATTGTGCCATGTCTTCCTCGAGCGTCCTCGAACTCTTCTACCATTCACTTCTACATCATACATTCTACTCACGGGGTCGCGGGTACATATCCGGGCGCGCGAAAGTAAATGTTATTGGATTAATTGTGTGTTATATCACAATTTATTCATTTATATAACCATATTTTGTATATTTTCGGAAAGTTCCAGAGTGGTAGATTCTTGCAATAAAGACCACCATTCAGAATAGAAACGTTGCATAAAATGGCTTTACCCCTGTTTTTTAACCAGATCTGAATAGCCAGGTACTTCCCTACCTTCATCTACCCATCCCCTTCCCCTCCCCGCTACATTTAGACTTGTAACATACTCCAATTGTGGATGCCGTAGTCTCACTATCTCCATGCGTTGGGAGCAGTTGAGACTCTTGTGCAGTACATAAGGAGCAAATTTTAACATTATGAACATCTAGAATGTATTCTCCACCTGCTTCGCAGATTAACTCCTTTATGACGTGCACCTATCCACTTCACGTGGACTAACACGTGTGCCTGATATGATTATCACATAAACTAGAACAGGGCGCATTATGACACGTTCGCAGGTCAAGGCGGCTTGTTTTGGCTAAGGGTGGTACAGCAGTATCTCGATATCGTTTGACAGCCTTAGGTTTAGCCGGGAAGCGGCTTAACCGTGAAGCGGCTTAACCGGGACGTTTTAAAGATACAAAAGATTTTATGTAAAAAAAAACTCTGGTCAATAATTATGGCCTAATCCAAATAAATTTGTTTGATTTGAGTTTTTCATTAACCCACGAGCTGAAACTCGGCAGACAGACTCGCTGTCGATGACAGTGCATTCTATCACACACGCGGACATATACCCACTATCTGAAATCGGATGACATTACAGCAGTATACGAAATAAATGTCAGTCCTAACCGAACAGCATTTGGCGAGGTTTGTAGAGTTGTCGACTCCAGTTCCCGGGTACGAAAGTTCAATCCGCAGTCTAATAAAAAAACATGAAGTTTTAAAAAACATTTAATAATAGGTGAATTATGGTAGAAAAAGTTTTTTTTTCTTCTTAACCCTCCGATGTACTTCTGGTCCTTTGGAAGGGTAATGTGGCCTGGCCAGGCCATATAAGAGGTGTGAGCTATCAAAATAGATTGAGATATGACAAGTGTGCAAATTGAGGTGATAACTCACAAAAGCGGCGCTATAAAAATTGTCCAATTATTATTATTATTAGTGTGTACGAACGTGTCAATATGTTGTAGATGTGTATATAACAGGAAAAATCCTGTTTGCGCGTACAGTACCAACAATGGAAAGTATTTTTCCATCTGAATTCTGACCGAGTCGAGTGACGTAAAAAAGTTATCGCAGCTTATCACCACTCATGCACCTTGATTCGCTTTACGATCAGCATCTGGAAGTTTTCCGGTGTACACTTGACTTCTGAGCGGGTAGTTGGTATCCGAATCGCAGACCCACCAGACCTTGCGGCCATACGCAAAGGCCTGTCCAGGCCTTGTGGTACAGTCCTTGAAGTTTTTGTCTTATTTTTTTGTTATACTACCAACTAAACGCAAACTCATCGACAATAGCACCATTCGACGCAACTTGCCGTGTTGTATAGTATATTGAATGATAAGAAAAGAAACTCACTTTAAAAATCTAAATGGCCTGGTCAGGCCAAATTGTCCATCGGACGGTTAATTATAAATCATATAATATTTTATGTAACATTTTTTTTTCAAACTCTACATTTATTTCAAAGAAACGTCACTATCTCAATGACAATTCATTTTTACAACTTTCTTCGTGAGGTGGTTGCCATAATATTGAAAAGTTGGCCATCTAAAGTAAGGCTTGCTTGAATAATAAAGTGGATACAGCAGATTTTTAAAACCAGAAACGGAACGCACAAACAACGGACAGATGAAATGCCAAACGGTCAAAAAAATGTCTTCGCTACGCTTAGTCAAACTTTGTGCATCCTTTTATTTAGTAGATTAACTGGGAAATCTCTTTTACTTCGGACAAAAATAGGGAAATATGTTGAAAATATTAAATTGTATAAAAAAAGTATATATCTCGGTAAATCGAGTGTCTACTGTACCCAGCACGCGGCATTGCTGGGGATGAAATGGGCCACTGGGCGCTGGGGGTCGGGGGCGGCCGGTGTAGGCCGGGAAACTGGGCCACACTCCTCCCCCAAGAGATGGTGCAAACCCTGTGTGCCTGGATGGGATAAGGGGAGTGTTGGGGAGGGGGGAGGGAGGCAGTTGTCGGGCTGATACACGATTGGGGCTAATCCGCGATCGTAAACGGCCGGTGACTGTTGGCATGTGTGACAAAATGTGCTTACGTGCCTTGCCCGCTGCAGGGGGTAATGAAATGCACGCTCTATTTTAGCCCAGAAATTATTTTTAATGCCGTTTTGTGAAAAATCACCAAGATAAATACAGTTGAAAAACGCAAAGGGAATCTTATTTTTATATGTGATACATGTCGCCCAAGTCCCGATTGCTCTGAGCCTGAGATTACAGGGTTGAAGGAAGGGTGGAGGGTAAGCAGATGGGGAAGAGGGAGGTTGAGTAATACTTGGATAAGCATATCAGTTCATTAGACAAAGCTAAAGCCATGTAACGTTTGATTCTGAATAACGTCCAGACAGACCACACGCAACATACATTCCTAACTAGCAAATAAAAAATGAAGCTGTCTAACTAGCAAAATAAAATGTGTGATATCATTCATAACTATAATAATTTAATAATATTTTTTTTGCTATTTATTTATTCAAAAAAACAGTTTTTAACATAAAAAACGTACTCTGCACATCTCACTAGGGCATTCCTGTATCAAGATGTGCAGCTTTACAATTATATCATTTAAAACAATACATATATGTAAACTTAATATAATAATAACATTAAATTTAAACCTAAAAAAGAACGTGACCGGTAGACAAAAATAAACCAAATTTTAGTATAATTTTTTCTATTGTAGTCAGGTCGATCCTAATAATATCTTGTATCCACTCTGGAACGAAGCACAGTAAATGATTACGTATATTTTATCTCGGTATTTATATATATATATATATTTTTTTACACCTAGCCGGGCTTTTACAGAATATACCTAGTGAGCTATCGAAAATTATGCATTAAAAATTTAAATCGTGATATATCAGTAAACTGATAAAAAATATAATATATGTTTTTATACCAGTAGCCGCGAAATAGGTAATAAAGGTTTTCTACAAAATTTACACAATATCAATAAACATATACCGGAAAAATGAGGTGAAGTCGATCGGGTGGGGTGGACTCATCATTTCTATATTTATTTTATTGCAATTTGACCACAACTGCCAATTTAGAGTTTTTATTTAAGCTTTCCAAATATAAATTATTTCGTAATAAATTAGTGCTTAATTAAATGACTCTTTTTTTTACATCCTACTAAGCCTTTATTTCAAACCAAACTCAAGCGTGATGAAATCACCCCACTCCACTCGCGGGGTGAAGTTAGTATCCGATACATTTCAGTGATAATAATGAGAAAAAATTTGTCGGTACCTAATTCGTTTAACGAATTCACCCCGGATTACGTTATCTACAATTTTATATTTTTCACACTATGCAGTATTTGGTTGATTTTGATTGGTGAAAGTAGCTGTCATTGAATTTAAGGTACTTTGTCAGGTATTTTGGTACGCACTTTGTCACGCGTCTAAGCGCCTTGTCTACACAGAACCCGCGTGTGTTAGGAACTGCGGAAGCGCAAAGGTATGCAGATTTTATTTGGCAGAATAATCCCGGGAATCCCGTTACACAATGGAAACCACACCCTCCGCTGGATGCAGTGGATTCCGGTTTCCGCGGAATTCGAGAATATGTTCTCATTCGCCACTCTGCACTACATACTATATGTACATACTACCAGTGGCGCGCTATACATAAAAAGCTGACAGCTATGCCTACCTTAAAATCGAGCGTAATTTGATTTATAAACTTTATTTTTTACTTTATTCGGGAATATGAAATAATGTAGGAAAAAAACATTATTCTTCTTTCGTGGATGGGTTAAAGGAGAACGTAGTCAGTAAGCCAGTCTAGGGTCTCAGGCGTCGCCCCGTGGACCTCATCAATCCCGCCGGGTAATGAATGTAGCGGGCATTGTTTGACCACATGTTCGATGGTCTGAACCGCACCGCATTCACACGTCGCCGACTCTTTGAGGCCTATCATGTGGGCTCAGTGGCTGTGACAGGACCTTATCCTATTATAAAACTTTGTATGATTCATACATGAATTCTATTACATAGATATACTTATTAAATTGTAACAGGTACGTAATTTAATTGTTTATGTCTTATATTGTAAGTTATATTAAGTTATTGATAAAAATAAATAAATATTTGTATAAAAATACCTAAGGAACATGTACGTTCTTTTATACAGTTGACCAGAGCAGTCAGAGGAAGATGATAATAAATGGCTTTGATAATAAAATATGATAATAATAAACAATAACAATAAATTACATCAATAGTAAGGATTAAGAATAAACTTTTTTATTTTATTTATTTGGGAAAATCAACAGATTATTTATATATATAAGAATATACTAAATAATAAAGATAAAATCCAATAACAGATTTTTCACTTAAAATTATAATAATAATAAAAAATATTTAAAAAAAAAACTAAATGTTCTGTACCCGTGGCCTGAGAGATTTACAAAAAATACTAAATCACTAAGAAATTTTAAGGACTTGCGTAATAGGTACGTTAACTGTAACTGTTTAATATTTAGTACTTTATAGCTTGTACTTTTACGTACTGTGAATGTCCAAATAAATAATAAATAAACAAATTGCCATTTTCAAGTATTTAAATTCGTACCTCAACCTTCTTTACATTATTTTATGATGTAATATTACACGTTGACCGGATAACTCATCAAAATGACAATTAAAAACACATATAACAAGTGTTATAAAGTTATGAAAAGTGATAAAACAAAAACTAGGATAAATAGGTTACAGATGTAACTATTTAACCTAGTTTTTTATTCATCACTTTTAATGACTTTATATAAATATATCACCTTTTAAAGGTGTTTGGAATTGTAATTTTGAATTTACATTTTAAAATATATTATTGGCGGAATCTTCACTGGTCGATGCAACCATGAAAAATTCTATACGCCATGTGTACGTACGTTTTCCCAAATAAAATATTTAAAAAAACAAAATGAATGAAAACTACATAAAGCTTACTTTTGGTGAAAGGGCAATGCACGCCACTGCCGCATGCTACACAGTCTACGTCTCTTCTGTGTTGGTTTGTTGGTTTTATAGTTCAAATAACGTTATTGCAAACGTGTACCGTGGGATATAGGGGTGCACTGGAAAATTTTGTCAAATTCTGGCAAGATAGCTCTTACCACCATGCTGTTTTGTTAGCTTTATCTTTGAAATTATTTCAAACGTGCTGGTAGAACGCGATACAGTGGAATATTTTCATCAAATTCTGGAAAGCAGACCAGGAAAGCATGTTATATACTAAACCCAGCGAGAGATCGTACGTGGTGTCATCTTCTGTTCTTTTCGTTTTCAAACGAGATGCGCGAGAAGGAAGAGGATGAACGATTCTATTTCACTATATATACAATTGAAGATTTGTATGTATGTAGTAGAGAAAACTGTGGCTTCGTGAAATTTAGCACAGCTTTATTTGTCTAATATCAGCTCGCGGCGTTATTTTAATATTTATCATTTTAATGCAAATTTAACTATTATTTTTAATGATAAACTAATGTTTATAATAATTATAATATTTGGCAAATTTATATAGCGCCGTTTTCGTGAGAAATCACCTCAAGGGCGCTGTAAAAATATATTTCTTAAATAGTTAACACTAGAACTACTGACTTAAAACTAGTGTCTTACGTCTGAGACTTATATCTGGACACTTACGACAAAGGGCTATAACTACTATCTTAGTAAAATATATATTTACATATGTAGAAACTTATAACTAAAATAAACATTAACAATCTAATTTTACAAGCGCCAGAAGGAGGAAGTTCTATTATATTAGGGTGTTTATAAAATTAGTTTTTATTATTAACTGGAAATATATCTTAAATGGATGAATGAAATTAACCGTCGATCTTTAACGAATTGAAATGATTCATCTGCCAACAATTAAACCGATTGACGTGTTATGTTCCCGCTGATATTGTCCATTGTCCATTGGTAGGCAAGTCAATAGCATTATGACTTTATCATAAGTAGTTGAACGCAATCGATATAGAATGTATGTGTGTGAATCATCAATTACGGTATAACAAAAGGAAAAAAATGCCATATTTGGATAGAATGACGGATTTATGGAAATGAGTGTTTGAAAAAGTGAGTTTTAACAAAAGGAAAAAAATGCGATATTTGGATAGAATGACGGATTTATGGAAACGAGTGTCTGAAAAATTGAGTTTTAACAAAAGGAAAAAAATGCAATATTTGGATAGAATGACGGATTTATGGAAATGAGTGTCTGAAAAAGTGGGTTTTTAATTTGGATCTAAATTCTGTTGGGCTGGTTATACATCTCAATTCTATAGGAAGTTTACACTCATTTCGTAGTTCATTCGCTCTACTTTTCCAAAACCATCTAAGCGTCCCTTTCTTAATCTTACTCATTACGCTTACACATCAGCCTTGCATATTTTTTTTAAAACCCTGTGTATGCTATAACTAGCTGAGACCTGTGGAAAATCATAGGATATTTTAATTCGAATTTTGAAAAAGAAAATTAAAATAATAATCAGTTCAAATATTTTTTAAGTTAGGTACTTACACTACCTAGCTACTTGTCCGTTCTCTGAACTATTGTTCTACACACAAGCAGTTCCAATTTTGAAAATGACTTTTAAGTTCAAAAGAAAATTTGAGTTCACTGAATCAGATTTCACGCACTTACGCACGTCACAGAAAACCGAAATTAGAATGCTTGATGATTTCTTGATGAAATAAACCAACATTGTTACTTGTTACTATCGTTCACATTGCAAAATTTTTTTTTAATAATTTTCAAGTGAAATAAGGGCTCGTGCGCAAGTCATTATTAATACGTTCTGACATTTAAACAAATGACTTAAATACATTTGAGTATTTTTAATTAAAAACAGCTTTACACATTTTTTGTCTTTCTTAATACCAACGTTCCAATTGCCTTATTCCTCCGTGGATTTCCTGCGGATGCCGCCCTGTAACACTAAGCTCTTTTTGCCGCCTGAAGTCAGAATTCTATCTGGAGTCACGGCGAACCGGAATAATAATTGCTGCAGATTAGTGCTGGCGCAGCTTCCACGGCAGGGCGAGGCTAAATAAATTATAATCCTCTTTTAATTACTCTCCTAATATTGTGACACGTAATCACTTTGCACGTGGAACCTTAATTTTGTTATTTTTATATTTGTCCTTATTTGTTTATGTTTTTTGCAATAATTGAGACATTGTCGCAAAATACTGTTTTATTACTTCTTCTAACACAGCAAACTTATTTTGTGGCACCATTTTAATTGAAATTAATAAAATACTTCGTTTTTACCACTTTTATTGTTTATTACCAACATATTTCATGAGCAACGCTCACTTCACTCATGAAACATGTTGGTAATAAACAAAGATATTAGAAGAACGAGATATGCTATGTTGGCCGCCGGACCGTAGCCGGAGTACTACCTAATTAGGGTACTTTGAACGGTATCGGGACGTGTACGCACAGAAATCTGTTCTATGTATTAGTGCGGATACCTTAGCGCAAGCGAAGGTGTGCAGTAGTATTGGTGGACAAAACCGGCGACACTCGGCAAAACAATTCCACTCAGTACGAACTGCGCATAACACATCTCGTTCTTCTAATATCTTTGGTAATAAACAATAAAAGTGGTAAAAACGAAGTATTTTATTTATTTCAACTGTTTTATTAGTTATTAGTACAAAATTCTATTGTTAAATTACTAGTTTCAAAAATTATTTTTTCACAGACACGTAACATTACATTGTTGTATCGAAACTTAAATATCTTGCCTGTGCAGACCTTACTATGGGACAACATATTGATTCAACATATATCTGACTCTGTATTTAAAAATAAATTGGCTCATAAAGAATTAAGGTATGCTTGTTCCAAAATACAACAATAAATACGGACAGCGAACTCTAGAATATAACATGCCCAAAATGTTTAACATGTTGCCAAGTAACATAAAACATTGTAAATTCTCAAATAGCTTCAGATATATGCTGAAAACATGGCTCATAAGTAGAAATACTTTATACCAATCATTGCTATCAATCAATAGTTGTTATTTTATTAGCATGTAGATTTTGTGTTATTTTAGACTGTGTGCCAATAATAATAATCTGAATATATAATAATTGACCTGTCGGTGGCTGGTTGACATCGCGTTTGGATCCCACCCAGGCGTAGTGTGTTCAATTCCTCGGCTGGCTAAGTCCTCCATCACAACACAAGAAACATTTTCAGCTTATTGTGGTGGTAGTAGGAGATTTTCAAATATTGTCAGATTATTCGTAACCCAGGAATGTCTGTCTTTCTTTTAAAAAAAATAAATATCAATAAGTGGCAACAACATTATGAATGTTTATAATTAGTCATAATATTGTGTATACATATTTACACTGCATTTAACTTGTGCGTTTAACGGGAAAAAACGTTAAAGAACAATACAAAATAAATAAAAAAATCCAAATACTGAGAAAAACATCTTTTAGTCATTGTAATAAAAGTTCATTCAAATAATTGTTATGTGGTAGATACTATATTGAGTATTAAAACGTTGCTTGAAATTGCTTTAGCCGTGTTTACATGACCATCTCTGAACAGCCAGGTACTTCACAACCTTCTTCTCCCCCATCTCCTTCCCTTCCGACTCCCTCCAGCTACACAACATTCCCCATCATATCCTTTCAATCCTATGACCACGTGTACCTGACGAGTTGTTACTCAACATTTTACTTAGAGGTTGTAAATCTCCCTTCATGACTCATGAACTCGTGGACCCATTTTTCCTATTCTTTCAACTACTATTTTCATTTCTATTTATCTTTAGAGTTTTTTCTTTTTAATATTCAATATACATATATTTTATAAGATATGCTACGATCATATCATATATTAGTACGTACTTGAAAGTCCAGCTATTCCTGAGCAAATGTAGATATAATTTTGCTGTTCGATAATATTTTTGTTCAGTCAAAAACACAAAAAATATTTTTCTACCACAAGTCACAACTGAGCACAATGCTACTAGTCGCAATGGATCACGTGATACGCACATTGTCTCGTTACGGAGTGCATATCACGTGATACGCACATTGTCTCGTTACGGAGTGCATATCACGTGATACGCACATTGTCTCGTTACGGAGTGCATATCACGTGATACGCACATTGTCTCGTTACGGAGTGCATATCACGTGATACGCACATTGTCTCGTTACGGAGTGCATATCACGTGATGCGCACATTGTCTCGTTACGGAGTGCATATCACGTGATACGCTAGGATGTATCCAGTGGCGACGTGTGTTGGAAATGGTTTTTTGTTTTTATTCCAAAAATATCACCGGATACCAAAATTACATATCTACATGTTTTTCTCCAAATTTACTCGGGAATCGCTGGTTTAAGACTTTCGGATACTTGCTGATACACCCTGTATGTACTCTTAATACTGTATAAATAGTGTCCACCCGACAAAACTAGGCCAGAGTTTTTTGTATGCGATGCAACTACGCAATACCAAAATGTTTGTATATTTCACAGTGACCTATTTCTATGGCTACTAACTTTTGACCTAATCCAGCAAAAGTTCATCCCTGACATTTAGCGTAGTAACATTATTAGCTCACTGCAAATTCGTTGCTGAAACCAGCCAAAGAAAATAATACTATTACTCGGAGAGATAGAACATGAAACCCAATGTGAATTTTAGTAAAATTAACATAAATAAGTTACGTAAAATCTGACGAAGATTTTGCTTCATAAATAATAAGTTAATTGGGACGCGTTGGCCATTAGGTATTTTCCCTTTTCTGAAAGAAATAAGAAGTTTCACGTTCATCCAATTATTTCTTAAAAGCCGTGCCGATTCTGTCACAAAAAATGCTGCGCAAGATGTAAGAATTGCTTACTAAGTTTTCAAGACGAAAATTGTCAATTTGACACATCTTGAAATACATTGACTGCGGCAATTCTGTTATGTAAAATACACCTATTAATAATATTTTGTTTATAAACTGAGAAAAATTAATAATATTTAATATTGGTAATTTATTAAGAATCTCTTCAAATTATTCGTAATCTGGTTAAAAACGGGATTGCAGGTCATTAAAAAAATTATGACGATGTCGGAACACGTGTTCATAAAAATCCTACTATTTGTATTTCTGCATTTCGTCATTGTATATTATCAAAGCAAAGGCATTCACTGAAAGTTTATCAGGAATTTTATGTTTATTATTTTAAATATTTTTTTTATTCCATACAATATCCAGTTAATTATCGACACACATTTATTACACCCCCTGCGGGGAAACGGCGTGATGGTTAGTTAGTTAATGTTCTTGTTTTGTCCTGTGCTATAAGATAACTCTTATTGTTAATTATTTGTTATGTTACCATCGCTTTGAGTGTACTGTACATTTATATCATGTTAGTTATTATATACTTACAAATATGATTTCTGAGGAAATTTTGGTTTTTGAAGAAGAGAAAATCAGAAACACACTGTTTCGGACCCGAGGTCTACTGATCACAGGGCCATTAGTGTAACTATGGGACGACCTTTCTTTGGTTCTTGGTAACCCAACAGAGATGCTTACGCTGAATCTTTTGTCCTTGTTTATCGAGTTTTTCTGACTGAAGACTGAATCTATCATAATATTGTTTAATTTATATTTGCCTCTCATTTTCCCTTTCGATATAAATGAGCAACTAAATGGCAACTCAAATTGGAGATATTTATATTCAATTTATAAAATAATTTTAATATAAATATCTCATTATAAACTTACCTGTTTCTTATTTCTCACAGATACTTGATTCTGTATCTGGTTAAGGTCTGTATCTTACTCACAGAGCCACTCACACCTTGTCAGCGGCCCGCAGCCTCCTGACCTCTCCGGGGTCAGATTTCGGTCCAGTTCCTACCCTAATAATAGCTATACTACCCTCGTCCCTTGTTCCTTGTCCCGGTTGTAAATCTCTTGCAAGTTGTAAAGCCCTATTTATTTTACAACTTTAGTTCCGAAGACACTGTTGTAAATCCGGCCCAAATTGAATTTGTGTGTTTAGTTTTCGGAGATAATTTACGATTATCCCGGTTGACTTTGTGAGTTTAAGATGGATTAATTACATAATCTTGTATCTCTTCTAACTACATCTGTGTATCTGAAGGGATGGGGCAGATTCTACGTTTCTCTCAACGTACCTTCTACGCCGTAGATAGTAGATGCATTCGATTTATAGCTGTGTCGTTAAGATTCTAAAAACCTATTATGCAACAAAATACAGCTTTCTATTATAATTACCTGTGTGGGTACGTTAAGCCCAAAGTCGAGGGTACAATTCGACTCTACCTTAAAATGTATTTATTCACACCAATATTAGAAATTCGCAAACGTCTATTCGACACATTTCATAATATTGCACACGAATTCACTGATCTTCAATCAGTACGACAATATACAAATACCTCACGTGCCTCAGGGATCTCATTTATGTTGCTTTAAATGTCCTTTCGTCCTTCCTCAAGTAATTTCATGCCTATTTTTTATTTAATATATATAAGTGGGTACAGGATGTTATATAAGTACAGGGTTTTCCAATAAGAGGTATTATTTTGAATAGCCCGCTATTACGGTAAATGTTACTTTTAAAGCTGTCATTTTTTGACATTTGACAAGTAGAAACTACGCCATTAATAAAAATGGAACGATACACGCTTCAACAACGCATTTAAATTATTAAAATTCACTATTTTTAATTATTTATTTGAGTTGATTATTAATTATACTGAGTTATTGTTGACAAGCCTCTCTATCCTCAACGTGTGACTGTTTGGTGCGGTTTATGATCCGGACTCATTGGACCTTTCTTTTTCGAAAATGAGGCAGGAGCAACAGGTACGGTGAATGGATTGCGCTATCGAGAGATAATTAATGATTTTTTTATGGCCAGATTTGGATGGTATTGATCTGGACAACGTTTACTTTCAACAAGACGGCGCTACGTGCCACACAAGCAACGAAACCATTGACCTTTTACGATTGAATATCAAAATATCACCTCTTATTGGAAAACCCTGTACATATCGTTACAAAATATATTTATGTTCGCAATCTCACCAATGAAGAAACTGGTTCTTGTGCTTAGTGAGCGAGTTACACTAATTATAAGAAAAATATAATACCATTATGCTGTATGTATAATAGGAACAATTGAAACTTCTGGATTATCTATATGTGTAGTTGTACATATATAGGATTCTGTTACATACTAATTATTAAGTAATTATGAACATCTAAATACAGTGGAGATGAGTATAGACTGATAATAAATATCAATAAAGGGAAAAACAGGCAATTATTTAGTTAATTATTTCTGAAAGTGTAACTTCAGTTTTAGTTTAAGTATGTGAATATCCTTTAATTTCTTTATTTCAATCGGAAGGTTGTTGAAATACTTTATTCCTAAATAGGTAAGGTTATTTTGCATTTTTTTGGTATTAGATTTTGGAATTTTGATATTGTATTGATATCTTTTAGATAGGTGGGTTTCAAATTTTTTGATTATATTATCTTTATAAATTTGGATAATTGCATTTTTCTTGAATATATCCTCTACTCGGGGCACCCCGAAATCTGCAAATAGCGTTTCTGTTGGATATGTGAAGGGTTTCTTGAGGATTATTTTGAGGATTAGCTTCTATCTATTTTAAAAAAGGATTTGTATGGACTATTTCTGAAACTTTAAAACACAAGCTGAAAGTCCGTTTAGCAATTAATATTGGTCAAATTCTCATACGTATTTGAAAACACGCTTAGGTTATTATTTCAGCGTTATTTCAGTAAAATATCTCTTAAAGGTCACTTAGCAACGCTATAAAATAACTTTATAATAATAGTTAGGTTCAATTACCTTGATTACAAAATACTACCTTTATTAAACGAGGTTTATGTTAAAAGAGAATTTTGGCTATTTACATATTGTAATGTTTAGTGTTTTGTTTGTATGCTGATAAATTAATAATATAACACTCCGATATAAAGACAACTGCGATTAAATTGGAAGAGGGCTCACGAATACGCTTACTGGCCTTTTATACCCTACTTTCGCCCCTGTACATTAATCCGAGACATTCGTCCTTGTTTACTTAACAATCTCCGACCTACGTTCGTTACACATTTACAGATATCGCCAACTGTGATAAGGTTAGGACTTTAATTTTTAGTTTTTTCGTTCGAGAATCGCTAATATTGTCTTCAATGATTAAATAGAACTAATTGAGGTTTTACTTATATTTTTTTCCAAAAATAAAATATTCATTCTAGATTTAGTAAAAAAGTCGAAGTCAATAGATTTAAGTTTTTTTTACATCAACCCCTCGCAAGGGAAATTATTTTCCTCAGGGCCTATGTCATCTTTTGGGATGCTGTGTGGAGGGTCTTTTTTAAGGAAATGAAGGAAGGAGACGAAGTTCTGGGAAGATAAATGTATGAGGGTTGGGTAGGAAATTAGGGATCAGTGTGTCTAGGAGTGACGGACATATGAATATATCCCTTCCACTGCGGATATGTCGAAATAGTCCGGCCGGAGTGGTCAACCAGCGTCTCTCGATCCAGCCCGCCACGCAATCCGCCGCCAAGACCTAGACACCCCCACCTCTTGAACCCGGGCACCTCTGCTAAGTCCAATCCAATCTAGTGTTGCGCACTTGTGATCTTTTGTATTTAAGGGTTGTTGTGTTGTACTCTTATGTCATTCCATTGTGCTTGTGTATAGTGGATCTACAGGTCTGCTGTGTGGAGGTTTGTACATAATTCATTGAATAGCATTCTCTTCACAGAGCTGGTGCATCTCCAGCAACCTCCTCGATAGCAATCCTGCTTGTATGCTGAAAGTTTGTCTTTGACGGTCGGTTATATGACCCATGACTATCACTTTGGATACAACTTGAAGTGTTTTGTTATATCGACTATAATATATAATTTGTATAGCGCCGTTTTGTATCTGTATGGTACAATTATTTACAGTTCCCAGACTCGTATTTAATTTTATAATACACAAAAAAAGACAGAAAAACATACTCGCCTCGCAGTTCAATTCAGATAATTACACTTTTATTAAAAACAGAGGACACTATAGTAAAAACACTTGACATTGATTTAACGTTTGCTATTTTACCCTACATTAAATTTATTAGAAGATTATTGTCAAAAGTAGTATTGCTATTTATTTTAAACTAGCTGATGTGTAATCCTTCCTGAAGAAATTCTCTAAATGATAGTGAAAACCCTATCAAACCGCTGTCTAGTATAGAAGAACTAAGCGAACAAACAGACAGATTCGGATAGCGACTTTAATTTAAACTATTTAGAGAATACTGTAGATTTTTTTATGAAATGACTAAAAAGCTTACAAATTCTTAGTTATTTACATTTAGCTATTTACAATTTCGAGGACTTTGAAGGTGAAAGGTTTCTGACTTAACTGTAAAAAAAGGTGGAAATTAAGTTCAGCTTTGAATTCTGTCGAATCTGTGATCATTCTTAAATCACGCGGCAGTCCATCTCCGGCTTTATGTATTGACACTACGAAAGCATGCTCCCGAACTTAGTATAACTGCTCATTCTACAATCCTTGTCAAATCAATCGTTTATTAATTAGTATAGATCCTTTGACTTGTTCACGCGACTAAACCACTATACAACATGTTGTATTATTAATCCTAGACACATTTCCATTGGATCAGTGTACATGGAATGGTGTGGATGGTATGATGGTATGTGTGCGACTATTGACGACCGGCGTCATTACAAAGTTCATCAACTATTCCCGGACAGACATTGGAAGTTTTGTAGTTAGAATTCCTCTGTTACATACTAATACGGTTCAGATGTGTTCGTTCTAGGGTCGTGTGTATCTATATGCGGAGTGTTGATCTACCAACGACAGGCGTGGTTTGACGTATGACTCACTCAAAGTTCTTCTTCAATGGTTAATATCATCTCATTCTCATTTCGAATAGTATTTTTTCTAATTAAAATATCGGAATATTGAAGCCATCATTATGATATCGTGGGGTAATTTTACTCCAGTAAATAACTCCGAAACCATATACCTTTATTTCCTCGTCTCTTTATGCCACAACTCATATCATTGCATGGACTACGTGTATGCCACATCACATTTGTAGTGTAGGAACTGTGCGTAAATAATTTTTAGTCTGGCAAAGTCCATTTGCTGGCAACACCAAAATGACTCCAGAATCTATTGGGGCGGATTTTGAAACCTCGTTCCGATTTGAGTATCAGCCCACTGTACACGCGTACTTGCGGCCCATGTCCGACTTTTGTTAATTTTGTCGCGTTTGTAATGTGTTTTTAGATAAAAAAAGTTAAATGTCGAACGATAGGTTACCATACTTCATTGGTCTTCACGATCCTCGACCCCTTTAGCACCTGCTTGAGTTAAGGCGCAGAATTCCATCCTGCTAAAATTTGTGACCCCGGCGTGATTTTAACACGCAACCTTCTGATAATTACCCTGCTATATATTTATAATACTGTTGTGCTCGTACAAAAAGGTCTCCAACTCGTCTTGGAAGGAGTTAATAAATAAGTGGTTCTTTTAGATTAATCAGGGATTTATTAATACTCCGCGTATTATAATGGTGACTCGATAGTCGACCTAACTAGTAGCTGGCTAATTGGAATCTGAAACAGTGAGTTTCTCTGAGAGCCTTACCACTGGCCCTGGCGACTACTGGCCACTGGCTCCATCTTGCGGACTTCCACGCAAGCTTTATGCACTGCCATCTGTGCGTGCATCTACGAGGCTCTTACTTCCCAACATACACCCTTTTGCATGGTTTTACATTAGGAAAATACTGCAGATAGATGACTTGAATTCGTACTACTTTTTCTGTCTAGAATATCGTGGCCAATGCAACTGTTTTCAGCTTGCAATGTCGTATTCTTATTATGTTTTGCATAGCATGTTTTTTTTCTTCCTTCCTTTCCTTTTCCCTCTTATTTGAAATCATCCATAATTTAATTTTACCTATGTGTGCCTGGATAATCACCTTTCTGTAAATTCTGAAATTGGGTTTGCGCTTATGTGTATATCCTTGTTTGTTTTCTCTTGTTGTTTGTTCTACGTAACCTCTTTTTACTTTTATACTATTTTGTATGAAAAAACTCACATTTATTAACCAAAATTCTTCTGGAAATCTCCCATCCTGCTTTTTTAAAAATAACTAATAGGGATTGCTCTTAGCGAGAAATAAAAATTATTACCAAAGAATGATAATAGTAATATCTATCGACAGCTATGAATTTTAAATTGCAGTGTCATAAAATAAGACTTTTATTTTTCGTGTCATATTTTTCAATTGTTCTCCATGAAATATACTTTCGAAAAGAGGTTATTCAAACTCGGGCGAAGACAGGAGTTGTTATGTAAGGAAGAAATGATTAGGTCAAAATACACTATTTATGGATCAAACTAATAATGTAGTTGGCAAGTGTACACGCGCTGTATCTGTATCCAGTATGTTCCGGTAATTCTGCCGGCGGTATGGGGTATGGGATTAGGGGTTTGGTATAAGGAAGGGGTATGGAGTTATAGCAGTCCCTACTTGGCTTAGGAAGTTTAATTAGTTGTGTCGCGAGGGCGTTATTCCTGTAATTGCGGACCAACTATGTACAAGGGGTGGCTTGCTTTTGCTTTTCACATAATATTATGTCATCGTTGGTTTGTTTCTTCGACTTCTATAAAATCCAATACAATACACAACATATTATATTATGCCAGATTTCATCAATCAAACTGAACGAACGCAATTTTTTTTTATTTTAATTTTAAATTAACCTCACACAGGAGGCCCTGAGAAAATAATTTCCCTAATGGCCTATGTCATATTTGGGAATGCTGCGTGGAGCAGCTTAATTGGATTAATAGTACAATATCTGGGTCACAAACGCAGATGAATGAAATTTGAACAAAACCGGGCACAAGTAAAGCCTAACAGTTTTTTTAATACATATAAATAAAATGCGAATAATCTAAAGTTTTTCTAGGAAATTTGTACGTGTAAGAACAACTGTTCCAAATATCTTTAACCATAAAGCTGAAATCCGAATTTATGACACAGCATAAACTCTCAAACGGGGAGTTTTGTTGTGGCATCACTTTGTTGAAATTTTTAGGGCAACGCTACAGTTTTCAGATCGCAACGTCATTTTCATCATGAGCTATCCATCTACTGTTTAAAAAAATAAAGCAAGTGGCCGTAATAAAATGTTCCACATTTTACAAATCGAAAAAGATTTTTTTTTTTAAGAATATTTTATGTAGTTATAAAATTTTACATCTTATATCTAAATATATTCTTTTCTAGGACTACTGTTATATTATTTACAACTTACATACTAAAATTTGGGCTTCGCTACATTGAGATAAAATTGGGGCAAAGACGAGGGGTATTATACGTACTAATAAATTATATTATTATTTAAATAAGGTTTTTAAAATAACACTCCGTTAGCAACTAGAATTTTGTAGATAGGGGTACAATGGGCAATCTTTAGATAAAAAAATTACAAAATTATTTTTGTTTTCAGTAGACGAAAAAATAAATTGATAAATGCTTCATACTTGACGTTAATTTTACTTAGCATCCACCGCGAAATAAACTTAATTTTATTTGCCTCTATGGCAGACACACAATGAATTGCGATCATCAGTTTTTGCCAACTTACAAATGATTAAATTAAATAAACCTACGAATAAATAGTGAGTCTATTACTATATGGAAATAAATAGTGAGTTTATTAATATATGGAAATAAATAGTGAGTTTATTAATATATGGGAATAAATAGTGAGTTTATTAATATATGGAAATAAATAGTGAGTTTTATTACGATGAGTTGGTTGAGTTTTAGATATTTTTTATTTAAATTAATAATATAACTATAATCTTTACTTTGTTTTTCAAAAAATGATGCAATACTCTCAATATTTAATTGTTTATTTATTCTCTTTATATGCCCATGGGCTTTCGCATTGGTTACATTGAAATGTTTACAATTTTTACGGTTATAAACAATGGATGCACAAAATAATTTCTCACATTACAATGGTTTACAATTGGATAAAATAAAAACAATATAATAAACTGAAATTATCAGAAATAATATCTTTACATAAAAAATTAAGTATTTTTTTAACATCGAATTTCCTATGTAGACGAGGAATTAGCGAATTTGCTACATAATTTGTTTGTGAATGGTTCTTACGCCTAATGTGTCGAGTAGGCAGAGGCGGCTCGTGACAGAATTTGCCAGCAGTGCATTTCACAAATAATGGTAAAATGTAAAATAGGAAAATAAAGTGATTTAAAGGGAACTACATACCCAGTACAAATAATTCATTTGTAGTGAAAATCCATTCGTCGCTCTTTCATTTGAGAAAATTCTTCAATTACAAGATTATTAAAGACTGGTATAGACGAGATCAAACTTTTTTCGATGCTCATCATTGATAAAACATTGAGACGATCTTGGGACAAAAATGTTTTTACACGTTTCAACGTAGAAAAACACCTTTCGCACTCGACAGTTGTCATCGGAATAGTACAAATTATTTTGAACAGTTTCACTATTTCACAACACTCCACCAAGTTACACTTGTAAAATTGATATTGCTCCGTCAGCATTCGCAAAATCATCTCTAGTTTGTTGGGATTAAATGAACTTCGGTTACTTTTGATAAAACCGCAGTGTTTTCATTAGCACTCATTTTTAAAAAGCTTTTTGCAGAGCAAAACTCGTAAAAACCGTTAAAACGTCGCGTCAATCGCCAATAATGAATACTGTCAAGTTTGCAGATATGTAGATCGCGCCGGTAACGCTAGAATATTATAACATTGTTAATTAGTTCGAAATCTGTCAATCCTAACTAATGCATTCCAAACGTTTTACGCATGTTTAAGGTTTTGATACATATCAGGATGTTTCTGCGCATGCGCCGATAATGCACAGACCTGCTTCTATCTCCACTGCTCTAACACATCATCAGCCGTTATGGGTCTCTACCTGTCTCGCTCGTTTCACGGTTCCGACCTCTAGAGACAGTGCCTATAGAAGGTACATGGCATGTCTCGGGCAAAGCCGAAAATGCACGGGTTGATATATTACACTGTTTTTCGCATGCGCGGCAGTCTAGTACAAACTTTGATTGGTAAGAATATTATAATGATCTGGCGTGAATTCTTCGTGAGTGGATATACGAATTTACATTTCTAACGTATATCGATGTTTGGCAGTGCAGTGCACAAATGCACTAAGGCAGGGACCGCCTCTGCGAGTAGGTACTCTTAAAACGACTTGAAGTTCGCAACAGTTGAGCTCAGAATTTATAATTTACTATGCCGATCCTCAAGTGTAACTATTTTTAATGTATTGTGGGATATTTAACTTAAAATTAATAAATCGTTAAAACTTTCGCCGAGTTCTTTATATAATATAGTTTTAATAATTTTCCATCGATTAATTAAGTACAATAAATAAACCCAATGATTTGATTTTATTACACCATTATTAAAAAAAAAAATCAAGAAAATGGTTATTATATTTTATTCATTCAAATTTGCTTACATTAAAACATCTTTATTCACCCCTGATAACCCTCACTAACAGCTGATCAAAGATACATATCCATTTTTTTTGCCCTGTTGTAATAGGTAAAATGATCGTTAGCAAAATGATTGTGTACAAAATGATATGATCAAAAGATCGTAAACAAAATGATCGGAAGCAAAATGATCCCAAGCAAAAGTAAAATGATTGTAATCAAATGATCGTATACAAAATGATTTTATACACAATGATCGTATGCAAAATGATCGTATACAGAATGATCGTAATCAAATAATCGTATGCAAAATTATGGTAATCAAATGATCGCAACCAAAATAATCGTATACAAAATTATGATAATCAAATGATCGCAACCAAAATACTCGTATACAAAATGATGGTAATCAAATGATCGCAACCAAAATAATCGTAAACAAAATGATCGTAATCAAATGATTGTAACTCCCAAATGATCATAAGCAAAATGATCGTAAGTAAAATAATCTTAGGAAAATAACAAGCAAATGATTTAAAAGATAAAAGTGTATGTTTGTCATGTTAAAATAAAAAGATTTGATGGAGTTTATATTACGCAAATCTATATAACAGTTAACAATAAGTATATCTAGGTATATATGTAAATGAAGGAATTCACGTACGGTATGTAAGCAGCCTTAAAGATTGGAGTTATTCTCTTCATTAAGCAATGCTCTGGTCTATTATTCCACGCATATACGAGTAGTCAGGTCAGTTTGATTCGAGTGATGACAACCATTTTCTTATTCACCATAATTTCAGTAAAATTATAATCAAATTTTAATAGCGATCATTAAAAGATCGAGTATTTAGCATCTTTTTCTTATTCACGATCTTGTTTAAATTTAAGAATAAATGAAAATTACGATCTTTTTGCTTACGATCATTTAATCACGACTAAAACGTTGGTTAACTTGTAATGTATGTATTTTATTTGACATATTTTCCCCCTTCAATAATTTATTTTCATAAAATAAATTACGTTTTCATCTTATATTTTCTCTTGGTTATTTCCCGAAAAGTAAAGCAGTCACATATTAATAATTCAATATTATGGTATTATAATACGTATTAGATATTAGTAGGTATTAGACGGCAGGGCCGGAACCTGTATTGTACAGTGTACGTGGTGTAATGTAATGGGGTCGCATGGAAGAGGGGTCAGGGTGTTGGTTTTGTTGGGTTGGGTTGGGGCAGCACAGGTTTTGTTCCCCAAGGGGTTGGTACGAGGCCAAGGAAAATGTCACAATTAACTTCGGAAAGGGCATGCGTCATACTAACCATTATATTGCTAACTGGGGATGTTACAAAGCGTGGACGCCGGCAGATCAATTTTGGTAGTAACGAATAACAACAATTCAGTGTTGTTCAATTCACTGTTCAGCCCAACATAGCAAGTCATCATTATCTCAGATTTTCTGAATACCAACAACAACTTGAAACTTGATCCATAAAAATTTAACATAGAAATAATCGAATAGAGAAACATTTTTAAAGTCTGTATTATTTACTGTTCATACGTAATATTTGTTAACCAACATAAAAATTTCAATAACCTGGTTTTTCTATCTTTACTGTTTATATTCCAATTATCATGAGAAAAATTTTTTAGGAGGATTTAGCATTTGTATTTATCATTTATTGGATACTTATTTGTCACGAAGTAATATCTGGCTTCAAATTTACTGTTACTATTAAATAGAACGGCGTCGTTTGAGCTTTACTATTTTTACCTCGTGTGAGTTTTTAACATTTGCCTGGCTATTATTTGTCTATTGTTGGTCTAGGTATGTGTTTCTGGGTAGGGAAAAAGTTTTTGGGAAGGGAAAAACACAAAAAAACCTACAAAATTGAATGTTGTTTGCAGTATCAACAATCTGGAGTATCACAAGCAGCATAGATGGCTATAAGTATATACATACTTTATCTCTTTGTGTTGTGTCAAGAGTGGGAGGGCGTCGGTTATTACTTATATTTAGTAATTCTTCCGCTTGGAAAATAATTCCTCTTAGGGCCTGTCATTTTTTTTGTTTTTATTTATTTATACTGGCTTTTACAGACGATATTACTTACGTGAGAAAAATCCAGTTATAAAAAACAAAGTTAATTTACAAATAGGTACAACAATTACAAAAATTACTCAGACATATTTATACATTTTTTATATTTACATACATTATATTAATTTTCATACATCTAAATAAAGATTAAAATATAACTAACTAACTAACCACCACGTCGTTTCTCCGCAGGGGTAGGCAGAGACGACGGACCGCCAAACAACTCGGTCTTGGCACACACTTCATGCCTCATTCACATAAATACATCATCTCATACATACTCTTCTATTATTCTGACTCTTGACATGGCCCGACTCGAGTATCTGATTCACTTGATCGTGCCGTGTCTTCCTCGGGCAATATAAAATATTTTAAAATATAAAATAAATAAAACAACAAAATTATTTAGAGACAATAGAGACGCGTGACGCACACGAAGTAATACATAATATAATCAGCGCAAAGCAGTACTTTTTTAACAGAATAGAAAATTATCGATGAAAATGTCTACTTCAGCACATTCTATCTCAATATATAGTCGACACATTTGGGTCAGAGATTTAATCTTTGGGGATGCTATGTGAAGGCTCTTTTTAAGGAAGGAAGGAGAAGAAGTTGTGGGAAAAAGGCATGAGGGGTGGGTAGTAATCTGGGGGGTCAGTGTGCCTAGGAGGGACGGACTTATGAATTGCTTTTGGAAATAATGAAAACCATAGAAAACCTTACTAAGGAAGAAACAGCTATGTTTAAAAGCAGACATGACGACATTCAGTTTTATTGTTTCTTTACATTGTATCATTTTTAACGTTAGAATTTTCAACCTTACTGGGACAAGCCTGTGTTGAGGTTAATAATTTTACAAAATAATAAAAATAACACAAAGATAATATATTAAGAGAACAGTGTTGTTAGATTAACGTTTCTACGAATAGGGTACCTACATGGTAACTATTAATCTAATTCCAGCCAATTCATTACAGTACAATGTAGTAAACATGTAGTAACATCATGTAATGTCCTGCGATGTCTGCCTTGCTACCGGCAATTAACCCTGAATTTCCTAAAATCCATGTTATCTTTTAACGACCTAAATTTTTAAAATAAAATATGTAGTTAGACTCTAGCGACTTACACAGTACCTAACACGATATTTCCGTGCTGTTCTGCAAAATGAAAGCTAAACGCAATACGGCAAGGGTAATTTTTCAATCCGAAATTCGTTTATTCGCCTTCCCCTCCCCACGCTGCGTCGCGGTGCAAATTTTCATCATAACTCATCATTAACTTGCCTTTGGTTGCACGCGGGGAACTTCGTGCACGAATTCTCGCTGCGAACTTTGTGTTTCATTTTGTACAGGAAATGTTCACCTTTATTCATTAATAATAATGCACAGATTTTCTAAAGAATAGGCCTTGGGCTAGCAATAAACTTTCATGTAAATTATAGGTTTATTATGAAAAGTTTTTAATAATTTTTTTGAATTTTTCTGAATTTTTATTGCAAAGGTTTTTCTGTCTAGAATTGCTAGGTAGACGCAACAATTCTACTCGCAACTTCATTTCTATTATGAGGTATTAAGAGGAAGCTACAAGCCAAAAATGTGTATATTCTTGGTATGCCTTATATCGTCACGAATATAGGTAATAGCCATTAAAATGGCTTGGCAAACGGAGTCTAGAAACGCTCGATTTCATGCACAAAAATGGTTTTCATTTATTATGTAACAATTTTTTAAGCAAACATAAAAATTAATCAAGGGAAACTGTCACAGATAATCTAAGCCATAATATTGTATTTTTTTAAGTTGTTTCTTTTATGTTTTCATACATTTATATTAAAAAAATAGTAGTTTACATTTAAATTTTTATTGAGGTAATTAAATTTTTTATTTGAATTCTATTCAAGGGAAACGATAGGAAAAGCTTCAATTTATCTAAAGTATATTTTTTGGTATTCATAATGTAAACCAATTTATTATTAAGATCAATCGAAAATAGTGATTTAGCATTAATCTTCGCCTTAAGATTTGAAATATCCATTTAAGGCGAAGCTTAATGCTAAATCACTTTTTTGATTAATCTTGATAACGAATTGGTTTACATTGTGAATACCAAAAAATATGCTTTGGATAAATTGAAGGTTTTCCTGTCGTTTCCCTTGAGTAGAGTTCAAATAAAAAAATTAATTACTCAATAAAAAATATAAATGTAAACTACTAAAAAATATTTTTTTTCAATAGAAATGTACGAACGCGTGAAGGAAACAACATTAAAATATACTGTACTGTAGCTAAGATTATCTGTGACAGTTTCACTTGATTAACTTTTTTGTTTTCGTATAAAATTATTTACAAAATAAATAAAAACAAATCGAGCGTTTCTAGATTCCGTTTGTCAAGCGATTTTAATGTCTATTACCTACAATATAAGGTATACCAAAAATTTACACATTTTTGGCTTGTAGCTTCCTCTAAATTGGCATATGGTGTCATCAAAAACCTGTAATGGTTGTCCATGCCATACCTATAGGACTTACCCGCCTCTGCGTCAAGGGTTGTACTTTATGCGAATAATACCATAGGTAAGGGTAGTGAATTGGATATTAAAAATATCTTCAAATTATTCCTATTCCTGTTAAAAACGGGATTGCAGGCCTTTAACGAATGGATTGACAGATTCCCTAGTAAATCACAATGTCGGAAGACGTGTTCATAAAAATTCTAATATTTTATCATTTCGTCATTACATATTACAAGATGAACACGTGTTCCGATATATTATGAAATTGCTAATAGTTTATCCGGAAATGGCATACTGTCACGTTTTAACAAGATTTTAATAAATTAGCCATACTCATTTTTCTCCGTGCAAACCAATCGTTTTTGTTGAAAATTCCCTTGCATAAAGCAAATTTGATACGAAATCGTGCATTATATATTTATTCGAATACCATTAATCTATGTTAAGTAGGCAGCGGGGATTTGGCCAATCCCTTTTCCATTAGAGTAATTTATTCTCAGGAGATTTGAGGGCAGAGAGAGTTGGCTTTGTTCAACACGGAGCCGAATGGATGCTGCACCGCTATTGTACCAATTCTATTCTACAGTCTACAATACCGCTGCATATTAGCATAAGTGTCCTAGTATAGTGATGTTGTGTTTGAAATGGTATTATAATATTACAACACAATTTAAATTTGGAACCCATATTTCCAATCAAGCAATTTTTTTTAAATATTAAAATTATACTTGTGTAATTTTTTTTAAGTTAGTTTATCTGGACAGTTTTTTTCACCAATCTTGAACCCTTTGAGAGGCTGCGACAATCTGTGAGAATTACTTATTGTTTTATATATTTATTTATTTATTTAACGCTTAGAGGGCTTTTGCATGTAGGTGGTACAATTTTGATGACAGACAATTTTGAAACATGAGAAAGAAATAGTAAAAATAAAATTACATTAAAAAATAATATATGCAAGAAACAAAATTAAAAAGAACAAGAATATAATTTAAAAAAAACAGCGATTTAACTGGTTTACAAAAATACAACTTCCATTTAGGAATAGTGTTGAAATAAATCTTTTACGTGATCCACAAAATTCGCAAAGTGAATATTAAATATATCGACATCACCGAAGTATTGGTTTCCCATAGTGTGAAACCGTTGTATAGGGGAGTTCGCAATGTAATTGCGCTTATGTGTGTTCCAGTGGAATAGTGTATTTTGTCTTGTTGTTATTGTAGGTATTCGTAAGTTTATGAGTTGCAGAAATTCGCCACAGTCGAATTTAGAGTTTAGAATTTTGAATTAAAAAGTTAAGTATTTTTTTTTTTTTTTTTTCGCAGAAAGCAATCACTTTGTGGTTTAACATTTTAATGAAATAAAACAATATTTTTTGTTTAAAAAATTATTTTAAGACCAACCGGTTTTGCTTCACTCGAGCATCGTCAGGGTACATAATTAAACTTTAATTTTGATTTTAATTAAATAATTTATTTTTAATTAAAGTTAATTTTGTACCCTGACGATGCTCGAGTGAAGCGAAACCGATTGGTCTTAAAATTAATAAAAATTCGTGGTTTTAACCACAAATATTGTTTTATTTCATTAAAAAGTTAAGTGTTTATTTTACGCCTGTCTTGCAATGTGTGTATTTTTAAGTATTTAATAATAAATGTTTTAGATAATATAATTAATGTTTGAATTTAGTTAGAATAAAATAACTTATTTTGACCTTCACAGGTTCAACCGTTCATCAGGTCGTACTTATTCTATTGTAATTATGTATACCCAAAAAATGATGCTACATGTGAAAAAATTGAAGTTCATTTCTAGCTTTTAAAAGAAAGCTTGAGGTTATATTCCTACTTTCTTGGGAATTACGCATAGTTTTTCGAAATCTACTATAGACAGTGACCTTACTCTGTGTTGAAGGTCAAGTGTCCAAATTTCATTAATCTCGGAATAAAACTGTATATTTGTATAAAAATCAAACAAACTCTGCCCGCCACCACTTTATAAATTAGATTAAAAGTTTTAGGATGGGTTGTTTCGCGAATTTGAACAATCCGTCAATTTTCGGGTTCTGTGAAAGTCCTATTCAAAGGCCAATTGCTTGATAGAACTGAAATAGTGTAACAGAACTTGAAAATTAACTTTCAAATTTGAAGAATTGTTCAAATTCTCCGAAACAACCCGTCCTTAGTATTTAACATCTTCAAGTGTGACAAATGCAGTAGGTTTCTCAGATTGTGTGAAGATATCTTGCAAAAACTGTATTTCACAAGAACTCACCCATTTTACAGTTAGGTAATTTGCCACTTATGTGAAAGTATAACATAGACCTATACAATTAGAGTCGCTATTGGGTACTAATATATCGTCGAAACGTGTTCTACTATTAGAACGCTATAAAGGTGGAAACACATTATTAAAACCCGACGCGACCCGATGAAACGCGATGCGTGTTGAGTCGAATCAAATGTATTGTTTTCTTATGACCAGAAACACACTATGAACATCCGACATGGCGTCGCGTCGGATGTTCATAGTGTGTTTCTGGTCATAAGAAAACAATACATTTGATTCGACTCAACACGCATCGCGTTTCATCGGGTCGCGTCGGGTTTTAATAATGTGTTTCGACCTTAAGCGGTGCGCTTAGGCCGGATACGATATTTTCAGTTAGAGCGTTGGAGGTCAATTGGAGGTAAAAAATATGAAATCTATTTTTTTGCTTCATGTCTCATCTGAAAATACATCAATTAATGAAATAAGTACTTTTCGTGGTGGTTGTGTTTATTTATTATTATTGTTACATTAAAATATACAATGTTTTCTTAAATTGAGTTTCATCTTGAGTAGCTGTTTATATGCCGCGATTTTCTGCGACGTTAGAAAGAGAAATAATGATTCGTTCCAGTTTACCTCAAATATTTATACCGGAATCCATTAATAAAATCCTAAAAATAGCTAAAATGAATAATTCCTATTTGACGCCGCTATCGTAACAATCGGGTTAACTTTAAAAAATATTTTTTTATTATATAAACGAAAGAAAATTGAAGGCAGTTTTCTTACAAATTCTCCAAACGAATGTGTTTTGAAATATGAACGTGTTTTCGAGTTCCCTCAACTTTTCTATGATTTTAAATTTAACACCTAAAATTTGTAATTAGTTTGTAAAATATAGAATAACCACACAACAAAGTCCCTCTTTCGCGATTTACACTTTATTGCATGGAGATTTAAAACGGCCACTTACCCCGCACTTCCCAACTCAGTGCATTGTGGCTCCAGCCTCAAACTCTCTACAACCTAAAACTAGGCCACTCCGTAAAAAGAGAAAAAACCATACACATGAATTAACTTTATTTTAATACTGTGCAATTTGTCTTTTTTTACTCATGGTTTTAATACTGAAACCATTTTCGACTTTGTGGGGACGTTTCAGAAAATAGTGCAGTTGGGTGTTAGTGGGATCTCTCCCACGAGAGTGGATAGTGACGTCATAAGCCCCGTTTCCCTGTTGCCGTCTCGCTCGCTCCTTATATTTCTGATGGGGAGAGAAGAGGACGGACAATATTACAGCTGTTTCAGAGGAAAAGGAGATTTATTGGGACATCAATCCGACGGATTGCATTAAATAATGTTATAACGATGTAGTCTTCCAGAATATAGGCGTACCGTTGAGAGCTCCATTTAGATACATATAACCAAGTTACCACGGTACTCTCACCGGCAGGATTATAAATTATGCATCCTATTTTCTTATTTTACAACCTGGGAAAACTAATTATTTTCAATTTTAATTAAATCCCCTTTTTCTATGATAACAAGAATAACCTACCCATGTAATACGTGAAAAACCCCTTAGTGTATTTTCTGTTTAAAGCGTTTATTCTACATAATACATAGTAGTTCTGTGAACAGTAGATCTCGCGTTCAAAAAAGTATATTTCTAATTTTCTCTTTATTTATTTATAAATATCATAATTTTTTTGTGTGTACCTACTTAATTATCAACCATATACACGGTGTTCGGAAACTATTAAATATTATTATATTAATATTAAATAATATTTGGAATCGATTTTGTGGTAAAACTTTTATTGATTTCAACTTTCGTTTTCGAGTAAATTGACCCCGAAGTTGTAATTTTTTAAGTAAAATTTGAAAAATTCTGTCGCTAGGGGGTTAACTTCAGCCGTTTAATGTCTTTTAAAATGCTTCCAAAAGTTTTTTGTAACCATTTAGTTGCCGATAAAATAGAAAAAAGAAAAAAATACAAACAAATTGAAATTCTCATATCGAAAAAAATATTTTTTTGGTTTGTGGATTAAACAGTTTTCTGCTTATATTACACGTTTCTGGACACCGTGTATAGTAGTATATATGATGATATAAGCTGTAACACAGTGAAGGTGGAAGTATAGCCCGATTGTCACCGCTCTCCTCTTGCACCCAGCGCTGGGTGTGTGGTGTGCAGTGTGCACATTAGAGGGATTTACACGCGGGGCGATGGAACCATTATGCAACTCACCCTCCCCCAGTGGGAGGTGAGTGGGCACCCACCCTACACCACCGCAACAAGGGAGGATTAGCCCCTTTCAAGACGGAACATCGGTTACTTTCATTACTGAATCCTCCCAGTGAGTGACTAATCTCAAATCCCTTTTAGATACACACCCACGCCTGATATTGTCACGAATACTGCAAAATGTTTTATGTATCTTCATGTTCCATAGTGAAATATACTCTCAGTATCGCCCTGGTGAGACACCATCAATAAAAATGGAATCGTTCCTTGATATGTCTTTAGAAATGTTTAGAGACCAGGCCAGTCAAAAGAAACGTTTAAACAAATTAGAAACCGAATATCATTAAAATTTCGCATATCAGTGGAAATTGTATATCTAAATATAAACAGGGTTTTCCAATAAGAGGTGTTATTTTGAATAGCCCGCTATTTCGGTAGATGTTACTTTTAAAGCTGTCATTTTTTGACATTTGACAAGTAGAAACTACGCCATTAATAAAAATGGAATGATACACGCTTCAACAACGCATTGAAATTATTAAAATTCACTTGAGTGAATCAAATGCAAATCATCTTGAGTGATGAGGCCCATTTCCACCTTGGTGGCTTCGTCAACAAGCAAAATTGTCGCATGTGGGGCTCGGAAAACCCAAGAGTTATTGTTGAAAAGCCTCTCTATCTTCAACGTGTGACTGTTTGGTGTAGTTTATGGTCCGGCAGAGTCATTGGACCTTACTTTTTCGAAATTGAGGCTGGAGCAACAGTTACGGTGAATGGATTGCGCTATCGAGAGATGATTAATGATTTTTTATGGCCGGAATTGGATGGTATTGATCTGGACAACGTTTACTTTCAACAAGACGGCGCTACGTGCCACACAAGCAACGAAACCATTGATCTTTTACGATTGAATATCAAAATAACACCTCTTATTGGAAAGCCCTGTATTTTGTCTTTGACATCCAACTTTATCACTAACTGTAAATCAGAACATCCGTTTATGTGAAGCATAAAAAAACATAGTGTTTTTTGTTTAGAATGTCGACATCAACGCGACTATTTTCATTATGTCATCTCAGTTGGATAGGGTTCCAACTTCACTTTTCCTTGTTATGAGATATGAGGTGTCAAAGTTTGCAAAGACGATTTCTTAAAATCTATTTACAGATTTCCGATGTTGGTGTTTAATATTGTGTATTTTAGTTTAACATATTTTAAAGTTAAATATTTAAATATGACGTATAATTACTATTTATGTATGAACATACCTAAACGTGCAGATAGAACCATATGCATTCAGCATAAGGTTCTAACTACATTTCCCTAATGCCATTCCAAGATAAGGCCACGTTCTAAGTATATATTTTCCTTTAGAATATGTTAAACTAAATTAATTTACACGAGATTGAACCTTAAAATCAGAAAATGTTAAATAGATTAAGTGGAAGCGTCTTTGCAAACTTTGACACCTCAGAAGATGATAAGGCGAAATTAGAACCCTACTCGGAGAAAAATGAGTATTGGTAATTAAGAATCTCTTCAAATTATTTATAATCCGGTTAAAAACTGTATTGCAGTTCGTTTCCTGATAAACTTTTAGTAAATTCGTAGTAATATCGGAACACGTGTTCAGGCACCTACGTCTTAATAATGGTTCCAAGATATTTCATTAAAATGACAAACACACCCTTAAAAAGTGATATAGAGTCATTAAAAGTGATGAAACAAAAACTAGGTTAAATAGTTACTTATGTAACCCATTTAACATAGTTTTTGTTTCAACACTTTTCATGACTTTATATCACTTTGGAAGGTGTGTTGAACTATCATTTTGATGAGATACCCGGTCACCTTTAATAATATATACTTACGAAATGCGAAAATTAGGATTTTTATGAACACGTGTTGCGACATCGTGACAATACATTGGTGTTTTACTAAAATTTTATCAGGAAACCTATCAATTCATTCGATAAGGGCCTGCAATCCCGTTTTTAACCCGATTACGAATAATTTTAAGAGATTCTTAATAATTAAGCAATATTTTTTTATCAGTAAGTTTTCTCCGTGTATCCAACTAAACTGCGCCTCGTACAAACTATGAGCTGTCAGATATAAAACAAAATGGTAATTGAAAAAGGTTCAAAGTGATATTAGAAATAGACCCTTGTAAAATAAACGGAAACTTAAAAAAAATATGTTAGAAATTCGTTTTACAAGTGTCTACGGAAATACAACACATTTGGCTCCGAGAGTTATTTTAGTTTTAGAAATGAGTAAAAATTTTTTTTTTAAATGTCAGATAGAACCTTGACCAACTGAGGTGTCGATTTATACCATGCATTTTTTAAAATATGTATTCGTTAACGCAAAAAACAACTTAACACATATTGTGTGTTTCGTGTTTTCAATCGTTCGTTAAGAAGAATATTGCTGAATATCATGCAAAGCTGGTAATTTATAAATAACACTTTGCTTTTAAATTATCATAAGCAATAATTAGTCGCCTGTAATATCAATACAAATTGAAAATATCTTTCGAGTAAAAATAAATGCCGCCGACGGGAATTGAACCCGCACCTTCTGATGCTCTAAAAATATAAAAATATAATAAGCAGTAATTGTTGATTGAAGTACTAGTACATAAGCATACCTTATTGATTTTTTTTTTTATCAAGTAGGGGAATATTTTGAGAAAGTTTTTTAAATTGACAGTATTACAGTATTTTGCACGTTAACAGTATTTTGTCGGCTGAAACAAAAAAAAATATTTTGGATATTTTATATTTATATTTTGTACCTACATACTGTGTGGATCAAATTCAACATTTTTTTTATATATGTGTTTTAAACAGTCATTTCCTTCACTAGTTACGAGTATAATTTCTTAAATGTTGTTATATATGACCGGTCGGTGGCCGAGTTGACATCGCGCTTGGGTCCCACCCAGGCGTAGCGTGTTCAATTCCTCGGCTGGCTTAGTCCTCCATCACAACACAAGCAACATTTTCGGCTTTCTGTGGTGGTAGTAGGAGATTTTCAAATATTGTCAGGTTATTCGTAACCCGGGAATGTTTGTCTTTCTTTTTTAATTAAAAAAAAAATATTTTTTTATATAAAAATAAAATATATTTATATATTGAATTATTTGGCCCGTTGGAAATAAGCCGACGTGGCTCAGTAGTCCAGAGCGTCTGACCGGACATCAGAAGGCGTGGAGATATTTTCAATTTCTATTGATATAACAGGCGGCTAATTATTGCTTATAATAATTTATTATCATTTGTGCTATGCATAAAAATTTTGTCTTATAAACACTAGTTTATCATTAAAAAAATAAAACTTTGCTTTTAGGTTATTCTAATCGACATGGAACAATAACAAAGTAATCGATAATGATTTAGATATTTTCCTATTGGAATTTTGCATAAATATTTTGATATCGGCTTGATTTATGTTCTCGATTGGATATCGGGTGGCCCGTAGCGTAAACAACGTCCGATTAATGGTCCGATATTTGAATTTCAAATCAGCATTTATTATTTATTATATTCTGCGTGCACAGTACTGCACAGGGCACACCCATTACATACTTCATTAGTTAGCGTTAAAATTAATGACTGGTGTTTGGTGGGCATTCACTATTCGGTTAATTACTGACGCTCTGTAACAATGGATTTCCATAATGTTGGGTGTCCAAGAACAAAACTAACTAACCATCACGCCGTTTCCCCGCAGGGGTAGGCAGAGAGGACGGACCGCCAAACAACTCGGTCTTGGCACACACTTCTTGCCTCATTTACATTCATACATCGTCTCATACATACTCTTCTATTATTCTGATTCTTGACATGGCCCGACTCGAGTGATTCACTTGATCGTGCCATGTCTTCCTCTGGCGTTCCCGACTTCTGCTACCATTCGCATTTGCATCATATATCCTCCTTACACTCCTTTCTTCGCTCATTCGCTCTACATGCCCAAACCATCTAAGCGTCCCTTTCTTAATTACGCTTACATCAGCCTTGCACTATTTGCGGATTTTCACATTCCTCATACGCCTCAGGGATCTCATTTCAACAGCATTCAATCTACTTTGCCATTTTCCATGCCTCACTTCCATACATCAGGGTAGGTACCAAAACTCCATTGTGGACTGCTAACTTCGCTTCATTGGACAATTTTTTGTTAGCGCCAACTGCGTTCAAATCTCCATTAACGGAGTTACCTGCATTTACCCTTCTTTCAATATCTCTGTCAGCCTTGCCATCTCTCTAGAACACACTTCCTAAATACACTCATCCACCTGCTCCAAGTATTCCTCATTCACAACTATATTGCACACTGTTTTCGTACTCTCTCATTCAAACGCCATTACCATTACGTCATTTTGTAGTTACAAAAATGTCTTCATTGTCAACCATTCAGCTATCTATGTGTATATTATAGGTTATACACATCACTGGAAAGCCAAAGTTAAGTTATGAAGACATTCAAAAACAGTTTTCCGTATGTTTTTGTTCTTCAACAAAGAGTTTCCGGAAACCCGTTTGGATGACAGCGCTGCTAAAGTAAAAATAAATGCCCGGGCTTTAACACCTTCATCTCACAAGTCGTGTCTTCTTCATTACACCGTAATATAACAAATGTGACCTCGCATTAGCGATCGAGTCGCTTTATCGTCTCCCAATCTTTAGTATAAATCTCGGTCTCGATCTATCCACGCGCCCTACAGATGTATCTGCCAATTCTCCGCCCCTGCGATGCTGGGCTGGGGCGGGTTAATGTCACCAGGGGCGGTATATTCACCCCGTCGCGGGACCATTTGCATTGCAATGCTCACTCTATCCCAACCCCCTCTCCCCTTTCGCTACTTTATCTGGAAATATTTTCTAACATTGTTGAGTTCAAGCTTATGGTCCTGCCACTAAGAGCTCCGCTGCAATCTTTTGAGTACACATTATCCCTGGTGTTCTGCAACATTCTATTACCACTGGTAAAATAATATTTTTTTAGTCAATCATTCCTAAGTTTTGATAATCTGAGAATATTAGTTATTAAGTTATAAGTCTTGGTCGTAAGCCACTAGTTATAAGTATCAGTGTGTATTTTCTACCTATAAGTCTTAGTGCGCCCGCAGATGAGAGACTTTAGTTGCGGAGACAGTTGCATTGCACGACAGACTTTTTTTTTGAAATGTGTGTATTTTGGAATAGTTTTTCAACTATTAAAGTCGATTAAAGTCTCCCGTCTGCGGGCGCCCTTAGTTTTTGTAAGTCATTAGCTATAAATTTAAGTAGTAATAAATCTTAGTTGTAAGTTTTTAATTATATATAGAATTTACAGGTTAAGGGCCTTATTAATTCATAAACGTATATTATATTTATTAGTAAGGCGATAAATTAGGTTGTACAAGCGATTTTTTTATACAGCGATTTGTCCCACGAAAATGGCACTATTTCAACAATCCAATTATTATTACTTGATTTCCTCCGACTACCATCATTTTAAACTGAGTATGTTTCTTGTGCAATGATGGAGGACTTAGCTAGCAGAGATTTGAACTACCGACGCCGCAGTGGAAACACATTGCCTTGCACCACTTTTCCACTAAACGACAGAGATTTTTTTTTAATAATATTGTAATACCTTACATTTTTACTTGGGGTATTTCTTCTTTAGATAATTAGTGAACGATCTTTGAGTATTATTAATGATGGATAGAGTATAATAATAGAGTGTAGGCAGAATATTTACTCTATTGTCGATTACTAGAAGGAAGCTTACTGGTAAAAAGCAGACATACCCTTTTATACGTCGGCATAATCATGCTATCACTTTCGTACACGAGTGTCTCTTTTTAGAAATAAGTTTATGACCATAATTAATTTACTTATGTGGTAGCTAAAGAATAATCCTTTCCTTGGAAACAAAATAAACTCAATTATTTATATTTCTTTCACGTACATTAATCTTTCGTAATATTATGATAAATTATTTATCCGATTCAGAAAATAACTCTTCGCCTCCGTGATAAATACAGATACCATTACTTACCTACAATACAATATCGTTAACACGATACATTATGAGAAGTGAAAAATAACGTTAAATATAATATGAGAATAGTGAACGAAAAATAATGAAGTATGTTTATCTGAAAGCTTTCTATAAAATATGATTTATTCATTGTAAAACAACACAAAGACGGTTTTTTCAACTAAAAACATCTAAAATCAATAGGTATTGGACAGTTAGGGTCGATGTGAGAGCTTGGGTGGTTACACTGCTGAATAACCTGTGACGACATGTGGAAGAATTAAAAAAATATATAAAATTTTATTTATATTTTTTACTCAATGTGGAAACTTTACTAATAATCTGAAGAATGAGAGTTTAAAGAAGTCAACTACGTCAATTAACACCTATATAGTCGATGGAAAGATTTGATAGATAATTAATTAAATATTATGCAATTATTTTGTAATATTTTGCGCCTGGCCACCCAGTTGCGTGGGTGCCAGATCGGGAGAATTTCTTATAATTCTTATAATTAAATTATACATAATATGTCAATGAAATCCTCAGCACGGGAGATCCCAGTGAGGATATCATTATATCTATTTATTACAAAAAAAAGATAATAAAACACTCATTATTATTATTATTATTCTGATCTCTACACACACTGATCTTTAGATTCCTACCCAATCTTCATACCTTTTACCTTCCCAGAACTCTTCTCCTTCCTTTCCTTAAAAAAGACTCTACACACAGTATGCCAAAAGATGACAAAGACCCTGATAGAAATTATTTTCCTGAGGACCTCATGTGTTGTGTTAATGTAAAAAAAAAATTATGGCCAGGACCAAACCTACACCCATTCAAAGTTAAAAATCCTTTATTTTATCCTTTGTATTTAGTAACTCATTGTTTCCTCTGTCGCTTGTTGCAGATCAACCTCCGGCTCATCCTGGTCTCCGGGAAGACCAAGGAATTCATCTTCAGCCCCGCGGACTCGGCGGGAGACATAGCGCTACACGTCTACGAAAACTGGCCCGAAGGTAACATTGTTTTATTTTCTAATGTGATATCGCGTAATAGTCCCTATATCCTTCGCCATAGATAGTTAAGGGCCTGCAATCCCGTTCTTAACCGGAAAACAATAATTTGACAAGATGTTTAAAAAATTAACAATATTTCATATAACTAAGTTTTCTCCGTGTGCTGTTCTATCCTGTATATACATAGCAGACCAACTTGATTCAGTGTCCTGGCCGCGTATTTCCTGTTCCGTGTTCAATAGGAGGCAGTGCTGCCTTGAAACACGCACGGGTTTGTCAGGCTAATTCTTTTTCTAAACTATAGTACTGCCTCCTATTGAACACGGAAAAGGAAATACGCATCCTGGCCTGGGTTGAGGCGTTTTTGCTAGAATTCGTCAAAATAGTGAAAAGTTAACTTTATAGAAAAGCGGTCGTAACATTAAAAACTTTTCCCTGTTCAATTGGAGGCAGTACTACCTTGAAACACGCACGGGTTTGTTACGCTAATTCACTTTCTCAACTCTAGTACTGCCTTATATTGAACACGGAAAAATATCCTGGCTTGGGTTGAGTCGTTTTTGCTAGAATTCGCCAAAATAGTGAAGAGTCAACTTTATACAAAGCGGTCGTAACATTTTAAAAATTTTTCCGTGTTCAATAGGAGGCAGTATGACAGTACTGTCTTGAAACACGCACGGGTTTGTTACGCTAATTCTCTTTCTAAACTCTAATACTGCCTCCTATTAGTCCAGTCAAGATGTACATCCGTGCTTGCAAAAGGTCCAGTCATTCTGAATTTTTTATATGTTGTTAGGACCTAAACCAGTATTAAAAAAAAAAATTTGCAACTTCGAAAGTGCTGTGCGAGCGGCGGTGGACCTAAAAAACCAGGAAATTTTCGGATTTTTTTCAGTTTTTGCTCAATATCTCAGTAAAGGAAGGGTCTGACCGGTGTAGTCGGTATGCATACTTTTAAAGTAGACTATAAATTTGCTATAATTTGAGACCAAAGCAAGCTATATAAAGCCATTGGTTTTCAAGATACAGTTCTTCAAAAATAGGCAATTTTTTCCAAAAAGTGAAATTTTTTCGAAATGGTCACTTATTTTGTAAAATAATTTCTAAAATACGCACCTCACGTCAAATATTATTGGAAATAAAGTTGTTGTAAATTTAATAAGCTTTTATTTGAGACTAGATTGATATCTGTAGACTAAACGGTTCTCTCAAAAATGATAAGCATGCAGATAACCAAAAACAGTCATAAGTGGGTTTTGGGGAAATGCAAATAAACTGTTTTCGCGTCTTTTTATGGTTTTAATGTGCTGTGAAGTAAATCCATTAATCATACTGGGGTTTATCCTAGGATTATAATATAATTACGACTATTTCAAATTTCAAGTACCCATTAGTACCTATACCCATGGGTACCCATATGAATGGGCACGCATATTCACGAGCTGTTCGAGCCCACATTTTGGGAAACCTCACACTGGCCAGCATTGTTTTTTATGAGGTTGACATAACTCCTGAGGAGCGAGACGAGACTGAAAAATTGCTGCGAGACACTGAAAGGTCTCTCACTATATCAGCAGAAGAAATTGATACCTACCAAATACTAAAGGCAAAATTTAAAAGTGCCTTGGAGAAAATTAAAGCGAATGGTCCAACATCACAGTTGTGGGTCCAATACTTTCGTATGACCACTTTGATAAAACTATTCATCCAGGCAGAGCGTGTTGGTGTTTGGAACCTTCATTTGTACACTGTCCACAAGATGCTCCCTTTTTTCCACGCAGCTGGACATTTTTTGTATGCTAAGAGCGGGCACCTCTATCTTCAGGATATGATGGCTCTATAAGATCGGATGGATAAAAGTGAATACGACATGTATCACATGTATCACATGAATCACAAAAGGATCCTTCACCATTTGCCGGTCTGACAAGTTTTGGACTGGGTTGTGGTCAGACCTAACAATTGAGCAGAAGCTGACGCGATCCATGAAAACCTACGGTGGGTTGACCCAAGGAAAAGGAATCTCCGAAAGTGTTCTGGCAAGGTGGACAACAGGAATGGTGTTTATGTTGAACATTTGTGAAGAACTGGAAAGTTTTTGCAGCTTATCATGTCATACTGGAGAGCAGCATGTAGACATGAGACCTTCTCGAATCATCCGAGATAATAGTGATGTGGAAAAATTAAAAAACTGGTTTGCTCTCCACCCTCCATTTCCAAAAACTGACAGTTTAATTTCTATCAGTGGTGGTTTACTGGCAGGTCCTGAAATTAATTGCCACACAGCCCAGAGAGTTACCACGCTGGCATCGATCACCTCAACCGTTAAACTGCCGGACAAAAACAGAAGCGTGGCTGTGGATCCGCTCACAAGTTTTCAGCGAGTGTGTATTGCAAAGAAATTACAGGATGACTTCAAGTATGAGTTGGCCCCGTTCCCGATGTCTCTGTTCAATGAAAAAGGGATGCGCAAGGGCACAAAATCTACTCTGTGCTCTGCCTTCACTCCTCTTTCCAGCCACACGCCGATAGATGCCAGCACTCACGTCATTTTGGATGTTGGCTACCTCTTGCACAAGGTCGTGTGGCAGCGGAAAAGCACGGTTCGAGCACTTTTGGCGCGTTATACCACCTACGTCCGAAACCACTTTGGGAAGAACGTCTCCATCGTTTTTGACGGCTACCCCGAAGATGCTACCAAAAAAAACACCAAAACAGCGGAACGACTCCGGCGCTACGCAGCTCATTCCAGCTACGAATTGACTTTCGATGAATCCACAGTAATTCAAATTGCTCAAGAGCATGTTTTGGGCAATGAAAACAATAAGAGACGCCTTATAACTCTTCTCTGTGACGCCTTTCAGAAGGAGGGAGTAGAAGTGGCTGTTGCCGAAGAAGATGCTGATCGAGAGATCGTCATGATGGCGTTATCAAAAAGAGCAGATGCCGATCGGGTCGTCATAGTGGGAGAAGATGTCGACCTGCTTCTTCTCAATGGTTTAGGCGCTGAAGAGACAAACGTCTATCTTCAGAAGAGCACGAAGAGTGAAGCTGGTTGCTGTCACTACTCTACGACCTCCTACAATGACCAGAACTCCCGACAATTACCAGGAACGGTACTATTTACCCACGCGTTTGCCGGGTGCGATACCACCTCAGCACCGATTTGGCTAAGGAAAGACCAAAATCAGCACACTTCTGAGCAAGAGTGAAGCTGAGCAAGAGGAGGTCTCCCTTCGGCCAGACTCTACCCCACAAGCCGTGAGTGAAGCAGGCATCAAGTGCTTCGTGGCTCTATATGGGGGTGACATCGCGAGGGATACTTTGGATTTCCTGAAGTATAAGACGTTTGTCACTTCAACAAACATAAACCTCGCCCGTTTGCCACCGACGGAAGATGCTGCAGGCCACCATGCAGCAAGGTGCTACCTCCAAGTGCAGAAGCGGCGGGGAGTCAACTTGAATCCCACTGAATGGGGGTGGAAGCTGTCTTCTCAAGGACTCAGCCCCATCCCTACCACGATGGATCCCGCACCTCCTGCCCTTTTGCGAAAAATTTCGTGTAAATGCAATAAAGGATGCTCTGGGAGCTGCTCGTGTAGAAAGGCTGGGCTCCACTGCTCAGTCCTCTGTCAGTCATGCGGTGGCAAATTTTGCATTAACGTCCCGGATGCTGAAATGCTCGGACGATGAAGATGACCCGACTACAGACTGGGCGCCTCTCCCAGCTAAGATAAAAAGAAAGACATGATTTGGCAACCAAGACACAATACCTACATGATTAATATTAGTTTTATTTTTTGTGTACATGTAATTTGTCCTTATAGTAGGTACCATGATGTTTGTACAAGCATTTTGGTATGTAGGTATATAAAACAATGTTTGAAGATGACGTAATTCCCGATAGATGTAATATCTTTTCTTTTTTTCATCAAAAATCTGTTAACTGTTTGATAAATAAAACCATAAAAAGACGTGAGAACAGTTTATTTGCATTTCACCCAAAATCCACTTATGACTGTTTTTGGTTATCTGCCATTTTTGAGAGAACCGTTAAGTCTACAGATATTAATCTTGTTTCAAATGAAAGCTAATTAAATTTACAACAACTTTATTTCCAATAATATTTGACGTGAGGTGCGTATTTTAGAAATTATTTTACAAAATAAGTGACCATTTCGAAAAAATTTCACTTTTTGGAAAAAAATTGCCTATTTTTGAAGAACTGTAGATATCTTGAAAACCAATGGCTTATATAGCTTGTTTTGGTCTCAAATTATAGCAAATTAAAAATCCGAAAATTTCCTGGTTTTTTAGGTCCACCGCCGCTCGCACAGCACTTTCGAAGTTGCAATTTTTTTTTTTTAATACTGGTTTAGGTCCTAACAACATATAAAAAATTCAGAATGACTGGACCTTTTGCAAGCACAACCCCCTTTTCATGTTTAACTTGACTGGAATATATTGAACACAGAAAAAAACATCCTGGCCTGGGTTGAGGCGTTTTTGCTAGAATTCGCCAAAATAGTGAAGAGTTAACTTTATACAAAGCGGTCGTAAAATTTTAAAAACTTTATGTTTTTGAACTCTAAACTGGGATTTAAACTATAAGTGGCCAATATATTTCAATCTTCTAATTATTCCACGAACCATAAAACTTTGAAATTACCCGATCTTTATCTTTGTAATGGGATCATTACGTTTTGAATGTAATTTCGGCGTTAGTGCCCCAATGTTCAGATAAAACATCAAGGACTTTTTACTACCGCCGGAGTACATTCTCTTTCCCAGTAAAGAGGCTAAAGGACTCCTTTAAAACCGCATTAAACCTAAATGTATCCTTATTCCGACGATTATTCTTTACCTACATAATAATATCTGTCACACTTACAAAAAATAATGACAGGCATTTTCGAAACAATTTGATTTTTTATTATATTATGTATTTTTTACAATAAACATACTAATAATTTTTACAAGTCACACAGTGTTTTACAAATAAAAATATTAATAATAGGTTTTCCTCACCATAAATAGACAACGGTCTTAAGTTTTGTGAAGGAATTCAAGTTCAAATAAGAAAATCATGTAAATCAAGTACGTTTTTAATTTTTTTTTATGTGAATAGCGCACAAGAATCCCAACTTCTCCCAACCGTCTGGAGCCAGTGAGAATATGATACCCACAATTGGGTGTTGACGCTGAAGGCTGTGGGGAGGGGAAGGAGATTTATTTATTTATTTATGTATTTATTTGTTAAGACATACACAGTACAATTAGATACAATTAGATATTTTTAGTTATTACATAGTTGTAGTACCTATTACGTATGTCCATAAAATATCATTACGTAATTTCGCCTGAGATTGTTATAAAAGGAAGGAAGTGTGTGGATAATAATAAAAATAATAAATTAATTGAAAACAAGAATTATAATAAGCTCACGAATTGTAATTGACTGTTAATAAATAGGAGTTTTGAAAAATGATGTGAAAATATTTTTGAAATATGTCATGCTAAGAAATTTAATAAGTTAGTTTTGTATGTTAGAAAGGAATCATGAAAGATGTCTAAATGTAGTAATTTTTCGTAATGGGTGTATGTTGTGATTGCGCGAGTAATAACTGAATTGAGATGGAGAAGAGGAAGGTGGGGAAGTACCTGGCTATCAAAGAAGATCTTTTTTTTTTTTTTTTTTTATTGAAACATATAAACAAGGTTACAATTTTTTTTTAACAATATAAACACCAATATATCAATCACTATCCTAATAAAGCAGCTGCTTGTGTTTAGGAGAGGACAACAAAAATATTTTAACATTTGTTTAAATTAAACAAAAAATATTAGTAATAAAACAAAAAATAACACAAAAAATAACAATAAAAGTAATAAAAACATAGGTTAGTTAATAAATGATTCAAAGAATTTAAAAGGCAAAAACATATTTCTAAACAATAAGTAAATCTGGTCACCAATCACGGCCAAAGTCATTTCAAGCAAATTTTCTATTCTGAATGGTGATCTTACACCAGGGCGAAACTGAGAGTATCTTCACAAGTTTACTATAAATATTTTAAAATAAATAAATTGTGAAATATCACAAATTCGTCACATAGAATTCACTGGCGCACGCTGGGATTTGAATCCGCGACCTTCGGATTGCTAGTTGAGAGCCTTGCCCACTGAACATACTTACACCGTATTAATTTGGTCGATGGTCGAATCACGTCACTATTAAAGAATTTGGGAGAGAGAAAATAACCACGTTCAAGAAAATAATTAAGGAAAATGCCAGATTTATCGGTAACAGAAAAAGAAGATTTTTTAAAAAACAATTACAAAATGGAATCTTATAATACATAGTACCTTTTAGATAATTTTTCAATTGGAGGGAAATTTCATGAATATTTTCGATAATTCTCCAAATTCTCCAAAATAGGGCAATGAGAACAATACTCAGACGAAATAGATATTCAAAAATAAAGAAAATGTTAAACCGAACTAAATTGGCTAACAATGAAACAGACGTTGACCCTGAACACGATGATATTTGTACACAAAATAGTAAACAACCTGCTACCAAAATATTTTTCAAATAAAATTGTATACAACAAGGACATACTCAAACATAAAACTAGGACGTGCAATGAAATCAGGCTACCAAAAAAGGACAAGGCGAATACTCAGAATCGTATACTATATAAAGGGATGAAATACTATAACGCGCTGCCGGAAAACCTAAAGTCTGTCCCAATTGGAAAGTTCAAGATGCTGTGTAGGAGTCACATCAAGCAAGAAAAAACATAGTGTATTTATATGTAATAAATTAATAAGTCATTTGTAAACTTAAATGTACAAATTACTAAAATAAAATTAATAAATAAATAAAAATATTATTTGTCAAACATTTTAACAAATAATTAACGGAATATCTTTTTTCGAAACGTTTCAATAGTTTTTTATAATTTTTTCAGGACGTATGATAATGTGGGCCCCACTGGGTGCTTTACCCGCGCTTTATATTATATTTCGAATAAATAATGGACGAAGATATGAATATCAATAAAAAAACTACAGCTTTTTTAAATCTCTAACTTACCATTACACTATTTTCCCGCATGGGAAAGTGGTATGTACTCTTTGCTTAATTCACATTCATTTTGACTGCTTTATTCCGACTGTTTGCCATGCATTCCTTGGACGTCCCCGACTTAATAATAACAAAGAATTTATCTTGCTTCTTATAGCTATATTTCTTTCTCACATCATAAATCATTTGTCAAATATAATCACGTGACCAGTCACGCGAAATGGTACAAAAGTTTATTTTTAGTTCATTTTTCTCCTTTCATAGCTCTTTGGCTAAACATGACATTATGACATGCTCCCTTGCATGTTGTACGAGTCTTGTGTGCGATGAAAACCCCTGCACATTATTATTATTATTTCGTGTCCCGAGTCCCGAGTTCACCTTCCCTGGAGGGAGCATCTTTGAGCCGCGTTGTCAATAGCTACTTGACCCACATAATGTGAGACATCACCAGCTGGCAGGCGTTTTAAAGCCGCCCACGCCGCCGGGTAGGGGTGCCACCGAAGGGTCGGATTATTTCAAACATCGAACGTTGTTAAAATGATTTCTTAGGAATTGTTTCAAAAATATATTGTGACATTTCACGCTATGTGTAAGGCCAGAGAAGCAGTGACACCCCTACTTGGCTCGGGAGCTTGAAAACGCTTGCCACCCGATTTGGCGACGACGCGCGACGTTTTTATCTGGGTTTCATGTTTACTGTACCTACTTAGCTTTAATTTGCAAACAAAAGCTTTATTTTTCTGTATGTCGTGTCTGCACTTTTATTTAAAATTCAATTTTAACTAATATTGCTAATTTATTAAAGATTTCTTCAAATTTTTCGTAATCCAGTTAAAAACAGGATTGCAGGCCTTTAAAGAATGAATTGATAGGTTTCCTAATAAACTTTTGGTATACTACGAGTGTACTATCACAAAGTCGGAACACCTTCATGAACACTTATGTCGGAATGTTCATAAAAATTCTAATATTTTCGCATTTCGTCATTGTATATTATCAAGGCAAATGCAGGAAATGGCCTTCAATCCCGGTTTTAACCGGATTACCAATAATTTAAAGTGATTTTTGATAAATTAGCAATACTTATTTTGCTCCGTGTAGTTTCAAAAATTTTGTAATCACATTTGTGTAACGTACAACTTACTCAACGTTATTTCCTCCATGAGGTATGGAGCTTTGAAATATCAATTTAAAAATAATACCAAACGCAATTCTTATTGTTCTATAGTATAATAAAAAATAGTTTTAGAATGTTCTATTAAAAAAAGTATTATAATATGACTTGTTCTGCCTCTGTTTCGTTATAAACATCGTTCGTTAGAAATAAGGCGAGTTTACAACAATGTATCAAACATCTAATCGGGTTTCGATGCTAAACTACTAAATTCATCCCTATCTTTAGCCCCGGGGAGTTTGGGGGTAGGTTTAGCAGGGGGAGGTGACCTCTCGGCCCCTTTGTCCCCAGAACAGCATCTCACATTTACCCCCGCCGTCTCATCAACGCCGTGGCCTCAATTAGGAGTTTTCTCCCCCAAGGGCAACCGACCAACATGCCTGCAGATAATTTGCATAGATAAACACAATCAAGTCGAGTTTCTTTGCTCTTGAATGCATTTTATGACGACAAATTACGTGAAAAACTGACAAGGATGTGCTGTTTAAATGTGCATTTGCAATAATGTTCACTGATAACCTCATTTCTTAATTGCAACGATCGACCACGCGAATGACGATGTCTAGTATGAAAGAGGCAGCAGAGAGAACGAGAAGAAAGCATTATAAGAGGGTTAATGTTTCACTGTAAAGAAAGAGTAAAATAAAAATAATACGAAGTAGAAAGAGCAAATTCGATGATAATAACAATTTGTTTGTTTGTTTTGTATGTTTTTATGTGAATACCGCACAAAAGTCTTAACTGCTCCCAACCGTCTGGAGCCAGTGAGACTATAGCATCCCCAATCGGGTATGCTGTGAGGCTGAAGGTATTGGGGAGGGGAAGGTGGTGAAGTGACTGGCTATTGAGATCTGGCGACCAAACACGGCCAAAGCCTTTTCAAGCAACGTTTCAATTCTGAATGGTGGTCTTACACCAGGGCGATACTGAGAGTATCTTCCACTCCGGAACGTGCCGTAAATATGCTATATGTTATTTTAAAAGAGTATTTGTGAAATAACGCAAATTAATCAAATCAAATGTATTTGCGTTTGCCGGGATTTGAACTTAGCCGCAACCATGCAGGCCGTCATCTATAACAGTATTTTGTCTATTATGCCACCATCCTAACACTTAGTAGCGAAGTTCTGTTTTAACTCAACCATTTTGTATTCCGTCTGTCTGTAAAGATTTTTGTGTGTTCCGTTTCCATTTCAAGATGGTAGCCGTTTTAATGTCTCAGTAAAGATTCCTTTTTCAAATGTCGAACCTTTGTGTTTATTTGGACTTATTCGTTTTTCTTTGTCATTATTATGGTACCTACACCTACCTGCCTGAAGAATGTTTGAAAAAGAATAGTTATTGAGATAGTGACTTTTTTGGAAAAACTGTAAAATTGATTCACAAAATATATGGTTTATAAAAGTAGGTAGGGATTTGAGTACCTACTTACATCTTATGAATTCAGGGGAAATTTTTGCTTTGATTTATCAAATAAGAGAAAATTAGATTTTTTGTAAGCTAGTCTACTTCTTCTTCTTCCTAGCACTATCCCAACTCATTGCCTAGGTAGGCTGTTGGGGTCGGCTCTTCTCGTTCTCAGGTTATAGCTTCTTCGGTTCTGAGTGTCGCTTTCATCTAGGCCGTTTCTTTGTAGGATTTTGGAGCATTGGGTCATCCAGGAGTTCTTTGGTCTACCTCTGGATGACTGTCTTTGAAGCTCTATAGACATTGCCTGCTTCACAGTGTGGTCTGGTGGTCTCCGTCTTATGTGCCCATACCATCTTAACTGTCTTCAAACCCAGAACGACTGGCTTTCCTCCGCTTCATTTTGCTTGCCCCTGGAGTCCTGCAAGCTGACCCTAACATAATGTCAGTCTCTGGATCACCGAGGAGAGATTCCCCCTCGCTGCCAGACAGGGTAGTGCATCTTTGCGTATGTTTTTCCATGAAGCTTTGGTTGATTGACTATGGTTTTTATCCACCGATGGTCGTCAGACGTGGAACCAGAGTGACCCAACTAACTAGGGCTGGATCCGCTATCATTGCCCGTTTATGGTCAATTATCGGATTAAACTAATGAGCCTGGATACCCATTAGATATGGTGCATGCGACTAGTACCCGAATATGTCGAGTTGCCACACCCACCATTTGTGAGCCGCCACTAACATGCGGAACAGACGCTCACTGCTTCTCACTTTAGCCGTACTTTTGGGGTCCCCCGACGGATTGGTTACCATCAACTTCACCCTCCAGTCCGTTGCCCGTTGGTCACCGCGTGGAGGTATGAGAAGCGAGGGTGGGAGAAGCTATGTCGGTCCAGGCCCTAGGACCAATGTATTGCGCTATAACCACCCGACCAACGTAAGCTAGTCTACTATTAACAGAATTAGTAGTTTTAATGTGTTGTTGTTATTTTGTTTTAGCGGATTGGGATGCGGAGGCAGTGGCGCGGGCGGAGATCCTGCGGCTGATATACCAGGGCAGGTTCCTGCACAGCAGCGTGACCCTGGGAGCCCTGGGGCTGCCCCCCGGCCGCACGGCAGTCATGCACCTCGTCCCCAGGGAGAACCTGCCAGAGCCAAACTCTCACGGTAATATACATATATATACAACCATACGGTGTATGTGACGTTCTTCGGATATGTCTCTTCCTATTGTACATATTCATTATACAATCGTAAAAGCCGTTTGTTATCCGTTATACATGTTTACCATGTGATTTGCCTGTACCGCCAGCCAATGCAGTCAACTGGTTTGGTGTTCCTCTAATTATTTAAATATCTATTTTCCTCCTTCACATATAATCAGGGTCTCTTCAAGACCTGTATTAAAAATCCCTTCCTACAGCCCCTACGTTAACCCGTCTCACAAAGCTGCCCAACCGGGTGGCGACATAGTTCTCCTGCCTTTGCACTGTACAGACAGAGGCACTCTTGTGAGGTTCACATAAACAAAAAAAATAATACTTAACACAGAGTTAACATTTTAGGAGTTTCTCAGCCATACATTTACGTAAAGGATAAAATAATAAAAATATATATAAATATAATATAGTATTTATTGAACGCAACACAAAATAAATCCTTACATACATAGGTCTGTATGGGTTGATAATTTTCCGAGTGGTTCGGTAGTGAGGTCGAGAGTTACGGGGTTTCGTTCACTGGGCCACCATTCGCGGAGATCTGGAGAATGGACGTATCATGTGTTTTATGCGTTGCCGATATTTTTCCCTTGTTTTCAGCACTGATATGTAATATTTTTCTTATGCCCATAATCAATTTGAACTATTAATTTTTATCCAATTTATAAAATGTAGAATTTCTAAACATGTACCCTGTGCACTAAGTACACGGCACCGTAGATGAGGGATTTTCTAGCACCGTAAGGGAAGGAAGGGTTAATCACTTGTACATACACTTAACATACAATTATAATAAATCTATAATCTTACGGAGTAAAGCTTACTGAATCTTTTGTCGTTCGAATGACATTGTCACTATCCACAGACCTAATGTATTTGTTTTCTGTTTGCAGATCAACGACAGAAGAGCAAAGGCGGGTCCAGCAGTTGTTGTTCCGCCTCGTGCTGTATATTGTAATGCACACACACTGCCACGTGTACATAGAGCACTCCCACCACAACACCACCAACAAGCAACACCTTAGCTGGGCCCAACAACAACCAACACCAACCAACCGAACAAACAACCGAACACCCGACCGACTAGCTCCTGCCGGAACTACCGTCTCTCTCTCCCAACTGAATACCGATCTCCTCCAGTCAGTGCTCTCCCGTCTCATACAGATTCTCACCAATTGTCGTTGGATACATTAACGAACACGGAACAGACTGTCGTGAAGCAAGCGAACTCTGAGATTTTATCGACAAAGTGTTAAATATGAGACGTAATTCACCTTTGATTTGAGGATTTAAAAGTATTAAACGGACGAACATGTTTGTTAAACGTAAGAGTAGATATCAGTGTGAATTCAAAACCATTGTGTTTATTTATATATTGTAACCTCATCGTGGAAATGCTCAAGAATGATTAGAATGCATAATTTTTGAGGAAATAGAATATTTTTTATTTGCGTCAGTTAATTTTGTTTATTATTTCGAACGCTTTATGGGAAAGTGAAAGTTATGTTTAAAGGTTTGTGTACATTGCTCTGTATGTTTGATTAATGAATATTTAAAATGTATATTGGATGTTTAACAAATAATACTACAATATGTATGGAAGTTTGAAAAACTTTAATTACATTTTAATCCCCGTGTAGATATTCAAGTCATAATAACTAAATAACCATTTAGCTCTCATAACAAATTTTATAAACGTGTTTATGTGGAATGTGAATTAGTCGCATTTTGTCCAAATGTTATATTTTATTGTGAAAGCTATGTAGTATAAAGATGCGCAAAAAAAATATTTATACTTAAATAAATTCAAAATAATAATCAATATTCTTATGACAAAGTTGATTGACAAGATTTTTTTAATGTAAACTAATGTTTTCTCGCCTAAAAGATATAATTTTTTGTTTTGTTTCATCCGTCGATCGCTTGTCCTAATAATCCTTCGTTGGACATGTCTGCACGTAATATTGACCAGTTTGTTTGTTTGTTTGTTGCGGAAGATGTATTATTTTGTGTGTAGAGTTTAGTTTGTGACATTTAAAGGACCGCTAAGTGAACACCGTTTAATTTAAAGTGTATTATGATTATGAATAGTGATAACATTACTGTGTACAGACAATTGAATTATTCCTAAGTGTTCTCCTATTGAAGAAAAAATCTCATTTACTTTTCCTGTATTATATTTCGTAAAGAAAACGCATGAATACAAACAAAGGGATTAATAAAACATGAATGTATCGGATACTAATTACTGTGTTGAGATGTTAGGCTAAGCTAGTGTCGGATATTTGATGCAGCGGGTTCTGACCATCGCTCCCTTTGCCGTTAACTATTTTTCTTATCTTACTTCTCTATCGATGATTGCTAAATCATTTGTACCAACAAATAAAGATGGGCCAATTTAACATTTCCACCTGTACCCACTAAACATTATGAACTCTTGGTTGTTGCCCTCTGATGAGAATAGAAGATTTGATTTTTGATTCAAATCTTTTATTGATGTTTCATATTTGTTTTACGTAGGTTATAAATCTATCTAGAATTTAACTCTTTGTGAAAAGAATGAGTTAATTTGTTTTTGTTTTCTTTTTAGGACAGCATTGGGAGCGGTGTTCCGAAGCAGTTAGTATAAGAATTAAGTTAGGGAGAAATTTAGCAAATGTTAATATTTGTATGTATAGCGTAATAACAATATATTTACAGGTGCGATAAACGAATTGAGAAAATAATAATTATACTCGTAACGATTCTGCTGTAATTGGACGTATATTATTAAATACTTATTAATGTTGAACGCTTCTCGCTTCCTACCATTCTAACAATAGTTTGTACCCATTTGGACATGCCTCACGATGGAAACCTCCCTAGACCAGAATTCATGTTAATTAACCTTACATTAATAATGAATACCAGTTCAGCGATCATCAAGTTCAATGGAAAGTATTGATTTTATCCGCTGACTCACTGCGATAATTGAATTATTGTGAATTGGTCTATTGAAGTTTTGCCATGTATAGAAACAAAAAATACATTTTATTATCAATCAACTGAACAGAATGTCATCATAAACAACTCCCGAGTGCTACTTAAAGATCTCTATCTATTTAAATACAGTTAAAAGAAAATAAATATCGTAAATTGTAACGCTGGCGTTATCACCCGAGTAATAACTTGTATTTGTTTGTTTCTAAAACACAAATAGATTAAACCGTCTTTCAAACTTCTATCTGTTTACAGTTTATTGTTCAATGGCTTAAATATTAGTCACTAATTTCCGCATTACGAAACTATTGATGAATTCTCGTAAATTAATGAAAAGATAACCATTGTTTTGAAATTCATTATAGCGTAGTAAGTGTTTGGGATTTTAGTGAATTTGACCTGTTGAATTTAGGTTGAGTTTTGTTTGGCTCGTGTTGCCGTTAATGTCCAAAAAATATAAATGTGTAAAACAGAAGATATTCTTACCACTTTGTTTGTTACCCATTCATATTGAATTCAAAGTATTTGTCTTATGCGTATTGTAAACAAATATGAACAATATTTATTTAATGATTGTGAAATGATAAGTTATTATAATATTAGCCACATTGTACTGCCATAGTAAAGCAGCCAGCTTCTAATATTGTTTCAGAGATGGCATTTCATTGTATTCCTCGCACTTAATGAGGTAACTTATGCTTGTCCTAATTGTTAAATCGTTTATCTCAAATCATAATTAACCATTTTAATGTATTCTGACTTTATTGTTTACTGCCGTAGAGTTTAAATATTTATTAAACCATCACACTTTTGCTAAAATTTATTAAGTCTTATTTACATTCGATACATTTACCAAGTTTTAAAAATACGACAATTTTAATAATATTGCACTAAACAATAATATTTTTATCCAAATGGAGACCAATGGTGTTTCTAAAGAAAGCATTGCATCCATTAAAGATTCATGTTACAAATCAGAAAGTATTCAATTATAACATTATGTACAAGGTATTATATACATTTCTTTGAAAATTAAATCTCGTGATTAACTTAAATCTCGAGTATCTCTCAACGTATTCATTTACTGAACGTTTTGCTAGAAAATTATTTTTAATTTTCGTAAGAGGAAACTCGTTTTGGTAAATGCATATTTTTAGATTATCGGCATGTTGTAAATTTTAAATTTAACAAATATATTGAGAATTTTAATTAAAATATTGCACAATTCATTGGAAGAAAATATTTAACCCACTTGATAAAGGTCAGATTGTGGCTTACTCCAGTTCGTCTCCAAACTATGCAAGGAATTACTTTCACTAGACTAAATCACTTCAATTAATGGGGTAAATAGTATTTAATTATCTCTGTTTTCTTAAACATTGATTTAAATTTTGCACAACTGATAAAAATAAACAGTACAATAATCGTTGTTTATCAGTTGTGTAAAATTTAAAACACATTAAAGGCCCCCTTAAAATTGTTTTAAACTAATTGACTTAAATGTCACCCAACTTTAGTTGCCCTTTCGATGCGTAAATCGACTTTAATTAATTAATTGTCTTTAAAAAAAAAAATTACCATTGTTGGAAGTCAGTATCGTTCTGCTGAAAGACTACCGTTCCGAATCAGAACGTTGCTTGAAATGTCTTGAGCCATGTTTGGTGACCAGATCTGAATAGCCAGGTACTATTCCAACCTTCCTCTTCCCCCGCTCTTTATCTGTCCCACTCTCCGCAGCCTTACATCCTGATGAAAGACTACCATTAAGAATCGGAACGTACCTTAAAATGGCTTGAGCCTCCTGAGCTTCCTCTTTCCCATCTTTTTATTTGTCCTACTCCCCGCAGTCTCACAATGTAACCCAATTGAGGATGCCATGGGGATGCACTGGCTTTGGACAGTTGAGCGGTATTCACATTAAAAAAAAATAATTAGAAAACATCCCCACGAAATGTTAATTCAATTCTTGCAGGGTTGGTGTTGAGAAGAAAGGGTGCGATAGGAACAACACGTCCAAAGAGTCTTAAACTAGTGACTAGAAATGATTGTTTGCTGTGCTTGGACTAATTCCTTTTGTATGTTTGGAAACGTATTGAGTAGGGCGCAATCTAACTCTGATAATAATATTCACTTAAATAAGCTTTGATCCTCATGTATATTTGGAGTAATTTAAGAGATAAATATGTTTACGGTGTGATAAGTTTTTTTGCCTGAGTAATTTAAGTAAGAAAAAAAATATATGTAAATAATATTAAACAATTATATTAATGAATAGATTATATTAATTATAGATGGGAATGTAATTTCGTCTCTATTAACTCTCTAGATGTCGCTGTAAGACAGGTGTCTATGGTTATGATAAAATGCGAAATCGTTTTCTTTGAGTTGTGACAAATAAAGCGTCTAATATTATTATGTCTCTATTTTCAATAACGGGTATTGTTTATTTGTTTTTATGATTTTAAAATAAACTTTTTCATATTATTGATTTTAATTTTTCTAAATTAGAGTTGTGAGTTCTCAAGTTATTATGAACATGGTTGAGTTATAGTGTCTGGTGTTAGTGACAACTATGTTGTATTTCTAGAAAGACCTCCAGAGTTCTTAAGCGTATATTTGCGGCACGTGCCAGAGTGGGCAGTCGCTAGATACTGTCAGTATTCATATGGTGAAATATCACCACTCAATCCCACTGACTTTGGGATAGTTGGGACTGTTGTGCTGTATTTATATTTATATATCATATATATCTATATTTGCACCTAGGTTTACTAGCGCTCGGGTTATTTCAAACTACATTACATTTGGTAAACATCAAATTGACGATCAATGCCATTTTGAATTTTTGACATTTGAACAATCTCCGTTGATCGCCGATTCTCGGTCTGTTTTTGATCAAAGTGTGGTCTGTTTTTGATCAAAGTGTGGTCTGTTTTTCACAAGTTGAACAAAAGATGAAATGGGGCGAGAATCGGCATTTAACAGAGGCCATTTAAATGGCAAAGCTCAAAATGGTGGTGATCGTAGAAATTTAAAACACCCCAACCTAAGGGTACGCATACATTTGCGAACCGAAACGTGAACCGTACCACGAATTACGGGAAAGGAACGAATCAACTGCAAGCGGCGTTCCACGACATTTGCGGTTGAATCATTTTTTTCTCATAATTTGAGGTTCAGTTCGACAGTTCAGCTCGTGGATGTATACGTAGCATAACAGTACCTACCAAAGAGCTCGAACTCGCGCTCACAGGAACGATAGTATTTTTTTTTGTTTTCTTCAGTTGAAAGAAATGATTGGTGATAATAATTTGTACAATAATTATGTTTGTTATTCAATGGTTCGTACAACATATTATGTTCTGCCAAACAGACTGCAATATGTAGATGTTGAGTATTTATGTTTCATTTGTGTCTGGGATTATTGTTCATTTGGAAATTACTTTGTGCAGAGACGGCCGTAAAGATATATATTATTATTTCGTAGTGCATTCATGTATCTGTGCCGCGTCATGTATTTTTTGTGTTATTTTTGTAACATGTAAGTGATAGATAGTGTTTAATGACTCCATTTTTTATGAGAAAACTTCTTCATTTGTATCATATTATTCTTTTTCATTGCAATTATTTTTAGTCTGGGAATAAACGAAAAGAAATGTAGTACTGTTTTTTATTTCCAAAAAGTTCAACCCACCCCACGACCCCCTTTCAACCATGCCAGGTCAACCTTCCTCTAGTCATCTCCTTTCCCACTCCCTTTTTAGCCTCATAACATACCCCTATTGTGGATGCCGTAGTCCCGCTGTCCCCGGCCAGTTGGGAATCTTGTGTGGTATTCACACATGTATGTAATTAAAAAAAAAGACTAAGGACAACATTCTCACCTGACATCTTTGCTCCAAAGACTGCGGTGACCCGTTTGCTATGATAGGGAATCTATCAAACGAACCACCTGTATCTGCAGTTTCAGGTTATTTGATGCTCCAGACCAAAGGTGGCTGCCAAGCTCAACAGTGGGGCACACTTGAAATGTGTGCAGGATCAGCAGTTGCATGTGGACTGTATGCCCAGCTTCTATAGGCTAATGTAAACTGGCTTTGATGGAGCCCCCGTGCCTGAGCTGGTCATCACTAAAGACCAATCACGTACATGAGAGGTGTGTTGGGAAGGTTGCTTCCATTGAAGGATACTAGATTATCATTTCAAACTCTTTTTTTTACATTAGCTCCACACAGGAGGCCCTGAGGAAAATAATTTCCCTCAGGACCTATGCCATCTTTATGGATGCCGCCCGATATGGGTGTCTTTATACGGAAAGGAAGTTCTGCTAAGGAAAAAGGTATGAGGGGTGGGTAAGATTCTGGCTGGGGGCAGTAGGTCCAGGATTGACGGACTTATGAATCCATCCTTCCCACTGCGGTCTCCCTCAACCAGTCCCCCGATCCGGACAGCGACGCAGCAAGCAGACAGACGCATCTGCCGCCAAGACCAAGACAAACGTCTTCAAAGTTCGAACCACAGTTTTACAGTGGTGCCTGTGAGAATGACATTTTATCCCCAAATGCAACATTATTGAGATTTTGTTATAGAATCAATATCAAACCATAAATCTTAGTATGTATCTAAAATTTCATCCCGTTAAGCTCCATAGATCCTCAGAAATCAGCTTTCAAAATTCGAAACCAAGTCTGGCATTTGTGCCCTTGAGAATGGTGATACATATTTCACAAAATGCAACATTATTTTCGATTTTATTATTGAATCAACTTCAAACCATAAATATTAGTATGAATCTAAAATATCAGTCCATTGGATAGCATAGAACCTGACAAAACAGCTTTCAAAGTTCGAACCTTAGTCTTGCATTTCTGCCCGAGAGAATGATATTTTTTTAACAATATCTGCATAAATTTGCATTTATGGAAACATCATCTTTCCTACGGGCACCATTGCAAGACTTGTGTTCGAACTTTAAAAGTCATTTTTCACATTCTATGGTGCAGAACGGGCTGAAATTTTGGAATCGTTATAGGAATCATCGTCTGAATCAAAATCAGTACCAATATCAGCCTAAAGTTGCATTTCTGGAAAATTCTTCATTCCTACTGGTACTATTGCAAGACTTGGGTTCGAACTTAAAGAGGCTTTTTTCAGGTTCTATGTTGTAGAAAGGGCTGAAATTTAGAAATCATAATTAAAATCATGGTATGAAGCGATATAAGTATGTAATGATATCTGCATAAAGTTGCATTTATGGAAACATCATCTTTCCTACGGGCACTATTGCAAGACTTTGGGTTCGAAATTTAAAAGCCATTTTTTTAGGTTCTAAGGTGCCAAAGGGGCTGAAATTTTGGAATCGTAAAAAGAATCATGGTTTGAATCGAAATCAGTACAAATATCTGCCTAAAGTTGCATTTCTGGAAAATTCATTATTCCTACGGGCACTATTGTTATTGTTAACTTTAAATGCCATTTTTTCATGCTCTATTGCGCCAAACATACTGAAATTTTGGAATCGTTATTAAAATCATGGTCTTAATTGAAATCAGTATTAATATCTGCCTAAAGTTGCATTTCTGGAAAATTCATTATTCCTACGGGCACTATTGTTATTGTTAACTTTAAATGCCATTTTTTCAGGCTCTATTGCGCCAAACATACTGAAATTTTGGAATCGTTATTGAAATCATGGTCTTAATTGAAATCAGTATTAATATCTGCCTAAAGTTGCATTTCTGGAAAATTCATTGTTCCTACGGCACTATTGCAAGACTTGGGTTCGAACTTTAAAGGCGATTTTTTCAGGTTCTATGCTTCCAAACGGGCTGAAATTTTGGAATAGTGATAAAAAATCATAGTCTGAAGCGAAATCAGTAACAATATATGCATAAAGTGTTGGGTTATTATAGGTCAGGTTATGTTAGGTAGGGCTTTTATAGGTTAGGTTAGGTTAGGTTGGGTTAGGATAGGTTAGGTTAAGTTGCGTTATGATCGGTTGTATGGATTTTTAGTATCTTATGCGGGTATCTTGCTTGTTACTTACAAGGTTTCTCCTAATTCTTTTTTATAAATATTCTTTGTTCTACTTTTTATTTTTTAGTTTTCGTTTATTTCATTAATTCCTTTAATTCTTTTGTTTATTGTTTTCAAGTATGCTATATATGTTTTGCTAGTTATTTTCTGTTTCCGAATTTTTGTTCTATTATCTTCAGTGATTCCGAAGTTTTTTTATTTGAAATTTAGTCTGAATCCTTCTACATCTAAAATTGAGCATTTTTCTAATACGTGGGTGCTATCCTGTTTTGTCACACGGGCATTTGTCATCCTTTATTATCTCAGGTGTTCTTTAAAGCATTCATGTACTGTCAACATTTGTGTTGCGTTAAAGCTGTTTTTCGCGTGTTTTCCCTTTTGAAGTGCAGTGTTTATATTTGGAAAGTGTTTCGTAGTGATTAATGTGTCTATTATTCAATTTTTGTTCCGTTTTTCTCTGTTTAGAGTTATTTTCGTGAAGCTTGGAGGTACCTTTGCTGTAGTCTGGACGTTTTTTTTAATAATCTTCCCTTTTTCGCTGCTGCATCTGCTTTTCGTTTCCTTCTAAGCCTTTGTGCGCTTTAACCCATTGAAATTTTACCTGGTTGTGGGTTATGATAGGTTAGGTTAGGTTAGGTTGGGTTATTATAGGTGGGTTGGGTTTAGGATAGGTTAGGTTAGGTTGTGTTATTATAGGTTAAGTTAGATTGGGTTAGGTTATTATAGTTTAGTTTAAAATAATTATTTTAATAAATAACGGGTTTTTTAACACATTATTTATATAATAAAAAACCGTTATACCGTTATAATTATATTTAGATTTTTGCGTTTCTAGCTTCCGAGAGTGTTTTATGTTTTTTTTTATTGTTAGGTTGGCACTGTCTTTGCGTAAATTATTATTTACGGAAATAATATAAAATATATTTTTCAACATCATAAATGCAAAAAGTTGTTGTTTATTGTAATTAAGTTGAATCACATCTTTGTTTTTTTTTTTAAATGCGGTAGAATTAAAAACGGTAAAGAAAATGTTGCTTGTGTTGTGATGGAGGACTTAGCCGGCCGAGGAATTGAACACACTACGCCTGAGTGGGACCCAAGCGCGATGTCAACTCGGCCACCGACCGGTAGGTAAGGTTTTACCCAAACAACTGTCATTCTTATTATGCCTAAATTTAACATGCTATTATTCATCAACTCCTTCCTGTTCCGTGTTTTGACAAGATATACTCACCCTCTCTCAAAATGTCTGGTCGGACACTGCAAATGCAACTGCTAATGTCCTGTCGGACAGAAGAAAGTCGGACACTGCAAATGTACTGTCGGACACTGCAAATGTACTGTCGGACACTGCAAATGTCCTGTGAGATAGAGGAAATGTCCGGTAGGACACTGCAAATGAGACAGTAGAAAAGTCCGGTCGGACACTGCAAATGTCCTGTCGGACATACGGGACTCGAACCCGTGTCCATTCGATTTCCGGTCGAAAGCTCTGACCACTGAGCTATGGAGGCTTATCTCTTACCCGCGAAATTATTCAATATATGCTAGTGTTTCATTCAACAATTACTGCTTGTTACATTTTTTTTTTTCACCTGAGAACAACCAACTTTATTTTATATGAGAAAGGCATAGTAAGTGCTAACTCTCTCACTAGATGGCGTTGAGACAAATTGTCTACATTTTTAGGTGAAATACTTGAACTTGTCAAATATTAATTATTATTTTTTTGATAAATTAATGTTTTTAAGACAAGATTTTATTTATGCATAGCACAAAGGATAACAATTATTTTTATAAGCAATAATTGTTCGCCTGAAACACTCATCCACATTGAAAAAATCTCCTGATAAAAAATACATGAAAAAATATATAAAATAAAGTTGGTTGTTCTCAGGTGAAAAAAAAAAAAAAAAAAAAAATGTAACAAGCAGTAATTGTTGAATGAAACACTAGCATATATTGAATAATTTCGCGGGTAAGAGATAAGCCTCCATAGCTCAGTGGTCAGAGCTTTCGACCGGAAATCGAATGGACACGGGTTCGAGTCCCGTTGGCGTCATGTATTTTTTATCAGGAGATTTTTTCAATGTGGATGAGTGTTTCAGGCGAACAATTATTGCTTATAAAAATAATTATTAGTAAGTGGGATAATTCGTAAAGATTCGTTTTTAATATGTACCTACCTACTTGCAGTCATAAAGAATATTATTATTAAGGGGATATAAAAATAGAACCGGAGCAAACTGCTCCAACTGCGCCCTCACAGGACCGGCACTGAATCTATTGTATCACATTTGAAAATGAACTTAAAGGAAGATACCTCATTGCATCGTTAACTTTGTTCATTTCTAAAACTTCCGTGATTTTTCAGCTGGCAAGTCAAACCAAGCACCTGTCGATTAAAAAGTCCCTGGGGCATATGCCATCATGATGGGGGTATGCACACAGGAGGCCGGGAGGAAAAAAGACCTCAGGGCTTAAGCCATCTTTGGGGATGCTGTGTGGGGGGGTATTTTTAGAAAAGGAAGTAGAGTAAGTTGCGGATTGCAACAATAACATTTGGCTGTCATCAGTTGTTTTGTTTTGCTCTATCTAAAATTAATTTTTTACCATTCTTTTTTGTTTTCTGGCAAAAAAAAGTGTAGTGTGTTGTGCCTTGAGGTTTCTTCTCCCTCCTGATCTTCCAGGAGTCACTTTTCGCTGCTGATTTCCAGATATTTATAAACTTTTTTTACTTTTGTCATTTTCCATACTATTATTGTAGTTGTTTACTGTTGTGAATAATGGAGGAAGATTTCCCTCCTGTACCCCCTACAAAGCCCCCAGATCCCTCTCCGGACCCCCCAGACGGGGAAAATGTAGAAATTTCTGACAGTGATTCTGTCATTTTGACTTCTACCAAAAAAAGGAAATTTACTCCTTCTTCCCCAATAAAACTTGACTCGCCTTCGACTTCACAGTCCCCACAAGCACTTTCTCAACTTCCTCCAACAAACTTTTATTCTCTTCATTCCCGTGGCCCATTCATAGTATACGCCCAAAAAACTGAGCAAGGAAAAACCATCCACCCTCTTGAATTTGGCAAATTCCTATCAAATAGCAAGAATCTTTCAATCAAACCTGGAGGTGTAAAAGCCGAGGGTCGCTTCCGAATCTCCGTCGAATTCCTCTCAGGGTCAGCTGCCAACAGTTTCATCAAAAATATCTTCATTTCATCTAATTCAAAGTTCAAGGCATATATCCCTACTTTCAATGTCACTCGCATGGGCCTGGTCAGAGGTATCTCGACCGATCTGTCCATCGAAGAAATTCTGTCTTCACTTTCAACCCCCCAACACATTGGCAATCCCATAAAAGCCAGGAGGCTAAATTACAAGGACTCCTCTGAGGTTATAATTTCCTGGAAGCCCTCCCAATCTGTCGTTATCACCTTTGAAGGTCAATCTCTTCCCTCCCATATATATTTATTCTTCAACTCATTACCAGTTGAAATGTATACTTATCCCACCACTCAATGTTTCAATTTCTGCCGTTTTGGTCATACCAAAGCTGCATGCAGATCTCAACCCAGATGTTTTAAATGTGGAGAAAACCACGCAGCTGACCAATGTCCTTCTTCCTCCTCACCCAAATGTTTTAAATGCTCAGGCTCACATACAGCTATCACACTTCTTGCCCAGAACAATGTCGCCAAAAAAATATTAAAATTTCTATGGCCTCTCAGAACTTGTCTTTTCTGCAGGCTTCTAAACTATTCCCCCCTGTCAAAAAATCATTTGCTGAGGCTTTATCCAGCAACTCCTCATCCAACCCTCTTCCCTCTTCTACAACAACTTCTTCTCGTTCAACTAAATTCTCATACAAAAACGCTATCTCTAAACCGGCTCCTGGATACGATCAGCAACAACACAACTCACTGCTCTTAAATCCCAATGGTTCATCTCTTTCAAATGCCACAAATGGGTGTGCAAATAATTATAATCCGTCCTCAATGAACTCTCTAAAACTTTCTGAAAAACTCTCCCAAGACAATTCTTCATTTATCCAAACTCTTATTATGCTTCTAATTGACCTTATTTCTTCTCAAACTAATCTACCGTCCAACGCTGCTATTATTATTTCCACATTAAAATCATTTATTCAAAATGATTCTTCAAGATGTCAGAATACTTCAGTGGAATAGCCGAAGTGCTATTTATAACAAATCTGATCTCATTAACCTATTAAATTCCAACTTTATTTCTTTGGCTGCTATCTCGGAGACTTGGTTTACACCATCCACCCACTTTAATGTGGGAGGGTATTCCTGTCTCCGCGACGACCGCCCGGAAGGTACGGGCTGCGGTGCTGCCCTTTTTTAAAAAATCCATATCATTTTCCCCAATAAATAATATCAAACCCCCCAATGCTGACTTCCAAATGGTTGCAGCTAAAATAAAGGACACTTCCTTTATTTCAGTCTATCTTCCCCCAACAGCCCACTTCAATAAACAAATTTGGTTGCAAATTGTAAGTCAACTAAGCCCTCCTTTCTTTATATTAGGCGATTTTAATGCCCATTCCCCCGTCTGGGGTTCTGCTTTTTCCGACCGAGATGGTCGAAGTGTGATGGATTTCCTAGATCAATCCAACCTTTTCCTTTTGAATGACGGATCCCCTACTAGGATCTCACGCCCCAGCACAAACCCCAGTGCAGTGGATCTATCGATATGTTCTACTAGTCTGGCTTCTCTCTCCTCGTGGGTGGTGTCCCCCGACCCTTGTTCCAGTGATCATTTCCCGATCACCATTACTTATCAAACTTCTTTCCAATCGGACAAGTCTCATATTTCGACAAAGATTAAAACAAAACACACCAAATGGGATGAATTTAACTCTCATGTGGACCAGTTCCTACTAAATTTACCCGCCACCGATATATTTTCCGTCAAAGATGACTATAATAACTTCAAATCAATGCTCATAACTGCAATAAATAAATCAAATCCTCCCCCTAAAACTAAATCTCTCAAAAAACTCCCTCCAACTCCCTGGTGGGATGAGGAATGTTCCAAAGTAGTAAGAATTCGGAAAGCTAAATCTCTTTCCTATCGTTACAATATGACTATGGAGAACTATCTAATATACAAAAACGCTGAATCCAATGCCAAAAGGGTATTGAGGTCAAAAAAAAGATCTGGGTGGTACAACTTCTGCAGTTCAGTATCTCCGAACACTCCGATTTCGGAAGTTTGGTCTATGATCCGAAGATTTCGATCCTCCTTCAGTTCACCATCTCCTCGAGCGTCTCATTCTAAATGGATAGATGAATTCTTGGACAAAATTGCCCCCCCTTCTGTACCTAACTTAGATGAAATAACGCCCATCTATAATACTCCTATGTCTAATCATTGGCTAGACTCTCCATTCACCTTAATTAATCTAAAAAAATGTTTATCAACAGTCAAGGACTCATCTCCAGGCAGAGATGGTATACCTTACAGCATAATCAAAAATAGTAATGAGAATGTTCTAAACCACTTCTTAAGCATCTTAAACAAAATCTTCCAGACTGGTATAATGCCTGATGACTGGAGTTGTCAAATAATCATCCCTATTTTAAAAACAAACAAATCACCAAATTCTGGATCCAACTACAGGCCAATCGCTCTTTCATCCACCCTCAGTAAACTTTATGAAAAATTAATTAAAAACCGATTAGAATTTTTTTCGAGAGTAAACAGCTTCTCTCTCCATCTCAATTTGGATTTAGGAAAAAAAAATCCACTCAAGATAATCTTGCCATCATCAGCACTGATATTAATTTATCAATTTCTAAACAGGAAGTTTGTCTTGCCGTCTTTATAGATATAGAAGGCGCCTTTGACAATGTTTCCATCCCAATCCTGAAAAAAAAACTTCTAGGCCTTGGCCTTCCCCCCATGTTTGTCCAATCTATTATTAATCTATTTTTAGATAGAAAAATTTTCATTGAACTTCCAGATATTTCTCCTCAAAGTAGGTCTATTTGGAAGGGTTTACCACAAGGCGATGTATTGTCCCCCTTACTGTATAATATATACACATATGATATGCATGTCACTATTCCCCCACTAGTAAAAGTTATTGAGTTCGCAGATGACATAGCTTTCTTCTTATTATCCAAAATCATGCCTCTCGCCGTCAAATATCTTAACGAAGCCATGAATGCCCTTTGCACATGGTTCACGTTAAATGGTTTTGAACTTTCAATCCAAAAGACTCAGTGTGTCACCTTCTCAAACCGCCATAAAAACCCCCCCGTTCAAATTTTATTTAAAAATTCTCCAATCCCCAACGCTTCTGAAGTAAAATTTTTGGGAGTAACATTTGATAGAAAACTTAAAAGGTCTTCCCATATTAATAATTTAGTTACTAAATGCGAAAAAAATTTAAATATCATCAGATCATTATCTGGCGTTTGGTGGGGAGCTCACCCTACTTGCATCAAGTTGCTTTACAACGCACTTATTTGAAGCCATCTCGACTATGCCTGCCCACTTTTTAGTACTGCCTCAAAAAATGTACTTGATAAATTAGACAAAATTCAATCTTTGCGAATTATAACTGGAGCGATGCAATCGTCACCCATCAATTCCCTTCAAGTAGAATGTTCTGATCCTCCCCTTTATTTAAGGCGTCAACTATTTCCTGACAAATTTGTTCTTAAATGTTTAAATTCTAAATGTCATCAGGTTATCCCCAGCGTCTCGTTGTTCATTGACTCAACCCATTCATCTACAATCAGAGCTTCAACTAAACCTCTTCCTGACATCTGTAAAAATTTTAAGTCTCTCTCAGAGCTTCACATCATCCAAAATGATCTACTTCCCTTATACAAATTAAAATATAGTCACGTCACCCTATCCCCAACAATAATAGAAGGGATCGGAATCCTTATAAGTCATTCCAATCTCCCGGCCCGAACTGTCAATAATATGTTCAATGACATCATTTCATCTAAATGGCCCAACTTTTCTCTTTTATTTACTGATGGATCAAAATCTCCCAACTCTCCTAACCGTGGTATAGGTGTTAAAGTTTACCACAATAATTCTAATGACAGAATATTTCATTCAATTTCAAATCAATTTTCAATATTTTCAGCCGAGTGCATTGCAAAAATAGAATCTCTCAAATACATAATCAAAAATAATTTTGAACATTCCCTCATTCTCTCTGACTCTCACAGTTCCCACCAAAAACTTAAATCCAGTCCTCTTCTTCATCCTGATGATCACTTTGTATGCCTCATTCGAGAGATGATAGCCTCCATTCAAAGCTCTGGTAAAACTGTAACTCTGATTTGGATTCCTGGACATGTTGGTATCATGGGTAATGATATTGCGGATGCCTTGGCAAAACAAGGAGCGTCCAACCCTGTTGTTACCCTCGTAAACCACATTCCCCTATCTGACATTTTTTCCATCATCAAAGATAGATCCCGCAATGTTTGGTCGGAGTATTGGCACATTGCTAGTCAATCCAAGGGAGCCTGCTATGCCTCAATACAATATCCCATCAAAACCGTGGTTTTTGATGGGATAGTCCTTTACTCATTTTTCCAAAAAACAAATTTCTTCTCTCATTCGAATGAGGATCGGACATTGTTCCGTTCCTGCCCACCTTTTTAAAATTCACGTCCTTGACTCCCCAGATTGTACATTCTGTGGTCTAGAAGTGGGAACTTTAGATCACATATTTTTTGGTTGTTTGCCTTATCTAAAATTGCCTCCCCTCCATTCAACATCTCATCTCTTCTAAGTCTGAACTCGACTCCAATTTTCATTATAATTTTGAAATTTGCCTATTTAAATAAAATTAATATTTAAATTCACCTTTCATTTCTCAATAATTTTAAATGATGGCCAAGAACACCCTCGAACGGTGAAAGCCAGAAATAATGGAAAAAAAAAAGAAAAAAGTAGAGTAAGTCCTAGGAATTAAAAAGGTATGAGGGGTGGGTAGGAATCTGGGGTCAGATGTCCAGGAGTGAAAGACGTATTAATCCATCCCTCCCACTGCAGTGCAAGGCGATGGATCAAGTTGGATATGGATTGGACACGGTTAAATTGGTTTAAACGGTTTCTAGTAACCGTTAAACCGGAAACCGGAAAAAGCGTTCCGGAAACTGGAACGCTTTCGGTTTTTTGAAAAATAAACCGAAACGCTCACCTCTATTACAGTTATCAAAAAGTTTTATTTCACATTACTTTTAGGTAATTTTGTAAGAAGTTCAGTTCTCTAAATAATTTTCTGATACATGTTTTAGTTTGGGAGATATAATGGCTTTGGTAGAACATTTAATTTAAATGTTTGGTGGGGCATAGGGCAGGAAGCAAGCGGGGGAGGAGTGGAGACTTTTGTGAAAATACTCCCTGGGGTAGATAGTGTTGTATTGTGGTGAACGAATATTATAACACGTTTGTATTTGATATGTTATTTATTAAACCAGCCCAGCTGGCGATCTGTTGACAAGTGGTGACAGCTAGGGTTTGTGTAGCACAGACAATATATTAGGAAATGGCCATAGATAACATTATACTGATAACACCAACATCCCTCTTTTCCTAATAAAGAGAAACAAGTCAAGACAAGATGAACATTACAAATATAAATTTTTCTTTTCAAATAAACATAATTCATGACATAGTAATAAACTGTAAGTGAAATACAATTACCAAATTTAATTATAATCAGATGGATTATATCTATCAGGTTTATTAACAATTCTGCCCGAACGAGTTCGAATGCTTGCCTCATTATTTGTCAGCTCATCAGAAGTTGTAGGACCTGGATAGAACGGGATGGAATGAAAATCATTGTCAAAACGTACACCTTTCTCCGATGAACTATTTCCATTCAGCGGTGATGATGATTCCTGACGTGATCTGTCTAAATTTAAGTGTTTCCTATTCCTGCGATATCTTGAACCATCGGGAGTTTCAACAATATATGACCTTGGGCATCCTTTAACAATTTCTACTACAGTAGCTAGTGACCATGAACTTGACACATCTTTTTTAAAAACTACTTTATCGCCTATCTTCAACTCAGACAAGTTCCGAACCTTTTTGTCAAAATATTTTTTCATTTTGTTTTGACGACCCTTAAATTTATCTTCATATTCTTTAAATCGCACGACTTTTGGTCTAAGTTGACTGGATGTTACTGGTAAATTACATCTAAGTTGACGTGACATTAAGAGGCTTGCAGGGGATGGAAAATTATTTTTTGGACTATTTCTGTAATGTAACATAGCAAGATACGGATCAGTTTTGGATTCAAGGCATTTTCTTAAAATATTCTTTACTATTTTTACTGAACTCTCAGCTTGACCATTTGACTGAGGATAGTTTGGACTAGTGGTGATATATTCAATATCCCACTCATATAAAAAGTTTTTAAAAATGGCTGATTGAAATGGTGGTCCATTATCACTAACAAGCGTTAACGGTATCCCATGACGTGAAAATATAGATTTTAAGTGTGTGACTACAGTTTCCGCGTTATAATTGTGTAACATTGAATTTTCGATGTATTTTGAATAATAATCAGTAACAATGAGATAATTTGAGTTGTTGAAATGCATTAAATCTACACCTACCTTTTCCCAGGGAAAATTAGTGATACCATGGGGCAAAAGAGGCTGTGACGGGTTATTAGGTTTAAATTTAGTACAAATCTGACATTGATCGACAATGTTTTTAATATCAGAGTTAATATTCGGCCAAAAAATCATATTTCTGACTAGACTTTTTGCTTTTGACATACCTAAGTGACCTTTATGTACATCTTTTAAAATTTCAGGACGTAAAATTGACGGTATAATTAAACTAGGTCCCTTAAATACCAGATCATTGACAACATGAATTTCTGCTTGAAAATTCCAGTATGGTTTAACGCAGGGTTCAATTACATTTTTATTTGACGGCCAACCGGTTTTATAATATTTCATTAAAGTTAATAAAGACTGATCTTGTTTCGTCGCCTCAGTGATTAATTTCAGTTTTTCTTCTGAAACTGCCAGACTTGACATCAGTAAATTGATATGTATGTCAATTTCTTTTTCCGCATCTGTTATTTCTGTATCAGGTAACGGCGCTCTAGATAACGTATCGGCAATATACATAAATTTACCAGGTACATATCTGACGTCTAAATGGTAGCATTGTAGAGACATCATCATTCGTTGTAACCTTGCGGGAACTTCAGAAAGTGATTTCTTAAAAAGTGTGACTAGTGGTTTATGATCTGTTTCAACATTTACTACGTGGCCATAAATATACTGATGGAATTTTTGACAACCGAATAAAATTGCATATAATTCCTTCTCTATCTGTGCATAATTTTGCTGACTGGACGTTAGTGTTTTTGACGCATAAGCAATCGGTCTACTTTCCTGCAAAATAACTGCGCCCACTGCGCTCTGCGAAGAATCTACTGATAATTTTAACGGTTTTTTAATGTCAAAATTAATAAGTACTGGAGATCCTGGCATCCCATTGCCAGCTGACGTCTTTCTTTAGCAAAGTCCTTAAAAGTTCTGTTTCTTTTGACAAATCTTTGATAAAAGATCCCAAGTAATTAATCATACCTAAAAACCGTTGTAAGTCTTTCTTACAAGTGGGAGTAGATAATTCTCGAATAGCTCTAATCTTTGACTCATCTGGCCTAATCCCTTGACTGCTAAAGATATGACCTAGAAAAGTAACTTCCTGTAAGCCAAAGTGACATTTATTTAGATTGAATTTTAAATTTACTTCTCTGGCTCTTTTAAAAACATTTTCTAATCTCCTTTCATGAGATTCAAGATTCTCTCCCCATACTAAAATATCGTCAACGAAAACTATCACCCCTTCTAGATCAGCAAATATTTCCGTCATTATTCTAGAGAAGAATTCGGGAGCTGAATTAATTCCATACGGAAGTCTTAAAAATTGATACCTGCCGAAAGGTGTTTGGAAAGTGCATAAATCTGAACTTTCACTATCTAAGCGTATCATCCAAAAACCTGAAAATGCGTCTAGATTTGAAAAAAACTTCGCTCCTTTAATTTTAAACCTAATTTCGTCCATTGAAGGTGTTGGATAATGCGTTCTGCAAATAGCCCTATTTAAATTTCGTGGATCTAGACAAATGCGTAACTGTGAATTTTTTTTTTCTACGACAACTATGGAACTCACCCACGGTGTTGGTTTTGTAACCTTGACAATGACCTTCATTTCCTCCATTCTATCTAATTCTTCTTTTAATTTATCGTGCAGCTTGAATGGAATCTTTCTTGGTGCATCGATTTTAGGATGAACATCAGATCGAACTGTTAGATGACATTCGTGAGGTAAGCATCCGAGACCCTGAAAAACATCGTTAAATTTCTTTATTAAATTGTTCGAATTATACATTGACAAATCATTGTTGGGAATATTTTCAGAATTATTCGTGTTAGAATACACACGTTTTATTATTCCCATTGCATTGCAAGTAGCTAGCCCTAATATAGTTTGACATGATTTCAACTCAGTGATGACAAAGGGAATGGACATATTTTTATCATTATTATAAAAACAATTTAACTTACAAATTCCTTTTGTAGGAATGTTAGTACCACCGAATGAATTTATTTTAAATGCTGTTTCTGTGATAATTTTTTCTGACAAACCAAGTTTATTAAAATTTGTAAAAGACATAACATTTACATTGGCACCGGTATCTATAAGACATGAAATTATAACATTATTTATTCTTAAATTAATGTGCCATGAATTCAATGTTGAATTAATATTGTTACAATTTAATGTATCAATTGTATAGTCGTGGTTGGGTATTTTACTTTGTGACAATGTATTAACATTAATTTTCCTACCTTTCAATTTCCTATTAAAACAAAATTTCGAATAATGCCCAATCTTGAGACAATTAAAGCATTTAGCTAATGATGCCGGGCAGTTTGTGCGGTGAATTTGTCCACATTTGGTACAGACTCCGCCCTGACTTCCGGATTGACCTCTGGATAGACTGCTCGGACTTCCCGATGGACTTCTGGAATGATTGCTCGGACTTCCGGATTGACTTCTGGCTGATAGTGAAGATGAAGAAGGGCTTCATAGAACTTGTTGTATAATATTCCCCTCAAGACTTCTTGTGTTTTCCCTCGATACAACAATCGCTCTTGACAAATTAATCGCTTTTTCCAAGTTTAACAACGTTTCTTGTAAAAGTCTTTCTTTCAAGTAGTAAAGATTTCGATTTAGGTTACATATGAATATGTCCTTTATTAAGGATGTTTGTAGATTGCCGAAATCACAAGTTTGACTTAGATTTTGTAGCGAAGCAATAAAATCTTCGACTGTTTCACTATCGCCTTGCTTCCTCGTGAAGAATTTAAATCGTTCCACTGTCACATTTATTGTGGGTATGAAGTGTTTATCGTAAAGGAGTAAAATACCGTCGAGCGTACTTTTCTCAATTGTGAGGCCAAATGAGTTAAAAATTTCTACCCCTTTCGGGCCAATCGTGTGTAGAAGCCTGGCCACTTTTTGAATTTCCTTTTCTTCATTAAAATTATTAGCCATCATATAAATAAGGAATGATTGCTTAAATTTCTTCCACTCACCCGCCATATTTGGAACAATCACCATAGGCACAATATGACTCGACATTTTATTTCTTTTGACAATTTGTTTTGGATACAAATTATTGACTCTTGATGTGACTTGACTTGACTTCACTCACAATATATTTATTAAGACACACCTGACACCATGTTGTATTGTGGTGAACGAATATTATAACACGTTTGTATTTGATATGTTATTTATTAAACCAGCCCAGCTGGCGATCTGTTGACAAGTGGTGACAGCTAGGGTTTGTGTAGCACAGACAATATATTAGGAAATGGCCATAGATAACATTATACTGATAACACCAACAGATAGTATTACCAAAAATTCAGTTTTCCCCTAATTTGTTCCAGTTAGGGTCGATTTTTTGTCTAGATTGACTGAGCTATACAGGTGTTATCCCAAATCGGATATGTGGTCGATTTAAGTCATACTGGCCATGTATACAATACAAACCTTTGGAGAGGCCAACTTGACTCTGGCTTTCATGCCTTACCTACTTTATTTCATCACATATATTTTGGTGGTTAGGAAACAGAGGAGAGAAAAGGGAAGGATGTGTTTAATTTGAAAAGCACGAAAACTTTAAAGTTCTGTATAATATTGTATTCATCTATTTACAACAGTTTAAAATAACAACCTAGAACAAATTTTTCATAATTAATCATAAAATATATTTAAGAAGTATAAAAGTAATCTACAATATGATTGTTTATAACTTAACAATAATGTAACATTACATAATTTAGTTTACATTTCCCAAAAGCGTACAGTTAAAAAGTGATAACATAAACTAAGGGGTGATATTTGATTGAACGTATACAAACTAAAATTATCCTAATAATGGTGCTACTAAATTAAAATCATAATTGTAATTAATACATAATATTATTTAACTATTAATTATTTATTTGTTGCATTAACGATGTGTCCATACCAACGGACACTTGCTTGGGATCATTCAATTCAGATTCATACGCATTACATCATACGTCCATACCAACGGACACTTGCTTGGGATCTTTCAATTCAGATTCATACGCATTACATGATATGTCCATACCAACGGACACTTGCTTGGGATCATTCAATTCAGATTCATACGCATTACATCATACGTCCATACCAACGGACACTTGCTTGGGATCTTTCAATTCAGATTCATACGCATTACATGATATGTCCATACCAACGGACACTTGCTTGGGATCATTCAATTCAGATTCATACGCATTACATCATACGTCCATACCAACGGACACTTGCTTGGGATCTTTCAATTCAGATTCATACGCATTACATCATACGTCCATACCAACGGACACTTGCTTGGGATCTTTCAATTCAGATTCATACGCATTACATGATATGTCCATACCAACGTACACTTGCTTGGGATCTTTCAATTCAGATTCATACGCATTACATCATACGTCCATACCAACGGACACTTGCTTGGGATCTTTCAATTCAGATTCATACGCATTACATCATACGTCCATACCAACGGACACTTGCTTGGGATCTTTCAATTCAGATTCATACGCATTACATGATATGTCCATACCAACGGACACTTGCTTGGGATCATTCAATTCAGATTCATACGCATTACATCATACGTCCATACCAACGGACACTTGCTTGGGATCTTTCAATTCAGATTCATACGCATTACATCATACGTCCATACCAACGGACACTTGCTTGGGATCTTTCAATTCAGATTCATACGCATTACATGATATGTCCATACCAACGTACACTTGCTTGGGATCTTTCAATTCAGATTCATACGCATTACATCATACGTCCATACCAACGGACACTTGCTTGGGATCATTCAATTCAGATTCATACGCATTACATCATACGTCCATACCAACGGACACTTGCTTGGGATCTTTCAATTCAGATTCATACGCATTACATGATATGTCCATACCAACGGACACTTGCTTGGGATCATTCAATTCAGATTCATACGCATTACATCATACGTCCATACCAACGGACACTTGCTTGGGATCTTTCAATTCAGATTCATACGCATTACATCATACGTCCATACCAACGGACACTTGCTTGGGATCTTTCAATTCAGATTCATACGCATTACATGATATGTCCATACCAACGTACACTTGCTTGGGATCTTTCAATTCAGATTCATACGCATTACATGATATGTCCATACCAACGGACACTTGCTTGGGATCTTTCAATTCAGATTCATACGCATTACATGATATGTCCATACCAACGGACACTTGCTTGGGATCATTCAATTCAGATTCATACGCATTACATCATACGTCCATACCAACGGACACTTGCTTGGGATCTTTCAATTCAGATTCATACGCATTACATCATACGTCCATACCAACGGACACTTGCTTGGGATCATTCAATTCAGATTCATACGCATTACATCATACGTCCATACCAACGGACACTTGCTTGGGATCTTTCAATTCAGATTCATACGCATTACATCATACGTCCATACCAACGGACACTTGCTTGGGATCTTTCAATTCAGATTCATACGCATTACATGATATGTCCATACCAACGTACACTTGCTTGGGATCTTTCAATTCAGATTCATACGCATTACATCATACGTCCATACCAACGGACACTTGCTTGGGATCATTCAATTCAGATTCATACGCATTACATCATACGTCCATACCAACGGACACTTGCTTGGGATCTTTCAATTCAGATTCATACGCATTACATGATATGTCCATACCAACGGACACTTGCTTGGGATCATTCAATTCAGATTCATACGCATTACATCATACGTCCATACCAACGGACACTTGCTTGGGATCTTTCAATTCAGATTCATACGCATTACATCATACGTCCATACCAACGGACACTTGCTTGGGATCTTTCAATTCAGATTCATACGCATTACATGATATGTCCATACCAACGTACACTTGCTTGGGATCTTTCAATTCAGATTCATACGCATTACATGATATGTCCATACCAACGGACACTTGCTTGGGATCTTTCAATTCAGATTCATACGCATTACATGATATGTCCATACCAACGGACACTTGCTTGGGATCTTTCAATTCAGATTCATACGCATTACATGATATGTCCATACCAACGGACACTTGCTTGGGATCTTTCAATTCAGATTCATACGCATTACATGATATGTCCATACCAACGGACACTTGCTTGGGATCATTCAATTCAGATTCATACGCATTACATGATACGTGTCCATACCAACGGACACTTGCTTGGGATCTTTCAATTCAGATTCATACGCATTACATGATATGTCCATACCAACGTACACTTGCTTGGGATCTTTCAATTCAGATTCATACGCATTACATGATATGTCCATACCAACGGACACTTGCTTGGGATCTTTCAATTCAGATTCATACGCATTACATGATATGTCCATACCAACGGACACTTGCTTGGGATCTTTCAATTCAGATTCATACGCATTACATGATATGTCCATACCAACGGACACTTGCTTGGGATCATTCAATTCAGATTCATACGCATTACATGATACGTGTCCATACCAACGGACACTTGCTTGGGATCTTTCAATTCAGATTCATACGCATTACATGATATGTCCATACCAACGGACATTTGCTTGGGATCTTTCAATTCAGATTCATACGCATTACATGATATGTCCATACCAACGGACACTTGCTTGGGATCTTTCAATTCAGATTCATACGCATTACATGATATGTCCATACCAACGGACACTTGCTTGGGATCATTCAATTCAGATTCATACGCATTACATGATATGTCCATACCAACGGACACTTGCTTGGGATCTTTCAATTCAGATTCATACGCATTACATGATATGTCCATACCAACGGACACTTGCTTGGGATCTTTCAATTCAGATTCATACGCATTACATGATATGTCCATACCAACGGACACTTGCTTGGGATCATTCAATTCAGATTCATACGCATTACATGATACGTGTCCATACCAACGGACACTTGCTTGGGATCTTTCAATTCAGATTCATACGCATTACATGATATGTCCATACCAACGGACACTTGCTTGGGATCTTTCAATTCAGATTCATACGCATTACATGATATGTCCATACCAACGGACACTTGCTTGGGATCTTTCAATTCAGATTCATACGCATTACATGATACGTGTCCATACCAACGGACACTTGCTTGGGATCATTCAATTCAGATTCATACGCATTACATGATACGTGTCCATACCAACGGACACTTGCTTGGGATCTTTCAATTCAGATTCATACGCATTACATGATATGTCCATACCAACGGACACTTGCTTGGGATCTTTCAATTCAGATTCATACGCATTACATGATATGTCCATACCAACGGACACTTGCTTGGGATCTTTCAATTCAGATTCATACGCATTACATATATGTATTTTTAGAGATCATCACATCTATCTAATGTAAAGATAGTGATATTATATTCCTAAGTTTGCAAGAGCTCTGCTCCCGAGTGTGTGATTTGAAGATATATATATGAAAATATGATTTAAGTGTTGATAATACTGTCTTACACCCACTTCAATAAATGCCTAAACAATTACAATGCCCTCTAGTGATAGATACATATGTGTCTTTGTTATCAATATGTTACAGTGATATCTTATGGTACGTATACATTTGTGAACAAAGCAACTGCAAGCGGCGTTTCGCGCCATGTGCGGTTGCTTCGTTCCTTTCCCATAAGTTGAGGTTCAGCTAGGCAGTTTGGCTCGCGTATGTATACATGACATTAAGGAAGTTTTGTTTTTTGTCCTTTAACCCTCAGGAGCCGGATCCCTGCAATTGCAGTGTTGAAGAATTGTGCCCACGCACGTTACGAAGCACTGCAATTGCAGTGTCGACCTAATACCTAGATTTTGCCTTTGGATATTACTTCTACAGCGTTTCTTAAACACACAATCAAAATGTTACTTTATCAAGTATGGTATTGTCTTCATGTTGGCCTTAACAAAAATGTATTTTTATTTATTGAATGTTCTTGCAGACTCCTACAGGTTAAAAACTGAAATTAAAAAGTGACTTAATTTATGCCGTGGTTTTTCAACACAAGAAGTCTTTTCCCCGGTCCCTCTGAAAAACCTTATAAGAAGTTCACTGTAATTCTTAAATTCAATTTTAAAATATGACTGCTGTGTTATATTAGTTCTTATACATTACTAGCTGTACCCTTCCACAGCAATGTGTGTGCTCAGTCTGTCTGTGCAGATAGAGAAACAATGGCGCGTTTTTACCTTTCACAGATGACATCAATATAAAATAGGTATCTAAAAACACACACACGTATTCGAATGCAACGTCAAAATTTAAAAACAATAAGTGAAGACCTTTCGGAGATTTAAGACTTTGAACAAACAAACATTTATATTACATATATACATATAAGAACTTACGTTTGAACAAGATCGGTGGCCATCTTTTGTGTAGGCATTTATATAGGAAGGTGTTTATACTATCTTAGGCACATGGCACGACTAACAGATGTACAGAGAAACTCGCTTAAGAAGTTTGGTTTTTTCGGTCCTTTGAAGATTGAATTTGAAAAATGGAACGATTTATCCCGCGCGTAAGGTTTTCCCACTTAAGAAGTTTATTCCCGTCCCTTGAAAACTTCTTAAGAGTTTCACTGTAATTCCAATATCATTGGATAAAGTCGTAGGTTAGGAAAGAATAACAGAGGTGAGCCACGGATTAAATGAACTGACAACCTCTAAAAAGAGCTGCTGGCTTTGGACGGGTAACTGTGTATGTCCAAATATAGATGCCAGAGAACTCATTAAAAATAAAAGACTGTTGTTGAATTCGGTAGACATCTCGGAGATTAGCTTTAGTCATAAGTTTCTATATTATGTAGAAAGTAGTGAGTTATCGAGTCGTAAATTCAGTGTGACGATGTTAATATTATCTATAATACTAATAAGAATGTGTTTTGGCTACATTTTGGATCAGGCAACAAAGCGTAAATTAAAGAGTTACTTATTAAAATATCCCATTTACAACAAAATAAATGCATTGCACTGATCTTGTATAAAATTACTGTATTCTTTAAATATAACACCTAGTTTTGTATTTTTTCAAGGAACCTTATTTTATAGAGTAATTTTTTGTCTAATATTTTTTAACGATACATTTATATAGAAAATGTAATTCTGGCAACCAATTGTAAACCAAAATTTCTACTGCGTCAATCAATACTGGTTACCAGAATTTCCACCGCGAGAATACTGACATAAGCAGCTTTTCATATTTACACGTAATATCTAACAATTTGTTACTAATATTTTTATACCAATTATTATTGCAAATATTATTAACTTTGAGATTTGTCTTGTTTTAATATTATAAACCATCTACATCTGGCATATATTATAATTTAATTACAGTAACACAACACAATCCATTTTCTGAAAAAATATTTAGGAATCTGTTGCAGTCGATTGCATAATCAAGTCTAATAAAAATATGGTAAGTATAGAGACGCAAAAGCTATTTCGTAAATATATATTCATGGTATTATCTACCTCATGCATGTAAAATAGAGTAAATGAACACAAAAGCTCATTTTACAACGGTTAAAATAAGTACCACAAAGAAAACAATACTTAAAAATTAATTGTGTAAAAACCTAAATACATTCGATAAACTCCCATCTTTGATTTGTACATAAATACATGACAGTACATAAATAGTTCATTCATTATTTTGTAGAACTACAGTCAAACTCACATCAGAAGTTTTCACGCTTAGGTAATTTTATAAAAGTAGTTTTTTCGCCTCTTGCAGACAAAAATTAAAAACTTCTCGACCACTCGAGCGATAAATTTAGGTAGGTGATTTTTATAAATTTAACGATCTTTCAATTCTTTTTTATAATACCTAAAAATATGAGATAAACAAAACAGTGATGATAAACCTTTCAACCGAAGAGCAAATTTATCCATTTTCAATTTATTTGCAGGCACGGTCAACTTTGCCGTCTCCAAGCCCAAACCAATAAATGCTGTTGATTTTTAGCAAAAAAAACATTATTTCGGCTGATTCAAAATAGACAAGACAAAAAAGTTTGTGGCGAAACTCTTATTTCGTATCGACATATACATTTTCTAATACAGATTTTGAAAACGTAACATATTTGATCACAGCATTCGGAAATCCGAAATCAGAAAACGTCGCAGACAAATTTTTGCTAGTTTGTTCAATTTAATAAATGCTGTTGATTTTTATCACTCGGGAAGTTAAACAAAATTTATTGCATCAAAAAAGCGCTGTGCTGCGAAGGTGAAAAATTTTCAAAATTTATGTCGAAACCCGAAATGCTTTTTTTTTTATGTAAAAATAAACTTGTTATTTTGAACGGCTGATTCTAAACTTTGATGAAAGCCTATCGCCAAACCCTTTAACAAAAGAGAAAACGTTGAATATTTCTTTATGAAAAGGCTTGTGGGCCACGCGTTGCTTATCACCGGGGCAGACGGTCAAATTGTAGTTGAAATCATTAAACAGCTTCGTACCCAGAGATACTTACCAGCTACGAGACTGTGATGCAACCACAAGTCGCCTACCGATATGCTACTCTTTAAAACTGGTTTTCGTGCACGGCGCTACCCAAATTATACTGACTTTTAACATTTTTTCTCATGCTGCCGTGGAGTTATTACAATGTCAAGTGACTCTAGCTATGAAGACAATATCATTCTTATTTGTATCTTTATTGTAAGCATAAAACACAATCTAAAAGAACATTTTGGGTGTACTATTCATCATCGCCAAGGAATTCATCTCAATCCACTCCTTCTCCGCCAAATCCTTTATGTATTCCGATAAATTGTAGTTATAGAAACAGTTATTAATAGTGAATTTCCAACATCCAGAACAAACTTAACATTCAAATCATGCTTAGACACCATTAAGTCATAGAATAGCACTGTCAGTAGAGAGCAACTGACGATAAACCCGTAGTCAACGCATTGTGCGTGAACACTAGAAAAGAGTATGGCAGATATTCACGCGCGAATCATAAGTTACGTTCAAAAAACTCCGATTAGCTATTAAGTAATAAGAATTCATATTAATATCTGGACACGTGATATTAATTAAATCTTATGGCCGAATCGAAAACCGAACACCCGCAAATCTTCATCGCTCGAGTGGCTAATTTAACCCATTTACGTAATATAACATTTTTCCCCATTGTAAAGTAAATGATGTAAGTCCCTTGAAAAACCTTACAAACTAAATGCTAAATTTTACGGCTTCCAAGGGTCACATATTATTCAATACAGTGAAATCTACAGAAGTTCCCCACACAGAAGTTTTCATGCTTAAGTTTTTTTTCCATTCCCTCGGAAAAGCTTTCACTGAGAGTTTCACTGTAGTATACAAAACCAAGTCTTCCTTCTTACCAGCAGTCAGTTTAATCAATACACATCCACATAAATAATTCAACATAATAAAATCCATATTATTTTTACAGTGATAATTCAAGTCATCTAGAGAACATTGCAAACTAGGAATAGACATTCGACTCTAAACAACTTAACAAAAGCATGTACAGTAATACCCCCAGCATGTACAGTAATAAGTGATGAGTTCTATAAATCTTTAAGTAAGTCGAATTTAATACTATTTAGCAACGGTCAACCAATTAATATTATGTAGTGCCATTTACCCAAGATGTGAGATATCTTAGATTATAGATAGAAGTGGTCATCCCAGATGGCACCTGTAGCGGTAATGTAATTAATAAACTGCTGGTAATACAGAGATATGTAAATACCATTCCATCTCAAGGTGGAGAGCTCAGAATTAACAATTGTTTCTCCTGCCAGACCATGTCCTCTCCAATTATAATGTGCCAGTGGAAGAATTGAAACGTAGCTTGAAATAGCTTGGGAAGTGTTTGGTGACCAGATCTGAATAGCCAGGTACTTCCCCACCTTCCTCTTACCCTCCCCACTACTTTCAGCCTCACAGTATACCCCAATCGGGGATGCCATAGTCTTACTTGCGACTCTTGTGCGGTATTCACATAAAAAAATAACAAGTCTACAGCGTTTTGTTAATTCTGGAGTTTCATTCGGAAGTAGTACGATCAGATTCTGGGAGTTAAAACACACGAAGCTTGGGTATTAGATGTTTCAAATAGAATAGAGTGTAAAATGTGACGCAGCAGTTTTCACAACTCGGGGTGTTACTGAATGGCAATATTAATAAATCAACTCCTAAAACAAGTTGTTCATCCCGATTTACAGCACCGTGGATTTGGCCATCTCCATTTCACAATAAAGAAATATTCGTCACAATCCTTCTTCACAATACATAATGATAATAATAAACAGTTTGAATGTCGCCCGTAAAGGTATTCCCCGTGAAACCAGTAAACTTCACACACATAACACGTGAATTAAACGAAAGGGATAATTTTACAATCACAAAGATTCATTTATCTTTTTGAACATATCTTTAAAACAGCAGTGATAAAATGGATTAGTTTAAAAGAACTATAATAATAAATAAACTCAGGAGCGTCGTGATGTTTTTATCCAAATTTATACAAACAATCAATCATTGACGCAAGGGAATTGTCGTACAATGAAACCACTTTAACTGTGCATCACATATAGTCTCCATTTGCGTAAAACTGACTGAAATACGATTCACGCGGTGATGAATTGCCGTTTACGTAATTCATATTATTTTATTCCAAGAAGAGTTGACGTAACTTAATACAAGCTATGTTCAGAATTATGACGTATTAACAGTAATTAAGTTCACAATGTCCACCTTCTACTTTTATTGGGATAGTTACATCCGTGAAATGTCAAAAACAACACTAGTCGAAGTCAAATATATCTGGAATATCTGGTTGAAGGGCATCGTAACTGACAAGTCAAAACCAAAAGGGCCAGTTCATGTAATTCTTCTGGTAGGTGGGGGCGGACCTCTTGGGATATTCTCGTAGTCAGTACTGCCCCTGTGCGCACGGCACCACGCTGTCGGAGTCGATAGTGGCAATGGTGCCAACGGTGCTAATGGAGCCAGGGGTGCCAGCGGTAATGCCGGCCATAACATCACTGTCGTTGGTAGCGGGGGGTGCCGATGGGGTCGGCGCGGCCAACTGTCAGTCTATGGTGATGCTGTTGGCTGAGTGGTGCGAGGCGAGACGCGGCCTCTTGGCTTGCTGCAGGGACTGGCTCTGGTCATCGTCGAGGAGAATACCAGGTTTACAGTTGTACGTGTATTCCGGCAGCCACTTTTCTAGTTGCTGATCGAAGAATTCTTCAAGGCGTTTGGCATCTTTGTAGACTACGGAGTCAGGCTACAAAACAAAAACAAAGATAAGTATAAGCTGTTGTTCCACAAGAAAAAAAAGAGTGCTGAAACTTCAGATGGCCGGGCGATAAAACTAGGTACACCGCGCAACAAATCAGGGGGCCTACTCTGTATCTTAAGAAACTTTCCCGTCGCCAGTTTAGCCAAGTCACAAACCCGTTATTTATTTATTTATTAATTTATGCCCGGCAGGGCTTTTACATGTTATTTTCTTGTTTTTTACAAAGAACACAACAAATCAAAAATAAAACAAAGTCAAAGTAAAATCACAAAACAAAATCAAAAAGGAAATAGAATACATAATAAAACACAACCTCTTAAACAAAAATAATGTCAAAAACGAAATAAAATGAAGCTACTTAGTTTCTGTAGTTAAATTATATTGTATTTTCGTAGAAAGCAATCACTTTGTGGTTTAACATTTTAATGAAATAAAAACAATATTTTTTGTTTAAAACACGAATTTTTATTAATTTTAAGACCGACCGGTTTCGCTACACTCGAGCATCATCAGGGTACAAAATTAAACTAATCAATAATACAAAATGTGTCATTATATATACATACAGAGGGAGATAGAAAGTAAAACCAAAATGAAACAACAATATATTAAAAGAAAAAAAATTAGTGTATGTAATGACACATTTTGTATTATTGATTAGTTTAATTTTGTACCCTGACGATGCTCGAGTGTAGCGAAACCGGTCGGTCTTAAAATTAATAAAAATTCGTGGTTTTAAACAAAAAATATTGTTTTTATTTCATTAAATTATATTGTATTTGATATTCTTTTTTCCAAAATAAATTGGGTAATGACTTGTTTATATGTGGTGAATGATGTGTTGAATATATCAACAACATCTTTATAGTCATTACCCAAATTTTGTATACGGCGAATGGGAGTATAGAATTGAGATTCTGTGTTGGAGTTATCACAATAGAACGGTAGATAATGCCTCAATGTTGGTTTGCGAGGTATATGTAAGGAAATCAAGTATAATAGTTCAGGGCTGTCAATTATTGAATTTATGATTTTATATAAACATTTTAGGTCATTAACTATTCTACGTTCAGATAATTTTAATAAATTAAGCTGACATAGTAGATAATCATAGTTGACGCATTCCCTTGTAATACCCATTCTGAAATTAATAAATCTTAAGAATTTTTTTTGAATTCTTTCTATCGTGAGTGAATGACTAGCGTAACTAGGTGCCCACACTGTCGAGTTGTACTCAATTTGACTTCTAACCAATGACACATACAAATGTTTATATGTTTGAATATTTTTAAATTGGCTGCAAATTCTTATAACAAAACCCAACATTTTCAAACCTTTATTTGAAGTAATTTCAATATGATTTATAAAATTCAGTTTTTGGTCAAAGTTTACACCTAAATCATTCACCTCAGTTACAGCGGTTAGAACTACATCATTGATGGAGTAATCATAAATAATTGGATTTTTTATTCTATGAAATCTCATAATTAGACATTTGTTTATATTTAGTTCTAGATAGTTCTCTTGGCACCAAACAAATAGTTTACGCAAGTTATTTGACAATGTTTGACAGTCGTTCATATTTCTTATAGCTTTGTATATTTTCATATCGTCCGCAAACATTGAAACTTCGACATCGTTGAATATAGTGAGCACATCGTTCACAAATATCAAAAATAAAATTGGTCCCAAAAGTGACCCTTGGGGGACACCGCTGGTAGCTTTAAATTTATAAGAAATAAAACCATCAATTTTAACGGCCAATTGCCTGTTACTTAAATAACTGTTAAACCACATGTATAGATACCCTGCTATTCCTAATTTATGAAGCTTTTTTAACAACAGATCGTGATTAACCTTGTCAAATGCTTTGCTGAAATCAGTATAGACTGAATCAACTTGTAACTTCTTAGACATGGATTCTGATATATAGTTTTGGTAAATTAAGAGATTGGACAAAGTAGACTTTCCTGAAGTAAAACCATGCTGGTTAGGAGAAATTACTGGCTTGATACAATGAATGATTTTATTTAAAAGAAGTTTTTTAAACATTTTTGGAATAGTTGATAAAAGGCAGATCGGTCTATAATTGCTCACCTCATTTTTTAAATATCGGGGTGAGGAAGCTGTATTTCAATTTTTCAGGAAAGTGTCCTGTTATAACCCTTCCCTTACGGTGTTCAAAAATTCCTCGTCCTGCGGTGCTATACACTCGGTAAATATTTATGTATTGTAATTACTTACACAATACCTAAATGTATTGCGGAGAAATACCTAAAAGTTGAACTCTGTATTTAGTATATTTACAGAGATATTTTATTAATTAGAGACGATGTTCACTTAGTTGACAGCACCGGCAAGGAAAGGTTAAACTACAAAGTTACTGGTTTGCTAACCCGAAAGATACAGAGTAGGCCCCCAGGTCAGAGAATCATCCGCCCTGCGTGGCTCAATTTTGACATTTTAAATTTATCTCGACTCCAAAAGCTCTTTAACCCGAAAAAAATGGGAAATTTAAAAAAAATGGTCAGATCGGAATATTTTTTTTTTTTTGGATTCGCTATGTTGCAGATTTAATAGTATCTGGACACCGTGTATAAAAGCACCCATTTATCTAAGTTGCCAATGGTCCAGCCTTAATGAAAAGACAGCCCAGGTAACAGGAGGACCATGGTCCTATTCTCCCGAGAGCCAACGGTAATAATGATAAAGTGTTTGCAAGGTTTGATGATTATCAACTCACGGGGTTGTAGAGATACGCGTTGGCGAACATGAGGCGGCAGTCGGCCACCAGCTGAGAGACGTGCGTGTATTGGGCGGGGTTGGCGGGCTGCAGCTTCAGGCGGATGGTGTCCAGCGCCATCGGCCGCCGGATCTTACTGTGGTAGTCGGTGTTCTGAAATTACAACCAACATTCATTATATTCATCTACATATACATAAGACCCGTGGGCACGTTTGTGGCACGTTCCAGAGTGGAAGATACTCTATAATTATTGATGATGTTTAACACAGAAAGTTTTTTTTTTTTTTTTCGAAAATTCAGTTTTATGTATGAAGATTTTCAGGAAATTCACATTTGTGTCATATATTCTCCTTACACTCTTTCTTAGCTCATTTGCTTTACGTGCCCAAACCATTTAAGCGTCCCTTTCTTAATCTTACTCATTACACTTACATCAGCCTTGTATTCTTTGCGGATCTCCACATCTCCTCATCTCACACGATCGTACATGGTTTTACCACACATACACCTCAGGGATCTGATTTCTACAGCATTCAGTCTATGTATGGACTGTCTATGAAAAAATGCTTAATTAAATATATGCTGTTACTGCAAGGGTCTCCTCTCCAATGGAGACTTTCAAAGTGCGCCTCAGAGAGCAAATCTTCATTTAATTTCTTTGGCTGGTCTGGGGCTTAGAAGTCGAAAGATCTTAATAGAATTTTTTGTATTTCATTGGCATTCACTATGTAACAATTTCTAGACATTTTTTGTTTTTAATGAGTTTTTATTATTCACAATGTACATTTGTTACGTATAATTTTTTTATAAAATTAGCGACCGGTTTCGACACATCCGTGTCATTAACTAGCTATTTTAAAACTAAATTTTTAAGTGCAGAAATATGGGGTTTTATTTAGTTTGGTTCTTTGGTGGGAGGGATTTGAGGGAGGGGGAGGGGGTTTTTTTTCAATTCAATTCAATTTATTCCTTTAAAAAAATTACAAAATTACATTTTATTTCGTTTTTAAGTATATTTGTGGAGATTGCAACAATAACATTTGGCTGTCATCAGTTGTTTTGTTTTGCTCTATCTAAAATTAATTTTTTACCATTCTTTTTTGTTTTCTGGCAAAAAAAAAGTGTAGTGTGTTGTGCCTTGAGGTTTCTTCTCCCTCCTGATCTTCCAGGAGTCACTTTTCGCTGCTGATTTCCAGATATTTATAAACTTTTTTACTTCTGTCATTTTTCATACAATTATTGTAGTTGTTTACTGTTGTGAATAATGGAGGAAGATTTCCCTCCTGGACCCCCTACAAAGCCCCCAGATCCCTCTCCAGACCCCCCAGACGGGGAAAATGTAGAAATTTCTGACAGTGATTCTGTCATCTTGACTTCTACCAAAAAAAGGAAATTTACTCCTTCTTCCCCAATAAAACTTGACTTGCCTTCGACTTCACTGTCCCCACCAGCACTTTCTCAACTTCCTCCAACAAACTTTTATTCTCCTCATTCCCGTGGCCCATTCATAGCATACGCCCAAAAAACTGAGCAAGGAAAAACTATCCACCCTCTTGAATTTGGCAAATTCCTATCAAATAGCAAGAATCTTTCAATCAAACCTGGAGGTGTAAAAGCCGAGGGTCGCTTCCGAATCTCCGTCGAATTCCTCTCAGGGTCAGCTGCCAACAGTTTCATCAAAAATATCTTCATTTCATCTAATTCAAAGTTCAAGGCATATATCCCTACTTTCAATGTCACTCGCATGGGCCTGGTCAGAGGTATCTCGACCGATCTGTCCATCGAAGAAATTCTGTCTTCACTTTCAACCCCCCAACATATTGGCAATCCCATAAAAGCCAGGAGGCTAAATTACAAGGACTCCTCTGAGGGTATAATTACCTGGAAGCCCTCCCAATCTGTTGTTATCACCTTTGAAGGTCAATCTCTTCCCTCCCATATATATTTATTCTTCAACTCATTACCAGTTGAAATGTATACTTATCCCACCACTCAATGTTTCAATTGCTGCCGTTTTGGTCATACCAAAGCTGCATGCAGATCTCAACCCAGATGTTTTAAATGTGGAGAAAACCACGCAGCTGACCAATGTCCTTCTTCCTCCTCACCTAAATGTTTTAACTGCTCAGGCTCACATACAGCTATCAACACTTCTTGCCCAGAACAATCTCGCCAAAAAAATATAAAAATTTCTATGGCCTCCCAGAACTTGTCTTTTCTGCAGGCTTCTAAATTATTCCCGCCTGTCAAAAAATCATTTGCTGAGGCTTTATCCAGCAACTCCTCATCCAACCCTCTTCCCTCCACTACAACAACTTCTTCTCGTTCAACTAAATTCACATACAAAAACGCTATCTCTAAACCGGCTCCTGGATACGATCAGCAACAACACAACTCACTGCTCTTAAATCCCAATGGTTCACCTCTTTCAAATGCCACAAATGGGTGTGCAAATAATTATAATCCGTCCTCAATGAACTCTCTTAAACTTTCTGAAAAACTCTCCCAAGACAATTCTTCATTTATCCAAACTCTTATTATGCTTCTAATTGACCTTATTTCTTCTCAAACTAATCTACCGTCCAACGCTGCTACTATTATTTCCACATTAAAATCATTTATTCAAAATGGCTCTTCAGGATGTCAGAATACTTCAGTGGAATAGCCGAAGTGCTATTTCTAACAAATCTGATCTCCTTAACCTATTAAATTCCAACTTTATTTCTTTGGCTGCTATCTCGGAGACTTGGTTTACTCCATCCACCCACTTTAATGTGGGAGGGTATTCCTGTCTCCGCGACGATCGCCCGGAAGGTTCGGGCGGCGGTGCTGCCCTTTTTATTAAAAAATCCATATCATTTTCCCCAATAAATAATATCAAACCCCCCAATGCTGACTTCCAAATGGTTGCAGCTAAAATAAAGGACACATCCTTTATTTCAGTCTATCTTCCCCCAACAGCCCACTTCAATAAACAAACTTGGTTGCAAATTGTAAGTCAACTAAGCCCTCCTTTCTTTATATTAGGCGATTTTAATGCCCATTCCCCCGTCTGGGGTTCTGCTTTCTCCGACCGAGATGGTCGAAGTGTGATGGATTTCCTAGATCAATCCAACCTTTTCCTTTTGAATGACGGATCTCCTACTAGGATCTCACGCCCCAGCACAAACCCCAGTGCAGTGGATCTCTCGATATGTTCTACTAGTCTGGCTTCTCTCTCCTCGTGGGTGGTGTCCCCCGACCCTTGCTCCAGTGATCATTTCCCGATCATCATTACTTATCAAACTTCTTTCCAATCGGACAAGTCTCATATTTCGACAAAGATTAAAACGAAACACACCAAATGGGATGAATTTAACTCTCATATGGACAAGTTCCTACTAAATTCACCCGCCACCGATATATTTTCCGTCAAAGATGATTATAATAACTTCAAATCAATGCTCATAACTGCAATAAATAAATCAAATCCTCCCCCTAAAACTAAATCTCTCAAAAAACTCCCTCCAACTCCCTGGTGGGATGAGGAATGTTCCAAAGTAGTAAGAATTCGGAAAGCTAAATCTCTTTCCTATCGTTACAATATGACTATGGAGAACTATCTTATATACAAAAACGCTGAATCCAATGCCAAAAGGGTATTGAGGTCAAAAAAAAGATCCGGATGGTACAACTTTTGCAGTTCAGTATCTCCGAACACTCCAATTTCGGAAGTTTGGTCTATGATCCGAAGATTTCGATCCTCCTTCAGTTCACCATCTCCTCGAGCGTCCCATTCTAAATGGATAGATGAATTCTTGGACAAAATTGCCCCCCCTTCTGTTCCTAATTTAGATGAAATAACGCCCATCTATAATACTCCCATGTCTAATCATTGGCTAGACTCTCCATTCACCTTAATTGAGCTAAAAAATTGTTTATCAACAGTCATTGACTCATCTCCAGGCAGAGATGGTATACCTTACAGCATAATCAAAAATAGTAATGATAATGTTCTAAACCACTTCTTAAGCATCTTAAATAAAATCTTCCAGACTGGTATAATGCCTGATGACTGGAGTTCTCAAATAATCATCCCTATTTTAAAAACAAACAAATCTCCAAATTTTGGATCCAACTACAGGCCAATCGCTCTTTCATCCACCCTCAGTAAACTTTATGAAAAATTAATTAAAAACCGATTAGAATTTTTTGTCGAGAGTAAACAGCTTCTCTCTCCATCTCAATTTGGATTTAGGAAAAAAAAATCCACTCAGGATAACCTTGCCATCATCAGCACTGATATTAATTTATCAATTTCTAAACAGGAAGTTTGTCTTGCCGTCTTTATAGATATAGAAGGCGCCTTTGACAATGTTTCCATCCCAATCCTGAAAAAAAAACTTCTAGGCCTTGGCCTTCCCCCCATGTTTGTCCAATCTATTATTAATCTATTTCTAGATAGAAAAATTTTCATTGAACTTCCAGATATTTCTCCTCAAAGTAGGTCTATTTGGAAGGGTTTACCACAAGGCGATGTATTGTCCCCCTTACTGTATAATATATACACATATGATATGCATGTCACTATTCCCCCACAAATAAAAATTATCGAGTTCGCAGATGACATAGCTTTCTTCTTATCATCCAAAATCATCCCTCTTGCCGTCAAATATCTTAACGAAGCCATGAATGCCCTTTGCACATGGCTCACGTTACATGGTCTTGAACTTTCAATCCAAAAGACTCAGTGTGTCACCTTCTCAAACCGCCATAAAAACCCCCCCGTTCAAATTTTATTTAAAAATTCTCCAATCTCCAACGCTTCTGAAGTAAAATTTTTGGGAGTAACATTTGATAGGAAACTTAAATGGTCTTCCCATATTAATAATTTAGTTACTAAATGCGAAAAAAATTTAAATATCATCAGATCATTATCTGGCGTTTGGTGGGGAGCTCACCCTACTTGCATTAAGTTGCTTTACAATGCACTTATTCGAAGCCATCTCGACTATGCCTGCCCACTTTTTAGTACCGCCTCAAAAAATGTACTTAATAAATTAGACAAAATTCAATCTAAATCTTTGCGAATAATAACTGGAGCGATGCAATCGTCACCCATCAATTCCCTTCAAGTAGAATGTTCTGATCCTCCTCTTTATTTAAGGCGTCAACTATTTGCTGACAAATTTGTTCTTAAATGTTTAAATTCTAAATGTCATCAGGTTATCCCCAGCCTCTCGTTGTTCATTGACTCAAACCATTCATCTACAATCAGAGCTTCAACTAAACCTATTCCTGACATCTGTAAAAATTTTAAGTCTCTCTCAGAGCTCCACATCATCCAAAATGATCTACTTCCCTTATACAAACTAAAATATAGTCACGTCACCCTATCCCCAACAATATTAGAAGGGATCGGAATCTTTAAAAGTCATTCCAATCTCCCGGCCCGAACTGTCAATAATATGTTCAATGACATTATTTTATCTAAATGGCCCAACTTTTCTCTTTTATTTACTGATGGATCCAAATCTCCCGACTCTCCTAACTGTGGTATAGGTATTAACGTTTACCACAATAATTCTAATGATAGAATATTTCATTCAATTTCAAATCAATTTTCAATATTTTCAGCTGAGTGCATTGCAATAATAGAATCTCTCAAATATATAATCAAAAATAATTTTGAACATTCCCTCGTTCTCTCTGACTCTCTCAGTTCCCTCCAAAAACTTAAATCCAGTCCTCTTCTTCATCCTGATGATCATTTTGTATGCCTTATTCGAGAGATGATAGCATCCATTCAAAGCTCTGGTAAATCTGTAACTCTGATTTGGATTCCTGGACATGTTGGTATCATGGGTAATGATATTGCGGATGCCTTGGCAAAACAAGGAGCGTCCAACCCTGTTGTTACCCTCGTAAACCACATTCCCTTATCTGACATTTTTTCCATCATCAAAGAAAGATCCCGCAATGTTTGGTCAGAGTATTGGCACATTGCTAGTCAATCCAAGGGAGCCTGCTATGCCTCAATACAAAGGACTATACCATCAAAACCGTGGTTTCAGCAATTCCCTCATTTTTCCAAAAAAGAAATTTCTTCACTCATTCGAATGAGGATCGGACATTGTTCCGTTCCTTCCCATCTTTTTAAAATTCACGTCCTTGACTCCCCAGATTGTACATTCTGTGGTCTAGAAGTGGGAACTTTAGATCACATATTTTTTGGTTGTCCCTCTCTAAACAAATATCCTCTCTTCTATCAAGCCTTAACTAAAATTGCCTCCCCTCCATTCAACATTTCATCTCTTTTAAGTCTGAACTCGACTCCAATTTTCATTATAATTTTAAAATTTGCCTATTTAAATAAAATTAATATTTAAATTCAACTTTCAATACACCTTTCTCAATAATTTTAAATGATGGCCAAGAACACCCTTGAAGGGTGAAAGCCAGAAATAATGGAAAAAAAAAAAAAGTATATTTGTAAAATGGTATTACATAATAGTTAGCGGTGTATAAACTATACCAGCATCAATAAAGCTTGCCTTTTAAAGGCAGCTTCACCGATGCTAAATATGTCGATATCCGAATTAATTCTGTTCAACAGCAAGACTGCTCTCCCCACCGGCATGACCATTGGCAAGTTGGTCCTGCAGGCCGGGAGATGGCACAGTCTATGCTGTCGGTGACGGAGATAACCATCAGGAACATAGAGACTAATACTCTCCATGATAGTCGGATTTTAAAACCATCCACGAATCAGTTTGAAGAAGTGTGAAACAATATGCACATCTCTTCTGACCCGTAGATGGTTTATACCGAGAATGCCCAAGAGAAAGTCAGTAGGATAGAGCCACGGGTAGTAGCCATACTCCCTCAGGTAGAGGAATCTCAGAAATTTTGGTTGAGAGGGAAACGGAGGGAGGAGTCAACATAACGGGGAACATTGTCAATAGAGGTGATTTGCAAGGTGCTATTATTTTATTTACTATATTAATGCTTGAATTAATTTTTTTGTTGATTTCTAATGTTTCTAATGCGCACAAATTAAAATATTTATTAATGTTAGAATGTTTAAACTTAGTTTTATCCCGGTTGAAGCTATGGCCTGTCTCTATCAAATGATTAGCGAACTCGGAGAAATTATTATTTTTTAAACATAGTTCGTGTTCCCTAATTCTGGTTTTGAAATTTCTTGTAGTCATACCTACATACTGCGAGTTACAATCATTACACTCTAAAGTGTATATCCCATTTTTATCTAATTTATTTGAAACATCCTTGTTATTAATTAAGTTTTTTATTTTAGAATTAGTGTAAAAAGCTGTCGAAATATTAACTGGTAACAAGCGGGATATTTTTAAGGATAAGTCGCCTGTATAAAGAAGTTTTTTATATATTAGATTTTTACTAGATTGAGTGTTATTGTCTCCACTATAAATGTACTTTTTAGAAAATATTTTGGTTTGTTTCTTATTAACTAAACGATTAATTATGTCAGGTTTATATCCGTTGTTTAGAGCTATTTGTTTTATAATGTTAATTTCATTATTGAAATTCTCCATATTTAAAGGGACATTAATGGCTCGATGTATCATTGAGTTGAAGGAGGCGAGTTTATGGGACAAAGGATGAATTGAAGTAGAAGGTATAACACAGTCAGTGTGTGTAGGTTTTCTATAGATGTTAAAAACACACTTATTATTATCTAAGCTGATGTTTAAGTCTAAAAAATTTAAATTGTTATTATCGTTATGTTCCAGTGTAAATTTTATATTTTGGTGAATGTTATTAATAACATTCACCAAATTGTTTATTAGTTTTAAAATAGCTAGTTAATGACACGAATGTGTCGAAACCGGTCGCTAATTTTATAAAAAAATTATACGTAACAAATGTACATTGTGAATAATAAAAACTCATTAAAAACAAAAAATATCTTAATAGAATGTTGATTGGCGACATTCATTTTCATTAAAATCAGTATTTATTTTATGAAGAAATAGTGTAATACAATAAAATCATAAGCCACTCATCTCACTACTCACTAGCGCATTCCTGTGTCGAGATGTGCGGCAACACAATTATACAAATGAAAAGTATTACAAAGTAACTGTGATGGCTCATCAGCCACAATCACAGGGCCACCATACTGTCAGTGACAAAGGGATGGTATGAATAATTATTAGCAAAAAATAACAATAAATAAACGACAAATAAGATAGGTAAATTAGATTCGTATTCATATCAACGAGAATAATATGACTGCCTACCTCTTCGGAAACAGGCTCCCGGAAGTGTAGACTAGTCTCGTATTGGCAGTACAGCTCCAGCACGATCCTCTCAATGAGCTTCTGGTGGCGCTGCGTCAGGCCCGCCGTGCGCTTCTCCCCAGGGGACATATCGGCTATATCCGCAAAGTTGACACACAGCAAACATTGCCAGCTTTCTGTCTCACTGGAAATAAATCATGGAAATTTGTAACATGTATTCAATGTAATAAGAGAGGCGTGAATATAGTTTTGTCCAACATTCATTTGTCCATAATTGTCATTTGAATGACATGAGAACATGAGAATACGTCGCATATGGAATGTCCTCGGATGTGGAATGATTTGCCAGCTCCTGAGTTCCCTCCCTCCTACAACATGGGTATCTTCAAGACCCATGTTCACTCCTTCTGTTTCTCAAAAAGACCCCTTTACACGGCATCCCCAAAAGTGATATAGGCCCTAAGGGAAACTGGACAAAGTTATGCAGAAAGTATCCAACCCACAATTTGAAAATCCATATATCAATCCAATAATCCATATATCAATCCAATAATCCATATTTCAGTTTTCTAACATAAATTCATGTATAAACATCCATGTGGTTTAAAAGTTATATATTTTATATAAAAATAATTGTACAAATTGAATAAATAAATTAATAGAAAAGAGGGAGAAGGTGTACTCACTCGGGAAGCTTATCTATTGTGGGTATGTGGCAGTACTGGTGGAACACCTTGGGGCACTTATCGCAGCACATGAGTTCCCCTCCGTCCATGCACACGGCGCACCAGTCTTCGTTGGGGTCTGCCGCATTGCCCTCGGTGCCCGTGCCACTGGCCGTCTTTTCTGTTCACACAGATTACAAAACATATTTAGTATTATATACATCCAAAATCTTATAGAGCATGAGACCATTGTAAGATTCTGCATTTTTCAAAGACTGTGACAGACTAAACATGTACAAATAATGCCAGATGATAGGATGCCGAAAATGATGACTGTGCGGGTCTCCCAGTGGAAGCGAGCCGTAGGTAGATCTAGGAAGCGCGGAGGAGGACCATAGACATCCAAAATGATGGACCAGCCCATGAGGGATGCGAAACAAACCAAGTTGCACGGAGCGCGGGAGGCAGCGTGACCGTGATTTGTCAATAAATGAATCTGACAGTATAAAGGCAACTGGCATTGTAATCTCACTAGTCCTTTTTACAATGGCGCACAAATTGCTGGCTGCGTAAAAACTCAACGACAAATTGTGTAAACAAATGTTCAGGCTTGTTTCCAAAACTGAATATTTTGTTACACTATTTACAATTTTATAAATCTTTTATAATTTACTAAGCTACATTGGGCGGTTTGGTAAAAAATGAACATTCAGATCCTGCGCAGAAAAGTCCCACAATGGAGTGCGCTGCAAACCGTTGCCTTACTTTAGCGAACTTTAATTTTCTGCGCAGGGTCTGTTTATTTCAATGTGTGTTCTTCTGCAGTCAACATACAATTGATTTCATAGTTTATGCAAAGCATTCTCAAACTCTCCTGGTGCCAAAAATATGTCACGTGGTTTGCCTCCAGCTCGTCGAAATGATACCCAGATTTCATGTTAGGGCAAGTCTATCAATTTGGATGTCTATGAAGAGGACTGAAGAAGGACGGGAAGGAAATAAGGACCAGAGGTGAACGGCGAGGGACTGCAGCCAGTGGATAACATTTGTGGAAGAGATTAAATCCCATCCTGGAATGGATCCCTTCACAAGAGGGTAAAGAACTGATTAGGTATGGTAATCATTCTTTCTTGATTTAAAATATGCACACTTTTTGATCTCGTTTGATTTTAAATATAAATATTGTTAAGAAGGTGAAAACGAGTCTACAAGAAATATTAGAGATGTCAGCAGGAATATTATATAATAATAAAGTAAGTGTACAACACATGACGGGTTGTTTCACACAATTTGAAATTTTCAACAGATTTCAAAGTTAAAATTCAAGTTCTGTTATTATTTCATCATGTTTCCATTTGGATAGTGACAGAACATGAATAGGACTTTCACAGAACTTGAAGCAGATTCCATTCTGTGGAAACTAATTATGGTAAAGTATGTAATATTTTTGCTTATATGTGAACACATTAATTATTTGGTGAGACGGTACAATTTACAAAAAAAAAAAAACAAATAAGTTATTATGATAATGAATCAACTGGCGGGCGGCGAAAATTTTGCATCGGCACTCCAAGAGATGTTAACTTTGAAATTTGATGAATTGTTCAAATTCTGGGAAAACAAACCGTCCTAAGGTGATTATTTCAAAGTGGAAGATACTCAGTATCGCCCTGGTGAAAGATCTCCGAATCAAAACGTTGCTTGAAATGACTGTTTAGTGACCAGATCTGAACAGCCGGGTACTTCCCAACCTTCCTCTCCCCATATCCTTTTCCTCTCCACTACCACCAGACTCACAACACACTCTAATTGGGGATGCCATAGTCCCACTTGCTCCAGACAGATCTCCAGGACAGGTCATTTCCAAGACATAGACTCGCCATACTTCTAAATCCTTGGCGCAACTTACAGCGTCACCAGAAAATTACTGCTATTTCGAACTTCAGTTTATAGAAGATGAAAGATACATACCAGCGGTGTGGTTGGCCAGGGGGGGTGGGGTGGTGTCGTCGGTGCTGCTGTGGACGAGGGGGGAGGTGCCCTTTGCCCCCACGCTGCCCCGACCCGATGCCCCTCCAGAGGCAGAGTTCTCAGCCAACACCTGGACAATACATAAAGCAACAAGTGAGTACTGACAATCTCCACAAACATTCTATAACGGCGACCGGATAACTCATCAAAATAACAATTCAACACACATACAAAAAGTAATGTAAAGTCATGAAAAGTGATGAAACAAAAACTAGACTAAATAGGTTACATAGGTAACTATTTAACCTAGTTATTGCTTCATCACTTTTAACGACTCATCACTTTTTAAAAGTGTGTTGAATTGACATTTTGATGAGATATCATGAAACGTTCTATAACATCTAGGTCTGTATTAGACTGTTTTTTGCGGCATTGCCTAATACTGGCACATTAATCTGTTGGTATTATGATAAATTCACTGTTCCCAGATTTTAGGATAATATATGAACATGCTCCGGTGGCTTTTTCTATACTCATGAATCAAAATGGTTAGTGTACTTACCTTGTTGAAGTGAATAAATATAATTGTTCTTTAGACATGATTATTATTTTTTATTATTATTTATATTATTCTTTAGACATGATTATTATTTTATTATAATACCACCAAGGTATTAGTGTACAAAACACTAATTAGACCAGTGCTTACGTATGCAGCCGAGACGTGGGTTCTAACTAAGAAGAATGAGCGAGCACTGGACGTTTTTGAAAGGAAAATTTTGAGGCGCATCTTCGGACCGGTTCTAGAAAATGAATTTTGGCGCAGACGTTATAACAATGAGCTCTATACTCTGTTTAAGGAGCTAAACGTCACAAAGCTCATAAAACTGGGAAGGCTTCGGTGGCTAGGTCATGTGGAGAGAATGACCGAGCATCAAGAACCAAAGTCCCTGCTGAGCTCAAGACCGATAGGGAGAAGGAGCCTGGGAAGGCCAAGGTTAAGATGGAGCGACAACGTCCTCAAAGATTTGTCTGCCTTGGAGCTTCGAAACTGGAGAGAGCTGGCGCGGGACCGAGATGAGTGGAGGAAGACTCTTGAGGAGGCCAAGACCCACCAGGGGTTGTAGAGCCAAAAGTGATGATGATGATGATTCACTGATTTCTCGATACCAACAAAAATAATAGAATGATTTGTATTTTGCGTCACAAAAATCTCACATCTTCAAATATATGTTACTAGCGTAAATCAGGGAAATCAGGCAATCAGGGATGCGACAGTCTGATGTTGCTCGGCAAACTAAGCCGATTACTTAACTTAAGCCGATTTGCCATTCAGGTTTTCTAGAAAATTAATAAGTATTTCGGCGTTTAGTTTTGGTGTGGCATAAAAACCCAAAAATAAATCACCATAAAACGTGAAAGTGAGCTTTAGATTGGTTATTGTCGGTAGCATTGACTGCATTCTCACACACAACACACAGGTTAGTTAGTTAGCAAAGGTATTATGAAATAGGTGCTGGTAATCAAAAATTGTGCTGAATATTTTTCTTTTTAAATATAAAAGGGAAAGCATACACGTTATACTGTTATTATATGGTTCGTAGACTGTACCACTATTAGTTCTGAATTATTCATACAAATGATACTCCGAGATTGATTATTGTTAACCGAGTACATAGAAACAGATCAAACTAATACATGGGCTTTTATACAACTACAGTAGAACCTCGATAATTTGAAATCCACAGGACATCAAATATCAAATTTCGAATTAACAAATTCCCACATAAACCGAAATTTTAGGAAGAAAATAAAAAAAGAAGCCGAAAAATGAGTTTTTCGGTCGCCCCTTCAAATCCAGGTAGTATCTTAGGAGTAAATTCATACTAATACGAATTATTCCTTTATTTTCGCCGCCGATTATCATCGCGGCCGGCCCTTTAAATACAGATATTCGAAATAAATACGTAAAATTGCGATTTATTTACGCGTAAATCAAGATTTCACGGCCAATTTCCGTCGTGGCGGGTTATTTGAAATTTAAATATCCTAAATAAATTCATAAAAATGCGATATATTTACGGGTAAATCGAAATTTCGCGGCAGACCCTTTAAATTACGATTTTTGGTGTAAATTTGTAAAACTACGACATATTTCCGCGTAAAACGTATTTTCTCGGCCCTTCAAACTCGGATATTCGAAATAAATTGGAAAAAATATGACATTCCAGTGTAAATCGTTTCAGATTTACAAAATAATAATACTAATTAGGACGATGTATAACCACGTAAAAATACATATTTCAGCATTTTACCCCCACGGCTGTCTTTTAGATTCAGATATACGAAGTTTTATGATTTTTTTTTTTTTTTTCGAATTACAATAAAAATAAATTTCGAATTAACGAATTTCGAATTAAAAACCCATTTTGTATGAAAAAAATTTCTGTGGATATTTTTTTGCGAAAATTTCGAATTACGCGTTTTTGCTAATTATCGGCGTTTGAATTAACGGGTTCTACTGTATAATAATATGTCTCGCTCTACACAAGCACCTGACTTTGTCCTACAATAAGAACATTAGAAAGCAACACAATTAAATCTTTTGTTTCCTGCTTGAATATTTAATTTTTTACAATGAGACAATCATTTCTGGGTTACGAATAACTGGACAATATTTGAATTCCTCCTGCTTCCATCGTTTAAAGCAGAAAAAGTTGCTTGTTCAATGATGGAGGACTTAGTTGAGGATTGACATAGAGAGCTGTGCAAATTACTGACTGTTTGAGAGCTTTTACAGCATCATAACACAGCTTTTCTGCTACATTATCACAAACTGGAAGGTGATGGAAGATATACATTGTACATACATTGAATTGCACTTACGGCAAAAATCATTGACAGTAGTTTTGAATTTTGGATGTTACTGTCACAAATTACTTGAAATTTATTATTATAACATTCGACATGTTAAAATGCAAAACAAAACTTGTGTTGCCATAAGGGGTCACTGAGATACCCCACTCTTTTTACCAGTAAGTCTATGTATATAGGTTTTGCAGTATACAACAAAAAGTCATACATTTGATTAACTATTTAAGCTGATATATTGAGGATAGTATTATGAGAGATTTTGGTTACCTCTGTTGGCAACAGGAAGGTTAGAAGATCAAACGTAAATCACAGGAGGCCAAAGAGTATGAGAGGAGAAGGGAGTGAGTGGTGCTGGAAGTTACGTGTGTGAAATATGTATTGTTACCTGTACCCCATTGCTATCTAATTTGGCGATGGTGGCGATCAGGTCGCTCACCGAGTCCTGGCAAAACTTGTCCAGGCTGTTGGCGACGGCGTCAGTGACATTCATACCCTAAAACAAACACATTAAATTATAATCTAAAGCTTTGATTAACCATTAGAATGCCAAGTTTGCCGGCTGAAATTATTTTCATAATAACTAACTTTTTTTTTTTGCAAAAAAAATGTTTTGGTAAATTGTACGGTTTAACCAAATAATGTATTTATGTGCATATTTGTAAAAATTGTATGTATCTATCCTATGTAGTTTTCCCAGTGTAGCGGTAAGCTACTAGAAGGTTCGGGAACGTTAACACGTGCAACCCGTATCGCATTAGGACATACGGGTGAAACATCGAAGGTACGGCGCATCTACCTACTCGCGATTTGCTGGTTTGTTCTCAAACGCATTTGCGCCTATATATAAAACGGCCACGTCAAGGTACTTCGGTCAGTCAGTAATTAGCAGTTACAAGTGAGTACCCGCTGCAAGCGCTAGCCACCTATTTAGCTCCGCGGTCCCGTGCATCGCCCCTGACCAGATTCCCGGCGCCGGGCTCCAACTTCACCGCGCCGCCACGGACCTACTACGCCTAGGCCCCGCGACATCTTTCTTGGTCTGCGCCTTGGCCCTGCAACAACTTCGTCGGCCCGCATCTCCCACGCATCTGCTGAGCAGTCAATCATACCTTCGGCTCTCTTCTTCACACTGGAGTACCAGGAAGACTCAACGACTTCCCCAGTGCTGAACACCATCCACAAGTCAGGTCTCCACCAACGATTTGACTCCGCTTACAAGACTCTCTTCAAGACTCATGTTCACTCCTTCCTTTCAACAGGAGAAATTATTTCCTCAAGGCCTCTTGCGTGGAGTTAATGCAACTTTGAAAGAAGCAGTATTGTCACTGTGAAATCTTGATCAAAAGAAAAGATAATTCAATGACCAAGTGTGGCAAAAAGTTAAATTTCCACAGAACTGTAAATAAATTAGTTAGTTTTAGATCACAACATCACTTTCGTGTGGACTTGACGGCTTTCTCGATTTTATTATCACAAGCGGTCCGGGACTATTAAATGGATGTGAAAATCGGACGAACAAAAGTATTGTGTAAAACGCCAGTTAATGAAGTTCTTCTCTTTGCCGTATTGGTGAAACATTCATACATACAAATATATACATATTTGTCTTCAAGATTTTTTATGTTAATTTTCAAAAAGAATACTCACATGCATGTTGGGGCTGGGTGTCTTGGGGTTGGTTGAGGTGACTGTGGCGGGTGTCTGGCGCGCCTGTTGCTGCGGCTGCCGAATGGTGATCTTGAAGGAGTCCCCCGCCACCCCCCCCGGCACGCCCATCAGCCCTCCTCCAGGCCCCCCCCCACCCAGCTGCTCGCCGCCCAAGTACTGACCTGCGCCAACACTGAGTTAATGCACAAAACATAACACTGCAGCTAACAATGCTAAATTAAAGGTCACCACTAAATAAACACACACTTTGTAGTCTGGTAGTGCAAGAAATACTATACAAATAATTTATCTGTAAATTCTTTCCACAACTACCCAGTTGGGAAAATGTACAAGGCTTCCAGTGAAAAAAGTTCTGTGTAGTGTTTGTAAATATATATGTAGTTTCAATGCCACTCAACAGATGTCGTTAGAGTGTTGAGTTTAAAGTTAGAATATTTAGTTTTAAGGTGTCTCCATAGGTGTCAGTAGTAGTACCACATGACAGAGACAACTGTCGGATGTTTGGGTCTAATACCCGAATCGTTATGATGATAGCCAATCTATAGACGAGCATCTTCAGTCAGCGTCTCACCTGCTTCAGAATAACTTAGAGCATCCTATAGAATGAATGTGAGTCCAGTTAGATATTCATTGTAAAATACGTTACGATAATAAACAAACCCGTGATCTCAGACGAACCAAAGTATCATTGAAATCTCCCGATCATGTGTATTGCTAATTAAAAGGAAAGTAACAGTACATCACAGATTGCAAGTTTTTACATTCAATATAAAATATAATGATAGAATTTTTGTGAAAAATCACCTCAATTTTTAGGTAAAATGTTAGAAAATGCCTTCATTGGTTTTAAAACTGCACCTATTATAAGCCTACCATATGTTCTGTTCTCAAACCGGTAATTTCTCAAAAACTGTACACCTGGATTATCAAGATTAAGATGAAAGACACTTTCATTTTCAGTGGAGAAAAACCATTTTTGTGTTGTGACTGTAGCTAATCATATTCACGAAAATTGAATTTAAAGACGCATTTTCGTATTCACAGCAGAGATAAACCATTCTCATGTTGTGACTGCAGCTAATCATGTTCATGAAAATCGGATTTAAAAACTGGTCTAGTAAAACTGAAAATAAACTGTGGAATCGTTTAACTTGGAAAGAATTCAAAATTCCGAAAATACATTCCTTTTGTCTGGAATTGGTAATAAAACTGTTACTTCATTTTTATGCCGTTCATACGATAATAAAAAATAAATAAATTTTTAACCTTCAAAAATAAATATCTTTTAACACTTTGACAATTTTTTGTTTTTTTTTCCATGTACTTATCTTTTTAACAAACAGCAAAAACAGAAAAAAAAAACATTTATAATGTGTGGACGCCCCGGTCAGATATGTCCTTCGGGCCTCTAATGTAATATGATGTTTGTGGCTAGTAAGGTCCTTTTTGAGACTTGAAGGGTTAAATTAATCAAACACTATTTTATCTGTACTGCCGTCATAAGAAAAAACGCAGCTGAAAATTTTCAATGGTCACATTCTGATGTGTGAGACTTTTCATGTTTATCAACCTATTATCATAAAATACGATGGCATCGTACTATTAGTAGGAACTATCGTACTATTAGTATGGAAAGCTCACCATTAGTGGCGCTCTGGGGGATGTGCCACTTGGCGGCGGCAGCGGCTGCGTGCTGCTGCTGCTGCTGCTGCTGGAACATCTGCATCTGGTGCTGCTGCTGTTGCTGTTGCTGCTGGAGCTGCAGCTGCTGCTGGAGCGACACGTGCTGCTGCTGCTGTGGGTGTGGCGAGGGCGCGCGCGGCCGCTGCGACCCCGGCCCACCTGCCGACCCCACGCGCTGCCCGTACACGCCGGCAGCAGGGGGCTGCCCGTACGCTGCACCGCCTGGGAAGTAATAAACATGTATAGTTTTACGTCACTAGTTATTAATCTTAGTTGTAAAGCAAAGCCACTAGTAATAAATCTAAACTGTTAAATCCGAAAGTTATTAGTTGTAAGTCTGATAGACTGGGTAGAGATTATAAATTAAATAAGTAAATAAATTGTTATGTTGTAAAGAGCCCTGAGGTAATTTTCTTACGAAAACGGTTCTATAGAAACGATCCAAACATTATAATTATGTAAGTACTTCATGAAATGGATTTCCTGAAAGTTAAACCTTTTTTAACGATAAGTACTTAACTTTAATGCTCCCTTCTGAAAAGGGGTTATTACAGTGTATTACAAGGGTAATCCCAAAAGTAAAGTCTCCAAAGCGCTGGGGATGAAGAGAAACTTTTCATGCAGCTGTTAGCAAGACTGTTGTGTTTGTTGCTTCCCCCACTCCCAAACAAACCTACGCGCACCTAACTGGAACAGTCAGTCTTGGCAGCAATGTAATGTGGCTCGCGCTCTGCGTTACTGCCAAGTGCCAAGTTCGTGCAGTTATTCAGTTTTTGAAGGCAAAAGGTGTTAAAACAATTGGAATTCAACGCCAATTAGTATGTGATATTGCTGAAGTCAGGTCAGGTAGTTTATCAACGTAACCTACCTTGGTAGTTCTGCATGGCCTGCAGCGCCTGGCGACTGTACTGGCTGGCCTGCTGCAACGCCCTCTGCTGCTGTTGTTGTTGTTGTTGCTGTTGTTGCTGTTGTTGGCTGTAGGGGGAGGTGGCGCTCAGCAGCCCTCTCAGGTTCACGTCAGCTTGTTGGAGGCCAGTCAGGTAGTTTACTCCGTCAACTGAAATAGTAAACGGAATATTATAGTTTGACCAAATATCCTAGTGTTGTCCAGAAAGAAGGCTGCGGGTGGCGAGAGAGGTGTGGCAAGCCATCGACGAGAGCTAGCAAGCTACTAATAAACCACGCCCTTTGTGCGCATGGCTAGAGAATTGCAAATGTGCACCTTCTTTTGCGTGTAGTCTAGTTATAATTTTTGAAACAATTGGCTGTAGTGGGTTTTATGGGTGTCTTGTTGTGTAAAGGGTGAGAAGAAAATGATAAGAGAAGGGTAGGTATGAGAGTTATACTAGTTGCATTACAGATACATGGCAAGTTAAGCAACAATTTACCAAGATTTTCGACGTAGCAATTTACACGAAACCAATAAATTTGAAGTATCCCGCAGCCAAGTGGGGGAGTAGGTTGTACCCAAAATTTATAATTTGAATCTATCACTATTACTATACTACAGTAGAACCCTGTTAATTCGAACCCCAATAATTCGAAAAAATGCATAATTCGAAATTTTCACCAAAAAAGGGTTTTTCTAATTCAAAAATTCGTTAATTCGTAATTCGAAATTTATTTTATTCCGCACACGAAAATTTGTTTGTGTAATTCGAAAAACTTCGATTTTTGCGAAAATAAATCATTAAATTTCGTAAATCTGAATCTAAAAGACAGTCATGACGGAAAAACGCCGAAAAGTGTATTTTTACGTGATTATACATCGTCCTAATTAGTATAATTATACTATCGATTCCGATTTACAAAATAATAATGTATTTTATTATTATTTTGTAAATCAGAATCGATTTACACTGGAATGTGGTATTTTTTCCAATTTATTTTGAATATCCGAGTTTGAAATATGTGGTAGTTTTATGAATTTATACCAAATATCTGAATTCAAAGGGTCGGCTGCGACGGAATTCGAACGCCAAATTTCAATTTATGTGGAAATATGACATATTTTTACGAATATACTTCAAATATCTGAATTTAAAGTGACGGCCGCGACGAAAATCTGCCGAGAAAATTCGATTTAGGCGGAAATATATCGTATTTTTACAAATTTATTATAAATATCTGAATTTAAAGGGTCGGTCGCGACGGAAATCGGATACGAAATTTCGATTTACGTGTAAATATATCGTATTTTTACTAAATTTACTTTGAATATCTGAGTTAAAAGATCCGGCGCAACGGAAATCGGCCACAAAATTTCGGTTCACAAGGAAATATGACATATTTTTACGAAATTTACTTAAATTATCTGAATTTAAAAGGTCGGCTGTGACCGAAATTGGCCGCGAAATTTCGGTTTACGCATAAATATATCGTATTTTTCGAGTTTAAAGGGCCGGACGCGAAAATTTGATTTACGCGGAAATGTTTGGTATTTTTACGAATTTGCTTAGAATAACTGAATTTGAATGGCCGACCGCGGCGAAAATTGGCTGCAAAAATTCTATTTAAACGGGAATAATTCGTATTAATACGAATTTACCCCAAAGATACCACCCGAATTTGAAGGGGCGGCCGAGGAAGTCGATTTTCGCCGTAAGTTACCATTAATAATTGACTAAATAATTGGGATTTCTATAGCTTAAAAGCCCATAATACAGAAAATTATGCATGGGGTCATCGGAAGACCCACTTGGTACAGAAGTTTTGTTTGGCATTTGGCCTGTCGAGAGTTAAAGACATTTTTTATCTTTCCCCAATTTTGAACAGATTACAAGAAAGATTCCATTCTGTTAATGATGCTCTCGCCAATTGTAGGGTGGAAAAGTAAAAGAGTATCACCCGTCAGTCATACAGTAAAACCCACTTATGTTCCCCGCACATAAGAAGTTTTAAGTCTTCAAGGGACTAAACTTCTTAAGCATGACCTAAATGTGGGAACCTTGTATAAGGGTTCCACTGTAATATAATGCAACAAGAAGGTTATAAGTAAAATAAAGAGATATAAGTGTTTGTTGGTGATGAAAGGGGGACAGGACAGACAGTAATAAATAAATTTTCTTCAGGGGAACGAAAAACAAAACTTCTTAAGGTGAAGCTATCAGTGAAATTGCTGTATTCAATGAATCTTTACTAAGAATCAGTTTACATTATGAATAACTCTTAGTACTGTGGACAGAAAGCAAGTTTCAAATTTTCTCGAATAATAAATCAAAACCAAAATTTTCGTCAAAAATTATAAGATTTGTAAGTAGGTACTCAAAAAAAAAAAAAAAAATGATACAATTTTTTTATCTTCAAAGAAATGTCACTATCTCAATGGCAATTCCTTTTTTAATCTTCAGGCAGGTAGGCACCAAAATATTGAAAAAATGCAAATAAGAAAGTCCAAATAAACACGACGATTTCACATTTGAAAAAAATCTTTGCTGAACCATTAAATCGGCCACCATCTTGAAATGTAAACGTAACATACAACAAATTTACAGACAGATGAAATGCAAAACGGTTGTGGTAAAATAGGACTTGGCTAAAGTTTCCTCATAAATTTTATTTTTCCAGGGTCCGAGAAAACAACTTTTTATGTGAGAACTTTATAAGTGGGTATAACTGTAACAAGGCAGAATGAGGGTTTAAAGTAAAAATAAAGAGAAAGAGTGATGAAAGGGATAAATGGATAAAGGGAGAGGGACACAGACCTGTGGCGGCCATGTGGTGTGGGTGTGTGGAGGAGGTGACGTGCGCGTGGCGGACAATGGCCCCCGCGCCACCCGGCCCCCTCGCTCCCACCGCCTGCAGCCCCGGCAGGCCCAGCAGCCCTGGAACACACACCAACACAATACACATTAGTCACGCGGACGGGGGCAAGGGGGCCAGACAACCACTAGCCAACCAACACACACACACACACATACCAGTTACTTCAATACATACGTGCGAGCTGCCTTCGTCTCGTGGACAGCTTCGGATGGCTGATTATACATACACATAATAGAGGAAGAACTAATCTACAGAGAGATCTATTGTGACAAACTTGCAAAAAGGCAGACCTAGTATTTGAGGAACCAAAATGATAATTTAAAACAGTCTCAAACTGATGCTTCTCTTCCTGTCATAAAGAGAATACTATCGGCCGGGGACAACTCAATGAAGATATCACTGAAAGGATAATCTTAATATGTGTGATGTAATACCAGTGTATAATTTAGCAGTGGTTTCATAGATCCGTCACTCCTGGACACACTGACTGCCATAACCGCCAAGAATCATCCATTCTTCCCAGATCTTTATCTACTTTCTTTCTCTAAAAAAACTGTTCACAATGCATCCTCAAAGATTATTTTCCTCAGAGTCAAGTCCCCGGCGTTGCCCGGGCTTTACAAAGACTTTTTCGATATCAGACAGACGGTGATTTATACAAAAATCAAATCTACGCCGCCCGCCCGGTGTCCGCCACAAACACACTCCTTTATATAAATAGATAGATATACACAACAGAAAGAAGGTAAACACAAAATTATTTTTCAAAGAAATAACAAAGAAAAACTACCAACCGTCCAATAAAGGTGTACAAAAAAAGAAAGAATAAAACAATAAGGGCCTTACCAATAAATATGTTTTAAATTTTACACACCTGATAAACAACTAATAATGTATCTTAGATGGTTGTTTATTAGTTATATAAAATTTAAAACAAATTTATTAGTAAATGGTAAGTATTTAAAACAACAACAAAAAAACAAGAGATAACAAGGTTTGGGTCAAGTGAAAACAAGAGATTCGTGAAATTTAGTGAAGCTCTAAGGTCTAACGCTAATGCCTGATTTACACCTGCCGAGTGCTCGGCCGAGTGATTCAGGCGAGACAGTAGATAGAAGCAAGACCCAATGACTCGGTCGAGTAAGTATCCCCTCCACCTGCATACTCAACTCGGTGCGTCACTTGCTCTCCACTTGGTCAGTGCGATCAGTTTATTGTTGTAAAACTACTTTCTTAATTTTTCTCTTTTTCCTCCATCGTGAAACCAATCGCAATGAACTGACTCGCCCACTGTCTCTTCTACATGTGATCACCTCTACTCTCCAATAAGTTGGTCGGCCGAGTAACAAAGCGAGTTAGTTAGCTGCCAAGACTCTGTTGAATGCTTGGCAGGTGTAAATCGGCCTTAAATACGTCCAGAATCTTTCCACTACAGTGGTTTTATACAGTCGACACATTCATACAAGTGGTTGGGAGAAGGTTAAGTTGGTTCTTTGGAAAGGAATATGGAAAGTTTCAGGGTTTCTTAGTGATTAGGTGATTGATATTGACTGTGGCCAAGAAGGCATTTATGTAATTTTTGTCACAATGTTCATATAATGTTTCTAATTTGAAAAATTCTAGACTTTTCTTATGGTCTGTAAGCAGTGTGGACAATCCGGTTCTATCGTAAAAACAAAAAATGAAAAATGGAATTTCTATTAGATGGGTGAATTGTGAACTTTGTGTTTCGGATTGGTGAGAACCGCCAAGAATGGACAAAACTGGAGAAATTGTGAGGAGGCTTCTAACAAAAGTTCATGTTCATAACTCACCGGCATTGTTTTGCCTCTGTAACTGTTGCGACATGTGTGAGAGGTGCGCCAGTTGTGAATTGGGTTGCTGTTGTTGCTGGAATTGCTGTTGCTGTTGTTGCTGAAGTTGCTGCTGCTGTTGTTGTTGTTGTTGTTGTTGTTGCTGCTGCTGCTGCTGTTGTTGTTGCTGCTGTTGTTGTTGTTGCAGGATGGGGGGGATGGGTGAGGGCTGCTGGGGGCGCTGTCCTGCCACCATGCCACCCGCCATTGTCTGGAAATAAAAATAAAATAGAATTGATGTTTAAAGAGGAGAACTGTAAAAGTCCATAATCGGTTTATGTAAAAATTTTGTTCACAGTTTTAACCTCCATCCAGATGTTATAAATACATTCATTTATTAAAAAAAAATGAGCCAAGCACAAGATTAAGGGGACGTTTCACCATCCTCTTGATAGCTTATCTGTAGGATATTGCATATTAATAAATAAACAAATAAATACTCGCAATAGTTCTAGTTTTTCCGATATATAGCCATTGTTCATAGGTTCAAATATCGAATAGTAAACTAAATAAATATTGTAAATCGAAAATATTCATTGTTGGATAAGCCATGCAGAGAATGATAAAATACCCATTGAGAATATTATAGACCAATCTCTAAAATAATGTAACGTTTAAAAAAACAGTTTTTTTAATGTCATTTTTTCTTGTATCCGATCACACATCATTTCAAATCAACACGGCATTGTTACCAAAAAATCTGCAGAAACCAATCTCTGTAAGTTTGCTGATACTGTTCTTTTCGCTATGGATAACGGATATCAAGTCGATGTGATCTACAACAGACTATTAAAAAGCTTTTGACAAAATCCCACACAACATTTTAATTAAGAAAGTCAAAGCAATGGGTGAACAATCATGGTATCCTCCTTACAGATAAACTGCGTTGAAACGTGCCGCGTGGTGGGATAGATTGTATTGAAAAGGTTAAATATGAAGTACCTGGTGGTGGTGTTGCTGAATGGCCTGCAGAACGCTGGTAGCGGAGGGAGAGGCGGACGGGGGGTGGTAGGGCCCCTGGGACTGCGCGGGCAACGGCCCTGCTGATTCGGGGCGCCCGCCCTGTTGGGGGTAGTTCTTACCGTCCACCGAGACAGAGCCTAGGTGGGTTAGCACTGTAATGAAAAAGATAAATATTAATAAAAACAATAACCATTTATATTGTTTAGGTACAACTGACATGTTTCGTGACCTATTATTGAGCTTATTTGGAATAAAAAAGTAGACATCATTTTGCCGTTGATGACTTTTTTGGTTATGCCAGAAAATAAATAAATTAGGATGATATTCACCTTTGAGAAGATCAGGGACTTTGTCCAACTGCAGATGTATCCGTACTGGAATTTCTGGATTGGGGATGTCGGCTCTCCGACTCTTTATTCTCTGGAGATGTGACGTGACATGCTTCTTGGTGTATAGTACTGCTGTGTTGCTTCCCTGAAAGTTGATTAAAAAATAAAGATTGATTGAATGACATAGTTTATTTTTCTACCTACAGCGGAAGAAAACGCCGAGAGTGGTCCAAACAAAGAACAAGACAAATACTCACAAAGAAACACACAAAGAAAAACAGTTCAGAGCTAGTACAAATTAACCTCTGAGGTGTTCTGAGATTTTGTAGTCAAGTTACTTTAAATGATCCTCAGATTCATGATTTTATTTAGAAATATTCCCGGTTGACATTAATTTTCCAATAGATTCGCTGTTTTTTAACATTTCCCAAAATTAAATACTGTCTTTGAAAGCAGATGAAAGACTTTCTCGATTTTAATATTATAAACGGACATACATGCAATTAAAAATATAAAAATTTGGATTTCAAATACATATAGAGAAATTTCTTCAGAGAGGAAGTCAGTATGTGATGTTATCGAATGTGGTCAGCAATTGAAACAATTTTTCCAACATATTTATTTATGCTGAAATGGTAATATTACTGATTATTCATCTCAATCATCACACGTCAACCTTCCTCTACCACATCTCCTTCCCTTCCCTTCCCCACTCCCCTCATCCTCTCAACATTGAAGATTTGGTGTGGAATTCCCATTAAATAATGTATGAATGCAATAATCTAATTATTTCTGATTCCATACCTGCTCAAGGGCAGAGTTAACGAACTCAATGCAGTGGTCGGTGATGGACGATAATTGTTCCAGTGCAACTTTCTTCTCGTTAAGTGTCTTCTGCTTTGCGTCACACACCTCGTTAAGCTGCAGTACCAGCTGCTTACCTCGGGTGTTGATTGTGTTGGTGAGTCTGCAAATACGTGCAAGATACGCAAGGTTAATGTTAAAAGGCAATCTAACGTGTTCATAGACAATATAATCCAGAGTACTCAACAAGGATAGAGACTCACTGAGGGAGATAGATGGACTATTAACAGGACACTGCAACTTCAGGAAACACACATCCAGGGCTGGTCCTGTGCAGATGCAATTGGAGCAGTCTACTCCGGGCGCCGACTTGCCAAGGAACTAAGGAGCCAAGTCGCTGATAACCCATAACACCTAATACAGCACCCTTGAGTTTTTACTAGCACCAGGCACCGTTTGGCTCAGGGCCGGCCGTGCACACATGCAGCTGTTGGAGGTGGAAAACACCAATAGCTCCTACAATAGTTGTAGGAGTTACAAACAGGATGAAGATTGACAGTATAAGAAAACAAGGAAAGTCAGTCATAGGAACAACAGTTCGTCATTCAAATAAAATCATTATTTTTAATTTTAGATCAACCTGTTGACAGTTGAAGCAGAAAATCCTCAGAATACACTCGATTGCGGGAAAAAATTAGCAGAGCTGTGCCAAAATGACATCGATGTGAATTGCTCAAATAATGGAATAAATCTTTTATTTATTTTGCGATTGTTTTCTATTTACCAGATTATATTATATTATCTTATTAAAGGTAAACGTAGCGTACATTCACAGATGGCGTTAATTTAATAATTTAAAAACAATACAATTTTTGCGAGTATGCTGTAAAATATGAAGACAAATTATTTGTTTGCGCCTGTACATACGCAATATGAATATGTATATAGTTTTATCAATATAAAAACTCAATTCTTTCAAGAAAGGTTTACAAATACAATACTTTATCGGTGATTCTATCCAATATTGTATTTGTATGCCTTTCTTGAAAGAATTGTGTTTTCATACGGACAAAACTATTTATTCATATTGCGTATGTACGGGCACGCAAACAAATAATTCGTCTTAATATTGTAAAGCACAAATTAACCTCTCGGACAAAGACTATTATTTACTTTGTGTTCCTTTGCGAACTGTCAAAACGTGAAAATTTTTGTGATATTTACGAGTTTTGTTAAAAGCTTCATAACTCACGTTTTGGGAAACGTAGCCTCATTCTAAAAATGTTTTGGAAAGATTATGAAATTCACTATCGATTTGTATTGTAATACGTAAATATTTGCGTTTCTAAATATACATTTTCTGAAAACGTCAAAAATATGTAAAAATCGCTGACCATTATTTCAAAGCCGTGAAAAATGTACTTTTTTCTGAGTATCATAAAGAAATAACACTTTATATATTGAAGAAATATAATTAAAAACTATTAGTCACCTCAAAATATTAACCGTCCAAACTAAAATATTTTTAATAAATTATTTAGAAACGCAATAAATTATGAACGAACAAGATGACAGATCCAATCGACTTAGATAATGCACCTCTACATTCCATAGATAATCTTGAATACAGACGCGTAGCGTTATTCATTATCGATACTCTGTTTTTTAAATCATGGCAATCCGTATACTAGTGATGGAAATAAATCGATTTTTGTAAAATCTCGCGCGTTTACGTGAAAAGAAGTTCTAATGTCTTGACCGCTATTATCATATTTACGTCTTTTGACGTTCTAATGTTCTGAGTGGTTAACAAAAAGAGTATTTTAATAAAATAATTAAAATACCACCATTTATGGATGTGTAGATTATAACGAATGTCGCGTTTAACCTTAAATAAGTAATACTCACTTGACGACGGTCTGTGTGATCTCGTGCACCAGCGCTTTTTTCTTATCGGCGATGAGCGTCTGGCGGTCGCGTATGACCTTCATGGCGCTGCCGAGCAGCACACGCTTGTACTGCACCTCGGAGAGCAGTGAGGCGATGGTGGAGCGTGCCGCATCCGCCATCTCCGCCGAGAACTGGTAGCGGTGATCGCGGTGGTGCAGCAGCTGGCAATCACGGCACGTCAGCCGGTCGCACGTCTCGCAGAACAGGGACAGGCGCTCCTAAAGGAGAAAGGCGAATTAGCAATACATCGAAATCTAACCAGCTGTTGGTAATAATAGTTACACTCCCTTTTTAGGGGCTTTTACATAGAAATAGTAAAATTATACAGGTTTTCTTTTTATAACTGTAATGCCACAGCAAAAATCTTTTGTATTCATTAAGTGATAAACTAAAGTTATCCATTGACTCAATATAATTGTTTCCTGTGCGAAATTATTCACATTCAATGAATTAAAATATGCTTTGAATTTAAGTTTCATTTTCAAAATTGGAACTAATTATGATGAGCGTGAAGAATAATAACATATGGCCTCTGAACGGTAACACCAGCAATCTAAAGATTTTCATAAAAATTGCCTGCTTTGTCCCTGCCAATTTTCCATGTGAATATTGATTGTTATGTTTAAAATGCTAGTAAGCGATTATTGACTAATAATGTATTGTAAATTAGTTATTTAAATGTCATTCTGTAAGAGTAAATGTAAAATAAATCAATAAAATAAACAAAAAATATGTAACAGTTTAATGTTGGTAATCCATATAATGTATAATTCCAATGTTATTTAGTTATATACCTTCCTTAACCTAGCAATAAGCGATTCTGCGGGTGGTTAGTAAAATATAGCTGTCATGACAGTCCGAACTCCCTGACGTTGGAATTCCCTAATATTATTAGGATGGTTATTTATTATTATAATTTATTTTAGAATGGGGTTCATTTCCAGCAGATGTATTCAACAGTTGACAATGTTCTAGCGGGAATTGTGTAAGTAACAATGGGCAGCATCGAGGAGGCATTTGACAAACTACGTGGCTGAGCGGTAAGATCCTCGGCTATAGTTCCAGAGGCGGCCGGGTTTATATCCAGACGCGCAAATAAAATCTTTGTGTTATTTCTCATTTAATTATAACTATCTGACATATGCCCGGCGTTGCTCGACTTTTCTCTACTTTCTATAAATGTTTTTACGTTCCGGAAGAAATTCTCTAAATGATAGTGAAAACCCTATCAAAATCTGTGGCGTAGTTTAGAAGAACTAAGCGTACAAACAGACAGACGCGGGTAGCTTTAATTAAAGTTTTTTAACTTTATTTTGGTACAATAGAGATAATATAGTGTATTGGCAGGATGTTACATCGTGGCAAAAGCTTGGTAAAAGTCCACCATAAGAAATAAAACCATCATTTATACCCCTCAACACAGGCTCTTCCTAGTGAGGTTAAAAATTGTGACGTAAAAAATGATACATACAATGTAAAGAAACAATAAATAATAATTTATAGGCTTAGATAAAAGTTACATCTTTAAATAAAGTACTAAATTCTAGTGGTATAACATTTTAGAGTGAAATCATTTCAAACTAGTAGTGGTTCGCGGAAGCAAACAAGTAGACAAAGAAAAAAGAAAATAAATTACCATGTGTAATTTTCCGCGGAAGTAAAGTTGAATTAACATTAAATAACGATTTCAGTGATTCATTACGCGGTCAGTTGAACTCCTTAAGGCTAAGATTATAGTATTATAATGCCTAATCTATTACTACGGCATATTTGAACCAGGCAGAGAGTAATGTAGAGTGGATGAATGGAGAAAAGAGCACCAGGTATGACACAAAAGTAAATGGAAAAGAAGTCAAGGACCCACGAGGACACGGCCATGTCATGTCAAGAATGAGAATAACCGAAGAGAATGTAAGATGTATGATGCATGAAGCGAGGAGCTTTTGCCAAGACAGAATTGTGTGGTAGTCCAACCACTCTGCTTACCGTTACCAGGAAACGACGTGATGGTTAGCAAGTTTGCCGTTGGTATAATGGCGCTTTTCGCACCGGAGGGGGGCCATACACTTCCCTCAAACGAGAGTTTTGTGCCGTATCTAAGTTCTTTTTACATCACGTATTCTATAATTTAGGTTATCTTAGAATAACTATTCAGTAATCCCGTTATAATTTTCAAAGATATTAAAGTATGTATTGAATTCTGACGAAAGTACTCTCCTTCCCTCCCACCAGGATCACAATAATTAAAAAAAAATCCTCACCGCAAACAAGCCGCGATTGCAGTTGTAAATGGTGCATTTTGCTGGATAGGGCTACAATAATACAGGGTGCGGCAGAGAGGACGGACGGTTTTAAAACAATCATAAAATAGTTCATTTTTACTCAAAAACAAATTTATTGATGGAATCAGCACGCGAGGAAATAGCATTTGAGACAGTCAAGTGTGGAAAATCACACCAGGCATGTGGTGGCCGAAATTGTTGATGCAGTGCTGGAGGCGTTCTTGGAATTTCGCATAGACTCTCTCCAACATCGCTCTATATCATAGGGGTGAAAGCGGAGATCCATATGCAAAATTCGCATTACCAAACGATCACGGCTCCATGACGACAACTGGTAAAACAATGCTAGGAACTAACGAGTTAAGCGGCACCCCCCCACCTCTCTCGTAGACTGAGGGGGAGAGTACTACCCATCTCAAAAAAACGTCCGTCCTCTCTGCCGCACCCTGTATGTTTTAATGATTGACTGCTGGGCGAAGTTAGGCGACGTTCGGTTAATACGGTAGGTAGTAACTAATATTTGAGTATTACTGGAAAGGACAAAAAGAATTTTAAAAGTTACAATCGCTCTGCGATATATGGGGGACCCCAAAGGCCCCCTTAGGTGGAGGTTACTAAAGGTTTAATGGTTCAGATTATCAGGTTAATATGATATTTTAATGGTGGAACATAGGTCAATAGACTGTAACTAGCACAAGTATTATCTTGGATGACAGATGATAATGAAGAGCTACTGGACAACCATACACACTCTTTCTATGGCTGCAGTTGTTTCACTTTCACGCCGTCTCTCTCATACAAGACTTTAGTTGCACATTCATTACATAAAGTTTATCAATAAGGCTAACTGCAGTGTCACTATGTAGAAATACATTGTGTACGTGCTTTATACCTGAGTATGTTCCTTGCAGAACATTTCCTGGCTGTTGTTGGATGTGTTGTTCGACGCTGATGCAATTTCATTCACGCCTTCATCTTTTGACTTAATTGTATGGTCTTTGGTGATTTTTAACCTGAAAACAAAAACAAGATTAGCAATAGAACAAATAACAAAATAATACATGGCGTCTTTGCACTCCGTTGTCGCCGCCACGGCGACATTGTAAACATTCTAAAACACCGATGGCGCCGCAGCGGCGACATAAACAATGGGTGTACATTTTATTGTTTAAGAGTCCTTTTACAGATACACATGATTCTATTCAGTTGTATACTAACTAACTAACTAACTAACTAACCATCACGCCGTTTCCCCGCAGGGGTAGGCAGAGAGGACGGACCGCCAAACAACTCGGTCTTGGCACACACTCCTTGCCTCATTCACATTCATACATCGTCTCATACATACTCTTCTATTATTCTGACTCTTGACATGGCCCGACTCGAGTATCTGATTCACTTGATCGTGCCATGTCTTCCTCGGGCGTCCCCGACTTCTGCATACAGTACCCACTTACGATTGGTTGTGCTTTTTGCTCTGCTTTTCATACATAACAATAAAACGCTTTAATTTTCTTTGAATATTTTGAGACCTGGGCTCTATGGAAAACTCCAGATTTTAATAAAAGGTCCCAAGCGGGACTGTGTGGTCTGCTCGAAAAGGGCAGTAAAAGGTGGCAGACGGGAAACCAGTGAGGACTGTGACACGTGCCCTAACAAGCCACGTATGCATTTGGGAGACTGCTTTCTAAAATACCGCATGTTAAAAAATTATAAAGATTAGAAGATGCAAATTCTTCTTTTATTAACAATCTTATGTGATAATAATTATATATTTGTTAACATAACTGTATCATTTTATTTACTGCCTTTTTCTAAGTTTCTAAAAATATCCTAATTTTTCCTCATATTTTTACATTACACTCTATGGAGTAGCTTGTATACCATTTAAAAAATAATTTGGAGTACAAAGGTTAAAAAATGCTACAGACTTCTAAATGAGGAGAAAAGCAATCAATTATGCCAAAATAAAAGGATAAATTCGTCATTATTGAGGCAACAAAATCAAATTAAATATACTTGTAACTAAAGTTGCAAAAAAGGTCCTATTGATGGGGTTAAATAGTGTTTTATTCAGATCTGATCCAAATATTACAATTTTTTTTTCGATTTCGAATGCTGGTCTTTCATCATCGCGATACTGAGAGTAAGATAAGTAAGAACCTCTGATGCGCCTGCACGCAAACGTCGCAGATAAACTCTGAACATTCGCAGCACCAGGCCGTGGCGGCATTGTCGTCGGAGCAGCTGTTGCAGCGCTGCTCGCTGTTGCCAGCTGGTCCACTCGAAGTACCGCCCTCCGCCAGGGCTCTGCGTTCCACCACAAACTGCTGGTCGATCATGGCGTGGGCGCTGCACTGCACTCGGCATTGCGGGCACAGCACCGTCAGACTTTCTGGAGTGGCTGAAATTTAAAAATTTATGATTTTTATTCAAAGAACAGGATGCCAACAAAGGATTGTTATATTGAGTAATGTCAGTTGACTTGTTTTAACTCAAGCGTTTAGCATTTAGTCTTTCTGTAAATTTGTTTGTTATGTTCAGGTTAAAGAAGGTGGCCATTTTAACTAATCGTTTGCCTCAGTAGCCGATAGGCATGATTTTAAAAATACACATCTCTGCATATAAGTAGCTATTCTGAAGAAAATACTTATGGTAGATGATATGCTAATTTTATAAAAAATATATCAACAAATTATCTGGTAAGTAAGGTAAGTCTATACAATGTAAAAAAAACACAATTTTGCAAAAAAAAAAAAGAAGTTTTTATGGAAAGTACTTAGATGGCGCATGACAAAAAATTTGTGTCGGCAAATGTCAGGTTATTGGTTGAATAATTTTTTTTTAAATTGTGATCTGTGAATTAAGAAGATAAGTGATTACTTACAAATTTTATGATTTCAGAAATGAATTTGGTTTGATTTATCAAAGTAAGATACAATTAGAAACATACTTTTTTGGATGCCTACCTACTAATATAGAGTGCCCACAGAAAAGGGATTTCAAAATTCTCTGATAATTCCTGATTTTCCAAAGTAGTGTTTACACTTTTCCATGGAATTTTTTTATTTGATATCGGACATATTTTTCAAAATTTCAATATAGAAAGTCAAAATTTTAGTTTTGATTTAATACAGTATTTAAATGAGGTGTTGAGTTGTCCCACCACAAATGAGGTGAGCTGTGAAGTGTGAAAGAGCCAAGGGGGGTAAATAATTTTGGAGAATTTTTGTATCCTGGGACATGCGGATACAAAAATTTTGCATGCACAAAATGTATTATGGATACACAAACACCTCACCACCTCACAACCTCAAAAAATTTGTACTAATACAAAATATTTGTATTAACCGCTTCTGTGCCAAGAGCGAGTTAACTCGCATTCTTGGCCTGCTGTGCACAGCTACACTTCTACCTACTGGCATTTAAAAGGTTAATACACAACCTGTTGTAGTAATACAAAATATTTTTATTCATAATAAAAATTAATACAAATTTTCAGTATCAACACACTTTGGCCGGGAAAGGTAGTTCTACCCGTTCGGTCGATTGATGCTTAAGGCCAGAAAGGGTATTTCTACCTTTTGCGCCAGCCTCATTTCAATGGCAGAAAAGACAGAATTATTCAATTTTTTATAAGAATATTACATACCAATATCTTTGTAAAGGTCCCAAATATATGTTCATAATTATCGAATCGTAATGCAAGTCTTCTTTTTATATTTATCTTCATGCCTTTCATTTATATCGGTATTTCAACAAAAGGATAGTATATTATTTGTTATTGTAATAATTCAATTCCTGGAGTAAGGGTTTTTATGACCATGAAAACCGATTCGAATCTCTATCTCTGTTCCGCCCCATTCAACTCCTATGTGCAAGCGAGCGAGAGATGTCAGGCGTATTTAAAGAAATCAGATATGGGCAAATACCGATAGGCGGACCGTAATAAACATATTACATGGTTAATTGAGTTGCATTTCAAACAATATTTGATTTTCGTTTAGTACTTTCACAGCTTGGGTATGCTGAGTTACTATGTAGAAATTTTTATTTTAATTATTTTCGAAGATATAGCGATTTAAGACAAATTAAAGAAATTCATGCGGGACCTTTATTTTCGCCCGGAGACAGCATAGCGCCAGCGCAAAAAATGGCCGCCAGAAATGTGTTAATACTAAACCAATACAAAGAATAAGAGTTGGGACAAATATATTTTGTGAGGTGGTGGAACCTTTTTTGCGTGCAACATTTGTACTGCCGACATTAGCAAAAAGGCAGCTTGAATTTTTCAATGTTCACATTCTGATGTACAATACCTTTCATGTTTATCAACCTATTAAAATAAAAAATATGATGAAATGTAATCATTGAAAATTTCCAGATGCCTTTTTATGACAGCAGTGTAGTGCATCTTTGCATGGGGTACTCAACACTATCAATAAGGTAGTCCTGTGCTATTTTAGCGGGTTCAGTCTATTGCAGGTCCAGTCTCTTTGATGGATGACTGCGTTTATTAAAGTAATTCTCACCGTTATAATCCCTGGCCTGCGAGCGCTCCAGCAGTTTGGCTGTGACACACGCCTCGCAAGCTGAGTGCAGGCACTCCATGAGGCGCGGCGTGCCAGCGGTGGAGGCGGCGGCCAGCTGCAGGCGGCAGAACACGCACCGCAGTGCCGCCCATGGTCCGCCGCCTGCTGTCTCGCCAGCGTCGCCTGCTCCGCCCTCTGTCACCGACCCGCCCTCCTTGGGGGCTGAGTCCTGCGAGGCTCGCCGCCCGCTGGATTGGGCGGGCACGCCAGCTTCCACAGCCTTGTTCTGGAACAAAATTGCAGCTTTACTATCCACAAATGATTTTCAGAACAATGTTTAACCCCTAGTGTGCCAAGATATCCACCGCAGATTTGCTAGTTGCTTATCGCATTTGCCTCGATTTTAAGGTATTGAACCATAAAAAATGCTCCTAGCATACTTATTTATTTAACCATATGATAGTTACAGAATAGTTATTGAGAGTAGTAGTCATAGTACAAAAAATATAAAATATTTTCGTATTTCTTTAATATATTTTATGTAACATTCCTCTGTTTTGAAGGTCAAGTTTGCAAAATTCCATCAATCTCAAAATAATACCGTAGAATTGTTTTAAATAATAAACCGAAACATATTGGTCGCAGATCGTGACTTTTTAGAGCGCTTCGAAAAATTCGACATCATTGATGTTGTTTAGTCCAAAACGATTTTTTTTCGAAAATTCGGTTTTGGTATGAAGATTTTCAGGAAATTTCAGTTTGGCAGTGCGCTGCATCGATTTCCTGAAAATCTTCATACAACCAAACGCCATGCCATTTTTTAATATTAGCACTAGTACACCCATTGTCATGGGCCGCTACTGACCGAGACATTCTTCTTTTTTTTTATTTAAAGAAAGCAAGACAAAAATATATATTACAGTAAATAATAAAATAAAATAGAGAAGAAAAGAAGAAAAAAAGAAAAAAAAAAAAAAAAAAAACAGAAAAGTTCCAAGAAACTACTTTAGTAGTTTGTCGAAAAAAAAGATAAAAACTTATTTTACTTAATGACAACAGTGATAACAATAAAAAATAACAATTTGTTTTAAAAATATAAAAACATATACACAACAGTGATAGTATCTACCTATAGTTTGTATTAGAGTCTAATAATTTATATATTATAGATAGATTTAATATTGAAGTAAAAAAAAAATTGAAATTTTGATGTCTATTAGTTGGGATGCAGAATAGGGTGTATCGATTTTTAACTTTTTTTTTTGTTTTCAAATTCCAAGTTGAAAAAAAGTTGCTACTAGGTACCACAACTTACCACAAAAAGTTTTGGATTTTTAAAAAAATGTTTAGGTCTCCCGCACAAGGCCTAAAGTTTTAATTTTTTTCAAAAAATATCAATTTTTTTTAAATTTAAAAAAATAAAATCGTAACTTTTGTGTTTATTCCAAGTTAAAAAACAGTAATATTTATAAGTAAGAAACGATTTTTTTTAATAAAAAAATGGATTTTAGGTCTCCCGCACAAGCCCTAAAGTTTGTTAATTTTGATGAAATTTTGTAATTTTGTGTACATATAAAAACCATGTTTTTTTTTTAGTTTAAACTACCTATTTATTTTTATTCCCTAATATTACTGTTTTTTAACTTGGAATAAACACAAAAGTTACGATTTTATTTTTTTAAATTTAAAAAAAATTTGAAATTTTTTTGAAAAAAATTAAAACTTTGGGCCTTGTGCGGGAGACCTAAACATTTTTTAAAAAATCCAAAACTTTTCGTGGTAAGTTGTCCTACCTAGTAGCAACTTTTTTTCAACTTGGAATTTGATAACAAAAAAAAGTTAAAAATCGATACACCCTAATGCAGAATATGATATCCTTGATTACGAAATAAATTTGGATACTAAGAAATTATAAATCACTTAACGAACCTTCAACTTTTTTCCATCAGCGCGTTTTTCATTTAAATTACAAGAAAATTCCGTCTTCTCCGCGTTACATATCCTCATCATCAAACACTTTTTATCACAGGATCCACGGATTCAGCTTTACCACTAATACTTCCAATATTATGTCGATATTTAAAGCGATTAAGCCGGACATCGCACTATGTTTCGTTTCATATAGCTAGACGGAAAAAAGTCACTTTGGAATTCTTGAAAAATGACGTCATGGGGGTATTGACAGGTAGTTAGTGTGACAAATTCTTTTGGAATTGGGGTAATTAATGCACGGGTTGACTCATACCAGAGCCCTAAAGTTAGGTAAATTAATTAATGAATTATCAGTTGCTTTTATTCGCATCTTGTCGCGCGAGCTGTAAGGTTGTTTATGTGGTTAAAATAATGTGTTTTGGTTCTAAAAAAAATGGAGGCTACTTTGGAAGGTATGTAGTATGTTATAATTGTAAAATTTTAATATAAAACATTACAGTTTTTTTTTTAAATAATGTTTAACTTGTGTATTTTTTTGTGCTTTAAAAATATTCAATTTCTAACTTCTCGAGAATTTTTTTCGGATAAAGTATCAATAAGGTTCCGTGATTTTTTTTTGTAGATTAAACAATTAATTTTCTATTCAAATCAGTTTCGATATTTTTGCTCATTAATGCTCACCAATCATAATTTGTCATTTCACAGGCACCACATACCAGATTTCCAGGCAGGAATTGTTCGAGACGTGGAGAAGTTTACCCAAGAAAGAAAGGTTTCAGGGAATATATAATCATATTAATTTTGAAAAAATTAGAAACATGAATGCAAATATAAACGAATTCAAAAGCCACCTTAAAAAGTATTCCGAACAGTTGAACTGAATCGTACCAAATATAAACAAATATAACAACACCCCCATACACACAAGCCCTGCTTATTTATGGGGGTACATCGAATACTTATATTATGTAATTAATAACCTACTATATTGTGTAATTATATTATGTAATTGTTATATTATGTAATTCGTGTATCTGTTTTTTACTAAAAAAAAAAAAAAAAAAAAAAATATTTTAAGTAAATTTAAACGTCAAAATCTCAGTGCAAGCAGTGAAAAAAATTTGAAAAGCCAAGTACAGTTAATATCTTTGAATATAACCAAAAAGTGGATCGCAGTTTCTCGGATTTGATAAATTTTAGAATTAACATTGAAGATGTAGATTTGAAAATGTAAAATTTAAAATGTTATTAACTATGGTAGATGGCAAAATTTGCAATTTAATGGAAACAAGTCGACTATGTCGTGTTATATCTGTGGTGCCAAACCCAGTGAAATGAATACTACGGTTATCAATAGAGTTCCACGACAAGAATTTTATTCCTTTGGCTTATCTACATTGCATGCCTGGATAAAAACTTTCGAATGTTTTTTGCATATCGCTTATCGAATACAACTCTGGCAAGTCAGAGGGGATGCAAATAAACTAATTTTAAGTACCTACTAGAAAAAAGGGAAAAAAAATTACAGGAACGGTTTAAAAGTGAAATGGGATTAATTGTAGATAAACCAAAACCTGGGTTTGGCAACCCAAACACTGGTTTTTTCGGCTCTGCGGGGGCATATGCGGGGCTCATCAAGAGGTTTTGTATAATTTTGAGTACAATAGCTTCTGGGTATAGCATTAACATCGAACATTTTGAACAGTATGTGCATGACACTAAGGAGTTATATCTTAACCTATATGATTGGTATACCATGCCAACAACTGTTCATAAACTTTTATACCATTCATTTGATGTGATTAGTTCGTGCATTGTACCTATTGGGCAGCTGTCAGAAGAGGCGCAAGAGGCGCGAAATAAAGACTGTAGAAGATTTAGGTAATTGCACACCAGAAAAATCGACCGAACATCGACAAACAGAGATATGTTAACCATGCTATTAATTACATCAGATCCAATAATAAATAGTTTTAGAGAGGTTCCAAGAAAAAAAATTGAGCTCACTTCCCTCTGATGTGTTAAATTTACTTGTTCCACCCAATTCCGAGTCAAGAACACAATGTTTGCGATCTGATGACTCCTCTGAACATTATTCTGATGACTCCTCTGATTATTATTCTGATGATTCCTCTGAACATAACTCAGATAGCATCTAGTTTCAATAAGCATTATGTTTAAGCACTTTCTCACAAATCTATTGGTTCTGTACTCTGTCTTAAAAAAATTAAAGATGTTTATGTGCAGTTAATTTCTCTCGCCGCAAATGACTCAGATAGCACTTTATTAGATAAGTAATATTTTTTGTTTCGTTACTGTTCTTGCATAACTTTTGATATTATTATTTTATTTTCTGACTGTACTTTCTGCAACTAATGCTTGTTTTTATTAAGTTCCGTTGCTAAATATGACTAAAATTGTTTTCCTAGATTAGTAATAATGATTGTTTTGATTATTTTTTAGCTATTTTTTATAATTTTTTTATACTTTCGCAATTGTTTCGTGATTTGTATTATATTTTTTGACTGTGCTTTTACATATTTATTATTGTCAAAATAGACATATTTTTAACTTTTTAAATTTGTTTTCTTCAAAAACCTCAAATACGGTATTAATACTGTTATGAATTATTTAAAAGATTTTTTTCCGATTTTTTTTAGAAAAAAATTAAATTAATCACTTTCAATCCAAATTTTCAATACATTCAGATTAAATACTCCCCACAAGAGGGTTCCAAACACTTTATAATTATAAAAGAGTTTTTTCCGTCTAGCTTGTATGAAACGAAACACTGTGCATCGTTACATTTAAAATCTTTAGTTCCGAATTGGTTCGCGAATTTTTCCGCTCGCGCCTTTAGTATCGATCTATCGAGGGCATATCCAGCTTTTCTTTGGACATCAAACCACTTCAGTAAAGCTTCATCAACGTCGGGAAGTGCGCACTTTCTCAATTTTTTTATTTTGTTGTGTCATTATTTTTCCACAGGTTGATATCGTAGAGGACGACAGAGAAAACTTGTTGCAAACGTCGACATTTTTCGCGCCGCGTTCGATTTCCCCGAATAATTTTGACTTTTTCACGAATCGACAGACACTTTCTCTTGTTAGCGGACATGCTTGTAAATCAGGGGTTTCTTTTTAACTGATATTAAATTTAAAAATGAAACTTACCTACCCCATGCAAGTAAAACAAAATTAGGAAAACCCTATTGTCCTAAAACTTCGATTTAACTATCCTGCAGCCTTCTCCTTATATTAGCGTAAATATTTGACATATCAATTTAGTATGTTACGTATTCCTGCGCAAATACATAAGTTACCATTGATAATTGACTGAATAATTGGGATTTCTGTAGTTCAAAAGCCCATAAGACAGAAAAATGCATGGGGTCGTCGGAAGACCCACTTGGTTACAGACGTTTTGTTTGACATCTTGGCCTGTCAAGAGTTAATAAAACTTTTAAATAGTGCGCGACAGGAATGTAGGAAGTTTTTTTTTTTTGTTTTTTTCTTAGGTTTGTCAACAGTGATTCATATCAAAGTTCTCGAAATACAATTACATTAATTAAACTTGGTTGATACTATCACTAATTACAGACAAACACAACATTGATGAACACAACACTGTAAGTAAAGAATAATGTACATGTATGCACCTACATGCATACATGTATACACACATACATACACTTACATACAGAGGCGGATTTGACCTTAGGCCTACGTAGGCCCGGGCCCAGGGCGGCCAGATATTAGGGGCGTCCAATCGTGACAAAAAAGACACATTATTATTTTTATTTTTTTGCGTTTAATTGGTAGAACTCCATTTATTTTTTTAAAAATTAATTAAAATCAAATTTAGTAATATAATTATTAAGTTCTGCAAGTATTTTTTGGTTTTTGTTATTGTTACAGCTGTTTCGGCTTTCAAGGCCATTTTCAAACTGTGGTTAAGCCACGTTTTGACGACTTATGAATATGATTCTATTTTACCCCCTCCCAAGTTAAAATGATTTATTACCGGTTAAACCAATTTACTTATCAAAAAAAAAAAAGACACAGATGATAACAAGAAATTTCTTCCTAAGTACCTAAATATTCTACGTACGAAATAGCGATATGCAAGAGCGTGTTCACACACAGCACACAGCGCGCCCCCACGCCCCGCAGCCGCCCTCGCAACACCTATGATGGTTACTGAGAAAGGGGCGGCTACATGGTCTGGGGCCTAGGGCGGCCAAGACTGCAAATCCGCCTCTGCTTACATATACATTTCATAACAGCAACAGTAATTATTTTTTAGAACAACACGATAGGTAGCTTTAAGTTTTGTTTACGTTTGATTTGAAGGTGGCCAATGATGACATTGACAAATCAATGGGATGACTTTTATATGTCTCGTTAAAATAACGGCACATTCTCGGTAAAGGTGAGTCATACCCCAGCTTAGTTTTATATTTTTTAATATGTAACGGGATATAATGTATAAGTCGGCAACCAATTCTAGGAACGTTGAACATAATTTGATAGAGTAAAAAAGGGCAGTTTATTAGAGCATTAACAATTTTGAAAAGAAAATTTAAATCAATATTTAGTCTTCTCTGTTCAAGGGTGCGTACATTGTAGAAATTTAGTCTATCGGTTGTAAAGTAAGATGTAAATAAAGTTTTATTTATTTATTCTATAAGTTGTAAATATTATAATCCGTCCCTAACTGAATTTAAAGAAAGCCCCCCGCGCTATGCCCCACCTTTCTATTAATAGGTACTTATTTCGAGAATTGGCTTTATTTTAGGAACCAACGATTTATTTAAGTACAAATGTAAATGGCGTTGACAATTTTTTTGTACGTTATATCGACGATGCGTCCTCGTTATAACAGCAAACGATTGTACGAATATACCTAAACCAGAACCAAAATATCACCCGGCGGTAATAATGGCTCATTATAGTAATGGTATGTATACATTTGCGAACTTAAACGCGTACCGAGCCTCGAATTACGGAAAAGAAACGAAGCAACTGCAAGCGGTATTTCGCGCCATACTCATGCTGGCTCTACACTCGCGCGCGAAGTCGCGCCGTGAATATACGCCGCGATCCGCGCGTGAACTGTGTCCATCCACACTCGCAAAGCTTCAGTCTTGTTCGCGACTTTAAACCGCAAACCCTTTGTCGCGGGCTAAAAAACCGACAAAAATCGGGGAATGGCGCGAAGCGCGAACGCGAATATTGCGAAGGCGTGAACAAGATCCACACTCGCGTTTCGCGGCCTTCGCGGCCGTTCGCGCCGCGAGTGTAGAGCGCGCTTCATATAATAATAGGTAACTCCATTAATGATGGACTGAACGCAGTTGGCGCTAACAAAAAATTGTCCAAAGAAGCGAAGTTAGCAGTCCACAATGGAGTGCTGGTACATACCCTGATGTATGGAAGTGAGGCATGGAACTGGCAAAGAAAGGATGAAAGTAGATTGAATGCTGTTGAAATGAGATTCCTGAGGCGTATGTGTGGTAAAACCATGTATGATCGTGTGAGGAATGTGGATATCCGCAAAGAGTGCAAGGCTGATGTAAGCGTAATGAGTAAGATCAAGAAAGGGACCCTTAGATGGTTTGGGCATGTAGAGCGAATGAACGAAGAAAGGAGTGTAAGGAGAATATACGATGCAAATGTGAATGGTAGCAGAAGTCGGGGACGCCCGAGGAAGACATGGCACGACCAAGTGAATCAGATACTCGAGTCGGGCCATGTCAAGAGTCAGAACAATAGAAGAGTATGTATGAGACGATGTATGCATGTGAATGAGGCAAGGAGTGTGTGCCAAGACCGAGTTGTTTGGCGGTCCGTCCTCTCTGCCTATCCCTGCGGGGAAACGGCGTGATGGTTAGTTAGTTAGTTAGTTAGTTACTTTACTTTTGCGAATATATTGATTGTAGAGGCAGAAAGCAGACATTTTGGATCATTTGATTGCGATCATTTTACCTATAACCGGTTAAATAACAGTTAAACCTTTAAGGCATCAATATCCCTTGATTTAGATTTTTATAAATACCAACATCAAATTTTTGAAAGTTGTAAAATGTCAAATGACAAAAAATAGTTTTAGCAAACATTTACAGAAACGGGGAAATAACAACTGGGCCCAGTCTGGGCTAATGGCAATTAACTTAAGTAGTAAACGCATTACAAAACAATTAAAACGGAACTGCCTATTAGCAAGCAATTGTATGTATTCATTCGGACGACACAATACCCTCAAATAAAGTCAGAACCATAATGACGTAAGTGAAGAAGTTTACAAAAATATGCGACGCGCTGCCCCATTCTATTGGACGGTCCTACGATCGAATTTGCCCTAGCAGGCCTAGAAAATTGATCTTTTCGCGGGGTTTATTTAACTTAATTCTGATAAATATACTATCTCAAATGTTTCTAAATTACGTAAAATATTTTAATGGTAAGGTACTGTAGATAGAATTTATTCGCTTTTGGGAATAGCTCATGCGGTCTCACAAAAATCGTTGTATCTCCCTTACAATCATGGTGAGAAATATGATATAAATGGTGTTAGAAAGAGAAACACCACGCATTATATTTAAATCTACAAGTTAAAAATAGAAGAATTAAAATGTACACATATGAAACCAAAGGTTCCTACCGCAATATACATAAAAAAAATATATACATATTTATATACATAGATATATATTTTTTTAAACTTCGTGAATTTTTAAATAATTATTTTTTTACGAAATTATAAAAAAAGAGTGGAGACATGTAAAACATTTGTCTAATAAAATAGGTGTTTTATTTTATTTATAGAGTTATCAGTAATTTTAGTTACAAATAAAGTAGTGAGCCAAATATATATTTAAAAAAGTATTTGTTTGCATTCAAAATATTATGTGTTTAATTGTAATAATAAAACTTGAAAGCACAATTCATCGCCTTTCAAAGAGAGTTTTTGGATACGTTCAGAAATATTCCATTTATTTGGATTTATTTATTAATAATAATAATAAGTGTTTTATTATCTTTTTTTTGTGTAACAAATAGATATAATGATATCCTCACTGGGATCTCCCGTGCTGAGGATTACATTTACATATTATGTATAATTTAATTATAAGAAAATTAATATTACATCAAAGTTACAAAAAAATTTTTAATTATGAACAAATATCATGCAATATATATATATTTTATTTTTTTTAATAATTTTAAAATAAGTAAGATGTTTTTTTTTATATATATATATATATGAAGTGTTTTTTGGTATAGTTATATATATGAAATGTTTTTTGGTATAGTTCAGTTAATTCTGTTTTAGTCTGTGTTTGATTTCAGTAAATTTTCTATTTCAGATCTTCCTATGTTAAGTATCCAGCTTTTTATTTCCGATTTAAATGTTAAAGTGTTGAGGTTTTTGAGTGTGAGTGGTAATTTGTTGTAGAGTTTAATACTATGATATAAGAAACTTTTTTGCCCAAAAGTTGTATTAGTAATTATTTGTTGGATTAGTTTTTGATCATGAGATCTAGTGTTTCTATTGTACGTGTTTGTTGTTATTTCTTGTGTTTTGTGCTTATGAATGTAAATGAGTATAGTTTTAGAATATAGTTGTTTAATTGACATGATGTTAAGATTGGTGAAGATTTCGTTAGTGCTAGTTCTTACAGGAACTTTCAGTATAATTTTCATTATGGCTTTTTGGATTTAATAAGTGGATTTAGTATGTTTTTATTTGCACTGCCCCATCCGATGATACTATTATATTACTAGCTGTACCCCGCCACGCTTTGCTGTGGCTCAGTCTGTCTATGTAGATAGAGAAAGAATAGCGCGTTTTGCTATTATATTTTGTTTTGTTAACAGATGGCACTGTTTTTATGTTCAAATACACATGTTTTTACCTATCACGGGTGACATCAATATAATATGTGCGTATTCGGATGCAACATTGTGTCTTCTAATTCTAAGTTATTTCTAAGCAATCGGTGAAAAACTTTCATGAGTGTTCACGAAAACGGCACTATACAAATTAGCCAAATATAATTGAACATTCAGTAGGAGGTTGGGTTGGGTGGGACGTTTTTTTAAATTTAGGTGGTAAGCGAGTTAATGTACCTTTGGCATCTGGGTGACACACCGAAACATAATAAATAGCAATAAAACATGAAATTGGTCAGCTTAATGTCCGCCCTAATGACTTCTCAGATAATAGTTTCGTGTTTTTATGCTTTCCGTAAACAAACTGGATGATTGTCTGGAGGGATTCTGCCTACAGAGAGGATGTAAAGCCGAACATTACTCGCATCTATTTCCTAGTTCAACAATCAACCTGTAAAAATCAAAGTTTTTTTTACTGTAATATACATACATACACATTATTTTTTGTTTTGTTTAAGGATTTAACCTTCCTCAAGGACTGGAGTCAACAACGCTAACACCCAAGCCAAATTCTTATTGGATAGTGCCTATATTTATTTCATACCTGCGCACGTGTGTGTGCATGACTGCCACCAAAAGTTCATAGAATAGATTGTCATCAAAAATGAGTCTATTTGACGAGTTTCAGCTCGATCAAATGTCGAGGAGTGGGTTAATTTCCACTTCATTCATTCAACCAAGAAAACGCAATCTAAATTCACATGTTTTATTTAAAAAATAAAATCATTATTCCAACTCGTTAGGTTAGGTTTTTATGGCGTGTGTAAATCCAGCAGGTGTAATTCTCTCCATGTGTAATTTCGTCCTTGCGTAATGTGAAATTAACGCCTGACGGTGTAATTTCGTCCTGAAGGTTTTGATGTACCTCGAGTCTTAAATGTAGAAAATTAATCCGGTTAAATACCCATAAACTTGTTGAAGTTAAAACACGTAAAGCGCGAACTTTTAAAATATATAAACAACGCCAAAGTGTGTTCTGTAAAATATGTATAAACACCTTCGATAACGAATGTTAAAAATGGACGGTTGGTAACCCTCCCGTTAATAATCGTTAATTTTCATGGTTTTGTTTACGTTGACATAATCGATTTTACCTACCGTTGAGTTGTTAGGGAAATTATATTTTAAGGGAACACTGAACAGATATAATCGCTAGAAGTGTGATTATCGCCAATTTTCATAAGACCTATCGCCTCTTATGGGAGTTTTACACGACACTTATTTCCATACCGATTCCCGGAATCCAAATATGGAAAACCTTTGCGTTACACAATTATTATTTTCATACCTACATTTTTTTCTTAAAGAAAGACAAACAGTCCCGGGTTACGAATAACGTGACAATATTTGAATATCTCCTACCACCATCACAGTAAGCGTAAAACGTTGCTTGTGTTGTGATGGAGGACTAGCCAGCCGAGGAATTGAACACACTACGCCTGGGTGGGACCCAAACGCGATGTCAACCCTGTATGATGTAAGTATATGAAAACATGCTAATTCGAACGAAACGTCGCGTGTCAAAATTTGAAAGCAATCGGTAAAGTACTTTCGGAGATTTGAGATTTTGAACAAACGAACATTATTTTTTTTTACAAATCATCCAAATATTATTATTATTAAAGCCGCTGCTAGAACCTCACAGCATCTTTCTTTCATTCGCCTTCTCACTAGATCCCCAAAGATTTATGATAACTTTACAATTTAACCCTTTAGGCTAATTTGTTCGCTTTTGGGAGCAGCTCATATTATGGTCTCTCATAATTGTGTTTTCCTTACTGTTATGGTGAGAAATATGATCTAAACGGTGTTAGAAAGAGGAAACACCACGCTTTATAGTCAAATCTAGAAATCAACCACAGAATAATTAAAATTATGAAACCAAAGGTTCCGAAGGCAATTTGAAAAAATATATGAATCTTTGTGAACTTTTTATTAATTATTTTTATTTTTATGACAAAAAGTGGGGTGACGATAACGTTTGTAATGCATTTGTCTAATAAACATGTATCCATGTATTTTGTTTCATTATATATCTATTGCTGCAGAACTACGCTCAAATCTAGTGTCTTTACTTTGAGGTATGGCTGTTTTCTTAATATTGTTTGGCTGATTGATGATGAGCACAATAACTATTTATTTAATTTGTGGACTGGTCGTTGTAGAACTACGCTCAAATACATGCATTCCAATATAATCAAGCAAATTTTCCACACTAACCGTAAAACTGATGACTGCAGTCAAGCAATGCTCGCCTAACTAGACGAAAATAGAAGTCCTATTTTTATATAGAAACCATAATAAATAAATAAAATAAAAATAAAAAAAATAATAATTATATGGAAAGACGAACTGCATGAAATCTGTACGAAAAAAGGTATCGTGTAAAGCGCTCATTAGACCTCAGACAGGCCAATGAGATCAGATAGGTCCCTGTTCTACCAGTATTACAATGGAAGATGCTCCGAGGAGCTAGCGTCATTGATCCCTTCGGCACCGGTGCATAGTCGGGAAACACGAAAAATACGCACCCAACACGTGTGTGTACAAGGTTAACATTTGTCACATGAGAACGGGTAGCTTCTACGATCCGTTCTTGAGTTTGGAACGAATTGCCGGCCTCTGTGTTTCCTCCCTCCTACAACATTGGTCTCTTCAAGACCCACGTTCACCCCTTCTCCTCAAAACATCCCACACAGCATCTCTAAAGATGACTCGTAAGGGCCTCTTGGAAAACTCCTGGAGTTCTTGTAAAAAAACTTCGACAATAGAGGATGACGTAAAAAATAGAGCGATTGATAAAATTTTACAGGCGGAATCGTTATAATTTTACCATGAGATCGGAATGTTAGCATTTCAGAATGCAGTTTGCAGCAAAAGCGAGATTGTACGTGCGTCCGTCCGTTAGACTCAATGTAATTTCACTGTCATGTCCTCGATGCACTGAATAGATAACACACGCTAGAAATATCATCACATCGAACCTTCTTCAATCGCCATTTTGTTTGTATCTGACCGTTGTTACGAGGCGCGGTGCAGTTTTTCACTTTGGTTGGATAGGATTCTAACTTCGCCTTACCACGTTCTGAGGTGACAAAGTTTGCAAAGATGAATTATCACAATTTATTTATGGGTGCATATAAACAGGACAAAATTTCCGCGAGTCGAGCCGCAAATTACGGGAAAGGAACAAAGAACCGTTTGCGATTGCTTCGTTCTTTTCCCATAATTCGCGGTTCGCCTCGCGGAATTTTTGTCCCGTTTATACGTAGCATAAGAATTTCTGAGTATTTTAAATAATTATAAGCAATATCAATACAAATTGATAATATCTCCGGAGTAAAAATAAATGCCGCCAACGGGAATTGAACCCGTACCTTCTGATGTACGGTTAGGTGCTCTGAACCACTGAGCTATGTCAGCTTATTTCCAACCCGCCAAATAATTCAATACGTACTAGTAACTCAATCTGTATTGATATTTTTTTGCTTATAATTGAAATTATTGCTTATAATTATTTGTTATCCTTTATGCTATGCATAAAACCTTGTCTTATAAACATAGTAATTAGTTTATCATTAAAAATAATAGAGTATTTCAGTTGAACCAATATTAAAGGGAAATATTTAAATACTGACACCTCATATCTCAAAACAATTTAAAGTGAAGTTTTTAATTTATTTTTTACCCTTTTTAAAATCACGCAGGAGGCCCTGAAGAACATAATTTCTCTCAGGGCCTAAATCATCTTTGGGGACGCTGTGTGGAGGTTTTTTTTTTATAGTGAATACCTCACAAGAGTCCCAACTGCTCCCGTCTGGAGCCAGTGAGACTATGGCATCCCCAATTGGGGGATGTTGTGAGGCTGAAGGTAAGTGGGGAAGGGAAAGAGGAAGGTGGGGAAGTACCTGGCTATTCAGATCTAGTCACTAAACACGGCTAAAGCCATTTGGAGCAACGTTTCAATTCTGAATGGTGGTCTTACACCAGGGCGATACTGGTAGTATCTTCCACTCTGAAGTAAGGTATTTTGAGGAAAGGATATTCTGGGAAGTAAAAGGGTTTTAGGGGTAGGTGGGGTAGTCTGGGGGTCATTGTGTTCAGGAGTGGTTGAATCTGACTTCGTATATCGCCATCAAAATTAAAATTTTATAATGATGATGAGATGAAATAGCTGCGAATCACGAAACACGCCTATTTTTCCAGTCACATTTCTTATTCCTCTTTATTCTATGGACATACTTATTATGCGGTAACTCCCCTGGCCTCGGCCATATTCTGTCCGAAGGCCGAAGTATTTCCGGGAATTAAATTGAATATATCTGAACGTATCCAAAAACTGAAAAAAGTGTTTTTATATATGTACATATATTATATAGATGACACAGATAAAAAACTACGCCATCTGTTCGACGTATTATTTACTATTATATTACTATTTTTAATGGTAGCAGAAGTCGGGGACGCCCGAGGAAGACATGGCACGACCAAGTGAATCAGATACTTGAGTTGGGCCATGTCAAGAGTCAGAATAATAGAAGAATATGTATGAATGTGAATGAGGCAACAAGTGTGTGCCAAGACCGAGTTGTTTGGCGGTCGATCCTCTCTGCCTACCCCTGTGTGGAAACGGCGTGATGGTTAATTAGTTAGTTATAGTGTCCCGGTCACCTTATTTGAGATTTCGAAAATATATCCTTTTCCACCCCTTAAAGCGGTATGTTGATACTTCTTGATGAAATTGTGCACACTTGACATTCAAATAAGAGGAAAGTCACTATCTACATCCGATTTCTAAAATCTCCGCGGAAAGCCCTGGCAACGCCGGGCCTTCAGCTAGAAAATAATAAAACTGAACCCCTTATATAAGACATAAAACGAGAGTAAATTTTATAAAACTGCCTTTTTGTGGGTATTTTTTGATAATTGGCAAACAGGTGCCAATTAGGCCCTCAGCTCTACCAAATTGTGAATTATTATAGGTTGTTGATTTATGAAAATTATTTTTTAGTTACGAGGAAATATTACATACTAACATCGTGGTAATGGCGCAGGGGCGGGGGGCTCGGATCCCGGAGGATTTGTATCAGCTAATTTATTTTTGAATAATTCCAATGGCTTCGCACAGTTGGGAATATTGTCTGTTATTTTATTTTGTTTGGTTTTACGCCCAGCTGGGATTTTTACATGAAATATAAGAACAGAATATACCTAGTGAGCTATCGAAAATTATACACAAAGCGTGAAATAACGTTAAACTAAATATGAAACAATATTAGTAAAACATGTAACCGTAACATAAAATAAAATAGATACCAAAGCAACTACTATAATTTGTAGGATTCAACAAAGTGCTGGAATAGATTACGCTTAATTCTATAAATGGAGTCAGTAAATATATCAATAGTACCTACCCCCAAACTTGCTGCCCAGATCATGCATACTATTGGTTAGTGTGTACGATAGTTGGTTGTGTATGTATTGCAAAAGACTGTTACATTTTTTCTCGTCTTCCTAGTCGGTGCATGGAATTTAATAGTGACGACGATGGCAGGGCTGTCAATTAAGCCGTTAATTACTCTGTGCAATACAACCAGGTCTGACATAATTAATTTTTTTAAAACTACAATTTTAAATCGTGCATGCGCAAAGTAAGAAAATAACTTAAAACTCTTGCTAAGTTATCAAAAACTAGCGTAGACCCGTGATAAATCACGGAATAGTCGTAGAGGCGCTATTGCGTTCTAATAACTCGTCGAAACGCTTTCAATGTTATCACACGAGTAGCAGCAGTACACAGGGACCGTATTAGGTAGTTTCCGGTCGTTCGGCGTTAAATTGTGTCTAATACATCAATGCGGATGGTCTGAATCCCCGACAAATGAGTACCAAATTTAAAAATGACAATTAAAATAATTTTCTTTAAAATATTATACGACAGGTAGGTACAGCACATCGCTTGCATGAATTCTAAAAACAAAACATTTCAATTTTGAAAACGCAGCTTAAATTCAAAGCAAAACTTATATAGTTCATTGAACCGGAATTACAGACAGAGGCAAAACCGAAATTAGTATTTTTAATTAATGCCAATTTATCAAAAGTTTTTTGGAGCGAGACTATTGTATTCCCGATACAATGAGTCAGGTAGGACGCTATACTGGCCGGTAAACGGGCCAAGGTTAATATTCAGGGGCTCTATTCCTGAATCGAGGGCGCTCGTAATCGCCGTCGAAAGTACGTACGTTGGTCGTCGTTGCTATTCCCGAAATTGGTCGAAGGTACATACTTCGACGCCAAACGTCAAAAGTCATTCCACACGACAACTACTGGGTATAACCAGTAGAAACAGGGCAGCGAGTGGTAGGTTGTTGGCGTTTCTATGGAATTGGCTGTCAAAATCTAGTCTAGCTGTCAATTTTTGTTTTACCGCGCGGATTCCGCAAATGTAAAAGTGGGTGAAAATTTCCCACTTACTAAGTCTTTATCGTAGCCTACAAGCTCAATTAAGAGTTGCTTTTGGCAATTTGTAATATGTCCGGCAGCCATTTCTGTTTTGAATAACGAATAACTGTTGTCTGTTTGACAGTCACACCATAGAAATCCCAAAAACATCAGGAACATAGACAATATTCACAGGGGTGCCAATATAATCATCTCTTCTACCAACTTCGACCGTTCGACGCTCAAGAATACGTAAAATTGAAACATTCGAAAAAGTTAGTCGCGACGACTAGTAGTTTTTCACTCGAAGACGGCGCATACGAAAACGATTGATCGTTTAACTCCAGAATCGCAGGCCAGAACGGACAACCGACTTCACAACACAGGTTTATAGGCCATACACACATCCGACTCGCAGAACCCAATAAAGGGAACCGCCAACCAAATTATTATTATTCCGCCCGACAAAGGGAATAATAATAATTCTGTCGGGAGGTTTTACCTCCACACCTGTGGAAGGTCAATTGCAATATGCATAGTGAAGAGATCCGTACTATACTACTTAAAAAAATATGGCGAAGTCGAACAAAGGGTGAAAGGGTAGATGGTGGGGAAGAATAATGTTGGCGAAGAACCTGGCTGTTCAGCTCTGGTCACTAAACACATCTAAAGACACACAGCATGTGTGAATGGAAACATAATTACCGGACGCCAGATGCTGAATATTACTGCTAAAAATTAAATTTGCTACGTAATATTATAATTAATCGATAATTTGTATAGCGCCGTTTTTTGTGAAAAATCACCTCAAGGTTATGAGGAATGACCGTTTCTAACTTTGACTATCAATAAGGGAAAATGGTAGAGAAAGCTCTAAAATGAACCGTTTAAAATACCACGGTTCACTGTTGTGTTGTACTTTATTTTGTTTTTCTCTCTCTACTTTTCTATCCCCTGTATTTGTAATCGAGCATAATCTATTTTTACCAATGTATTAGTGGGTAAGAAGTACCTTCTTCTAAATTCATACCTTTGCTCTGTGCTTATGTGTATATCCCTGTATGTTTCCTTTTTTGTTTCTTCTTGTTTGTTCTACTTAACCAAACCTCCCTTTTTTATTTGTGTACTGTTTTGTATGTGAAAATTATAATTACGATATTTTCTATTTTTGTACTGTTTCGTATATGAAACTTATAATTTTAATATAAAAATATTAATGTAAAATTGTACCTATTAACTCCCACCCATGTATTGTAAGATCCTCTCGTCCTACAATGAGTTTTGTAACTCATCGGGATTGCTCTGGCAGGAAATAAAAATTTTAAAAATCTGAAAAGATCGGAAATGTGAATCATTTGTAGAATACGATCCCTACATCAGGCGCCGTCCTCTCACACACGATTCTTTAAATGCTGCGCTTCCCGTGTTTTCTAGACTTAAAATGAATATAATAATATATTTTTATTATTTATTCCGAATTTAAAAAAATCTTTGGACATATTTTTTCTAGCCGTCAACAGCACTAGGTACTGCAATTTAATAAGACCGCCCCAACCTGAGACAGCACACACAACAACACGACGCGACGCACGGAGCGAGTCGAAAAACATACTCGTAATATATATTATTTTTTGCCTTGTTTATTCCAGATTTCGGGGAGGGTGGTGCAATCCCACGAGTTCCATATAATACATAAAGTAAAATATTATAATGAAAAGATAACTAATAAAATTTATACAAAATAATAACAAAAGTTAAACTTTAAGATCTATGAGTTCAGGAATTGGCTCAATCGCTTTTAAATGGGATCCTGCCAGAAGTCCAGTGCTGCCATCACAAGAATATATAAATATAAAATACATTCACAATGTTCGAATGACACATAAACACACAGACACCAGCAACAGTGTGGGTGGATTCTCTGTTTTATCCCGTATTCACGAAGCTGGAAGAGTTTGATATTCACGGATGCACATTCAGTCCAGCCTGCCTAGTTCTGCCTAGGCTTAATACGTATTCGACAAGAGCATCCAAAGCACAAAAAACGACTTGCACAGACAATGCACAGATTAGCGTACCCGAAACGAGTGGATAGTTTAAGGCTAGCCTTTAGACTTGTAAGTTTTTTCGTAAATTTACGACTTCTAGCCAATGGGCGTATTGGATTTTCAAAATGCAATATGCCCATTGGCTAGAAGTCGTAAATTTACGAAAAAACTTACAAGTCTAAAGCTAGCCTTAGTACGATCAGAAATTTGTTTGCGAAAACGAAAGCGACAGTTTGGCTTGAATAACTGAAAATATCTTTCGATTACCCATCTAATTTTGGATCTGTACGTGATGCTGTAGAGCATAAAGAATTTATAGAGCTAATATGATTTACTATTTTTGTCAGTAATTGCATCTTGTTTATAGATTTGATAGGAATATACTTCAGCATCATTTGTACACAAAGTCACAGGCCGCCACTGCCGGACATACACTAATAATAATATTTGGATAATTTTTATAGCGCGGTTTTTGTATAAATATTCGCTGTACGTGACACATTTCTACGTATATGACACATTTCTACAATTATCTTATTACTAACTATGGACTGGTCAAACTATTATCAATGGCTAACAGGTTGCATCCATCGGTTCGTCGATCACCAATACAAAACCATATGTACAATGCATTTGATTGATTAACGTGATGTTAGAATGTACATATGTTGTTATTATTATTTATTTACATTTTTTACAGGCAGATAATACTTACCTTACTATACTTACCTGGTAGGTCACTTGAGAATAACACTGTTTATTGTTTATTAGAGAAATCTAAATATTGAAGACAATATTAGTGATTCTTAAACGAAAATCTGAAACAGAAAAATCAGAAAAAGAAACGGTCACATCTGGGACACGAACCCAGGATCCTTGTCTTTCCGGGACAATGCTCTACCAACTGCGCTAATGGGACCCTATCCTCTTCGGTCACTTTTAACTGTATCATACTTCGAATCTAGAGAAATCTAGATACGGTTGGAACGCACAGGACATAATTAGAAAATTGAACTTTCCGGTATTTATTTTAATAATATGTATTATGTTCTTTAATGAGCGCGTTTAGGAAAGGTATGTGCTAGACATGTGAACAAATTGAAATAGAGGATATCGAAGATATGCATAACCAAGTGTATTAACTCATACCACTCCTTTGTCGAGTGTGGCTCGACATTATATTTCTTACACCAACTCCTATGTCGAGTCATACTCGACATTATAGTAACGCAATTTCGAAAAATAATTTAAATTATCAAATGTATTTTTTTTTCTTTTAAACACTTTATATCTCATTCTGAATATTCCGAATACGCAAAATACATATATCTCGTCAAGTTTCGCCTTTTAGATAATTTTTAAAATCGTATTATTTTTAACCTTGTAAATGCACTGCGCAGTTATTTGGTTGCGACGCATGTAAGTAGGTAGGTACTTGCCTGTCTACCTGCGTAACAATAGGAAGCGCTGAGGGATTTCTCCCAACACATAACAAAGGATTATTATACCTATTCACTTGTTATCACATAATATTTTGTTCTGTTTGTGTATTTACATTTGTTTTTACTGTTTTTAGTAGCAAATATTTCGTGGCCGAGAAAGCACATGTGTCGTTCGGTCTTGAAAATAATACTCAGTAATTAGGTGAAAATATAGTTTTACATTTCTTTTTGTAAAGAAAGAGTAATAAAAATTACATATTTTAAAAATTTTTGTTTAACTTTTTATTGAGGCCACTTTTTATCCCTTTTTTGTAAATTAATTAAGGAGTTGGTAGTAGGTAATTAAAAAAAAATTAGGAGTGCAAAGGGTTAAATATTAAAAACAGAGAGTGACAATATTAATAACCTCAAACTGTCGGAACTTCAGAATTTAATAGCTTCAACTGAGATCTATAGCATGTTATGAGAAATTGTTGTCATTGAAAATCATGTGAATTGGAAAATATTTGAAAGTGATTTTTTACATAAAGGACTAGGTACATTATGCTACGTATCCGCGAACTGTCGAACTGAACCTCAACTTATGGGAAAGAAACGAAGCAACCACAAATGGCGCGAAACGTCGCTTGCAGTTGGTTCGTTCCTTTCCCGTAATTCGTGGTACGGTTCGCGTTTCGGTTCGCAAATGTATACGTACACTTAGACATTATAACTTTACATACAGGGTGGGGCAGAAGTATTGACCCGGTTTTTAAGAAGTATAAAAAAGAGAAACTTTTTTATTTTGATCTGTATATAATCCCAATTTTTCATTTATTTTTAAATACCACTTCAGCAAGATGGCGGGGCTTCCGCAGCAAAACACACAGATGTAGTTAATTATAATTATATAATGATAAGTTTTTGGCTGTAGTTTGGGTGGGTTCTTTGTATGAATGAGGTTTAACCTCTCGACTGTGAGTCGGACGCCGGCATCCGAGAAATATTTTTGCTTGGTTTTTTTTTTAAAGTGCTATTTTAACCCTTATCTATAGAGAAACTGTATGAAGAACAAGGTCAAAATCGCTTGCGCTAATATCAGTCTAGAAGATACCTTTTATTTTATTAGTGTAGCCTCTTTGGTAGCTTTCAAATTGACTTCTCTATGAAAAGCCGTTGTCATATTTTTTGTGCATCTTTTTCAACGTTCGCTGGTGCACGGACTGCTACAGTAAAGACTGTATTATACGACGAATTTCCCAAAGAAACGTAAGTAAACATGATTTTATGCATAGTTCATTGAACAAGTCATGTGTTTTTCATAAATATAATTCATTTTTGCAAAAGACAAATACGTAAAATTCCTGTCAAAAACTGGAAGTGTTTTCGCTCTGAAAATTTATTGTGTTTGAATCAAGTTATTTATGTCATATATTACATTATTTGGAATGATTTACATGTTATTGTGTAGAAAAACCATTTGAGAGAATATATAAAAGCTTTTGTTTTGTCAATATTTAGTGTTTATTTTATGAAAAATGAATTACTGGCCGAAAATGTCAAAAAAAACTTGCTTATAAAAAGTTCGTTTTTGTTTATCATTATTGACATCGTAATATTATATTATTTGTAGAGATTCATATGTCATTATGTAGGGAAAACTATTGGCATTGTGTTTCAAAATCATTGTTTAGTCAATATTTAGTTAAAATATTATAAAAAAATAAGTTTTGCATCTCAGCAATTGACACCAATACAATCAAGATTTCCAATTTGTTTGAATGTATGTGTTTACGGAATTTTACGAAAGCTTTGAAAAATGACTAGTGTCGCCATCTGTAGTGATATGTGAATATTGCAATCTCCATACAAAAGAAACAACCACTGCAGGGTGTACTAGAAAATGTAAAACTATTGTTTTATTTACGGAAATATTTTTTTTGTTATTTATTGTTTTATGAAAAATCGTAATAAATATCACAAAATTAGATCAGGTGTACAGGATGTGCTAAAAATAATTATAAGATTTTTTTTATATATGATAAAAAAAAACAGTATGCAATTATAAATATCTTTTTTAAAATTATATAAATACAAGTATATGTCTGATTGCTTCTATCGCTTTGCAGAATGGAGACCACAATACAACATGATGCAGGGGGCAGAACCACCACAGACACCGCATCGATCGCCATGACGGTATGTTTTGTATTAGTAGTAGTTATATTAGGTTGATTGTACGCTTCATCTTTTCCAGAATTGAAAGACATTAGTGTAACAATAAATGTTTACTGTTTCAGGTTTCAAATCGGCCACATAAGAGGAACATAAGAGAACATAACATAAGAGGAACTGAAATAAATACGATGAAAAAAAACTTTTTTTACTAAACATTTTTTTATTGAACCCCACAGCACTTGAATAAAAAAATGTATTTCATGTAATATAAAATTGAAATAAATATGATGAAACATAAATCTCCGACTTTTATTTTTATTGAACCACCCAGTTACTTGAAATTGAAAAAAATGCATTTTATGTTATATAAAATTGAAATAAATATTATGAAAAAAAATATCACTAAAATTTATTTTTATTCTCATTGAATCATGATTCTTTGCACCACTCTGTATTTCGATAAATATCTGTATACAAAAATGGCGGCCATTTTGGATATCGATGTATTGAAGTTGGTCAACTGTCTGAGGTAAATATTGTATATATTAGCATTGTTTTGGATATAAATTCATTATCGAAATAATAGGTGTGAGGTTCCATTAGAAAGGTAATTCTATCTAGTTTATTTTGATGTAATTTTTATAATATTTCGCAATATAATTGTGTCAAAAACCAAGTTAGTAAAGTGACAGCGAAAATTTACATCATAGTGCATAAATATATTTTTAGCATTATTTATTTACAGGTTTCTAGTATAAAAAAATATTATTAGTAACAACAATAGTATGAACTACCAAAAACTCAAAGAATTGCTTTCATAACTTTATACAATACGACACAAAAAAATTCTAAAGTGCACGCTTGGCTTGACATTTTTTTTTGAAAAGCCTAAAATATTTTACATTTTCAAAACAACGTAAATGCCATTATTTCTTTGAAAACACTTATGGTTTGTTTTTTTTCATATAGGCTATTTATTCAGGTTTGTGTAGAAATAATAAAATCCGTTTATATTCATATACATAATTTTTTTGACAATTGTTTCCCGAACGGGGGAATTTTTTATTAATTTTTCAGATAAAGTTAGCTATTCTGGGAAAACGTCTTACGATATAATCATGAACTATACATGAATAATTAGCTACATTATCTGGTAAACAGAAAACAATCGAAAAAAAAGCAAATACTTAGTTTTCATTAAGATATTTGAGCAGAACACATCGAGGTAATTTTCGCGCCGTTTCCGAAATTTCGTCCCACATTCAACAGGTTAAATTTTTTTTATTATCTAATCATATCTGAAATAACTTTACATATTTTAAATCATTATTTGATAATGTGCGACTTCTTTGGGTGCTTTACCCAAGTTGAGGCCCCCATTTTACAATAATAATAATAATAAAAATAATACTTGGATGACTTGTATAGCGCCGTTTTTGTGCAAAAACACCTCAAGGGCGCTGTAAAAATATAATAATATTCAATAAAGAGATAATATGAAATAATAAATTGAAATAAAATATAATAATAAAAGCGGTATTGAAAAAAAACTTAAACAAATATTATGAGGTACGGTTTTATACATATATATTGAAATGGTTTTGTGTATTACGTGTATATATTTTTTTAATACTTTTGCGTAATTTTTTTGGCAATATTACCTTTTTTGTAATATTACTTTTTTGTAATATAACATTTTTGTATATTACCTTTTTTGTAATATTAACTTTTGTAATATTAACTTTTGTAATATTAACTTTTTTGTAATATTACATTTTTTGTAATATTACCATTTTTGTAATATAGCCTTTCTGTAATCTAACATTTTTTGTAATCAAACCTTTTTTGTAATCAAACCTTTTTGTAATATTACCTTTTTGTAATATTACCTTTTTGTAATATTACCTTTTTTGTAACATTGCCTTTTATGTAACCTAACCTTTTTTGTAATATAATCTTTTTGTAATATTAGGTACCTGTTTGTAATATTACCTTTGTGTAATATTACCTTGTTTGTAATACTACCTGTTTGTAATATTACCTTTGTGTAATATTACCTGTTTGTAATATTACCTTTGTGTAATATTACCTTTGTGTAATATTACCTTTTTTGTAACATTACCTTTGTGTAATATTACCTTTTTTGTAACATTACCTTTTTGTAATATTACATATTTGTAATATTACCTTTTTTGTTATTTGATCCATCTTTTAATTTTGTACCTGAAAAGTGTTTGTTTTCCTTTATTTTTATATCGAGTTTAATGCTTTTATTGCCTGGTATTTGTGGTGTCCAAATTTTGGGTTGCATATATTTAATGAAAATAATATGTATTGTAGTTTAAAAACAGAGGAGGCAAAAAACGACAACGTTATGTGAATCAGAAGCCCCGATATACATATTTAAAAAAAAAAAACACGAAGTCATTTTAAGCTACGCTTCGTTTCCCTGATAGTATATCTACAACTTATAACTCCCCACAAAACATAAAGCCACATCATTTGTAAGCCAGCAACAAAATAACAAGTAAAGGCCGCAATGTAATACATTTCGTAGGGATACAGAGACAGAGCGCGGGGCGTAGAATAATTGACCTGTCATTATCCTACGTAGACCCGCCGGAAAGTAATGTTTCATTACGGCCTCTCCGGCTTACGGCCTTCAACCGCATTCGAAGGCCCCGCAAGGCGGTCGGTTCGCTGCTGAACGCTCAAGCTTTTACATCTCACATTTAAAGGGGATGCTATATTCTACACAGCACAGGTTAACCGGCAGGTACATACATTCATTTACATATTATAAGTTTTAGAATTAGAGATGGAAATCACCCTAGAAACTGCGCAATGCTTTGCAAAATCACGTTTTTTTTGTTTTTAAAATTATTTATATTATCGATGCTATAATTAAATACTGACCCCTTCACTAACAATAATAATATAAGTGACGGACATATATATTAGGGTGTATCGATTTTTAACTTTTTTTTTGTTTTCAAATTCCAAGTTGAAATAAAGTTGCTACTAGGTACCACAACTTACCACAATTTTTTTTGGATTTTTAAAAAAATGTGTAGGTCTCCCGCACAAGGCCTAAAGTTTTAATTTTTTTCAAAAAATATCAATTTTTTTTTAAATTTAAAAAAATAAATTCATAACTTTTGTGTTTATTCCAAGTTAAAAAACAGTAATATTAGGGCATAAAAATAAGTAAGAAACGGGTTTTTTTTATAAAATATGGTATTTTGGTCTCCCGCACAAGACCTAAAGTTTGTTAATTTTGATGAAATTTTGTAATTTTGTGTACATATATGAACCATGTTTTTTTAAAGTTTAAGCCACCGGAATTAATTGTACTTTTCTTACAGAAGGCATAAAATGAGACAATATATATATACATAATTCTTATATACATACACTAAAAATATATAGCACATATATACTATATATATATAATATGTTTTATACCTGAAAAAAGATAGTTGGACGGTGTAAATTGTATGAGAAAGGTGTTGAAAGAAACTGATGTTATTTGCTATTACTGTTGTTTATTACAAAAGTATAAAAGGTTATAACATGTCATAAAATGTAGTATAAAAACTAAGTACAAAATGTTGCTGATTACTTTCCATACGACATAAGTGGCAGTTTTCTTGTTCTACTGCAAATTTACTGACTTGTTTAAGTATTCGTCCTTTCATCTTGGCTTCAAAACCTTAAATCAAAATTATGTATAGTATTTACATAGGCCTAGTGAAAATTTTATAAATGTTATTACAGTTCCCAAATAAAATTAAATTACATAGAAAAAAATTAAAAAAAAAAAAAAATTAAATAAAAATTATTTAAAAATAATTAAATTGCTATCAATTACATAGAAACCGCACAGAAAACGATCTTAAAGGTTATACTAAAAAAACATAGACTGACCGATACAGACCAAATATTCAACAGCTGTGACGTACTAGATATACGCCAATTATACGTTAAAACACTACTAAACTACATTTTTAACAAAAAAAATAAATTTCAACATACACAAAATAACACTAACAGACCAGTTAGACAAGCGTACAAAGAAAACATTAAAACTCCAACAGTAAATTCAACATTTGGACAAAGACACTACCAATACCATGCTATAAAAGCTTTCAACAATCTAAAAATTGAAATTAAAATTGAGGAAAATAAAAATAAATTCACACACAAAATTACAAAATGGATTAAACAACAAAAAAGACAATATTACCAAAATGTCATAGCATAAAATAAAAATAAAACCTACACGTAACACACAAAACCAACATAAACACACATCACTCACAAACACACAAGATTATTTTCATTGTATTATTTTTTTAATTTTAAATGTATTATTATGTATTTTTATTTTTAATTTTAAATTTATTATTTTCTTTTCAAATTTACTATCTTCTCTTTAAATGTAATATGTAGATAAGATTTTCATATTATAAAATGAAGGCCTCAGCACGGGCAAGCCACCCAGTGAGGCCTACATTACTGGAAAACATAAATTGTAACAAAATAATGTACCAAATAAAAATAATAAAAAAAATCAGCAACATTTTGTACTTAGTTTTTATACTACATTTTATGACATGTTATAACCTTTTATACTTTTGTAATAAACAACAGTAATAGCAAATAACATCAGTTTCTTTCAACACCTTTCTCATACAATTTACACCGTCCAACTATCTTTTTTCAGGTATAAAACATATTATATATATATAGTATATATGTGCTATATATTTTTAGTGTATGTATATAAGAATTATGTATATATATATTGTCTCATTTTATGCCTTCTGTAAGAAAAGTACAATTAATTCCGGTGGCTTAAACTTTAAAAAAACATGGTTCATATATGTACACAAAATTACAAAATTTCATCAAAATTAACAAACTTTAGGGCTTGTGCGGGAGACCAAAATACCATATTTTATAAAAAAAACCCGTTTCTTACTTATTTTTATGCCCTAATATTACTGTTTTTTAACTTGGAATAAACACAAAAGTTATGAATTTATTTTTTTAAATTTAAAAAAAAATTGATATTTTTTGAAAAAAATTAAAACTTTAGGCCTTGTGCGGGAGACCTACACATTTTTTTAAAAATCCAAAAAAAAATTGAGGTAAGTTGTGGTACCTAGTAGCAACTTTATTTCAACATGGAATTTGAAAACAAAAAAAAAGTTAAAAATCGATACACCCTAATATATATAATGGAGTTATGCCTGTTAGTTCGATCGTCTCCAGAAAAGTTCCCACATAAACACACTACATAGTTCACAGAAAACTTATTAATCCCAAAAGCAAACAAAACTATATTTCAAAAAGTACTACACTACATGGCCATTAAAGTATATAACCTTCCACGTAGCATCAAAGAAATAACATGAATACCTTACATAAATTAAATACCTCTGTTTTTTATTTACATACATTTGTTAACATGTAATTGTTGGGTTATGTAATATAATGTGTATTTGTTGGGTTAGCTGGAAGAAATAGGATGTAACCTATAAACTATACCTTTTGTACTCTGTATTTTTGTGCAATATTTTTTTTTATTTTGAATTTTAACACAAGTGTATTACTTTTTACACAACCGATGAACAACCAATTACCATTCATTAATATTTTTTTTTTATTAACGACTATAAAGAATGTCCGGAGGGTAAATTCAGCTAACTTCGGGGGTGATTATACATGATGGTAGCAGTAAAAAAGATAAATAACTAAAAAAAATAATGAAATTCCAATGTTTTTTTTTTTCATAGAATAATGTTTATTTTCACCTTAAAAACGTTGGAATTTCAAAAAAGTTTTTTTTATACTTTTACTGCGCACTTTACCCCCGGACACCCTGTATAAAACACGTGAAGGTACAAAATATTATGGCGTATTAAAGTATAACAATGGTATCAAAAGGTCTAAAGTTATCGAATTCCATTTAATTACGTGCGTCTGCTATGTCTTTTTTAGTGCTTTTTTTAGGATTTTTTCATTGACCTCTTTTAGCCGATCTTTAATCTTGAATTAAAATTTATGTTTGTTTATCAGCTGTGTAAAATTTGAAACACGTTTATTAGAAAGGCCCTGAGAGTAAAACGCGGCATTTTAGCAAGCCTAGAAAAAAAATGAGTTTCAGGCCTGTAAAAACGCGTGGAAGGATTGTTACATATGAATACATTTTATTTTTTTTATTTACATTGATTCTATTGACAAAACGGTCACTGATCAGCTATCCACTCGAGCGATTGGTGTCATACATCATTTTATTTAATTAATATGATTCCTCGGAATATAAATATGGAAACATATGAAACTGCTTACTGCGGTTTAAAGCCAATGAATCCACCTGGATTTCACCGTCAACCTGTTAACCGGGGAGTTCAGTTTTGAATTACGCAGCATATAACGGGCGCGAACTCCTTCACTAGGACGTATCAATACGTCACGCCCGGTGGACGTTAATTTATTTTTTATTTTTTTTATTTATGCATCAAAAAAGTGAAAACGTCGAATTAAAAAAATAGAATATTTACAAACAATCATAAAGATTACAAAAAATATAAAAAAGGTTATAATTACAGAACAATAAATAAAAGCACGCAGATAAAAGAGAAACATTGAGTTTAAAAAAATAAAATATGTAAAAATTAAAAACTCAATTTCCGTGTTATATGTTCGGAAATATACGTCCCGCTCGTTCCAGGGCGCAACATATATTTCAAGGACGTATTTATACGTCCTACCCGTACCCGATACTGTTTACGTTTGACGTATTTGTACTTCCCGCCCGGTTAACAGGTTAAGAGCCAGCCTTCCGTGTAAATAATTTCGATTTGGGTAACACCCACAAAATAAATAATATTTAATTTAAAAAGAATCCGACAGAGGTGTCACTGTCTGAATTCGTATTAGGAATAATTTTGGGATTATTTAATAATTAAAATGATGGAATTACATTACCGACATCTATTGAAATTTTATAAAAACAAAACCATTTTTAGTTGGCAATGAACAGATTAGCACGAAGGTCGAAATTATCGAAGGTTTTAATTTATTTAATTTTTGGGATTTAATTAATTTAATATATTTTTAAAATTTTACATAAAATATAATGAAAGTAATTTGTGTAGGTATACAATTTACTTTACTTTACTAAAATACTACATAAAATACTTCTATAACTTTTATAAAAGTAAATTTACAACTTTTATAAAATCAATAAATATTTACATATTAATAAGGTTTTTCTTATATGGTTATCTTTACAGGGTGTCCGGGGAAAGTGCTCAAACTTCAGGAGGTGATTCTAAATTCTAGTAGAAGTAAAAAAAATGAATAATTTTTCGAATTTCCAATTTTTTACACAAAAAATTATTTTCCGCTGACTCTATAAAATTGGCACTTGATGGCAAGAGATTGCAAACATGACATAATATGGCAAAAATCTCCCGAGTGGCTACATTCCAGATATCTCCCGGAATGCAGCAGGTTTTCATAACTGACTCTAATATACATATATAGGTCCCACTACATTTATTGCGTCCGTGGACGTCCAAAGACGGATTTACGCACGGACGCAATAAATGTAGTGGGAATCCCGGAATGCAGCAGGTTTTCATAACTGCCTATAAGGGCACATTAAGTGCTTTACGGTGTGACCAGAAAACATGTAAAAAATTATGTAGGTATAATAAGATGAAAATATAAAATAAAGCAAGCTCTTCTTCAATATTTTTTTTGTGTTAACTAACTAACTAACCATCACGCCGTTTCCCCGCAGGGGTAGGAAGAGAGGACGGACCGCCAAACAACTCGGTCTTGTCACACACTTCTTACCTCATTCACATTCATAGATTGTCTCATAAATACTCTTCTATTATTCTGACTCTTGACATGGCCCGACTCAGTATCTGATTCACTTGATCGTGCCATGTCTTCCTCGGGCGCCCCCGACTTATCACCAATTATTGCTACCATTTGCATCATATATCCTCCTTACACTCCTTTCTTCGCTCATTCGCTCTACATGCCCGAACCATCTAAGCGTCCCTTTCTTAATCTTACTCATTAGGCTTACATCAGCCTTGCACTCTTTGCGGATCTTCACTGTGAGAAATCACACGATCATATATGATTTTACCACATATACGCCTCAGGGATCTCTTTCAACAGCACATTTTTGTGTTAATCAAAACCTTATTGCCATGAGTGCAAGTAGTGCATTATTACTCCCCCTTGTCAAGGTTATTTTAGAACGGCCCACGGTCCTCTACCCTATCGATTAAATTCATATAGTGTTAGTATAAGTGTTGAGAAATCTATGATTCAATCGGATATTTAAGACTTTACATGAATTTGTTAGTTATTGTTGTTTATATAATTTGCAGAAACGATATTTATTTATTTATTATTCATTAACGCCATATCCGGTTTTTACGGAGTAAATTGACAGTTTATGTATGTAAGTGTAACATAATACATGGATAATAGTATAACTTAATACAAAAAAGATAAATATCAAATGCTGATACTGAGATTAACATAAAATCCATATAAAATAATATAGTAAATAAAGAAAAGTTTCAAGTATAAAGTATGTACATTGTACATTCATATATGCATTTAATTATTCATGTTTGTTGCAAAACCAGTAAGACTGAAAGCAGTAAAATAATTTACTCGTCAGGTAAATAGAAAATAAAAAATAATAACTAACTAACTAACTAACCATCACGCCGTTTCCCCGCAGGGGTAGGCAGAGAGGACGGACCGCCAAACAACTCGGTCTTGGCACACACTCCTTGCCTCATTCACATTCATACATCGTCTCATACATACTCTTCTATTGTTCTGACTCTTGACATGGCCCGACTCAAGTATCTGATTCACTTGGTCATGCCATGTCTTCCTCGGGCGTCCCCGACTTCATGTTTAAAAAAAATAATATAAATATCAAAATAAATTTATAGGTATTTCTCGTTGTTTTAATATACTGCTTATATGAAAAAGAATAATAAAAGTACTAATTTCTAACTGAAAACCGTACTAGACTTAAATACATTTTTCCGTGTCCAAAATTAAACACTTCCTTTGCACAAAATTACTATAAATACCAAGGAAGAACCTTTTTCATTTGAACCTTTTTTATCTGATTTTTGACCAGTCGGTGGCCGAGTTGACATCGCGTTTGGGTCCCACCCAGGCGTAGTGTGTTCAATTCCTCGGCTGGCTAAGTCCTCCATCACAACACAAGCAACATTTTCAGCTTACTGTTGTGGTAGTAGGAGATTTTCAAATATTGTCAGGTTATACGTAACCCGGGAATGTTTGTCTTTCTTTATAAAAAAAGAGAAAAGATTGGAAATTAGAATAATAAGCGACAAAAGCAAAGCTTTGAGCATTTTTAAAAAATATTTTAAAGATAAATTATCTAAAAAATGAATAATAAATATTCTACATAAGAAGCAACTTCTTCTCCAAATGTAGTATACACATTAATACAAATAATAATCATGGTCTTTATTCCAGAAACTAATTACCTACATCATGTTTATATATACTATAGCTACTAATAGTACAATTTACTTACAATATTTATTCCTACTTCTCTTGATTCTGCGTTAAATACATAATGTAATATCTACAATAATATAATGTACACTTCTCTTTCAACCATAAGCTAATGCTTCTCTGGAAGAGTAGTATTAAATATTGTCACGTAATTGTAAACCTTATTACTTATATGTATTTTTTCCTTTAATAAATAAATAAAAATACATGTCGTCAATTCGTTTTCCCAGGGACCAAAAGACATACCGGTTTCGGTTTCATGGTTATTGTTATTGCCCTTCCGTTTGCTGGGGTATATAACTGCTATTGAAAAGATAAGACGTTTCGGTCTACTGCGTATATATTTATAGCATACATACACGTATAATATGGATTTATAAGAGAGTAGGTATATACAGAGTGTATCGGCACTAACCCGACAAACTTTAACCAGCTATTCCTTAGCACATTTGGAGTAAAAAATGTTATGGGCACTTTGCTGTCCGGTAGCATTTTTTTTTTTTTAATAAGAAAAAAAAAATTTTCCACATTCCATCACTGTCATTGGCATTGCTTTTCGTGTTCAACAGCTGTTATAAGCAAGTATGTCGAAAAGCGTCTTCGCTCTTTCGCACACACTAAATAATAATAGTTGAAAATGAGACGAATGGTGTCGTGCCATTTCGTTGTGATTGTAAAAGCGCGCCAATATAGGTACACACGTGCATTATTCAACGGAATTCGAATAAAATATTGCCAGATGGGTTTTCAAACTTTGACAAAGGATAAAACAGTGGTGACATGTGGTGAAAATATGAATAATAAATTTTTTATTAAAAAAAAACGTTACCGGACAGCAAAGTGCAAATACGATTTTGTACTCCAAATATGCTAAGGAATAGTTGGTTAAAGTTTGTCGGGTACGTGCCGATACACCCTGTATACCTTAAAATATAAGTTTACAGTAAAATAAGTTTAAAATAAAACACAGCACGGCATGAAGCGGAAAGCAGAGGAGATATAAAGGATGGGATGTATCTGTCGATTCAGATCTGGTCACTAAACACGGCTAAAGCCATTTCAAGCAACGTTTCAATTCTGAATAGTGGTCTTATACCAGGGCGGTACTAAGAGTATCTTCCACTATGGAACGTGCCGCAAATATACTATATATTATTTTTAATGAGTAATTTGTGAAATAGCACAAATTAATTAAATAAGATTTATTTGCGCACGCCGGGATTTGAACCCGCGACCTCCAGCTTGCTAGTCGAGAGCCTTACTCCTCGACCACGGAGGCCGTCAATGAAAAAAAAACAGAAAAATTTTACTTGTGCACGCGCCAGGTTTCGAACCAATGATCTCACCGAGTGCACTCAACTTTCTATTCGTTCTCTGATATAATCTATCGTTACTACAGGGTTTTCCAATAAGAGGTGTTATTTTGATATTCAATCGTAAAAGATCAATGGTTTCGTTGCTTGTGTGGCACGTAGCGCCGTCTTGTTGAAAGTAAACGTTGTCCAGATCAATACCATCCAATTCCGGCCATAAAAAATCATTAATCATCTCTCGATAGCGCAATCCATTCACCGTAACTGTTGCTCCAACCATAAACCGCAACAAACAAGTTGAGGATAGAGAGGCTTTTCAACAATAACTCTTGGGTTTTCCGAGCCCCAGATGCGACAATTTTGCTTGTTGACGAAGCCACAGCCAGGTGGAAATGGGCCTCATCACTCAAGATGATTTGCATTTGATTCACTCGAGTGAATTTTAATAATTTCAATGCGTTGTTGAAGCGTGTATGGTTCCATTTTTATTAATGGCGTAGTTTCTACTTGTCAAATGTCAAAAAATGATAGCTTCAACAGTAACATCTACCGAAATAGCGGGCTATTCAAAATAACACCTCTTATTGGAAAACCTTGTATATTCCATATAGTACAGAATTTCATAGAGAGATAGATATTCTCTAGTTACTAAATACTAGTTATATTATAAGAAGATGTAACGAAGGTTACAGAAAAGAATTTTAAGACGACTTTGACCAAAAAAAATATCGTAAAAGATATAAAAACGTAACTAATAAATCATGTCAGACAAGCGATAAAATAGATACCAAAATTATTAATAATTCATAAATAAATAAATAAAATCTTTAAAAATACCTACTAGCCGGCCCAAGAGATGGCGCAACTAGGTGGAAAATAGATGTATTATAGCTTAAAAATTTATAATAACAGAACATGAATATGACTTTCACAGAACCCGAAAATGAACGTTGAAATATGATGAATTGTTCAAATTCTCCGAAACAACCCGTCCTTAGTTTCTACGGGTTGTTTTTTGTTACATATTCAAATGAATTTTTCTCAGACATTTCTTATTATTAACAGTACGTTGTTGATATACATTTTAAATCCATGTAGTCTTAAAAGTGAGACAAAAAACCTTTATTTCAAATTTTGTTAATTTCGTTAAATAAAATTCCATCTTCCTACTTAAAGTCAATTGTTTTTGTTTTATTTTCATATATTTTTAAATCGAATTTGAAATAAATGCGTATTTCTGTGCTTTTGTATAACCAATACAAATAAAACACAAAAGATCATATTGGCACTGTAAGAAAATTGAAATAATAAAAAACATACATTGAAAGTCGTGGGTAATTTTTGCCCTAAGCGAGTGCTCCCGTTTGAAACATTTGAAAAAGGTCACTAAGCCAGTCGTGTTGTCAAAACAAATAATAAAATGTATATAATACTAGTGGCCCGGACAGACTTGTCCTTCCATAGGCTTTTCTATTTAGACCGCATTTTATATAGATCTCATTTTACGTAGACCACCTTTTATCTGTTGTGGCTGTGGTCAGATATTTTATACATTTGACATACATTGAACACGGTTCCATGCTAACTCAACACATGGACTATTTAACACACTTTTAAAAAGTGATATAAAGTCATTAAAAACGATGAAAAAAAATTTACCCAGTTAATAAAGTTTTTGTTTCATCACTTTCCATGACTTTACATAACTTTTTAAAGATGTGATGAATTATCATTTTTATGATTTATCCGGTCACCATAGAACAAATACGCAAGTCACATCCTTCGTAGATATCACAGACATATGAATATTCATATGTCTATGGTAGATATACATATATTTTTATTGTAATACATATAAGGAACATGGATACATAAATATTTTATAATATTACATTTTAGATTGGTTATATGTACCTTATCAGAAAAGAGGAGTTCTTGTGGCTGATAGGGGAGCCACGATTCTTACATAAGTTTTATGTTACAATAATATTTTTGTATAGAATATTGTTTTTTAGTGGAATGTTGTTTTTTTATTTTTTTGTTTTATTTCATTTATTTGTTCTGATTGGTTAACAATACAGCGCAGTTCAGAAGGCAGATTATTGTAGTTTTTTATGGCTTGGTAAATATAATGGTTTTGCATTTGTATTGTTTTAAAATTAGGTGTAATAAATTGATTTCCATTTCTAATTAGTTTGTAAAATTCTTGGTATTCTTTGTTACTTTTTTCTTGGCACATTTTTATAATGGAATCTTGCTTAAATATGTCATTGACATTGGGTACTGGAAACAATTTAAAAAGTGATCTGTTGAGAAGATAGAATTTTTTTTTTGTATTACCTTTATTGTGATTCTTTGTGAAACTTTTAGAGAGTTTAGATTATTTCTATAGGATTCTGCCCAGTCTATATTATATTTTGACGTCAGATTGTGATTATTATTCAGTACGATAGAAAATAATGGATTTTAATACAATGTAGTGCTATTTGGTGAACAATATTTTTTGTCAATCCGTCTTTTGCCAATATGAATAGATAAAGCTTACACAACTTAAAAATTAAATACGACCATAGATATATGAATATTAGTAGACCTGCCCTAAGTGATTAAAAGCGTGTTATCCCCACTCCCCATACCGGTTCCATTGGAGCCGGCTGTGCTCGCGTATGGCCTCAAGTGAAATTTGAAAACGTGACGTCATCATTCTTGTGCGAACTATGGTCGAGGCATCATCGGTTCATTTTACGAAATAACATGGCAAAATGTTGACTTGTACTATGAAAACTTGTAAAAATAGATTTGAAAAAGAGAATAAACCCAATTGTCGTATTACATTCCATATATAAGCATTATTTTACTTTATTTTAAGCATATTCACATCGTATAATATAGATCAGTTTTAGAAACATATACTATCACATCGAGAAACGTCTGGACGCGAAACACAAAGCTGGTTGGTTGCTGGGAAGTAAATTATGAACATTTATAAAAGTGTCTTAACTAAATACTTAAACAAAATATTCGACTCTGAAAATAGAAGAAATTTTTTTTGCCGAATTTGGACTTCGCAAATTTGTTCATAACGTGGCGAGTAATTTGCGCTCCCATGTAAAAATGTCTATTCATTCAAAAGCAGGTTTTACTCTTAAGAAGTAAATGGTGATATTATAATGCGAGATGCCTATTTACTGTCAGATTGATTTATTGACGAATCACAGTCAGCCTTACTCCCTTCGTTCTTCAACAGTTGATTTTACCCCTCGCCATTATCTTCTCGTCTATTAATTCCTATGTCTGTGAATACGACCCATTTTTTCTATGAATACAAAATATTGAGGGGGGGAGTTAAAATTTGTGGTTGTATGTATTTTTGGACGATAATGCTGAAATCAAAAACAAATAACAAAATTCGTTGAAATAATTATATTTTAGATCTCGACAACAGCGCCACCTATCGGGTCCAAACTATCCTATATTTCAAGCTGGAACCAACCACACACATTAACAAAAATTCATTGAAATCGGTTGGGCGGTTTCGGAGATTAGCGTGTACGAACACAGTGACATGTAATTTGTATATCTTAAGATTAGATATTATCTTCTATTGAGGATTTATTTAATTTTTTATCAGGCACATCAATATAAGAAGGGTTTACACATATTTTACTGCGGCTTTCTCACTATCTGGCTAGATTACGACTGCATACCTGTACCCAAGAAGCATACGGATGCAATTCAATGCAATGCAAAACACGAAATATTCCGGAAAGTCGAAAACCTATGTGTTTTTAGTAAATTTCGAGCTATACAGGGTGTATCGGCACGTACCCGACAAATTTTAACCAGCTATTCCTTGGCACATTTGGAGTAAAAAATGTTATGGGCACTTTGCTGTCCGGTAACATTTTTTTTTAATAAAAAATTTACTATTCATATTTTCACCACATGTCCCCAATATTTTATCCTTTGTCAAAGTTTGAAAACCCGTCTGGCAATATTTTGTTCGAGTTTCGTTGAATAATGAACGTACGTACCTACGTTGGCGCGCTTTTACAATCACAACGAAATGGCACAGCACCATTCGTCTCATTTTTAACTATTATTATTTAGTGTGTACGAAAGAGCGAGGACCCTTTTTACGCACTTGCTAATAACAGCTGTTGAACGCGAGAAACAATGCCAATGACAGAGATGTGGTGAGGAAATTTTTTAATTTTTTTGTTTTTAATTGAAAAAAAATGCTACCGGACAGCAAAGTGCCCATAACATTTTTTACTCCAAATGTGCTAAGTAATAGCTGGTTAAAGTTTGTCGGGTACGTGCCGATACACCCTGTATATTGTTTGTTTTTTTCAATTATCTACCAAAATGTTTGTGGAAACAACTTAGGATTTGCTAAAAACATTGGTTTTGAACATTCCGTGTTTTGGAGTTGCATCCGTATGCTTCTCGGGTGCATTGTATATGTATACATATATTGCACTGCGAAACGCAGATGCAATGCGATGGGAAACTGGCGCTTACGAGATTGCGGTCACGTTCAGACCTCAAAACACAATACGGAAAAGCAAGTTTAGTCTCTTTTTACCTCGAATAGGTCTAGGCGGAGAAGGTGGGTCACTGACCTACAATAGGGGTCGCCAACAACCGAGACGAGAGACCATTTTCTCCATTTCAATGATTCAAACGTTGCCTGAAATTGCGTTAGCCGTGTTCGGTGAACAGATCTGAATAGCTGGGTTATTCCTACCCCTCATCCTACCCATCTCCTTCTTCTTCCCACTCCCTTCAGCGTCACAAAAACTTATTAACCAAGACCGAAAAACAACTCTGTCTCCGCGCATACTCCTTGCCTTATTCACATTCATACATGGTCCATTGAAAGAGCTCGACTCGAGTGTTTGGTTCACTTGATCGTACCATATCTTTCTTAAGCGTCTCCGACATCTTATACCACTCACATTGGCGTCATATATTCTCCTTGCACTACTTTATTCATTCATTCGTTCTACATGCCTAAACCATCCAAGCGTCCCTTAATCTTACACATGCCTTGCATTCTTTGCGAATCTCCACATTCTCACACGTTCATATACGGTTTTACCGCACGCAGGCCTCAGGGATCTTATTTATACACAAAAATAATAAATCCCCAAGAATTATCGGGGGTGCCAGTCTCACTGGCTTTAGGCTCGACTCGAAACGGTGTTCACATTTTAGGACCTTTAATAATAATAATAATAATAATAATAATTGGATAATTTGTAGAGCGCCGTTTTTGTGAAAAATCACCTCAAGGGCGCTGTACAATTTATTTCCTAGGATCTACATTTGTTATTTAGAAATGATACCAAAACATACTTACCTGGCAAGTCACTTCCAACAAACACACTTATATTAAAAAGTTTATGCTTATAAAAGATAGAACTGCACGCAGAGGACACTACATCAAAAAACACTGGTAGTCGCATGATCTTAAGTCTGCTATAGTTTTTTATTTTAATTTAAATGTATTTTAACTGTCTTAAAAGCCTACAAATTGTTAGTTGTTATCATTTTTATTTATTTATTTTTAATTATTATTTTTATTTATTTTATTTTATTTTTAGTATTTTTTACATTTTGTTAATTTAAATTTAAATTGCCGTCAACTGTGAAAGTGAAGGTTTCTGAAATTATGGATACGACTGTCTGAAAAGGTGCGTTTTAAGTTTAGACCTAAATTCTGTCGAGTCTGCGATCATTCTCAAATCATGTGGCAGTCCATTCCAGGCTTTAGGTCCTGACACGGCAAAAGCACGCTCACCGAACTTAGTATCTGGTGTGCGCTTTGGTTCCTTCAACCTTCCGATAGCTGATGACGTTGCTGACCTAAGGGTTGACTGTCGGGAGTTGGAATCTTCTGGAATACACAATTCTGATAAATAAGCCGGAGCCATTCCGTTAAGTGACTTAAATACCATCCAGCATACCTTGAACTGGATTCTTTCAGGACATTTGAGCCAGTGCAGATTTTTGAGATGCTCTGAAATGTGGGAGTATTTAGATACTCCGGTGATGAGCCTTGCCGCGGCGTTGAAAACGGATTGTAATTTGTTGATTTGACATTTAGGGAGACTTGCATATATTCCGTTGCAATAATCTAGACGTGAAACAACATAGGAATTGACTAGCAATTTAGTCGCCTCTGTTGGCAGGTTTCTCCGCACTGCTTTAATTTGCCTTAATTGAAAGAACCCCGTGCTTACAGTTCTGTTCACCTGAGTTTTAAGGGAAAAATTAGCATCCAGATTGACACCCAGTAATTTGATGCACGTTTTTGGAGTGATGTCACTTCCGGAAATGGTTATTGGGGAGTTTGGTAATGGTTATTTGGGGAGTATCAGAGTTTCCCTCAGGGGCATTTAACTAAGCTTTGGCCATGAAACTCATTTGAAACCGCCACGCCCACCTCAAAATTCTTATAGAAAACGAATAATATGGCTAAAAGCTCAGATCTCATTGGTGAGAACAGAAGGATTGGTTTGATCTCTCTCGCTCTCTACCATAATGACTCGTGTAACAGAAAGAGATGACGGAATTATGCCGTTTGACAGTTTTCAAATCATTCAAACAAAATGACAGTGGTTTATTTATACACGCGGGTTGTCATTTGCTGCCGAAATACTATCATTTCCGTCGAAAATATTGCGTGTTAAAGTTGTTCGTGATAAAAATACAATATAAGCCAGTATAGTGTTAGCGAGTTATAAACATATTATATTCAACCTACCTACGTAAGTTCAAGTTTAAAGTGAATTAACAGTTTTAGGTTATTCGTTCGGTTTTTTGAACAATGCTTGATACTTGACATATGTCTTCCTCCACAACGTATAAATGTTATTTATTATATCGATAAACTTATTCATGTTATTGATTAGTGTTATCCTGTATTATCTTATTGTTTTGGTGAAATTAAAGATTTTTAAACATATGTAACCATGAGTTCATGAGGCTGAAAAATGTCGGAATTTTTCGTCGTACTGTCGGACAATCATGTTTTGGAAATTTTCTTCAGTGTTTTTGCAAATTTCTTGTCATTTTGGGTTTCTTCTTCTCAGATTAACAAGTTTCATCTTAAGGAAATGCACTGTAAAAGTTTATTTTCTTAGTCAGATGAACCTTGCCCTTGGAAAACATTTCGACATTTTTCTGCTTCAATGACATTTTTATTTTTATAATAGTTTTTTTGGGCTAGTGAGTGAATAGAGTAGGCTGAGAGCAATTATGTTGTCTATGGTCGTATCTTTTTTTAAATGGCCTTGAGTTTCCTCTACCTTGTCTACTGCTCTGCTCCGCACGGTAGGTACTGCTTGTATATCTGTGGTTAAGTACTGTATAATTCTGTTGGATACAAAAAGCCGGAAGATATCGATCTAGAGAGTGGTATATTTATGGTTTCCCCTATTACGTTCCGATAGACTAACCCGTTTTTAATAGAGAAGTGTATATATAAGCAGGGAAATTATTTAAAACGAAACCAATTTAAAATTATTGCTATGAAAAGTTTTAAAAAAAAGTTTTTGGTGCGGTAATAATCAAAAGACTTGAGGTCCATTCCTATGGCCAGAAACAAAATGGGTTTGTTTGCTATACTGGAGACCAGGAGCAGGAAGATCGCAACAGAGGTGGAGAGACGACTAACCTTAGTGTGTCAAGACATCCAGCGCGGATTTCGGTAACCAGATAACTAAAACGTGACATAAAGTCATGAAAAGTGATGAAACAAAAACTAGGTTACGTAGGTTAGTTTTTTTTCATCCATTTCAATGACTTTATATCACTATAAAAGGTGTGTTGAGGAATCATCGAAGCTTTTTTTATAAATATATAGTACATATTATCTAGTAAGACATTTCAATTAAAAAAAACTTAATTTTGCGTAAAACAAGTACCTAAGTTACTACGAAAATAGTTTCAGCCGCTGTACGGCGGGTGATTGGCATTTTACCCCCGGCATCCTAAAGCTCCTAGTTTACGTTGGCGCCAAGATCCTTTGTGCATTGGCCCAACGTGTACTGGCAGCATAAGGGTTAAGAAGCCGAGAGCTAAAATGGCAGACCACGGCCTTAAGTTGAAAATACACGATCGTGAAAGACGGAAAAGAAGACTCCAAATCTAAAAGATTATTTTAATTCCACGCAGGAGGCCTTGAGGAAAATAATTTCCCTGAGGGCCTATGCCATCTTTGGGGATGTTAAAAGGAAGGGACAACGGACTTTCTCTTTTCTTGTGCCTACCATATTTAATAAGATTCCAATGGACATAAAAATTCAATCAAATTACACAACCGAATTAAAAAATGGTTAATAGATCAAGCTTTTTTATACTGATATTGTTTATAATCTTGTAAAAATGTATATATATGAATATGAGTAATTTGCCTGTGTTACAACTGACTGTCTCTGTATTTTATTATTTTGTATTGTGGTAAGTTAAAAGTTATTCTATTGTATCTTTTTTATATATGTCTCTGTTTTGTAGTTATTTAAGTTATTCTTCTGTATCTATTTTAAATATTGTGATTTCTCGTTATATGTATGCTTTAGTAATATATTAATATTATTAAACTGACCTGCTGACAAACTGCTTTGGCAGTTTAGCGGGTTTAAATAATAAAAAAAATATCAGTCGATCGCGTAGCAGTTAATATATAGTTAGTTCAGGGCCAGCCCAATGCGGGTGCAATTGGAGCAGTCCGCTCCGGGCGCCGAATTGTTAAGCCGCTGATAATACCTAACAGTCTTCACACATCGCCCTAGAAATTATTTTTCACATGAATGGCACTACATAAAAATACAAATCATTTGAATGTTATTGATTACAGTGATAACCTACCTAGGCGTCTATTGGTTTTGACAAGCGGTGCCAAAATTTTACACGCGCCAGGCGTAGTTTGACTCCGTTTGGGCCGGCTCTAAGTCAGTTCATACTTATAATGTCGTTGTAATAAGATGTGAAACAAATTTAATACATATAATGCGATGCAATTCGTAAAACACCTTGTTGATACGGTTAAAATTGCCACTTGACGACAACCGCCTCTTCACACGACCCACTAACATTTTGACCCGCCGTCATACACGACCAGAAACCCTATTACCCGTCATCCAGCAACTTTCATTGTCGTTTGTTGCAGGTAGGTAACATATTCAAGACATGAATTTATAATTTTTTATCAAACCAACATTACCGTAGTCGGAAACTGGTTCCAAAAGTATCTGGAAGAAGAAGCGGTTCTATGTAAGTCTCCGCTAACTGGAAACTGAAACCACAATGATGGCCTATTTTAAGTTTCAGGAATCTACCATTTCTATCAAGACAAATTTTGCCTGTCGCGAGAAAGTGATTCGAGACGTGATGGCCGGTCTACAAAATGCATGCATCTTTTATTATATCTTGCATGGTCGCTCGCCACGCCACACCGGCAGCCGTGTCGCGAGTCTAGTTCGCGACACCCGGGTGCTGACAATCTATGTGCGCTCGCCTCGCCACTCCGGCACCCGAGTCACGAGAGTAGGCCGCAAGAGTGGGTCGCGACACCCGGGTGCTGACAATCTATGTGCGCTCGCCTAGTCACTCCGGCACCCGAGTCGCGAGAGTAGACCGCGAGAGTGGGTCTCGAGAGTGGGTCGCGAGAGTGGGTCGCGAGACCCGGGTGCTGACGAAAAAATAACCCACTCGCTCTTTGGAAGCTCGTGAGAGGGTTTCAGTGAGCGGGTCATTTACGATCGACTCGAGACTAGCCTGTGTAAAGAAAACAGCTAAAAAGCTTATTTTGTTTTAGTGGAGCTAGGGCACAAACATTAAAATGTTTTCCGGTCACATCCTTAACAACTTAATTTTCCACATTAAAAGGAAATCTGAAAAAGGGTTCACTAATCGCCAGTACATGATTTTACACTTCAAAGCAATTTTACAGGCCTGACTGAAACTTTATTTTCTCCAGGCTTATAAAAACAAATTCGCAAAACAGCTCTCCAGGGTTTAATAAGGGAGGAGGAAAAAAAAACTTTTTACTATAAAATATATATCTGAAAGGATGGCCTTGCATTGATGTAGGAGAAGAAATTTATTTAAATAATAAAAAGAATAAACTAAGGGTGGAGGGGTAAGGCTCTCGACTAGCAAGCCGAAGGTCGCGGGTTCAAATCCCGGCGTGCGCAAGTAACTTTTATTTGATGAATTTGTGTTACTTCACAATTTATTCATTTGAAATAATATATTGTATACTTGCGGCACGTTCCAGAGTCTAAGATACTCTTAGTATCGCCCTGGTGTACGACCACCATTCAAAATTGAAACGTTGCTTGAAATGGCTTTAGCCGTGTTTGGTGACCAAATCTGAACCGCCAGGTACTCCCCCAGCTTCATCTTCCCCAACTCCTTCCCCTCCCCAGTACCTTCAGCCTCCCAGCATACCCGATTTGGGATGCCATAGTCTCACTATTATTTTATCAATGTGTATTATTAATGACCTTACTTTTATTTTGATTCTATCAACATGTATTATTTATGAACTTACTTTTATTTTATCAGTGTGTATTATTAATGACCTTACTTTTATTTTGATTCTATCAACATGTATTATTAATGACCTTACTTTTATTTTGATTCTATCAACATGTATTATTTATGAACTTACTTTTATTTTGATTCTATCAATATGTATTATTTGTTATCACCCCGTTTATTAAAAAATATTTCTGGCTTCAATGGTTTTCAAGGTCATCATTTCAAACTATGGGAGAGGGAATCATATTAATTTTATTTAAATGGGCAAATTTCATAATTAGGTATAATATGGAAGATTGGAGTCGAGGTCAGATTTAGAAGAGATGAGACGTTGAACGAGAGGAAACAAATTTAGAAAGAAATGTTCCTAGTAAAATATACCTACATTTATCATTATTTTCCTGAACTTTTCAAAATCAATTGGGGCAGTACCTTCAAAGTAAAAATTATCATTTTTTACAACTATCTTCTTCTATCTATCTATTTTATATAATATACAGATAAAAATGAACATACCTTCAAAGTAAAAATTATCATTTTTTACAACTATTTTCTTCTATCTATCTATTATATATAATATACAGATAAAAATGTAAATGTTCGTTTGTTCAAAATCTTAAATCTCCGAAAGACCGATTGCTCGAATACGCGTGTGTTTTTATATACCTAAATTATATATATATGTCACCTGTGATAAGTAAAAACATGCTTTTTGTGAAAAACAGCGCCATATGTTGGAAAAACATTTTTTTAAACAGCGCCATCTGTTTGACTTAAAAACAACAAGCACTCAATATTTACTCTATTTGCACAGACAAACTGAGCCACACAACGCGTGGCGAGGTACAGCTAGTAAGCTATAAACAGAAGTTGGGAGAATTTTTTTCCGAGACCCATAAACAAAAGAGTTAATACATTTTTTAACCAAAGGTCTCTAATATAATTCCATTATGCTAGGTATTAAGAGTACAAGTTTAAAATGTTATTTCAGTTTATTTCATTTTTTCAATAACTGGGACAAAAATTTTAAGTTGTATCAAAATAAACAACAAAAAAAACGCAAAAATATATTTCTATTCAAAATAGGCAAAAGTTTATAATAATTAACCAAAAATATTATTTTTGTGTGGTATTAGAAGTACAATTCAATTTATGCCTTTGGGATTTTTTATCTTAACTATCTAATGAAGTAATTGGATCAAAAATATGTTTTGTAATTTATTCATTCACCAATAAAAGTAACTAAAAATGACAATTCAACATACCTTTAAAAGGTGATATAAAGTCATTAAAAGTGATGAAACAAAAACTAGGTTAAATAGATACACAATGTAACCTATTTAACCTAGTTTTTGTTTCATCACTTTTCATAACTTTATAACACTTTTTAAAGGTGTGTTGAATTGTCATTTTGATGAGTTATCCTGTCACCGTTGAATTATTATGGAACCGTTAGATTGGATTTATTTTTCTTTTGACAAATTCCACATGATTCTCAGCAGTACACTCAATAATGGACATCAAAAATTGGACTGGAAGCCCAATTTTTATATGAGTAGGCAACAACTAATTCTAGAAAAATATTTCAATACTTAACTTGGTAATTACATTATCAATGATAAAATTCTATTAAGCATGAAAATGTTAAATATTAGCAAAAAATTAAATAAACAGATTTTTTGTAGTTACATATCTATGTAACTACCATATGTAAGAAAGTACTGTTAAAATTGGGTCATATATTTTTTATCGTTGGTATCAAACATGTGGATAACTTATCTCTATACAACGCCAAAATAATAATAAAATCAATTGGTGACATTTTTATTTCAAAACAACCATGACCTATACAAAGATAACCTAATAAAGCTGTAAAATAGGGGGGGCCAGCACCAACAAAGCACCTGGAGAGGCCCCCCATCATTACTAATTATTATTATTGCTATTGTAACCAATTATTAAAATTAAATTGTGAGTGATTTCAATTAAAAAATAAACAAACAGGATAATTATTCAGATACAGCCAAAAGCATTTCAAATATTATCTCTTAGGAAATGATTGATTGTGCTCAAATAACTAATGGTAATTATCATCGCTCTTTTGAAACACATGCATTCAGCGATGATTATTGAACAGTGGAAGTCAACGCAGATTCTTAACGCTCTAGTTTTAATGCTATATTGGAAGGTTCAGAAGCCATTCTTTATATTATTTCACCAATTGAGAAATGTTTTGGGCAAAACTTATATTGATGTTGGAACATCAATATAAGTTTTATTGGTGGTAATTATAGGAGTAAATCTGAATAAAGGAAAAAAAATCGCATAATAAAATTTGATTAAAACTGTGGAGTAGTACAGAAATACGCTATATTTCATTTCCACAACAAATTTTAGACTTATTTGAATTGAGGAACGCTAAAGCATTCAACAGTGCAATAAAAACTAACTTATTTAACATTTTTGGTGATTAATTAGCTTTTACTTAGACGGAAACGCCTGTATTGGAAAACAATTAAAACCAAATGAAGGTTACATAGATGACAGGAGGTTTTGCAAATTCTCAAAGCGTGTAGAAGAACAACAGGTGATCATAATAGATTAATTATTGTAAATTACTTACATCATTCTGTACGTGGTTTTCGGTAGGTTCTTCCAGTATTTCTTCCTTAACTGTGACACTCAAGAGCGGTTCTAAATCCATAAGGGATTGCTCCAACTCTTCACTCGAGGGTTGCAAATTATTCAAGTTATCCATTTTCAGTGTTTAATGTCACGTTTTAGGTTGAAAAACGATAGGAAACATCGAAGCACACCGCGAAGTGGTGAAAATCACTGCAATTTTTTCACGTTCACAAAAAGCCATAAATAAAATGAGAAATAAGGCTTTCCGGGAAAACAAAATGTCGAGAGCCCAAGGGAAAAAATCGTGGCTACACTTTCGAAAACTTTCACTTGCACTAAAGCAAACACTTCCTTATATTATTGCACTTCAAAACTGTCCAACGAGATCAACATATTTCCTAGCATTATTTTAACATTTCAGAAAACTAATTTCCAAAATTTCGCCAGTGACGGATTGCCTCCAGACACAGCAAAAAACGACAGCTTCGGACGCCATTGAAATTTTAAAGCTAAAATTGTCTATGGGAGAAAGTGTAAATGTTGTCTATGTCTTCACGTTGGTCTTTTTAGTCGACCCACACACATGATAAAATTTATTACTTTACACAAGTTAAAAATATAAACTATAAAACTTTTCTACAGCAGTCTGGATACAACCTAATTTTAGTCGGTATCATCGCCAGTACGTTATATGAATAAAAAAATAATAATTAAAGAAGATAATACTAATAAATCAAAACGAAACATGAAACAAAACAAGACACAGAAAAATAAAAGGTGATGGTCTCAACTGGGAACTGAACCCAGGATCTCTGTCTTACTGGGAAAACTATATTTTATTATGATAATGATCTATTACATTGATGAGTATAACTTTCAAAGTTATTAAAAGTCATTCCGATAAAAATTGAATATTCATTTAGACTTAAAGAAAAAAGTCAATAGGTGTCCCATATAAATAAATATCGGACATGTTTGTACGATACACTAACTAGGTAACAAACCAATTATTGAGAACTTTTTAATCATTGGAAAAATATGGGAAAAATTAATTACAAAATAATGTTGATAGTTCTGAATTTGAAATATGAGATCGACAAAAATTACTTATAATAATTAGGTCCAAATGGCCGAGTAGTTATAGTTAAGACAACAATTCCCAGTTGAGACCGTTACCTATTTTTTTCTGTTTAGATTTACTATCCCCACCTTACTCTTAAATTTTTAATATTCAATTCAATGATATTCAAATAAAAATTGAATTTTTTTATTCATTCGTTCTTTCCTTTTAATAACCCATCAACACGAGTCAAATTATAGGTACTGTATTTTAAATTGCGTGACTAGTAGATATTTTAAAAATAATTTAAATTTAGTCTAATAAAAATAAATGAGTCAAAGAGAGATGGAACATATCATTATAAAAACTGTTGCTTTTTATAACAATAAAGTTTTAGCAACCTCTCTTCTACTATATTTTTATTTCAACCTCTTATTTGAAACATTATGTTCTATCAAAATATTTAGCTTATTGCAAAAGTTTAAATTTATAATCTTCTCTGTGCAAACGGCCAAAAATGGAAGAACTATTTTTTTGCTATCTACACCTACGGTGGCGATGCCCTCGTTTATTCATCGGTACAGTTGTTATAATAAATAATTCCTATATACATGCCTATATCATATTAAAACGCAAGTTTAAAAATAATGCATTTGCTCTGTGCTGACAGCATAAAAAAGTACGGGTGGTCTAACTTTTTATAATTTACAAAACAGAAATATGATTAAAAAAATAAGTGTTTTTATATTCTATATTTATAACTATTTCTTGTGATCATAAAAATAATATGCTACAGCTATCGCGGTAGTTCGTATTGTAATTAGGTACGCACAATTAACAACAAACAATTTAATTTTGACTGCTGTAAACACTGATTACAAAATAGACGCTTCCCGATTTGTCACGTAGGTAAATTTTAGGTTATAACGCCGAAGTTATTTAAAAATAAACTATTAAATAATGACAAAAATCGAATGAAAACAAACCTAAAGTTTTCTCAAAATAGTTGTTCCAATTGGTGTGTTATTTCTTTCAAGTTTTATTCACATTTTAATTCACAATCTCGAGTTCAAAACATTCGCCGTGGGAGATTATTTTTAGTTTTGTTTGGATGGAAAAAATGTGAAAATTTTTGTACCTAGTTCCGACAATAGTTTTTTTTTATTTGTCATCAAATTTATTTATTGAGTACCTTGTATATATCGCCATATAGTTCATCGTGACACTATGTCAGAGATACAATTTCTAATCTATGTCGAGGTAAATGATATTGAATTACAAACTGATAGTTGTTTCTTGAATTGATAACAATGTTTCATTTGCAGGATTGGGTGAATAGGGTTGGTAAAATGGGGGTCGTTTCGAACATGAAGTCTTTTTATGTTATCGGATTTATTGTGGCTGTGAGATTGGCTTCGGTATTCCTGGTTCAGACGTGGTTTGTTCCCGATGAATATTGGCAGAGCCTTGAAGTAGCTCATAAACTTGTATTCGGATATGGTAGTTTGACTTGGGAGTGGACCAGTGGAATAAGAAGCTATTTGCAGCCAGCTTTCATCGCCGGAGTCTACAAAGTCTTGGAATTATTGACGATCGACCATGCGGAACTCTTGGTAAGTAAGCCAATATGGTTAAAAGTACCTTTACAATTTTGTGTTTCTATATATTTAATTAGGTACTTAATTTATTTGTTCATAATTCTTAATATTTATTTATCGATCATATCACTGTTGCGTAATGGTATATGTAAATAATAGTAATAATTATTGGCTGATTTATATAGCGCCATTATCGTGAAAAATCACCTCAAGGTCGCTGTACAAATACATATATACATTGCATAATAAATAGTGGTGTACATCTAAGACCCATAGCCAGTGACTTACGACTAAGGCTTAAACTACTGACTTGAAACTAGTGCCTTACATCTAAGACTTTTATCTGGTGACTTACACAACTAAGGCTTATAACTAGTGACTTATGACTTATAACTACTGACTTAAAACTAGTGACTTAATGACATACATATTTATAACTATGGCTTAAAGTTAGAGACTTACAACAAACATACTTACATTTAAAAATACATGTATTAGATTTTGATTGTGTTATCAGTGATAAGACTGAAAACACAATCAAAATCTTAAAAATATAATAATAAAGATAAAAAAAATAAAAATTTAGAAAGTAAAATTCATTCATATATAATTCCAAACACATATAACAGATATTGAACAAATTAATTCTTCACGGATAATTCTTGATAATATAATCGATAGAGCTTTGTCCATTCGGAAATTCAACCAAATGAACTTTGCCCATTCGGACATTCAACCAATAAAACTTTGCCCAATCTGACATTCAACCAATGGAACTTTGTCCATTCGGTCATTCATCCAATGAAGCTTTGTCCATTCGGAAATTCAACCAAATGAACTTTGCCCATTCGGACATTCAACCAATAAAACTTTATTCATTTGGACTCAATGCATCCTCACTTTCTTTCATTGTTATTATGTAATCAGCGAAAATCACGTAGTTTAGCTTATTAAATCTTTATTCTTCACCCTATAACCTGTCTGCATGGACTGTCAGTTCAATCACAGGTGGGTGCTACATTTAATTAACTATGTAATCCATGAAAAAGAAGGTACGGTACAACAAGATTTTACGCAGTGGGCTCATACCAGCGAGGTATGTACTTCACTTCCATCATCCCCAAGCAAACAATCCAAAAATAACAAAGTTGGACACAGAACCGATCCCTGTGGGACACCAGCTGTTGGTGGTTATAATATACTTAAAAAATCTTTTGCAAACAAGTAGATACCTATTTTATTTTTTACAGATATTAGTTCCCCGCCTACTGCAAGCTCTCCTAAGTGCGGCCGCAGACTACTCCTTCTACAAATGGAGTGGCCACCACAAGTGGGCATTGTTCCTGGTCCTGACGCAGTGGTTCTGGTTCTACTCCGCCACGAGGACGCTTGTCAACACCACGGAAGCTTCCCTCATTACCATTGCACTGGCTAGGTTCCCTTTCACCCCCGGACAGCCAAGTAAGTACTTAAAAATGTTACTTTTTTTGTTCGATTTGAATGAAATTCAAGATTGCAAATTACCTTTTCAACTTTTAGTGCGCAGACATCCATACCCATCGGATATGTAAAATTTTTATCCACTGAACGCTGGCGTATCTGATCGGCAATATTTGTATTGGATTTTGTACTTTAAAAAATGTTTTTAGCTTACTAAAATAAATCATATTCGATTAGCAACAAAATAATAAATCAGATAAGAGTTCTCGCTTCTCGTTTTGTAAAGAGCAGCCATTTAAAAATAATAACAAAGTTATTACTGTGTCACTCTTTAAGGATGCGATGTTGAAGCGATGGGGTCCGACCGGAATAGGAGAAGTGGAAGAAGATGAGATGAAATAGGTGTTGTTAATAATTGAAATGATTATTTCCAGAGGACAATGGCTGGCTATGTCTGGCGGCGCTATCCTGTGCAGTTCGCCCAACAGCAGCCATAATTTGGATGCCCCTCTGCGTATACAATATCGTTACATCCGAAAACAAAAAGCGTTTGATTGGACTGTTCTATATTCCTATTGGGTAAGTTATTATTCATTTGATTTTAAAATTTTAATGCATACTTCCATTTTTTTATGTATAAACCCTTTCTAACAAACATTCTTAAAATTTTGCACAACTGATAAACAACCATTTAACCTGCATTAATTTATTAGTAAGGGGGAAAGGGTTTTTTGTTATTATGATATCAATGTTTCTCTATTCACTGCCAGCTTAGACATTTTATACGGGTGCCCGGGTGTTAAGTGTTTTAACTTCGGGAAGTGATTCTGCATGATTGTAGAAGTAAAAAAATATATTGAAATTAATAAAATACCACTTTTATTGTTTATAAATACCAACATTTTCATTGTTGCCATTGTCTATGTCTATTATTTTTTAATGACACAATTGTCTATGTCTATTATTTCTCTATTGAAAACATTGTCTATGTCTATTATTTATAATTAGTATTATTAAAACCCTGAAGAAGTGAGCGTTGCTCATGAAACATGTTGGTATTTATAAACAATAAAAGTGGTAAAAACTAAGTATTTTATTAATTTCAATTAAAATGGTGCCACAAATTAAGTTTGCTGTGTTAGAAGAAAAAAATTTTTTTTTTCTCATTTTGTTAAAACACTTACCTTAAAACGTTGGAATTTCAAAAAAAGTAATCCGTCTTTTTTTGCTTGTACTATAGTGTAGAATCATGTCCCGAAGTTACTGTAGTTTACTCCAAAGCAACTTATACGTTGTACATATATATTAACCTCTGGAGAACCGTTTGTGCACCAGTGACAAGAAGTTTTCTGCCGACCAACCGTTTAATTTTGCCCTAGCCGGAATTTTTTGATATGCAATTTAAACCTGTATGCCATGAGAAAGTGCATATTTTTTTTTAACAGAATCGCTTGCACTTGAAACACTTTACAGATCATTTTTGATTTCCCTTAAAAAGGGTTTGGTGTTCCAAAGGTTAGGTATGTTACCAATGTAAAGGTGTTACAATAGATTTATTTCGATAACTATACGCTTTAATAAACACTAATGCCTGAATAACACCTGCCAAGTACTTGGCCGAGACAGTGCATTCGGCCGAGTGCTCGGCTGGTGTGATCAGTACAGTCTGTACTCGGCCTAGTAGCGAGCGAGTGATTCAGGTTACAAAGTGGATAGGCAAGGCTTAATTACTCGGTCGAGTAAGTACCACATACTCGACTCGGCGCTTCACTCGTCAGTCAATGAAAGATTTTTTTTTTTTATGAGTGTGTCGTTTGTTGTAAAACTATCTTAATTTTTGTCCATTGCGAAACCATGTTAACAGCACTTTAAACTAATCTCAATTAACTGACTCGCCCACTGTCTCTTCTACATGTGATCATCTCTACTCTCAATAAGTTTCTCGGTCGAGTAACAATGCAAGAGACTCTGCTGAACACTCGACAGGTGTAATTCCTCCTTTAATGAGAGCAATTGGCGGATGAGAGCGGTATTTGGAACAACATTTTTTTGTTTTTTTTATTCATTTTAAATCATATTGTCTTTATTATTATTTCCAGTCTCTCAATTCTGGGCCTGTCGACTCTGGTGGATTCCTACTTCCACGGAGAGCTGATCTTCACTCCGTATGAATTCCTGAAGCTGAATGTTCTCAACGAAATCGGAAGCTTCTACGGCAGCGAACCTTGGTAATTGTTTCACTGAATATTAAAAAAAAGCAATAAAATTGACATTGGCTAGAACTGAGAGATCTATTTCACATATTAACTTGCCTAACGAATTAGTTTTACCATTACCTGGTTTTTCCGAGACAAATACGGTATCTTGTTTAATTTTTCGTTATTTAAAATTGTATTTTAAAGCCCTAAAGGTCACAATAGAAATGATGTTTCAAGCTAAAACTAGTGTTGTTGACCTACAAATTTGACATAATATCCTCACTGAGATCTCCTGAACTCCATTGCTCATCATTTGAGAGTATTTGCTTCAGACAAACTTCTGCTTCATGATTATGACTGTGTTAAAGATCATATAAGACAATATAGTTAAATCTGTTCGCTTTAGCATTTCGAGCTATCATTTTGAAATATTGTTATTTAAAATTTTAGCACATTACTTCCTTAATGTTTGAAGTCATTAAAAATGATTTTACTTCCTTAGGTCTATCTTAGTTTATAATCTGAATACCGCATTAACCACAAATCAACTTATCAAGTGCACGATATTATGTAATTAAAAGTTTTCAATGTTGCAGTGTGATACAATGCATGACTTTGAATCCTGTAGTTGAAGGTTTGATTGTTGACATTATAAATTACAAAAGTGAAAAAGAAGTTTATGCGTTACGTATATATGAGAGAATATACGTACTATCCATTCCTGTATCCTTGTTCTTAACAGGAATGCTCGATTTCAACACCTTAGAAGCACGCCGAAAAATATTTTTAACAAATTTAAAAAAGTAAAGTGTTTAACTTATATGTGCCTTACAAATATACTCTTGAAAGATCCCATGTACTTTTTTATACTCCGAAAGCGAGGACTTCTGGCTATCAGAACTCGCCAATCAACAGAGCGACTCAACTGCTCAACGATTCTGCATTGATCATCGCCATTTTTAACATCACTTACAGAAATCTCAGCAACTATCTTTTGACGTATGTCACAAAATAGTAAAACTGCCTCCATGACCTTTTACACTTACATATACCTCAAATTTGTAATCTTCTTCGTGATATATTGGTGCATAACTGTTTTATGGAGAACATGAATAAATAACTAAATAAATAATAAGTAAAATAGGAAGATATAGATTTTAAAAGATTTATGTAAAATACATGAATATATTACCTACTCCCTCTAATAAGGTTGCAGTGTTCTGTGAAGCAGCAAGCAGGTGCCCAAAACATACACAACAGAGCTACGCAAATATCCGATGCACATTTGTATTCACATCGCAAACAACTTGTCGCGCTTATCCTTTGTCCGTCATTCTTTGTTAACTGTTCGAAGCATTGATCTAATCTAAAGCACCTGCATTGTTTGACAAAAGTGACACTGTCTTTAAAGTCTCTATGATGCAAGAGGGAATAAGTTCACCTGACCGATCGTAGAAGATTGGCATTGCCGACTAGTTGGCAACGTGTGGTTGTCTACGAACCTCTGTGCGGTGGTATGGCGGTAATTGCCAAGATACTTTTAGTCTGGTATTTGTGTTGCAGACAGATCAGCATAAATTTTTATCTATTCCTTTCATAAAGAACCTGGATGGAAAGTGAAAGAAGGAAATAATTTATTTTGGTTTCCAGGTATTGGTACTTTGCAATTGGCTTCCCAACCATTCTCGGGATCAACCTCCTCCCGCTGCTGTGGTCTGCCGTAGAAGTCCTGAGAGACAGAGAGGTCTTCAGGACCCAGAGCCTGCTGCTGTTTGTGATTGTCTTCACATTATCCGTTTACAGGTATGCATACATAAAACCGATTTATAATATTATATTAAACACCCTTACTTCTAAGGTAAAGAATGATATTTTTTATCGTTTTCTATATGTGATATTCTAGATAGTAGTTTAATAAGTTACCCATATATGGCACTGGTGACAAATTATGCTGTCGATAATGCAAGGATCGAGACTTATAGAGAGTATCTACGAGATAAATAAGATTACAAACCCAAGATCGCGGCCCAGAATCGTTCCTATCGCTTGCTATAAGCCATCTGAGCTCATTGTAGTCTATATCACTAAATAAATGTCCAAGTGTTTGACCTTGGAGTTTTAATTTACAAACCCGAAGTCAATTAGTAAAAAACAGTATCTTCCTTGGGACTCTCAAGGAAAAAACTATGTTTTTACTTACCACGGCAGTATAAAAGAGTGCAACTGATTGTCCAATGTCTCTTCTTCATCATCTTTTGCTTAAGATAATACATACATGCTGTTGGTTAGTCTATTAACTATTATTCTCCAATATTTTATCTTTAGGGGTGCTGTGCGGGGGAGTTTTTTAAGGAATGAAAGATGTGAATATGTGGCTTAAAAATACCATGATGTAGGACGTAGGAAACACAAAAGCAGGCATACCATTTGTCACTCGAGCTGTAGGGCATGTGAATGAATGATAATAAAAACAACCCATTCTCACGCTGAAAATTTCAATTGTGTACCAATGTTGGGACGGTGTTTGGCGTGTCTCATGGCTGTGCCGTATTTATAAAAATGCTAAAATCTGCAGTCTATTGCAACATAAAACACATTCTTGGTGACATGCCAAATGTGTTGAAATGACAATGTGTTTCAATGACACTTAGGCTGGGTTGTTTCACAGAATTTGAACAATTCGTCAAATTTTAAAGTTCTGTGAAAGTTCTATTCGTGATCTGTTATTATATCAGTTATGTGAAACAACCGGCCAATAAGATATAATAACAGTATTTTAATAGAACCTTTGGGGAGCTTGAAAATTGGATTGATCGATTGATGGACATCGTTCAATATATGTGACTTATTTAAAACACAAGATACATGCGTCTTTAGCGGGCGGACACTCAAATCGGAAGTTGCAAAATCCCCCGCAGTAGTTTCTGGGGTCGTTCCAGTGTTGCCGAATGGTGGGTGGACCTTGCCAGAAACTAAAAATTTATTTACACAAGCAGTTCCTACAAATTGCTTGAATTCTGTGAAACAACTGGCCCTAAAGTTCGATGACAGGAACGTACATTAACATTCATAAATCATTCCTAATCTCATAACAATCTTATATTTTTTTATTTATTTTTTTTAAAAAGAAAGACAAACATTCCCGGGTTACGAATAACCTGACAATATTTGAAAATCTCCTACTACCACCACAGTAAGCTGAAAATGTTGCTTGAGTTGTGATGGAGGACTTAGCCAGCCGAAGAATTGAACACACTACGCCTGGTTGGGACCCAAGCGCGATGTCAACTAAGCCACCGACCGGTCATTATTATTCCTAGATCTTGAAAAAAATATGTTAAAGATGAACATATTTTTCAAGTTCGTCATTGAAAATTTTATACACATATATATATTTTTTTGATTTCAGCACATTGCCCCACAAGGAGTTCCGTTTCATCCTGTCCCTCATTCCGATGGCTCTCTTCATTACCCAAGATACCATCTCCCGCTGGAGCAGAAAGGCCAAAGGGTAAGCAGATTTAACTCCCAACTATGTAATGCTAGCAAACCACTAGTAAATCGTGCCCTTTCTGTGCATACCACAAGATATGGATCTGCGCACCTTCTTTTGCTTGAGGCCTTGCTATACTTCATTAATTTATCTAGATCTGCATCTTAGATCTTATCTAGATGTACCTCCGCACCGGGAACCATTCATTGGATAACCAGCACCTCTTCCATAGGTCACCCCAAGTGGTTTGCTAAGTTTGGTGATTTAGCAGGGGTGTCGCGTTCTTTGGGTGAGGTGTTTTCAGAATGCGCTCCGCCCTCCAGCTGCGTGGCGAACCAGATCGGAAGAGTCTGGTTTGGGGAAACCCTTTGACCTCTCCAACTGGTATCTCGACCCATCGTCTTGCGCCACAATGGAAGGAATATAATGATATTGACGCACTGATCCCTCGATTCCAACCCAACAATCATACCCAGAACTTCCTCTCCTTCCTTTCCTTATAAAGACCTTTCACACAGCATCCCAAAAGATGACATAGCCCCTTTGGGAAATTATTCTTTTGACCTCCAGCATTGAACATAATATGCCTCTCAAATGTTTTGAGTTTTGCCGATTCTTGTTTGGCTCTCAATCATGCAAAATTAGTTCATAATTTGTAGTTCTTTTCAATTTACTCACAAGAGTACAAACTGCCCCCAAACATCTGGGGGCAGTGGCACTATGGCATCCCCAATTGGGGTATGTTATAAGGCTAAGGTAGTGGGGTTAATGAGATGGGAAAGAGGAAGGATTCCACTACCGGATTCGTCACCAAGGACCACGCTAACCGTCAATAACCAATAATTCCTTTATTATGTTCTGTTTTATCATTGCTATTGTTTTATCCATTTACTAAATAAAACATCTCATACTCATTGCAGAGTGTGGGTGTACCTCATGTTTGGTGTCATACTCCTGGGCAGTGTGGCTCCGATGGGCTACTTCAGCCTCATCCACCAGAGAGGCGTGATGGACGCCATGCCCGTCCTGCGGGACATCGCCAACAAGCATCCGGCCAACACCTCCCTGCTGTTCCTGATGCCCTGTCACTCCACCCCCCTCTACAGGTAATACCAATCACTGTCAAGTCTAAATATTGTACAAAACCTCAGACCTAGTGTTTCGCAGTAATTCACGTGTTACAGCTAAGTTAAGTCATCAAATTATGTTTTTTTAAGGTTCTTTTTTATAAACTGAATGTGGGAAAATACTATGTTCATGCTGTTCTGTCAGAATGAGATGAAATACGCTTTCAAATTTCATTATTAGAAATAAACTTATAATTTTTGAAATATTAAAATTATGAATGCAAACATAAAAAATGGCTCTTCTTAATGTTTTGTGTAACTAAAGTTACTGATAATAAAATGAAAGAAAAACACACAAACATTTTACTGTAACGTATTATGAACATTATTGTTACCTCACTTTTTTGTTGTTTTATATAAAAATAATGAATACGAAATTCAAAAAGCTTCATAAATTTTTCTAAAATTGTGTTCGAAAACTTTAAAATTCTAATTCTTTTGTGGTTAATTTATAGATTTGAATATAAAGCGTAGTATTTTTATTTCTAAAACCGTTTAGATCATATTTCTCCACCTGAAACAGTAAGGGAGACAATAATTTCTATGAGACCTATCTATATGGGCTGTACACAAAAATGAACAAATTACCCTGAGGGGTTAAGTAAAAATGCTTAGCTACATTAACCCCTAAAGCGCCGAGAAGACATTTAGAATAATAAATATTGTATCTATTTCTTTATTATGATTCACTCTACTGAATTAATAATAAAAAATATACACATAGTGATAATACACCTCTTATTTAATTTAATTTAGAAACTGTATTGAAAAATAACACTTCAATAACAAAAATTCACTTTCACGTGTTATTTTTAATTTTAGGTTTTTTTTATAACTTTAAGTAAGCAGAGAATTAGAAAATGAACATTCACGGGAATTTTACGATTTAAACGATACGGCAAGCCACGATGAAAAATATATCTCGCAACTGACATTATTTTGTTCATATGAATGTGTTGTAGAGAGATGAGAGATGTCTGTTGAAAAACGGTTAAATCATTTGACATATAAAAGTATTAGCTCTGTAAATACCGCAGTTACGAAGACGCGGGATATATCAGAATATATCTCTTCAAATTGGCCACATTTTGACCAGCGTTAACCCCCGCATTCCGAATTTCTACCGATTTATAACATATTTCTCTTTGAAACTATGTTTTGAAGAGATATATTCTGATATATCCCGTATATATCAGAATATATCTCTTCAAATTGGCCACACTTTGACCAGCGTTACCCCCCCATTCCGAATTTCTACCGATTTATAACATATTTCTCTTTGACACTTTAAGTTTTGAAGAGATATATTCTGATTTATCCCGTATATATCAGAATATATCTCTTCAAATTGGCTACACTTTGACCAGCGTAAGGCCCCCGCATTCTACCTATTCGAATTTCTACCGATTTATAACATATTTCTCTTTGACACTTTAAGTTTTGAAGAGATATATTCTGATTTATCCCGTATATATCAGAATATATCTCTTCAAATTGGCTACACTTTGACCAGCGTAAGGCCCCCGCATTCTACCTATTCGAATTTCTACCGATTTATAACATATTTCTCTTTGACACTTTAAGTTTTGAAGAGATATATTCTGATTTATCCCGTATATATCAGAATATATCTCTTCAAATTGGCCACACTTTGACCAGCGTAAGCCCCCCGCATTCTACCTATTCGAATTTCTACCGATTTATAACATATTTCTCTTTGACACTTTAAGTTTTGAAGAGATATATTCTGATTTATCCCGTATATATCAGAATATATCTCTTCAAATTGGCCACACTTTGACCAGCGTTAGCCCCCGCATTCCGAATTTCTACCGATTTATAACATATTTCTCTTTGACACTTTAAGTTTTGAAGAGATATATTCTGATTTATCCCGTATATATCAGAATATATCTCTTCAAATTGGCTACACTTTGACCAGCGTTAGGCCCCCGCATTCTACCTATTCGAATTTCTACCGATTTATAACATATTTCTCTTTGACACTTTAAGTTTTGAAGAGATATATTCTGATTTATCCCGTATATATCAGAATATATCTCTTCAAATTGGCTACACTTTGACCAGCGTAAGGCCCCCGCATTCTACCTATTCGAATTTCTACCGATTTATAACATACAGTAAAACTCGCTTAAGAAGTTCCCACTTAAGAAGTTTTCACGCTTAAGAAGTTTTGATTTTTGGTCCCTTGAAAATTCCATACAAAAAACACGATTTTTTCCCACATAAGAAGTTTTAGAGCTAAAACTGCTTCCCGCTTAAGAGGTTTTAGAAATCCGGCGGTAAAATCAACACAAACGAAATATTGTGTCGCAAAATATCTAAAATGAACCTTTTTCCAAGTCATAAATTGAAAGACGTTGACTGAAACCCATACCTAGTACCTGAGACCATAAAACCCTTTGTCGGCCGCCGGGCCATAAGCCGTAACCTGCCGTAACCAATAAACATCCAATAAATAAACCAAATACCCCGTCTCCTAATCCCCTAACTAGGTAAAATAGCAATGGAACGAATAAACAATGCGGAATTATGTAACAAATATGCAAGCGTCTTTAAGGCCGAAATAACATGAAAGATTATATTAAACTCAACCTTAATGACAACTGGGCTAGATCTACATTTGCATACATTTGACGCCTCCTTCAATAATCTTCTCTTTGATAATGAACATAGAGATGTTTCGTAATATTATTGTATAAAATTTTTATTCCATGGAATTTGTAAAACACGAAAAACTTTTGATAATCTATCGGATCACGGTTAATACGGAATATTTCACCTTTAAATACATAACAACATGATTATATGGCGGGGGAGATGGTAAAATATGCATTATAATTACGTTTTTTTCATTCAAACATCAAAAATTGCCGTGCATCATGTTTCATCTGACATTTGTCGTAAATTAAGTTTGAAGGTTAGGAAATACATATGCATAAATTTAAAATGTAGATTGAAACGAAACTTCGCAAATGATTTTTGTAGTTTTTGGATGCGTTCACAGATTATAATTCCAGCGTCAAACAGCTTGTATGATATAACTTTCTGATTCAAGCATCAAGCCATTTATTTATGTGCGAAATCGTAGCTATTCGATGTCTGCTAGTTAGGTAGGACCATAAATGAACCTACAGGTACATAATATTGAGCTGCGCATATTATTTTCATAAGGAATTTCTAGAAAAGGATTAAAATATCTTTAAAAATATACGATAGTCGACTGTGCCTGGCGAAAATACATCATGACAATAGTCTCTCAAATCTCAAATGCCATTGGAGCAAGCAGCAAGCGTGCAAAAAAGTTAAAGTCCGCCAACTAATAAGCAGTTTGCCGCGTAGATTTTGTGAGATTTTTCTGTGCAGTGCCATGGCAGGGTTGCAGTACGCAAACGGTTCTGAGGCAAAGAACCCGCTATCATCTGTTTGCGGTTAACAAAATTACTTGCGGTGTCCTTTTATCAAACCGCTTGGTAAAATTAACCACAACAAGTCTTTCTTTCTCCCTCAGTTCATATAGTAAACGAAAGCGTAAAAAAGAGACGGCGTATATCCACAGCTCTGTCTTCAACTGTCAAGTTAAGAGTGAGTAATCACTAACAAGTAAATATGTATAATCCATTGCCTTTACACCAATTTAAAATAAGATCAACAGTATGAACCTTTTGGAATGCTGCAACTTTTACTATCCGAATTCGAGTGGCTTTTTCGAGGGATGTACTTTAACAGTTTTAAAATTGTGTTTACTTTGTCCATGGGATGGTTTTGTTTTGATTTGTAATGTTTAGTCAAAATTTTACAACAAAAGAATTCAATAATAGAGTTAAGCAATCTACTATAGATAAATACTTCGAAAAAAAATAAAATTTATATGTAGGTATGTAAATAAACTTTTTATAATCAACTATGTTCTACCATTTTTCATTTATTTCACTTTCCCACCTTTTTCTAAATACATATGTAATACTAATTACCATGATAACTAGAAGATGTATATATATATATTTTTTTTTTTGACCGCTTGGATCATATGAGCTTGTTTTCATGACAATTTAACGTAGGTAGACATAGGAATGACGTATGCCCCGGACTCGAGTTATTAAATGGCTAAAATTGAATCCCACTTAAGAAGTTTTCCCACTTAAGAAGTTTTTTTTCCCCGGTCCCTTGGAAAACTTCTTAAGAGAGTTTCACTGTATTTCTCTTTGACACTTTAAGTTTTGAAGAGATATATTCTGATTTATCCCGTATATATCAGAATATATCTCTTCAAATTGGCCACACTTTGACCAGCGTAAGGCCCCCGCATTCTACCTATTCGAATTTCTACCGATTTATAACATATTTCTCTTTGACACTTTAAGTTTTTAAGTTCCTAAATAAATATATGATATTTGTAATGCCTAAACGGTATTTATATGAGATTCCCCCGATGAAAAAAAAGCAAAGTAAGCTCCAAAAATTATTAAAAACACATTTTGTTCTTTTATTTAATATGCTATTGATATGAAAAAAATCCACAATGTATCTTTAAATGCAAATTATTTATTGATTTTTGATTATTAAATATTTTCACCATTTTCGGTTAATTATTATCGTTTTTTAATATTATCGCGCTCCCTCTAACATTCGTATTTACATATTTCCCTTCCAAACCATCTTTGAACACTTACTACAGAGCCTTAAACGATTAATGCTGGAAAACGATTATTTGAGGAAATGATCGATCCAGATTTCACTATAATTAAAAATATAAATATGGCGTTGACAAGATGGTGATATGTACCACGAAATGGTAAATAATCTAACTATCTAATCTACTGCCGTAAAACATTTGTGTACAGTACCAGGGAACATTGAGTGTCAGCTGTGGGTATGGGTGCATAGATGAGCAGATGATCTTTTCTACCCAGTGGGCAGACTGTCTATTGCTGCTGTAGGGCTTTTAATAATCAAATGGAGTCGAATTGTATTGAAGGTGTAATTTTTTTTTTAAATAATTAAAAACTAGTTTATTCCAGAATGTATGCAGGGGTGGTGCAATGCAATACATTCCATATTTTGAAATAACAAAAAAGAAATCAGACGAATAGTAAGAATAAGACAAAATAACAACACATAGATAGGCAAAAAATGCAGGATAGAAGTGAACAAAGTTAAACACAAAAATGTGTGCAAGCAGCCGTTTATGGAGGATATTAGAACATCCCCGTCTTCAGAGGACCTTCAGGGGGGACTCTGAAAGAGTGCACTTTTCCCTCCAGGAACATTTCCCTCCAGGAACATTTCCGTAGCGCTGCAGTATCTCAGTAGGCGGAATAGTTAGCGATAAGCATTAGTTAAATACATATTTAGGGGGTATTTCACTATCTCTTATTATGTTCTGACTAAGCACTAATCCGCGGATTAGTCATTTTTTCGTTTTCACTATATCTGAATAACGCTAACGCTCGGGTTAAAGTTCGATTTGACTAATCAGTGCTCGAACCTCACGTTAGGCGCTATTCCTCGAATCAAAGATGGCGTCAAAACATTCCGAGTTTGACAGCGGAGAAGTGAGTCGAATTTTGTTGCGAATTATTATCGATACCGAGGTTTTTGATTTACAGAAGCAGGTGAAAGGGCGGCGATGCGAAGGCCGCGAGTTTTAAGAGCTCGAATGAATGTGAATGCTTGTATGATCCATCCTGAATTATTTGATTGTGTTCAAAATAAGAAACAATGTATTAATTCGACACGAATCTATCTAAAATGACCTGATAATCAACATAACATAACCAAAAAAATGCACACTTTGCGGTGTGCGGACTGTAGCGGGAAACTTGTCAATTGGCGTTGACTTTAGCATTCCATGGACATTGCGGCAAAACATGACAGCTGCTGTAGTAGATTGGGTAACTGCAAACATTTTGCGATGTTGCCAGACTATTTCGAGTGTTATTTATCCGGAAGCTCGGCAACAATGGTGAAACGGTCGCCGTTGAATAACGAAGTTATTCTGATCTTTAAAGCCAGCCAACGGCTAGCTAGTCAGATATTTAGCCCGACATAGTGAAATACCCCCTTAGTATTCCAACAGCAAATTAGTAGAGTTTTTTTTTATCATAACACCATAATTATTTCCAGTCACCTCCACGTAAACATCCCCGTCCGCTTCCTGACCTGCGAGCCGAACCTCTCCGGGAAGCCCGACTACAAGGACGAGGCGGACCAGTTCTTCGAGGAGCCGCTGCGGTGGTTCCAGCGAGAGTACCTCAATCAGCAGGTGGGTGAGGGGGGCAGGAAGTCCAAGCTGCCCTCCCACCTCATCACTTTCGATTCGCTGGCGCCCAAGATCGGCAACATATTGGCTTACTATAATCCCATTCATACGCTGTTCCATTCTGACGTGAGTTGCTCAATATACAAATTATTCATTTTTTTATGTGGTGCACAAGATTCCCAACTGTCCAGAGCCAGTGGAACTATGGCATCCCCAAGTGGGATACGTTGTAAGTATGAAGGGAGTGGGATGAATATTGTGGAATTTTTTGGGAGACACAAATTTTTAATTTTTCGCTTTTGTTTTTTGTTTGCGGGAAAAAATATGCTGTCAATATGCGGTTAAGATTTTTATTTTCAAATAAGTAATACTTCAAAAGTAATAGCTATTTTACCAGAAACATAATTTCACAGGCAAATTTTCAATAGCCGCCCGCTTTTGTGCATAGATTGTGATAATATTTAAGATGCCTTTTATTTAATCTTGGTTTTTAAAAAGTTATTTATCTACGTCCTAATACAATCCTTATACATATTTAATTTTAAAAACATTTTTTATTATGAATCAATCACAAATTTACCCAAGTTAATACTTTCTTATTATTTTATTTCCTTTGATAATTCGCCAAATATCTTAATTTTTATTTTTTTTATTTTTTATATTAACTCCACACAGGAGGCCCTGAAGAAAATAATTTCCCTCAGGGCCTATGTCATCTTTGGGGATGCTGTGTGGAGGGTCTTTTTGTGGAGAGGAAGGAGTGAACATGGGTCTTGAAGAGTCCCATGTTGTAGGAGGGAGGAAACACAGAGGCCGGCAGTTGGTTCCACAGCCGAGCTGTTGAACTTAAGAACGAATCGTAGAAGCGACCCGTTCTCATGTGACAAATGTCAACCGTGTACAAATGTTGGGCGCGCGTTTGGCGTGTATCCCGACTACGCACCGGTGCCGAAGGGATCAATGACGCTAGTTCCTCAGAGCATCTTCCATTGTAATACCGATAATTACTCCATACATCAAGGACTTTTTTTCTGAAGGGGAGTCTTAACTCATTTCTTTTCCCCGTCTCATGTGTTCATTTGTGATTATTAAGCGATACTGCTATAAAGCTATATTTACAATTTTTTAATCTTAAAAAAAAACAGTATATGAGGAAACGGAGCGTATATTTCAGCAATTGGCAAATGCAAATCGTAAAACAGGTGATCATCTTTTTTTTTTTGTATGTTTTTATTTAGTTATAAAAATTACATTTGTATACCTAGTAAAAACCTTAAACAACTTATTTCCATGACATTTAGGCATAAACCACGAAAGCAGCAAGATTTTTAAATTTTTGAAATACCTCTGACCATTGGTGTTAGCCTACAGAAGGGTAGAATTTTAACCAATCGATGCTCTTTATTATAACCGATTTGTACACAAAATAATTTTAAGGGTACATTTTTTCAAATTTTACTATTTCTCACATCATCTTCTTCCCCTCATGCTATTGGGGTCAGGGATCCATCTCTTCAACAAGAAGCCTCATGTCGTCCCTGTCCTGGATTATTTTAGCGATCTCCGTTCGTAGTTAAGTTTTTCACTTTACTGACATTTTTATTTATTATTTCGTTTGCAGTTACCGCTTAGCGACAGGCAAGGACACTCGGTGATGATCTACGAACGCGTGACGAGAAATTCTGCGGACAAACCAGCACCTGCGAAAAAACCTGCAGTACAATTGTAAAGGCGATAAATAATTTTGACAACTGCCACTAACAATATCAATAAAGAAGACAAACTTGAAAAAGAAACATGTTTTTACAAATAATAATAATAATATAAAATGTCAATTTTGCCAAAATGAGAGCACAACTTCAGTTTTAAGAGACATTGTGACTTAAAAGTGTGTATTTTTATGAAGAATATTAAATTTCTTACAATATTCAATAAGTTTTAACGACAGAGTCTTAGGCCCTGTTGTTTAAATTATCGTTACATTTGGCATTGTCATTAAATCATGCATCAATACATTTTTAATGCAACGGTCCGTTAATCGCTGACTCTCAATCCATCAGCGTTTATTCAGATTTGAATTTGGGTTGTTTGATTGGGTGTCAAGCACAACGGTCATTAAACTTTGGACCGGCGGCTTTGTTGTTGATGACTAATTTGTTGTTGTTGATGACTAATTTGTTGTTGATGATGACTAATTTGTTGTCGATGACTGATTTGTTGTTGGCGGCTGATTTGTTGTTGACGACTAATTTGTTGTTGATGACCTATTTGTTGACAATGTTAAATGTGACTGGAATTCAAACAACTAGACCTTATTGTACTTGCCAAATAAGTTTTATGTACAAAATGTTGTAGCCTTAAAACTAAAATGCTAATGTAACAATCTTTGACATAATGTTGTGTTCATACAATGCGCTTAAAAAATAATTGTGTATTTTTTTATAAGATATACTGATGTGTATTGTTTTATTCTAAAATGACAAATCTATTATATCACGTATTTAAAATACCTGCCCTGATGCTATAATTATCTACATATTATTTTATTTCAAGAAGAAGTCATTTCACCACCTTTAAGTAAACTTTTAAGTGACTACTCGGCAATTAATTTGGGAGGCAGATTTGGGTACATATAATGATTATTGGAATAATTTAATTTAAATAATAATTTGTTGGATAACCAACACCTACCTATGCCATAGGTCACCCCAAGTGTTTCACTACATTTGGTGACTTAGCAGTGGTGCCCGGGTTCATGAGGTTTTGCTGGGTCTTGGTGGCGGATACATCTGCCCACTTGGGAGAGACTGACCCACCTCTCATACCCCTTTCCTTCCCTGAACTGTCTCTCCTTCCTTTTCTTGAAAAGACCCTCCATACAGCATCCCCAAAGATGACATGATCCTGAAAAAATTATTTTCCTCTGGGCCTCCTGTTATTCCTTTTTTTTCTCTGGGCCTCCTATTGAAGCTAAAAAAAGCAATTTTAATCATAGGATTAACATGGCTGTCAAAGAAGTTACATATTTAATTGACATGTAGTGTTACACGGCGGTGGTGAAACAGATAACATACATTACTCGATGAGTGGCACTAATTGACAGTTTACTCAGAAGTGACGATGCACCCCTAAAGAAACACTGTTATTTTTAAAATCCAAGTGTATTCAATATTCAAGCTATAATATTTGTAATCTTATTATGCAATTTTTTTTATAAACCTTTTCAGATTCAATCTTTAGTTTTAGAAGAGTTTATAAAAAGTTTTATAAATTTGGAGTTAAAAAATTATCTGTGTGTGCAATAAGATAAATTATATTCAGTTAAATCTGAAAAAAGATTTTTTTTTAATGGTTTTTGAGCAATTTTTAATGATTTATGTTTTATATTTTGTAACGAAAGTTTAAATGAAATATTTTTACTGAATGATACAACCTTGTTTCTTTTCTACTATTGTTATTTTATTTTTTTGTTGTTTTTTTGTGTTAACAGTTTTTTTTTAAATTTTATCCTACAAGTCACAAGAGCTTCCCTGTCTACAGTGTAAAGGCAGGGAAGCTATATCGACTCCCAGTTGACCAACGTTGTGAGGCGGGATAAGAAGGAAGGGATTTATTAATGTCTTGAAGAGGCCCGGATTGTATGAAGGAGGAGAAACTGATGCCGGCAGCTCGTTCTACATACGATTCAACACAAAAACGGTATTCCGTCTATGTTTCACGCACGTGTGCCGGTGCACCGGAGATCAATGCTGCTAGCTCCGTAGAGCCGGCTCCATTAAATTACCTGTAGAACAGACTCAGCATGCCAACATTGCATCTGTGCATTAGAGATGGCAATCCGTCTGTTAACAATGGACTGTCAATCAGATGGACCGCCCTCCTTTGCACAGGATCAAATAGGTTTTACAATTATTGTGGGGCTCCAGCCCAGAGGTGGCTCCCGAATTCAATTGTTGGGCGTATTATATATATATTATAAGCCAGATTTACTCGGACTTCTAAAGAGCCTTGATACTTGAGTCGGTCTGATATACTTACACGAAGCATTTCAATGGATTCTTTGTTGGGAAGGGTGCTTCCATCAAATTGCACCAGACAGTCATTGATCTCCCTTGGGTTTTTAGAACATGCTCTCTCTTGTGATTAGTCACTCCAAAAACCGGCAAGAATCCAATTAGTGAAAATGGCAGAATATAGTGCATACACGCAAAATATTATACAGACACCGCCATCGATTTTTTTTTAAATTTCAATTTTTTGGTTTAAAGTTAAGGTGTCGTGTTTATGCTTGCAAAAAGACTCCATTTTGTAAACTTATTAAAACAAAAAATCAACCTATAAAAACAAAGTTTTACTATAATACGTATATATCTATTTTAAAATTGTTTTACTTGAAGATTGAACCTTCCTACCCAGGAACTGGAGTCGATAACCCTACCAATCTTGACAAATGGCGATCAGGTAGGACTGACTATATTACCTGTTTTAATGTTATTCGATATCAGAGAAATGTGTTTATGTCTGCGTGTGTGTATGTGATTGCCACCAAAAGTTGTTAGAATGCATTGTCATCAGCGACGGGTCTATCTGCCGAGTTTCAGCTTGATCGGATGTCGGGAAGTTGGTTAATTATTACATCCAAGATTTGAATTTAATCATTACCGAAAACAAGTTTTTTCAATATTTTCCAACTAGCATTCTTCAAAAGTCAAATGAGGCTTTCCTGTAAATAAATACAGTTCTATGATTTTTGAAATTGAAAAAACTGTGAAATTTGACACGGAATTTGCCATGCGCTTTTTCACAGATAAAAAACCAATGTTTACAAGTGACTCGAATAGATTATTTCCTTTTCAAGTGAATAAAGTATATTTTAGTATGCTGGGAGCATTTTTTAAGGTTCAAAATACCATAAAATCGAGGCAAGTGCTGTGTGTTCCTAACAAATCCGCTACATATTCGCTGGTTTCCATAGTTGGTGAAAATCCCTATTATTATGTATTTAATGAATATTGGAAAATTTAGCTATGTTGAATTATATAATTATTCCACTAATGTTCCAGAAGACATCCCACTAACAAATTTGAATAATTTTTTTTCCGCTCTCAAAATAAATCTCTCTTGCTATAAAATTGATTTAGTAAATAAATATAATGTTACAAGTGCTAGAATTTGAGGGATTTTTGTCAATTAGGGAAATGAAAAATTATACATATTTTATTAAAATAATTACATGTTACATGTGAATTTTCCAGACAAAATTCATGTTATGTACAAAAACGAATGATTAAAAGACAAACAAAGTGGAGTTGATAGAAAAATAATATTCTTTTAAAGAAAAAATAGATTCAAAGATTACGTAAATTTAAACTAAGTACCTATACAAAAATAATACATTCATCATAAAATAATGTGCAAAGATAAAGAAAGAAAATGAGAAAGTAACTTAAGACGAGACAATACCCTAAAATAAAGTCGGAATCTTGACAATGTAAGTGCAAGCCATGCATGAAATATATGACGCACGTTCCTTGTGTATTGGACAGACCTTCAGTTGAATTTGCCCTAGCAAATCTCTAAAATAATTTGGGAATCTTAACAGCATAAATGATGAAGTTGCGTACAAACAAAATTAAGCGAGTGGCTCGGAGTAATGGACGGACCTACAGAAGAATTTGCCCTAGCAGGCCTAAGACATTTAACTTTCCGTGGGGTTTATTTGTGATTATTGTAATACTAAAATCTGATGTTTCTAGAGGAATCCGTCGGGAGATTATTAATTCATCGTCTAGAAAAATTAAATTTGTTGCTTACCGCTAATTTTATAGTTGAAAACGTTTCATAAATGTAACGTTACATAAAATATTTGAATGGTAAGGTACTGGTTTAATTAATCTCAAATATAAATAACTTACATCCGTAGGGATCGCTCTAATTATAAATATTATCATTACAAATTAGTCTGAGTTAATTAAAATGTGAGCCTTGTGCAAACCCCTGCTATTAGAATCTTGTCTCGCCTTAAAGATCTTACACAAAGCAGGGGTAGTGAGTTCATAATTAACTCTTTGATTTAATTTTTTCTAATATAACTTAGTAGATTGACCCAGGGACAAATGGAAAATATCAGCATCTGAAAAGATGTTATTGTATTTTGTGCTTGTCCTTCTGAAAAAGAATGTTGTGTGTAGTTAGTTTTTGAGTGTGGGGTTTGGCAATGTGTTCAGAAATTATGATAATGGTTAAAATTCACACAATTTAACATGGCGGTTTATAAATACATGATCAATTAAGTATGTATATTATGTAGTTAAATTTACATTCAAATATAACATTGCATTTTTTTGGTTTGGGCTTCCTATTATCATGACATTAAGGACGGGTTGTTTCGGAGAATTTAAACAATTATTCGAAAACAGAACTTGAATAGGACTTTCACAGACCCGAAAACGAATGTTAAAATTTGATGAATTGTTCAAATTCTGCGAAACAACCCATCCTAACACATAACGTTGTTTGTTTTTTTGTGAAAGTATTCATGCTTTTATTTAAAGATACTTTATTTAAATGCTGTTGTGATTAGTTTTTATTATTTCAAAACCTGAAAATTTTTATGTTTTCATATTGGACATCATTTGAAAAGTTTTGTCTTCTTTTTTGACAGTTTTGACAATATTTCAGTGCTCGTAGCTCAAGATGTAAATTACACTGCAAACTTAAAATAGTTGCGTTGAATTACAAATTACAGACAGAAAAAGGCATGCAAATTTCATGAAGCCACCAGTTTAAAAGTTTCTACTACTTCAGAAACCAGATAACCAATTTTTTTGTTTGTCTAAAAGTAAAGATAATAACAATATTTGAATTTCTATTTGTTTTTTTTACCTAAAAATAACAATATTAATTTAGTAATTTTTATCAAAATGAACATTGCTCATTAAATATAAATATATACACAATGTAACCATCTCATATTTAAAGTATCAAACGGAACTGATATCAAATAATGTATGGTACATACACAGTAGTTTATAGTCAAATATTATATTTAATCTTATCATAAGAAAGGTATTGGTATACAGTACATATAAATCTTATAAAAGCATATTGTAATTCTATTAAAAAATATATTGTGGATGTTAAAAATATACTTGTAGCTGAATATTATCATTGTTTTTTTGTGTAAATTGTATTTCGTTTTTGTCTGAATAAAGATTTTTTTATGTAAGTAGTTGAGAAATTAATTAATTTTACCTTTTATTTATTCTATGATTTTACCCCATTGTTATTTTCTACATTATGGAAATGCTCCCAATCACAGAGGAAGCCACTATTGTCTATGAACCTGACTCAACAAATAGAGCATATGGAGCATATGCTCCATTTGCATATAAGCCAATAAGGAACTCCAGTTAGTTTTTTTTTACAAATGTCAATTTCATGGTTAAAATAATTTTCAAAGTTTTAATTCTCCCAAAGTATCCCAAAATCGCACAATCTATGGACTTGACTTATGACATAACCAGTCACCAGTCTCAAAAAAGCTTCGTTTTTTTCAACAGGTGCTGTGTTTTGTTATTGTTATTGTATTGAATGAAAGTGCAAAAATACATCAAATGACTTCACTTGATAAACAATTTACCGTGAAAAACAATTACTATGAAATTTAAAAAAAAATAGACCATATACATATTACTCACGTAGACTGGTTGCGATGTCAGATTTAGTCGTAACAACCAAATGATGTTTTATCAGTTTTTAAATGACAATTTACAGATTCTTTGTAAAATAATATATAATAAAACTTATATATTCAGAAACAACGCTTAAACTACGCAACGGATCTGTTAGGGTTTTCACTATCATTTAGAGAATTTATTCCGGAAGGTTTCTATATATAATACATGCATATTATATTTATAGAAAGGAGAAAAAAACGGTGTTTGTAATTGAGTGGTGAAAAGATATTTTCGGGTATTTACATTGCAAACGCTGGCTAAACCTTATGAGATACGTCAAAATAATGTATTGTGCAATAAGGAAGTTGAGTAAAAAATATTTTGACTTATAAAAAAAATGTTCATGTAGATCAAAAAATATCGATTCTGAATATATAAATATATTTCTATATTATTATTCTTAGAATTAGTTAAACGTTCTTGAAAAAGCATTCAATAGCAATAGACTGTATACGCTCCACGATTGGTCGAAAGAATTCTGACGTCACATGTGTCGTGATTGTACGTACAACAGATCACCTATGGTGCATCTCTTTCTATTACATGAGAGATGGTCGGTTTAGATGAGAAAGGTGTATAGGCCAAAGGTTTATTTGGGTTTGTCAAATATATGTACGTATTTGTTGTTATTATTATATGAAATGGATTTCTAAAGATACATATTCGTATAGTGCTTTATAATAATATGTTGTTTATTGCATAACTTAGAAGTTTTTATTATTATACATGTCACATAGCATGTGATACACTTCAGGCCGCCGGCCGCCCAGAAAAGTCAAACAGTGAACTGGGCTGTAAACCGTTATTTTACTATTGGTCTTTACTTTTCTGCGCGGTGGTCCTGAATTCGCGCGGGGAACGTCAACAAGTAGCGACGGCAATACCGTACAAGTACCGTACCGGGCGAGAAAAGCAAATATTCTAACTTAAAATATTAATTTAACTATGATATCTTAATCAATTTTCTTTTTTTTAATAACATCAATTCTAATAGACGGTTAACATTGGTAAAAAAATTACTGGAATTCCTTGTTGAAGAATTACAAATTTTTCGATACAAAATGCTTATGCGACGTGGTTTTCACAGTTCGAATGACGTCACACCACACCCCGCCTGTTACCGCTCGGATTCCGCTCGTTTTGGCGGGCTTAATAAAATTTAAACTTTGAGAATTAATTTAATTATGAAAACAAACTTTAAAAAAAAATAAAAAAATACCAGTATTTAAGTTTGAATGCGAACATTGATAAAAAAAAATAAAAAAATGGACTCAACTTCCTTATTGTACATCTTAAAAAGACCTACTCGCGATGGTATTTGTCTATCTGATAAGGATAACCCCCAGCCACGCCGGGTACTCGTCAGCTAGTTGATCCATATGAATATTTTTAACTGAAGTTCTTTATTGAGACAAAAGAAAAAGAGAAATGCTGCTGGGTAGGTTAGGTTTTTGTAATGAAATTAACAAAATATGCACATGAATTGCCCAGATACAGTACAGAAAAAAAAAGACTTTATGTATGTGAAAAAGAACCAAATTATTAAATGTGTGTTGTAAAAGGATTTTTTTTTTAAATTGTTGGGAAGGAATAAATTCATAATTGTGTAACAAAGCATTGTTTTATTTTTATGGTGATCCACTATTTATTTTCCATCGCAATTAAATAAATCACAGATTTTAATTCCAGTGATCGAAATAGGAAATTATAAATTTAGTAAATAACATTTTGCACGTTTTTAAAAGTCGCGCCATTCAACAAGTTGCCTCTTTACGTTGACGCTGCTGTTACTACGCATGCGCAAACTATTGTAAAAAGATAGCCTCACAAAAAATAATCATTTAAGTTACTAATAATTAGCCTCTATGTGTGGGACTCTTTATAGATGAAAATTCTTGTCACAACTCTATTTCTATGCCTGTATTAAACTGTTCAAACAAAATAGTAAACAAACAATATTTTGCCGATGCGGTGTTGCGAAAATTGTAGACAATTGTAGATTTGGCGCAGGCTTCGAGTGTCGTGTTTTTGGATAACATCATTTTATTTAAGTGTTCAATACGCGTAGTCGTAAATTACTGGGCGTTTGATTTCATGTTGTTATTAATTCTTTCACCATGTCGTTTTCAATGGAAGTGGTAATTATCTAATCTTTAATTAATAATTAATTTGTGTTAAAAAATCGTTTCTCTCGGCTCGACGAGAACAAATCTGTAAAACCATGTCATAAATTATTCTTTTGCAGTACCTACCTATCACTTAAAAAATGTTTATTTTACATCGAACAATTTCATTTCAAACGAAAACGATCTTTTCAAAAATTATATTTTTATTATTCACGTCACTATTTCAATCCTTAATGCATCGTTCAGACGTATCAATTTAAGTTGAACAACTTTTATTAAACGACAAAAATTAACAAATTTCGTTCACTCGTTAGCAAACCGAATTGTTAATCAAGATGGGGTCAACTGAAATTATTAGTGCGTGCGTCTCTTTTTGATATTTGGGGAACGAACTTGAGAATAATATGTTAATAATAATAACAAATATTACCATTTGTTATTTCGGCTACTGGCATTATACCTAGCTCTCTCATTCAATATTTAGGCGTGTTAGATCTGTCAAAGAATTTATATATAAAAATGCAAAAATCAGTCATTTTAAATACATGTAGGATTACGAAAGATTTTTAAAATATTTAAATTGAGGGATCAGTAGGATTTATAGGCCATGTTAGGAGTTCTACCGAGCCGAACCCTCTGATATGAAAATATCTGGAGTCGGTGAATTATTTTCCCATTTGATCTCTGGTGATTTGACGTGTTTTTCTTGTATGGTTTTGTATTTATTACGCTTATATAATGCACTTGAATAATGTGGATTGACTAGATGATCATTTGTGGAAAAGTGTGTGGAAGGGTTTAGTTTTTCCCATGGGGAATATTTAACCCGGACACAAAGTCGGAAAAAAACAAGGCATTTATATAGAGCAGTTTAGTGTCATTTCATTTCAAGTGCGCTTTACTACAGCAAAATTAAAAACGGTAATTTAGTATTAGTGGTCATATTCTTAAAATTATTCCTACAGTGTGCCTTACCCAAAACAGGTCTAATAATATAACACTAAATATGCAGTTTATACAAAGCAATGACAAAAAAAGAATAACAATAACAGCAGGACAGGTCAAACAAGAACATTAAAGGCAGAGGCAGTTTGTGCTCTGAAATAAGAATCATCGGAACAGACATTTGTAGATTTTTTGAAAAAGCACAAAAAACGTCGTATTTGGGTTAGGTTAGATTCTAAGAAGAATTGAATGGGGGGTTCTGGGGCCCGAGCAACAGCAGTACTTACCCAATATTTAAAGCGCCCTTCAGGCGATGTTTTCAAGAAAACGGCGCTATACAAATCATCCAATTATTATTTTTGGTATAGATTAAAAATTTTCCAGTCTGAAGGTGTCAGCATCAGGGCGAAACCGGTCCAGATAAAAATAAATGAGTGGACTAAAGTTACAAAATTTTATACTCGGAATATTATGAGTGAAGAAAACGTTCTAAATTTATCAAAAATAAAAGTTTTTGCATGGCTGTACCGATACTTTCACAATCGCACGCACCAACCTAACCTAATAGCCCAGTCAATGAAGGGAAAAAAAGACCAAATGTCGGAACTAATTCCCCGGAAGCTGAATTTTTCACAAATGTTAGAAGACCTTTAGACATGTATTTTTACAAAAGTCCCCGACTTTCCCCCTTGTGCTTCCTTCCCCACCCCCTCTTGAATATATTTTTCAAAGCCTTTTGGAATACGCTAATATCGCCTTAATGGTTTTATAAAATCGGATTATTTATTTTTTGTTTAGTTTCTAATTAGTTATTCTAAAAAATTGTATTCTTTCATTTTTGCGAGAAAAGCTATACAATCTCTACAATTTATTAGTAAAGGAAAAATATCAGTTTTTAAAATAGTATTTCAGAATATATTTGCACATAACTTTTTTCTGAGCCTGTTAACGAAAAAAAATAAATCAACAAAACTTGTAGACAATATTTTTAACTATAAAATAATGTATATAATTATGGGTTTTAATTTATAATAAGGCACGTAGGCTGTTAATAAGGAGCACGGCGCGCGGCGGCTCGAACGCGCAGCGGTTCGCGGCGCAGCGAGAAATTACAAAAACCTAAGGAAAGTAATGATTAATTCATGTGTTTTTTTTTATAAAAAATTCGTCTAACGTTGAAGAGTTTTATTGTTATTTACCAGTTTTAGTTCGGAGGGGAGGGGGGTAATATAAATATTTTCCCCTGCCCAATGAAGCGCTTTCATTATCCACCAACCGCCGTGCCCCGGTCTGGCTAAACAGTCATATTATGTTGTATGATTGTTTGTTACTTATTATTTAAATAAAGTTATGTGAAATAAGCCAAAAATACCTACAACAGCGTGGGACTACCCTTTCACAACATTAAAATATTGAATTCCAAAAAATCTTTTTTGGAAATTCTCACTTGTTTTATTATATGCACCTATCAACAATAAAATAACGAAACAACAAATCACTTAAAATAGTGCATAGATCTAAAATGGTTTACTTTCAAACAAGCTTCTTAAAATATACCTCAAAAAATATTATAATGACAAAACGGTTTGTAAATTATATTATAACTTATCAATATTATCTATGACAAAATTAGGCAAATATTCAAATAAGTCAAGGGAATCTTCCATTTATTCGTCATACTGGGGTGTGTTCAGACATGATAATCCGTTACGGTGTAGCACATGGCAGAGCAGGTAAACAAGTTTTGTTGATTTTTTTTTTTTCGTTAACAGGCTCAGAAAAAAGTTATGTGCAAATATATTCTAAAATACTATTTTAAAAACTGATATTTTTCCTTTACTAATAAATTGTAGAGATTGTGTAGCTTTTCTCGCAAAAATAAAAGAATACAATTTTTTAGAATAACTAATTAGAAACTAAACAAAAAAAAATAATAGCAATAAATCAAACCTTGATAAAGAGGACAAACAAACTATGGATAAAATTTTTGATTATATCGACAAAAAGTTTGATTCTTTAAAAAAGGATATAATTCAAAAAATTGAATGTCAGAATACGGAATCTATAAAAAGTATTGAGTACATAAGTGCTCAATATGACGAAATTATTAAAAAATTGGATACAAATAATAACCAAAATAAATCAATCCAAAACGAACTTGAAAATATAAAAAAAGAGCAAGTGGGAAAAAACGCTACAATAAAAAAAATGGAACTAAGACTAGATGAAATTGAATATACATCAAATCTGCACTACCTAGAAATTGCAGGAATTCCACAAAAAAATGGTGAACAACTGGAGGAAATTATAAAAAAAGTCGCATCTGCAGCTGGAGTTCAAATCAAACACGCTGATATAAACAATGTGACCAGAACTACAGACCGAAGACTTAATGCTCCGCCAAAAATCCTAGTAAAATTTACAGAAATTAAACTAAAAGAAATCCTTCTATCTAAAAAAAAAGAAATGGACCTTAATTTACAAAAGGATTTGACAAACGAAAAAGTGTACATAGGTGAAGTAATAAGTCCCTACAAAAAAGAGTTGCTTTGGAAAGCAAAGCAACTAGCCAAAGAAAAAAATTATGAATTTGTTTGGATCAAAAATGGGAAAATAATGGTTCGTAAAGGTCATGATTAAAAAATTTTGTACGTAAATCATCTGGACGACCTCGATAAATTAATATAACAATTCACTTACTTGAACACACCAAACTGAAATACCTACTGAGAACATGGATAAGGAAACAATAACTACAAACAAACCAGATGAACTGCTAACTCTTAAAAACAATTTTAATATATTAAATAAAAATATACGAAGTATCAACGAAAACTTCGATGAACTTCAAATACTAATTAAGAATCTAAAAATTAATCTTGATATAATTATCCTCACTGAGTGCTGGATAAAGGATAAATATTCACCCTTACATATTAATAATTACACCTCATATGCAACCAATTTGAATTACACAAAAAATGATGGTGTGATAGTGTACATTAAAGATGACACTAAAACTGAAGTCAATGAAATAAAATTCCCAAATGCAAACTGTTTGAAAATCAAAGTGGGTGATGAAACCACTATATTAGCTCTGTATCGATCACCAGCTACAACTAATATTAATCAGTTTCTTGAAACGCTTTCTAATGAACTCAATCTTCTAAAAAACAAAAAAAAATGTTTTCCTCATCGGAGATATAAATATTGACATACTAGAAAACGGTCATCCAAATAGAACTGATTATCTGCAAACAATGGCCGCCCACGGACTTGAAAGTTTGATAAATAAACCTACGCGTGTTACAAATGACACCAAATCTTGCATCGACCACATATTCAGTAAGACTGTTAAACCAACCAACTCTATCATATTCACCTCTACTATAACCGACCACTATACAACAATTTTATCTATTACAAAAAAGAAAATACAAAGATCGCAGCCCTACCCAATTATCGTGCAGAAGACAGAAACCATATGGAATGAAGTAAAACAACAATTACTAAATACAAAATGGATAAACCTACTGGAGAACCTTGATACAAATAGTGCCTGGAGTAAATTCATTGAATATATAACTCATACCATCATGTCAAATACCAAATCAATAGAAAAAAAGATTTCACATAAAAATCAACATCTTAAACCATGGATAACCCAAAGCGTTATAAATTGCATTAGAAAAAGAGATGAACTACACAGGAAAGTTAGTTTAAATCCTTGTGATATTTTTATACAACGATATTATAAAAGATACAGAAATATTTGCAAAAATGTTGTACGCAATGTCAAAGAAAATTATTATAAGAAAAAAATAGACGAATGTAACAATGACCCACGCAAATTATGGAAGATCATTAATGAAATTACAAGTGCAAAATCATCCCATAACAAAAGCATAGATGAACTAACAATTGAAAATACCCAAATCTCTTTCGAAAAGCATCCGGACAAAATTCTCGAATACGTAAACGAATTTTTTACAAATATAGGGTCAAAATTGGCAAAGCAAATCAGACATCCAAAAACTAGCATTTTACCAGAAGAAAAGGAAAGTATGAACCAGATAGATAAATTAAAGTTAACTAATGTAACCAATACTGAAATCAGAAACGCAATTGTATCCCTCAATGTTAATAAATCATCGGGAAATGATATAATCTCAAATAAAACAATAAAACAACTCCAAAATGAACTGACCTTCCCTTTGACATACTTGGTCAATCTGTCTATATCTACAAATGTATTCCCCTCATGCCTTAAAAAAGCAACAGTTATACCTATAATAAAAGTGGTAACAAAAAGGATATATATAACTACCGACCCATAAGTCTCTTAAGCTCCTTTTCAAAAATCTTGGAAACTGTAATGAAGAAGCAAATTGTTCATTTTCTTGAACAAAACAAATTATTATCACCATCCCAATATGGCTTTAGGGAAAATCTAAGCACCAATGATGCCATAGAAAATCTAACAAGCATAGCCATAAAAAACATAGATGAAGGGAAAAAGTGTTTGGCTTTATTCATAGATCTTCAAAAAGCTTTTGACACAATAGACCATAAAATATTACTAACTAAGCTAAAAAAAATAGGAATGGCCGAAACAACAATGAACTTATTAGAGTCATATATAACAGGGCGAGAACAACAAGTACAAATTGGCAAACAAAAGAGCAAACTACTATCTTTAAACTATGGCGTCCCTCAAGGAAGTGTACTGGGACCGATCCTATTCATTATCTATATCAACGATTTAACTAACCTTACCATTAAAGGAAACATAATCAGTTTTGCTGATGATACTGTTTTATTATTTCAAGAAGAAAATTGGACGGATACATTTAATGAGGCTGAAAAGGGGCTTAGTGCACTTCAAAATTGGCTTGAAATCAACTCGCTTACCCTTAATATAAGCAAAACAAAATATATAACATTTTCAATAAACGCAAGGAGCCAACCAATAAAATCACTAGAACTAAAACTACACGAATGCCATGGAAATAATATACAATGTTACTGCCCCGTCATCGAAAAAACACAAAACATAAAATATCTCGGAGTAATAATCGACGAAAATCTTAGATGGGACCTACACATCAAAGGTATTACGGAAAAACTCACAAGCCTTATATATTTCTTTAAAAATCTAAGAAACGTATTAAATAAAAAGGATATGAAAAAGGTCTACTACGCATTATGTCATTCTCGAATTGAATATGGAATCATAGGATGGGGATCTGCTACACATACGTACCTACACAACCTGAATACGATTCAAAAAGGAATCATAAAGACCATATTGAAAGTACCAATTAGAACGCCTTCAATTGAAATATTCAATTCCTTTGACGTACCAAATGTACAGCAAATATATGCCAAAAATATATTATTGAAGCTCTTCAAAAATAACAAATCCTCTACTAGACTGTGTATGCATAACACTAGATCGAACAAAAATGATATAAAAAATATTCCAAGTTATAAAACCACATTCGGACAAAGAAACTATACATACTTAGCAACAAAACTCCATAACATCCTTCCCCAAGACATAAAACTAATAAAAAATCCTAATGAATACAAATGATTAATAAAAATATGGCTGAAAGAGGTCAATGAAAAAACCCTAATGAAAACACTAAAAACGATATAGAAGACACTAAAAACGACATAGAAGACACTAAAAACGACATAGAAGACAAATAAACCATATTTAAATAACTTTAGTCCGCCTCGGCACAGGACCCCCTAGTGAGGAGGACTAAGAAATACAATATTTTATACTTAATTTCACCATTATATTTTGTATGTAACAATTATTTTATATAGTCGCTAAAATAAAAAAAAAATAAAAAAAAAATCTGATTTTATAAAACCATTAAGGAGATATTAGCGTATTACGAAAGGCTTTGAAAAATATATTCAAGAGGGGGTGGGGAAGGAAGCACAAGGGGGGAAGTCGGGGACTTTTGTAAAAACACATGTCTAAAGGTCTTCTAACTTCTAACATCTGTGAAAAATTCAGCTTCCGGGGAATTAGTTCCGACACAAAACCTTCATTGACTGGGCTATAACCCTAACTCAACAGATAGACCGTATGTAAGGATCTGCTAAATGTGACAATACAAAATTAAGAGGAAGCTACAAGTCAAAAATGTGTAATCTTGGTATACCTTATATCGCAGCTAATAGGCGTTAAAATCGCTAGACAAAAGGAGCCTAGAAACGTTCGATTTCAAACAAAAAACCGTTTTATTTTGTAAATAATTTTATAAAAAGCAAAAAAGTTAATGAAATGAAACTGTCACAGATAATCTTGGCCATAATACTGTATTTTTAAAAGTTGTTTCCTTTACGCGTTCATACATTTCTAGTGAAAAAATTTTTTTTTAGTAGTTTGCATTTATATGTTTCATTGAGTATTTTTTATTTTTTTCATTCTACTCAAGCGAAGCGATAGGAAAACCTTCAATTTATCTAAAGAATATTTTTTTGGTATTCATAATGTGCACCGATTCGTTATAAAGATTTATCAAAATAGTGCCGTTATGTATACGTAAAATGCGATTGCAATTACGTTCACGATCGTGAAGATGTCGTTATAAGAAGCAAGCTGGGGTATGCTAGTGGTGTATGAACTCCGCACCACTCCCATACAAAAATATTCTGGAACAAATCCAGAAAAAGAATCCTCAAGTATAAATATACATATAGATATATATACTTGAGGATTTGAGGACATGTTGATATATGTATGTGCCGACGCACGAAACTTATCCTAGGTTCATGCACCAAATGGACTTGAGGCAACGAATAGGTTTATATTAGAAACCATACAAATCTATTGATAACCTATTCCTCTTGGAATGCAATGGCTTATACGTACTGGAAACTTCGGCCGTAGTCGTCATCACGACTTGTTCAATATACCACACGGCAGAATACTCAAATGCTGCACAGCATAACAAGAGGAATTGTGCTTTTGAATGAAATTTGTAAAAGAGTAGAAATATTCAATTAATCTTTATAACCTTTTAACTTTTTTGTATAGGTACCATTTTACCAAATGTTGAGAATGCAGATATCCAAAAGTAGTCTTTTGTTTATTTATATATGTATTTTAAGACAGATTAATCAAAATAAATGATTAATCTGTCTTAAAATAACTAAAACAATAGTAGTCATGAAATTTAAAAAAAAGGTTTCTAATATAGTATTTACATTTTTTTTTTTTTTTTTTTTTTTACAGTAATACCGCACAAGAGTCCCAACTGCTCCCGTCTGGAGCCAGTGAGACTATGGCATCCCCAATTGGGGTATGTTGTGAGGCTGAGGGTATTGGGGAGGGGAGGGAGATGGGGAAGAGGAAGGTGGGGAAGTACCTGGCTATTCAGATCTGGTCACCAAACACGGCTAAAGCCATTTCAAGCAACGTTTCAATTCTGAATGGTGGTCTTACACCAGGGCGATACTGAGAGTATCTTCCACTCTGGAACGTGCCGCAAATATACTATATATTATTTTAAATTAATTAATTGTGAAATAACACAAATTAATCAAAATAAAATTTATTTGCGCACGCCGGGTTCGAACCCGCGACCTTCGGATCTGTAGTCAAAAGCGTATACCACTAGACCACGCCGGCCGACATAAGACTGATTGTTCCATAGAATTCGAACAATTCATCACATTTGAAAATATTAATAACATAGATGATTGTAGAAATGTATTATATAAGTGTACAGCCCCTTGAGGTAATTTGCAACATAGCATGACAAGAGGAATGGTGCTATTGAATGAAATCTCAGAAGCACTAGATATATATAATTCTTCTTTAAATAGCCTAAAGTTTTTTTTTGTATAATAATTATCTTCATAGGTGTTAAGATTGTCAAATTGAGAATTGTACAGTAATTGGATAATCTATCTGTTGTGCAATAAAAAAAAAAAAAATAAATAAAATAATTTTGCACAAAAACGGCGCTTTATAAATCATCCAAATATTATTAATATTATGAGTTCTGTGAAAGTCTTGTCATTATTTCATCATGGGCCAATTGTTTCAAAGGGTAAAGTTGTCTAATTTCGCTTCATGCAAAGTGTCTTTAAAAAAACAACAACACTTGATATCAACGTCAACAAGTTGGATGGCTATTAAAGTCATCTTTTTAAGTAAACTTGTACAAAATAGGTTTTTAGGTTGTTGGTTTTGGTCATTTTAATTATTAATTCATGCGTATTTCGTAACCTTCGAACTTAACTTTGATTGAGAAAACGGAAATTCAATTTATCTTTTACGATTTTTTTCGAAGTTGAAACCACGTTCTATTTATATATGTTTTGCGTACTAAGCATGAAGCGGAATTCGACAAGTTTATCGTTTTGCAGCTCTTGGATAGAACAGAACTTGAATAAAAAATGAATATTAACTTCTGTGAAGCAACCCATCCTTATTATTATTGATTTTTTTTCAGATGAAGGGTCAGTGGCTAAAAACGATCCCTTTTTTGGTAACGGTGACGTACTATTACGTAATTTTCGTACCCTTCGATAGTCCGTCTGCATGGGCCACTTTCATGAGGATCCTTCCAATGCTGGGATCCATATTATTTGTGTTCCTATACCAAGTCGGATCGAAGGACGAGTAAGTAAAATTTACATTTATATAACTATGTATTAGTTTCACGTCTCAGTCAGCGTGTCTACGGTCCACTTGTAGTGTACAAACAGCAGCCACACATAGAAAACTTCCTGATATAAAATATTGCTAATTTATCAAAAATCTCTTTAAATTATTCGTAATCCCGTTAAAAACGGGACTGTAGGTCCTAAACGAATGAATTGATAGGTTTCATGTTAAACATTTAGTAAGAAAGGAATGCGTTAACGCAACGTCTCAAGTTTAGTGATTATCAAAATCATTCGTCATTATATATTAACAGGGCAAACGCAGGTGCATGAACAGTGTGAAATTTTTTATTAGGAAATGGCTTGCTGTCCCGTTTTCAACAGGATTTTAATAAATCAGCAATACTCATTTTTCTCCGTGTAGCTGCAGCTATAATAACAGTATCTCTCTGGTAATAAACAACTATCCAGAATCGAAACGTTGTTGCTTGAAATAACTTTATCCGTGTTTGGTGACCAGATCTGAATAGACAGGTGCTTCCCTATCTTCCTCTTCGCCATCTCCCCCCATCGCTTTAACCTTACAACATAGTCGCATTAAAATTTGTGCATCAAAAAGATTAAGTAATAGCCTCTCCATCTTTCTCGTAAAAGAAGCATGTAACAGAAAGAGAGGCAACACCTGATCTATCAATGGCCAGATGATCATGAGGTTTCGCGTAGGTAAGCAGGTATCCAATGTAATGATTAAAAGCATTAAAACATATATATGCTCCCTCTTTCTCTAGCTTTATATATACGTCTCCCTTTCTGTAATTTGTCAATAATTGAATCTGATAGTATATGGGCAATTCGGATTGTAATTTTGTAATATCACCATTTAGTCCTCAACAAAAGTTGGGGCTTGTTTCCAAAACTGAATATTTTGTTACACGTTCACTAATGTGTTATAATTTACCCACTTCATTCATTTTGACCGTCGTTACGCAGCCCGATTTGAAGACGGTTTGGTTTTTTAACCGTTTTTACAAACATTCCGAAAGTCTCACAATGGACTGCGCTGCAAACCGCTGCCTTACTTTAGGGAACTGTACTTGTCTGCGCAGGGCTGCTTATTTCAATGTGCGCTCATCGGCGGTCAATGTACGATTGATGTCGTAGTTTATTCAAAACACACTCGAACCCTGCTGGCGCCACAAATGTGGTCACGTGGTTTTCCTTCAGCTCGTCGAAAAGATCAATTTGGATGTTTTTACAATTGCAAAACTTACAGTGAAATTAATTACAACCAACAACTATTTTTATTGATTACTTTTACTTATTGATAGCTGACGTGTATCCGGAGTTGCTTGGACTTATGAATGGTTACGATTAAAGTTTTGAGGTTGTAAATTCTAGTGTTCTTGAAGATTTTTTTAATTCAATGTTTTTAAAGTGGAATTAATATAATTTTAAACAATTGAAAAGTTTACTTTTATAAGTTATTGTTTCACTTGATCGTGCCACGTCTTCCTCGGACGTGCCTGACTTTCACCATTCACGACGTTCATTCGACTCCGTATCTCATTCCAGTGCAGAAATAATGCGAAGTCTTCCCCGGGCGTCCCCGACTTCTTCTCCCATTTAAACTACTCTCTAAACATTCCTGACAGTAATAAGAACAAACTTTGATGTTTTCAACGAATCGGTGCAGTAGTTTTGAGTCTATAGAAGACAAACAAACAAATAAACAGACATTTTTTTATAAATGTAAACAAGTAGGAGCCTGGTACAGGCAAATCATTTTAAAGATGTCAAGTTTAAACGTATTATATACCGATATTATGGAAAGATTATAAAAAAGTTTATCGAACTAGTTTGGAACACCGGACTTTGGCGAAGTTTATCAACTCCATTTAAATTAAGTACATCCGCTCACAAGGCAACTGAAAAAAAAACAGCTGATTGAAAAAGTTGCTATCCTGTGTATTTCAATCGCGGTGTACGGTGCAACTTACCAAAACGTTTTCAACGCGAAGCAAACAGCAGGGGGTAAAATTGGAACTGAAATATTGTGACGTCATATGATTTCCTAACTATATCCACCAATGAAAAACTCCGAAAGTCTATGGAATAAACTTTCAGAGATTTGCCATAGATATGCCAATATATAGACAGTAAAATTCTCATTCGGAACCTACTTATTATACCATACACCAATGAAAAACTCTGAAAGTTTATTCCATAGACTTTCAGAGTTTTTCATTGGTGGATATAGTTAGGCAACAATATGGCGTCACAATATTCACGGTTCCAATTTTCGATCGGAGTTGTACCCCCCCTGGCTGAAGTGTTAATGTGAAACCGCACAAGAGTCCTAACTGCTCTCAACCATCTGGAGACAGTGAGACATGCCCAATTGGGGTATGTGTGAGGCTGAATGTGACGGGGAGAGGAAGGAGACGGGGAAGGGAAAGTGCCTGGCTATGTAGATCTGGTCACCAAACACGGCCAAAGCCATTTCGAGCAACGTTTTAATTCTGAATAGTGGTCTTACACCAGGGCGATACTGAAAGTATCTTCCACTCTGGAACGTGCCGCAAATATAATATATATTATTTTAAATGAGTAATTTGTGAAATAACACAAATTAATTAAGGGTCTCTTTATTTACCTGTTAAAATGAACCTGTAAAAAAATAAAAACTGTTGCTCTATCAACCCCCGCTTTACTTTTGATGAAAGCAGCCAGTTTCGTTTACAACTGTGCCTTCCTTAGAGCAGATATATATACTATTCCACTGATAACTCTGTTGTAGCTTCTCTATCTCGTGTATCAGAAAAAAGTGGTTAAGACGTAGCTCCAAGCCGGAGGATCTTGTAAATACTAGTATATTTTTTAAAACATGGCTTCCTCCGAACAACAGTTGCAGATTATTTTGCCATTGTTATATTTTACGGTTTGCAATTAAACTCCCACCATACAGAATTTAACGGTTGCTATTTCGGTAAATATTCGGAATACGTAAATATTTTTAATTAAAAATTAAAAATATCCCAAATGCAGTCAGATTCCTTTTATAATAATTAAGGTAAATCAGAAGGTTTTATTTAAAAATATTTCATATAATCCTTGTCCAGCGATTCCGAATAATTACCGCTATTTCTACCATTTTTTTACTGCAATAATACAAAAATATATATTATTATTATTATTTATTTTTCCGACTTTATGTCCGGGTTAAATCTTCCCCTCTGGAAAAACTAAACCCTTCCACAAACTTTTCCACAAATGATCATCTAGTCAATCCACATTATGCAAGTGCATTATATAAGCATAATAAATACAAAACAATACAAGAACAACACGTCAACTCACCAGAGATCAAATGAGAAAATAATTCACCGACTCCAGATATTTTCATATCGGAGGGTTCGGCTTGGTAGAACTCCTAACAGGACCTATAAATCCTACCAATCCCTCAATATAAATATTTAAAAAATCTTTCGCAATCTTACATGTATTTAAAAAATTATTTTAAGTAAGGAATAATTCCTTATAATTATTATACAATTTGTCCAAAGAAACGTCATTTCCCCAAATGACAATTCTTTTTTCAAACTTTCTTCAGGCAGGTAGGTAAGTAATAGTCAGGCACTTCAGTCAAAGTACCTAAGTACCTAAGGCTTGTTTGAGTAATAAAGTGGATGCAGAAGATTTTAGAAACCGGAAACGGAACGAACAAACAAATTTTCGCTACGTTCAGTGAATAAATTAATGCAATAAAATATTTATTTACTATAAGTTATATCTGGTATTATTTTCGGCTGTTTTAATATTATAAAAGGAATTGAACTGGAAATTAATAGGGATTGAGTGCGATATTTAACATCATGTTCATATTACACCTGGAAATTGGGTTATACACTAGATGTTAACTTAAAAAAACGTACATTTTCAAATATATTATTTCTACATAATCTGCTAAATAATAAAATAGATAGGACTGAATTGTTATTCGTCATTGGTTTAAGCTGTCTGTCCTGTGTTTTTAAAATGTGCACAAATCATTCTCTAGCAAAAACCAAATTTGATGGAATTTATTTCCGTAATTGTAAAAAGCATTCACTTTGTGGCTCATCATAATTTATAATAAAAACACATAAATTTGTTTTTGACCACGATAGTTTTATTTTCACTCTACCGGTTTCGGAAGATCCCTTCCTTCGTCAGGAGAATATTTAAAACTGATATAGAATATGTTTTAAATATTCTCCTGACGAAGGAAGGGATCTTCCGAAACCGGTAGAGTGAAAATAAAACTATCGTGGTCAAAAACAAATTTATGTGTTTTTATTATGAATTTATTTCCATTCGCATGCACTCAAAAATCAATTATTATTTCAATAAATGCATTTAATCATTATTCTTTCCGAATAAAATAAAGTTAGACTGCGAACGCAGAAACACATACGAGTATGGAGGAGAACCTAGTGATAGTACATCGTATTCTACTACTAGGCCAGTGCAATTAGCGATTCGCGATCGAAGTAATTCCGGTAGTCCCAATTTTTTTATATGTTATATAAACTGATCCCCTGATGTAAAATCTGAATTTCCGACCTTGGCACACCTGTGCTCGCGCCGCCATTTTGAAAAAACTGGCCGAAATCGGGCCAAAATCTAGTTTTTCCCAAATATCTCATTTCCAATACAAATTTCGGCTAAAGTATCTTAACAAGTATAATAGAACATAAAATAACCTACAACTTTTGTTAAAACAAATTTCTTCTATCTCTAATAGGTACCGAGGTAGAAAGTCGTACAGGTGCGTATATTTTTGAAAAAACAAGTTTTTTGCGCGACTAGGTTTGGTTTTTTATAAATACCTCGTTTCCAGTACAATTTTGTGAAAAATTTATTGGTAATAATTTTGTAGAAAATAAAATTTCGTTAAAGAAATAGGTATATAATTTATATTTTTTATCTCTATTACGTATCCAAACTCTAATCCACCAAAACCAGGCCAAAAATTGAAACCGAGGTTAGGTGTTTTAAACTTGGCATTCCTTGATTTTATTTTTCTTTAACAATTATTGTTCTAAGAACATATACGTTGACAACAATCGTCATGCCTGTGTCAGACCTAGATATAAATATAGTAAATAGACTATTTCAGCATATCGGTCGCCATACATTCCCAATGGGAAGACCATTAAAATTGGCCAAGCCACTACATTTGTGCTCGCAGCTTGGTCTGACATGCCTATCAACGTAATCACAACATACATTTAAGATTATTAATACAATTAAGATGATAAGGTACATAAAAAAGATAAAAAATTGGTATTTTCGTAAAATTAACATTTATTGACATTCTTTTCTTTATTAGTTAAGTTGTCAGCATAACAAAAAATAAAATTAATGTTAGATCAGTTTAGACAGAAGTACGAGCACTTGACTATAGTTTCTTACTTCTGGCCCTGAATAGCTTCTTCATCTGTCTCATCACCCAAATTTGTGGCGACTGGGTCATCATATTCCTCGTCATCGTCATCAACAAAGGCTTCTACAGCATTCTCGCAGGAGTTGCCATTGCAATGAATGCAGAGTAAGGAACATTTCAAACCCGACTTTCTGCAGGTGCACTTTCCAGCGCAACCTTTTTTGCATTGACATGATATGAAGTTCAGCAAGGCCTGAGGTGCAGCTTCCTTCAACATTGTTACTGGAGTAAGTAACCCAACAGCATCCTTTTTCCACCCCCATTCTGTCGGATCTTTATCGTGACCAAGTCAAGTCTGCACTTGCAAGTATGTTCTTGAAGCGTCTTGCTGGACTGCATCTTTGGTGGGTGGTAGCCTGGATTCCTTTGACAAAAATGATGTACCTTAAATTTTCCAAATTTGATTTCTCGTTGCCGCCATACAAAAGTGCAAATAGTTGTTCGGCAGCCAAAGTGATCGTTTCTGTCTTTGCTTTTGGGTCTTGAAATACACGAACAAGTTCATTCACTGAGTGGTTCTTGAGAAGAATATTACAAGATTTGTGTTTGCCTTGACCGAACGGAGCTCCAGTTGTATCGCAACCACTTATGGCATGAAGAAATAAAATGTTTTCAACTATTTCAAGGTGTTTAAAACATTTGTTCGAGTACAACGTGTTAGGTGATTTATTTTTTCCAACTTTTTGGTAATATACGTTGGGAGGTGAGAGAGCTGTGAGGAGTACCAGCAGATCAATATCCTGACCAACGATTATGACTACATCATGTTGAAATGACAATGAATTTGCTGTGTTCACTATGAGAATGTCAGCATCCTCTTCAGCTTGTACTGTCGTTATGTGGGATCGTGCAAATGAGGTTCTGAGTAGTGAAATAAAACGAGACTTGTTCTTCTCATTTCCCAGAAACTTTTCCTGTGGCACTTGTGGGTGCATGCTTTCAAAAAACAAAACTTCAGCAGAAGTTGTAACTCTGGCACGCCGTGCTCTTTCCACCCCTTTAGTGCTTTTCTTTTCCATAGAATCTGGGTATCCATCTAATACCACTACTGCATTGGATCCATAATGATTTTGTACATACCTGACATATTGCTGGAAAATTACTGAAAAAGGTTGAGCACGACCCCATACCACTTTGTGCAGTAAATATCCTCCATCAATTACGTGTATTTTACTGCTTCCCAGTTCTGTATTATTTGGTAGAGGGTTGAATGCTGGATAAAATATAGACTTCGTTCCTTTGCGCATGCCTTCCTCTGAGAAAAGAGACAATGGTACAGGAGAGAGTTCATATTGAATAGCATTAATGGATCTATTGCCATAGTCACACCCTGATTTTTGACACTGCTGGTCACCGCCGCAAGAGAAACTATCGCATCATTACGTTTTAAGTGTAGGTTTCCAAAGTTCTGGTTGATAACTTTAGACATAGCTAATTTTCCCATCTTTTCAGCCATGTGACAAGTGACTTTGCTATCCCCGATTGTGCCACTGCTAATAGACATAATCACGTTTGTTTTAGGAAATGATTCATGGCAAGCAAACCAATCAATGAGAGTTTGAACGTCTCGATCATCCCTCCTAATTCTTGTAGGCCTCATCTCTACATGTTGCTCTGACGTTTCTGATTCAATCCCACAGAATGACTCGATACCCTCACAAATGTTATGCAGATAAACGAATCCAGCAGTCCAACGAAGGATGGAACTGTCTGTGAAGGGAACCGAGGGGAGGAGTAGAAGGGTGGGGGGTTAGCCCCCCCCATACCAAAGTGCCCTCTAGTAAATTTATAGATGTATGTTTTTAAAAATGCAAACAAAAATCTAATAACGTGATAATAAACCGTGATTGATTTTCTGTGCGTACCTACCTAGATTTGTTTATTCTTTACATCGGTAAAAAAAAACTATATAAACATAAAAACTGCACAGCCCTTTTTAAAATTTTATGTTCTACATAATTGGTATCAATAAAATTTTCATGAAATTCCACTGGAAACGAGGTATTTATAAAAAACCAAACCTAGTCGCGCAAAAAACTTGTTTTTTCAAAAATATACGCACCTTTACGACTTTCTACCTCGGTACCTATTAGAGATAGAAGAAATTTGTTTTAACAAAAGTTGTAGGTCATTTTATGTTCTATTATACTTGTTAAAATACTTTAGCCGAAATTTGCATTGAAAATGAGATATTTGGGAAAAACTAGATTTTGGCCCGATTTCGGCCAGTTTTTTCAAAATGGCGGCGCGAGCTCAGGTGCGCCAAGGTCGGAAACTCAGATTTTACAACAGGGGATCAGTTTATATAACATATAAAAAAATTGGGACTACCGGAATTACTTCGATCGCGACCCCCTTTTTGGCGCTAATTGCACTGGCCTATACTCTGCTCGCTCGTTTGTTAACGGGCGAGCAGAGTAGTAACGGGTGAGCTTATTCGCGACAAGCAGAATTTTGTACAGAGAACTATTTGTAATTCAGCGCGAGCCGAACTAAGAATTATGGGAAAGGAACGAAGCTCTCAACGGCAGAACGCATCCCTGCATTTTCATTTAAAACGAATTTGGCGGTATGAACATAAATTAATTTTTCTATTTTCAGGTCCATCTACACCCATCGAATATTGGTTGGTTTGACAATTTCACTGATCGCGGATGGTTTCATTGTGTGGCCTGACTATTTCTTGGCGGCAATGTTTCTCTTTGGAATTGTGCACATGTATTACGCTAAGGCCTTCGGATTAAATGACCTTAATATGAAAGCTGGATTAGCACTATTTGCAGTATCAGCATTCGGTAAGTCTTGACTATTTATTTATTTATTCGACGTGTCCTTTCGGGAGGTGATTCTATATCAAAGTATATCTACACAAGTAAAAAAGTTAAATAAAATCGTTTCTTCTATGGAAAAATATTTTAAATGAAATTCAAAATTTGTACGAAAAAATAACAATGGAATTTCTAAAAAAGTCATTAATTTTTTTTACTTCTACCGTCATTTACCACAAAACGGTTTCTCCAAAATACTAGCTCCAATTTTTCAATTAATAAGTATATTTTACGGTTTTTTTTCAAGGAAAACAATTTTTTATGTGAAGTTTCGATAAATATTATCTGCCACTGTACTAATGCCAATCCTTAAATAAGACCCGGAGTTTTTTAATCGTAGAAATTAACTTTTACAGAAATATTGAAAACCCAATTCAAAAATCACTACTAAGGGTAATCCTCAAAAAATCATTTAGATATTATAGCGATGCACTATTTGAAGAATTCCGAGTTCTGGATGTTAGACAACTATACATGAGAAAATTAATTTTAAACACCCATCAACAACGCCACCTCTACCCATCTATTAACCACTCTCACGACACCCGCCACTCACGGAGAAATCCAATTGTACCACTCACAACTAAAACATCTCTCGCTCAAAGACACTTCTCATTCTTAGGTCCAAAACTATACAACTTCATGCCTCCTGATGCTTGGAAAAAGGAAAACATAGCTATTCTTCATAAATTGACCACTAATTGGTTTCATCAATTAGGTAGAAAGGAGAGTGAACTTTTACTACACAAAAAATGAAATCAAACACAAACCAAAAACAACAACAAAAACTCAAACAAAAAATAAACCATGTAAAATATACCTTTATGTTCTAATCTTTATCATTATGTGTATATATGTACCTACCTAGTACTTTTAAATTAGAATGCTACCCAAGCAGCAGTTAATCTTATGTTTAATTGGATATTTTATTTTATTCTATTTCTTCTCTTTGTTATTCATATTTTTACAAAATATGTTAGTAGGCTTAGGCACCAGTTAAAAGTACATTTATTTATTTATTTATTTATTAGATTCAAATAATTACATACATATTAAGGAAGCTTTGGCTGTCCAACTAGGAAATTTTCCCGTTTTAGGACAGCCAAATTGCCTGGTTTAGTTAACATTTGTACACGCTGCTGTTATGAGTTATGTTTCCATACTTTAAATTAATAGTTACGCTAGTAATATAGTCTATATACATATATATTTATCAAAGTAATCAAAATAATAACTTTTTCAGACATATTTGTACACCCGCATATTAGTTTTTTTTTATGAAAACACCTGATAAATTTTATCAAGGTACATCTAATAATATGCAATTAAGGAACACTGTATCAGAGTACATGATGCCATATTGGATTAATTTTTTATTTTTTATTTTTTATTTTTTTTATTATTTTTTTTTTTTTTAGTTTTTTTTATTAGTAAAAAAAGATACACGAATTACATAATATAACAATTACATAATATAATTACACAATATAGTAGGTTATTAATTACATAATATAAGTATTCGATGTACCCCCATAAATAAGCAGGGCTTGTGTGTATGGGGGTGTTGTTATATTTGTTTATATTTGGTACGATTCAGTTCAACTGTTCGGAATACTTTTTAAGGTGGCTTTTGAATTCGTTTATATTTGCATTCATGTTTCTAATTTTTTCTGAAAATGAGTTAAAAAATTTAACTCCGAGATATTCATGGTTGAACTGTCCTATTGTTTTTTTACATTTAGGAGTAGGAAGTATTGACGTTTGTCTAAGATTTCTGTTATTTTTAAAGGGTGCAATTTTATTTTGAATATAGTTTTTATAAATTTGTAATGTTGCATGGTAGAAGTATAATGCACTTAATTTTCTGACCTTAAATTGTTTGAATAAAAGTTCGGACGAATATGAATAGGGTTTTTTTTAATATGGTTTTTATTATTAGTTTTTGTGATATGTAAATTGTTTGAGTTTGATTTTTATATGTACCGCCCCAGCCTATAATGCCGTATTGTATAATTGATTGACAGAAAGCGAAGTATGTGGTTCTAAGTAATTTTTCGTTTAAAATATCTCTTAAACATCTAAATATATATGTTAGTTTCCTTATTCTGTTGTTCAGAATATTTATATGTGGGGACCATTTTAAACGCTGGTCTATTGTTATGCCTAGGTACTTAATATCGGTCTTGCTTTCTATGTTTGTGCATAACATATTGCATTTGTGGTTTTCTGTATTTTTCACAGAGTGGATAATTATGTTTATTTCTTTAGGTGTTTCTTGTTTTTTAATGAAAAATGGTAAATAATAAGTTTTTTTAGAGTTTAAAGTTTAAATAAATTCAATTTATAGTTACAATATAAGAAAAATATTAGGTGGGTTTCTTAATTTGATCGCTGTTACTGTGCTGTGTATAAATTTACATAATCAAGGTATATATAATATAATATACATAACCAAGAAAAATATAAACAAGGTACATGAAAACATATTGTATAAACATTATCAATCGCATTGTATAAATCAGATGCATGGTAGGAATTTTTTATTAAACTGCCAATAACTATGAATAAATGTGAGTACAGAACATTTTTGTTTATCTGTTGGTCATCATAAGTTCGCTTTCGACTCTTCCTAAGTCTAGAAGCCAATAATAAACTAATTTACGCAGAATGCTTATGCATTTCGATTTCCATAAATCGGGTAAGAGGTTGAATAATTTTGGACCAAGGTAATAGAATTGTCTTTGGACATATACCTATTATTTAATTATTATTTTAATACTATACTTATCAAACAACTTATCAAAATGTCAATACTCATCCTAATTTGACTGTCCTAATACGGGAATCCTCCTAGTTGGGCAGTCGAAACATTTCTTAAATAATGTATATAAATGTATAATCTTTTATTAAATAAAAAAAAAAAAATTGTAAGAAAATGCTTTCGCATTGTCTTTTTTTACAACAACGCACCGAGTAGCTGATATTTCTAAAACTGTGGGGAGATTATTGATTCAATGAATTACGTAGTTTCTTTTTATATTAATAATATATTTAACTGAAATGTAACTCTTTCCCATATCTTTATAAAATTCAATTTTTACTTTAGTTTAAAAACAGTCAAAAAATCAACAAACAAACGTCAGTGTTAGAAATTATCGTCAATGGACAACTCTGTATACATCAACGAACAAACCCGAGTATTAGAAATGATCGCTCAATTATAATATATATGTTATTATATAATAATAATAACAAATTATCCTCAGTATTAGAAATTATAGAGACAACTCAACTGTCAAACGTAACACACCAAACACCTTACAAGAAAAACCTTTATTGATAAACTTTATAAGAGAAATATCATTAAAATTCGATTGACATTTTTAAATATGTATTCATTTGATTAAAAGTATAATATATACATATATGAGTTACATTTTAATATTATATACCAAAAAATAAACTATAATTCATTAAATCTGTAATATCCCACAGGTTGAGAATTATCGGCATTTTAAAAATTGGTCCGCGCGCCCAAAACCACATCGCCAGTATTCGTCCACCGAGAAAAAAGTTTATTTATCAAGTGCCAAATAACTAACCACCGGGTCCTGCCCTTTGACCCTTACTACGCGTAGCCGTTAAATGCATGGTGACTTTTGTTAGTTAAATGTCCATGCAGACTTTTTATCTCTATTTTTAACACATTGGTAAATAGTCAATAATTTCAACAGATTTCGCAATACAAGAGATGGTAAATTTAAATTCGCTTATCTTTAAATGACTATGGTAACCCTATACAAACTTGTGAAAACTAATAGAGGTGACCGTTGCCCATTTACAATTCGAAAGATGGTATGACAGGTCCTTGATTGACTCTGTGCAGAAACGGGCGGTCTGTTCGATAGATTTCACTCTCTTAAGCAATACCCTAAAATGAAGTGAGAATCTTAAAACGACGTAAGTGAAGAAGCCGTGCACAAAAATATGCGACGTTCGGCCCTGGTGTATTGGACAGACCCAAGGTTGAATTTGCCCTAGCGAATCTCTAAAATAAAATGGGAATGATGAAGTCGTGTAAAGATAATTTACGGAGTGGGGCCTGGCGTAATGGAAGGACCTACGGTCGAATTTGTTCTAGCAGGCCTAGAAAATTTATCTTTCCATGGGGCTTATTTCAATTATTTCTGATGAACGTATTACTAAAATCTCAGATGTTTCTAGAAAAATCCCTCGGGAAGTTGATAATTCATCATCTGGTGCTTAAGGCAATTTTTTTAGTTGCGTTTTATATTTTTTTTAACAAAAAATATTTTTTATGGTAGGGTACTGTTTTTATTAATCTTAAGTATAAATATCTTACATCCGTAGGTATCGCTCTAAAAATATATTTATATGTTTATTATCGTTACGAATTCGTCAGAATTAATTGAAATGTGAGCCTCGAGCAAACCCCCCGGGGGTTGTTGGAGTCTCCTGTCGTTTTAAAAAATGGATCGCTTAGAGCACAGGCGTCAGGTAGGTATGTTGTCCATGTTGGAAGAAGTTCTGAGGAACTGGCGTCATTGATCCCTTAGACACCGGTGCATAGTCGGGAAACAATCCAAACGCGAGTCCAACATATGTACACGGTCGACATTTATCACATGAGGATGGATCGCTTCTTCGATTCGCTCTTGAGTTCAACAGCTCGGCTGTGGAACAAATAGCCTCTCTTCGGCCCACGACTTCGACTCAAGACCTATGTTCACTCCTTACTCTCCTCAAAAATACTATACACACAGCATCTCCAAAGATGACCGAGGGAAATCATTTTCCTCGGGGCCACCTCTGTGTGGATGTAATGTAAAAAAGGTCACAGAATTCGAGATAGTGGCTCGCATCTGACCGGAAATATTGAACAAATGGATGCGAAATAAAAACACTCAATATTTTGACAGACGGATAACTGGCAGCTCGCTGTCTCTTTTTAAAATGTGAAATGTTTTTATAATGCTACGTATACATATATTAGCCGAACTGCCGAGCTGAACCTCAACTTGTGGTAAAGGAACGAAGCAACCGCACATAATGTATATGTGCCATATAACTAGAGATATGCAAAATGGGTACCCAAAACCATTTGAAATGCAAAATGGAAATGGGTCAAAACTTTTCCATTTGAAAATACAAAATGGTTTTTAGAAAAGCATTTCAAATGCAAAATGCAAAATACCTATTTTCAAAATGCATTGAAAATGCAAAATGGTTTCTCAGGTCAAACAATTAAAATAATTATAGAATTTTCAAACAATTTTGTCATTTAATAATGGAAATCAATGTAAAACAAACATATTACATGATGGTAAATCCAAAAACACCACGACTACAGATTATGAAACAACAGAAAATTTGCGCGGGACTAATGTTGCCAACGTAAAAACATAGAAACTGCTATCTAACATTTAATATTACAGCGTCATGGCCCCATGTTCAGTATTTGAATCAGTATTTTTTGTAATGGTATCACTCAATTGCCAGGGAGCAACTTGACAAATGTAAATTATCTCTCATAGCGAGGTTGAGGAACGACTGATATTTGGGGCTTATGAAAAAAAGATGAGTGGAGATAGTAGGAAGAATGTTGCAAAAAAGCATTTAAAATGGAAGATGCATTGGGAAAAGCATTTAAAATGTAAAATGCAAAATGGTTTTTAAAAAAGCATTTAAAATGCGAAATGTAAAATACCCATTTAGCATTTTGCATTTCCATTTGAAATGGATTTATTTGAAATAAAGCACATCTCTGCATATAAAACAGTAATAAAATGACGGTGTTCTAACGTCAATCGATAAAAACTTTTCATTTAATTAGGCTCTTTCCATAATTATCCTTGTTTGTGTAACCAAGCTCTGCTCCTACGCTACTGCTAATTGGCAATGAGATGACCTTCATGGCTTATTGGCAAGCACACAACCTTGACTTTGAAGATTGAATTGATTGAAGTGCAAACATCTTTTCGTGATCTTGTGGTTTTAGTAGGTTTTATGAATTATTAAACAATTTCATTTCAAAATATATCCACACAACTTATAAAGCAAACACCCATTCATAGTTCGTATATTTAATTGTTTTTATAAATCAGATGTACACAGTAATATTTTTTCTAATTTTGAACTTCAAGTGTTCAAAATTTTATGCAGCCAAAATTTCAATTGAATGAATCTCGGAATAAAACTGTAGATTTGTATGAAAATCAAATCTACGCCTCACGTCACGGTGTCGCGGTGTTTTTGCGGACATGGTCTGTTTATGAGAAATCTATTTGGTATTTTAACATAAAAATTTGTTGATGTAATTTTTTATTAGAGCACAAAAAAACAACAAAATACTGTAATTTTGTAAATTTGATGCCTTTTTGTATTTATTTTATAATTTTTTTAGGCATTATGTTCTGAATGGAGTAGCATAGGTAAAAATGGGTGCATAAAAATAGGGCGTAGATCATAGACATATGAATATTAGTAGACCTGCCCTAAGTGATTAAAAGCGTATTATCCCCACTCCCCATACCGGTTCCATTGGAGCCGGCTGTGCTCGCGTATGGCCTCAAGTGAAATTTGAAAACGTGACGTCATCATTCTTGTGCGAACTATGGTCGAGGCATCATCGGTTCATTTTACGAAATAACACTGCAAAATGTTGACTTGTGATATGAAAACTTGTAAAAATAGATGTGAAAAAGAGAATAAACCCAATTGTCGTATTACATTCCATAAGTAAGCATTATTTTACTTTATTTTAAGCTTATTCACACCGTATTATATGGATCAGTTTTAGAAACATATACTATCACATCACAATCTAGCGATTCTCAAGTGTGCTCATCGTTGTTTACTGGGGTAAGTAAATTATGAAACATTTGTAAAAGTGTCTTAACTAAATACTCTGAAACTAACTACGACTCTGCAAACAGAAGAAATTTACTTTGCCGAATTTGGACTTCGCAAATTAGTTCATAACGTGGCGAGTAATTTGCGCTCCCATGTAAAAATGTCTATTCATTCAAAAGCAGATTTTACTTTTAAGAACTAAATGGTGATATTATAATGCGAGATGCCTATTTACTGTCAGATTGATTTATTGACGAATCACAGTCAGCTTCACTCCCTTCGTTCTTCAACAGTTGATTTTACCCCTCGCCATTATCTTCTCATCTATTAATTCCTATGTCTGTGGCGTAGATACTAAATCGAGCGTACACATATCTCTCGAAACAATGCTGACTCTAGAAAAATTTTGAATGTTATTTTTTTTTAAATATTTTTTTTAATGGACTCTCGGGAAAATTATAATTTTTAGTTGTATGTGTTTTAGGTACTAAAAACAAATCCTGAGAAATATAAATTTAACTTAATAGGAAAATATGTAAAAAAATAAAAGTCAGTAGACATAAATAATAATAATCCACAATCACGATACAGTCTTGGAAGTATTTCCGATGTCACTGTTCCAACGAAGATAAATATTACAACGGATACCTTCTAAAATTTTATTCGGGGAAAAATTTAATACATTCGGGCCTCCACGTCCCACGCTCCTCCACAAATATTCGCTCTTAATTGGAATTTTGTATTCCTTCAAACCCAAAACGTTGGAAATAGTAAAAAAATAATTTTAAGCTCGCTTAATAAGCCGTGCAGTCTTGATCCTATACCAACATGGTTATTAAAACAATGTTCCATTGTTTTAGGTCCATTATTAGTGCACGTTTTTAATAAATCACTCAGCACGGGTGACTTTACTGAACCACTCGAGTCAGCTGTAGTTACACCAATACTGAAAAAGTCACAACTAGACGCCGGTAACTTAGGTAATTATCGACCAGTTTCAAACATACCTATTATTTAAAATATAATGAAAAAAATTGCTGCTTCACAAATAACCAGTCATTTGAATTCAAATAAGTTATTTGCAAATCGTCAATCTGCATACAGAAAGTTCCACTCAACCGAAACCAAACTACTTCGTATGCTGTCAGACATAACTCTTGCCGTTAAGTTAGCACTTATCTCACTACTATAATAGACATGAGTGTAGCGTCTGACACGATTGATCACAATTTCCTCATTAAGAGATTAGATGAAACATTTGGTTTGAATTCCGACTAACTATCTATCCAATAGCTGACAAGCCGTGAGGGTTGGAAATAAACTGTCTAACTTCGCAACACTTTTTTCTGGGGTACCCCAGGGATTTGTTTTGGGTCCACTTCTCTTTATCCTTTTTACTAATGATGTCGCCGAAATAATCGAGTCATTTGGTCTCCTATCTCACTGCTACACTGACGATAATCAAGTTTATCTTTATTGCGCTCCAAACGAAATTAACAGTCTCAAAATCCGGATAGCTGAATGTTTAGAAGCAAGGATTATCAGACTCAGTCCTGCAATTATTCTGTAGTTATCTAACAGATAGAACGCAATGCGTTAAAATAAACAGTACCTATAATCGTCCTCAAAAAACGGTCTGTGGCGTCCCACAAGGTAGCATCTTAGGACCCTTATTATTCTTAATATTTATTAATGATCTATGCTACCTAAAAATTTGTGATACTGTTTTGCTATTTTACGCTAAATCTTGGGATGAAGTCTGTAAAACGGCAGAAAATAGCCTTCATACTGTTAAAAATTGGCTTGATGCTCACATATTAATCCTGAATACATACAAAATCAAATAAAATTTAACATTTCGAATATCAAATAAGCTCTTAACGTCTCAACAAAGCCTCAAACTGCACAGCTGCAACCCCTTAATAACCCCATGTACTTGTCCTTCTATAAGTAGAGTTGATACTATTAAATATCTTGGTATTCAAATAGACGATCTTCTTTGGAATGTACATGTTGCAAACCTAACGACAAAACTGAGGAAACTCATCTATTTTTAAAAAAATGTAAGGGATATTTAAAATAGAAAACAACTGAAACAAGTTTACTGTGCTCTTGTTCGATTGTCTCTTGAATATGGTATTATCAGTTGGGGTAGTGCCACACATACTTGCCTGGAGCCATTAGCAAAGATTCAAAAAATAATTCTGAAGTTTATTCTAAAAGTCCCATTAAGAATGAATACTGATTTTATTTTTAAGACACGAAATGTTCCAAACCTGAAAAAAAATTATTCAAAAAATATCCCGCTTCATCAATTTAAAATTACCCATATGTATGAAGAACGAATAAGCACTAGAGCCTTGAGACATTCACATGTAAAATCTTTTAACATCCCAATTTGTCAAATCTCCTATGTACAAAAAAGCTTTAAATACAATGCTATTGAGCTATTCAATTCTCTACCAATTGACATTAGAAACACACAAACCAAAACTTTTTTTAAAATTAAAATCATTGATTACCTCCAACAAAAATACACATTGGAAGTATTTCATAACATATAAATTTTAATTTTTTATTAATTAATTACTTAAAATTATTATCACCCTTCGCCTTCATCTTCTAAATTCATACTTGAATGGTATAATTTAAAAAAAACACACACCTAATGAGATGGGCAATATGTCACTATTGTAACTAAATGTAATATTAAAAAAATATATTAATATAAATAAAAATAAATAACTCGTTGGATGTCTTCAAGCTGAAGCTGAATCCATCTGAGACTGAGTTTCTCTGGGCGGCCACAAACAAACGTCAACATTTCATAAACGATTCACGTATTTCTATTTTCGGCAGCGATATCATCCCAAAAACAACAGTCAATTTTCTTGGTATCAATTTAGACTCTTACTTTTTTTTAAAAAGTCAAATAAATAGGACTGTAAGCACCGTTTTTTTTTCACCTAAGACAACTCAAGGTCTGTCCGAAGACAAATAACCTTCCTAGAGAGGCAACAAAACTACTTACCAACTCGTAGTCTCACATCTCGATTACTGCAACGGCATTTATGCCAGCCTTCTAAAATATCAAACTGACAAACTTCAATCGGTGTTTAAGGCAGCAACACGGCTCATAACCGGGGTCTCTAAATATTCGCACATTTCAGAACACCTTCGTAACCTTCACTGGCGCAAGTACCCTAAAATAATCCAGTAAAAAGTGTGCTGGATCGTGTTTAAATCCATCAATGAAATGGCCCCACCCTACATCTCTTAATACGCGTCCCAGAAAACACTGGTCTGAGGCAGTTATCTCTTAGATCAACAACATCATCAGCTGTAGGCAGACTAATGGAACCTAAGCGCACATACTTTTAAGTTTGGTGATCGCGCTTTCAGAGCATCTGGGCCAAAGGCTTGGAATAAACTCCCTCCGGAACATGCATAAGAAGTGCAACAGAAATCTGGTCTAAAATAAAAACTTATCTTTTTTAAGCTCTCATACCCTGAAATTAAATATACCTGTCTAAGAGTAGCATTCTTGTATTGCCTATAATACATCCTAATCACACTTTTCTTATTGGATTTATATTAGTCTTATATCGAACGACCGACGGGTCACATTTAGGAAGATGAATTCTGAACAAAACCTTGTACTTTGGTACCGCCCGACATAAAGTTTGTTTTTAGTTTCTTAAAAACGCTCATTAAAGAATAAATATAACATAAATACATATTATTTAAATAAATACGGGGAATTCCAATTATGTCATATTCTCTAATTATGTCCTGTGCGTTCGAACCGTATGTAGATTTCTCTAATAAACAATAAACAGTGTTAATCTCAAGTGACCTACCAGGTAAGTATGGTACTGTATATAATCTGCTTGTATAAAATGTAAATAAATAATTATAATAACATATGTTTATTGTTTATTATTATTGTTTATTGCGGTATTTTAAGTAGGTACATAGTTATCTATGTCCTAATACAATCCTTATATACATATAATTATAGTAACACATTTAAAATGAATCAATCACATATTTTCGTAGTTTAATTTTAAATGTTTTTATGTTTTCTTCTTATTTTATTTCTTCTGGTAGCTCTCTATGTACATTCTGGCATCACGTTCATCAATCAACTGCATTGTAAATATAGCTTTGTATTAGTGATTGACGAACCGGTGAATACAATATGTTATTTACAAGCCATACATTGAAAATAGTTAGTATTTTGCTTGTTGTATGCTGATGATGCGTGTGCTGATTGCTAACAGTATGGAAGATGTACAGTCTCTCGTGTATGAAGAATTAGTTAACGATGAATGTAAGTAAGTAAGTAAATAAAGTAATAGTGTTTAAAAGAGAGAGTACGAAAACAGTGTGCAATATAGTTGTGAATGAGGAATAGTTGGAGCAGGTGGTTGAGTTTGTGTATTTAGGAAGTATGTTCTAGAGAGATGGGAAGGCTGACAGAGATATTGAAAGAAGGGTAAATGCAGGTAATTCCGTTTATGGAGGACCAGATGACGCAGTTGGCGCAACAAAATATTGCCCAAAGAAGTAAAGTTAGTAGTCCACAATAGAGTGCTAGTACCTACCCTGATGTATGGAAGTGAGGCATGGAACTGGCAGAGAAAGGATGAAAGTAGACCGAATGCTGTTGAAATGAGATCCCTGAGGCGCATGTGTGGTGAAACCATATATGATCGTGTGAGAAATGTTGAGATCCGCAAAGAGTGCAAGGCTGATGTAAGCGTAATGAGTAAGATTAAGAAAAGGACGCTTAGATGGTTTGGGCATGTAGAGAGAATGATAGAAGAAAGGAGTGTAAGGAAGATATATGATGCAAATGCGAATGGTAGCAGAAGTCGGGGACGCCCGAGGAAGTCATGGCACGATCAAGTGAATCAGATATTCGAGTCGGACCATGTCAAGAGTCAGAATAATATAAGAGTATGTATGATTCGATGTATGAATGTGAATGAGGCCAGGAGTGTGTGCCAAGACCGAGTTGATTGGCGGTTCGTCCTATCTGCCTACCCCTGATCGTTAGGTGAAACGACGTGATGGTTAGTTAGTTAGTTGACTAGTATATAGTAAATTCAAAGATGGTGTTAAAGCCGGCAACGATCAGACGAGTCAACAAAGAAAACAACTTGTGATGCATCGGGACGAACTGGAAACTAGAAAGAAAAATGGAGAACCAAATTTAACTATAAAATATATTAATAACCTCCCCAAAATCATCAATGTTTTGCCAAAAAACTCCAACTAAATAAATGTAACCTGTACTATCAGAATATCAGAAATGCTATAGAATTAAGCACGAAGGTGGTTGATGTGAAATTACAGAGGCCAGCTAATAAACATAAACCGGGATCATGCTGCATCTACTACCAAAATATCAGGGGTATCAAATCAAAACTCGGCAAATTCAAAGTTACAGCTCCTACCATCACACAAGACCAGTGTTGCCAAGTTAGCATATTATATGCTAAATTTGGCATAATTACTCCATTTTTAGCATAACTATTATGCTTTTAGCATATAGCATATTTATTTGGCTTATTTTTACAGAAACATGAAAATAATAAAAACCAATTTTTTAACTAACAAAAATGATAACGATTGAAAAACTGGTGTCTCAATGGAGAAAAATAGTTCACATTAAATGGGAATCCTTGACTTCCACTGTAGAGTTTTGGAATGAAGTCATGCAATATAAAGATGCAGCTAGTAATAACCCCTTCGGTGATTTATGTCAGTTTGCAATGTCTATTTTAACATTGCCGCATTCAAATACGGACATTGAACGTGTATAGCCAAATGAGTCTGGTCAAAACAAAACTCCGAAATCGTTTGGCGGTGAGAACCCTAAATTCCGTTTTGTACGTGAGATTTGGCCTAAAGAGAGCAGGAAAGTGCTGTTATTCTTACACTGTTCCTGACGAAGTACTACGCTGCATTGGGACCAAAGAAAGTTACGACTCCGTCTTTCAGCCTTCCACATCAGCTGCTGTTAATAAAGACGAAGAAGAAGAAGAAGAAGATGAAGATGAAGATATTGATATTTTATTTCACTGATTTTATTTCTAAGTTAAATATATATTTTTTTTGGAATTTTTTAAAGTATATCATCACTCTATTTCTCAACAAATATTAAGTTAAATTTATGTTGGCTTTTTTTGGCATTTTTTAAAGTAATTTTGCATATTTCTGGCATATTTTTCCCATCACTCTAGCATATTTTGAAGTAGTTGAGTTGGCAACACTGCACAAGACGTCATCGTACTCACCGAAACCTGGTTGGAACCATTCATTCAGCGGAGCTCGGATTACCGAATCACAACATATACCGAATGGACCGGAGTCATAATACTAGTGCCAAATCAAGAGGAGGGGGCGTCTTAACAGCAGTAAATAAAAGCACTAACTCTAAATTAATTAAACATAAAAATTATGATGTTGAGCCAATATTTGTACTATTAAGCGGAAAATCATGTAAAACTATTATTGGCAGTGTATATATTCCTCCCAACTCGGACTTGTCGATATACAAAAATCACTGTGAGGACGTCGAGTATGTAAAAACAAAATATCCGACAAACAAAATAATTGTCTGTGGTGATTACAACCTACCGAATTGTAAGTTTAATGATCCTAATTACTCGCCAATTTCTGATTGAGAAGGGGATATTCTGGATATGTGTTCTTATTTAAATATTTCTCAATTTAATAACGTACCCAATGTTAACAATCGCTTTCTCGATTTGATATTCTCAAATGAAGATAATGTAAATGTATACAAATCTCCTGAGTTCATTGTCCCTATAGATAAACACCATCCTACACTTATAATTTCTATACCCTTCACTGGAAATGATAATCTTAAAATTTCAAGAATTTGTTATAATTTTAAAAACGCAGATTACAATAAAGTTAATGAGGTACTGTCTAACATTGACTGGACAAGTCTAAATGACGGTGATATTGATTACAATACTGACTATTTTTACTTGCAACTCAATAATGTAATTTCAAATAATATTCCTCTTACCCAACATAAAGAATCAACGTATCCAATATGGTTCACTAAGGAATTAATTCACTTGATAAATTGTAAAAAATAATCTCATAAAATCTATAAAGATTAAAGATATACCTAAGTATATTAAATTTAAAAGTGTCAGGAAAGCTTGCAAAAAATTGTCAAAAACAGTTATAAAAATTATATAATGGAAGTGGAAAATACTATAAATCATGATGTAAAACATTTATGGATACAAGTAAAGTCTATGAAAAAAATGAAGTCGGGATCCCCGGAACTATGAATCATAAACAAAGGAGTTCTAGCAACATAAAAGAAATTGTTGACATGTTTGCCGATTTTTTTAAAGATGCGTTTGAACCTGACATTTCAGATGAACAAATTCCGGAATTTAATTCTGATATAAACTTGCAATTATCAAATATTAATATTAACATCACCGACATTAAAAATTACCTTAAAACACTTGAACCAAAATTAAGTTCCGGGCCGGATCAAATTCCACCCATTTTGATTAAAAACTGTGCAGACAGCTTATCCATTCCGTTGTTCATATTATTTAATAAGTCTCTGTCAACGGGAAATTTCCCAAAACTTTGGAAAAAAGTTACTTAATTCCAATATTTAAATGCGGGGATAAATCTGCAATTGAAAATTATCGTCCAATTTGTATCCAATCATCAATACCCAAGATTTTTGAAAAATTAATTCTTCTAGAGATAAACCCCAGCGTGAAATCCATCATTACAACTTGCCAATATGGTTTTGTTTCAAACAGATCAACCTTAACCAATCTATCCCTGTACGAAAATTATATAACAAATGCACTTGCTAATAGACAACAATTCGATTTTATATATACTGATTTCAGCAAAGCGTTTGATAAGGTTTGCCATAAAATTCTTGTTAGCAAGCTGGCGAAAATTGTCATAACCGGTAACGTACTATCCTGGTTTAAGAATTATCTGTCTAATCGAGAGCTTACTGTCTGCATTAAAGGTCAACTTTCCTACACTTTTACAGCTACAAGCGGCGTGCCCCAGGGATCACATCTAGGACCCATTCTTTTCAACATATTTATAAATGACGTTACAAATGTATTTAAACGTGTCTTTATTTTGATGTTCGCAGATGATATGAAAATTTACCGAATTATTGACAATATTAATGACTGCTTATTATTACAACCAAATCTCATTAGCTTTTCTGATTGGTGTATCCTAAATAAATTAACCCTTAATGTAAAAGTGTCAAGTCATGAAATTTTATATGAAGAAAAACCCATTGATTTTCACATACTGTATGAATAATCAAGTCTAAGGACGGGTTGTTTCGGATAATTTGAACAATTCATCAAATTTCAAAGCTCATTTTCAAGTTCTGTGAAAGATTTTTTCAAGTTCTGTTTTTATTTCAGTTTTGTCAAGCAACTAGCCTACAATGATATAATAACAGAACTTGAATAAGACTTTCACAGAACCCGAAAATGAACGTTGAAATTTGATGAATTGTTCAAATTCTCCGACACAACCCGTCCTTAGTATCTGTACCCGAAATAAAAGACCTGGGGATAATATTTGACACCAAATTAACATTTATCTCCCACATTAACAATATAACCACTAAAGCGATGCAAATGTTGGGTTTCATATTAAGAACTTCAAAAGATTTCAAAAGTTTAAAAATTTTAAAAATATTGTATTCATCCATTGTCAGAAGCCATTTAGAATTCAACTCAACCATTTGGAATCCATTTTACAATATTCATGAAAAATCTATCGAGCGAATCCAACATAAATTTTTAAGTAACATAAATTATAGATTAGGTATTCCTATTGAAAACATTAACTGCACCTCACTGTTGAAAGTCATGGGCCTTGCCACATTAAAAGAAAGAAGAATATGTTCTGATCTCTTTTTTCTTTATAAAATTGTTAATAACATGTTTGACTCCCCTGAACTCCTTAGGTTGATCGACTTTCATGTGCCTAGTAGAACGGTTCGTCAGAAGGTACCTTACCATTGTAACATTGCAGGTACGAAAGCAGAAATAAATTCAGTAATGAACCGACTACACAGTGCAGGGAATAAATATTGCGTGAACACTAACGGTACTGAATGTCTATCAGCCTATAAACACATTATTATTAAATCTGTATGTCAAATATGAACTTGGCAAACATTAAACTGAGTATGTGCGAACTATTTCTACTACTCTGCAAACTATTTTTATACTTTCCTATTATCATTATCATTGATTTGGAGGATTTTACAGATTCTCTATTTTTCATCTCAATTATTTGTACCTATATTTTGTTAACTCGGATATTTTTTTATATAACCTATATTTATCATATAAGATATAAGATAGGTATAATAAAAAAAAAATTATAAATAAATAAAGATGTATTTTTTTTGTTATTTGTTTTTGGGGTGTTATGCCGTGTTGCGCTAACTCCTTCTTTAGCCAACGTTTCGGACAGCATTGCAGTGTCCATCATCAGGGAAGATGTGTTATTTGCGGTTTTTTTTTTTTTCATTCATTTTCTAGATTGTTATATTCCATGAAGTGGTGAATCATTTAAATTTACTGAATTTAAAGTTAATGTTCTTTATACAAATAGAACGGCGTCATATGCGCCTCACAATTTTTACCTCATATGGGTTTAAATATTACCTGGCTTTTCTAGACTTAGAGGCCTTGTATTTTCTCGGTAGGGAAAAAATTTGTTACCTAAAAACCCTACTAAAATTGCATGTGTCATTCAGCATCAGCACCAGCCGCGACCTACAGCGGCCATATACTACATACGTGTCTGTTTGTGTTGTGTTGGGATCGGGGAGGAAATTTGGCTGCGTCCTATTTTTGGAATCCATTTGGAAATGAATCATGGAAAATTGCATGTGTCATTCAGCATCAGCACCAGCCGCGACCTACAGCGGCCATATACTACATACGTGTCTGTTTGTGTTGTGTTGGGATCGGGGAGGAAATTTGGCTGCGTCTTATTGTTGGAATCCTTCCGCATTTGCCTTTGGGAGTAAGGAAAACCGCAGAAAACCTTATCCAGGAAGGAGCGGCCGATAGTCAACTTGAAACATATACGGCCTTCAGTAACATCGGTATATGATGTCCTGCATTTTGTGGTGTGTGTGTGTGTTTGTCTGTTTTTATGTTGATATATACTTATGGGAAGATAGAAAATAAACATACATATACATACAAATTATAAAATATTATATAAATATATAAATAGATATATAAACATTATATATTTAGGAAGGATGTCGGGAGTTTAGGAAATACCTACTGCTCGCTACTCGTCCGCGTCTGATTCTGGTATGTACCATATGTGGTCATGGTCCATGAGGATGTGTTTAGGTAGTCTGTGTGAATATTTGAATGTCAGGTCGCTCGGAGCATTGTATTGTCCTATGTCTCGTATGAGTGGATTTTTACTAAGTCTGAGTGATTTGTAAAAGCGTTCAGTCAGTCTGTATGTGAATTCGTATAGAGTTGGAATTTGTTCTCGTTCGTGTAATCTCTTCAGGTTTGTTCTGAGTCTCGTGTTGTATGTGATTTTAATGCAGAGATTTTGAAGTGTCTGTAGTTAAGTGTGGTCTGAGTGTGAGATACTGCTCCATACGGGAATCGCATAAGACAGTACCGGGCGAATAAGCGAGTAGTAGATCAGGAGTTTGGTTTTGGGAAGTAGCGGGCTTCGTCTGTTGAAAATTGGCTTCATCATGCCGATCGCTTGTCGCGTGCGCGTGTGCATCTTGGCTTGGTGAGATTTCCAGTTGAGGCGCGAATCCATGGTCAGGCCCAGATATGTCACTTCATCTTTCCATTCAATGCTGTGTCCTCCCATTTCAATGTTAAAGTCAGGTGTTCTATTTACAAGTTTTCTCGTGAACATGATGGCTTCGGTTTTCGCCTCGTTCAGTTTCAGGCGCCATTTTTTGTAGTACTCTACGAGCGCGTCGAGCGCCCTCTGTAGGTAAATAGCGGCCATATTCGCTTTCAGCGAGGAAACGTAAAGTTTGACGTCATCTGCGTAGATAGACAGATTGCATCTCTCGTCTCGGGGGATGTCATAGGTGAACAGAATGAAAAGGAATGGTCCCAGTAAACTTCCTTGTGGCACGCCTTTTGGAATCTCACGCGTTGAAGATAGCACGTTCCTTATGAACACTCTGAACGATCTATTCTTTAGGTATTCCTGTACCAGCCTCGTTAGGTATATGGGCGTGTTAGTGCGGTGCAGCTTATGCACGAGCCCGTCTATCCAAACGGTGTCGAATGCTTTCTCTAGGTCGATGAGCGCAGCGGCTGTTAAACGATGTTCGTTGAATTTTCTTGCGATAAATTCCGCTACCCTGGTTAGTTGATGGGTTGTGGAGTGCCTCTTTCTGAAGCCGAACTGCTCGTCTGGAAAAATCTTGTTGTCGTCGTGGTGTGGGACAAGCCTGTTGAGTATAATTTGTTCAAATACCTTGCTCAGCGTAGATACTAGGCTAATCGGCCGGTAACTTGTCGGCTGCGTTCTATCTTTATTCGGCTTTGCGAAAGGCAGCACGGTCGCCGATTTCCAAATCTGGGGAAAATGCCCGGTTATGAGGCAGGCATTGAACAATTTTGTTGTGTAGATGATGGCGTTTTGAGGGAGATGTTTGAGTAGAATGTTGTGAATTTGATCGCTTCCCGGCGCCTTGTTCGTTCTGAGTCGCTTGATTGTGACTGCAATCTCACTCGGCGTAGCAAAATGAATATCTTCAGCGTTTGTCTGCTCTGCTTCGTAGAGAATCAGGTCTCAAGTCTCGTAGAGAATCAGCTACGATCCGGTCCGTGACCGGGTTGGAAAGGCCGTCTGTAGCGGCGTAGGCTCTCTCGAACCCATCGGCGAGTGTGTCTGCTTTTTCTTGTAGCGAGAGCGCCGTCCCTGAGCCGTTCAATTTCGATAGCGGGGGGATTGTGAAATCTTTATGTCTCAGCGCGCTAGCCATTTTCTATAGGGAATTATCCTTCGGCGTGAGCGACGCGACTTTTTTGTCCCAAAGTTCGCGCTTGAGTTCTGCGATTTCAGTCTTGATTTCCCTCTGCAGGCAGTTGTACGCTGTCTTGAAGTATTCGTCACGCGTGCGGTAGTACATGCGTCGCAGGCGATTTTTGTCCTTGATGAGCGATAAGACGTGTTCGAGAAGCTTGATCGTATATGAATGTACTTCTTCGAGAGGAATGTGTGTGTCTTGTGCTGTTTGAAGAATCTCTGTGAGAGTGCTTGTAGCTGCGTCGATTTCTTGTGGCGAGCGCAGAGTTCCCGAAGTGAGATGAATTCGTTCGTTGACTTCCTTTTTGAATCCTTCCCAGTCTGCATCCTTATAATTGCGCTGTTTTCTGGGGGTCCTTGAAGTTGTGCCGCCTATAGTGAAGCTCACGGGCAGGTAGTCCGATGACAGCTCGTCTAGCGTGCGCAGTGGAGATATTGTCTTAACATTTTTCTCGAGTACGATATCCAATGTACTCGGATATCTAGAAAGTTGCGTGTAGTACGTAGGTCTGTCGGGCGCCATTATCGAATAGGTATTTGTCTGCATGTGTGTAAAGAGCGTTTTTCCGTTCGCATTACCTCTGTAGTTATTCCAGTAATTGTGTTTGGCGTTCAAATCGCCTCCGATCACAACAATTGGTCCCAGATTGAGCAATTTATTGAGGTCTTCTCTCACTAGTTTTCCAATAGTGCAGTAGACGGCGACGATGGTATGCGCTCTACCCTCTATGGTGACTTCGATAATCGTGGCTTCGGCGTACTTCAACTTCGGAGTGGGGATTCTTGTGGATGTCATAGATTGTCGAACGAATATTGCGGTCCCTCCGCCTGATCTTTCCTGTCGGTCGTCTCGATAAATCTCGAAGCCTGGCACTCTCAGCGGTACGCTTGGATTCAAGTGGGATTCTGATAAGAGAATAATGTCGGTGTTTAATTCTTTTACCAGGGCGAGCAGTTCGTCTGTCTTGTGGCGCACGCTACATGCGTTCCATACGAGGACTTTTACCATCTCGGTATTAGACATCGAGGGTCTCTAGAAGCTCCATCAGGACGACGAGCTTATCTGCCCTTGATGTGCAGCGGGCGAGCTGCGATCGCATCCTCAGGAGGCCTTGGAGCAGGGCCATGATGTCCAGGTTGTCCTCTGAGGAGGTGGACGCGCGCACGGGCTCCTGCTGTGGGTGGGGCTGGGGGCGGGGCTGTGGGGGCGGCGCGGACTCGCGCTGCTGTTGGGCGGGGGCGGACCCTCCAGCTACGTCGGCCCATATGCGTCCATCCGTCCTCGGCTGAGGAGGTGGCCTGCTGGGGTTCTGTTCTGCCGGCGGGCGTTGGGCCCTTCTGGCAGGTCGCTGCTGTATTGAGGCGACGTACGCTACCCGCTTGGGGCAGCCTCGGTAGTTGGCAGGATGCGGGCCTGAGCAGTTGCAGCATGCGGCGGGCTCGTCTCTCGTCCTTTTGGGGCATTCTGCCGAAGCATGCTCCAGTAAGCATTTAACGCACCTTGCTGTGTGCGAACAGTTTCGGGACCCATGCCTGAAGTCTTGACACCTGTAGCACTGGGTGCCGTGCTGAAGGTGATTGCTCCTGTGCTTCTGGAGTCGAATGCGGCAGTGGCACAGATATTTGACGGCCGCACGCAGCTTATCCATTTCAGATTCCAGATCTGCCTTGATTTCTTCCACTTCAACGAGCGGCAGGCCCTTGATTACCGCCTTTTTCATTTTTTCGGCTTCGGCCGTGAACGTGTGGAAGCCGCGAGCCTCCGCTCGCAGCCCGTTGGTAAGGGCGCGATGGTCCTACATCGAGCGCACGAAGATGTTGGCCGTGCCGCCCATATTGTACTTGAACGTGAAGAGTTTGCCAGCCCCCAGATGTCCTTGGACCGCGGCTGTAATCTGCGCGTGTGTCATGTTCCCTAGGTCATCACAACCGGGGGAACGCGGTCTCTCCTGCCGGTACCTGCGGGGGAGAAAGATGAATTAGTATTGGCACGCTTGATACGCGGCGCGCCGGCGCCTTCGCTTACCTCGGGCAACTCTTCGAATCGGTTGCCACACTGGAGCGGTTGTGGTCCCCGTGGGGACATGGGTCGCTTCACGGGGTTGGACGGCCTCGTCCAGCCTCCATCCTGGGGGGCAGCCGTCTCCATCGGCTGCTGCGGTCTCGGGGGCGCCACGTAGGCCGACGCTGGGCCTATCGGGGGGCGCCTGGGGGCAGGACTGGGTCCTGTTGCCCAAGAGGGGCCTGCTTGTGAGTCGTGGTGGTGGATGGTCTCCGGGTCCTTGGGTCCTCGGGGCGGGGACCGTAAGGCGCACGGTCCCGGTCTTCCTGCGAAGCGCTATTTGATGAGCGCCGGGCGGTACCACGACCGGGGAGTCCTCGTGGTCTGCGGGGAGCATCCTCGTCGGGAACATCTTAACTTTTGGTAATTGGTACCTCCTCTTAAAAAGGGAGCACGTCTCGGATGCTTGCGGGCGGTTTGTGGGGGCCAGCGTGGATCTGCGTTGAAGTATATCGTATGCGAGAAATTTGCCTTGATAAAGGCAGTTGGGGGCGCGAGCGCCTGCTCAGGGGGCCGGCGGGATTCCTCCGGCCGGCAAAAGTAACGGGGCCTGGCTGATTACTCAAGCCAGACAAAAAGACTTTTGTGGTTATATTGCAAACCACAAAAAACTCTCCTGCTTCTCTCTGCTCTGCTCGAATCGAATCGGAATCATCCTCTATTTGAGGTTGTGTTAAAATGTGAGCTTATGTATGAGGTTGTGATACCGTGTTGCCAGCTCTAACCCTCTAAGCTAACATTAACGTATCATTTTTTATTTAAAAATGGTTTTCTTCGTTTAGCTCTGGTGTAGCCGTCAATGACCGGATACCAAGTCCAGTTACAAGTGATTCATTTTATAAACATCTGTTCAGTTTGGTTGTAGGTATATACATATATTGGTGATTATTGGTGTTGTGTGAGCATAAAATAGATATATTGTAATTTACTTGCTGCGAGTATAAATGTAGTGGCTTGGCCTATTTTAGTGGTCTTCCCATTGGGAATGTATCTCGAACAATATGCTGAAATAGGCCATCTACTATATTTATAGCTAGGTCTGACACAGGCATGACGATTGTTGTCAACGTATATGTTTTCACAGCAATAATTGTTGAAGAAAAATAAAATTAAGGAATGAAACTTAAAACACTTTACCTCTGTTTCAATATTTGGCCTGGTTTTGGTGGATTAGAGCTTGGATACGTATTAGAGTTAAAACACATAAATTATATACCTATTTATTTTCTACAAAATTAGTATCAATAATTTTTACACAAAATTGTACTGGAAACGAGATATTTACAAAAAACCAAAACTAGTCGCGCAAAAAACTTGTTTTTTTCAAAAATATACGCACCTTTACGACTTTCTACCTCGGTACCTATTAGAGATTGAAGAAAATTGTTTTCACAAAAGTTGTAGGTAATTTTATGTTTTACTTTAATTGTTTATCTAATTTAACCAAAAATTGCATTGGGAATGAGATATTTTGGAAAAACTAGATTTTGGCGCGATTTCAGCCGGTTTTTTTAAATTCGTGGCGCGAGCACAGGTGCGCCATGGTCGGAAATTCAGATTATACATCATGGGATCAGTTTATAAAAAATTTAAAAAAATTGGGACTACCGGAATAATTACGATCGCAACCCCCTTTTTGGCGCTAAGTGTACTGGCCTATAATACGGAATCCCCAAATATATCGACAACATTCTCAAATTTATAACCCAGATAAGATGTAGGTACGTTTATCATCAACAAATCAATACAAAAACCGACCAATATCATATAACAACAAAGGCAAAGGCATATGGCAACAAAGAAAAAAAGAACAGGTATCCGCTAGTAAGCAGGGTGAAAAAAATCAAAGGCAGAATAAAGAACACAGAAAAAATGTGCAATTAATGCTTGCTTCTAGACTCAGCGATATACCACCTCTATCTATATTACAGCAGGTAATTTATACACTTGTATATACCCGTCTATACGTACTTATACGCTCGTGTGCGTAATGCCAAAATTTGATTGAAAAGTGAATTAACATAATTTTTCTAATATTGTTTTTATTTCATCACGAAAATACTTAATATATCAATAATCCGATGTCGAAAGGACCAATTTCACCGGAGAAAAATTCTGAGCAAGTAATAACTGATTTAAACATATAATTTTACTATGAACGTATTGAAGTCGTAAAAAATTTTCAAATACATATTTCCCATACATATTGTTTTCAATTGACGTAAATAAAGTAAAAGTTTTGTTTACATAGGAAAAGAAGAAACCCGTTATTCTGGAAGGAAGGAGAATAAAAGACATATTTTTTCTTTAAATGTATTAAATAGAATTTCGCAGCACGACTCTCTTTATGATTGTAATTATCTAACTTAGAGATAGTTGAGCGTATACTTCAAGATGACAAGTTCTGGGAAGAAAAAATGCTTATTAAATTAACTAATTTTTAAATGGATTGCATTCTTGTCGAGCTTATCGATCCTGGAGTCACAAGGTCTATGAATGTTCGTGATCCTCCACATATCTTAGATATTGTATGTAAAGAACGTCAATTTGGAAAGAGTCGTTTAGATTTCGACGAAATGCTAGTTTATTGAATAATTATTTTCGTTTTTTATATAAAATTATTTTTACTATTTCTAACTTATATTATAATAAATGATGGCCTTTATACAAAAAAGTTGCATCTTACGCTTTTTACATTACATAATTATTTGTTTTATATAACTTTTTGTGAACGATAATAATAAATATAGAAAATGACTGATATTTTATTTATCTTGTCAATATATTCAGATATAATTATGATCAGATATTATGAAAATGATTCGTGATTGAATACCGTATTGCTTTGACATCTGTCAATGAAGAACACGTCGGTTACGAGTCATAAGTTACTGCCTACCGTCTAGCAGTATGGTTGATGGTATCGACTAATTCATCAAACAAGTTTGACAGAAATCTGATAATAATCATAAAATCATGAGCTCCTTCTGCAATAGGTAACGTTTCTATCGAAATTTACCTAAAACATGCACATTCAACTTAATATTACTCTTCACATAGTTTGAAAGACGCCCATTATTAAGCATTTTATGTTCAAACCTTACTCATGGGTACCATCTAGTGGATTTCATCGCTGCTCTGACTTCGAACCTTAGAGTAATAATACTAATAATCTTCGAACTGAGTTGACCGAGCGCACGTCGCGTGTTCCCCGTTATAACTTACTTCATTCCTCTCCACCCCGAAATATTATAATATTTGTTACGATGCGGCGCGCAGGTGAAACTTCTTTGGCATCGCCCACTTAAAGCGCGTTCACGCCCATAACTGATATTTTTTTGGGATCTTATTTCGCCTTGCCTGATTTACAATCGTTTTCCGGTTTTTAATCATAATCCTAAATAAGATATATTATTCATTTATCAGTTTCAATCCTTTGAAACCACATATAAATAAGACATAAAAGATTGTCAGGCCGTCCCTTTGAATCTCAGTACAATAAATCACGCAATAAAAAGTTCGAGTGTAAATCTTCATAGACATTTTTAGGGTACTTCTCCGATAAGCGTGATTGCCTATTATTTATGTGGTTACCTAATACACGATAGCCTATTATATTTCGAAGCATTGAGAACAAAGTTTCATGCAAATCTTTATCATATTAAAAATAAATTACCAAACAGAGTGTTCTGGAAATGTTTAAAGTTGATGAATTTAACTCAATATACGTACATTAAAATGCGATTGACAAAGATTATAAATTTCTGGTAGTTACTACCCGATTTTATGAGTTTCAATATTTTTTCTCTTTTTTCTACCTAACAATTGATAAAATTGAAATAAAAAGGCGTTTGTCTTATTTATTCTCACACGTGAGGCGAAATAGTCGCTTTGTCGCCAGTAAACAAACAGAAAAGACAAATTTTTCATACGCCAAAGCTCAAGTTCAAGAGTTTATGCTGTTTCACCATTAGATTATTCTATTTTAAGTAAGGGTTAATTTATTCATAAAATACAATTTGAGTGCATACAGAAGAACATTAGTAATTTCTCTGTAATTTGTCGGTAACTCTGGTTCAATGAGCTCTAGAACTCGGATTTGCTTTGATTTTAAAAATCATTTTCAAAATTGCAAATCATTGTGTGAAAAATTCAGGCACAATAAAATATTGTAACAGAAAATTGTTTTAGTTATTATTTTTCAAAATTGAAATTATAATATCCCGCGATTTTTCATAGGGTTGCGCTAGTTATTCTATAATTCTATTTACAAATATTCTCATTAAAATAAGTAAAAAATATATAATTCCAAGGTCAAAATATTTAAAAGAAAATAATATCGCTAACTATAAAAGTTCGTTAATTATTCCTTAATCGAAGAATAAACTTAATTCCATGGTTTGTTCACATTCGGGGTCAAAAGCTCCCAGCGTCTTTTCTAGCATATAATCAATCATAACTCTATTCTAGTTTTAAAACAGTGCGAATATTATAGCCATAGCAATTGGCATTGGCCAGAAAAAGACGCTGGGAGTTTTTTCAATCTCCCAATATGAACAGGAAGGAACACCTTATATATAAAATGCTTGTGATAATATCGTTAGTTATATCAGATTAATTTATCATTGCAATAGTGCGGAATGTCACGATCACCAGATCATTAGCCGAAAACTACGAGCCTTATTGACGCCAGAATCTGCAATCTACAATCGAGGTTGGATTTCTTTAGATCTAGAAATTATAAAGATTTTTATAAAATATTAATTATTATTAATAGGTTTCTAAAATTGCTTTGTACAATCTAGATTTTATTCAGTAACTTGTAACTTATTTTATTCTCAGACTATAAAAATATTACCATTTGTTATTTCGGCTACTGGCATTATACCTAGCTCTCTCATTCAAAATTTAGGCGTATTAGATCTGTCCAAGAATTTATGTATAAAAATGCAAAAATCAGTCATTTTAAATACATGTAGGATTACGAAAGATTTTTAAAATATTTAAATTGAGGGTTCTGTAGGATTTATAGGTCCAGTTAGGAGTTCTACCCATTTTTTAATTTGAATTATTTTCCCATTTGATTTCTGGTGATTTGACGTGTTTTTCTCGTATTATTTTGTATTTATTACGCTTATATAATGCACTTGCATAATGTGGATTGACTATATGATCATTTGTGGAAAAGTTTGTGGAAGGGTTTAGTTTTTCCCGTGGGGAAAATTTAACCTGGACATAAAATCGGAAAAAAATTAAATTATTATAAAACACTAGTTTCCCGCAAAATTCCGCAGCTGAAAATTTGCAACCACTTACTAAAATAATTATTACATATTTCCTATAAAATCGGTTTCCTGAAGGACCCAAATGGATAAACTATATTTTAGTTTAAAAAAATTATATATTATTTTCGAGATCGTAAAAAATCCAAAAAGTATGAAATATAAAAATAAAAATAAAATAGAAATGTAGAAAAAAATAAATATGTACAATAAAATAAATATGTCATCATTGTCCACCTTCAAATCAAACGTTAACAAGAGCTTTGATATGAATCACTGTTGACAAACCTAAGAAAAAATAAAAGCCAAAATGTGCAATACGAGCCTTTGAAATCAACCAAAAACTATCCAAATAATAAAAATTATCTCTCCAAATAGTGTAAAGTCAATAATACGCTAACTTCCCGCAAATATCCGCAGCTGAAATTTTGCAACAACAATATTTCACAAACATGTAGAAATGTTGAAAAATTATGGATAATAAAAACCAAAGGATGTTTTACATATAAAATAAACAATATTAACATTCTGAAAATCCTTCGAAATCACCGAAAAAACTATCAACATTTAAATTACTTCAAATAGAGTCATGTTTGACCAACGACTATGTCCACTCATGTTGCATAAAAAATCAATTTATATTCAAATCACATCAAAATTATCTTCATTAAGTATTTTCAATCATAAGAGGTGTTAATTTAACATATCGTCAAAATTCACGATGATCTATCGGTTTTATGGGATGAAGACACAGTGCGCCGCTCGCCTGTTGCCCTGTTGCCTGTTGCCCGCCACAGACACTCTTCTTTTATTAATAGAACAAATATATATAAATATTTAATTTCCTTGTGCTTATGAGTATGAAATCTTCAAAAATAGATTTTAAAATAATCTTTTCAAATTCAGACAATAGATAAAGAATCTACCCGTAGTGGATATATTAGTTTATTCCGTATTCGAAATAAAAACCTAATATTATATTTTAAAAATAAATCCGTGTTTCCCTACCCGGCTAATTTTCTTCAGAACCAGCCACTACCACCCACCAGGGGTTAAGTTGGTAGATAGCCCTCGGTGTCACATCGAAAGTAAGAGAGTTTAGGGGGGTGGAGCTGAGCGTGGGAAGACCAAGCGCAGCACTTAATACAAATAAATCTGAACATTGTTAAAGCCTTAGAAGACAACACTAAGATTGATTCTAATTATAGACAACAATAAGATTGATCTCTAATTATAGACTTTGCCTGTGTTTCGGCTCGCAAATGTATTCACACCATAATACGACCTGAAATGAACGGATCATTGAACGAATCAATGAACGAAGAGAATGATGGGTAGGTACCTAGCAATAAATTAGCTACACCCATAGACATATGAATATTAGTAGACCTGCCCTAAGTGATTAAAAGCGTATTATCCCCACTCCCCATACCGGTTCCATTGGAGCCGGCTGTGCTCGCGTATGGCCTCAAGTGAAATTTGAAAACGTGACGTCATCATTCTTGTGCGAACTATGGTCGAGGCATCATCGGTTCATTTTACGAAATAACACGGCAAAATGTTGACTTGTACTATGAAAACTTGTAAAAATAGATGTGAAAAAGAGAATAAACCCAATTGTCGTATTACATTCCATATATAAGCATTATTTTACTTTATTTTAAGCATATTCACATCGTATAATATGAATCAGTTGTTACTATCACATCGAGAAACGTCTGGACGCGAAACACAAAGCTGGTTGGTTGCTGGGAAGTAAATTATGAACATTTATAAAAGTGTCTTAACTAAATACTTAAACGAAATATTCGACTCTGAAAATAGAACCGAATTTTTTTGCCGAATTTGGACTTCGCAAATTTGTTCATAACGTGGCGAGTAATTTGCGCTCCCATGTAAAAATGTCTATTCATTCAAAAGCAGATTTTACTTTTAAGAAGTAAATGGTGATATTATATTGCGAGATGCCTATTTACTGTCAGATTGATTTATTGACGAATCACAGTCAGCCTTACTCCCTTCGTTCTTCAACAGTTGATTTTACCCCTCGCCATTATCTTCTCGTCTATTAATTCCTATGTCTGTGGCTACACCTGAAAAAAGTAATGACAGTTTGCACTAAAACACACATCAGTAATATTTCTGAACATAGTTTTGATGCAATACACGATTTATGCAATATCAGATGTTTTTCTAGTTAAAGTGTAGTCCAGCCCCGATGAATATGACGCTATATACAGAAGTCGTTATATTTCAATCATTCTATTTTTTAAATCCAAAGCAACAATTTTTCAATATCGTCATTTTAATTAAATGTGTACGGTTCCATGCTAACTCAACACACTTTTAAAAAGTGATGTAAAGTCATTAACCTACTTAACCCAGTTAGTAAAGTTTTTGTTTCATCACTTTCCATGACTTTATATAACTTTTTAAAAATGTGATGAATTATCATTTTGATGATTTATCCGGTCACCAATGTGTACAAGTGTTGTCTTGACAGGTTAATATTGAGTGGTTTATTTATACTGGCTAGGTAGGCAGAATTTGAAAAACTTTGTGTAAATTCAGGGCAACACTCAACACTTGGGACCTTAACTGGTTATGACCAGTGTAATAACAAGCTGTTTTTGTTCTCATTTAACAACAATAACAATTTTTTGATGAAAACTACAATTTTCTTCATAAAGTTGTTTTGCATCCAGCTCCTCAATTTTTATTTGTTAAATTATAGTGGGTAGTAAAATCCTGCCAGGAACTACTGGAGTATTGACAGTCGGAGTATTCCTGTACATCATCTGCGAAACCATCATGCTGTGGGCCGTCACCTCCCGACTCATATCCTCCGGGAAGAACAGGACCTGGACCAAACTTGTCTCCTGTTTCGGAGGTTATAGCTTCGCACTCTGTGACACGTTTCTTGCATTCGATATGTTTGTTGCTCCTATTGCAAATGCCCAAGTAAGTATTATATACCTAGATAATAAAAAACGATATCAATGCCATCTATTGACTAATATCGTAAACAGATTGCAGACAATCACAGCCGAGTTCACTTCATTCTTCTTTTTTTTATATGATTCCTAGAAATTTCACAAAATAATTTGTTGGCAATTTAAAAGGAGGTACCCGCCCTTTAGAAATAAATACAAATACAATACACGAATGAGTCCATCTTACAGTAAATAGATTACATAAATGAGGCTAATTTACAATAAATTACTTACTTTTTGACTAAAATTCTTTATTACATACACATGTTCATTTGTAAGTACCAATATGCTGTTTTTTTTTCAACACATTGGTTGAAGTGTGCTTCAAATATGTGAAGTCATTGGTAGAAGTGTGCTTCAAGTATGTGGAGTCATCGGTATTCATTGGCACCTATGTAGTGTAATATTTAGCCACTTGTTTTTTTAAAAAATTATTTACATATTCAAATAAGTAGGCACTACAGGTTTTGAATTTGTGTTTCCCTGTAGCAATTTGTTCACCATCTTCAAATTAGTTTTTTCCAGAATTTTATTCGAGTAGTCGTTTGATAGCGATGTGTACCCAAGCTGAAGTAAGAATCTAATGATTTTTTTTCTATTTTTAGATGCTCATCATAACTCCATACTACTTTGGACAATTTGCGATCGCCCTGAGTGTGGTAGGAAACAGCTCTGCAAAGAAACCGGTTCAGAAGAATCGGCAGGAAGAGTCAAGTGGCAAAAATATTACGAAATCCACTGAAGATTTTAATATGACAAAAGAAACTAACAGATCCCCAACAAAATCACGCTAAGAAGTGCAAGCATAATGGATACAATCAATTTGCATATTATTTCTTATTTTAAGCGATTTTTAAATTTTATACCAATTTTACGAACACCTAAAATTAAATATTATGTTAAATTATGTAGGAATTGGTCTGCTGAAAAACATGAACATCTGATGTTATATGGTCAAATATTTTGAGTAAAATCAAGTGATACCCAAATAAGCAGGGACTTTAAAATTGTTGTCCGACTGTCCGACCCTGTTCTTGATATTTGATGTACCACGAAGGTATACAATATGAATCACAGGCGATAATCTTTATAAGCCTGACACATTTTTAATTTCAGCTTGCACATGTTATTTATAACTTACCACCAGAGATGTGCAAAATGGGTACCCAAAACCATTTGAAATGCAAAATGGAAATGGGTCAAAACTTTTCCATTTGAAAATGCAAAATGCAAAATGGTTTTTAGAAAAGCATTTCAAATGCAAAATACCTATTTTCAAAATGCATTGAAAATGCAAAATGGTTTCTCAGGTCAAACAATTAAAATAATTATAGAATTTTCAAACAATTTTGTCATTTAATAATGGAAATCAATGTAAAACAAACATATTACATGATGGTAAATCCAAAAACACCACGACTACAGATTATGAAACCACAAAAAATTTGCGCGGGACTAATGTTGCCAACGTAAAAACATAGAAACTGCTATCTAACATTTAATATTACAGCGTCATGGCCCCATGTTCAGTATTTTTTGTAATGGTATCACTCAATTGCCAGGGCTCCTACCAGGGAGCAACTTGACAAATGTAAATTATCTCTCATAGCGAGGTTGAGGACCGACTGATATTTGGGGCTTATGAAAAAAAGATGAGTGGAGATAGTAGGAAGAATGTTGCAAAAAAGCATTTAAAATGGAAAATGCATTGAGAAAAGCATTTGAAATGCAAAATGGTTTTTAGAAAAGCATTTAAAATGCAAAATGGAAAATACCCATTTTGCATTTCCATTTGAAATGGATTTATTTGAAATAAAGCACATCTCTGCTTACCACAAATACCCAACTACTAGCACTTTCTCCCTTTGTCTTTGTGCTTTACCTTGAAATCACGGTCATATAATTTCATGTATTATAAACTCTTGGATATGTTTTCATCAGTATCATGAATATAAAGTTTAAAGATCGAGTAGGTTCATGACATCACATCAAGTTCTGAATAGGTGGGCGGAGGATAAAACGCCATACGCATTGTAACTGTACTGATACATAACTTTACTTTCACTTCATTCATTCTTGATACAATACAATGGTTGAAGATTTTGTCAGGTCCTGCTGTAAATTGTAATAACATTATAATGATTGAGATAATTTACCATCTAGAAGCGGATATCTTAAAATGAAATCGATCCAAATCGTTTTATTAAAATAATACAGTAATAATATCTTCAGATGGATCGAAAATATCATAGTGATTGGTTATAATCTTTTGTCTGCATTGTTTGAATATGGCCAATAGTGGACTATTAAAAATAATAATTAGTGTTGAATATTGTAAATTTTCTGTTTAAGTATTACAGTTATTTACCGTCCAACGTCAGATTTACATAAAATACCACTAACGAATGTCTGCTTCCGCAAATTTTAGAATTTATTGTCTATTTTATTTGTTTGTCACAGTTTTCTCTGAAGAAGAACTGTTAGGACGGGTTGTTTCGGAGAAGTTGAACAATTCATCAATTTTCAACGTTCATTTTCGGGTTCTGTGAAAGTCCTATTCTAGTTCTGTTATGATATCATTGTAGGCTAGTTGCTTGACAAAACTGAAATAAAAACAGAACTTGAAAAAATCTTTCACAGAACTTGAAAATGAACGTTGAAAATTGATGAATTGTTCAAATTCTCCGAAACAACCCGTCCTTAGAGTTAGCAAATAAGTCATTCTGTCTTGGTGAAATGACATTCGTTGATTTGTATCGGTGTGGCGATTGATATAATTGAAATATATAGTTTTACATGGTATATTAATCATATAGTTTTACGGTTTTTATATCTGTGATGTTGATACTACTCTTCCGTTAGAAGCTTTTGCTTGTGGTTGAAAGAGGAGTGTGCACCATTGGAGTCATTAAATAATATATCCTTAGCCAAACCGCTAGCAAAAACCTCAAGGGCGCTGTGTTAGGTGTCAGGTATCATCATCGCCTTGACTCCTTGTCAAATCAGCGCCCGGAGCGGACTGCTCCAATTGCACCTGCACAGGGGTAGGGGTGTCCCTGCAACTAGCTCACATATTGTGATTTTAACCTGGAATTTATGCAAATCATTTTGTAATTCATTTTATAATGTGGAATAGAATTGTGTGTATTATTTTATTGTCTCTCTTACTGGGAATGTATTTTAAACCCTCATACTTAATATACAGGTATACGTGGGTAAACTGCGCTAACTTCGGGAGGTTCCACGTGATGGTAGAGGTAAAAAAAATATTTTCCCATACAAAAAAATTTACTTTTTAACCTAAAAACTACCTTAAAACATTGGAATTTCGAAAAAGATATTCACCTTTTTTACTTCTAAAACCATGTAGAATCACTACCCGAAGTTAGCGCAGTTTACCCCCGGGCACTCGGTATATATTTGATGAATAATTTAAATTATATTGTCATTTTCAAATCTATAATAGGTTTATCTTTTTGACACTGAATCAAATATTTGGAGAGGAAAGCATAAGAATTATGTTCTGGGATTACAAGATATATTGTACAAGTAATTAAACGACATAACAAATATGTCACATGACACAGGTTTAACCATAAATAAACCACTCACCCTGGGTTTAACCCATCAGCTTACTGATTTTTATTTGTTCATTTTTATTGTGCAGTGTTACACCTCAAACGAAACTCCTTTTCTACCTTTATATAGATTTCATAAAAATTGCGATCTCTAAATAGTATAAAATAAAGTCGGTATCCACGTCTGTCTGTTTGTGCGCTTAGTTCTTCTAAACTGCGCAACGGATTTTGATAGGGTTTTCCCTATCATTTAAAGAATTTCTTCCGGAAGGTTTACATATATAATACAAGCATATTATATTTATAGAAAATAGAGAAAAGTCGATATTTCACAATCAAGTCGTAAAAATATTTTTCGGGCACTTTCATACTATTTTACAAAGTATTTATTACACAAAATAAAATAATTAATAATTGCATTGACAACCTTGTATTCTCGCCATAATAAAATTTTACGTACCGACCAGAATACGAGGCAAAGTGCTAACTTTTTCTGTGACAATTTTAAAACCAACTATGAAAGTCAGCAGATCTAGATGTTAGTAATCGTCTAATCGAACTTTCTAGGTCAAATCGAGCCGTTTACTATGATCGTGATTGGTTTATTTATGCTATGATCGCTCTTTTCATGTAACAGGCCCGCTCATCTGGAATAGTCTTCCCTCAGCTCTTACTAATCTCCAGAATTTGGCTGAATTTAAACGGGCTTTAAAATAAAACTATTTAAAAAATCTTACTATTCATAAATTTTAACTTCTTTTCAATATTTTATAATAAGTCATATTCTAAAACTTCCGGTAATTGTTTGGTTTCGGTTGCCTCCTTATTGTACCTTTTTAAAATGTCTGCTCAGAAGATTCTTCCTCCTATTTTACATTGTGTTTTAGTTTATGTTTATTATATTTATGTTTGTATAAACTGTTAAGTGTTATATTATAAACTATAAGTGTTATATTATGCCATGTATTATTATTATTATTATAACCTCATACACCTATAAATAGGCTAAATCATTTTGGAAATATTGTAGACATGTTTAAAGATTCCGTATTAGTTTTAAAACGAAATCTTTTTAATCACTCTACTGAGATGTATGAATTCACGACTCCGCAGTGAATACACTTTTTATTTCTATGTTTCTTAATACATATTTTGCTTTCCAATAATCCACACTATTAGTTTGAATTTACCTAAATTTAATCATAAATCATTAATTATTGTTAACTATGTACCTAACACAACTGTATTACTTGTCACCTATCTTTGTAAAATCCCATTGGGGCGTAAATAATATACAGTTATTTCAGTCAGAGGGGGGTTTCGATGTAGGTGGAGAAGTATGAAATTTTGATGTTTTACTCTTGACCGGTCGGTGGCTGAGTTGGCATCGCGTTTGGGTCCCACTCAGGCAATTGTGTTCAATTCCTCGGCTGGATAAGTCCTCCATCACAACACAAGCAACATTGTCCGCTTACTGTAGTAGTGGTGGGAGATTTTAAAATATTGTCAGGTTATTCGTAACCCGGAAATTTTTGTCTTGCTTTAAAAAAAAATATTACATCCAAATTCTAAAATCATTTGTTGAGGTTTTGATCCACTTGACATAGTACATTTAATTTTATCAGTTGGGTAAATTAATAGTATAACTGTGAGTCCTTCAAAAGGATATAGATAGTCCTTATAAGAGGACATATAAGATTCTTCACGGCTGAATTTTGTATATTCTGTTAGAAATTTATTATCCTCTCCTAAGGTTTTTATAAAATATATCATGTACCAAATTATTTACAAAATAATGTTGTAATAATTCCATATGAATATTTTTGATAAGTTCGTGCCTCATAAATCATGTAATATACTTTCTCCATGCTTATCAAGAGATTTTGGATTTATATTACTTGGGAAGGTATGTTGGGATGTTTGCTTCCTTTGAAGGAGACTAGATTATCATATCTTCGTCCTGTATTCGATAATTGGAAAGGATAATGGAAATAAGTCAATTAATTGGCATTGATTATAATGAATTTATTTATTTATATTTTATACGCCCCAATGAGCTTTTACATTATTATATAGAATAAAATTATTAAGATTAATTTTTTTACTATTAAAATATCACCAATGATATAGGTACTGTACCATTGTATTCTGCCGTCATAAGCAAAAAGGCAGCTGGGATTTTGCAAAGGTCACATTCTGATATAGGAGACCTTTCACCTATTATGTATAGTAAAAAGAAAAATATATAAAATATCAGAATGTGACTTTTGCCAATTCCCAGCTGCCTTTTTGCTCATGACAGCAGTATAGTTGAGTAATGATATATTACCCATATACATCAAGAAAAGGTAAATTTACAGAATATTATTATACATAAGCAAAATTGCAAAAATAACACATTCATTTTATATTGTGGTCCATATAATAGTGTTGAGAAATAATTGTGAAATATATATTGAGCACAAGCAAACAAACATGACTGAGAGGGCAAAGCTAGAGATGCAGCTATAAATTTTTTTTTTTTTTTTTTTTCATGTTCTCCATGAAACGGTTATACACCAATATATCATGTAGAAGATTACAAATTAAAAGGTTTACACAGGCAGTTTTACTATTTTGTCACATGCGTTATAAGATATTTACTGAATTGTCTGTAGGTGACATTGAAAATGTCGATGGCTAATGCAGAATCGTTAAGCAGTTGAGTCGCTCTGTTTATTGGCGCGTTCTGATAGGCAGAAGTCCTCGCTTTCGGAGCATATAAGAGTGCATGGGATCTCCCTCGAGTATAATTGTTAGGGACATAAAAGTTAACCTCTTTCAACATAGGCGGATTATGTATTGTACAAGAGATTAACTTAAAAAAGTGTTTGCCTAAAAATATTTTTCTGCGGGCTTCTAATGTATTGAAATCGAGCATTCCTGTTAAGAACAAGGATGGATACAGGAATGGATAGTATGTATATTCCCTCATATACAGGTAACGCATAAACCTTTTTTGTACTTTTTCTATTATCTAAATATACTACATAGGGAAAATGGTTCATCGATACAGGGTCAACTTTGCCACCAATGGAGGGCATTGTTGGGGACATAAAGCATCATTGGAGAGGTCATACTGTCATAATTCTATCTTCAAAAAACAAGATATGGATACTACTCCGAGATGTATGAAAATGTTGTATCCATTTTAATTTATTAATTATAAACACCTTGATGGGCGTTGTTTTACATTTTACATGATTTAATGCATAATACAGAGACAGTACAAGTTTTTTTATGTTTAGCTAACAAATAAAAAAAATAACATAGTAGTATCCATTTTAATTTATTAATTATAAACACCTTGATGGGCGTTGTTTTACATTTTACATGATTTAATGCATAATACAGAGACAGTACAAGTTTTTTTATGTTTAGCTAACAAATAAAAAAATAACATAGTAAATGCCAGAGGTCTCTCTAGTAATCCAGGCGTAGTAGGTCATTTGAAAAAAAATGTGTGACTAATCTTTATTTGATATTGTGAAAAATGCCCATATATTATTATCTTTTTCAATTTGCTATAGAGTATTGTCCGCGACTATCATATTACAATAATATAGTAAATTGGAAATAAATACACAATCCATGTACTTACGGCAAATTATATTTAAGATAATAAGTTTTAATGTAGTTGTGCACAATATTAAAGTTAATAAAATAAGAGTTTGATTCTATTCGACAATGATTCATTTTTCTCCTTCATTCTAAATCAATAACAACATAAATAATTATTCTAAACCTTTCCCGAACTATTCAATTGAAAAACAACCATTGTTCCACACACTACAAGCGTGTAAAATGAAAAACTGACATTTGTTTATGTCACCATCTCTGTAAAACATACAATATTCATCGTGCTGTCTCCCGCACGGTCATGACCTTAGCGTCCCCAAGCTTTCTTTGGTACCTAATTTTTACTTTGACGAAAAATATAGTGCCATCTCGTTTATTCTATGGCGCGCATAGGGACAGAAGATGCCAAAGTGGACATTCTTTAAATTGACCCAGCGAATCGTGTGGACTTGTGAATGAAAGCTTCTATTAGAGACAACAGATGTAACTACTCGTCACTCGTCGCCATTTAATAAAGCGCCTAACATGTTTTACCAGCTGTATAAGTACTAAGATCAGCATTCCACCATGCATTTATTTTCTGTTAGGATGGTACAAAAAATAATGTTTACCATACTGAAGAAACTGGCGTGTAATATATGCATTGCCCAAAAGATTCTGCTGTATGTAAAAACAGGTACGTCTGCTACTTCTCACAAACAGGAGAGTATAAGAGTGCTACATTCAACAGTCTTGTGTATAAAGATAACTACAATGAAGTTCTCCACCCATATCGATGGAATCATTTTGAGCCGTTATAATAATAATAATTGTAAATCTTATTTTTTGCAACAAATAGATGTAATGAAATCCTCACTGGGATCTTTCGTGCTGAGGATTTTATTTACATATCATTAAAATTTAGTAGTATGGATAATATAAAGTAATTATAAATGTATTAAACAGTGTTTTTTCTGTTATAAAATCTCTGTGAAGGTTTACAAAACAAACATTTTTCCATGCCTATGGAACCTATTAAATAGAATGTGACAACATATTTATTTCTTCATGTTCTCCATAAAACGGTTAAACGCTAATATATTACAAATTTGAGGATAAGTATAAAAAGGTTATGGGGGCAATTTTATTATTTTGTGATGAGCATCAAAAGATAGTAACAGCTGAACTGTCTGTAAGTGATGTTGAAAATGTCGATGGTCAATGCAGAATCGTTCAGCAGTTGAGTTGCACTGTTAATTGGCGCACTCTGATAGGCAGAAGTCCTCGCTTTCAGAGCATAAAAATGTGTATGGGATCTCCCACGAGTACATTTGTTAGGCACAAATAAGTTAACCTCTTTCAAAATAGGTGAATTAAGATTTACCTAAAAATATTTGTTCGGCGGCCTCCAAGGTGTTGAAATCAAGAGATATAGCTTGTCAGCGATAATTATTGCAGGTTAAAACTTCAGTTTGTCATTGTGGCGATGGTTATCTTCCACAATCAACGCCACTTGCAAACTTTTGTACCTTATTTTTTCTACCAGTGTTGGGATAGGCTAATAATAATAGCTTGCCAATGCTTGAGTGACTACAATAAAACATTGAGTTTAATGCATTGTGAAAACCTTTACAACAATTCGTAGTTTTGAGAATCCCCTCCGCAGCAGCCTCAAAATGATACCAACTTCCAATTAGAAAGAGCGGTTGTCTTCCTGCAACTCCTTCGATGTAGGTGAAGGAGAAGTAGGAAAGAACTTCACTGTAGGTATCGTCAACAGGAAATGTGGCAGCTAGTTGATTATAAACAGTTTTTACGTCTGATATTGGTATAAAGGACAGAGCAGGTGGGACTTCAGTTTCAACGTCATACCAAAATCAGACTCAAACACAGTGTTTAAGCCTACATTGTTGATTTTTATTATAATGCTCTGACAAAGATGAAAGTAGAACCCTTTTATTTCTGCTTGTAGAAAAGCAACTTGAGCAGCAGACATACAGGCTTTTCCAAGTCCAGCATAATCTTTCAGGGCATCATACTGGGTACCAATTGTTTCAATATGGTAAACATTCTGTAATATGTGCATATCCATATTATTTTTCTGTAACAGCAAATAGATGCATGGTGGATATGAATTTTCAATCTTAGCATGCCATGTATAGAGCTGATAAAACATGCTGGGTGCTTTATCAAATGCTCCGTCTCCAGAATTATAAATAGCATCCTTGTGCAACTCTATGACAACACAATTATTTCCGATTGCCAATATTCTCTCTCTGTCATCGGTCCCCATATCTTGTAAAATAAGGTGAGAATACTTCTCTGGATTATCAAAATCTGTTGTAACTGGATTTGGGAAGTAAGTTGTACATGTATGTGTCAAAAGGTTCTGTACGAGCTTGTCTATGCTTGCTTTGGCAAGTGTTCCAAAATTATATTCACTCGCCACGGATTAAATTTTTGCAATAACATTCCTCGGAGTTGCACCAACTGCCTTAATGTCTTGTTTCATCATATATACTAGAAAGTCTGCATGTGCTTTTTGAGGTTTAGAATCATGGCAGTGTTGTGGGACCTCTCCATTGATGTTATCTTCTCGCGTCCTCAAGAATGCCCTGCATTTGGTGGAAAAAGACACCCTGCATCTCCAGCTGATAACTCCACTCCCACTTTCCCTAAATCCTTAAACGCCTAGGAAAAAAGGTTAGCAACTCGTCACCAATCGTATTGAACGAAAGTGCAAAAACACATCTATGACCTCACCTGATAAACAATTTACTGGTGAAAAACAGTGTTGACAACGGATCTTGGCCTAATGTCGCCGTTTTTTAAACATTACGTAGCCCGAACACCAAAGTATCAATATGAGGGGGTTTTCAAAATCGGGGGGGGGGGGTAGAAAGCTATATATGTATAATTATTGATTAGGAAGTCCCCATTTATCTTGTTGGATACATAATATCATTTTGAGTTAAAAACAACTAGCAATACACAAGCTCCTTTGCTGTATAACATATTTCTGATGATTTTACCATATTAAAGTGAGTTTTTAGCTCAAACCACTGGGTAATGTTTGTTTTACAGCTGAATAAAACGCCAACCATCTAGTTGCGGATAGTTGAGTTAGTTTCAAGGGTTTTTTTTACCATCATTGATAGTTTCAAATAAGGTCTGATATATTTTCATTCGCAGACTGTGGGCAAATCAATTTCTGGTTTCCCTAAGTAAATATTCTAGACAAGACGGCAACTCAGTGCATGCTTTGGAAGCACATAAACTAAGGGAGTGACACACACACTTCAATAGCTGTAAATGGGGTATATCTGCTTGTAAAAGGGTGAAAAGGGAGTGATGTCTGCCACAAAGGTTACTTGCTCCATCAGTTCCTATTGCAATTAGATTTTGAAGATTTAAACCCATCGTAGACATAAAATTTTTGAATGATGTATAAAGGGGGCCAGCTGTTGCTTCGAATACTTCCTGAAAGCCTAAAAAATCTATTTTGTCCAGTTTTGAATTGTAGTAGAGGATGCAATATGGCATGTACTTTTGTGTTGTTACATCGGTGGATTCATCCAGTATAATAGAGTAACTCTGGTTACCAACTTCTTCTAAAAGTTCCATTCTAAAACATTCTTTATAATGGCAGAACACTTTGATCTATGAAGTTGTATGTTTTCAAAACTTTCAGTCCCACAGGTTTTTAAAACTTCTATCAGATGATCAATGCTGCGGATGGAGCTATGAGCAGCGACATAAGTAGATATTTGTATGTCTATTATTTTTTCTTTTGACGAACTGTCACTAATTGATGAGTAGCCAAATGATGCAAGCTTAGGTTGCTTTTTTGAAAAACTTTATTCTTTGTCTCTATGTGTTTTAGTTTTCATGTGCTTTTCCAAATCGGTTTTGTGCGCACGGAGTGGTGTGACACATAATTTACAAAATGCCTCACCTTTACCACTATCCGTCAGTTGAACAGGTGCTCGACTAAGCCAATCTGTAAAAGAAATTGAACTAAATAATCCGCTGGGCAGTATATGTATAAAACCAGGTATGGTACTAGTAGTTGGTGATCATCAGAGATCGGAATAGGTAGAGTATATTTACTTAACCCCTAAAGTCTCATATGGGTCTCATAGAAATTGATATGTCTCCCTTACTATCATAGTTAGAAATATGATCTAAACTGTATTAGAAAGAGAAAATATTGTGCTTTATATTTAAATCTAAAAATTAACCGCAAAATAAATAAAATGTACACTTTTATGAATCCAAAGTTCATGACAGCAATTGAAAAAAAAAAATAATCTTTGAGAATTTTTTATTAATTATTTTTACATGAAACGGTTAAAAAGTGAAGTGATTGTAACGTGTATAATACATTTGTCTAATAAAATATGTATGCGTTTTTTATTTTTTTCATTATCAGTAATTTTAATTAGAAAAACTGTAAAGTGAGCCATTTAAAAAAAAAATTATGGTGCATGCACAATTTTTATATTTCAAAAATTATATGTTTATTTTGAATTATAACATTTGAAAGTGTATTTTATCACCTTTCCAAAACAGTTTTTAGTTTTCGGATACATTCAGAAATATTCTAATTATTTGGATTTTGTTGCCAAACGGAAATACTTTGATTCTCTGAAAAAATACTGTCGAGGCCTGAAGGGTAAAAGTTTGACGAAGAAAGTAACATAAAGTGGCTAATACCTCCTCTGAAATCCCGGAATCATACACATGATAATTAAAACTTCGCTTCGGGTGCTGAATTTCCAAGGGTGATAACACCTAAACTAACGTAAGATTATCTTTCATAAAAACCACGCTACCCATACATACAAATCATCAAAATATTATTGATTACAGTGATCGACTACCTAGGGCCTAGGCATCTACTGGTTTTGACAAGGAGCGCTAAAATTTTACTTGCGCCATGCGCCATTTGGCTCAGGGCCGGCCCTGACTAGACGGAACAACAATAGTAATTAATGCCTTTTGACTTTTACATGGTATAATTTAAATCATAATACATAAACCATAATATAAGAAATAAAAATCGTGTACATAATAAAAGCTTGAAAAGAAATATAGCTTGTAAAACAACAAAAGATATTATAAAACAGAAGTTAAGAACATGTAATCAATATTTCTATTTTGGATACTGACAATTTGTGGTGAAATCCATTATCTCTAAATAGTATAAAATAAAGTGACATTCGCATCTGTCTGTTTGTGCGCTTAGTTCTTCTTAACTATGCGACTGATTTTGATAAGGTTTTCACCATCATTTAGAGAATTTCTTCCGAAAGGTTTAGATAAATAACACATGCATTGACACATAATGATAAAAAGCTGAGAAAAGTAAATATGAAGATTATTTTTGGCCGCTTACATTGCTAGCGCTGGCGACACCTTATGAGAATATCAAAATAATGTGCTACGGAATTGTATACATTAAAAAGGCCTACAGAAAAGTCTGTTATGTATATATATATATACAAATGTTATACATATCGCAGCTGCCGTTTGGTCCCCAAGATTTCCAAGTGCGTCTTCTGTTTCCTGGGAGAAAGAGCTGCCGTCGGACCAATGCAGCTCAAAATGCTCTTTGTCTTACCTAGAAAAATAAAAATTTGAGACCAATGATTACACTATTCTAGTATTGTATACATATTTAATAAATTTCAGGGATAAAATTAATTTAAAATATTTTAAGAAAAAGGGGACATTTATATTTCGCCACTAGTTATTGTTTGTGATAGATTGATTCACTGTTGAACTTTTGAACCTTCTTATATGGGAAAAAATCGTGTTTTATGCAGTTTCTGCAGAATTTGTTGGGACTGAAAACAAAACTTCTTGAGCGAGTTTCACTGTAATATAAATTAGGTGTATACCTTCAGAATATTCCTTCAAATGACGATTCCACACTGTTGAAGTGTACTGTAGGTGACTTACATCTTATAAATATATTAGTTAAAGAATAACAAATTTAAGTGTTAATTATTATCGCCACAGCACTAGAAGTTATTCAAATTCTCCTGCAAGGGTTTCATATAATTTCCACAGCTTTGTCGTCAGCAAACATCATGGAAAATGCTGGTTACATCTGAATAAGGTACTTACATGATGCAATTCTGGAGAGGTTTAAATGACCTTGTTTGATGTAATCGTGGCTTTATTTAGCATCCTAATACGTGGTATAGGATCGCGTCGGAATATGGATAGGTCTGAAAAGGGAAATAAATTAAATTATTAGCCAATGAAGTACATTCAGGAATCAGGAATATTGTATCAAAGAACGAGAGATTAGTACCTGTATTTAACAACGGGATCGGGTCCTTCTTTCAATTGGTGGAGATAGACCGGATATTTTATGATGCCTGGAATGGGACGTGGACACGGTCAAGCGGCTTGATCGCAAGCACGTAGTTTATTGTCTATGGCACTTTGTGTCAAGCATTTTGACCGTGTACCGAAGCTGGCTTGCAAGCATTGCGCAATTCTACGTGCTTGCGGCGAGGCTTGATGCGAATTTATATTTTTGTGGGAATAGACAAACGACAATAGACAAATAAATATCACGTATCATAAACAATGATATAAATTGAATAAAATTGTTGTAAAATAGGTACTTAGTTATTGTTTTTGTGTTCAATTTGTAGAAATCCATCTAATTTAAAAATTTTGGAAGTATTTTAGTATTTTTTAATAATTATGACAGCGGTTTTCAAGGTCATTAATAATCAAACTGTAGAATAAATAATTTTCTGAATTTTCAATGGAGAAAACATATTTTTTGTATGAATACTTCACAAGATATTCATACAAAAAATAGCTGTAGCCTGTAATACACTTTGCAAATGCTCATGGGTAAAGCGGTACCTTAACTTGTACCATTCTTGACACCAAATTCGTTTCTTTTTATTATTTTATTCAAACATAAAGCTAACGTAAGAGCCAAGAACGCTTTGTCTTTGACAGATTCCATTTTGCCGCGAGTCACGAAATGACAGGAAGGCATAGAAGTACATATACATAGACCACCACGAAATCACAGGAAGGCGTGGCCATGCTTGACGGAGAGGCTTGATGCGGGCTGTCAAGCCGCTAAGCATAGACAATAATAGACAACAATAGACAACAATAGACAAAAAAACTACGTGCTTGCGATCAAGCCGCTTGACCGTGTCCCAGTCTCTGAAGATTAAAGGCCCGTTTATAATAGGAATAAGCGGTAAGAATAGGCCGGTGCCGTAATCCGTAATCCGTAATATTTTAGATCATCGTTTATAATTGAAATAGGAATAGAATAGAATACGTCCATAGAAGTGACTATGCCGCTGTCACCTGTCAATGTCAACTGTCAACCGAGAGTATATTCTTCCTCCATCTTATAAAAGTAATATTGTTTTATATAAATAAATAATGAAACGATGGATTCATCAGATATTGTTGCATGTGGAATGTTTTTGTCGATTCTGGGGCTAGCATACGCTGCAATAGGAGACACACAATTGACGAAAAAAATAAGGAAAAAACGACGTTGGAGTGTGCGTCCCATTAATCATAAAAGGAAGAAAACAGGACAATTCCATAATTTGTTAAAAGACATGGCGACAGTAGGCAACGATCAATTTAAGAAATATACAAGAATGTCGCAGACCAATTTCTATAAATTGTTAGGACTTCTACAACACAAATATTACTGTTCGATTGTCAAATACATAAATAAACCATTCTTGTCAAATAGTAGATACCATAGAGTATCGTTCGAAAATACATAAATCTCAGTATATATCTCAGCTTTCTGTAATCCGTAACCGCAAAAGATAAAGGCCCGTTTATAATAGGAATAAGCGGTAAGAATAAGCCGTAAGGCCCTAGGCCGTAGAAGTTGGAAGATAGGAAACCTGTGTATCCGTTTATAATAGATGGCAATAATCTCTTATTTTTTTCCATAACCGAAAAGATGGTCCAACTTTATCTTTTGCGGTTACGGATTACAGAAAGCTGAGATATATACTGAGATTTATGTATTTTCGAACGATACTCTATGGTATCTACTATTTGACAAGAATGGTTTATTTATGTATTTGACAATCGAACAGTAATATTTGTGTTGTAGAAGTCCTAACAATTTATAGAAATTGGTCTGCGACATTCTTGTATATTTCTTAAATTGATCGTTGCCTACTGTCGCCATGTCTTTTAACAAATTATGGAATTGTCCTGTTTTCTTCCTTTTATGATTAATGGGACGCACACTCCAACGTCGTTTTTTCCTTATTTTTTTCGTCAATTGTGTGTCTCCTATTGCAGCGTATGCTAGCCCCAGAATCGACAAAAACATTCCACATGCAACAATATCTGATGAATCCATCGTTTCATTATTTATTTATATAAAACAATATTACTTTTATAAGATGGAGGAAGAATATACTCTCGGTTGACAGTTGACATTGACAGGTGACAGCGGCATAGTCACTTCTATGGACGTATTCTATTCTATTCCTATTTCAATTATAAACGATGATCTAAAATATTACGGATTACGGATTACGGCACCGGCCTATTCTTACCGCTTATTCCTATTATAAACGGGCCTTTAAGTTGGACCATCTTTTCGGTTATGGAAAAAAATAAGAGATTATTGCCATCTATTATAAACGGATACACAGGTTTCCTATCTTCCAACTTCTACGGCCTAGGGCCTTACGGCTTATTCTTACCGCTTATTCCTATTATAAACGGGCCTTAAGCGTTGGCAACGCATTCTTTTTTAATCCCAAAAGTACCGTATTTTTGCTTTCAATCGCGAAATGATTAATTTATCACCTTGAAGAATTCTAGCACGCAACATTATTTTTAGATGGGTGAAAGAAAATTCAAAATATTTACGCTAAAAACAAACACCCGAAAACTTCAACCATAAACTTCAACTTTCGAAATGGCGTCTTGGAAATTACCGTTAATTTTTATCGGAGCATAACCTATGCTTAAAGTAAGCCATAAACGCTACGGTCTACCGGAGAGGTTGCCTTTGAAGGTCTGCCTGCGCAGGTCGACCGTACGGCGGTAGCGTGTATGGGGACGTTCCGGTGTACCGGAGCGGTCTTCAGTTCATTCTCTTTGCGATGGCATCGATTGCAGACGATGACGGGTTGGCGTTGATAGGCCTTGCGTTAATTTTGATGAAAAAAGATGAAACAGTGAAAAAGAAGCGAACAAAGTGGTGTAAGCATTGGTTATTGAAAAGGAAAACGTATTGAATGAATTAAAATTTGAACCTGAAGATTAAGATTAAGGCGGCCATGCACACTACGGTCCACCGGAGAGGTCTACCTGTGCAGGTATGCCTGAGCAGGCAGGCCGGAGCGTGTGTGGGAATAGACCTGTGCAGTTTTTTTAACCTGCGCAGGCGACCGGAGCAAAATCAAAAATCAATTCTTTCGGGCAACACCGTACGGTGTACCTGCGTGTGTGTGCATGCATGTGCATGTACTCCGGTCGCCTGCGCAGGTCATGTCAAATCTTAAAGTAACTGATAATATATTATTTCTCATAACTGTATTTTTTTTATCATTGGTGTAACCATTGCAAGTAATTTTAAGTGTGTGTTCTCGTGCATTCTGAGATAGTTTTTAAAATCTTCAGGTTCAAATTTTAATTCATTCAATACGTTTTCCTTTTCAATAACCAATGCTTACACCACTTTGTTCGCTTCTTTCTCACCGTTTTATCTTTTTTCATCAAAATTAACGCAAGGCCTATCAACGTCAACCCGTCATCGTCTGCAATCGATGCCATCGCAAAGAGAATGAACTGAAGACCGCTCCGGTACACCGGAACGTCCCCATACACGCTACCGACGTATGGTTGACCTGCGCAGGCAGACCAGGCAGACCTTCAAAGGCGACCTCTCCGGTAGACCGTAGCGTGTATGGCTTGCTTTAGTTTCTCTTTCTGCTCAAAAGTCGCTATGGTACAGACTACAGAGCGAGAGATCAAACTACAATTTTTGCTTTTATTGAGTTTTATTATTCCAATGTACACATGTCGAAACCGGTCGCTAATTAATAAAATTTATACGTAACAAATGTACATTGGAATAATAAAACTCATTAAAAACAAAAATGTCTAGAAATTGTTATATAGTGAATGCCAAAGAAATACAAAAAATTACAATTTTTGCTCTGAGCCAATGAGATCTGAGCTTTCAGCCACAACAGCTTTCTCTATAAGAATTTGGGTTGGGGATAACTCCTCCCATCAGGGTTACAAGGTCAGACGGGTGATATACGCCCTACAAAGAAATTTTATGTCCGGATCTAACTTATTTAATTTCAGTCTTAGGTCCCCTCTATTAGCTTCTATTAGCTATCCAATCGATTTCGTTTTTTAATGAGTAAATCGCTTATGGTGCTAAATTAAGGTCAGATTAAGGTATTCCCCGAAACGAACGAATCATAAACAAATAGGGTGAATAATGTCAATATCAAATTGTACCTACTTACATTATGCACACACACACACATTTACATTCGCGTGAAATATAATTTTTTATTATTTGTGATTTGGCTGATTTAACTAAATTGTCTCTGAAGTAGCCTGATAGGCGACCAGTCGCCTTTTAGATTTTTTCGTCGCCGATTCTCGTTCTGAGTAGCCTAAATGGCGATAAATCGCCTTCGTTGGCAACACTGGTGAAAAACCAATTACTATGAAATATAACTATGAAAGAAAAAAGACATAGACCATAGATATATTACTCACATAGACTGGTGGTGATATAGGATTTAGTCGTACCAACCAAACGGTGTTTTATTCATTCATAAATGACGATTATTTATAAATAAAATTGTTTTAAAAATGTCTAATAAAATATAACTTATATATTCAGAAACAAAACTTATTGATTTAAATAAATATAATTTTTTTAACCGGAGTTCATTATTGGGGCAAATGAAAAAGAGAAATGCTGCTGGGTAGGTTAGGTTTTTGTAGAGGAATTAACGAAATACGTAGGTACATGAATTGCCTAAATACAATACGGGAAATAAATATTATTATTTTTAAGCTATGTAGTTGAAAAAGAACCAAATTATAAAACGTGTGTTCAAAAAAAATCTTATAATGTTAATTATTAAAATATTGTTGTGTGGTCTTATAGAGTGTGGTTTTTTTTTGCGCAAAAATTTTTAGGAAGTTAATGTTTTTGTAACAACGCATTGTTTTATTTTTATCCATTATCCACTATTTATTTTCCATTATCAGATTTTCATTTCAGAGTCCAAAATAGCAAATTATAAATTTAATAAATAATATTTTCCCGTTTTTAAGATTCGCGCCATTCGTCAAGTTGTTTCCTTATGTTGACGTTGCTGTTACTGCGCGTGCCCAAACTATTATAAAATGCTACCCTCCTAAAAAAGGCAAAAAAAAATAACGATAAATAGTTTCTATGTGTGGGACTCTTTATATCTGAATATGATCTGAAAACTCTAGAACTTTATTTCTGTGACTGTATTCAGAGTGTTCAATCAAAATAGTAAACAAAGTTTATTTTGACGGTGCTGTGTTGTGAAAATTGTAGATATTTTCGCGGGCCTCGAATGTCGTGTTATCGGATAACATCATTTTAGTTTAGTATTCAATACGCGTAGTCGTAAACCACTGGGCGTTGTTTGATTTCATTCTGTTATTAGTTCGTTCACCATGTCGTCCTCAATGAAAGCGGTAATTATCTAATTTTTAATTAATTATTAATTCGTGATAAAAAAGCATTTCTCCCGGCTTTGCGATAGCGATGGGCATTATCGAAATAGCGGATTGCGTAACGCAAGACATAATTCTAATTTTGTTAAAAAAAATAACGCAAATTTCGTTCCCTAAAAACAGCGTAGTCAAAATTTCAACGACTATTTTATCGATATAATTTCGAATTGATTTTAACGACAGCCAGTATAGCGTAGTATAGCGGTAAGGGCATTGGTTAGATTTAGAGGTTGCGGGTTCGAAATCCGACGAGAACAAAACTGTAAAACTATATCTTAAATTATTTTTGTGCAGTACCTACCTATCATATAGAAAAGTATTATTTTAACATCGAACTAATTCGATTCAAACGAAAACGATCTTTAAAAAAAATGTATTTATATTTTTATTATTCACGTCACTATTTCAATCCTTAATGCCTCATTCAGACGTTTCAATTTTAGTTGAACAACTTTTATTGAACGATAAAAATTGAACGAATTTCGTTCACACGTTTCAATTCAAATCGAACCTTTATTGTTAATCAAGATGGGGTCAACTGAAAATATTAGCGCGTGTTTCTCCATAGTTTCTGAAATTTTGCGAAACGAACTTTAGAATATTATGTTATTGAAAAGTACAAAAAAACGTCGTATTTGGGTTAGGTTAGGTTGGGTTAGATTCTAAGAAGAATTGAATGGGGGGTTCTAGGGCCTGAGCAACAGCAGTACTAACCCAATATTCAAAGCGCGCTTCTTCTGATGTTGTCAAGAAAACGGCGCTATACAAATCATTCAATTATTATTTTTGGTACAGTTTCAGCGCCCTTGAGGTGATTTTTCACAAAAACGGCGCTCTACAAATTATCCAATTATTATTATTATTATAAATTTTTCGGTCTGTAACCGGTCCAGATAAAAAATAAATGAGTGGACTTAAGTTACAAAATTTTATATTCAGAATATTATGAGTGATATGTTTTTTATTAAAAAATAAATTATAAAAGTTTCTGAATGGCTGTATCGACATTTTCACAATAGCATTGTGCACACCCCTTAACCCTGACCCAACATGCAGAGCAGTGTTTCCCAGCCTTCTTTATGCCATGCCCCTAGTCTTCTCAAAAGTCAGATGCCCCACAGGCATTTAAAAAAAAAATAAACAGCAGGTAAATTTTCAAATCATATTGTAATATGTTTGTAAACATATGAACCCCTAATGAAATTAAGTAAAACCTGTTCTAATACATATATTATAACTGAAATTATTACAAAACACAAATTGAAAATGTAATGAAGTGGAGTTAAATAAAAATTAAAACAATAATAAAACACAGGTTACAATTGAAATTTAGTACAAACACACACATATCTTGACGCCTAATTCATTATTAAATTTAGTTACGCTTGCTACAAAGAAATTTTATGTCCGGATCTAACTTATTTAATTTCAGTCTTAGGTCCCCTCTATTAGCTTCTATTAGCTATCCAATCGATTTCGTTTTTTAATGAGTAAATCGCTCATGGTGCTAAATTTTTTTTTGTATGACCGTTGAGTATGCCCCTCTAGGGGCCGTTCAAGTATTAAGTAAGCAGATTTATTACAATTATTTACCCCCTCTTCCTCCTTGTCACCAAAAGTAAGCATAGCTCTTACCCCCCCCCCTCCCATGCTTACGTAAAAATTGGTACCTATATGCATTTTTCTGTTAATTTATTCTGTTTTTTTTTTTATTGATTCATAAGCAGCACTTATAAAATAGACTTAGGATAGAGGACTTTAATGCACATAATATTCATTTAAACAAACTTTATTGACACAGTGGGAATCCCCGAATATGTATTCGGTTTTCAAACATAGACAATGTGTGGGTTGCCAATGTGTAAAAAAAAAACTACTGCTGAGCAGTGCTGACGTAATCACTATCTCGACCCCCCCACCCCCATGTCATCAAAAATAAGCAAAGCAAAGACCCCCCTGCCCCCCTATAGTGCTTACATAATACTTGAACGGCCCCTTATGTGGAATGCCTACGTGTCTCATCTCGGAAGTGTGGTGCCCCACCTCTGAGGCGTTATGCCCCACCGATGGAAAACACTGATGTAGAGCGTATGTGGGGATCTGCCAAATATGACAATACAAAACCGTTAAATTAGGTTAGGTTAAGGGCCATGCAAAATGCGATCGTAAATTAGGTTCATGATCGTGAACATGTCGATACAGTCATGTAAAAAAATTGTTATTTCGATTACTTTTTTCGTCAGTAGAATGGTAGGTATAGTTATTGATTGGTAGCCATATTCGATGGCATTATAAAAAGCAAGCAAGCAAGGGTATGCTAGTGGTGTATTGAGTCCGCACCAAAACTAATACAAAAATATGCTGTAACCAATCCAGAAAAAAATCCTCATGTATATGCGTGCGGCCGCACGAAACATACCCGAGGTTCATGCACCATACAGACTTGAGGAAACGAATAGGTTTAGATTAGAAACCATGCAAATCTATTGATAACCTATTCCTCTTGGAATGCTATGGCTTATACGTACTGGAAACTTTGGCCGTAGTCGTCACCTCGACTTGTTCAAGATACCACACGGCAGAATAGTCAAATGCTCTAGCACAGCATAGCATAACAAGTCCCCTTGGTGCTTTTGAATGAAATTTGTAAAAAAGTAGAAATATTCAGTTAATCTTTATAACCTTTTGACTTTTTTGTATAGGTACCTATTTTACCAAATGTTCAATATTCAAAAAATCTTATGTTCTAAATGATTTATTAATCTATCGTAAAATAATTAAAACAAAATAATAATAACAGAAACTGAACAGTCATGAAATTACAAAAAAAGGTTTCTAAAATATTATTTACTTAAGCTCCCGCATAGCCAATTTCTATCGATTTATCACATTTTTCTCGTTTAAGTTTTAATTTCCAAAAAACTATATGTTATTTTTAAGATAATATCTATATATTTGTTATGCCGAACCGTTAATTATATGAAATTCCCTCGATAGAAAAAAATCGCAAAGTAAACTTCGAAATATATTAAAAACACGTTGTGTTTTGTCATTTAATATGTTATAGACATGAAGAAATTCACAGTGTATCTTTAAATGCAACTAAAGCATTTGTTGAGAGATTTTAGCTCTATTTCAAACGAGTTGTGTTTTATTAAATGTTTTCACCATTTTCGCTTAATTATGATTTTTGTTTAATATTAGCGCGCTGCCTCTAACATTCGTATTTACATATCTCCCTTTCAAACCATCGTTGAACGCTTACTACGGGGCCTAAGACGGAATTTTTCACAGAATTCGAACAATTCATCAAATTTAAGTTCTGTTATTATTTCATCATATACCGGCTGTTTCACAAGGTAAAGTTGTCGAATTCTGTTTCAATCAAAGGCTTTTTAAAAAGACAACAACACTTGATACCAACGTCAACAATAGTTTTTTAATAATTATAGTATACTTCTTCAAATTTTGCAAATTCACTTTGTGGCACCATTTTATTAATAAAATAATTAAAACACTTTGTTTTTAGCACGATAATCTTTATTTTTTATATAAAGTCAACATGTTTCGAGAACGATGTTCTCTTCATCAGGACAATTAATGTACATTAATTGTCCTGATGAAGAGAACATCGTTCTCGAAACATGTTGACTTTATATAAAGAATAAAGATTAATTAATGTACATTAATTGTCCTGATGAAGAGAACATCGTTCTCGAAACATGTTGACTTTATATAAAGAATAAAGATTAATTAATGTACATTAATTGTCCTGATGAAGAGAACATCGTTCTCGAAACATGTTGACTTTATATAAAGAATAAAGATTATCATGCTAAAAACAAAGTGTTTTAATTATTTTATCAATTATAATATAACTTTGATTGAGAAAAATGGCACTTTAATTTATCCATATCCATCTCCAAAAAGTTGAAACCATGTGCTATTTATATATTTTTGGGTATTAAGCATGAAGCGGAATTCGATAAGTGTATTGATTCACAGCATTTGGATAGTAACAGAACTTGAATAGAACATGAATATTAACTTCTGTTAAGCAACCCATCCTTATTATTATTGATTTTTTTTTCAGATGAAGGGTCAATGGCTAAAAACCATCCCTTTTTGGGTAACCGTGACGTTTTATTACATCATTTTCGTACCCTTCGATAGCCCGTCTGCATGGGCCACTTTCATGCGGATCCTTCCAATGCTGGGAAACATATCATTTGTGTTCCTATACGGAGTCGGATCGAAGGACGAGTAAGTATATTTTACATTTACATTACTATTGGTTTCACGTCTCCGTCAGCGTTTCTACGGTCCACCTGTAGTATACAAGCAGCAGCCGCACGGAGAAAACTTACCGATATAAAATATTGCCAATTTATTTAAAATCTCTTCAAATTATTCGTAATCCTGTTAAAAACGGGACTGCAGGCCCTAAACTAATGAATTGATAGGTTTCATGTTAAACTTTGAGTAAGAAAGGTAAACATTCACGCGACGTCTGAAGACTTGTTCATAAAAATCAATGTATTTTGGCATTTCGTCATTATATATTAATAGGACAAACGCAGGTGCATGAACAGTATTATTTTTTACTAGGAAACTTCTTGCTGTCCCGTTTTTAACAGAATTTTAATAAATCAGCTATACTCATTTTTATACGTACAGAAGAATATATCATATATTATTTTTAATTCGTAATTTGTGAAATAACACAAATTAATGAAATAAAATTTATTTGCGCACGCTGGGATTTGAACCCGCGACCTCCAGCTTGCTAGTCGAGAGCCTTACCCTTGGGTACCTACATATTAAAATTAATTATTTTTATATCCATCCACACTATACACTGTTCTACATTGACAAGCAAGGGTGTCTTTATTTACCTGTACCCTGTGCCTTACTTAGTAGAACATTAACTGTTACTTTATAATCCCACGCTTTACTTTTAATAAAAGCAACACGTTTCGTCTACAACTGTGTCTTCTTTAGAGCAGATATATAGACTATTCCACTGATAACTCTGTTGTAGTTTCTCTACAACAGGGACCGCCAAACAACTCGGTCTTGGCACACACTTCTTGCCTCATTCACATTCATACATTGTCTCATACATGCTCTTCTATTATTCTGACTCTTGACATGGCCCGACTCGAGTATCTGATTCACTTGATCGTGCCATGTCTTCCTCGGGCGTCCCCGACTTCTGCTACCATTTGCATTTGCATCATATATCCTCCTTACACTCATATCTTCGTTCATTCGCTCTACATGCCCAAACCATCTAAGCGTCCCTTTCTTAATCTTACTCATTACGCTTTCATCAGGCTTGCACTCTTTGCGGATCTCCACATTCCTCACACCATCAAACATGGTTTTACCACACATACGCCTCAGGGATCTCATTTCAACAGCATTTAATCTACTTTCATCCTTTCTTTGCCAGTTCCATGCCTCACTTCCATACATCAAGGTAGGTACCAGCACTCCGTTGTGGACTGCTAACTTCGCTTCTTTGAACAATTTTTTGTTAGCGCCAACTGCGTTCAGTCCTCCATTAACGGAATTACCTGCATTTACCCTTCTTTCAATATCTACGAATATTTAGGTATTATAAGGCGTAGAAAATTATATACAACAAGGACATTCACAAATATAATACAAGAACGTGCAACGAAATTAGGACATTCACAAATATAATCGAAGAACATGCAACGAAATTAGGCACCAAAGAAGGACAAAGCCAATACACAAAATTGTACATTGTACAATGGAATACAATTTTATAATGCGCTGCCTATGACTAATGAGTCTGCACCAATTGATAGATTCAGGCTGGATTGTAAGTAGGAGGGAGCCATGTCAATAAAAAGAAAATACTCTTGTAGTGATTGTAAGTGATAAAAGTGTGTGTATGTAACGCCGCACAGTGGGCTGAAAATCGCCTTTCATAGACATAGAGACTTGAATTTTCAAGGGTATTTTTTTTGGCTAGAAATGGATTCTGCTGATCATTACTATGCTATAAAATGTCGTACGAAGCAATTGCGTGTACAAATGAAGGAGTTATAATTTTTTTAAGAAAAATTGTATGGCGCTGACATTAAAAATGAGGCTATCTCTGGAATCATAAGGTTGGCCGTTCTATCTTTACACACAGATAATACTACTATTTATTTGTATTTTTTTGACATACTTCATAGTGTGGCGCAAGGTGCGATTTTTTTTTAAATTCTAAAGTGGAAAAAAAATCTTTTTTTTGTTTGATGATTCATTTTAATGCTTGTCCGATTATTTTCAAACAAATTATAAAGCAACCGGACGGCAAAATAATTATGCAATAAGCAATTATTTTGATAACATAAAAAATACTTAATTATTTTGATTGGAATAATAACAGATTAATAACACTTTTTATTTATTTTTAAATATCGAAACATTTGCTTGCTTGTATTTTTGTGCAATTTTCATTTTTTTCCTTTGTATTATTAATCTATTTTGTATTACGTACTCGTACCTACCCTGAGTTTTAAAAAAGATCATTCTCTCTCATTATATTTTATTTATTACTAGCTGACGTTCACCCGGCGTTGCTCGGGGTTATTATTTTTTTTTACATTAACTGTTACTTTATTTTACCACACAGGAGGCCCTGAGGAAAATAATTTCCCTCATGGCCCATGTTATCTTTTGGGGTGCTGTGTGGAGGGTATTTTTTAAGGTAAGAAAGGAGAGGAAGGTTATGGGTTGGGTAGGAATCTAGGGATTAGTGTGTCCAGGAGTGATAAACATATGAATATGTCAAGAGGCCAGTTGGAGAGGTCAAAGGGTCTCCCTAAACCAGACTTTCCCGATCTGGTACGCCACGCAGCTTGTGCAGGGGCATCCTGAATACACCTCACCCGATGAACCAGGGCACCCTTGCTAAATCACAAAGCGTAGCATATTAATGGTTTGGAATAAAGTTTTGAGGTGATAATATTATGATGAGAAATAATATTATTGTAAACACTTCTAAAAGTTTACTTTTTTTAAGTATTTTTTTCACTTGATCATGCCATGTCTCCCTCGGTCCCCGGCTTTTTCTGGCATTAACTTAGTGTAGTAAAACGAAATCCATATTGTTACTGTTAAAAAACTACAGTGCAGAGAAAACGTGTTTGTTAAGTCTTCCTCAAGCGTCCCCGATTTTTTTCACCATTCAGTACAGCATACCATAAAGTTACTGTTAAAACAAACTACATTATATAGTGTTTGATTCGGCCACGTATCTCATTGCAATGCAGACATAGTGCGTTAAGTCTTCCTCCGGCATCCCCGACTTTTTATACCATTCACTGTGGTATACCATATTGTTACTATAAAAAATTACATTGTATCGACATTAATTCGATTTCGTATCTCATCCCAGTGTAGAGAAAATGTGTTATTAGAAAATTTTCCTAGGGCGTCCCCGACTACCATTCTTCTACCATTCAAACTATATCTTTAAACACTCCTGGCACTTGAAAGAACAAACATTGAAAGTTTCAGCGATATTGGTCCATTAGTTTTCGAGTAAATGTGGTACAAACACAGACATATGAATATATAGACTAGAAATTAAAGGTGAGGGGTAAAATCAACTGTTGAAGAACGAAGGGGGTAAAGCTGACTGTGATTCGTCAATAAATCAATCTGACAGTATATATAAGCATCTCGCATTATAATATCACCATTTAGTTCTTAAAAGTAAAATCTGCTTTTGAATGAATAGACATTTTTACATGGGAGCGCAAATTACTCGCCACGTTATGAACAAATTTGCGAAGTCCAAATTCGGCAAAAAAAAATTTCTTCTATTTTCAGAGTCGAATATTTTGTTTACGTATTTAGTTAAGACACTTTTATAAGTGTTCATAATTTACTTCCCAGTAACAACGATGCGCACACTTGAGAATCGCTACATTCGACCACATGTATCTCGATGTGATAGTATATGTTTCTACAACTGATTCATATTATACGATGTGAATAAGCTTAAAATGATGCTTACATATGGAATGTAATACGACAATTGGGTTTATTCTCTTTTTCACATCTATTTTTACAAGTTTTCATATCACAAGCCACTATTTTGCCGTGTTATTTCATAAAATGCCTCGACCATAGCTCGACGCTAGTTCGAACAAGAATGATGACGTCACATTCTCAAGATTCACGGGAAGCCATACGCGAGCCCAGCCGGCTCCAATGGAACCGGTATGGGGAGTGGGGAATAATACGCTTTTAATCACTTAGGACAGGTCTACTAATATTCATATGTCTATGGGTACAAACAAAGAAACAATTATTTTTATGTATGTATATACATTATTTTATTCTTATCTTATTTTTTTCTGCTTGTTTGTATTATCTCACGCAATTTTATTTATCTCATTTGTATTATTAATCTATTTTGATTATGTACTCTCTCTGTTTTTTTAAGACGATGCACTACGAAGTAAATGCAAAATCATGCGTTTTTATTTTTTTTAATTAAATACTGCGAGTAGAATATATCTTGGCCTTTGAAATAATTAAGCATTTTTGTGATCTTTATATAAGCCCGGAAAAAAATAAAATATCAGGCCTATTAAAACTGCTTTAAAGTTCAAAATCTCGTACTTACGAACCCCCTTTCGGATAGGGTTTTATTGTCTAATGTAGCAAATTAAGTTGTTTAGAAATTGACAGTAAAACATTTAAATATTTGTGGCTGAACTTATAAAAGAATAATAAAATAAAACACGCTTTTGGCGATGTTTTTTTCTTACATAAGGAGTGTTATTGTTAGTAGCCCGTTTTCGGATATTACTCGGCGTGGTATAAAAAATAAATCGCTTTAAATAATTGGATTGTTCTCACTCATGTGTGAATAATCTGTAAAAACCCAGTATGTACGATGAATAAATAAATATTACATTTTCCAGTTCTATTGTAACTCAATAAATTCATTGTGACTAACACCTGAAAGAGATTATTTTTTTTTATCAATTCCGTCACCTCAAGTCAGTATCTGATTCATTTTCAGGTCACGCCTAATCTGTCAGAGATTCACAACATATGGTTTCATACAAAATAGTGCGTAGGAATATTAACCGCGTTCAACCAAAACCTATATCACAATTGTATGAGATTCTACAAAGATTTTCTTTTTATTCAATTTATTCCTATTTATTGAAACATTTAAAAATATTTTTGTTAATTTAAAAAAAATAATAAAAATACATTTTTTGGATGTTCCCATACAGGCTGATTTGATTCAGTGTCCCGGCCTTGTGATCTAGGAGGTTTTGGTTCAACGCTCGTGCCTCGAAATTTCAGGTGGCGATTGTTCCATTAAATTAGGTAAACCAAAATCTATGATAAAAAAATGTACTGTGAGCCTAACTTTACTATTTTGCGTGCTATGTTATGCTATTATTATTTTTTTTGCTATTTTATACTTAATTTAAATCATCACTAAAAACATTTCTTCTAAACAAATGTCACTACACCTTAAATGAATACCTTGCATAAATTAAATACCTCTATTTTTTATTTATTACTTACATACATTTGTTAACGTCATGTGGGTTATATAATTTGTATTTGTTGGGTTAGCTGGAAGAAATAGGATGTAACCTATAAGCTGTTTTATATATTATTTATTATATACTATTTTATTATATACCCTTTGTACTCTGTATTTTTGTGCAATAAATATTTATTTTGAATTTTATGGTATGGATTAGCAAAGATTATGTGTTTAATTTTAAAGACATATATGTATAATATTGTCAACAGATGTCACTTTAATTTTATTTATAGCAACTAATTTATTTGTTAATTTAGTAGATTCCTATGTTACCATGATAATCAGTGTTCTTTTGTTTTCTGTTAGAATTATTTGTAATATAATAATAAACAGCTTGTGAACGAAGCATCCATGCGTTTTAATATTATAGAAGGAATTTAACTAGAAATTAAAATAAAATGAATACAATATTTAACAATTATGTTCGTATTACACCTGGTGGGTTACAAGTTGGTTGTACCTACACTAGATACCCGCCTAGGAGCAACAAAAGTACAACAAAACTACACAAAATAATATTTTAACTTTACAAAAAAGACGTACATTGTCAGATCTTTTGTATCTACATAATCTGCTAAGTAATAAAATAGAAATGTTCCGAATTGCTATCTGTCATTAGTTTAAATGTTCCAACAAGGCGTACCAGGCACACTACGCTTCTTGATATAGAAGCCAACAATGCTAATGCAGAAAATAACTCACCAATTATTCCCGCAATCACAACACATACTACCTACCCTTTACGAAAAATTGCTACAATTAGGACGATTATTTCTGAGAATTTGAACAATCCATCAAATTCAACGTTCATTTTAGGGTTCTGTGAAAGTCCTATTCAAGTTCTGTTATTATTTCATTATAGGCTAGTTGCTTGAAAGAACTGAAATAATAACAGAACTTGAAAAAATATTACACAGAACTTATAATTTAATATTTAGAACCTTATAACTTTTAGTAAAATGTACTGTGAATGCCGTACGGAAATAAAATTAAACGGACAATAAACATATTATATCCTTTCTCTTATTTTTCAAAAACGATGCGTAAAACAGAAAAATATGTTATAAGTTACACAAAAAAAAATAATCCGCCTCAGGCCCAATATATTTTGTGAAATCACCCTCTTTAATTTCGCAGTGTAGCGTAAAACTAAAACTAAATTTTTCGTGAAGTGCGGTGTAAATTGTACACATATTATATTAGGGTGCAAAAAAGCGCAAGCCGAACTACGAATTATGGGAAAGTAACGAAGCTCTCAACGGCAGAACGCATCCCTAAATTTTCATGAAAAATCAAATTTCGCGGTATGAGGGTTATTTTTTTTTCTTCAACGATTAACTGTGTATTATTTTCAGGTACATTTACACCCGTCGAATTCTTGCTGGATTGACATTTTCAATGCTCGGGGATGCTGTCATTGTCTGGCCTGACTATTTCTTGGGTGCAATGGTTCTCTTTGGAATTGCACACATGTATTACACGAAAGCTTTCGGATTAAATCGCCTTAATATGAAAGCTGGAATAGCACTATTTGCAGTAACAACATTCTGTAAGTCTTAACTATTTATTTATTTATACGAGGTGTCCGTTCGGGGGGTGATTCTATATCAAAGTATATCTACAGGTAAAAAGCTAAATAAAATTGTTGAATCGTCTGTCTAATATCTTCTATGAAAAAATATTTTATACGAAATATAAAAAATATGCGAAAATTTACAAAAAGTCGTGAATTTTTTTATTTCCACCATCATGCAGAATCACCTCTCGAAGTTAGTAGACATATAACTTAAAACCGGAAAAATATTTTTAATTTGAAAAAAAAAACGATGGAATTTCAAGAAAAGTTTTTTTTTAATGTGATTTTATTAATCATTTTGCTTTTATGTCATATAGAATCACCTATCGAAGTTAGTACACTTTACCCTGGGCACCCTGTATACATATAAGAGTAGGTAAATCGTGCTTAGAGTGGTCCGCGAAAATTTTGGAGGTGATTGATTGCTAAACACAATTTTTTTGGAATTATAAAGCAGACACCAAATCTTGGATCATTAGCTAAGACAGATCCAAGATCAAAATTATATAAAAATACCTTTATAAGTATGTACTCCAACTAGATGCTGATTAACAAATTTATCATTTATTATTATTATTTATTATTTTCTTTTTTTATCATTTTCATTTTCAAATTGTCACTTAATGTAATGAAATATTATTTGTATCAAATAATATGTAAACAATAATTTATGTATCCAATTTTATTTATGAATACTTGTATTGTGGTTGTAGCTTTACAATAAATCAAATTGAACATTATGGGGCTGACAGATTATGCTATACGCATCTTGTATGGCGAGCAGAGATTAACCATTTCACAGGTCCTTGATTGACTCTGTACAGATTCCCCTCCCGGCGATGCACTACGTCGTGTAATATTTTAAATTGAGCCGCTACCAATAACAACCCTTACGTAGATGGCGATAAGGTTTAAATTCCCGCTTAACACCATCCGCCTGTTTTGATTTATGCAAGAAAAAAACATGGCCGAAAAGTGCCTTTTATTTTATTTTGTGGATGTTCAGGCATAAATATTTAATTTTTTTTCCATCATTTTATAAATAACTATATTTTCCACATTATACAATAAAATCATAACCGAAAATGGGTTCGTAAGTAGGAGATTTTGAACTACAAAGCAGTTTTCATAGGGCTTATACATTTTTTTTTCTGGGCTTATAAAAAGACTTATCTAAAAAATACTGGATTATTTCAAAGGCCAAGATGTATTCTACTCGCAGTATTTAATTAAAGCATCTGAAACATTTCTAGACGACCAAATTTTCAAACCAAAAACACATGATTTTGCATTACTACGTATTGCATCGCCTTAAGACGAGACAATACTCTAAAATGAAGTGGGTATCTTAACGACGTAAAGAAGCCATGAACAAAAAAATGCCACGCGCGGCCCTGGGTTTTTGGACAGACAGAATTTTCCCTAGCAAAAATCTAAAATAAAATAGGAATCTTAATGAAATAAGTAATGAAGTCGTGTAAAGACAATTTTCGGCGCGCGGCCCGGCGTAATTGACGAACATAGGTCGAATTTGTTCTAGTAGACCAAGAAAATTGATCTTTCCGTGGGGTTTAATTTATTTTTTCTCATGAACGTATTACTAAAATCACATATGTTTCTAGAGGTGTCCCTCGGGAAGTTGCTAATTCATCGTCTAGACAAATAATATTTGATACTTACAGCCAATTTTTAAGTTTGAAAACCGTTTTACGTAAAATATTTAATTTCATTGTGATTTTAACCCTAGATAACTAAATTGTTTTCATTGTTTCATGGTAACTACACTTTCGTCGAGTGGACTACGCAATAAAAGACTATAAATAAATCAAAAATATTTAATTAAGATAGGAACTTGTTACATGGCACAAATGAACAAATTTATATCAATTATTATGTGGACCACAAATAGCCTTTCTACATCTGGTGCAACGGTGTTTGGTCATACTCCGGGACTTGGATGGACACAGGTAGCAAATTTTAGGCACGTTTGACGTAGATGGAACCGGAGCTTCTATTGTAGAAGATTCGCCAACATTAACAATAAATATAGGAATATTTGAATGTACGTACCTTAAAAATAAAAATTGTTGTTAAAACTAAACTTTCGTCCAGCGGACGACGCGATGGTCATAGGGCACGTCCTAGTATGCGTGTGGCCGCAATCGCATCACGTGCTGCACTGTTTACTCAAATTAGGAAGGTAATGAAAGAGTCAAGGTCGAGGAGCGGGGGGAAGTAGGTGATTTAGAATTTCGCCGAGTAGCGCGTCGTCGCCTCGACGAGCGATTAGTTATCTAGGGTTAAAAATATCTTTTATCTTTTCAGATCCAGACAATCGATAAAGCACCTACCAGTAGTAAATGTTTTATTTTATTCCGTATTTGAAATCTAATCTAATATTATTTATAAAAAGAAACTGTGTTTCCCTACCTGCCTAGTTATCTTCACAACCAGCCACTGCCACCAACCGGTGGTTAGGTTGGTAGATAGCCCTTGGTGTCACATCGAAAGTAAGAGAGTTTGGTGGGGGTGGTTAAGCGTGGGTGGGAGTGGGTGACGAAAGTGTGCTTTGTTATGGGAAGGCCGCGAATGCTTCATATTATTTCAGAATGGGCCCGCCGACTGTGTCGGTGAGTCTGGAATATTCCAGAAAGTTCATGAAGGTTCTCAAATACTCTAACAGGTTCTGGAAGGAGGAAGAAGGTTCTATAAGGTTCCAAGCCAAGTGGCCGAGTGTGTCGGGGAGTCTAGAAGGTTTCGAAAAGTTCGAGAATGCTCTTGAAAGTAGCTTCGCGTGGCGGGGTACAGCTATTGTATAAATTTTCATCTTGGCGTCTGAACTTACAATACAAATTGGATTTTACGGGTATACTACTACAAATAATAAATAGGTAAGACCAATGGTAGCGCAGCACTTAGGTACTAAAAATAAATCTGAACTTTGTTAAAAATATAACTTATCATTATTATTACCAAAAGAATTACATAATGTTGTTTGTTACCACAAGCTTGTGCTTATCTTACATTTCGAAGATAAGTTTTATCAACAGAATGTGTTAACCTTTCAGTTTTTGAGATTGTTCAAAAGTTTAATTTATTATGCGAGTATTACACAAGAGTCCCAACTGCTCCCAACCTTCTTGAACCAGTGAGACTAAGGCACTCTCACACGAAGAAAAATGACTATTGCTGATTCATAATTAAAAACGGGATTGCCGGTCTTACGAATGAATTAACAGGTTTCCTGATAAACTTTAAGTAAATTACGAATATAATGTCGGAACACGTGTTCATGAAAATCCAGATATTTTTGCGCTATAACGAAAATTCTTTGTATCATCGTGATATATTATCAAGGCAATTTGGGAGGCGGGTTTGTGTACCGCCGCCCCGGAACCCATTATTGGATAACCAACACCTCTGCCATAGGTCACCCAAAGTGGCTCGCTACGTTTGGTGACTTAGTAGGGGTGCTCGGGTTCATCGGGTGAGGTGTGTTCAGGATGCGTCTTCCCGCCAGCTGCGTGGCGTGCCAGATCGGAAGAAGCTCTTTGGGGAGACCCTTTGACCTCTCCAACTGTCCTCTCGACCCTGGGATATATTCATACGTCCGTCTCTCCTGGACACACTGATTCCTAGATACCTACCCAACCCTCATACCCTTTAACTTCCCAGAACTTCCTGTCCTTAAAAAAACCCTCCACACAGCATCCCAAAAGATGACATAGGCTTCCTGTGTTGGGTTAATGAAAAAAAGTCAAATCGATAAAACATTCTCAAATTGAGATTTTATTAATAAGGCCTGTTTTGGCAAAAATCGATTTCTCTCCATACATTTGGGATATGTTGTATGGCTGAAAGTGGTGGAGAGGGGACAGTGGAAAATGAGGAAGTACCAGACTATTCAGATCTGGTCACCAGATTTAAGCTATTCAAGTAAAATTTCGATTCTCAGTGGTGGTCTTTAACCAGGGCGATACTGAGAGTATCTTCCACTCTGAACGTGACGCAAATATACTGTCTATTATTTTTAATAAATTGTGAAATATTACAAATTAAACTAATAAAATTTACTTGCGCAGGCCAGGATTTGAACCCGCGACCTCTAGGTTGCTAAACGAGAGATATATTGCTTATCTAATATATACACTTTTGGTCGAATTGACCTTCCCATTTTTTGAAGGTCAATTGTGCAAAACTTCGTTAATCTAAGAATGCCATTTGCTACTCCTCCTCCTTATCTTTAACCTACTAAACCTTGTATCAAGTTATTTAAAAAAATATATAGGCAAGTAGATAGGTACCTACTCTTTTTTTTAAAGAAAGACAAACATTCCCAGGTTACGAATAACCTGACAATATTTTAAAATCCTTACTTCCACAGAAAGCGTAAAATGTTGCTTGTGTCGTTATGTAGGAATTGAATCGGCCAGTCGAGGAATTGAACTCACTACGCCTGGGCGGGACCCAGACGCGATTCCAAGTCAGACAGACACTGACCGGTCACAAAAAAGCATGATTAAATTTCACGAACCTAGTTTTTAAATAGCGTTTTTACACACACCTCTGTGAATCCAAAATTGTAAACATTCGCGATTTTTTTATGAATTATTTTTATATGAAACGATTTAAAAATGAGGTGACAATAATGTTTGACGTTTTTTTAATACATTTGTCTAACAAAATGAGTGTGTATTTAAAACAAATATTATGTTTGCATTAAAAAAAATTAGATTTGATAAATTATGTGTTTATTTTTAATAATTAAATTTACTAGCGTATTTCATTACATTTCAAAAACAGTTTTCGGATACGTTAAGAAATATTTCATTTATTTGGATTGGAAGTGGAATTACTCCGACCTTCTGACATAATATGCCAGAGGCCAGTGGCTCCTCTATTTATAATTTTGGTTTGCAAATTACCTTGCTGACTTCACTTTCAAAGTTCAGCACGTGGGTGGGTATCAGGACTTAATTCAAACAAATGGATGTCTTGTAACCAGAGATGTGCAAAATGGGTACCCAAAACCATTTGAAATGCAAAGTGGAAATGGGTCAAAACTTTTCCATTTGAAAATGCAAAATGCAAAATGGTTTTTAGAAAAGCATTTCAAATGCAAAATGCAAAATACCTATTTTCAAAATGCATTGAAAATGCAAAATGGTTTCTCAGGTTTAAAATAATTATAGAATTTTTAAACAACTTTGTCATTTAATAATGGACATCAATGTAGAACAACTTGTGGAATAACAAATCATACATACTGATATGTACTGTGTAAAAAACAATTGAATTTGAGTTTAATATAATAGAATCTATTATTAACTAAATATTGTCATTTTTAATGATTTTTTCTTAAGGCCATCATCATTTGTGTAGTAACCCTCTAGTGAGGGGACATCCACCAGTGAACAGTAAAGAAATACAGGACAGTGAAACAATCAGACAATATAAAATGTTGTTTTCTAGTGCGCACCCATTATTTGACCATAGATTGTCACAGAAAACTCCAAGCAGGCGCACTAGAAAACCCACAGATAATATGTTACAACTTTGAGAAAACCAATATATATTCTATATTATGTAGGTACTATGTATTGTAGCCTTAGCCATTATTAGATTTTAGAAGAACGAGCTTCTCAAAAACATCATCACTCATTTTTCTTCTATGAGGTCTCATGATTATACCTCCATTTGAAAAGAGACATTCAACTGGTGCTGAACTCGGAAGACAAGTATTGCTTTTGATGAACATGTGCTTAACAATAGAGTAGTCATGAAACATTTCAAAATCGGTTCATTTGTCTTGAAGGTATTGCAAGGCTTCTAAATCCGGAGTTCCTGCTGTTGCTGCGGAAGAATCAGATGAATCTTTAATATCTTCCAAAAAAATAAGATTCATCCTGTACAAGACTATTAGTTCCACTTTGTGGATTTACATAACATTTTTTGGTACTTTCTTTTAATTTCCTTATTTGTAGTAAAAACACTGAACGGACTCTGTCCTTCTGTTTTAAAAAATGGATACGACAGTGTAGCGCAAATTGTACTGGTAGCGACCATGCTCGCTTTTAAAACCTTTGAACAAGTTGAGTAAGTGGCGGAAACATTTCCATTCTCAATGCTGCCAATGATGGTAACATCTTTGAAGGAAATACTTCATTTTTGTGGTAATGTATTGTGATATCTCTCACATCCCTGAAAGAAATAATATATTTGGTTAAAATGCAGTTCGTACATATATTTATATAATAAAATAAGATAAGCAATGCCATACAAATTATCCATCTAAATCCATCTTCACTTGTATATTCTTAAACTACTGAATATACTTACATAGCATTCTACAATTCTAGCATAATATATTGGTTTTCTTTAGGAAGCGTGCATAGGTAGATATTTCGATGTGAGATATAATAATATTCATTACAGTACTTACATGATTGTAAATCCAAAAACACCACGACCACAGATTATGAAACCATTGAAAACACAAAAAAATTGCGCGGGACTAATGTTGGTAACGTAAAAAAATAGAAACTGCTATCTAAAATTTAATATTACAACGTCATGGCCCCGTGTTCACTATTTGAATCTATATATTTTTTTAATGGTATCACTTAATTGCCAGGGCTCCTACCAGGTAGCAACTTGACAGACGTAAATTATCTCTAATATAGTCTGAGTATAAAAAGATGAGTGGAGATAACAGGAAGAATGTTGCAAAAAAGCATTTAAAATGGAAAATGCATTGAGAAAAGCATTTAAAATGCAAAATGCAAAATGGTTTTTAGAAAAGCATTTAAAATGCAAAATGGAAAATACCCATTTTGCATTTTGCATTTCCATTTGAAATGGATTTATTTGAAATAAAGCACATCTCTGCTTGTAACAAATATTTTATACTGTTAATATATTGACTCAGCTCGTGATCTTGCAAAACTAATCGTGAGAAAAACTGCCAAGTCTTTTTCGCAAGTCTTTAAATAAAATTATTCATGTAAGCGCCATATTAATGGATTAATATTATCATATTAATTTTCAAATAACAAAATTATTTTAAAAAAAATCTTTAAAGCATTTTAAAACCTGTGTTCATACAGCTTTACTGATATTGACTTGCGGATTTTAACAAAAAATAATACTTATTATTACAGTGATAAACTAATGTTTATAAGACAAGGTTTTTATGCATAGCACAAAGTATAACAAATTATTATAAGAATTGATTACTCGCCTGAAATATCCATACAAATTGAAAATATCTCTCGAGTAAAAATTAATGCCGCCGGACATCACAAGGGTGCGGGTTCAATTCCCGTCGGCGGCATTTATTTTTACTCGGGAGATGTTTTCAATTTTTATGGATATTTCAGGCGAGTAATTAATGCTTATAATAAAAAAATAAACCACTTATCTTCAATGTTAAACTACAAAATATTATTGTTCCGTAGAGATCTTAGACGTATTATGTCAATGGTCGAGATACATAAATATATGCAAACATAATAATAATTTTTATTCATGATATTATCTTTTCTGGACAGTAATTTGATTCCAAATCTAGACAAATATATTTATTTGATGCTGCTAAGGAGATCCAAGTGTTGGAGCGAGTGGAACTATGGTAACTACATTTGGGAAATGTTTTGACAAGGAAGTTGGGAAAATATAACGCGAAGAGAAAGGGAAATATCTGCTATCTTATTCTGGTCACTAATATGGCTAAAGTCATTTCAAGCAACCTTTCAACTCCCAACAGGGTGATTGTGAGAATGACTGAACTGTGCAGTCAAAATTATTTGCTTGGTATATCAGTGAATCGACCTCGTTATAACAGTCAACAATTCGGCCCCTTAGGGTCATAAAAACGTATCTCATTTTTTCTCTACTTTACAGGAGAGCAAGAAAACATAGTTCTCAATTAATCAGTGTTGTATACTTTTAAACAAACGAAACATATTAATAATTTCTTCTCATTTAGTTAAAGGATGGTATTTTGTGCTTCTGAACCATCTTTTAAATATAAAATAGTAATTCATTTTACCATCCGTAACTCAAAATCGATAAAAATTGAGTTACATTTTTTTGACTCTAAGGGGCCGAATTATAAGAACATAATTATCATAATTCCTGATTTCAATTTATTTTTTTCTCCATACACCTTCTTTTTTTAACTATTACCTACTCATACATAAATTTAAACTTAAATTCATTGATTTTAACTTAAAATCATTAGTTTTCAGAACAATCTCAGGCGAAATTACATAATGATATTCTATGGACACACGTAATAGGTACTAACACTATGTAATAAGGAAAAATATCATTATTGCCGTGATCGTTATAACCAAGTTTGACTGTATTATGATTTCTAAACGTGGTTTTGATGTAATACACAGTTTACGCAACATCTTAAGTTTTTCGTGTTACAGTGTAGTCCAGCCCAGATGAATGAGGCTATATACAAACGTAGTTAATCATTCTAATTTTTCAATCCAAAGCAACTATTTTTCAATTACGTCATTTTAATTAAATGTTTTGTCTTGACAGGTAAAAAATAGTTCCTATATAGGTGAGTGGTTCATTTAAGAGGAAGCTACAAGCCGAAAATGTGTAGATTCTTGGTATACCTTATATTGTAGGTAATAGGCATTAAAATCGCTTGAAAAACGGAGTCTAGAAACGTTCGATTTCAAGCACAAAACTGGTTTTTATTTATTTTGTGAATAATTTTACAAGAAAGCAAAAAAGTTAATCAAGTGGAACTGTCACAGATAATCTTAGCTATAAACTGTATTTTTTGTTGTTTCCTTTACGCGTTCATACATTTCTATTGCAAAAATATTTTTTTGGAAGTTTACATTTATATTTTTTGATGAGTAATTTATTTTTTATTTGTACCTATGCTACTCAAGCGAAACGATAGGAAAACCTTCAATTTATTTAAATCATATTTTTTGGTATTCATAATGTACACCAATTCGTTATAAAGATGAATCAAAATAGTGATTTAGCATTAAGCTTCGCCTTAATGCTAGCTAGCTAGGCTAAGCAGATTACCCACACGATTTGCGGAAATGATAAATTGATTATGATAAAGTTAAGTTGTCTAAAAAAGTTGCAGTAAAAAATGTTAACACAGAGAGATGTATGATTAAGCTAGTGGAAAAAAGATTAATTTTGATGTACATCTCAAGATGCTGAACAAAAAATACAAGGGATTTTCAGACTTACAATAATGATTGCTTTTAGTCAATGAGTCATAAGCTGTAAGAATATCTAAGCATTAAAATGTTCATTGTTAGTTTTTTTTTAAATTTCTTAATTATCTACTTACCTTCTATCTATTTAAATAATATATATGTCTGTGTCTAGGGCGGGCGACGTGGTTTTGATTGTTAAATACATTTACCTATTTGAAATTTACTTTTCTTCACTTTTTTTTAAATGAATGAATGCAAATTTTTGACTCTGAAATTAAGGCGTAGCTTAATGCTAAATGCTGGTATACCCTTATCTATGGAAGTGAGGCATGGAACTGGCAACGGAAGGATCATCCTAGTAGATTGAATGCTGTTGAAATGAGATCCCTGAGGCGTATGTGTGGTATAAGATCGTGTGAGGAATGTGGAGATCCGCAAAGAGTGCAAGGCTGATGTAAGCGTAATGAGTAAGATCAAGAAAGGGACGCTTAGATGGTTTGGGCATGTAGAGCGAATGAGCGAAGAAAGGAGTGAAAGGAGGATATATGATGCAAATGCGAATGGTAGCAGAAGTCGGGGATGCCCGATGAAGACATGGCACGATCAATTGAATCAGATACTCGAGTCAGGCCATGTCCAGAGTCAGAATAATAGAAGAGTATATATGAGACGATGTATGAATGTGAATGAGGCAAGTAGTGTGTGCCGAGACCGAGTTGTTTGGCGGTCCATCCTCTCTGCCTACCCCTTCAGGGAAACGGCATGATGGTTAGGTCGTTAGTTGGTTATCTTTATAACGAATTGGTTTACATTGCGAATACCAAAAAATATGCTTTAGATAAAAAGCTTTTCATATAAAAATGTAGTTACTCAATATAAAACATAAATGTAAACTACTAAAAAATGTATTTATTCAATAGAAATGTATGAAAGCATAAATGAAACAACTTAAAAAAAAACCAATATTATGCCTAAGATTATCTGTGACAGATTCCCTTGATTAACTTTTTTGCTTTCTTATAAAATTTGTTTAAAAAAAAATTAAAACTGCCTTTGACTCCGTTTGCCAAGCGATTTGCCAATTACGTATATTCGTGACGATATAAGGCATACTAAATATTTACACATTTTTGGCTTGTAGTTTTCTCTTAACCCACTTCTCGACATCTAATCGAGCCTAAACTCGGCAGACTCGTTATCGATGACAATGCATTATATCAACAATTTTACAATAATATTTTGGTGGCAATCATAAAAAAAACAAATTTCTGAAATCGGATGACATTACATCAATCGTACGAAATAAATGTTGGTCCTACCCGATCTGCATTTAGTGAAGTTAGTAGAGTTATCTACATCAGTTCGTAGGTGAGAAGGCTCAATCCTCAGTCAAACTATTTTTTTTTAGTTTTATAAAACCTTTTCAGAATTTAGTAAAAAAAACTTTGTTTATTTTTCATACAAATCTACATTTTTATTCCGAGATTGATGAAATTTTGCACACTTGACCTACAAAACGAGAGGAATGCATTGTCTATGTCTGATTTCTAAAAACTTTTTGTAAAAGGGCAACACTCAAAACTGGGGACTTCAGCTGGTCATATGTAATAATGTTTTGTCGATTGAGGAGCTAGATGCAATGACAACTTAAACACGCACAAGCTGTTTTTGTTCTAATGCTGTAAATGTTAGTACTGTAGGTTGTACACAGACAAAGCTACAAGCAAAAGTTGGAACACTTGTTACAACAAGTGAATACCGACTTAGCATTTCAAAAAACTTTTATTGAAAACTACAATTTTCATCATATGGTTGTCCTCAATTTTTATTTATTTAATTCTAGTGGGCAGTAAAATACTGCCAGGAACCACTGGAGTATTCACAGTCGGAGTATTCCTGTACATCATCTGCATCACCATCATGCTGTGGGCCGTCACCTCCCGACTCATATCCTCCGGGAAGAACAGGACCTGGACCGAAATTGTCTCCTGCTTCGGAGGTTACAGCTTCGCAGTCTCTGACACGTTTATTGCGTTCAATTTATTTGTTGCTCCTGTTCAGAATGCCCAAGTGAGTATTATTAAACCCACATAATATTATAAAATATATTGTATTTTTTTAAAGTGGGCATATATCAATGCCATCTATTGACCAATACCATAAACAGATTGCAAACAATCACAGCCGAGTTCGCTTCAGTTGGCTGTGTCATTCATAACTCAAGTGGATTATTATTATCACAGGCTTTTTGTGTGTAATTTGTATGATTCCAAGAAATCTTCAAAAATAATTTGTTGGCAATTTAAAAAGTAACCGCCCTTTAGAAATAAATACAAATACATTACATAAATGAGTCTATCTTTAAATAAATTACATGAATGAGTCCAGTTTACAGTAAATACATTACATAAATTTATTTATTTTATTTTAATATTACATTTAGTTACAATAGTGACGTATTGCCCATCTCACTAGGTGTGGAATTGATGAGTCTATCTTTAAATAAAATACATAAATGAGTCCAGCTTACAATAAATACATTACATAAATGAGTCTAGCTTACAGTAAATTACTTACTTTTTTATTAAGATTCTTTATTACATAAATATATAAATTTGTAAGTACCAAAATACTATTTATTTTTTTCATCACATTGGTTGAAGTGTGATTCAAATGTGTGAACTCATTGGTTTACTTAATCATTGGTACCTATTTGGTGTAATAATTGTTCACTTGTTTTTTTTTAAATATTATTTACTTATTCAAATAAGTAGGTACCTACCTACAGCCGATTTTGAATTTGTGTTTCCCTGTAAAAATTTGTACGCCATCTTCAAATTAGTTTTTTTCTAGAATTTTATCTGAAAGTGATGTGTACCCAAGCTGAAGTAAGAATCTTATTATTTTTTTCTATTTTTAGATGCTCATCATAACTACATATTACTTTGCGCAATTTGCGATGGCGCTGAGTGTGGCAGGAACCAGCTCTGGAAGGAAGCCGGTTCAGAAGAAACGGCAGGAATAGTCAAAAGGCGAAAATATTAAGCATTCCACTGAAGATCTCAATATGACCAAAGAAACTAACAGATCCACAACAAAAACACGCTAAGAATTACACGGATAATGGATACAGTCAATTTCCTTAACATTTCTTATATCATGTGATTTTAAATTTTATACTCAATAGACAATGCTAGTAACAGATTCAATAAATTATTAATCATAAATTTCATACATTTTATGAACATCTAGAATTAAACATGTTAAATTATGTACAAACTCAAACTGTGCCTGATGCTAGTAAAAACCTCAAAGGCGCTGTGTTAGGTGTTAGGTATCATCAGCGCTTTAACTCCTTGGCAAATCGGTGTCAGGAGCGGACTGCTCCAATTGCATCTGCACGGGGATGTGTTCCTGCAAATACCTCACATATTGTGATTTAACGCAGAATTTTTGTAAATAATTTCCAACTTAACATTAATAATTTGAATTCTGGCATTTTGCAGAGTAATTTTAAAATGTGGAATAGAATTGTGTGTATTATTTTATTGTCTCTCTTTCTGTTGAATGTATATTTAAACCATCGTACATAATATACAGGGTATCCGGGGGTAAAGTGCGCTAACTTCAGATGAAAGTGATTCTATATGACGGTAGAAATAAAAATAAACTTTTTCAGAAATTCCATTGTTCATTATCTTACACAAAAATATTTTTATTTATTTTTTTTATTTTATTTTCCTGTAAAAACAATTTAACTTTTTAACCTAAAAACTAGGTACCTTAGAAAAAATAATTAATTAGAATTTCGAAAAAAGTTATTTGTCTTTTTTACTTGTAAACACATGTAGTATCACTCCCCAAAGTTAGCGCACTTTATCCCTGGATACTCTTTATATGTTTGATGTATAATTTAAAATAAATTGTCATGTTGAAATCTATAATAGGTTTTAATTTTTGACGCCGAATCAAATATTTGGAGTGGAAAGCATAATAATTATGTTCTGAGATTACAAGACATATTTTTATATTTTTTATAAGTAAATTAAAAGACATAACCAATACGTCATCGCACAATGGTTTTAATCATCAGCTTACTGATTTTTATTCATTATTAAAGATCCCATGTATTATAATTATGTTTAATCATAAAAAAATAATATTAAAGTCATCTTTCAATCAGTGTAGCCAATTTTATAAATAAAACGAAATTTCGACTTCTGTTTTTTTTTTAACAGAAATATAATCATGTTACATAAAATATTTTAAGAACTTATTGCACTCAAACCAAAGCTATATTTAATAAAATGAGTTTTCACTAGAGAAAATGTATATTCCATAGATTTTAACTTTTATATAAATATTATATCTAACTGTTTTTAATACTGTTGTACACGCAAAATGAAATATGGAGAAAAGTTATACATTTTATTGTTCTGTTTTATATAATTTGTTATTTAGAAGTATTTCTTTCATAATAAACAGTTATTTCAGTCAACTAATGTTTTTTTAATCATTTGTGCAATATTTATTTGTAGTTATTTTACACATTACTTACAAACTTTATTAAATAAAAGTGGGTACTTACATGTAAATAATTTTATACAGTTTTAAGTGTTACACAATTGATATACAACCATTAAATGTATGGTAAATGATTTTTTATCAGTTTCGTAATATGTAAATCATGTTTATTGGTAAGTTACCTACCTACTTCGTGGCGGGCTGAATCGGGAGATATTGGTTTAGGTTTAGGGAGACCTTTTGACCTCTCCAGCCAGACTATCTCTACCCATCACCTTGCACCGCAGTGGGAGGGATGCACTCACACATAAATAAACCACTCTCTAGATCGATATCTTCGGGCTTTTTGTATGGCGCCATTTTGTCACCCCCTTAACCACAGACGACCACAGATAAAACGGTCGTTTGGTCCAGACAGGTAAATATATGGTGGACCATAAAGAAATCTCAAGGTCATTAAAAAAAAGAGCAAACATAGACAATATACCTGCACCCAGCTAACATCGTTCATTCACTAGCCCAAAAAAATTATATAATAAAAAATACTGGAATGCAGGAAAAGGAAAATAAAAAAAAAACCCACAGCTATGCACACATCAAAATATTTTTTATTTTCAAAAAGACAATGGACAGTAATACAAAACAGGGTCGGTACAACCGATGTATTGAGCATTGATTTATCATTGAAGTAGAAGATAATACTAATATATCTAAACAAAACATGAAACAGAACAAGACACAAAAAAATAAAAAGTAACAGTCTCAACTAGGAATCGAACCCGGGATTTCTGTCTTACTGCAACAACTTAATAGGATTTAATTTGACCTTGCACAAAAATACAAGAATATATACACAAAATAGCACTAGAAGTTATTCAAGTTCTCCTGCAAGGGTTTCATATAATTTTCACAGCTTTGTCGTCAGCAAACATCATTGAAAATACTGGTACTTACATGATGTAATTCTGGAGAGGTTTAAATGAACTTGTTTGATGTAATCGTGGCTTTGTTTAGCAATTTTAGTCTCCTAATACGTGGTATAAGATCGCGTCAGAATACGGATAGGTCTGAAAAATTAATCAAATTATTAGCCAATGAAGTACATTCAGGAATCATGAACATTGTATCAAAGAACGAGAGGTTAGTACCTGTATTTAACAACGTGATCGGGTTCTTCTTTCAATTGGTGGAGATAGACCGGATATTTTATGATGATTGGAAGATTAAGCGTTGGCAACGCATTATTTTTTAATCCCAAAAGTATCGTATTTTTGATTTCAATCGCGAAATGGCACACACAAACAAACGTATTTCTTGCTGCTTCTTCCTAGCACTGGATTATCGAATCCATTTGAGCAATCTTTAACACAACACGGCATTAATTTATCACCTTGAAGAATTCTAGCACGCAACATTATTTTTAGATGGGTGAAAGAAAATTCAAAATATTTACGCTAAAACCTTCAACTTACTTCAATCTGCGAAATGACGTCTTGGAAATTACCGTTATTTTTTTATCGGAGCATAACACATGCTTAGCTTCTCTTTCTGTTACACGAGTCGCTACGGTAGAGAGCGAGAGATCAAGATACAATTTTTGCTCTGAGCCAATGAGATCTGAGCTTTCAGCCACAACAGCTTTGTCTATAAGAATTTGGGTTGAGGATAACTCCTCCCATCAGGGTTACAAGGTTATGCGAGAGTTATACGCCCCTGCACTCACACGTCCGCCACTCCTGGACATTGACTCCCAGATTCCTACCCACCCCTCATGCCCTTTTCCTTCCCAGAACTGCCTCTCCTTCCTTTTCATAAAAATACCATACACACACCATCTCCAAAGATGACAGCATAAATAAACCACTCACTAAATCGATATCTTCGGGCTTTTCGTATGAAACAAATTGGTACTAAAAAACCATAGATATTCCAATATATAGACTGTATATTCTCATTCGGAGCCTACTTATTACATTATAATGGGACTGGGACACGGTCAAGCGGCTTGATCGCAAGCACGTAGTTTTTTGTCTATTGTTGTCTATTGTTGTCTATTATTGTCTATGCTTAGCGGCTTGACAGCCCGCATCAAGCCTCTCCGTCAAGCATGGCCACGCCTTCCTGTGATTTCGTGGTGGTCTATGTATTGTACTTCTATGCCTTCCTGTCATTTCGTGACTCGCGGCAAAATGGAATCTGTCAAAGACAAAGCGTTCTTGGCTCTTACGTTAGCTTTATGTTTGAATAAAATAATAAAAAGAAACGAATTTGGTGTCAAGAATGGTACAAGTTAAGGTACCGCTTTACCCATGAGCATTTGCAAAGTGTATTACAGGCTACAGCTATTTTTTGTATGAATATCTTGTGCGGTATTCATACAAAAAATATGTTTTCTCCATTGAAAATTCAGAAAATTATTTATTCTACAGTTTGATTATTAATGACCTTGAAAACCGCTGTCATAATTATTAAAAAATACTAAAATACTTCCAAAATTTTTAAATTAGATGGATTTCTACAAATTGAACACAAAAACAATAACTAAGTACCTATTTTATAACAATTTTATTCAATTTATATCATTGTTTATGATACGTGATATTTATTTGTCTATTGTCGTTTGTCTATTCCCACAAAAATATAAATTCGCATCAAGCCTCGCCGCAAGCACGTAGAATTGCGCAATGCTTGCAAGCCAGCTTCGGTACACGGTCAAAATGCTTGACACAAAGTGCCATAGACAATAAACTACGTGCTTGCGATCAAGCCGCTTGACCGTGTCCACATCCCATTACACTATTTGCATACACTAATGAAAAACTCTGATATTTTATTCTATAGACTTTCAGAGTTTTTCATTGGTAGATATAGTTTGGAAACAATATGTCACAATATTCTCGGTTCCAATTTTCGATCGGAGTTATGCCCCTCTGGATGACAGGCTCCTGTGTAGAGCTAATGTAAAAAAGGAGGTTAATAAGTAGCTTGGTGTTGCCACAGTAAAGTAATTTTTAATGGATTTCTTATGCCAAGCTTCATTCTATAGTGAAATCATTAACATTCTAAAATATATTTTTTAAATTTGAGTATCTTAAAAAAATACAAACAAATTTTCCAGGTTACCAGTTCTCCTATTACCACGGTTGTAAGCGAAACGTATAGTTTGTGCAAAGATGGAGGACTTGCAGAGCATTTAATCCGCCACGTCTGGGTGTATCAATGTTTTGCAATGTAATATTGTAAGAACTTTTGAGTGTGACTTACTGGGCCACGAGGAAGAACCGATCTGAAATTGATTTGGAAATTCGCGCCTTATCTGAGTTGTCTCCTTGCGTTGGCAACATCGCTACTGCACACACATGTAAGTACGGAAACGTATTATTTCTTCATTTTCCATGATATATATTTTATCACTGTCTGTGCGACTCTTTATAATTAACATTCTAAGAATAGAACGGGAACGCTCTTGTACCTAACTTCACGGCAATGAAACAGTAAACAAATATTGTTGTTTTTGACAGTCCTGTCAAAATCGTTTATTTGGCGCGGGCCATGAATGTCGTGTTTTAGGTGCAGTCGAGTGTCGTGATTTTTATTTAATATTCAATAAGCGTAGCCGTTATATATTGAATTCTACGTTGATTTCTTATTTCGATTAATTCGTTTAACAATGTCGTCGCCTACGCAAGTGGTAATTTTCTATTTTTCATTTATAATTTATCTAAAGAAATGCATTTTTTATTTCGGCTTTGCGGACAAAGAAAATTTTCTTTATTTGGAATGCTTCCAAATGAAATGCTTTTAGAAATTTAATAACCACGAGGCGATTTTTCCTACGCCTAATTTTAATGATGATTATTTGTGATAATTTACTTCAGACAAATAAAAACAGTTTTCTTATTGCTTCAATTTTGAAAACACGTAACTTTGTTTATCCTAAAATTCTTATGGAACAAACGGATTCCTTTGTTTATAACATGTCCATTCCGAAAGGAATCGTCACATTATCTGATATGTCATTGTTGTTTTCGTAAAATTAAAATTCTAAAAATGTTAAATTAAAAATATGATATTTACGGAAATGTAAGTACGCATTTGCTTAGTTTGTCAAAAATACATTTTCGTTCGATGTTGTTTTTCGTGATACGCGAAAATTTGTGAAAACTAGTATTTACGAATTAAAATTAGATAATAGAATTAAAAATAATTTTAATATTCCATAGCATATTATATTTAATTTAAATAAAAAATTGAAAAACAAAGTGGTCATATTGACAAAACGTCAAAATTCGCACAACCAATTCATGCTGGCAGATTCCAGTTTTCACACGTATTTTTCTAACTGAAAACATATTTAATGAAAAATTCTTCAAAATATTTTAGTATATGTGAAAACGTGATGCTAAAATGTCTTATTTTGAATTAGTGGACATAGCTCAATATTTAGTAGTAATTTATTTACTGTTCTTAGTGATGCATTTTCAAGTTGTAAAACATTTTTTTCAGCTGAAAAGTGTGGGGCCGAAACTTGTGCCTTTCTTCAAAACGGTGGCTATTTATTTTGTGATCTTCACTCCCTTTGAGAATCCTTCACTATGGTCCATGTTCATCAAAGTTCTTCCAATGCTAAGCCTCATCTTGTTTGTGTCTTTGCACGGCGTCGGATTAAAGGAAGAGTAAGTTATTTATTTATTATAAAATATTAGAATTATTTACAGATAAAAAACTATATTTCACGAAACACTGTTACTTGAAGTTTGAAAGTACCATTATATTTTTAGTTGAATTCGTTTCATATAGGACTGTACTGTTTGTATATATTTCCTCCAAGGTCCGTGTCTGTACCGTTTTAGAGCAGATATAAACATTGTAATACTTTTAAACACTTTATAATGGCTTATTTGTGTTCTAAACTGAATTAAAGTAAAATAAAGTGTTATTTACAAAGTAACAGGTCTTCATTGTATGTTTATTTAAACCCTTTATAAGGGATTATTTGTGCTCTAAACTGAATTCAACTGTTATTTTCAAGTATTATTTACAGAGGAAAAGGCCTTCATTTTATATTTAGAAACACTTTATCAGGTCTTATTTGTGAACTATGTGTTTGTCTAATTTGTGAACTATCTGTTTGTCTAACTATTTGTGAACTGTCTTATTTCTTAACTAAAATAAAATGTGATTTACAGAGTAACAGGTATTCATTATATATTTATTTAAACACTTTATAAGGCCTTATTTGTGTTCTAAACTGAATTCAACTAAAATAAAGTGTGATTTACAGAGTAACAGGTATTCATTATATATTTATTTAAACACTTTAAAAGGCCTTATTTGTGTTCCAAACTGAATTCAACTAAAATAAAGTGTGATTTACAGAGTAACAGGTATTCATTATATATTTATTTGAACACTTTATAAGGCCTTATTTGTGTTCTAAACTGAATTCAACTAAAATAAAGTGTGATTTACAGAGTAACAGGTATTCATTATATATTTATTTAAACACTTTAAAAGGCCTTATTTGTGTTCCAAACTGAATTCAACTAAAATAAAGTGTGATTTACAGAGTAACAGGTATTCATTATATATTTATTTGAACACTTTATAAGGCCTTATTTGTGTTCTAAACTGAATTCAACTAAAATAAAGTGTGATTTTCAGAGTAACAGGTATTCATTATATATTTATTTAAACACTTTAAAGGGCCTTATTTGTGTTCTAAACTGAATTCAACTAAAATAAAGTGTGATTTACAGAGTAACAGGTATTCATTATATATTTATTTAAACACTTTATAAGGCCTCATTTGTGTTCTAAACTGAATTCAACTAAAATAAAGTGTGATTTACAAAGTAACAGGTATTCATTATATATTTATTTAAACACTTTATAAGGCCTCATTTGTGTTCTAAACTGAATTCAACTAAAATAAAGAGTGATTTACAGAGTAACAGGTATTCATTATATATTTATTTAAACACTTTATCAGCTCTTATTTGTGTTCTAAACTAAAATAAAGAGTGATTTACAGAGTAACAGGTATTCATTATATATTTATTTAAACACTTTATCAGCTCTTATTTGTGTTCTAAACTGAATTCAACTAAAATAAAGTGTGATTTACAGAGTAACAGGTATTCATTATATATTTATTTAAACACTTTATAAGGCCTTATTTGTGTTCTAAACTGAATTCAACTAAAATAAAGTGTGATTTACAGAGTAACAGGTATTCATTATATATTTATTTAAACACTTTATAAGGCCTTATTTGTGTTATAAACTGAATTCAACTAAAATAAAATGTTATTAAGAAAGTAACAAGCTTTCATTTTATGTTTATTTAAACAGTTTACAAATAATAACAACACTTGGATGATTTGTGTAGCGCCGTTTTTGTGCAAAATCACCCCACCGGCACTGTTTTCCCATATAGGCAGGTGCCTACCTATATTAGTTCGTAGTATAAAGGTGTGTTTATTGTCAGTTAGGAATTTCTTCAGACAAACTCAAATTATAAATGGGAACAAAAAATAAAATTATGTTACTGTTTTTGAAACTGTCAGTATTCAGTAAATTAAAAGCAGAGTCTAATACAACCATAATTAAATTCAATTCGATTCCTTGTGATTATATCCATCTTTATCTTATTTTTCTAATCATAAAAATTTCATAGCAATAGTCTTTTCACTAAAATAAAAAAATAATTTAACCATCCATTTTAAAATGTCTAAAAATAAAATGGTTTGAATGAGGATTTGACCTTCCTCCCCAGGGACTGGAGTCACCCGATTGGGCAGGACCGACATTTATTTCGTATATTAACTGCTGTAATGTAAGACAGATGTGTATATGTCCGCGTGTGTGTTCGTGATTGACACCAAATAAATACATTTCTTTACATGTAAAGTTTTACAGATTAATGAACCGTCAAAAAGACAAAAAGTTTTTTCACAGCAATTTCACATAAGTCTGCCTGTAAGTCTAAAACTCGGAAGCATTTATATACTCTATTGGATTGATCGCGCAGATGGTGTATGAACTCGTATGTGGCAGAGTTCGAACTCTCAATAAATTAAATAATTATTGTTATTGTTGAATACATTATTATTTGTCTTTGATTATTGATAATTAATATGTATATTTTTATACAGATTTTATTGAGATACAAGTTTAAAGTATTAAATGCAGATTATTATTGAGGTACAAGTTTAAAGTATTGTGTATGTAAACCTTCTGGAAGAAATTCTCTATATGATAGTGAAAACTCCATCAAAATCCGTTGCGTAGTTTAGAAGAACTAAGCGTACAAACAGACAGACGCGGATAGCGAATTTATTTTATATTATTTAAAGATTAGAGAGGCATTATCATCTAATAACAACATTCCGTAAAACAAACAATGTTTTTGTAATGCGAAGGAACTTACGAATCTTGACACGACATTATGTAGAAAATTAGCAATGCCTTATTAGCATGAGTTTTATGAGTAATTAATTTCAATTAACGTTTAACCTCAGTGTGAAACAAGGTAATTTGTGTTTTTCGTACACATGAATGTGTTGTTATTCTCGTAATAAAAAAAATAATGGCAAAGAATTCAATGTTGCATTTCAGAACAATAAATGTTTACAAAAGTTGTTGCCAATTAGAATCTACCAAGTTTTATATGAAATTTATCTCTTCTCTGTGTCTATTATTATTAATTAGCTGACTTCTACCCGGCATTACTCGGGGACTTATAGATTTTTTGGAAGTCATGTTTTGAAATTGTGATGAAGTTGACAATTCCTTAGTACATTATTTTGATGTATCTTATAGGGTTTAGACAGCGTAAGCAATATAAGAATGATAGTCCTTCTAAACTCACTAGCCACTGACATCGACATTTTCCACCTGAGCATTAATAAATTTTAATCGCTAATTAGGCAATTATGATTGTGTATTTGTATAATGTATCTTCGTTATTGGAATTTTTTATTCTGTAAATATGCATTTAAAATATAAATAAATAATCGCCCGAAAATATTATTTACGTCTTGCTCGGAGACTTGAAGTTTAAAGTTTTGAAGTTTTGCTATTTTGATTAATCTTTATAACGAATTGGTGTACATTATGAATACCAAAAAAAATGTCTTAGATAATTTGAAGGTTTTCTCTTGAGTAGAATACAAATAAAAAAATAAATTGCACAGTAAAAAATATAAATGTAAACTATTAATTTTTTTTCTTTTAATAGAAATGTATGAACGCGTAAAGGAATCAACTTAAAAAATACAGTAATCCTTTTTACAAATTATGAAGAGAAGTGGACCCAAAACGGATCCCTGGGGTACCCCTGAAGAAAGTGTTGCGAAGTTGGACAATTTATTTCCAACCCTCACGGCTTGTAAGCGATTGGATAGATAGGACGTATAGGACCGTAGCATATTATTTTGATGTATCTCATAAGGTTTAGCCAGCATTATCAATGTAGTGCTCGAAAAAATATTTTTACGACTTGATTATAAAACATCGACTTTTCTCTACGTTCTATAAATAAAAGATGCAAGTATTATATACATAAACCTTCCGGAAAGAATTCTCTAAATGATAGTGAAAACCGTATCTAAATCCGTTGCGCAGTTTATAAAAACTAAGCGCACAAACGGACAGACGCGGATAGCGACTTTATTTTATATTATTTATAGATTTCTACAATTTTAAAATTGTCCAATTATTTCTTTGAAATCTTTTACATCAATACATATTTGATTTCACACTTCAACATACAATAATCAAAATCTGAGAATTTATCTTTGTTTTGCAAACATGCTAAATAAATACAAAGCAAACTTAACATTGTTTTGTTCTGACCAGTAATGCAATGTGTGCCTCCTTTTCATCCACCAAAATATAACACTCCTTCCTCCTACTGAATCATTATAAAGAAGCCTCTTTTGTGTGTTGATTATTTTCCATTCTTGTTGAAATCACTTCCCAACAAAGCCATCTCAGTTTTATAAATCTTGTTATTGATGATTCTACAAACATTGTCCATCAGGAGACCATTTTCTTTTATGTCTCCAAACTTCAGGAATTCCTCTCAAAAATATCCAGTACCCTTTAGTTATTTTTCGTTATGAGTTTGGATTTAAGTCTTCTTGAGAGGAGTCTCTTTATTTGAAGTCATCGTCTTTATTCACAATCTTGGCCAGCATTTAGCATTTGCATTTTTATAGTTATGGTTTTATTTTCACTTATGGACACACATTAGTTAATATGTCTACTATAATATATTTTTTTACCATGTTATCTAACATGCACCGTAATATGGGGCGACATTTGAATCGTGGGGCGACTTTGATAATGGTGGATATCTGTAATTTTTCTCGCATTTTTTTCGTTTCTAGTTATATTCAAACATAATCGGTTGAATTGGGAAGCTGTTTCTTGTTATATTCAAAAATAGTCGGTTAAATTGGGAAGCTGTTTCTAGTTATATTCAAACATAGTCGGTTGAATTGGGAAGCTGTTTCTTGTTATATTCAAACATAGTCGGTTAAATTGGGAAGCTGTTTTTAGTTATTTTCAAATATGTCGGTTGAATTGGGAAGCTGTTTCTTGTTAGGTATATTCAAACATAGACGGTTAAATTGGGAAGCTGTTTCTAGTTATTTTCAAACATGTCGGTGGAATTGGGAAGCTGTTTCTAGTTATATTCAAACATAGTCGGTTAAATTGGGAAGCTGTTTCTAGTTATATTCAAACATAGTCGGTTAAATTGGGAAGCTGTTTCTAGTTATATTCAAACATAGTCGGTTGAATTGGGAAGCTGTAGCAGAGAGAATATATTTCGATAGTTTAAACACGTGTAACAAATAAATATGACATAAAATTTCGTACAGAAATGTTTTTATAAAAAAGTTATTTAGTTTCAAAATTAAAAAATTAACAACGTCTGATTGATTTTTTTAGTCACTTGTTCGGAGACCATCTCATATTGTTTCCTCTTTTTAACTCTGTAATATTTGCAGGTACACCTTCTCCCGTCGAATCTTGGTTGGTTTGATCTTCTCAACGTTTGGAGATGCATTTTTAGTGTGGAATGACTTCTTTATACTCGGAATGGCTTCCTTTGGCACTGCCCACATCTGCTACATGAAGGCTTTCGGATTAAACAACCTTAACACGAAAACTGGATTTGTGCTATTCACCCTCTCTTCATTTGGTAAGTTTTAATATTGCATTGCAACAATCTATTGTAAATCTTTCAGTGGTAAGTTCTTAAAGAGGTGAAATATTACGCTATAAGTTCGAAGCGTTTTATATAACTCCATATTGCTCGCCATACAATCCTTTACAGACCTGTCACACCTTAAAAGATGATGTGGTATAATTGTGTGATCTGCTAACTAGGCTATATTTGAAAAAAATGTGCTCAGAACAATTTACGGAGCGCCGTAATTACGCGGCTGTCATCTGTCAAAGTGACAGATCCCATACAAATAAATGATATTCCGCGGCAGTCCCCTAATTGATCTGACCCCCTCTCCTCACTAAGATTGTAGCGTAGTGTGTAACCCCAACATATAATATAGAGCACTAAAAAATACATATACGAAAAATACGCTACTTCAAATCCACAAAGATCTGTATAAGAAGTCACACCATGCCATGGTTCGTGTCGAGAGCAATAGGCAAAATACAATGGGTCGCTTATGGACTCCATTAATGCATACCAGTTTTGCACAACACTATTACACGTACACTGGAGTGGTATGGTTTAATAAATTAACGACAGAGATGAGATTAGAACCGAACTTTAATAAATTTAAAAATAAAATTAAATTCACTACAATAAATAATTTAACGAATTAGAATGACGATGATATCTCACTATATTATTTTATAAATTATTGTATAAAAAAACTAAAATCTCTTCACTTTATATGTTTTTATGATTCTTTTTTTCTTCTATTTACATAATGCATGTTAAGTTTTTATTATTTTCCCTTTACACACGAGTTTTAGACTCTTGTAAAGGTAAACATGTTAATTTTTATTGAAATATGTTCTTACTATGTAAATTTAAACATCATACTGTATTTTATAAAATAAATAAAAAATATTAAAAAAAAAAAAGTAATGGTTACCAAAGTTTTTAGGGGATTAAAGAGGAGATGAGTATAATAAAACGTGTTGAAATTTGGTTATTGTCCAACAAAATGCGGTCATGCATTATCGCAAGAATCACATGCGTTGTGACGTTAGAATTGTCCTGTTCATATCTGGTCATCACTGACATAGCCATGCAATTTCAAATAATTTTCTGAACTGTTTGATGCGTTTTATTTTGTGATCTAAATTCATCTTTTTTTTTATTAGTATAAAAATCAAACTTTTACTATAATTCATCTATTTTAAAACTAAAAAAAGGTTTTACTGCGGATTGAACCTTTCTACACAGGAACTGGAGTTGACAGCTCTACCACACTCGCAAAATGCCGATTAAATTTCAATTAAATTATATACGATACTCAAGCGGGATAATTTGTTTTATTATTTATGCAGGACAGTTCATATTGTTACGCACAACTAAGAACTAATGTTTTGTGATTTTTTTAAAACCATATCTGTTTGCCATAGCTGGTTTTTCACTACTTGTATTTAAACCATTATTTTCTACATATTATGTCAACCCCTTCATTCTTATTTATTAAAAATATGTATCAGGAAACCTATCAATTCATTCGTTAAGGGCCTGCAATCCCGTTTTAACCGGATTATGAATAATTTGACGAGATTATTAATAAATTGGCAATACTCATTTTTCTCTGTGTATTTTCTTCAATTCTGATCACCAGGGCAATACTGAGAGTACTTATCTTCCATTATGGAAAAAAGGTGCAAAAATGCAACATTTCAGTTTATTTAAATTCTATACGTGAAAATGACTTATATAAAAATATAAATATATTGGTTAGTAGTTAATTATTTTTTAATGAGAAACTAATGTTTATAGGACAAGGTTTTTATGCATAGCACGAAGGATAAAATCTAATAAAAAATAAATGATTTCAAAACGGAGTTGAGCAAAGGACTCCATGGACAGATAACAGTGACGGACGGAAAGCAACTCGATCCGCTTGTTATAATAAAAGGACTGATAAAAGGTGCCTCCGACGAAGACTTACTCAAGTCACTTCAAAATCAAAATAAAGGGTGTGAAATAGATTTCACACAAAATTTAAGAATCAAATATAAAAAAAACCATAGAAACAAACTTCTGTGTAACGTTGTCCTAGAAGCGTCCCCTACAAACTGGAAATCCTTGGTAAACGCTGGACGAATAAACGTCGGATACCAACGGCTTGTGGTCGAAGACCAATCACCGCTGATGCAATGCTATCAGTGCCTAGGTTTTGGTCACACCCAACGCTTCTGTACAGAGAAGCTAACTTGTTTTCACTGTGGCGAATGTCATAAATATGACATATGTCCCAACAAGGCGAAAGAGCCAACATGTTCAAATTGCAGTGGAGGTACGAGAAACCACCGGGCAACAAATCCAGAGTGCCCACTCTGGAAGCTAATGGATGAGCGCTTCAGAGAAAGGGTAGACTACGTGGGCCACTGTTAAAGGCAACATAAAGGAAAAAAAATGTTTCAATATACAAGAATACACTACTATAAATTCCTGTATGCGTATTATGTACATGAACGCTAGAAGCATCAGAAACAAAATAGACGAAATCGAAGAAACCCTCAAAAACATTACACAAACAGTACATATTCTCGTGATTACGGAAACCTGGCTACGTAAAGGAGAGGAAACTTTTTTCAATATTGCTGACTATTCTGGAATCTTTGCTTCCCGCGAGATGGACCGAGGAGGAGGGGTCGCCATCTACATGCATAATACACTCAACAGTAAGAAGATCGAAAAATGCTGCAGCGAAAATACCTTTCTAGGAATTACAGTCACGTCAAAAAGTATTAAACCTCTAAATTTGTATGTTTTTTACCGTAGGCCGAACTCAAATATAACAGATTTCTTTGAATCTTTCGAAATAATATTAAACAATAACAAACAAGACACATTACTTTTTGGAGATTTCAATATCGATATCTCAAAAGACACTGATACTACACGAAGATATATTCACACCTTGAAATCATATAACTTTTATCTATGTAACACAATGTTTCCCACAAGGGTAACTAATAACACTAGCTCGTTGATAGATCACATCATTACAAATAGGACAAATGTTTCCGGCACAATTTCAAACATTGATGATCCCCTTAGTGACCACAATATACTTATATTGGATTATGAAAATTCCTTGAAAAACCTTTCCAATAACAGATCCGCAATAAACCTCACAAATGCTTACAAAATAAATTATCAAAAATTAAATACTTCACTTAAAACTTGTAAATTTGATCATTCGTCTGATGATGTAAACAAAAATTATAATAATTTCGCTGACTATCTCCAGAATGCTATAAATTCAAGCAAAACAAAAGTAAAAACAAATACAGGCGACAAAAGACTGAACAATACTCCATGGTTTGATGCTGAACTTGATACACTTATTAAAAAACGAAATAGTATATTTAAACTTTGGAAACAAAATCAAGAAAGTATTCCTTTGACAATAGAAAAAAATAAAGCTCGTAATACTGTCACCAACTATAGAAGATACATTAAATCTAAATATTATACGAAATTGATTAATGAAAACATTAATAAGCCACAACGAACATGGAAAACAATCAATTCCATTCTATCAAATAGCTCGCGAAACCCAACAATAGCTTGTAAATCTCTAGTCATAAATGACAAAGAAGTAAAGGGACCAAAAGAGATTGCAACTGCATTTAACACATTTTTTCTCTCAGTTGGGGAAAGTTTAGCATCAGTCATAAAATCTTCAAAAACTGATGTAAATACGATCTACACGGAACCTCAAGCAAAACAATCTTTTAACATGATCAGGACAAATAAAAAGGAAATCTTACGGATCATATCTAACCTTAAGTCTAAAGCAGCAGCTGGTTCCGATGGTGTAACCTCTCTCCTTCTCAAAAACTGCAAGGGTGAACTGGTGGATGACCTCGTTTACTTAATAAATCTCTCTTTATCAAAGGGTATATTTCCAGATAAACTAAAAATTGCAAAAATTATTCCTGTACATAAAGATGAATGTAAAAAAAATGTCCAAAATTATCGTCCAATCTCTATACTTCCAGCTATCTCTAAAATTTTTGAAAGTGTCATTAAAGAAAGACTATTGAAATATCTCGAAAACAACAAAATTCTCACGTCAAAACAATATGGTTTCAGACGACGATCTAACACTAAATGTGCAGCCTTCGATTTTATATCAAATCTGCAGAAACATATAGATGACGGTGATTTTACGGCGGCAATATTTATTGATCTAAAGAAGGCGTTTGACACGGTGGATCATAACGTATTGATCGAAAAACTGAAGCATTTGGGTATTGTTGGTACACCTCTGGAGCTTTTCCGATCTTATTTATCAAATCGTTTTTCGGCAGTAGAATTTGGAGGAGAAATGAGTGAATTAGGTAAAATAACATGTGGAGTACCACAGGGATCAATTCTTGGACCGTTGCTATTCCTAATCTACGTGAATGACATAACAAAGTGGGGTATTAAAGGAACTATACAACTTTATGCTGACGATACGGTAATTTTTTACAATAAACTGAACCTAGCGGAGCTTGAAACGGAGATGAATGCTGATATTTCCCATCTCACAAACTGGTTGAGAATAAACAAACTAACTCTTAACGTAAAAAAAACCCATTATATACTTTTCGGTAACAAGAAAAATTTCAGCCTCGATATTAAAATTGGAGACAACTGCCTCGAAAAGAAAATGAACACAAAATATTTGGGTCTGATCGTAGATTCCCAACTCACGTGGGATCTCCATATAAATCATATAAAAGAGAAAATTACCCCTATAACTGGTGTACTATATAGGCTTCAAGGGTTACTACCCATTCCTTTACTAACTTCAGTATACTATGCCATGGTACATTCACACCTTTCCTATCTCTGCTGTATCTGGGGTTTTGCCTCAAAGAAATTGATAGCTGACCTGCAGGTGGCTCAAAACCGAGCTCTCAGAAATGTGTTTGAACTTCCATGGGACACTCATGTTAGGGACATCTATTCAGTTTCTGGTATCCTTCCAATTACAATCCTTCCTAAATATGAAATCACAAGCACGATCCTACAAATTACCCAAAAATCAACTCACACCAACATCAAGCCACTTTACAATCAAGACATCCACAACCACAATACTCGAAATAACAATAAAATCCGCATTCCTCAAACACACACTACAAAATATGGGTTAAAATCACTGAACTATATTGCCTATACACTATATAATTCGCTTCCAGATATGTACAAACACATCCACCACAATAAAAAATTGCAAAGCAATGCTTTAAAAGAATATTTTTTAACTACATTTAAAAATGAAAATATGTAACTGTGTTGTCATTTCTTGTTGTATCTTATCCATGTTTTTTTTTTCTTTCTGTACTTGTTTTCTATTGTTGTTTGTTCTACTTAACGTGTCATTATTTTAATTTTTAATTTTTATGCTGTATTGAATGTGAAACTTATATTTGATATCAAAATACCGTTGTAAAATTGTTCCTACTACCTCCTACATATGAATTGTAAGTTCCTCCTGTCCTAAAATGAGTTCTGTTACTCATCGGGATTGCTCTAGCAAGAAATAAACACAATAAAAAAAAAATAAAAAAATAAAAAAAATATATCGATTGAAGTACTTGTACATATTGAATTATTCGGCGGGTTGGGAATAAGCCGACGTAGCTCAGTTATCCAGAGCACTTGACTGGACATCAGAAGGTGCGGGTTCAATTCGGGGGCGGGAATTTATAAAATAATTAATAAATTAATAAATTATTTATCGGCGATTTATTTTTACTCGCTAGATATTTTCAATTTGTATGGATATTTCAGGCGAGTATGCTTATAATAATTTCTTATTGTTAGTAGTTAGTGATTTGGCAATTAATGCGTTTTTTAGTAAATTTGATTTCAGTAAAAAACATATTTATAACCTTTTGCCACTTCTAAAAATAATATCAAATCTGAGTGGGTTTTGTAAAAATCTTTACAAAAATACAGATTAACATTTCTTTTGTGTTTTTGTGACCACAATAGCTTATCTTGAATTTGAAGATATGCAATTCTCACTAACACAGTAGTGTTAACCTTGCTATTGAGATTGTTTGGAAAGTTCATTGCTTTTAAGAATGATTAAAGAAATAAATATGATTACAATTTATTAACAAAGATGTGAATTTTGAATTGAGATATGATTTACAGATGACATTCTTTGATCAACACAACTTATTAGGCTCATCTGTTAATGTAATTGCATTAGAATATACTTAGTACGTATTTGTTATTCTTCGTACCTACTGTAAATCTCTTCTTTTTGCAAATACATTATTATTGGTAATTTCTTATACTCGTATACATCGTCCGGGATGTCATAGCATACACAAGTACTGGTGAAATCTCATAGACAATAAACCCTAGTGGGTACACTAGTACGCATTATACATCAATTTATACGCACATCTCATGCACACATATGGACAAACATACGAACACTGTAGTGGGATAATATTGTTGTTCATTGTCCTATCACTTTTCTGTGCACATTATGCAATCAGTCGCTTTCAATAACCAGCACTGTTCGTCTATAAAAACCGCTCCCGCGCGATCTTATCATTCCAACCGCTCGCTGAAACATATTGAACATATGAACTGATTTACGTACGTACATTTTACATCCGCACACGTCTCGTGCAAAACAGCATTGTGTTCAGTGCCACCGCTGTGATACCTGAGGAGGATAGACAGCAAGAAAACGAGTGCCCTTTTTCTAATGGTGAGTCCTTCCTTATCCATACAACATATTATCTTTTTTTTAAATTTTAAATTTAATTACTTTTTTTTTAATTTAATTACCACTGCACATATGTCTTATGTGCAGTTGTAATTAAATTACACTAACATTCAAGGTCCTTCTACAAACATTTTTTACACTCCTTAAAAACATACCATAACACATTTTACACACCACCTAGTTTATATATGTATATTTTTAACATTTATATTAATTAAATAATATGGTAAATGTACATATGTATATATAATATATATAACCAATCGTTCGAGTAGTTACCCCCCCTTTTAGAGGCTTTTACATTGAATAGTAAAAACTATTCAATAGGTACACATTTATTTTACATAACTAAACTGCCTCAGCAACAATCTTTTTTATTTACTAAGTGATACAAAAGATGTCCACTGACTCGTTATAATCATTTATTTCAATGAAGACTTGACAATGAGGAATACATCAGTCCGAGAATAATATATATATATTTTTTTTATTTATATAAGATAATGTGTCCTTACTGGGGTACCCCGTTCTAAGGACACATTGTACATGGTTGTGTGTTTGAAGTAGTATAAGTACATATGTTAAAATACAATATAGAAAATTAAAAAACAATATTTAGAGAAATAATAGAACATAATACAAGCTTTAGTCTTTGTTGGGTTGCAAAATTATATCTATATTCATCCTTCCCTTATCCATAATCCATTTCTTAATGTTTGTTTTGAAGTCAGTTATTTTTTTTAATGTTTTTTATTTCAAAAGGGAGGACATTAAATAATTTTATAGAATAATACTGCATATTTCTTTGTCCAAAAGTTGTTTTAGTTGTAGGTTGGTGTAACATATTATGTTGTAATGTGGATCTTGTGAGTCTGTCTGAGTTTGTCTGTGTAAAGTTGTCCTGGTTTTTGAATGCGTAAATTAGTATAACTTTTGCGTATAATTGTTTTGGTGTCATTACATTCAGGGTTTTAAAAACATAGTCGGTAGGAGATTTGATGTGGATCTTAAGTATAATTTTTAGAATTGCCTTTTGTGTTATGAGGACTGGTTTTATAGTGGAATCGCATGAGCTTCCCCATCCGATAAGACCATATTGTAGTTGAGATTGGGCTAGTGCGTAGTAAATTTGAATTAGTTGTTCTTTATCTAAAATGTTTCTTATTGTTTTGAAGAAATAGGTTAGTTTTTTAATTTGTTGCTCACATTTTCTATTTGGGAGTTCCAATTTAAGTTTTGATCAATAATTATCCCAAGGTATTTTATTGTTTGAATTTCAATCAATTTTGGGCAGTTGCAAGGAATTTCATGGTTCGCGGTTAAACAGTTTTTATGAATATGTTATATTTTTTTATATGTTTACAAATTCGTTTTTTAGGTAAATAAAAATGTTTAATAAAAACTGGAAGCCAAAACTACGCTTCGACGCATTTTAAAAGACATAAAATAAATTATAAATAATCCATTTCAAAAATACAAAAATATTTTTACAATGATACCTCCAACAACTGGAGGTATCAGTGTAAAGATGTATCTATCCAGCATCCAAGGCGTGAGGAATACCTCACCCGAGTGGATTGTGATTGACGCTAATGGAATATATGATGAGAGCGGGTGAGGAATCTGTGAGAATAATAGGGACTAGTGTGAAGCATTCAGTAGGAGATTCGACTGAGATCTATTAAAGAAGAAGAAGAACCGTTTATACGCCCATACAAAAATATAACGTACCGTTGATACGTCCATACAAAAATATAACCTACCGTTGATACGGCCATACAAAAATATAACCTATAGTTGATACGGCCATACAAAAATATAATCTACCGTTGATACGCCCTTACAAAAATAGAACCTATCGTTGATACGCCCATACAAAAATATAACCTACCGTTGATACGCCCATACAAAAATATAACCTGCCGTTGATAAGTCCATACAAAAAATGCAATACCATAATATCTAAGCAAAATTTTTGATAAGGAATATCAAAATTAATTAAAGGAAATTATTTAATATAACTGGGTCCTACTCAGAAACATTAAAATACGAGTACATTGTAAGATAATAATGTATATTTTACATTTTATAGCTACCTAGTTATCATATTTTTATTTACAAGTAGGTATGTAGATTTTTCAGTTTTCTATAACACATGTCGCAGGTAAAAGTATTGATTTATGAAAATCTGATGATACACAGAGAATAAGAATAAAAAAAACGAAAAACCGTTTTGGGTTGATATTTGTCTTATCGAAAACGCTCCTCGAATCAATTGTCGCTCTTGTGAAGGCCGTTTTAATAAAAATCCGTAAATTTGATTAAAAAAGGCATTAAATTTTTTTTAAACAATAATCCACTAAATTTTATCCAGTAATAACTATTGTAAATATATTTAATAATCTAAGTAAACATGGTAATGCAACACATGATGCATTTTTTTTAAAATCTGTGTGTTTTATCACTTAAACTTAAGTATGGTTTATCACTTAAGAGGGAACTTACCGCAAATGGTAATCGCACATAGGTATATAGGACTTATCGCAGCGAATATTGATACGAACATAGTACTCACACAGATGAATGACATATGTACATCATCTTTGAAACTTGTTATACTACTTCAGAACTACTTTCATCACTTTTCCATGACTTTATATAACTTTTTAAAGATGTGATGAATTATCATTTTGATGATTTATCTGGTCACCATTATCACGATGTCGGAACACGTGTTCATAAAAATGCTAACATTTTCGCATTTCGTCATTATATTATCAAGACAAATGCATGTATGAATACAAATATAAACGAATTCAAAAGCCACCTTAAAAAGTATTCCGAACAGTTGAACTGAATCATATAAAATATAAACTAATATAACAACACCCCCATACACACAAACCCTGCTTATTTATGGGGGTACATCAAATACATATATTATGTAATTAATAACTGTACTATATTCAATATTGTGTAATGTAAATCATGTAATGAACACGTGTTTCGATATATTAGGAATTTAATAAAAGTTTGTCAGGAAACGGCCTGCAATCTCGACTTTAACCGGATTATCAATAATTTGTAGAGATTCTTAATAAAATAGCAATACTCACTTTTCTCCGTGTATACAATTTATTCTTATCCTTTTCTGAATAATAACAATAAGTAGGCGCAAGCAAGACAAAGAGCTGTTTCTCAGTGACGTTTCGCAAGGATATCACTGTCGGTAGTGTATCCATATGCACCAATATACACAATCCTTGGTTTCTATTGTTTCAGTAAACTTGAATTGCGGAAACCATAATTATTATCCGTAATGCTAATTGTATTAACTGCCGATTACCGACACCATAAAATTTAATAAATATTAAAGATTACGATTGATCTAATTTGAAACAACAAAATATGAATATCCTGATCTTAAAATCATTCCAAACAAATCTAGAATCGATTAAAACCTGTATTTTATGACTTACAACTGGTCTTATTTCTTGGTTTGGTAAACCTCGTAAATTAAATAAACATATATTATGTAATTAATAACTGTACTATATTCAATATTGTGTAATGTAAATCATGTAATGAACACGTGTTTCGATATATTAGGAATTTAATAAAAGTTTGTCAGGAAACGGCCTGCAATCTCGACTTTAACCGGATTATCAATAATTTGTAGAGATTCTTAATAAAATAGCAATACTCACTTTTCTCCGTGTATACAATTTATTCTTATCCTTTTCTGAATAATAACAATAAGTAGGCGCAAGCAAGACAAAGAGCTGTTTCTCAGTGACGTTTCGCAAGGATATCACTGTCGGTAGTGTATCCATATGCACCAATATACACAATCCTTGGTTTCTATTGTTTCAGTAAACTTGAATTGCGGAAACCATAATTATTATCCGTAATGCTAATTGTATTAACTGCCGATTACCGACACCATAAAATTTAATAAATATTAAAGATTACGATTGATCTAATTTGAAACAACAAAATATGAATATCCTGATCTTAAAATCATTCCAAACAAATCTAGAATCGATTAAAACCTGTATTTTATGACTTACAACTGGTTTTATTTCTTGGTTTGGTAAACCTCGTAAATTATTGAATGTCAAATCTCACATAATAAAATATAATTCATGATCGTGACCCTGGAATATAGTATTAGATCACCGAAATATGTACATATTATTTAATATCAATATTATAATCACAAAGAAAATATTTTTGAAATATTAAAATAGGCATCTCAGTGTCTATGGTCGTAAAACAGAATTTATTTTTTATAACATTCATTACATTTTATGCAAGGAAGCTTTTGACTGTCAAAATAGGAAGGTTTCCCGTTTTAGTACAGTCAAATAAACAGGTTTCAAATTATCCTAAAGGAATACAGGATTTAAGAATAGAGAAAGTAAGTATGTAAAAGCGAAGATACAACTAGGCGTTCGTGATAAATAATTATCAGATTACATTTTTTTTGTAATATTTCGGAATCAGTCCTGACTAGATCTAATAACCATTTTGTTATTTTTGGACTGAAGGATGACAATTAAGAGGAAGCTACAAGCCAAAAATGTGTATATTCTTGGTATACCTAATATCGTAGGTAATAGGCATTAAAATCGCTTGACAAACGGAGTCTGGAAATTTTCGATTTCAAGCAAAAAACTGTTTTTTATTTATTTTGCAAATAATTTTATAAGAAAGCAAAAAAGTTGATCAAGTGAAACTGTCACAGATAATCTTGGCTATAATACCGTATTTTTTAAAATTGTTTCCTTTACGCGTTCGTACATTTCTATTGAAAAAATATTTCTTTTAGTAGTTTGCATTTATATTTTTTATTGAGTAACTTATTTTTTTATTTGTATTCTACTCAAGCGAAGCGATAGGAAAACCTTCAATTTATCTAAAGCATATTTTTTGGTATTCATAATGTACACCAATTCGTTATAAAGATTAATCAAAATAGTGATTTGGCATTCGCCTTAACACAGTTTCAGCTGTGAGGGGATTTTGTTATATATTTTAGGACCGACATACGAGAATAGTTTTTGATAAGCCGCTCTGTTGCTTGTTGGAACGGAAAGGTAATTTCTTCCCTTACTTCTGGTTTGATGTTTGTGTTCGGCTGTTTTCATTTTGTTTTTATTTTATGAACATGGATTACTATTTTTTTTATATATCAGATATTTAGTACATTAAATTCCTTGAAGAGAGCCTCGCTCGAATATCTGAAAGGTATATTTTATTTTATTTATTGTATTAATACATGATTTAGAGGGTACATATGGTTTTTGTGATATCTCACCCTCCATGCTAGGGATGACCCTGTGTTATGGCGGGTGAATTTTACAGTTTGTATAGAATCTATACATTACTATAATATGAAAAAGAAAAATAAGAAAAATGATGTAAAGCTAGTTTGGGTTGCAAGAAGAGAATGGAGATGTTAGAGAATTATAAAAAGATGAAAAATTTGAAAAATTATTAGTAAATAGATCACACTAATTAATTATGTACATACTTTACCGCTAAGTTAGGGAATAAGGATATATTATGTTTTGTCTGAAAGGTGATTAAATTGATAGATAGTGTAGAATGAATGGGTATTGTAGTTGTAATGTATTCCGTGTGTAAGGATCCATTTCGTAATTTGTTTTTTAAAGGAATGGGGTTGACTCACGGTTTTTAGGTTTTCAGGAATAAGGTTAAAGATTTTAGGAGCTAGGAAGAAAAATTGTCTTTGAGCTGATGTGGTATGTAGTGAAGGTACTTTGTAGTGACCGTTGGTTATTGTTCTGGTGGTGTAGTTGTGTTGTAAAAGAGTTTTGTTTTTATATTTTAACAGGAAATTTACTAGCGAAAATTTTAGGTGGACTTGTCGTAAGTTTAAGACCTTATACTCTATGAGGAGTCGAGTGGAGGGGTATCTTGTCGGTCGCTTGTTAATGACACGTATTACCATTTTTGGGCTTTTAGAAGATTGTATTGTTTCGTGTTTTCTGATTTCGCTTATATACTAGAATTTTTTGCTGTACTTTTTTTTATGTGACACCTCACAAAGGCGTCCCTGTCTGTACAGTGTAAAGCCTGGGAAACTATATTGGCACCCGGTTGGGTAGTTAAGATGGGGGCTGCAGGAAGGTATTTATTAATGCGGGTCTTGAAGAGGCCCGGATTATATGAAGGAGGAAAAACAGATGCCGGTAGCTAACGTGACTATTTCTATTTCAAACTCTCATAAAAAGCAGACATCATTATTGTCCCTTACTTAGGTATGTCGAAAATTCTCAATTCGAAAAAATATTTGTACAGTAAAATAAATACGATACCCGAAATCAAACTAGCTTATATTAGCTAAATATTAGCTTAGAAAGTACGTTTTTGTCGGCAGTGAAAAAATATCAGGCTTAAAACGTGGTTAGCAAACAAACTAAATTTTATTTGCAACTTTAGACACCTGTCTTCAAAATAACTAGGAAGTCATAAAACCAAATTATTATTTGGTCACAAACTTTCCCTTTTTTTAGAGTTTGTTTTGAGTTTGAGTTTTAGTTTGTAGAAATTATTGAAATTTGTGAAAATATTTACTTTTAACATAGGCACCTATTAATTTTTCTATCCAAATAAAAACCATTTGTGAATGCCGAGGTAACATATTATATACTCGTATGTGGTCTAATTTCGTTCATTTGAAATTCACTGGACGAATGAAAACTAATTTCAACGTAACAAATTCAATTAACTAAGAATTTTACTGCCAATCAGAACTTTAAAAAATTGTAGAACGCCGCCGATTTTTTTTTTCTAAACTGTACAGTTATTAAGATAATAATGTAAAGCTGTAATAATATTTATGTGTTTGCATATGTGTGCGTATAAACAGGGCTAAATTTCTGCGAGCCGAGCCACGAAGTATGGGAAAGGAACAAAGCAACTAGCAACCAAGCAATAGAAAGTTTCTTGCCAATCGCGGTTGCTTCGTTCCTTTCCCACAATTCGCGGCTCGGCTCGCGGAATTTTTGTCCTGTTCATTTGTAGCATTAAAATCATGGTCAGCTGACAAATTAAAATGAGCAGGTTAGGTTAGGTTCGTTGCTGTAGAACTAGAAATTATCAGCAGAATGAAATTAATTTTAGAGATTACAATTTTTTTATTTAATTAACTATAATAAATATATAGTATAATAACTTTATAGTTGCCTATATGACGCTGATCTTGTTCTACTTTTATATTTTTTTTTATGTAAAACCGCACAAGAGTCCCAACTGCTCCTAATCTTCTGAAGCCAGTGGGACTATGGCATCCTCAATTGGGGTATATTGTGAGGCAGAAGGAAATTGGTAGGGGAAGGAGATGTGAGAGAAGGTGGGGAAGTACCTGCCTTTTCAGATCTGGTCACCAAACACGAGCAAAGCCATTTCAAGCAATGTTTCAATTCTGAATGATGATCTTACACTAGGGCGATACTGAGAGTATCTTCCACTCTGGAACGTGCCGCAAATGTACTAGATATAATTAAAAATGGGTTAAGTTTGAAATAAAACAAATTAATCAAATAAAATTTACGTGAACGCGGAGGCCGTCAAAAACCATCAGTTCCTACTCAAATGACTATGTTTGCCGGGGTAACCGGATAAAATTTATCCGGTTGATAAATGATCACAATGATAATTCATCACATCTTTAAAAAGTTATATAAAGTCATGGAAAGTGATGAAACAAAAACTTTATTAAATGGGTTTTGTAGGTTAGGTTAGGTCAGGTTAGGTTAAAAAAAAGAATTTTTCATCGTTTCCAATGACTTTATATTACTTTTTAAAAGTGTGTTGAATTGTCACTGTGTTGAGTGATCATGGAACCGTTTGCCGGCAAAAAACATTTAGAGCTGAGAAAACCCTCAACATTATGCTGACTATTCAAATGACAGCTTGTCATTGTAGGTATCCCTTATACGGCATCCAACTAATAGTATATTATTTGCGTAATTACACTTAAATCACGTATTTCAATATCACTGCTATTGTGAAATGTGTTATCAGTAGTTTCTCATTGTACCATTCCAGGCATATGATTACAAACAATACATATTAATACACAACACATACGCGGACATGACAAACTACTATGATTACAGGAACTACTGTTCATATATCTACATACATAATATAATAAAAGTTTACTGCAAAAAACGCAGCAAAAAATGGCCGGAAAATATGCTAATGCGTAAAAATACTATTATGTAATTAATTCAATACATTCCGATACACAGAACACGCGGTGTTCGGGTATTTTAAATAAAATTATTTGTTCAGGTAGGTATTACCTATTTGAAATAAAGAATATTTTATATAAATTATTTTTTTCCGTGATGGTAACCCTGGCAACGTCATTCCGTTATATACATACACATCACACATCAAAACTAATTCTGTTCATTTCCATAATTTATTCCGTAATAATTGCTTGTGCAACGGTGTGCATGAACTTCGCGCGATTACTATCATTATTACGATCAAATCTTATTGTTTAATATCCTAAATAATGGTCTGGACTCACTAGAACTTACCGATTTAATAAATCTTCATATTCCGTCTAGTTCAACCCGACAATCTGATTTATTTTATTTACCCTCGTGTAGAAAAAACATTCGGAAAAATTCCCCAATTCCTCATATATGTGCACCATATAATACAAAATTTTACAGCATTGACATTTTTGGTAATAACCTAAAGAAATATCGATATGAAGTAATGCGTACGATCGATTATTAATATGAGAGTATGGAATGTATCGGGAGCATCTCCTATCCTCTTCCTATTTTCCTCTTCCTCTCCCCTTCCTTTAAACACAAAATTAATTTTATGATATTAAAACTTCATTTCCAATGAGCTTTAGCATAAGAAACTTCTGTGGCTTGACTTCAATTAACTTGTATATTTATATCTATCATTGTATATTATGTAAAAGCTGTTTGTTTCTTACAAATAAATAAATATTTTTTTTATTTTTTTTTTAAGAAAGACAAACATTCCCGGGTTACGAATAACCTGACAATGTTTGTAAATCTTCTACTACCACCACAGAAAGCGGAAAATGTCGCTTGTGTTGTGATGGAGGAGTTAGCCGTGGAATTGAACACACTACGCCTGGGTGGGACCAAAACGCGATGTCAACTCAGCCACCGACCGGTCATAATTTTGTTTTTATTTGTTTGGTCATAGGTCACCCCAAGCGGTTCAGTACGTTTGGTGATTTAGCAGGGGTGACCGGGTTCACCAGCTGCGTGACCGGGCGTTGTCCGGGATTTGTCCAGAATTTTTTTCTTAAATCGGATGTAGCCATAGACATATGAATATTAGTAGACCTGCCCTAAGTGATTAAAAGCGTATTATTCCCCACTCCCCATACCGGTTCCATTGGAGCCGGCTGGGCTCGCGTATGGCTTCCCGTGAATCTTGAGAATGTGACGTCATCATTCTTGTTCGAACTAGCGTCGAGCTATGGTCGAGGCATTTCAACACGGCAAAATGGTGGCTTAGCTATGAAAACTTGTAAAAATAAATGTGAAAAAGAGAATAAACCCAATTGTCGTATTACATTTCATATGTAAGCATTATTTTAAGCGTAATTACATCGTATAATATGGATCAGTTTGTAGAAACATATACTATCACATCGAGATATATCTGTACGCATCATTGGTTACTGGAACTAAATTATGAACACTTATAAAAGTGTCTTAACTAAATACGTAAACAAAATATTCGACTCTGAAAATAGAAGAATTTTTTTTTGCCGAATTTGGACTTCGCAAATTTGTTCATAACGTGGCGAGTAATTTGCGCTCCCATGTAAAAAGCAGATTTTACTTTTAATAACTAAATGGTGATATTATAATGCGAGATGCCTATATACTGTCAGATTGATTTATTGACGAATCACAGTCAGCTTTACCCCCTTCGTTCTTCAACAGTTGAATTTACCCCTCACCTTTAATTTCTAGTCTATATATTCATATGTCTGTGGATGTAGCGTTCTATCTCTCTTGTTTTGAAGGTCGAGTGTGCAAAATTTCATCAATCTCGGAATAAAACTGTAGATTTGTATAAACACACAGCGGTTCTACAATATTTACCTACCCCAAAGTTTAAAATATTTAATATGATCATTGTGCTTTTAAACTCATCTTTGGTATTTATCCAGATAATGATATCCATATTGGATAATATCATTATCCTAACTTATCACGAAAATAATGATAATAAAACATTTATTATGATAATTTGACCTCATCTTGGATATTTGACCTTGAATCAATATCAAATAGAGAGTGATTGGTATTGATGTAAATACGATAATCTGAGGAGGAAATCAACAATCATATTGAGACGAATTTACTCTTAGTGAACTTCTCGAGAAAACAATAGGTAATGTTATTTCCTCATTGACTTCCAATGTAAATTGGGTAACGACTTATATTTTTCTACAATAGGTAATCAAGTATCAAGCTAGTAAGTAGGTGTACTGTGAGTGGCAAAAATATAAGCAGTTAAATGATTGTTTTCCTTGAATTTGACAGTTCAAACTTTGAAAACTGGAAGAGTTTTGTGTAAAAATTAAAATTTATAGCGATTTTATCGGATGGAATTTTGGCGCTTTTTATTTTTATTTTATGTTTAAACTAGCTGACGTGTACACGGTGTTGCTGGGGTTTATTCTTAGGAGATAGACATATACCATAGACATATGAATATTAGTAGACCTGCCCTAAGTGATTAAAAGCGTATTATCCCCACTCCCCATACCGGTTCCATTGGAGCCGGCTGTGCTCGCGTATGGCCTCAAGTGAAATTTGAAAACGTGACGTCATCATTCTTGTGCGAACTATGGTCGAGGCATCATCGGTTCATTTTACGAAATAAGACGGCAAAATGTTGACTTGTACTATGAAAACTTGTAAAAATAGATTTGAAAAAGAGAATAAACCCAATTGTCGTATTACATTCCATATAATATAAGCATTATTTTACTTTATTTTAAGCATATTCACATCGTATAATATGAATCAGTTGTTACTATCACATCGAGAAACGTTTGGACGCGAAACACAATGCTGGTTGGTTGCTGGGAAGTAAATTATGAACATTTATAAAAGTGTCTTAACTAAATACTTAAACGAAATATTCGACTCTGAAAATAGAACCGAATTTTTTTGCCGAATTTGGACTTCGCAAATTTGTTCATAACGTGGCGAGTAATTTGCGCTCCCATGTAAAAATGTCTATTCATTCAAAAGCAGATTTTACTTTTAAGAAGTAAATGGTGATATTATAATGCGAGATGCCTATTTACTGTCAGATTGATTTATTTACGAATCACAGTCAGCTTCACTCCCTTCGTTCTTCAACAGTTGATTTTACCCCTCGCCATTATCTTCTCGTCTATTAATTCCTATGTCTGTGACATATACCGTCGCGGACTTTTCTGTAGGCCTTTTTAAGATATACAATTCTTTAGTACATTATTTGGATGCATCTCATAAGGTTTAGACAGCGTTAGCAATATAAGCGCCCGAACATATTTTTTTACGACTTGATTACAAAACATCGACTTTTCTCTACTTTCTATAAATATACGAGTACATACACCTTCCGGAAGAAATTCTCTAAATGATGGTCCTTTCAAAATCCGTTGCGTAGTTAACTAAGAGCACAAACAGACAGACGCGGATAGCGACTTTTTTTATACTATTGTTTAAATATAGGCAGGTAACTTCGCTATTTTCCATAGAATAAGATCTATGCTATTTTCCATCTGGACCCTTGGTCTTGAGTAATAAATTTTACCAATGGTGAAATTTCACTCGAACATCAGAAAAGAAATCTCACTTATGTACGTTATGCTAAAGACAATTGAAAAAATTGTTTGTTAAAATTTCATATTAATGTTATAATTTGCCTGGCTGACACTATTTTTGTAATAACTTTTAGCAAATTATTTTTGTTATTTGTTTTTGGGGTGTTATGCCGTGTTGCGCTAACTCCTTCTTTAGCCAACGTTTCGGACAGCGTTACAGTGTCCATCATCAGGACAGATGTGTTAAAACTTTTATCAAAATATTTAATCATTGAAGACTCTCAGATGAAGATGTGAAAAAAATCAATAAAATTTGATCGCACCTAGGAATTGCACCCAAGATCTCAGCCTTGCCGGTGCTTTGCACTACCACTAAGCTAATTTGACCCTATTCCCTTCGGTCATATTTAAATGTATCATATTTCGAATAACAGCTACCAACATTATCTTCATTTTATTAACGACTATTTTTATTGGCTGTTATCTAAATATATATGATTTCAAGATTCTATCCGAATTAAATACATTCTAGATAGTGTCTTCGATAAATATATTCATTTTTATTTTAATGTGCGACATCTATTGACTTTAATAAAGTCTAGGACAGAGATTCTCAAAGTGGTCTACATGGACCCCCGGAGGTCAATATCGGCTTGCTGGGGGTCCATGTTAGCGAGAAAAAGAAATGGGGGTCCATGTGATTCAAATGGGGGTACGTACGAGCGGACCCCCATTTACCTCAAGTCAACATTTAGGAGTTCCGTAAATGACACAATACACCTAACACAAATAACACAGTTTACGTAATACTAATAATAGACTGAGAAATTACTTATTTGATATTTCAATTTTTATATTTCGTGAAATTGTTTATTGAGGTATATAAATCGAGTCTTACGTTACTTTTCTTGTCAGAATTAATACATTGAAGCAAAACTTTGCACATTGGAAGCCGCGAATTTTTCTATTTCTCCAACTTGTTTTTCAAAAAAGTCCAGGGTAATTCTGACGTTCAACATTTAAATGTACTTCACACAGACTTCAACACTAAATTTGAGGACATTTTGACTGTGGAAATGGAACCTTGAAGAATCGGATATCATGTGACAAAAATAACTGATCGGAATAAACACTAACAAAGAACTTAAGGGGCAGTTCTGTAGGACCAGCTACAGAAAGAAATTCCAGTTACTTATCCTGCTCCATTTTCATTTGGTGTAATACCTCATAAGGGCGCCCGTGTCTGTACAATGCAACGACAGAGGAACTATATCGCCACCCCGTTGTTGGGCAGGCAAGGGAAGTGTATCTTCTTACGAAATGATTGTCACATGGGATGTTATAGTTTTAAGAAAATTCAATATTCGGTAGGCAGGGAGTCTACGAAAAATAATATATTTGGCAAGTGGTCTACGGGGTAAAAAAGTTTGGGAACCTCTGGTCTAGGATATGTCGAAGTGGCTCAGTGGTAGGACAAAGCCCAGGCAAGGATGTGGTCCGGAGTTCAATACCTAAATGCGACCGAATCTTTTTCATAAATAATAGTCGTTAATATTGTCTTCCATGATAAAATATTATAACTTAAGGTTTTACTGATCAAGATATTCCAACTTAAAAATTAGTTTGCTGTCAAACAATACCAGTTGTGCGGTTACAACTCTTTGCAAATGGATTTTTACCGTGCATGTTTTGTGTCGATCGGTATAATCCATTTCAAGGTCATTATAATTAGAAAATTGACTCGATCACGTTCGCATAAATCAACTCATGTTCGTTCCGTAGAGGAAATATCTGTTATACTAGTATTTGTGCGGATTCCGATCACTGTACACAGACAGACAATGCATATACATATAGATACACGTGTTGCAGAATTAAATAATAGTAAATAAAATCGCGAATATTACATATTTAACGTCGATTAAAAAACATGCAAATTATTTTTTATAAAGGAAATATTCTGTGATTCGCCGATCGTTGTATAACTAGGAAATTAAATCGACAATACATTGCTATAAATCTATTGAAGATTGTTATTTTATTCTACACTGTTTAATCGTATATTATCTCTAAATAGTATAAAATAAAGTCGCTATCCGCGTCTGTCTGTTTGTGCGCTTAGTTCTTCTAAACTACGCAACTGATTTCAATAGGGTTTTCACTATCATTTAGAGAATTTCTTCCGGAAGGTTTACATATATAATACATGCATATTGTAATTATAGAAAGTAGAGAAAAATCGATGTTTTAAAAACAAGTCGTAAAAATATTTTTTCGAGCACTACATCAAAATAATATGCTACGGAATTTTATATCTTAAGAGGAAGCTACAAGCCGAAAATGTGTATATTCTTGGTACGGCTTATATTGTTACGAATGTAGGTAATATGCATTAAAATCGCTTGACAAACGGAGTCTAAAAACGTTCGATTTCATGCACAAAAGTGGTTTTTTATTTATTTTGTAAATAGTTTTATAAGAAAGCAAAAAAGTTAATCAAGGGAAACTGTCACAGATAATCTTAGCTATAATACTGTATTTTTAAAAGTTGATTCATTTATGCGTTCATACATTTCTATTGAAAATAAATATTTTTTAGTAGTTTACATTTATATTTTTTACTGAGCAATTTATTTTTTATTTGTATTCTACTCAAGGGAAAACCTTCAATTTATCTAAGACATTTTTTTGGTATTCATAATGTACACCAATTCGTTATGAAGATTAATCAAAATAGTGATTTAGCATTAAGCTTCGCCAAAGGTCTCAAAACCTCAAAACTTTACCTCAAACCACATGTAAGTCCACAAGCAATGCCGGGTTCAAGTGAGCTAGTTTTTAAATAAATCTATTTGATTTTACATTTTTCTTTTCGTTAATGAATGAATGCAAATCTTGGAAGTGGAAATTAACTTACTCCCCGACTTCCGATAGAGCTGAAACTCGGCAGATATGCTCGTTATCGAAGACAATGCATGGTGGTAATCACGTATAAACATGCGGACGTATACGCATTTCTCTGAAATCGGATGACACTAGTAGAGATTACAACAGTTAATTTACGAAATAAATGTGTGACCTTAATGAAGATTGTATTTGTATTTCACTATGTTATATCTCTGCTTTACTTGCAGATTTAGTGTTGGGAACTCATGTGAAAAGTAAAAGGTTCTTTACTATAATTGTGTTTATTTAAGTTACAATAAATAAGTCTGGATTTAGCTACACTGTTCATTACCCGAGGGTTGGTAATTCTCTATTTCTAGAAACTTGTTGTCTGGTAATAATATCCCACAGGCAATTGCTACACTCTAGCGACATCTGTCGGCCTCTGGAGTAAGCTTTATGACTGGTGCCATCTATCGCTTGAAAACCCAACTTATTACCAAACATTTTGCGGGGATGGATTTTTGGTAGGGGTGATTTTGTCAAACTTTATCAGATGATGAGCCAATTGGATTGGCATGAACTTTGTAAATTCGATACCGTTAATTTTTTTTTATTTTTTTTTATTGTTGATACATTTTTTTTACAATATTTCATATTTCAATTTAGTAATGTTGGCCTCACTGGGTTGTTTACCCGTGCTGAGGCCCCCATTTTATAATTTAAGAATTTATACATTTAAAAAAAATAAAAGAAAAACAACATTAAAATAAAGATAAATTTAAAATAAAAAATAAAGATTAAAAATTAAAATATAATTATAACACTAAAAGAAAAATATCAAAAGAGAATGTAAATCGGCATTTATAATGATATATGTGTTTGTGCGTGTTGCGTGTTTTATTTTTTTTTTTTGTGTTGCGTGTATATGTTTTATTCTTTTATGTTATAGTATTTTGGTAATATTGTCTTTTTGTTCTTTAATCCATTTTTTTATTTTGTGTTTGAATTTATTTTTATTTTCCTCAATTTTTGTTTCAAGTGGAAGACTGTTGAATGCTTTAATAGCGTGGTATTTATGGTGTCTTTGTCCAAAGGTAGTGTTTACCGTCGGAGTTTTTATGTTTTCTTTGTACGCTTGTCTGACCGGTCTATTAGTGATATTTTGTGTTTGTTGGGGTTTGTTTTTTTGGTCGAAAATGTAGTTTAGTAGTGTTTTAACATATAATTGGCGTATATCAAGTACGTCACAGCTTTTAAATATTTGGTCTGTGTCGGTTAGTTTATGTTTTTTGAGTATTACTTTTAATATCGTTTTCTGTGCGATTTCTATTTGAGCGATAGCTGCGTTTGTTGCTCCTCCCCAAGCAATTATTCCATATTCTATTATTGATTGGCATAGTGCATAATATATTGTTTTCAATTGTTTTATTTTATATATGTTTCTTATGTTTAGGAAAATGTGTATTGTTCTGAGGAGTCTATTTGTGATTTGTTTGATGTGATGTGTCCATCTAAGATTATGGTCAATTAGGATTCCTAGATACTTTATTTGTTCTGTTTTTTCTAGAGGGGGGCAATCGCAGATGTTGGTGTTTATGCATTCGTGTATTTTTATGGTGTTTGTATTGTTTTTTGGCTGTCCTGTGTTAGTTATGCTGTACGTTGTGAATTTTGTTTTCGATATGTTTAGTGTGAGTGTATTTGAGTCCAACCATTTTTTCACTTGCGTGATTCCTAGATTCGCTATGTTATAAACCTTATTCCAATCCTTAGATTTAAATAATAAAACTGTGTCGTCTGCGTAACTAATTATTTCTCCATCTATTTTCATGCTGCAAAGTTCATTTATGTAAATTATGAAAAGAACGGGCCCTAGTATGCTTCCTTGTGGAACTCCGTGTGTAATCGGCAGTGGTTTGCTAGTATAGTTATTAATTTTGACTTGTTGTGTTCTGTCGCTCATGTAGCTTTTTAATAGTTGTAGTTCTTTGTCTTTGATACCCATATTTTCTAATTTTTTAAAAAGTGTTTTGTGGCATATTGAATCAAAGGCTTTAGCCAAATCTAAATATATCGCTATGCATTTAAACCCTTGATCTAAGTTGCTATGTATATAATCTATTGTACTTGCTAAAGCTTCTTTTGTGCTTCTTTTTTCTCTAAATCCATATTGTTTGTCCGAGATTAATTTGTTTTCTTCCAGGTATTTTATTATTTGGTTTTTTAATAGTCTTTCGAAAATCTTTGATAGAGAGTTTAACAAAGTAATTGGTCTATAGTTAGTTATTTCCATTTTATCTCCGGATTTATACACAGGGATTACCAGTCCTTTTTTAAGAGTATTAGGAAAGCAGGCATGTGTTATGCTAAGGTTGATTAGGTGTGTTATAGGTTTTAATATTTCATTTTTTATTATTTTAATGCAATCCGTTGTTATCTCATCTAATCCAGGAGCAATCTGGTTTTTTAATGTATTTATTATTTTGTTAATTTCCATTTCCGAACTTGTTTTTAATATAAATCTGTGTTGTGTTGGTTGGGTATCGATGTTTGATCTGTTTGTTTGTGTTAGTGTGTTTGTGCTGTGTTTTTTACGATTCGCTAAAACTTTCCCTATAGTTGCAAAAAAGTTATTTGCGTGGTTTGCCATCATTTCTATATTTGTTTTGGCATCTATTTTTTTCGAGTTAATATTTAGATGTTCGATAGTATTTTTTTGTTTGTATTTTTGTGTGTATGTAACTTCCTTTAATATTTTCCATATTTCCTTTGGGTAATTGTTTGCTTTTTTAAGTTTTTCTTTGTAGTACATCTCCTTAGCTACTCTAATAATTTTCGTGCATATGTTTCTATATCTTTTATAGTAATTAAGTTGTTCCATGTCATACGGTGTTTGTTTAATTTGTTTGTGAATTTTGTCTCGTTTACGAATACAGTTTAATATTCCTTGTGTTATCCATAGTTTAATTTTTTTTGCTTTGTGTGTAAGTTTTATATGTTTTATTGTAGTGTAATTATTTATTTCTTGCGTTAGCGTATTTGTAAATGTATTCCAGGCTTCCTCGACATTATCTATTTGGTATAATGTATTCCAGTTTATTTTTTGGAGTTTTTCTTTTAAGTTTGAGTAGTCAATTATTTTTTTTGTAAATATTTTATGTTGTTTCGAAGTAGTGTTTTCGGTGTCTATTGCTATCATATTCATGTAGTGATCAGTGATTGTGCTTTCAAGTACTACTGTTTTGGTTTTTAGTTTTGTCTTGATCATTATATGGTCTATGCAGCTTTTAGTGTTTTGTGTGACCCGTGTTGGGACCTTTATTATTGGCTCCAGTCCGTGTTGTGCTAGTATTGCTAGGTATTCTATGTTTTGTGGGTGTCCGTTTTGTAGAATGTTTATATTAAGATCTCCTATGATGATGATATTTTTGTATTTGTTGAGATCATTTAATGTATTGTTAAGATCAGTTAAGAAATTTGTGATGTTGTTTTTGGATGGAGATCTGTACATAGCTAGGATACATGTTTCTTTTCTATATGTAATTTGTATGCAGTTGGAGTCGATTATGTTTATTTCTTGAATGGTTGTGTTATTTTTATCACTGACGTATATAACTATACCATCATTTTGGTTTTTGTGTATTTTTGTATGGTGTGTATTATAGTTTTTGATTGTTTTTGGTATGTAGTTGTCATTCAACCAGCATTCTGTCAGTACAATGATATCAAAATTATTTTCAAGCTGTTGGAGGTATATAAAAAATTCATCAAAATTTTTATTGATCGATCTAATGTTTTGGTGTAATATATTGATTCTATGTTTTTCTTTTGTGAATTTGGTCCAGAGGTTAATATCATTTGTACTTTCACAGTAGTGTTGATTGTCCGAATCTATATATTCCATGTAATCTGCCATGTTGGTGTGTATTTGTGTAAGTATGTGATGTGAGGTTGTGTTAGATGTACAGTCGTGTTTATGTCAGTTTATTAGATATATCGTTTAGGTGTTTTATTTCCATAACCTTTGAGTCTTTGGATTTTCTGACGAGAATTTTTCCTGATTTTACCCAAACATATTTGTAGTCTTTTTCTTGGGCTCTTTTTCTGGTGTTCCAGTGCAGATTTTTGTAATATTGGGTTAATGCCGCATTAAGATAAACATATTTGGCTCCTTCTCCGTTGAATTTTTTAATCGGGTCATTGTGTTTGGATGCTAACATGGTTTGTGCTTTTGTGGTATCCTTAAAATTAATTGTTATTTTTGTTTGATCATTTGTTTTGTTTGTTGTGACTTTGTATGTATCCTCTGGGGACATCGTAACGCCTGCGAGTTCAGCGATCCGTGTAACAGCGTGGACTGGGGATATGTTGTCCTGTAATTTTAGGCCGTTTATCTCTATGGAGTTCAGCAGGGCTGCTTGTTCTATATCCGCCAGGTGGATTTCTACCGTAGATAATCTGATTTCTTTATCCGCTAGTTCCTCCTTGATTTTGTTGACGGTGTTTGGAATGTCCATGATTTGTTGAAGTTTTTGTAAAATGTCATCATATTTGTCATTGATGAAGTTCGTGAAGTTTTTTATTTCTTGCAGCTCTGTTTCAATTTTATTGAGCATTACTGTCTTCATTTCCTCGAATTTCGTATTGATGAATTCAAATATTGATTCACTGTCTATATTAATCATAGATTGATGTGTCGCCGACGGTGAGTCCATAGTGCTAGTTTGTGGTGAAGATGTGGTTTTCTTCGCGCTGGAGAATTTACTGCGAGATTTAGACATGTTGTGTTGTCCTTTTTTTTTTAGGATTGCTCCTGTTGGTGGGCAAAAACAATGGCACTCTCTAGCGCCTAAAGGCAGGCAAAATCAATTACACCGGTTCTGTATTTTGAGGGTTGCGCCTGTTGGTGGGCAAACACACTGGCACACTCTCTAGCGCCTATAGGCAGGCAAAACCAGTTACACAGGTTGTGTTTTGGTTTGAATCCGTGATGGTAGCTGATTGTGAAGCTGTTTTTAAAATCCAAGTGAGAGTTTTATATTCTGGGTTGAGTATTATTTATTAATTAATATTTATTATTAATATGTATTAAAAAAAAAGATTTTTTTTTTTTTGTTAGCCGGTCTGAGGATTGAACTTGTATCGACAGAGTAGCGCGGTGCTGACGTTTTAGACCACTGAGCTATGGAGCCTTGGGTGAGAGTTGTGGGATACGTTTAAATATACTTGTGTAAAGTTCATTTAGTACTTGTTTAAATTTTGTTTATGCTCTTGGGTAAAAACATGTATTTATTGTTGCACTTGTAACGTTTTTAGCACTTTTTTATTTTGTTATTTCACTTTTTATCTTCACCGAAAAACTGCGAATTATTTACTGTTGTTCTCTTTGTTTTGTATAGCTTCTTGTCGAAATACAGTCTATATGATTTTAATTTTTAATGAGATTAAACTGTGCAATCTAGTAGGAAGTTTATTGTTTTAATTTCAAAACACTATTTTGATACTTTCGGGTGTTACAGTTCAGGATCTAAGATCACGCGATGATAGTGCGCGAAAAACTACACTGTATTTCATAAACTGAAGTGATCCACTTAACTTTTTACTACACTTTTGATTAGATTAATGTTGGAGCATTTAAATAATCGTCTGACGTTTATGATTGTTGTTGTTGTTATTCCGGCGCTAATGAGGCGCTTGTTAATGAGGCGCTACACCATTTTTATTCATGTATATATAATGTATTTGACGCTTGCTTCCCTAGGAAACCTCCCAACAGAGGTGGACGTAGATATCCGAAGTGGTTCACTAGAGATACCATCAGGAGCATTGAGATAAAACATGCTCACCATAAAAAATGGAAAGCTACTGGTGACCAAAATGAGTATGAAATGTTCAATAACCTCAGAGCAGTTGTTAGAAGAAATGTTCATATAGCATTCCGAACGTATGTCGACTCAATAGAGAGTGATATCAAGCATGATCCCAAGGCATTTTGGGACTACGTAAAATCACTGCGCAAGGATGGTGGTATAACAGACATCATGATGCATGGTGATTGGGAAGTTAGAGGAGCGGATGTAGTCAATGCATTTGCAACTCATTTCCAATCAGTGTACAGTAATGAGCCTCTATTACTAAATCCCATTTCTGCTTCCAAGATGAATGTGAAGGGAGCCCAAAACATTGATATAAGTCATATAGACGAATCAGATGTTAAATCTTCAATTAATAACATGAAACATACACATTCACTTGGGCCAGACTTTCTTCCAGTATTTTTTTTAAAAGGATGTGTTGAATTTTTAAAAATGCCACTAAGCTTTATATTCAACCTATCTTTAGAAACTGGTATATTTCCTGATTCCTGGAAAGTCTCAAAAATTTGTCCTATTTTCAAAAGTGGATCAAAGACATCTGTCGAAAATTTCAGGCCAGTGGCAATACTTTCCGTCCCGGCTAAGTTATTCGAATCGATAATTCATAAACATGTGCTGTTTCAAGTAGAGCCTTTCTTAATATTGGAACAGCATGGGTTTAGAAAAGGTGAATCAACAGGCGCCCTTGAGGTGATTTTTCACAAAAACGGCGCTCTACAAATTATCCAATTATTATTATTATTATACTAACCTACTGGTACTCACAGTTTATGTTTCCAAATCTTTAGATAAGGGCTACCAAGTAGATTGCTCATAATATATAATGATTTCTCGAAGGCATTTGATATCGTAAACCATGACATATTACTAAATAAATTGTCAACTATAGGTTTTTCTTTACGGTTTCTCATATTCTTTGCCAGCTATTTTACTGGAAGAAAGCAATTTGTATCTCATGGAATATTCTTGTCAAAATTATTCCTTGTGCTCTCAGGCGTTCCACAGGGCTCTAATTTAGGACCGCTCCTCTTTCTGATTTTTATTAACGACATTACAGGAAATATTCTGCATTCCAGGTCACTTCTTTTTGCTGATGACCTAAAACTATTCTTGGAAATTAAAACTTTAGAAGACTGCATTCGACTCCAATCGGACATAGAATTGTTGATTGGAGTAAACGGAATCGGATCGAATTAAATGTTTCTAAATGTTTCATTCTTGCTTTCACACGGGCACGTCATACTTGGTTTTACCGGTATACCATGAATGCCCGAAGTTTAAAACGTGTCTCCACTATGAAATCTTGGCATCATGTTTGATAGTAGGCTGACATTTCATACTCATATCGAAATGACGTGTAGTGCTTCACTGAAAATGCTGGGCTTCGTCCTACGCACTGCGAGGAATTTTAGAGACACCCGGGTTCTCCAAGTGCTATACAAAAAAATGTATATCTATATGGGACGTGTGGGATTGCACTAACCTCCCCACATCCTGGAATAAAATATATTAATAATAAAATAATAATACTTGGATGACTTGTATAGCGCCTATATTATTATTATTATACATTGCGTTGGTTAGGAGTAGGCTTGAGAGTGGGTCGGTGGTTTGGAGCCCACATCAGGTGAAGTATTCCCTCATGTTGGAGAGAGTGCAGAAGAAATTTCTGAGATTCCTCTACCTGAGGGAGTATGGCTACTACCCGTGGCTCTATCCTACTGACTTTCTCTTGGGCATGCTCGGTATGAACCATCTACGGGTCAGAAGAGATGTGCATATTGTATCACACTTCTTCAAACTGATTCGTGGATGGTTTTAAAATCCGACTATCATGGAGAGTATTAGTCTCTATGTTCCCGATGGTTATCTCCGTCACCGACAGCAAAGACGGTTTTATCTCCCGGCCTGCAGGATTAACTTGCTAATTGTCATGCCGGTGGGGAGAGCAGTCTTGCTGTTGAACAGAATTAATTCGGATATCGACAGCTGCCTTTAAAAGGCAAGTTCTATTGATGCTGGTATAGTTTATACACCGCTTACTTATTATGTAATACCATTTTACAAATGTACTTAAAAACGAAATAAAATGTAATTTTGTAATGTTTTTAAAGGAATAAACTAATTGAATTGAATTGAAAATTGAAAACATCACTCATTGTAATATAAATGTGATAGTATTTAACACTCTTTATATTATATTATTCAATAACCGCGAAAAATCACTTGATATTATAATTGTAGTATTTGTGAAACTGACGTATTTATAAAAAAACTTATTATTACTCCCCTGAAACCCTGTATACTGACGTGAATTTCATGTAAGTACTAATATTACACACGGACATAATTACACATGTACGCATAGAGAAAATTACACCTACTGGAATTACTCACGTCACAAACATCCGTTTTTAGGTTTAAATTTTAGAGTTGTGGTGTGTGCTAAATAAATTTCATAGGTTCTGTTTTTTTTTACTGTTTTGATTCAAGTACGTACGATTTAAGTAAATGACATTCCGTAAGTCTGTAATTATAGTAATTATAGAATATTGGTTAGATTAACCACTAAAACAGTGTTCGATTGTGGTTAGAAAAATTATTATTTTTTAGTTTATTATTTGACAGAGTAGATACCTACTTGTCTTCGACATAATTAAATATAATTTGGCGTAAAACCTGTTGGCAATCTTATGAACGAAACGAAACAAAGAATATTAGTGCTACAAGGAAAGTTATTTACGGTTCACGGCCATTGAAATTATACCTTTTCTTCCCAACAATTATAATATATGTGCGTAATATATTACTTAGTAAATGTGGTGAATGCCAAGGTTTCCTTTCAAGGAACTACTGCAGAATACTACAAAAAACTAACATTTTAATATGTGCAAATTAAAAGATTTAGTTGATATTTAATTGACCAGACATTCATAAAAGTGAATTAGCAAGAACTACTTTTCAAACAAATTATACGTGGTTATTAGTTATTGTTATTAATAATGGAACCTAAATAATAAAATTACTTATGAGAGAGGTCGTATCAAACTGTTATTTCTTGTGTTTAATCACATTTATTTTCTATAAACCAACTAGTTGTACCCGCCACGTGTTGCTGTGCCTCAGTCTGTATGTGCAGATAGAGAAACAATAGCGCGTGTTGCTTTTAGGTCCAACAAATGGCGCCGTTTTTCAAAAAATTCTTGTTTTCCATCAGTTTTTCAAGCATGTTTTTACCTGAAATATCCGGAATTGAACCCGCACCTGCTGATGTCCGATCAGGTGCTCTGGAACACTGAGCTACGTAGGCTTATTTCCAATAACCAAATAATTCAATATATACTAGTACTTCAATCAACAATTACTGCTTATTATATTTTGCATTTATTTTGACTCCGGAGATATTTTTAATTTGTATGGATATTTCAGGCGAATAATTATTGCTTACAATAATTTGTCATCTTTTGGGCTATGCATAAAAAACCTTGTCTTATAAACATTCACCCCGCGGCTTCAAATTGTTCTCGAATTGCTCCGTCCGGGGCTTTTTAGGTCCACGACTTCGCTTCGCTCACTCAATTAGAAAATGGATAAAAAAATGAGTTTGTTAGGTTAGATGAGCTGAATTTTCGTTTTTTGTGTTAGCTAAGTTCTAAGATTTCGTAATTCTTTTACAAGAAATTTGTCATAAGTGTTCGGGCTATAAATATGTACCTGTATAGTGAGTTAATATATAAAGAAAGAAAGAACATAAAATGGCTTTTTATCACAGACATAGGAATTAATAGACGAGAAGATAATGGCGAGGGGTAAAATCAACTGTTGAAGAACGAAGGGAGTAAGGCTGACTGTGATTCGTCAATAAATCAATCTGACAGTAAATAGGCATCTCGCATTATAATATCACCATTTACTTCTTAAAAGTAAAATCTGCTTTTGAATGAATAGACATTTTTACATGGGAGCGCAAATTACTCGCCACGTTATGAACAAATTTGCGAAGTCTAAATTCGGCAAAAAAATTCGGTTCTATTTTCAGAGTCGAATATTTCGTTTAAGTATTTAGTTAAGACACTTTTATAAATGTTCATAATTTACTTCCCAGCAACCAACCAGCTTTGTGTTTCGCGTCCAGACGTTTCTCGATGTGATAGTATGTGTTTCTAAAACTGATCTATATTATACGATGTGAATATGCTTAAAATAAAGTAAAATAATGCTTATATATGGAATGTAATACGACAATTGGGTTTATTCTCTTTTTCAAATCTATTTTTACAAGTTTTCATAGTACAAGTCAACATTTTGCCGTGTTATTTCGTAAAATGAACCGATGATGCCTCGACCATAGTTCGCACAAGAATGATGACGTCACGTTTTCAAATTTCACTTGAGGCCATACGCGAGCACAGCCGGCTCCAATGGAACCGGTATGGGGAGTGGGGATAATACGCTTTTAATCACTTAGGGCAGGTCTACTAATATTCATATGTCTATGCTTTTTATTAATTTATTTTTTTCGCCATAAACATATGTTATTCGCAATAATGTTGTTTTATATATTATTCGCCGGTTTTTGTGCAGTAAAATAATAATACAATATTTGTTTTGCAAAAAAATAACATCTATAAAGTTGAATAAGAATCTTTGAAGTTTGAATGTAATAAAATAAATATAATGTAATCTCCCATAATAAAAAAGCAATAAATTTATCGTATCATTCGAATACATTACGTTTAGATCATTTTATTCCTCATTTTCGGGATGGAAGTTCACACAAAACTATTTTATTTTATTTTTAAATAAAGTTTTTACGACCTTTCAACCGCCATTTCTAGACCCATTATATTATGCAATAATAAAATAATTTCCTTAAAGCAATGCACTACGTCGTAAAAAAAATTGAATCGGGCCGCTAACAATAACATTCCTTATGTAGATGGCAATAAGGTTTAAATTCCCGCTTAAGAGGAAGCTACAAGCCAAAAATATGTATATTATTGGTATACCTTATATTGTAGGTAATAGGCATTAAAATCGCTTGTCAAACGGATTCTAGAAACGTTCGATTTCAAGCAAAAAACTGGTTTTTATTTATTTTGTAAATAATTTTAAAAGAAAGCAAAAAAGTTAATCAAGTGAAACTGTCACAGATAATCTTAGCTATAATACTTTATTTTTTAAAGTTGTTTCCGTTATGTGTTCATACATTTCTAATGAAAAAAAAAAGTAAATTTAATAGTTTACATTTATATTTTTTATTGAGTATTTTTTAAATTTTATTTGTATTCTCAAGCGAAACGATAGGAAAACCTTTAATTTATCTAAACATATTTTTTGGTAATCATAATTTACACCAATTCGTTATAAAGATTAATCATAATAGTTAATAATTAATCAATTTAGCATTAAGCTTCGTCTTAACACCAGTCGCCTGTTTTGATTTATGCAAGAAAAAATCAAGGCCAAAAAGTTTCTTTAATTTTATTTTGCGAAGTTCAGGCACAAATATTTAAATGTTTTTCGATCATTTTCTAAAGAACTTAATTTGCCACATTACACAATGAAACCTCCATCGAAAAGGGGTTCGTAAGTAGGAGATTTTGAACTTTAAAGCAATTTTTGTAGGCCTGATACTTAATTTTTTTTTCTGGGCTTATAAAAAGACTTTCAAAGGCCAAGATGTGTTCTACTCGCAGTATTTAATTAAAGCTTCAAAAAAATTTCTAAGCGATCAAATTTTCAAACCAAAACACCATGATTTGCATCACTACTTAGTGCTTCGCGTTAATGGATTTTAACGATGTCCTCTATTTTTAAATTACTATAGACAAACCCCTCACATGTTTTCTATAATGAAATAAGGGAAACTATGAACTCATGATCTTAGAATAAGGAAAGGTTAACAGACTCCCAACTGCTTCCTACTCTCCTGAGCCAATGGGCCTATGGGAAAATAAATAAATTGGGGAATGTTTTGAGACTGAAAAAAGTTAAAGGAAGAAAAATAGATGGGTAAGAGGAAGTTTGGGAAGTACCTGGAGATCTGGTCAGCAAACATGGCTAAAGCCATTTCAAGCAACGTTCCGATTATGAGTGGTGGTTCTTCACCAGGGTGAAACTGAGACTATCTATCTTGAACGTGCCACAAATAAACCATAACCCGATGAATTCACCTATATTTCCAGAAAATAGATAAAACATACTTACCTTTACGAGAGGGGAAATAAAAAATATATATATTCCACTAACAATGGAAAAACAACTGGAATGTCATTAAACGCAATGAACAATGTACCGATTGGAAAACTACAAAGTATGGACAATACTAATGAAGCATAAAACTATTTAATAGAACTCATTCAGCATAACATTCCCTCTAATATACTATAAAAAAATCGCACATAAAAATGTACACATTAACCCATGGAATGTTATAAACTGCATACGAAAAAAAGATGAGTTACATAAGAAACTAAAAAAATCATAATATTTACACATGTTAAAAGTTAAGATAATACAAAATAAATAGAAACATTTGCAAACAAGTTATTACAGATACAAAAGAAACCTAATATAAGAAAAAAAATGTGGATTATAAACAAAATCCTTGAAAATGTGGCAAATAATAAATTAAATAACCAGTTCTAAATCTACCAATGTTACATCAATTGATGAGCTGAATATAAACAATGTCTCCAGGATATACGCTGATAATGCTGACCAAATTCTTGAATACATCAATAATTTATTCCTAAATATAGGATTTAATTTAGCAAAGCAAACTAAGCAATGTGATGAAGCAATACAAATAACCGAACTTCCTGAGCAGATAATGAAGCTCGAGTTTAAACAAATCACAACTGAAAAAAAACACAATTTCTTCTATAAAATCAAATGTATCTTCAGGGGAGGACTTAATGAAATCCTTTTTTTAAACTTTCAAAAACTGGTATTTTAAATACAACTCTAAATTTACCAAAAAGTTTTATGATGGAGCGTACACAGAGAGTTTAAATTAACAAGAGAAAAAGCAAACCTCTCCTAATCAACCATGGTGTACCGCAAGGAAGCGTACTAGGACCGATATTATTTATAATATATATCAATGATATCTGTAACCTAGAAACGAGGGGAAAAATCATTAGTTTTGCTGACGATACGTAATTTTATTTAAAGAAAGAGATTGGATAAATACCTAGAAGAAGCGAAACATGGACTTGGTCTCTAAGCAAAATGTCTGATATTTTCTAAAACAGTCAGAGGATGACTTCATTCTCAAATTACATACATGCCAAGGAATCTATCAATATAATCGAGCTTTATCGTGCATCTGTCCCACTACAACACATTCTAAAAGCATCAAATATCTTGGAATCGAAATAAATCAAAATTTCTGATGGAACTCACACATAGACATAATTACACAAAAAACTCATCTGGTACATATTCTTCTTTAGAAACATCCGTAATATCCTCAACATAAACGATATTATTATTTTTAGTACTTATTTAAGTACTTAGATAGAAAAAATATATAATAGCATTGATAATATTATATTCTTTTTTTATTTTGTATCTTCCAAAGGGCTATTTTATACTTAAGAGAGATAAAGATCTAAAGTCACTTTTTATTTCAAGTTTAAAAATGGTTATTTTTGTTCCTAATACTTGATCTTCATTGTTGTTATTATTTAAATTTACGAATCTTTTGCGCGGTTGTATTTCGATTACTGTATAATAATGACTAGCCATTTAATAAATAAAGATTCGAAATTTTAAAATTGGAAATTCATATGTCATAGGCATATATTTTTGTCTAGTAATTTGTAATTTCTATCACCTAAGAAATTCTAAAAAAAAAGTACTATAGGATTCATATGTCTTATACTGATTTATAAATATGGAAATTCTAACTATACAATTGTAAATGTTCTCCAAAATGCCCTGGAAAGAATCTCAGACTTGTGGTGTCCCGAAAGAAACCATTCATCTGTTCTGAATGCAATTACTAATGTTATCCAAATTGACTCTGGTAATAAATTACATCTTTGCGATTCTTTCAAGGATAAAGAAACCATCCTGTCACTTCGAATGCAATCAACAATTTGTTTTGACAGCATCGCCAATCCATTGTAAGAATATTATGAACTAAATACACAATTTGGCTGTCCTGAAACGGGAATCCTTCCCAGTTGGACAGACAAGGGTTCATTTTGTTTTGTTTTGTTTGTAATTTATATATATATAAAATAAATAAATAAACAAATAATAAAGTGTACTACGCTTTGTGTCAATCATCAATAGAGTACGGAATAACTGGTTGGGGGTCTGCCAAGCACTCACACAGAGCGGCTCACCATAGCCCATAAAACTTTACTAAAGATAATTCTAAAAGTTCCGGTTAGAACTCCGACAGTAGACATATTTAAATACTTCCAAGTCTACAATGTACAAAAATCTTTATTCAAAAAATATTTTATTTAAAATTTAAAAAAATATATATCTAAATACTTCATTGCTCAACATAAATACTAAACCAGAGCAATAAGCCAAAACATACTGGTTACTCCAAGTTTGAATACATCTTTTGGACAGAGAAATATTAAATTCTATGCTACGAAATTATACAATGCTCTACCAAATCAAAAAAAAAATAACAAATGAATATATTTAAAACAAAAGTAAAAACATGGCTTAGGACAGGTTGTTTCGGAGAACTTGAACAATACATCAAATTTTAACGTTCATTTACGGGTTCTATGAAAGTCCTATTCAAATTCTGTTATTATATCATTATAGGCTAGTTGCTTGACAGAACTGAAATAAAAACAGAACGTAAAAATATCTTTCACAGAACTTTAAAATTAACTTTGAAATTTGAAGAATTGTTCAAGTTCTCCGAAACAACCCGTCCTAAGAGATCAAAGTGATATTCAACTTTCAAACATTATGAAGACGATATAAAGACAACTTGAAACTAAATACAAAAGTTTAAAACTACAGGCTGCCTCAGAACAGGAAACCCTAGTGAGAAGGAATGTGAAAAAAATTGAATCCATACTTATAATATACTTTATACCTACATCATGTAAAAACTTTGCAATTGCAACTAATAAAAAATGTTCATATTTGAAAGAGAAATTATAATTAATACACACAACAGCCTTAATAAAAACGCTGTGAAAATTTGATTCAATTGATAAACTACTGTTTATGTGAAAACATTACTTATATAGAAACGGACATATCAAAAATAAAAAAAAATATAAACTGTTCATAGTACATTGTTTACACAACCAAAGAGAGTTGTTTAACTGTTATATAAACTTGAAATTTCTCATTGATTTTCGGAATATTACCGAGGCATTTTAAATGTGCCATATATTTCTTCTTTTTGTCGTGATGTCATAAAAATAAAAACCATTTTTAGGAAGTAGTTTAAATTAAATCTTATATTTTTGTA